>NC_056079.1:1341250-2682500 GCF_016772045.2 Ovis aries | reverse complement strand
CCTTGAGCGTCCATTTCTGACCATTCTCTGTGTCCACTTACTATTCCAACCTCCCTTTAGCATACCTCCTATGATTCTGCCTTCTGAATGCCAACTTTCTGTAGGTTCACATAATTTCCTGGTCATTCTCTACAAAAGATGAGAATCTGGGCAGCTCAGTGCCTTTACAGATGTGGTTTCCTCTTCATTCAAAGCCTTTCTTCATCCCTCACCGGGCAAACTCCTCCCTCCAGAGGTCCAGTGCTGTCTGATCTTCCTCCTAGGAAGGCTACCGTTATGTTTTGGTATGACAAATAAATATTTATTGGGTTGAATTAAATGATATTACTTTTCCCCTTTCTGTGTCATATTAAAAATAAGTCAAATTAATGATCATATTTCCAGAGTGACCAGAGTAGTTTGACTATGTTAGAGATCCAGAATAGAGTTTTTACCTAAATGAAAAGTAGGACAAAGACAATGTGGCAAGCATGCCACTCACATGTTGACCAGTCAATTGGGTGAGACAAGGGAAAAATGGGGAAAGAGATTTCTTCTTATGAGGTCAGGACACCAGTGATTAAACTTGTGGGTGATGGGAGTGGAAAACGTGGATTTAAATTGAGAAATACTGGGGGAATGATAGTTGAATTTACCATGTTTATTGAGAATACAGAATCCACAGTGAAGAGAGCTGGAAATCAGGAAGGGGAAGCAATTTGTTTTCAGAAGATCCAGCACACTTTCCCTCCACTTTAGGAAAACCTGTCTTTTGTCTCCTCTTCATCACAATAATGCTCATTCTTTAACTGTCACTTTAACTTGTTTGAAACTCTTTCTATCACTCAAATCCCTGTTGGTGGTCACCATTTGATCCTATCTGAATAAGCACTGGGCATTAGACACTGAAGGAAAAGGCCAGAAGGAGAAAAAGGGTCTGAAGGCTGGACCTTGAGACCAATGACACTGCAGATGCAACCGTGCTGTTATAATTGAGGCTTGAAAGAATCAACACCATAGACTGAGACAAATATAAAGTGTTATTAGCACTGGTATTTTGTACATTTAATCCTCCAATGCAGCAAAACACCAGACATTAATCTTTTTTTTTCCTCTTTCTTGATTACTAAATTAGCACCTTCTTCCTGAGTAGTTTGCAGAAATTTCCAGCCGTTTCCAGAACATTTTCTACTGCATTTCCATAAAACATGGCTTAAAATTGAAACATAGGCAGGTTACAGTTTTGCTGTTCCATACTGAGGTGTATTTTAGGAGTGGAATTGGTTATGATAAATTTTCCACCAGCAAAACCCTGTGATGTTGCTTTTAGTTTCTGCTCCACTGGGTCTTGTTTCTCCAAATCACCTTTAAGAAGAGGACAGTAACTGACTTCAGCAATTAGATGTGTCACTAGAATAAGTCCATACTGTTAAAATGACAGTTCTAAATGGATCAGGTTATTATAATGTTATACATCTGGTTTTTTAAATATTTATTTATTTGCCTGCACTGGGTCCTAGTTGTTGCAGCGTGCAAACTCTTAGTTGCAGCGTGTGAGATCTAATTCCCTGACCAGGGATTGAGCCTGGGTGCCCTGCTTTGGGAGCATAACGTCTCCCACTGGACCACCAGGGACGTCCCTACATCTACTTTTTTAAATACTATAAGAAAGTGAGTAAGTGAAGTCGCTCAGTCGTGTCCGACTCTTTGCGACCCCATGGACTGCAGCCTACCAGGCTCCTCCGTCCATGGGATTTTTCCAGGCAAGAATATTGGAATGGGTTGCCATTTCCTTCTCCAGGGGATCTTCCTGACCCAGGGATTGAACCCAGGTCTCCCACATTGCAGGCAGATGCTTTAACCTCTGAGCCACCAGGGAAGCCCTTTTAAATACTATAAGTTATTCCATTTGTCATGTGAAAACCTATAGTACAAAGAACAACAATCCATGTGACAGTCACAGCAGTCTGGGAAAAAAATATATATGTCTAGTGGTTTACTTTTTAAAACATAATAGCAGCTTTGGATTCTTACCAAGTGATGTTTGAGTATTTACACAGGTTCCCACATATGCTCTGTCCCTTCCTGTCTCAGAGTACGACCTAGAGCCATGCGATGACCCTGGCGTCCCTGCCTTCAGCAGAAGAATCGGCTTCCACTTCGGAGTCGGGGACGCACTGACCTTCTCCTGCTTCCCGGGTTACCGCTTAGAAGGTGCTACCAAGCTCACGTGCCTGGGTGGGGGCCGCCGTGTGTGGAGTGCACCTCTGCCAAGGTGTGTGGGTAGGTGGTCACACGCTTTCATTTCATTCATCCAGGGGACAGGGCGCGGTGTAGTCAGCGCAGGGCCCCTGGGCCAGGGAGGGGTGAGGGCCACCCGCTGGGACAGACAGAGACTCCACTTCCCAGGGCAGGGGAACCGGACCCCCTCTGGGCTGTGGTTACCTCAGTGACAAAGCCAGCCCCTTTCAGGTCGAAAACCTCATGACTGAATGGGGGTGAAACTAAAGCCTGTGTCAAGTGTAGTAATGAGGAAGAAGATATATATAAACATATACACTGTGTACCTGGGACAAAAGAAAAAAAGCTAGAAGGCAGGCTGTATTACCACAACCTTAAGGAATTCTGTTGCTAAAAAGCAGTGAGCCTCTCCTGGTGACAATTTAAAGTGCTGGTTTTGTTGTTTCTTTACACTCTGATTAGAGGATTGTGTGTACTCCTGCAAAGTGGGCATGCTAGCATTTCTAATGCTGGATTAGCTTTCTCCCTGTGTTCTCGAGGAATTCAAGCGGTCATTCTGTAGAGCTGTGTGAATCTTTATCTAGGAATTTGGCATGAGGCACTGTGCTGAGACTGTGGAATCAGGATGCCCATTCCGTGGGGTGTATTTGTTGTTAACCTGAGCCTGTTCTGCTGTGAGGAGTTCAGCAGAGAATTGATCTGGTGCTCAGAGTTTAAACACGAAAGCTTGGCTGAAGGTCTGGCCAGTCTAGTCATTAGCTCTAGGG
Organism: Ovis aries; assembly: GCF_016772045.2. NCBI lineage: Eukaryota > Metazoa > Chordata > Mammalia > Artiodactyla > Bovidae > Ovis > Ovis aries. The sequence goes on along the minus strand of NC_056079.1, from coordinate 2,679,513 downwards.
GCAGTGTCTTCTGCCTGCCCTCTGCAATGCTGCTCAGCATGAGAAGGGCTTGCAATCTGTCCTGTAGAGCTACCAAGCGTGGCTAATGTCACAGCATTATGGCATTGTCTAGTTAGGACCCTCAGACCCCTTAACTGTGAGCCTTCTGAGTTCTTGAGAAGCCCCTGGTACCTTCCACGCACCTCTTACCAGCTGATACACTAGAGCCTGGTGGGCAAGTTATGAAACTGAAATTTCATAACCCATAAAAATGCTGAATTGTTAACTTAGTACACCATACTTTTTCCAAAGCACAGAATCTCTTTAATCATTTAGAAATATTATGTGATTCAAAAGTCAATACTGTCTTTTTGAGTTCCAATGTAGCATAGACAATAAGGTAGTGAGGACTTTAATATAAAAAATTAGACAAATGAACATGAAATGTATCATCTCTGCTTCCTGCCGGGGTGCATATCCGACCTTTCTATGATCTGACTTTCCCCAAAAACAGTAGTCCTCACTTTGTGTTTTTTTTTTTTTTTTGGTTATGGATTTTATTTGAGAATTGGATGCCAATTTTGAAGATGGCCTAAAGGAAAAAGGAATACATTCTAAGAAAATAATTTTCTAGATGATCCTAGATGTTCCCAGAGTTGCCTAGAATCCATTTACCCCAAATTAGAAATTACTGAACAAGATAGTTAAAATCTGGAGAAAAAACTCCCAACCCAATGACGTTGAAGATTTATTCCCCATATGTAACATTGTCTATCAATTATAATATTCTATTTGCCTTTATTCTATTTTATCTCGATTCATTCTTGTTATCTGGGTTTCTGCATCACTGCCTTAAATGTAAAATGAGGAGCAACTGGGGTTGAAATAATAGTTAATATTTCGAGACCAGCACAGCTCTGAACTCTTTGCACGTGTCAAATCCATTCTACAGAAGGGAACGCTAAGAACCTAAGACCTTTGCCCACCAGCACAATTAGCAAGATTCCAACACTAGGTCTTTCATCCCAGCACTGAGACAGCACAGTGGCTTGGGCTGAGGCTGTTCTATATTTTTCCTCTTGTGTTTTACCAGCTGCTCTCCAAATTTCCTTCCAGCCCATCTGGCCACAAGAGACCTTTGAATAGCCATGTTATTGTTCAGTCAATAAGTCATGTCCAACCCTTGCGACTGCATGAAGCACTACCGCATGCCAGGCCTTCCTGTCCTTCACTATCTCCTGGAGTTTGCTCAAAATCACATTCGTTGATTCAATGATGCCATCTAACCATCTCATCCTCTGTCACCCCCTTCTTCTTCTGCCCTCAATCTTTCCCAGCATCAGGGTCTTTTCCAATGATCTGGCTCTTTGCATCAGGTCAGCGAAGTATTGGAGCTTTAGCTTCAGCATCAGTTCAGTTCAGTTCAGTCACTCAGTCGTGTCTGACTCTTTGTGACCCCATGAACTATAGCACGCCAGGCCTCACTGTCCATCACCAACTCCTGGAGTTTACTCAAACTCATGCCCATTGAGTCAGTGATGCCATCCAACCATCTCATCCTCTGTCATCCTCTTCTCCTCCCACCTTCAATCTTTCCCAGCATCAGGGTCTTCTCCAACGAGGCAGTTCTTCACATCAGGTAACCAAAGTATTGGAGTTTCAGCTTCAACATCATTCCTTCCAATGAACCTTCAGGATTGATTTCCTTTGGGATTCACTGGTCTGATCTTGCTGTCCAAAGGGACTCTCAAGAATCTTCTCCAGCACCACAGTTTGAAAGCATCAGTTCTTTGGCACTTACCCTTCTTTATGGTCTAACTCTCACATCCATACTTGATTACTGGAAAAACCATAGCTTGGTCTATGCAAACTTCTGTCAGCAAAGTGATGTCTCTGGTTTTTAACATGCTGTCTAGTTTTGGCACAGCTTTTCTTCCAAGGAGTAAGCATCTTTCAATTTCATGGCTTCAGTCATCATTTACAGTGATATTGGAGCCCAAGAAAATAAAGTCTGTCACTGTTTCTACCTTTTCCCCATCTATTTGCCACGAAGTGATGGGGCCAAATGCCATGATCTTTGTTTTTTAAATGTTGAGATTTATGCCAGCTTTTTCATTCTCCTCTTTCACCTTCATCAAGAGGCTCTTTAGTTCCTCTTCACATTTTGCCTTAAGAGTGGTATTATCTGCATGTATGAGATTGTTGATATTTTTCCTGGCTATTGATTCCAGCTTGTGCTTCATCTACCCTAGCATTTCACTTGATGTAGTCTGTGTATAAGTTAAATAAGCAGGGTGATGATACACAGCCTTGTTGTACTCCTTTCCCAATTTTGAACCATTCTGTTGTTCCATGTCCGGTTCTAACCATTGCTTCTTGTCCTGCCTGCATACAGGTTTTTCAGGAGGCAGGTAAGGTACTCTGGTATTCCCATCTCTTTAAGAATTTTCCACAGTTTGTTGTGATCCACACAAAGGCTTTAGCATAGTCAGTGAGCAGATTTTTTTTTTAATCCCCTTGCTTTTTCTATGATCCAGCAAATGTTGGCAATTTGATCTCTGGTTTGTATGCCTTTTCTAAATCCAGTTTGTACATCTGGAAGTTCTAAGTTCATGTACTGCTGACGCCTGACTTAAAGGATTTTGAGCACTACCTTGCTAGCATATGAAATGAGTGCAGTTGTACAGTGGTTTGAACATTATCTGGCACTGCCTTTCTTTGGGATTGGAGTGAAAACTGATGTTTTCCAGTCCACAGCCACTGCTAAAGCTTTTAAAATTTGCTCACATACTGAGTGCAGCACTTTAACAACATCATCTTTTAGGGCGTGAAATAACTCAGCTGGAATTCCATCACCTCCACTCACTTTGTTTGTAGTAATGCATCAGTTCAGTTCAGTTCAGTTCAGTTGCTCAGTCATGTCCGACTCTTTGCGACCCCGTGAATCACAGCACGCCAGGCCTCCCTGTCCATCACCAACTCCCAGAGTTCATCCAAACTCTTGTTCATTGAGTCGGTGATGCCATCCAGCCATCTCATCCTCTGTTGTCCCCTTCTCCATGCCCCCAATCCCTCCCAGCATCAGTAGTAATGCATCAGTTCAGTTCAGTCGCTCAGTCGTGTCCAACTCTTTGCAACTCCATGAATCACAGCACACCAGGCCTCCCTGTCCATCACCAACTCCTGGAGTTCACTCAGACTCGCATCCATCAAGTCAGTGATGCCATCCAGCCATCTCATCCTCGGTCGTCCCCTTTTTCTCCTGCCCCCAGTCCCTCCCAGCATCAGAGTTTTTTCCAATGAGTCAGCTCTTCACATGAGGTGGCTAAAGTACTGGAGTTTCAGCTTTAGCATCATTCCTTCCAAAGAAATCCCAGGGCTGATTTCCTTCAGAATGGACTGGTTGGATCTCCTTGCAGTCCAAGGGACTCTCAAGAGTCTTCTCCAACACCACAGTTCAAAAGCATGAATTCTTCGGCGCTCAGCCTTCTTCACAGTCCAAATTTCACATCCATACATGACCACAGGGAAAACCATAGCCTTGACTAGACGGACCTTAGTCGGCAAAGTAATGTCTCTGCTTTTGAATATGCTATCTAGGTTGGTCATAACTTTTCTTCCAAGGAGTAAGCGTCTTTTAATTTCATGGCTGCAATCACCATCTGCAGTGATTTTTGGAGCCCCCAAAATAAACTCTGACACTGTTTCCACTGTTTCCCCATCTATTTCCCATGAAGTGATGGAAATGAATGCGATGATCTTCATTTTCTGAATGTTGAGCTTTGTCTTCACATTCCATAATGTCTGATTTTAAGTGAGTGACCACACCATCTTGGTTATCCGGGTCATTGAGACCTTTTTTGTATAGTTCTGTGTTTCATTGCCACCTCTTCTTAATCTCGTCTGCCTCTGTTAGGTCCCTACCATTTCTGTCCTCTACTATGCCCTTCTTCACATGAAATGTTGCCTTGATAGCTACAGTTTTCTTGCTCGGGTCTCTAGTCTTTCCCATTCTGTTGTTTTCCTCTACTTCTTTGTGTTTTCATTTAAAAAGGCTTGCTTATATCTCCTTGCTATTCTCTGAAAGTCTGCATTCAGTTGGGTATATCTTTCTCTTTCTCTTTTGCCTTTTGCATCTTCTCTTTTCTCAGCTATTTGTAAGGTCTCCTCAGACAACCATTTTGCCTTTTTATATTTCTTTTACTTTGGCATGGTTTTGGTCACTGTCTCCTGTATAATGTTATGGACGTCCTTCCACAGTTCTTCAAGCACTCTGTCTACCATATCTAATCCCTTGAATCTATTTGTCACCTCCACTCTATAATCATAAGGAATTTGATTTAGGTCATATTTGAGTGAACCAATGGTTTTCCCTACTTTCTTCAATTTAAGCCTGAAGTTTAAGCAATGAGAAGTTCATGATCTGAGCCACAGTCAGTCAGTTCCAGGTCTTGGTTTTGCTGACTGTATGGAACTTCTCCATCTTTGGCTGCAAAGAACAGAGTCCGTCTGACTAACCATATTTCCAAGGGCAATAAAACCCAGGAGGTGACTCACGTGGCACCTGGGAGTTCTCCCCCCTCCTTTCCCTCACTCTCCAAGTCCAAATAGTGGTAGTTCTCAAGATTCTACTTCCCCCAGGGGTCCTCTCTGCCGGGCCTAGAGAACCCTTCACCTTCACACCCTGAAGATGCCCCTGCCTCCAGGACTGCCCCCAGGGGGCCGCAGCCGCAGAGTAATCTGTCTGAATTCAGAGTCTCCCCCACCTGTCCATTAACAGAACTTGAGGCAGCCTCTGGGAGGATCAGTGTTATTCACTGGCAGACCCTCCGACTTCCCACCCCGCTTACTTATGTACTTGAGCTCAGACACACAGCTACACTCACATACAGATGCGCGGCACAAGACACGAAATTGCCTGGTTCTCTTACCTGTAGGCCTCTCTCTTCACCGCTCCTTACTCACAGCATGCACCCCCTTTTCTGCCAGACTGCCCCTCCCCATTTTGAATGCCCCCTCCGTGCAGCTCTCTCCACCCTGCTTACTCCCTGGCTAGAGAGGGACCCTCTGGGATCACTGTCTGAGCCAATAAGCTTGTCTTCTTATCTCTGTCTCCCCAGCTGGGCTGACCTTTCCTTTACAGTGGGGGCTACCTTAGCCCAGATCCACCTCTGGACCTTATTCAGTAAATGTTTGTCAAGCAATCGTTATTTCTCTCAGAGGTGCCTATCTTGATCTCACAGTTTGATTCATTGGCACTCTGTGTCTATCTTTCTTCCTTCAAAATCATAGAAATAAGAATAGCCTATCTCTAGCCAAGAGCTGCAGATCCATTCTGAAGATCACACCTGGAGGAAGGCCAAGAGAATTATGAGCACGCTGCTTCACCTTTCCCTATTAAACACCTGGTTATAAACAGAACTTTGAGTGGACACCTGGGCTGAGAACTGCCCTGACCTGCACTCCTTATGTGAAGAAGTGTCCCTGTGAGATGAGAGGCACTGTGGGCTTCAGTAGTGTTTAGGGGAGCAAGTCTTCAGCAACAGAATTTGAATCCAGATCAGTGTAAGTAGGCAGATTGCGTGCATGCTCAGTCATTCAATTGTATCTGACTCTTTGAGACCCTGTGGACTGTAGCCCGCCAGGCTCCTCTGTCCATGGGATTCTCCAGGCAAGGATCCTGGAGTGAGTTGCCATTTCAGCATATATTTTCACCTACTGTGTTACTATCAAACAGTAAATTAATATCCCTGATAAAGTATCTCTTAATATTGAATATTAATACTTACAGATAATATGGTTAATCCTCTGGGTGTGGACTTTCAGCTTCCAAAGCTGTGAGAAATACTGATTAATGTTGTCCTTTAAGCCTCTCATCTCTTCTGTTACATCACCCAGAGCTGCAAGACAGCCTGCACAGGTTGATGCTTTTGTACAGAAGAATTAACTGAAAAATCAATTGACTCTTATTTTTTTTCATTTTTTTTTCATTTTTCATTTTTCATGTTTAGTTCCATTACAAAACTCTAAATGACAATTCAATTTTAATTACAGTTTCAGGAGGTTCTTTATAAAAATTTTTTTAAAAAAAGAGCCAATGATTCATTTTACGGGAAATTATATCCTTTCATCTTAAAGTCATTTTAAATGGATTATGGTAAGAACTTAAAATTGACACATTTAATTGCTCCGGGAATGGAGATTTGCAATGGATGTCTGAAATCAAGTTCAAAGAATTTCTGAAATTCTGATGCGTTGCATTCTTTAAGTTTCTGAGCACCTGCTTTTTTACTCTTTGTCATATTTCACTCAATTATCTCCTATGGGACAGTCTTGGGCTTTAGAGCACTTAGTCTTCTTTATACATTCCAGTTCTTTCATTTGAAAATCAGGTTGCATCTGTCTTTGTGCACTAGGATATTCAGTGGGAAATAAACTTAAGTCATTAGCCTGCCTCACACACAGGATCCCAGTGCAGAGGCTCCTGTACCATGGCAGGATATTTTGTGGAATGTTAAGATGCTCAGTCATGACCACCTCATGTTCCTACTCTTGGAGTCATACATTCACATGTGTTCCTCGTGGGTTACTTAACATCTGTAAGCATAATTAATAATAAATATTGTACTTTGACAATGTAGTGTGATTGTTACTAGACCACCTGAGGTTCAAATCCCAGTTCTGTCAACCATCCAGCCTGCCCCCATGTGATCTTGAGCAGGTTAATTAATCTGCCTCGGTTTCCTCATCTGTAAAATGGACTTAGCATTGATACTGACCTCTTAGAATTGTTTTCTTTATGTAATGATGTAATATTTATAAAAATGCATTCAGTTCAAGTGACAAATAGACCAAAAGAAGAACAGATTGCTGTACCTAGGCAGGCAAAGTCTTATACTTTTTATCGACCCTTTTGTTGTTCGGTCGCTGAGTCATGCCCAACTCTTTGCGACTCCTATGGACTGCAGCATACCAGTCCTTCGCTATATCCTGGAGCTTGCTCAGACTCACGTCCATTGAGTCAGTGATGCCGTCCAACCACATCATCCTTTGTCTTACCCTTCTCCTCCTGCCTTCAGTCTTTCCCAGCATCGTAAGTACTTATTTGATCTTCCAGTGTGTCCCTCTAGACTGGGAATTCTAGAATTTGTTAACATGTCCATTTTCACACTATGACTGTTTCCTTTAGAATCTTTGGGTTCACTGTTTTCTTTTAGTATGTGTCCTCTTTTCCAAACAGCCATCTATCAGGTCACCTCTGTGCTCCAAGCTCTCCAGGGATCCTGGTTCCATGACCCCCATGCAGAATCACCCTGCCGTCTGGCCCAGTCTGTGTTTGCAGCCAGATCACCTAAGTTCTCCCAAATGTTACCCTGCTTCAGTCATGCCCTCAAGGCCACTTGTGCTTCTTTCTTAACATTTTCTCCATTTCCCATAAAACCTCCCTTTATGTCCTTTTGGAGGGAAAGGTAAGGGCAAGGGAACCAAGTTCTCCTGTGTTTTCTCCCTGATTCTCTTCCTGGCCCTCGTATGTGGGAGCATCCTGAGGTTCAAGGGCACATATCACCTGGAGCTGATCCTGAATCTCCAGCTTGTTCCTTCCATCATCAGGCCAGGGAAGCCCCACTCCTGGTACAGAGGAGGACTGCAGTTATTGTCAGAGAGAGACTGGGCAGTCAGAGATTTGTGATTATGAAGACGGGCATGCCTGGGACATTGCCAAAGCTGTGTGACCCTCAGGAGGCCCCTCCTTAAAGTGAACCCTGCCGGCCTCTCGCCCCCATTATGTGCAGGCATTTTACTTATTTTCAGTTTCCAACTTGACCATTACTCTTCACACGCAGGCTTGTTTTGTTGGAATTTTAAAAATCGCTGTGCTTATCACATAGTGTGGCTGATAAGTTACTTCATGCAGAATCACATGGAGCATTATTGTCACGCAAGCATGCCCACACACACACATATATGCAAACACACACATGCAAACTCAGGGCAATTTTATCTTGTTGTGGCTATTTTGGACACTTAGAGTTTTAGAGGTTAGCCTAACATGCTCACTTTTGTTGGTGAGGAAATGGGTGCTGAGAGTCTAGGTGACTTTGGCAGAAAGTTGAGGGCTGTATTTGTTTTCATTTTTACTCTGATTTAAGTTCTTTATGTAAATTTGGATCTAGAGGTGAACTACCTTCTCCTTTCATCAGGAAAAGGGGAAAAGAATGTATTTTCTGCCATCAAAGGGACTTCTGTCCCAAGACAGTCAGACGGGCTCAGGACTGTGACATGGCAGTGGGTGACTCAGTGGTCCGTTCCATAGTGAAAATCCCATTTAAGTGCATCCAGACTAAGGCCACAGAGTGCCGACGGGGGGAACTATGTGGACATCACTGCGGAGTCAGCACGTAGGGGTCGGCAGTGACGCTTCACAAGGCAGAGCTGGGGCTCAAAGAGGCGAGCACCCAGGGGTCAGTCAGAGTGTTCAGGCTTATCTGTTTCACCCTAGAACTCTTTGCAGGATAGGAGGAAGAAGCAGTCTACTAAAAGAAACAAGAAAATCTTGAAAATGGGATGAATTGGGATATCTTTCCTGTCCAGTTGGTAAAACAGTGAAAAGAAGTTGTTAGTCTATAAAAGCAATATGTTAACAGCAGACATGCATTGAGAGAGAAGAGGGCTGCCATGATTTTAAAGTTTTTATTTATTACAGTCAGTAATTCCACTTTTGAATCCTCTTTCTTTTTTTAATGTTCTGTTTATTTTAGCTGAATGTGGAGCAAGTGTCAAAGGAAATGAAGGAACGTTGCTATCTCCAAATTTCCCATCAAACTATGATAATAACCATGAGTGTATCTATCAAATTGAAACGGAAGCTGGCAAGGGGATCCATCTCAGAGCGCAAAGCTTCCAGCTGTTTGAAGGAGATATTCTGAAGGTAAAAATAATTTTCTTTAATAATTTCTTTGCAAGGAATAAATAGGATCTTGATCCAGCTATATCATAGATATAGATATATATACCTATATTAACATGTCTTTATATATACACATTTTTCCCAATTTGCTTATCCAACTGGTTTGAGATAGTGGTCTCTAGCATTATGTGTATTGGACTTTAAAATATCTCAGATCTGAAATGCATCTTAGGCATATTTTTTTAAGATTGTTAATCTTAGTTTTCTTATATATAGAAAACATGCAATAGTACCTACCTTTTTGTGATGTTTTGAGGATTAAATAATATAATATGGATACATATTTGTAGCCTTGTGCCTAGCGCACACTGGGAGTTGTATTAGTAAAAACTCACAGGATCCTCAGACCAACCCTTTCTGCCTTCCCTCTTGATTTGTAAATGTGGTCATGACAGAGCATCCTTCAGAGCTGGAAGGATCTTGATGTGACAGTGGAAACAAACCTGACCACTGTCCTGGGACCACCAAGCAGGGTGGATGTGGAGAAGCCACGCCCGGAGGAGGCAGTCTCACACACAAGGCTGAGCTGTGTTCACAGAACTCTGGGGTGTCTGAGGCATGGGGCCAGCCACAAGGGTCATTGCAGGAGGTGATTCTTAGCATCAGAGCCTCGGGGAGCTGCTCTGGGGCAGGAGTGGGGGGGTTCCGACCTGCACACTACTCACATTCCAGATGGATTCAGGAAAATGGGCAGAGAAATGGATCCATGGCACCAGGTCTTACCTTGACCTGAAAATCTCAGCTCCAACTGCAAATGCCACCAAGCTCCTTCTGAAATTCTTCCCATATCTCCTGAAACTATGTCAGGAAACTGGGACGTCCCTGGGTCTAGGGCCTGAGTAGCCACTTGCAGCCCGAGCCTCGGGGAAAGAGAGTGGCTTTGAGCAACAAAGACCATGCTGGCCACCACCCAGCCTGTCCACAGCTGGTTCCAGGGGGACTGAGCACCTTGTCCATGATCACAGCTGATTCACAAGAAGGACCCGTCTCATTCCCTTTCTAAAGTCCTAGGGTGCCCACTCACATGTTCTTCTGCACAGACAGACACAACATTCCATCTCAGGGCCAGTTAACTTGGCTCACTTGAAGCTGTGAGCATTGAGAAGCTATGCAAAGAGCCTGCTACAGGGGGACCCTAGTGCCCTTCAAGGGTGCTCCCTGCATAGTGAATGAAGAAGATCGCTGGCAGTATCCACCATGTGCACAGGCCAAGAGAAGCTTCCAGACTCAAGTGGTCCCTTCCTCCAAGTCCACCATTGACTACAGTTCTAGGTCATAATTTAGCAGACAGATTTTATTTTAGCTGTTCTTTCATTGTAATGGCCTTTCAAAGAAGCTCATGTTGGCAGTATGTGTCACTGTAATTAAGAAGTGATTTTCAGGTATAAACTAGAATATCCTTACTGATCTAGAAAAAGTTAAAGTCGAATCATACAAAACTATTTTCTTTGCTAACCTCCCACTCAAGATGTCAGCAAATTTGGGAAATACAGCAGTGGTCACAGGACTAGAAAACATCAGTTTTCACTCCAGTCCCAAAGAAGGGCAATACCAGATAATGTTCAAACTACCATACAACTGCACCCATTTCACATGCTAGTAAGGCTATGCTCAAAACCCTTTAAGCTAGTCTTCAAAGTATGTGAATCAAGACCTTCCAGAGGTACAAGTTGGATTCAAAAAAGGCAGAGGAAGCAGAGATCAAACTGCCAACATCCACTGGATCAAAGAAAAAGCAAGGGAATTCCAAAAACATCTACTTCTGCTTCATTGACTACACTAAAGCCTTTGACTGTGTGGAGCACAGCAAACTGAAAAGTTCTTAAAGAGATGGAAATATCAGACCACCTTACCTGTGATAGCTTACAGCAAATGGTGTCAGATTCCTGATCTCCAAAAAAGATTTAGCTTTAGGACCAGGGACCAGCCTTGATCACTTAAGAGCTTTTGTATACCAGAGTTTTATTAAAGTATGTAAAGGAATAGAGAAAGCTTCTGACATAGACATTAGAAGGGGAACAAAGAGTGTGCCCTCACTAGTCTAAGCAATGGAGTTATGTACTTTTTTAATTGATTATTACAATAAATCAAAAGAATGTCTCAAGGTTGTAAAGATCTTACTAGACCTACTCCCATAATTTACATTTAAATATGACAGAATTAGAACTAACAATATAAAGATCTTACCAGAGCCACTCCCATGATATACGTTCTAAGATAACAGGATTAGTTAGAAGGTTTTCAAGGAGAAGCTGTCCTCAAGCAGGATACATTGTTGTTATGTAATGCTTAGTATAGAGTTTGAACTGAGTTGTTTGTTGTGTAATCATCAGTTCTCCACTTAAAGAAAAAAGAAACAAAAAACATTTTATGTAACTAAGACTAAGGAATGAAAAGGGAAAAAAGGCATTTGTCCTTTCCTCCTCCTTGAGAATTTCAGACCCCTATCTCCTCCTCAGGGACCCTGGATTTCTTATCAACCTGCCTAGGAATTGACTCTCTGTATCCTGAGAAACTTGTATGTAGGTCAAGAAGCAACATTTAGAACCAGACATGGAAAAACAGACTGCTTCAAAACTGAGGAAGGTGTATGACAAGGCTGTATATTTTCACGCTGCTTATTTAACTTCTATGTAGAGTACATCATGCAGAATGATGGGCTGGATGAATCACAAGCTGAAATCAAGATTGCCAAGAGAAATATCAACAGCCTCAGATATGCAGATGATACCACTCTAATGACAGAAAGTGAAGAGGAACTGAAGAGCCGCTTGCTGAAGGGGAAAGAGGAGAGTGAAAAAGCTGGCTTAAAACTCAACATTTAAAAAACTAAGATCATGGCATCCATTCCTATCACTTCATGGCAAATAGAAGGGAAAAAGTGGCAGCAGTGACAGATTTTATTTTCTTGAGCTCCAAAATCACTGCAGACATTGACTTCAGCCACAAAATTAAAAGATGCTTACTCCTTGGAAGGGGAGCTATGACAAACCTAGACAGCATATTCAAAAGCAGAGACCTCACTTTGCCGACAAAGGTCCGTATAGTCAAAGGTATGGTTTTTCCAGTAGTCGTGTATGGATGTTAGAGTTGGACTATAAAGAAGGATGAGCACCAGGGAATTGATGCTTCCTAATTGTGGTGCTGGAGAAGATTCTTGAGAGTCCCTTGGACAGCAAGGATATCAAACCACTCATACCTAACGGAAAACTATCCTGAATATTCATTTGAAGGATTGATGCTAAAGCTGAAGTTCCAATACTTTGAAGTGTCAGTACCTGATGTGAAGGCCAACTCATTTGAAAAGACCCTGATATTGGAAAAGACTGAAGACAAAGGAAGAAGTGGTTAGCAGAGGATGAGATTGTTAGATAGCATCACCAGCTCAATGGGCATGAATTTGAGCAAACTCCATGTGATAGCGAAGGACAGGGAGGCCTGGCATGCTGCAGTCCATTGGGTCACAGAGTTGGATATAACTTAGCAATGAGCATAACATAACATACAGCCTTTAAGGCAAACTTTTAAGAACAATTAATAATACTTTGGTGTAGGTGATTGATTAGAGACACTGCATTAAATATATTGATCAGTATTATTGGAATGGAAGGAAGCATTGGTGATTGTGTGCTGTTTAAACATGTTGATTATAATAAAAAATCAGAACAAAATCTTGCTTACCACATTGAATCCCAGAAAAACTGTCAGTCATCTGAAGTGCAGAGATATTTTGCAAGCATATATTTTATTGAACATGCTAATAAATATCAAAGTGTTAAAAAGTTTCATGTGGGATTATCTTAATTTTAATTAATTTTATTGGCACATAGTTGTGTTAGTTTGTACTGTCCAGCAATGTGAATCAGTTACATGTATACACATATCTGTTATTGGTGCTATATTTAAAATAGATAAGCAATGAGAACCTCCTGTATAACTTAGGTAATGCTATGCTCTTTGGTAACCTAAAAGGAAGGAAATCCAAAAAAGGGGATACAAGTATAGAGATTATCTTAATTTTTTATCTTAAATGCTGTTTATATTGCCCCCATATAAATAGTATGATTTATACTATACAAAGGCCACATTTTCTATATATACACCCTCCCACACATATAAACATGATGTTTCCTTGTTTTGAATGGAAAAATCATGTAAGAGAAGATAATCATGATGATGTGATCACTAATCTAGAGCCAGACATCCTGGAATGTGAAGTCAAGCGGGCCTTAGAAAGCATCACTATGAACAAAGCTAGTGGAGGTAATGGAATTCCAGTTGAGCTGTTTCAAATCCTGAAAGATGATGCTGTGAAAGTGCTGCACTCAATATGCCAGCAAATATTTAAAACTCAGCAGTGGCCGCAGGACTGGAAAAAGTCAGTTTTCATTCCAATTCCAAAGAAAGGCAATGCCAAAGAATGCTCAAACTACCACACAATTGCACTCATCTCACATGCTAGCAAAGTAATGCTCAAAATTCTCCAAGCCAGGCTTCAGCAATACGTGAACCATGAACTCCCTGATGTTCAAGCTTGTTTTAGAAAAGGCAGAGGAACCAGAGATCAAATTGCTAACATCTACTGGATCATGGAAAAGCAAGAGAGTTCCAGAAAAACATCTATTTCTTCTTTATTGACTATGCCAAAGCCTTTGACTGTGTGGATCACAATAAACTGTGGAAAATTCTGAAAGAGATGGGAATACCAGACCACCTGACCTGCCTCTTGAGGAATCTGTATGCAGGTCAGGAAGCAACAGTTAGAACTGGACATGGAACAACAGACTGGTTCCAAGTAGGAAAAGGAGTACGTCAAGGCTGTATATTGTCACCCTGCTTATTTAACTCCTATGCAGAGTACATCAAGAGAAACGCTGGACTGGAAGAAACACAAGCTGGCATCAAGATTGCCAGGAGAAATATCAATAACCTCAGATATGCAGATGACACCACCCTTATGGCAGAAAGTGAAGAGGAGCTAAAAAGCCTCTTGATGAAAGTGAGAGAGGAGAGTGAAAAAGTTGGCTTAAAGCTCAACATTCAGAAAACGAAGATCATGGCATCTGGTCCCATCACTTCATGGGAAATAGATGGGGAAACAGTAGAAACAGTGTCAGACTTTATTTTGGGGGGCTCCAAAATCACTGCAGATGGTGACTACAGCCATGAAATTAAAAGACGCTTACTCCTTGGGAGAAAAGTTATGACCAACCTAGATAGTATATTCAAAAGCAGAGATATTACTTTGCTGACTAAGGTCCGTCTAGTCAAGGCTATGGTTTTTCCAGTAGTCATGTATGGATGTGAGAGTTGGACTGTGAAGAAGGCTGAGCGCCGAAGAATTCATGCTTTTGAACTGTGGTGTTGGAGAAGACTCTTGAGGGTCCCTTGGACTGCAAGGAGATCCAACCAGTCCATTCTGAAGGAGATCAACCCTGGGATTTCTTTGGAAGGAATGATGCTAAAGCTGAAGCTCCAGTACTTCGGACACCTCATGTGAGGAATTGACTCATTGGAAAAGACTCTGATGCTAGGAGAGATTGGGGGCAGGAGGAGAAAGAGGTGACTGAGGATGAGATGGCTGGATGGCATCACGGACTCGATGGACGTGAGTCTGAGTGAACTTCGGGAGATGGTGATGAACAGGGAGGCCTGGTGTGCTGCGATTCATGGGGTCGCAAAGAGTCGGACATGGCTTAGCGACTGAACTGAACTGAACTGAAGGAGAATGCCATGGTTAAATACGTAGAGAGAGGTTAGTTTTGGAAAGAGCTCTGGCGGGGCGGGGGTGGCACCTGCAGGCCTAGGGCTGGTTTCAGCATTGTCATTCCAGGATTCCTTGCAATGGTTTCTAACTGGTACTCATCTGCTCCCTTGGCTGTTCCATGCAGAGCATATGGTGCTGATTATGTGCCAAGCTCTGAGGAGATTTTGTAGTGCAACTAGTTACAGTCCTGCATTAATGTGAGACCCAAGGAACCTTTTCCTAATGACTGAAAGGGACGCTTTGATTCTAGCTGCTTGTAGATGAGGAAATACACTAGGAAGTGTTATCTTGAGCTGAAATTGCTCATTACTAATTTCATTGGCATTAAAAGTCAATGCCTTTGCCTTCCAACACTATCTGGGTTGTTGCTTGTGATACATGTGAAGCATGAATCCAAATTTTCAACTTGAGAGAACTGACAACATAATATCCACACTTGTCAGTTACTTCTTCATTCAGAGATTTTCATTGTCAAGCCCAGTGCTAATTGCTGGTGATGTAGACAGATAAAACAGAATTACTCTTCTGCAGAAGCTTGTAGTTCAGCATGGCAGTGGGTCAGTTCTTGTGGTTGTAGATGAGAGGGTCCTGAGCACTATTCACTGTCTATGTGAGCTATTAAATCTCAGAGAAGCACTCAGACAAGCCAGGATCAATGGAGGTGACCAGCAAATGATGCTTCAGAGCTTTGAGGACCAGACCTAGGAGTGTGTTTATCTGCTTTAATGCCCCTCCTCTCTACAGATTCTTGTGAATCACAGAGAATTACATGGCATGTGGGGTAACATAAGACCTTGCTGGAGAGGCCTGGACACTATTTTTCAGCCAGAATGCTCTGGATTTAAAAGTCTTTATAATCTGGGTGTCAGAAACGAAAGCATGTACATTAAGCCAAACAATGATTTGTCCAGTACTAATTTTGATTCTCCTACTCGAGCATGAGAGTATTGAATTAAAATGCAATCCAATCGTGAACCATAAAATTAGTTCTTCCAAATGTGTCCTCTCCATTTAGGAGTGTGTGAACCTGTATGTCAGTCTGTCAAGCAGCATTCGTGGTTTCCACACACATCAGAAGAGCGATGGGAGAGGAAAAGGAAGAGTTAATCTCTGTGAGGGAACTAGACAGCCCTGGGGGTGGCTGCCAAGCACTGTGATAAGCTTTATTTAGTTAAGACTTTTTCATAAAGAAAAGCTGGATGTTCTCCAGTATGATGTGATACATTTGCATTCTTTCTTCTAAAAAGCCCACATCCATACCAGTGGTCCCTTGCTATGAACACTCATGATGTTCCAAGAGGCAAGTGGCCGAGCCTCTCCCATAAGCGTTCCAGTGTTGACCACTTACTGATGGTGTGAGGGCTCAATGCTGAATTCCACTAGAATGTAAACACAGTTTTTCCGGCATTAGGAGGGTTCTGTCCATGCCCTAAGATTGTTTGACTGGGGCAATGTGGCTGGCACCCCTGTACTCCCAGTGTGGACCTGAGGAGGCACCACTTCATCTCCCTTGGGGCCTCCCTGGTAGCTTACATGGTAAAGAACCCTCCTGCAGTGCACGAGACCCAGGCTCAATCTGTGAGTTAGGAGGATCCCCTGGAGGAGGAAATGGCTCCCCACTCCAGTATTCTTGCCTGGAGGATCCCATGGACCGAGGAGCCTGGCAGTGTACAGGTCATGGGGTTGCAAAGAGTCAGATACAACTGAACCACTTACAGTTTCACACTTTCCTTTCCCTCACCCATGATGTCTACTCAAAACCAAGCCCGGTCACTTGCCTTCCAGACACTCAGGGTGTCCACTCAGGCTGTACAACCTAGAAAGACAGAGTCAATCACCAAGTGCTTCAGAGCAAGACCAGACACCAATTCCTCTGTTAGGACAAATTCAAAGCTGAAGTCACCACAGGCACAGGGATGAGAAGGTGGGACAAAGCTCCGGTGCCACATCCTGTGACACGTTCCGATGGAGAGAGGACATCCTCAGTGAACCGCGACATGTACTTTCAAACTCTGTACGCGGATTGGGAGGGAGAGAATATGGTAGCCCCTGGACCTGGGAGGTGCGGACGCCTAGTGATTCCATTTTACATGAACAGAGAGAACTCAGCTTGATGCAGATAAATGACCTGGGCACAAGTGGGATCTTTTGTCTTTAATGTAAAGGTAAAACAGAGAAAAAACTATGGTCTGGCAGTGTCCACTCAGCTTTCTATAAACTGTGTCGCTTTCTAAAGAGTTGTATAAAATCGTGTGTTTGAAAGTTTGGATTTCTTGTTAAAATTGCTGGCATATGAACAGAACTCAGTGACCAGGGTGCTTGTGCTGTGGGTTCTCCCCAGGTCTACGATGGAAAGGACAGCTCGTCGCGGCCCCTGGGTGCCTTCACTAGGAACGAGCTGGTGGGGCTCGTCCTGAACAGCACCTCCAACCACCTGTGGCTGGAGTTCAGCTCCAACGGATCCGACACGGACCAGGGCTTTCAGCTCACCTACACCAGTAAGTGCTGTGCAGGTTAACCCTTTCACGTACTTTTATTTTCTCAGGATACAGCTGTTACTTCACTAATATGATACCTTCTAAATATCGATTTTTTTTTTTTCCTGGGCCTCCTCCTTTGTTTTTGGATCACTGTTTAATTCTGTGAATTGTTCAACAGGTAGTAAATTTAGACACATTACCAGAAGCAGGAGTTTGAAGCATATTTATTTAGGCATATTCATATTCTCTTAACATGGCTGGACGTGAAAAGAAAATATCATGACACTGAAGAGATATTAGGGTTAAAGTGATTGTGATTTAATGCACCTGACAAAAATTCATAGACATATGTATGAAAGATTTTGAATGAATGATACAACTGATAGTAATAGTCTTTGAATGCCTATGACACATTGATACTTTTCTGTCATATCTATTACATTCTATACATTCTGGAAGATAGATTACATGTGTGTAAAATATAATAAATAATTTATACACATAAATACACAGGTACACACATACGGGTGTGTGTATCTCAACGCTATGTTTTAAGCTCTTTCTTCTCACAAATAATTTCCTATGAGAAAACTAAACAGAGGTAATCGCAACATGTGTCCAAGTTATCAGGTAATGAGTCAGTAGAACCAGGACTGGGCCTGTAGCTCACACTTTTGGTTTTGTTTTAACTTAAAAAAAAATAAAGTATAAACCAATTAGCAATGCTGTGATAGTCTCAGGTGAACAGCAAAAGGGTTCACCCATATTCATATGTAGGTGTGTGTGTCCATTCTCCCCCACACTCGCCTCCCATCCAGGCTGCCACATAGCACTGAGCAGAGTTCTCTGTGCTACACAGTAGGCCCCTGTTGGTTATCCATTTTAAATATAGCACTGTGTACCTGTCCATCCCAAACTCCCTAACTATCCCGTCCCTCCACCCCTCACCCCTGGCAACCATAAGATTGTTCTCTAAGTCAACGTAGCTCACAGTTTTAAGCAGTGTTTTTGTGTCCCCTATTAATATAATTAATATAAGTTAATATGGAAATGCCTTTTTTAAAAGAAAAATAAAGTTAAAAATGTAGCTATTTGGTATGGGTAACTAATTAAAATTGAGTAATAAATTAACTAAAATGCTTAAAATCTATAAGACAGCCCAATTCTTCACTGATTTGATGATTAAAAATCTTTGTGATACCAAATACTATGACATACGAAATTAAAATTTTTGGACTTTGAGCATGAAAGTATGTTAATGATTATCAAGACTGATTCCTTTATCTGATAGATGAGCAAATGAAGGCCTGAAAAAGATAATAACTATCCCAGACACAAAGCTAACCCAGATGCCCTAAAGGAAGATTAATTGCCTCAAATCCCCCTTGGTAGGTGAAATTGCATTTGAAGAATTATAAGCCTTTTGGGAAAAACAGAATTACAGTCTCAGGGACATGATGAGAAAGCAAATGTTTCACTTTCATAAAAATAACTATTTAAAAGACTCCATGAAGTGAAACCATATTAGTTATATTGTATGCAAATAAATTGCTAGCAATTGTATTACAAAATAAATGTATGATTATAATTTTTGTTTACTAGAATTCTACTTTTCAGAATTTCATGCTCATAAAAGTTTCAAAGAGTTCTTGTCAAGCCAGTTTGCTCCGCTTGCAGATAAAATGTAAACCAGCCTGATCTCTTTTTATTCCTGCTGTGGGTTTTTCATCAAATGCTCATCAAATGTAACTTATTGCTTGTATGTGTCAATATTCGCTTCCCAGCTCTTACCCTGGTCTTGCAGTTTAGAGGAACATGGGTACTAGAGAAGGAGAATAGTGTGAATACTCTCCAGGTAACTTTCTGAATTTCCTGGAGTAAGGGCAAGCCCCAGGACACCTGGATTTCCTCCACCTCTTATATTGTGTTAGCTTCTCTGACAAATCGTGCTTCTTACAATGCTTTGTCAGCGAAGAGCTGAAAACCGTGGTCTTCTCTCTTCTCCGCCCTGGTGTGGCGGTTACTAACCTTCATAGAAATGTATCATGTGTGATACGTTATACCACATTATTTCTCAACCCTAGTTACCCCATCCTATTTTCCCTCTAACAATTTCAAAGGAGATAATTTATTTTTTTTAAAAAAAGAAACTTTATTTTATATTAGAGCATAGCTGATTAACAATGCTGTGATAGTTTCAGGTGAAGAGAGAAGGGACTCAGCCACACGTATACAATGTCCATTCTCTGTCAAACTCCCCTCCCATCCAGGCTGCCGCATAGCACTGAGCAGAGTTCTCTGTGCTATACAGTAGGTCCTTGCTGGTTATTCATTTTAAACCTAGTAGTTTGTACATGTCCATCCCAAACTCCCTAACCGCCCCTTCCCCTTATCCTTCCCCCCGGCAACCGTAAGTTTATTCTCTAAGTCTGTGAGTCTCTTTTTGTTTTGTAAGTCTGTTTGTATCTCTTCTTTTTAGATGTCACATATAAGGAATGACACGGCATTTCTGCTTCTCTGTCTGACTCACTTTGCCCGGTATGACGATCTCTAGGTCCATCCATGGTGTGCAAATGGCATCGTTTTATTCTCTTTAACGGCTGAGTAAAATTCCACTGAATGCTGTGGTATATATGGACCACATCATCTTTGTCCATTTTTCTGTCAATGAACACTTAGGCTGCCTCCATGCCTCAGCTGTTGTGAACAGTGCTAGAGGGAACACTGGGGTGCATGTACAAGATCAGTAATTTTCAATTTATGAACATTCATTTCATATAGTCTCATGGTCATGCAAGAGACATCAAGAAGCAGATTCACACCTGCTGGAGTTTATAGTCACTTTATTTCTTTATCACTGAGATGGGGGCTACTGAACTGTTTTGAGAATTCTGACTTTCCCTTTATTTTCCAAGTGGCATTGAAGAAAGCCCATATACCCTAAAATCCTGTGACTGGAGTGCCATTAGAGGTTGTAGGCTTCATCTGTGTGTCATGCTCACCTTCCCTTGTCAAGAAGAGTGGCTTCAGTGTGTTATTCTCAGTCCCTCCAGCCAGCACGTGGTGTTTGTCCCTGGGTCTCCATGTCACTCTCCAGTCTGTTAGAACTTTTGCTTTTCCTCCCATTTCTAAGTAACTTTGAGAAAATTTGAAGCCATGGATCTGTTCATGGGCACTTTCCAATTATGCAAACTTTTTTTAAAATATAAATTTATTTATTTTAATTGGAGGTTAATTACTTTACAATATTGTATTGGTTTTGCCATACATCAACGTGAATCTGCCACAGGTATACATGTGTTCCCCATCATGAATCCCCCTCCCTCCTCCCTCCCCATAGCACAAACTTTCTAAAAGAGTAAGAAGGAAATATTGGTGACAGCATTAATTCAGCTCTTAGTCAAATCAACTTGATGGGAATAGCTCTCTTTCCTGCCTGTTTCCCTCTTTGCCCTCCCCTTCAGTCCCTGGGTGGGGAAGATCTCCTGGAGAAGGAAATGGCAACCCACTCCAGTACTCCTGCCTCGAGAATCCCATGGATGGAGGAGCCTGGTAGGCTACAGTCCATGGGGTCGCAAAGAGTCAGGCACGACTGAGTGACTTCACTTCAATATTACAGATGCTCCCTGGGTACAAGTCTTTTTTCCAAGATTTTCTTGGAGCTAGAACACACTGCCAGATGGAAAAAAAAAAGATATTTATAATATAGAATGGATGGTACTGATGGTTATAATCAAAATATTATTAATTTCTCTTTAAATTCTTAGGTTTAAACACTCAGTAATTAAGATCAGTCATGGATGTGCATTGGAAGGACTGATGTTGAAGTTGAAACTCCAATACTTTGGCCACCTCATGTGAAGAGTTGACTCACTGGAAAAGACCCTAATGCTGGGAAGGACTGGGGACAGGAGGAGAAAGGGACGACAGAGGATGAGATGTCTGGACGGCATCACCGACTCAATGAACATGGGTTTGGGTAGACTCCAGGAGTTGGTGATGGACAGGGAGGCCTGGCTTGCTGCGATTCATGGGGTCACAAAGAGTTGGACACGACTGAGTGACTGAACTGAACTAAGAAATTCCAAGCTCATTTAATATGACTAAATACCCTTATCAACTCTTCATCTCTAAAAGGTGGTTTGGAAATAATTTTGTTGTTATTATTCAGTTGCTAAGTCTTTCCAGTTCTTTGCAACCCAGTGGACCACAGCAAACCAAGCTTCTCTGTCCTTCAGTATCTCCTTGAGTTTGCTCAAACTCATGTCTATTAATTCAGTGATGTCATTCAACCATCTCATCCTCTGTTCCCCCTCCTCCTTCTGCCCCCAGTCTTTTCAACATCAGGGTCTTTTCCAATGAGTTGGCTCTTCAGATCAGGTGGCCAAAGTGTTGGAGCTTTAGCTTCAGCATCAGTCCTTCCAATGAATATTCAGAGTTGATTTCCTTTAAGGTTGACTGGTTTGATCTCCTTGCTGTAAGGGACTCTCAAGAGTCTTCTCCAGTACCACAGTTTAAAAGCATCAATTCTTTGGTGCTCCACTTTCTTTATGGTCCAACTCTCACATCTGTATATGACTACTGAAAAAACCATAACTTTGACTGTACGGATCTTTGTTGGCAAAGTGATGTCTTTGCTTTTTAATAAGATGTCTAGGTTTCACATAACTTTTCTTCCAAGGAGTAAGTGTCTTTTAATCTGTGGCTGCAGTTTCCATCCACAGTGATTTTGGAGTCCAGGAGAATAAATGGTCGAAAACCGTTTTGAGCAAATTATTAAAGCTTAAGGCTATTGGAAGACACTTTCAACTATTTTCAAAAGACTTTTGTAATTGCCTCTTGCTAGTTAATTGCATTACTTAAGGAAATATTCATATTTAAATGTTTCAAATCCATAATTAATCTACACACAAGTGGATTAGAAAATGTCAACAGAGAGTAAATATATAGCTTAATAAACGTCTTGAAGGTTTTCAAATGAGTACAAATCATATTTGTATATCCTTTAATATTTAGAGCATACTCCCCAGTACCTTGTAATTTTACCATCTTGACAATTCCGGGTCTTGAAAATAGCCCCCATAACTCTCCTTCATAAGTTAGAAACTTTTAATTTTCCAAATATGTAAGTGCTTTGTTGAAACATCCACAAACAGGTTGTTTTTTTTTTTTTTTTTTATGTTTTTTTTTTTTTTTTTTAAATTTTAAAATCTTTAATTCTTACATGCATTCCCAAACATGAACCCCCCTCCCACCTCCCCTCCCCATAACATCTTTCTGGGTCATCCCCATGCACCAGCCCCAAGCATGCTGCATCCTGCGTCAGACATAGACTGGCGATTCAATTCACATGATAGTATACATGTTAGAATGTCATTCTCCCAAATCATCCCACCCTCTCCCTCTCCCTCTGAGTCCAAAAGTCCGTTATACACATCTGTGTCTCTTTCCCTGTCTTGCATACAGGGTCGTCATTGCCATCTTCCTAAATTCCATATATATGTGTTAGTATACTGTATTGGTGTTTTTCTTTCTGGCTTACTTCACTCTGTATAATCGGCTCCAGTTTCATCCATCTCATCAGAACTGATTCAAATGAATTCTTTTTAACGGCTGAGTAATACTCCATTGTGTATATGTACCACAGCTTTCTTATCCATTCATCTGCTGATGGACATCTAGGTTGTTTCCATGTCCTGGCTATTATAAACAGTGCTGCGATGAACATTGGGGTACATGTGTCTCTTTCAATTCTGGTTTCCTCGGTGTGTATGCCCAGAAGTGGGATTGCTGGGTCATAAGGTAGATCTATTTGCAATTTTTAAGGAATCTCCACACTGTTTTCCATAGTGGCTGTACTAGTTTGCATTCCCACCAACAGTGTAGGAGGGTTCCTTTTCTCCACACCCTCGCCAGCATTTATTGCTTGCAGATTTTTGGATCGCAGCCATTCTGACTGGTGTGAAGTGGTACCTCATTGTGGTTTTGATTTGCATTTCTCTAATAATGAGTGATGTTGAGCATCTTTTCATGTGTTTGTTAGCCATCCGTATGTCTTCTTTGGAGAAATGTCTATTTAGTTCTTTGGCCCATTTTTTGATTGGGTCGTTTATTTTCTGGAGTTGAGCTGCAGAAGTTGCTTGTATATTTTTGAGATTAGTTGTTTGTCAGTTGCTTCATTTGCTATTATTTTCTCCCATTCAGAAGGCTGTCTTTTCACCTCGCTTATGTTTTCCTTTGTTGTGCAGAAGCTTTTAATTTTAATTAGATCCCATTTGTTTATTTTTGCTTTTATTTCCAGAATTCTGGGAGGTGGATCATAGAGGATCCTGCTGTGATTTATGTCTGACAGTGTTTTGCCTATGTTCTCCTCTAGGAGTTTTATAGTTTCTGATCTTACATTTAGATCTTTAATCCATTTTGAGTTTATTTTTGTGTGCGGTGTTAGAAAGTGATCTAGTTTCATTCTTTTACAAGTGGTTGACCAGTTTTCCCAGCACCACTTGTTAAAGAGATTGTCTTTACTCCATTGTATATTCTTGCCTCCTTTGTCAAAGATAAGGTGTCCATATGTGTGTGGATTTATCTCTGGGCTTTCTATTTTGTTCCATTGATCTATATGTCTGTCTTTGTACCAGTACCATACTGTCTTGATGACTGTGGCTTTGTAGTAAAGCCTGAAGTCAGGCAAGTTGATTCCTCCAGTTCCATTCTTCTTTCTCAAGATTGCTTTGGCTATTCGAGGTTTTTTGTATTTCCATACAAATCTTGAAATGATTTGTTCTAGTTCTGTGAAAAATGTGGCTGGTAGCTTGATAGGGATTGCATTGAATTTGTAAATTGCTTTGGGTAGTATACTCATTTTCACTATATTGATTCTTCCAATCCATGAACATGGTATATTTCTCCATCTATTAGTGTCCTCTTTGATTTCTTTCATCAGTGTTGTATAGTTTTCTATATATAGGTCTTTAGTTTCTTTAGGTAGATATATTCCTAAGTATTTTATTCTTTTCGTTGCAATGGTGAATGGAATTGTTTCCTTAATTTCTTTTCTACTTTCTCATTATTCGTGTATAGGAATGCAAGGGATTTCTGTGTGTTGATTTTATATCCTGCAACTTTACTATATTCATTGATGATCTCTAGTAATTTTCTGGTGGAGTCTTTAGGGTTTTCCATGTAGAGGATCATGTCATCTGCAAACAGTGAGAGTTTTACTTCTTCTTTTCCGATTTGGATTCCTTTTATTTCTTTTTCTGCTCTGATTGCTGTGGCCAAAACTTCCAGAACTATGTTGAATAGTAGCGGTGAAAGTGGACACCCTTGTCTTGTTCCTGACTTTAGGGAAATGCTTTCAATTTTTCACCATTGAGGATAATGTTTGCTGTGGGTTTGTCATAGATAGCTTTTATTATGTTGAGGTATGTTCCTTCTATTCCTGCTTTCTGGAGAGTTTTTATCATAAATGGATGTTGAATTTTGTCAAAGGCCTTCTCTGCATCTATTGAGATAATCATATGGTTTTTATTTTTCAATTTGTTAATGTGGTGAATTACATTGATTGATTTGCGGATATTGAAGAATCCTTGCATCCCTGGGATAAAGCCCACTTGGTCATGGTGTATGATCTTTTTAATGTGTTGTTGGATTCTGATTGCTAGAATTTTGTTGAGGATTTTTGCATCTATGTTCCTCAGAGATATTGGCCTGTAGTTTTCTTTTTTTGTGACATCTTTGTCAGGTTTTGGTATTAGGGTGATGGTGGCCTCATAGAATGAGTTTGGAAGTTTACCTTCCTCTGCAATTTCTGGAAGAGTTTGAGTAGGATAGGTGTTAGCTCTTCTCGAAATTTTTGGTAGAATTCAGCTGTGAAGCCATCTGGACCTGGGCTTTTGTTTGCTGGAAGATTTCTGATTACAGTATCAATTTCCGTGCTTGTGATGGGTCTGTTAAGATTTTCGATTTCTTCCTGGTTCAGTTTTGGAAAATTGTACTTTTCTAAGAATTTGTCCATTTCTTCCACGTTGTCCATTTTATTGGCATACAACTGCTGATAGTAGTCTCTTATGATCCTTTGTATTTCTGTGTTGTCTGTTGTGATCTCTCCATTTTCATTTCTAATTTTATTGATTTGATTTTTCTCTCTTTGCTTCTTGATGAGTCTGGCTAATGGTTTGTCAATTTTATTTATCCTTTCAAAGAACCAGCTTTTGGCTTTGTTGATTTTTGCTATGGTCTCTTTTGTTTCTTTTGCATTTATTTCTGCCCTAATTTTTAAGATTTCTTTCCTTCTACTCACTCTGGGGTTCTCCAACTCTTCCTTTTCTAGTTGCTTTAGTTGTAGAGTTAGGTTATTTATTTGACTTTTTTCTTGTTTCTTGAGGTATGCCTGTATTGCTATGAACTTTCCTCTTAGCACTGCTTTTATAGTGTCCCACAGGTTTTGGGTTGTTGTGTTTTCATTTTCATTAGTTTCTATGCATATTTTGATTTCTTTTTGATTTCTTCTGTGATTTGTTGGTTATTCAGAAGTGTGTTGTTCAACCTCCATATGTTGGAATTTTTAATAGTTTTTCTCCTGTAATTGAGATCTAATCTTAATGCATTATGGTCAGAAAAGATGCTTGGAATGATTTCGATTTTTTGAATTTATCAAGTTTAGATTTATGGCCCAGGATGTGATCTATCCTGGAGAAGGTTCCATGAGCACTTGAAAAAAGGTGAAATTCGTTGTTTTGGGGTGAAATGTCCTATAGATATCAATTAGGTCTAACTGATCCAATGTATCATTTAAAGTTTGCGTTTCTTTGTTAATTTTCTGTTTAGTTGATCTGTCCATAGGTGTGAGTGGGGTATTAAAGTCTCCCACTATTATTGTGTTATTGTTGATTTCCCCTTTCATACTTGTTAGCATTTGTCTTACATATTGTGGTGCTCCTATATTGGGTGCATATATATTTATAATTGTTATATCTTCTTCTTGGATTGTTCCTTTGATCATTATGTAGTGGCCTTCTTTGTCTCTTTTCACAGCCTTTGTTTTAAAGTCTATTTTATCGGATATGAGTATTGCCACTCCTGCTTTCTTTTGGTCTCTATTCGCGTGGTATATCTTTTTCCAGCCCTTCACTTTCAGTCTGTATGTGTCCCTTGTTTTGAGGTGGGTCTCTTGTAAGCAGCATATAGAGGGGTCTTGTTTTTGTATCCATTCGGCCAGTCTTTGTCTTTTGGTTGGGGCGTTCAACCCATTTACGTTTAAGGTAATTATTGATAAGTATGATCCCGTTGCCATTTACTTTATTGTTTTGGGTTCGGGTTTATACACCCTTTCGTGTTTCCTGTCTAGAGGATATCCTTTAGAATTTGTTGGAGAGCTGGTTTGGTGGTGCTGAATTCTCTCAGCTTTTGCTTGTCTGTAAAGCTTTTGATTTCTCCTTCGTATTTGAATGAGATCCTTGCTGGGTACAGTAATCTGGGCTGTAGGTTATTGTCTTTCATCACTTTAAGTATGTCTTGCCATTCCCTCCTGGCCTGGAGAGTTTCTATTGACAGATCAGCTGTTATCCTTATGGGAATCCCCTTGTGTGTTATTTGTTGTTTTTCCCTTGCTGCTTTTAATATTTGTTCTTTGTGTTTGATCTTTGTTAATTTGATTAATATGTGTCTTGGGGTGTTTCGCCTTGGGTTTATCCTATTTGGGACTCTCTGTGTTTCTTGGACTTGGGTGATTATTTCCTTCCCCATTTTAGGGAAGTTTTCAACTATTATCTCCTCAAGGATTTTCTCATGATCTTTCTTTCTGTCTTCTTCTTCTGGGACTCCTATAATTCGAATGTTGGAGCGTTTCATATTGTCCTGGAGGTCTCTGAGATTGTCCTCGTTTCTTTTAATTCGTTTTTCTTGTTTCCTCTCTGATTCATTTATTTCTACCATTCTATCTTCTATTTCACTAATCCTATCTTCTGCCTCTGTTATTCTGCTATTTGTTGCCTCCAGAGTGTTTCTGATCTCATTTATTGTGTTATTCATTATATTTTGACTCTTTTTATTTCTTCTAGGTCCTTGTTAAACCTTTCTTGCATCTTCTCAATCCTTGTCTCTAGGCTATTTATCTGTGTTTCCATTTTGATTTCAAGATTTTGGATCATTTTCACTATCAATATTCGGAATTCCTTCTCCGGTAGATTCCCTACTTCTTCCTCTTTTGTTTGATTTGGTGGGCAACTCTCCTGTTCCTTTACCTGCTGAGTATTCCTCTGTCTCTTCATCTTGGTTATATTGCTGCGTTTGGCGTGGCCTTTTATATTCTGATAATTTGTGGAGTTCTCTTTATTATGGAGCTTCCTCACTTTGGGTGGGGTTCTATCAGTGGCTTGTCAAGGTTTCCTGGTTAGGGAGGCTTGTGTTGGAGTTTTGGTGGGTGGAGCTGGGTTTCTTCTCTCTGGAGTGCAGTGGAGTGACCCGTAATGGGTTATGAGACATCAAAGGTATTGGGATAATTTTGAGCTGCCTGTATATTGAGGCTCAGGGAGTGTTCCTGTGTTGCTGGAGAATTTGCGTGGTATGTCTTGTTTTGGAACTTGTTGGCCCTTGGGTGGAGCTTGGTTTCAGTGTAGGTATGAAGGCTTTTGATGAGCTCCTATTGCTTAATGTTCCCTGAATTCAAGAGTTCTCTAATGTTTTCAGGCTTTGGGTTTAAGCTTCCTGCTTCTGGTTTTCAGTTTTATTTTCACAGTAGCCTCTAGACTTCTCCATCTATACAGCACCGATGATAAAACATCTAGGTTAAAGATGAAAAGTTTCTCCACCTTGAGGGACACTCAGAGAGGTTCACTGAGTTACAAGGAGAAGAGAAGATGGAGGGGGTAATTAGAGGTAACTGGAATGAGATGCGGTGAGATCAAGAGAGGAGAGAGCAAGCTAGCCAGTAGTCACTTCCTTATGTGCACTCTATAGTCTGGACCGCTCAGAGGTATTTACAGAGTTATACGGGGAAGAGGAGAGGGAGGAAGTAGACAGAGGTGACCAGGAGGATAAGAGAGAGGAATGAGTAGGAGAGAGACAAATCCTGCCAGTAACCAGTTCCTTAGGTGTTCTCTACCGTCTGGAACACACAGAGATTCACAGAGTTGGATAGAGAAGAGATGGGGGAGAAAAGAGACAGAGGCCACCTGGTGGAGAAAAAGGAGAGGCCAGAGGAGGAGAGAGTGGACAAGCCAGTAATCTTGCTCTCAGGTAAACTTGGGTAGTGAAGTTTGGGTTTTTAAATGTACAAAATTGACAACAAAGATTAAAAATCTGGAGTAGAGGTTGGATTTTCAAAGATACAATATTAAAGAAAAGCAGAAGGAAAAAGGAAGAAAGAAAAAAAAGAATTATTAAAAAACAAACAAACAAACAAAAAACAAAACAAAACACCAACAACCATCCAAAGAGTATATATGGTGTTTGCCTTAAAAAAAAAAAAAAAGGTCTTTTTTTTTTTTAAATAGTAATACTAGGTTATAGAAATAAAAATTAGAGGAGAAATAGATGATTTAACAATTAAAAAAAGCTCGGAAAAAAAAGAAAAAAAATGCAAAGGCAAAAAAAAAAAAAGAATGATTTTAAAAATATTAAAAATTAAAAATATATCTGGCTCTTCTCTGATGTTATGGGCCGTGTGGGCTCACTTCCAAGGTGGTTCCCTCTGTTTAACTTCTTCTGTTTGCTGGTTTTTAGGCTCACTAGTTCAGTCGCGCTGTGGGGAGGGGGGATGCTGCAAACAAATAGCACTGTTGTGTGTACACAGTATCTCTGCCCCGCTTGACCTGTCCTTCCTCGCGGCGCACAAACCGCTCCGGCTCTACGATGCTCAGCCGGGAACCGTCTGGGGCCGGCCCTAGGCTGCGTGCACTTCCCCGGTCCAAGCCGCTCAGGTTCGGCCCTCAGGCAGCCCTCAGAGGCACAAATGCGGCTGGGACTGCGCTTTGTGCCCTTCCCAGGTCCGAGTAGCTCAGGAGTTTGGCGAGCGCAATTGCCGCGGCTTGTCACCTTTTCCGCCGCTGCCGCTCAGCTCTCTGGGTGGACCGCTGGCGCACCCCGTGAGGCAGACTGTGACTGTCCAGCACCCCCAGAAGTCTTAGCAAAGGAGCCTGCTTGCAGTTAGGTAAGTAAAGTCTCTCCGGGTCTGCAATTGCCCCTTTCCAGTCCTTACGGCTCTGGCTGCCTGTCCCCGGCGGGGAATGGTCTGCAGCCGGCTTTTTCCGTTCAGTCCTTTGTTCTGTGCTCGGTCCTGGCGGTGTCTTATGTTCGAGCTTTTCGCGTGGTAGCTATCCCACAGTCTGGTTTGCTAGCCCAAGTTAGATCGTTCTGGTTGCGTGTGGGGCGTTCCTGCCCGATTCTTGCAAAGCACTGCAGCCCGCGCCTCCCGCGCGTCCCTGCCCTGCCCCCACTTCCCAATGGCGGATGCAGGCGTCTGTGCTGCTTTTCCGCTGGGGGAGTTACTGGTGGGCTTGTAATCTCTTGGTTTTAATTATTTATCTATTTTTCCTTCCTGTTATGTTGCCCTCTGTGTTTCCAAGGCTCGCCACAGACTCGGCAGGGAGAGTGTTTCCTGGTGTTTGGAAACCTCTCTTCTTCAAATTCCCTTCCCGGGACGGGCTTCCCTTCCCGGGACGGAGCTCCCTCCCCACCTCCTTTGTCTCCTTTTTCGTCTTTTATATTTTTTCCTACCTGATTTTGAAGACAATGGTCTGCTTTTCTGGTTGCCTGATGTCCTCTGCCAGCCTACCGAAGTTGTTTTGTGGAGTTTGCTCGGCGTTGAAATGTTCTTTTGAGGAATTTGTGAGGGAGAACGTGATCTTCCCGTCCTATTCCTCCGCCATCTTTCCCTCCCTCCCCCCACAAACAGGTTGTTGCAGCCTAGATCCCATCCAGGTCTTTTCAACAAAGGTCAGCACTGTCAATGGCCTTGTTTTAAAATATTTCAGATGATCTCACAGATGAGATCCCCATTAATTGACTGATATTTATATATGTAAAGGCACTAGCAAGGAAGGAAAGCCAGGCATCTTTGGGACAAGTAGGAATAAGTATATTAGTGCCGACTTAATTTGCAAGTACCGCTTTCTGAGTAGAAAATTAGAGCAGCGTACAGCTGAGAGAGCAATATCTGGTTTTAAAACAAAAATAAAAACACTGTGTTTTCTTACAGATTTGTCCATTTTCATAATAGATTATAGCCCTCTAATGCTGCAATTATGTCAAATAGAAGCATAACCCATAAGCTTGTCCAGATCAAGAAGTGTGGGTGCTTGTTTTTTAATTCCCCTCTGTACTTCACCCAGGTGTCTGATCTGCAGTGTAAAAAGCTTAGACTGGATCTCCATTATTCACACTGTATTCTGCAGGGCACAAAGATTCTGCAGAGCTTTCTCAGGGCAATAAGAGCTTCTCCTTATTTAACATAAGCATTTTGTTTTATTCCAGTTATTATAACATTCTTCAAATGTCAGGAAAAGTCATATTGCAATGGATTGCTATGTCTTCTAAATATTTCAGCAAATATTTTTTGAAGGAAAAAATATTTGGAAATTTTTAAAAATCCTTGTTGAATTCAGAATTCTTTAAAAAATATATTGACCACTTTTGATTTCTGAAAGGATGTTCCCAGAATAGACATTCCTCAGAAACAGTCTCCCACATGATTCTCTGGCCATATACAATTTACTGATTTAAATAAAGGGGAGTAAACAAAACTCAGTCACAATTCAACAAAAATTCTTGCTCTCTGGGGGTGTTGTGAAAGAACTGTGTTTTAGACCTGTTACTCAGGGTCAATTTGGTAGGTCTGTTTGCCAGTTAATCAGAGACTGTCTATGCAATACTTGTGTACTGAATGTCTAGACTGTACTGAGACAGAGAAAGGAAAAGCCATGATTCCTATTCAAGGATAAATAGTATAGTCAGGTGTCACCCTTGTTGAAACCTGGTCAGTAGAAATGTGACTACATCGTCACATTCTCAAATATGGGATGGACCAGCAGGAGGTACTGCAGGAGTTGGATCTTGGCCCTGATTCCCATCAACCATATGTCAAAATCCTTTGATTTTTGACCCCTAATGTATTTGACTCTTAGTACATTTCATCTTTACATGAGTCTGTTCTTCTCTCCAAGAAAACTATAGTTCCTTCAGGATAATATGTGATTCTAATATCCCAAGATTAAGACATATATGTGACATATATGTGTGTATATATATATATATATACACACATACATACATACATACATACATACATACATACATACATACATACACTGGAGAAGGAAATGGCAACCCACTCCAGTATTCTTGCCTGGAGAATCCCAGGGACGGGGGGAGCATGGTGGCTGCCATCTATGGGGTCACACAGAGTCGGACACGACTGAAGCGACCTAGCAGCAGCAGCAGCAGTAGCAGCAGCATATATATACAAACACATAAATAGCTGCATATATAAATACATACACATATAAGTATATATATATATACATATATATATATATATATGTATATATATATATATATCAGTTCAGTTCAGTCACTCAGTCATGTCCAACTCTTTGCATGAATTGCAGCATGCCAGGGCTCCCTGTCCATCACCATCTCCTGGAGTTCACTCAAACTCACGTCCATCGAGTTGGTGATGCCATCCGGACATCTCATCCTCTGTCATCCCCTTCTCCTCTTGCCCCCAATCCCTCCCAGCATCAGAGTCTTTTCCAATGAGTCAACTCTTTGCATGAGGTGGCCAAAGTACTGAGGTTTCAGCTTTAGCATCATTCCTTCCAAAGAACACCCAGGACTGATCTTCTTTAGAATGGACTGGTTGGATCTCCTTTAGAATGGACTGCTTGGATCGCCTTGCAGTCCAAGGGACTCTCAAGAGTCTTCTCCAACACCACAGTTCAAAAGCATCAATTCTTTGGCACTCAGCTTTCTTCATAGTCCAACTCTCACATCCATACATGACTACTGGAAAAACCATAGCCTTGATTAGATGGACCTTTGTTGGCAAAGTAATGTCTCTGCTTTTGAATATACTATCTGGGTTGGTCATAACTTTCCTTCCAAGGAGTGTCTTTTAATTTCATGGCTGCAGTCATCATCTGCAATAATTCTGGAGCCCAGAGAAATAAAGTCTGACACTGTTTCCACTGTTTCCCCATCTATTTCCCATGAAGTGATGGGACTAGACGCCATGATCTTAGTTTTCTGAATGTTGAGCTTTAAGCCAACTTTTTCACTTTCCTCTTTCACTTTCATCAATAGGCTTTTAGCTCCTCTTCACTTTCTGCCATAAGGGTGGTGTCATCTGCATATCTGAGGTTATTGGTATTTCTCCTGGCAATCTTGACTCCAGCTTGTGTTTCTTCCAATCCAGCGTTTCTCATGATGTACTCTGCATATAAATTAAATAAGCAGGGTGACAATATACATCCTTGACATACTCCTTTTCCTATTTGGAACCAGTCTGTCGTTCCATGTCCAGTTCTAACCATTGCTTCCTGACCTGCATATAGGTTCCTCAAGAGGCAGGTCAGGTGGTCTGTATTCCCATCTCTTTCAGAATTTTCCACAGTTTATTGTGATCCACACAGTCAAAGGCTTTGGCATAGTCAATAAAGCAGAAATAGATGTTTTTCTGGCACTCCCTTGCTTTTTCGATGATCCAGCGGATGTTGGCAATTTGATCTCTGGTTCCTCTGCCTTTTCTAAAACCAGCTTGAACATCTGAAAGTTCATGGTTCACGTATTGCTGAAGCCTGGCTTGGAAAATTTTGAGCATTGCTTTACTAGCATGGGAGATGAGTGCAATTGTGCAGTAGTTTGAGCATTCTTTGGCATTGCCTTTCTTTGGAATTGGAATGAAAACTGACCTTTTCCAGTCCTGTGGCCACTATCAGTTCAGTTCAGTCACTCAGTCATGTCCTACTCTTTGTGACCTCACGGACTATAGAATGTAAGACTTCCATATCTTTCACCAACTCCCAGAGTTTGCTCAAACTCATGTCCATCGAATCAGTGATGCCATCTACGCATCTCATCTTGTCGTCCCCTTCTCCTCCTTTCAATCTTTCCCAGCATCAGGGTCTTCCTCAATGAGTCTGTTCTTTGCATCAGGTGACCAAAGGATTGGAGATCCAGCTTCAGGATCAGTCCTTCCAATGAATCTTCAGGACTGATTTCCTTTAGGATTGACTGGTCTGATCTCTTTGCAGTCCAAGGGACTCTCTCAACAGTCTTCAACACCACAGTTCGAAAGCATCAATTCTTTGGTGCTCAGCTTTCTTTATAGTCCAACTCTCACATCCATACATGACTACTGGGAAAAACCATAGCTTTGACTAGACAGACCTTTTTTGGCAAAGTAATGTCTCTGCTTTTTAATATGCTGTCTAGGTTGGTCATAGTTCTTCTTCCAAGTAACAAGCATCTTTTGATTTCATGGCTACAGTCACCATCTGCAGTGATTTTTGAGTCCACAAAGATAAAATCTCTCATTGTTCCCATCTTTTTGCCATGAAGTGATGGGATCCGATGCCATGATCTTAGTTTTCTGAATGTTGAGCTTAAAGCCAACTTTTTCACTCTCCTCTTTCACTTTCATCAAGAGGCTCTTTTGTTCTTCACTTTCTACCATAAGGGTGGTGTCATCTGTGTATCTGAGGTTATTGATATTTCTCCCAGCAAACCTGAGGCTTGTGCCTCATTCAGTGTGGCATTTTGCATGATGTACTCTGCATATAAGTTAAATAAGCAGGGTGACAATATACAGCCTTGACGTATTCTTTTCCTGATTTGGGACCAGTCTGTTGTTCAATGTCCAGTTCTAACTGTTGCTACTTGACCTGCATACAGACTTCTCAAGAGGCAGGTCAGGTGGTCTGGTATTCCCACCTCTTTAAGAATTTTCCACAGTTTGTTGTGATCCACACAGTCAAAATCTTTGGTATAGTCAATAAAGCAGAAATAGATGTTTTTCTGGAACTCTTCTACTTTTTTGAACATCCAGGGGATGTTGGCAGTTTGATCTCTGGTTCCTCTGGCTTTTCTAAATCTAGCTTGAACATTTGGAAGTTCACAGGTTACATACTGTTGAAGCGTAGCTTGGAGAATTTTGAGCATTACTTTGCTAGCGTGTGAGATGAGTACAATTGTGCAATAGTTTGAACATTCTTTGGCATTGTGTTTCTTTGGGATTCAAATGAAAACTGACCTTTTCCAGTCCTGTGGCCACTGCTGAGTTTTCCAAATTTTCTGGCCTATTGAGTGCAGCACCTTAACAGCATCATCTTTTAGGATATGAAGTAGTGCAACTGGAATTCCATTATTTATTTCACAAATAAATATGTATTACATTTATATTTATTTGTGGTTATGGCAGATATACCCTGGAGAAGGGAATGGCAACCAACTCCAGTATTCTTGCTGGGAAATCCCATGGACAGAGGAGCCTGGTGTCACAAAGAGACAGACAACTCAGTGCCTGAACCACCAGCACCATGCCAGATCTAATTTTCCAGAGCAAGGAGAGAGATCTTTGAAAGCTGCATTAATCCTAGAAGGCTCCAGACGTTTCTTTCCCTCATGCTAGATGCCCTTTGCCTCATTCCTTAAGATCATTCTTAAATGCTAGTTTTTGTGTAAAGGTTGCTCTGCTGTTGAGAATCATCTGCCCTCCTGCATCCCCCAGGCCCCATATATTTTTTGTCTACATCTTTTGTTTTTACCAATAGAAGGTGAGGTTTTCAAGAGGGGTAATCTTAACTTCATCTTCTGTTATCACCTCCAGAGTCACTTAGCATATGATAAATTGTTGACCTATATTTGCATGGAAGGACACAGATTACAGATGTGTAGAGTTGAATGTTATCTTTGAGCTCATGAGATAATGAATACAAACATCTGAACAGAATGGAAGATGAATGATGAGGAGAACAAGGAAAACAAAATGAGCTGCAGGAACCTGGTTATGGACACCTTTGAAAGCTAGTCAGAGGTGTTGGTCAACATGACAGCTAAGCCATTATTAATAGTACTGGAGGAACAAAATCAATAGAAGTCTAGGATTGAAAGAAGAGGATGATAACAACCTCAGCACTCTGTCTATGCTATTGCTAACCGTGGGTGCTCTGAGAGTAAAGGAGGAGAAGCTACATGCTGACTTTTACAGTAACACATAACGGGACAGAGCAGAAATACGCACTCGTTTTTACTTATAAATGAAGTAGTCAGATTGCATATTGTATATATCTTTTAAAAGAAAAAGAAGCGAAAGGAGGGATGCCTTGGGAGGGTGGTGTGGGATAGTCAGTAGTCACAGAAGGACAGATTAATGGGCCTTGAAAATGGAAGTTCTTTAGTGACCCCAGCCCTTCCCCACTGAGATATGTCTGGCTCAGAAGCCTAACCAAGTAGATTCTAGAGTGTTACCCCCTGGGAAAACAGTGCTGGTGTGGAGATGGAGTGAGTAGGCTGCCCTCCCTTCAGGTGACCAACTTCATTTAATGAATGACCCTTGCTCTCACACCATGGTTATCAGTCAAAATTCTCAACAGGATAAGGGTGTCAGTGTGACTCTCCCAATAGAAAGATAGCAGCTTGTGTTGACAGAGGAATTCCAGTACATGGACTGACTCCATTCATTGTTTTATTTATTTTTATTTTGTGTTGATTGATTAAGCTTTACATCTTTACTTACTTATTTGTAATTGGAGGATGGTTACTCTACAGTGTTGTGTGAGTTTCTGTTGTATGGTGAAGTCAGCCAGCTGTATGTATATATCCACACAGAGTGAGTGAGGGAAAGTCGCTCAGTTATGTCCTACTCTTTGTGACCCCATTGACTATACAGTCCATGGAATTCTCCAGGCCACAGTACTGGAGTGGGGAGCCATTCCCTTCTCCAGGGGATCTTCCTAACCCAGGGATAGAACCCAGGTCTCTCGCATTGCAGGTGGATTCTTTACCAGCTGAGCCACCGGGGAAGCCCGTATCTGTCTGTAGTACACATATCCCCCTCCCTCTTGGGCATCCCTTCTACCCCCACCTCCCACCCCTCTGGGTCATCACAGAGCACCGAGCTGAGCTCCCTGTGCCGTGCAGCAGTTTCCCACTGGCCACCTGTCTTACCCACGGTAGTGTATATATGTCAATACTACCTACTCAATTCGCCCCACCCTCCCCATCCCCCCTGTGTCTGCATGTCCATTCTCTATGTCCTTGTCATCTACTGTTTTCAGTGAGGAAATCGACATTCTACTGTTGTGCATAAGTCTCAAGACCCCTCAGTGAGATGAATCTATTTAGGGTAGAGAGTGAGGTGTGTGACCTGACAAAGCCATCCATCCTTTAAGAGGCAACCTGTTAGCTTCCCTGGGGGACTCACCCCACTGGCTGTGGCAAACCTTATGTCTTTGTTTCTGACGTTTACAATATAGACTGTGGAGCAGACAACCCATGGTCAGGGACATCTGTGAAACACTGGAGACAAAGGAGCTTGAGGGAACAGATGAGGAAGAACATTCCAAAGAAGCTCTGAGAGGCTGAAGGTGAACCAGGAACCTGCAGGGCGGGGCTGCTCTGGTCCACACAGCCCCTTTGGACACTGTATTTATTAAAAAGAAAGGGGTGGAGAGTGTTTGTTCCAGGAAGTCAGGGTCTTAGGGGCACAGCTGCACTGGGCAGCGCTGAGAACCAGCAGACCTCACAGCCCAGAACCCAGAGACCCTCCCGGCCCGAGGCCACGTAGTTTGCCGATGACTGTGTTCAGTTTGGGAATAAGAAACTGGGTCTGTCCTGTCCTGCCCCGCAACCAATTCTCTCTCGTGGCTGAGTAATTTCCCTTCTTTGGTTTCCTAAAATTGTTCGGCCTACCCCCAACCCTGAATTATCTATTTGAGATGAGACTCTAAGAGAGAAACCCCAGAGTCCTCCTATAACTGGAATCTGGAAGAAAAGGATGCGTTCATTGCACAGAACGTCCCCTTCGTCCCCTCCACTCCAGCCTCTGAGGCCATCGCCCCTCATTCACCCTGTTTGCCGAAGTTGGTTAGGAGGCGGAGGTGCATGACTCTTGTCTAAAAACCCACAGCATATTCTGTGGAAGAGAAAATCAGAGCCCAGAGCCTCAGCTTATGCAGCTGTCATCTGGATTTTTCTAACATGCTGATAGAATTAAAATGACGCCAACACTAAATACACTATTATAAATGAGACCACAGCTCTGAGTGTGAATATATCCTCAAGGCCAATAATGAAATACTAAGCATCGTCACCTTCGTACTTCAAAACAAGTCACAAATTTTGCAAGTATGACGTGTACACAGACACAGTGAGCAATCAATTACTGGGAACAGAACTGAAGGTACAGAATAGGGTAAATCAGAGGCTGACATTTGAAGACCTTGAGACCATGGATTGATAACAGGAGCTAATTCTCCAGCGTTGAGTGGCATCCTAAGCGGGTGTATGTAATTTACGGGTGTCCCTCATCCTGCCCATCTTCACCCAGTTACTTTAGGAGTCACTGTATTTATTTGGGGTTTGTCCAGCTTTACTGAGATGTCATTGGCACATAATAAGTTTAAGGTGAACAATGTGATGATCTGATACATGTATACATTGTATAGTGATTGCAATAAGATTTAGTTAATGCCACTCTCACCTCACATAATTGTATCTTTGTGTGTGTGGTGAGATCTGCCTATTTCTGATTGAGATTCCTCTAGTAGCTTTAAGTCCCTGACCATGAAGGATATTTAGGTGGACAGTGATGCACTCATGTCATAATTGCTTTTTTTTTTGATAACTAGATTTTTGAAATTCCATACGAGCTAATTTGCAGTTCTAAAAGCAAGTTCAGTCCAAGTTTGTGTATAACAAAGACATTCACAAATTTCTCAAACATCTTAGTTGTAATATTTGTAAGCATTGCTGTTTTTCTAATGCAACCTATCATGTTATTCTAACAATAGTATTTATCACATCTTCAGTCTTTATGTTCTAGAAAATCACGTCAAAATAGTGTTTGGTTCAATGGGTAGTTTAAAACTTATTTACAACTGTGCTGCAAATCAGGGGAAAGTATGGTATCGGGTTAGGAAATAACCAACTTGCGCGTAAGTCCACGCAACCGCTTTTTACTTCTTTTCAATGAAGATTAAGATTGTGGCAAACCTATCTTGCTGCTTTGGTGTCTGCTCATGTGATACTCGGAGAAAGCAATGGCACCCCACTCCAGTGGGGAGGAGCCTGGTAGGCTGCAGTCCATGGGGTTGCTAAGAGTCGGACACGACTGAGCGACTTTACTTTCCCTTTTCCCTTTCATGCATTGGAGAGGGAAATGGCAACCCACTCCAGTGTTCTTGCCTGGAGACTCCCAGGGATGGGAGAGCCTGGTGGGCTGCCGTTTATGGGATCACACAGAGTTGGACAGGACTGAGTGACTTAGCAGCAGTAACAGCAGTAGCGTGAGATACTAGAATGCTGATTTATAATTTGTAAGTGAAGATTCATGGAGCTAGAAATTGCTCAAAAACTCAGCAGATGAAACTGTTGGAAAATGTGACTAGTATTACTTGATTTTCCAGTTAACTAGAGGATAATTTTATAAAGGTTTTATAAAATAATAGGCAGCTGTTTTGTGAATTTAGTCTATTTTCAGAAAAAAGTGAGTTATGTACCCTTTATTTATTATTTATTATTATTTATTATAACTTTATTATCCCTAGGTTAGATTTACTTTAGTTTGGGGGTTATTATTAAAACATTTATCCCATGAAGTCTTATCAAGTACAGCAAAGCAACTCTCACCTATGAAGAAAAAAAAAAAAAGATAAATTTTAATAGGCTTCAAACTGATACTATTAAAAGGTCTATATGTTGAGTAAAAATTAAACTATACTAAAACTTTATCGTGCTGTGAAAAGAATGGTATTAAAAACAGAGAAAACTGTTCATAGCATGACTTGCAAATGATCATATGTTTATGTGATTGCATTTTTGGAAACCTTGCCTATCAAAATATCAAGCCTTCTCCATACATTTCTAATAAACTTACACCTTCTTGTAAGAATTCTGAAAATCATATTTTTGCTCTGATTTTGCAAGGAATGCTTATGCATAATGCATTTTGCAAAATAAAATGACTTTCAATGAAAAATCTCAACAGAAAAAGGAGTCCAACAGAGAAAGATGCAGATGGTTAGTCCCTGCAAAGAACTGTGTATTTATTGTAAAGTAAGATGAAGATTTTATGAAGAAGAAAAGCATCTCTGGGAATGCACATTAAAAAAGCAGTTCCCAGCTCCCAACCTAAGCATACAATGCATGATTTTCCTTAGAAAGTTTTGTTTTTATTGATAGATTTTTAGATAAACATCAAAAGTATAAGTGTTAGTTGCTCAGTCATATCCGAGGCTTTGAGGCTCCATGTACTGTAGCCTGCCAGACTCCTCTTTCTATGGGATTACCCAGGCAAGAACACTGGAATGGGTTGCCATACCATACTCCAGGGAAACTTCTCGACCCAGGGAAGTTGCATTGAACCTGCATCTCCTGTATTGCAAGCAGATTCATTACCATCTGAGCCACCAGGGAATAGAAGCCCCAGAAATGTTTAATGCTTATAAAATTTCATTAAGAAAATATTTGTAAAGTAAAAAAAATAATAATAAATAAATAAATAAAATAATCAAATAATAATTTTTAAAAAAGAAAATTATTTGAGGCCAAACTTGACAGCATTTCTAAGAAGCAAAGCTTGGGCTTGAGTCTGTTTAACAAAGAGACTGAAACCCTCCTATCATTGACTGCCTCATGGTGAGGCTGCCCTAAATACCAGACATGAATCTGTGTCTGTTTTCACAGGGAGGAAAAAGCAAAGGACTATTTTGACCATCTTAATAGAGGAAAGTGATATGGGTGTTCCTTAATCAATTTATTCAGTGTCAAGAGCAAATTCGAGATATACATGAGTATGCGAGCGAGGTTTCTTGTCTTCTAACTGGATATTTTATCATCTTGCTCCCTTCTTAGTATGTTGTTGCTGTTCAGTCACTCAGTCGTATCCAGATATTTCAGTTCAGTTCAGTCACTCAGTCGTGTCCGACTCTTTATGACCCCATGAATTGCAGCACGCCAGGCCTCCCTGTCGATCACCAACTCCTGGAGTTCACTCAAACTCATGTCCATAGAGTCAGTGATGCCATCCAGCCAGCTCATCCTCTATTGTCCCCTTCTCCTCCTGCCCCCAATCCCTCCCAGCATCAGAGTTTTTTCCAATGAGTTAACTCTTCGCATGAGGTGGCCAAAGTATTGGAGTTTCAGCTTTAGCATCATTCCTTCCAAAGGACACCCAGGACTGATCTCCTTTAGAACGGACTGGTAGGATCTCTTTGCAGTCCAAGGGACTCTTCAGAGTCTTCTCCAACACCACAGTTCAAAAGCATCAGTTCTTCAGTGCTCAGCTTTCTTCACAGTCCAACTCTCACATCCATACATGACTACTGGAAAAACCATAGCCTTGATTAGATGGACCTTTGTTGGCAAAGTAATGTTTCTGCTTTTGAATATGCTATCTAGGTTGGTCATAACTTTTCTTCCAAGGAGTAAGCGTCTTTTAATTTCATGGCTGTAGTCCCCATCTGCAGTAATTTTGGAACCCAAAAAATTAAAGTCTGTCACTGTTTCCACTGTTTCCCCATCTATTTCCCATGAAGTGATGGGACTAGATGCCATGATCTTAGTTTTCTGAATGTTGAGCTTTAGGCCAACTTTTTACTCTCCTCTTTCACTTTCATCAAGAGGCTTTTTAGTTCCTCTTCACTTTCTGTCATAAGGGTGGTGTCATCTGCATATCTGAGATTATTGATATTTCTCCTGGCAATCTTGATTCCAGCTTGTGCTTCTTCCAGCCCAGCGTTTCTCATGATGTACTCTGTTGCTGCTGCTGCTGAGTCGCTTCAGTCGTGTCCGACTCTGTGCAACCCCATAGACAACAGCCCACCAGGCTCCCCCTGCATGTAAGTTAAATAAGCAGGGTGACAATATACAGCCTTGATGTACTCCTTTTCCTATTTGGAACCAGTCTGTTGTTCCATGTCCAGTTCTAACTGTTGCTTCCTGATCTGAATATATGTTTCTCAAGAGGCAGGTCAGGTGGTCTGATATTCCCATCTCTTTCAGAATTTTCCATAGTTTATTGTGATCCACACAGTCAAAGGCTTTGGCATAGTCAATAAAGCAGAAATAGATGCTTTTCTGGAACTCTCTCCCTTTTTCAATGATCCAGCGGATGTTGGCAATTTGATCTCTGGTTCCTCTGCCTTTTCTAAAACCAGCTTGAACATCAGGGAGTTCACGGCTCACGTATTGCTGAAGCCTACCTTAGAGAATTTTGAGCATTACTTTACTAGTGTGTGAGATGAGTACAATTGTGCGGTAGTTTGAGCATTCTTTGGCATTGCCTTTCTTTCGGATTGGAATGAAAACTGACCTTTTCCAGTCCTGTGGCCACTGCTGAGGTTTCCATATTTGCTGGCATATTGAGTGCAGCACTTTC
This sequence comes from Ovis aries, assembly GCF_016772045.2. NCBI lineage: Eukaryota > Metazoa > Chordata > Mammalia > Artiodactyla > Bovidae > Ovis > Ovis aries. The sequence goes on along the minus strand of NC_056079.1, from coordinate 2,637,724 downwards.
ACAGCATCTTCTTTCAGGATTTGAAATAGCTCCACTGGATTTCCATCACCTCCACTAGCTTTGTTCATAGTGATACTTTCTAAGGCCTGCTTGGCTTCACATTTCAGGATGTCTGGCTCTAGGTGAGTGATCACACCATCGTGATTATCTTGGTTGTGAAGAGCTTTTTTGTACAGTTCTTCTATGCATTCTTGCCACCTCTTCTTAGTATCTTCTGCTTCTGTTAGGTCCAGACTATTTCTGTCCTTTATTGAGCCCATATTTGCATGAAATGTTCCCTTGGTATCTCTAATTTACTTGAAGAGATCTCTAGTCTTTCCCATTCTGTTGTTTTCCTCTATTTCTTTGTATTGATCACTGAGGAAGGCTTTCTTATCTCTCCTTGCTATTCTTTGGAACTCTGCATTCAGATACTTTTATCTTTCCTTTTCTCCTTTGGTTTTCACTTCTCCTCTTTTCAAAGCTATTTGTAAGGCCTCCCCAGACAGCCATTTTGCTTTTTTGCATTTCTTTTCCATGGGGATGGTCTTGATCCCTGTCTCCTGTACAATGTAACAAACCTCCATCCATACTTCATCAGGCCCTCTATCTATCAGATCTAGTCCATTTCTCACTTCCACTGTATAATCATAATGGATTTTATTTAGGTGATACCTGAATGGTCTAATGGATTTCCCTACTTTATTCAATTTAAGTCTGAGTTTGGCAATAAGGAGTTCATGATCTGAGCCACAGTCAGCTCCTGGTCTTGTTTTTACTGACTGTATAGAGGTTCTCATCTTTGGCTGCAAAGAATATAATCAGTCTGATTTCAGTGTTGACCATCTGGTGATGTCCATGTGTAGAGTCTTCTCTTGTGTTGTTGGAAGAGGGTGTTTGCTATGACCAGTGCATTCCCTTGGCAAAACTCTATTAGCCTTTGCCCTACTTCAGTCCGTATTCCAAGGCCTAATTTGCCTGTTACTCCAGGTGTTTCTTGACTTCCTACTTTTGCATTCCAGTCCCCTATAATGAAAAGTGCATCTTTTTGGGGTGTTCATTCTAAAAGGTCTTGTAAGTCTTCATAGAACTGTTCAGCTTCTTCAGTGTAACTGGTTGGGGCATAGACTTGGATTACTGTGATATTGAATGGTTTGCTTTGGAAATGAACAGAGATCATTGTGTCGTTTTTGAGATTGCACCCAAGTACTGCATTTTGGACTCTTTTATTGACCATAATGGCTACTCCATTTCTTCTAAGGGATTCCTGTCCATAGTAGTAGATATAATGGTCATCTGAGTTAAATTCACCCATTCCAGTCCATTTTAGTTTACTGATTCCTAGAATGTCAACGGTCACTCTTGCCATGTCCTGTTTGACCACTTCCAATTTGCCTTAATTCATGGACATGATATTCTAGATTCCTATGCAATATTGCTCTTTATGGCATCAGACCTTGCTTCACCCGTCACATCCACAACTGGGTATTGTTTTTGCTTTCGCTCCATCCCTTCATTCTTCCTGGATTTATTTCTCCGCTCATCTCCAGTAGCATATTGGGCACCTATTGACCTGGGGAGTTGCTCTTTGAGTATCCTATCATTTTGCCTGTTCATACTGTTCATGGGGTTCTCAAGGCAAGAATACTGAAGTGGTTTGCCATTCCCTTCTCCAGAGGACCACATTCTGTCAGACCTCTCCATCATGACCTGCCTGTCTTGGGTTGCCCCGCGGGCATGGCTTAGTTTCATTGAGTTAGACAAGGCTGTGGTCCATGTGATTAGATTGACTAGTTTTCTGTGAGTAGGGTTTCAGTGTGTCTGCCCTCTGATGCCCTCTCACAATACCTACCGTCTTACTTGGGTTTCTCTTACCTTGGACGTGGGGTATCTCTTCACAGCTGCTCCAGCAAAGCGCAGCCGCTGCTCCTTACCTTGGACGAAGGGTATCTCTTTACGGCCACCCCTCCTGACCTTGAAGGTGGAGTAGCTCCTCTCAGCCCTCCTGCGCCACTGCAGCCACCACTCCTTGGACGTGGGGTAGCTCCTCCTGGTGACCCCATGGACTGCAACATGCCAGGCTTCCCCTGTCCTTCACTATCTCCCAGAGTTTGCTCAAACTCATGTCCATTGAGTCGGTGATGCCATCCAACCAGCTCATCCTTGGTCATCCTCTTCTCTTCCTGCCTTCATTCTTTCCCAGGATCAGGGTCTTTTCAAATGAGTCAGCTCTTTCCATCAGGTGACCAAAGGATTAGAGCTTCACCTTCAGCATCAGTCTTACCAATGTATATTCAGGGTTGATTTCCTTTAGGATTGGCTGGTTTGATCTCCTTCCTTTCCAAGGGACTCTTAAGAGTCTTCTCCAGCACCACAGTTCAAAAGCATCAGTTCTTTGGCATTTAGCCTTCCTTGTGGTCTAATTCTTGCATCTGGGACCTTTGATATCTCTGCTTTTTAATACCGTGTCTGGGTTTTCTTAGCACTTATAGCATCATAAAGACTAAAACATTAGTTGTTGCAATGCTTTTTAAAAATTCAGCGAAACCATGACATGCTTTGCTTCTCTGCCCTTATGAGAACAGCCTAATTAGGATCTCAGTTCACTCTGGTGACCCCCGTCATGGTTCTTGAAACCCTACAGAAGCCCCTGCATGCTGGTGGGTCTAGGAACAGCTTCTAGATAGCTTTTCATCATTTTCCATGAGTTTTAGTTCTGTGAACTTTTTTTGATTTTGTAATGTATAATTCCTTGTATTTTGTGACAGTTTGATAGTTGATATGCACTGCTATTTCCCTCTTTCAGAATTAAATATGTTATTGGTCACCAATTCTTTGAGAAAGACAAAAGGACTCAGTGAAGAATGACATAAATGATTTAATCACACGGACTAAACTAAAAGCATATGACTTGAGTGTGAAATAAAATGGAGGCTGACAGATGATGTCACCGAATGCTATAAAATCTAACATTTTATGGAAAGGGTGATGACAGAATTTTTTCCATTCTGCTTAGGGGAAAACAAAGTAATAATTATTATATTAGTCAAAGTCATAGATATTGTTTTTGTAAGGTTCATTCATGGGATGATAGGAATCTCAGAGACATCTGTGTCTTGTCAGAAAGGAAGTGCTGGGTAATGGATCACAGGTCACTTTGTGTCTGATTTTTATTTTTCTTGCATGAATTATGGCATTCTTAATGATGCTTTACAAGGAAAAGAGGCATGAAATCTATTCAAAATTATTATTTTCTCAACTTCATGAATTTTTACATAAAGACATTTGAAGTCTGTTTGGATTTCCACAGCATCATCAAACAAGCAGTTATTTTATTGTTGTTGTTTTTATTTTTTACTAAGTAAACATTCCAGAAAACACTGATATGACAATAATTATGTCTGTTAAATTCCAACTCTAGGCAATTAGAGTGGGCAATATTTAAATATTTGAAGGCTTCTGGAGTATTCAGCTTAACATTTGCAAAGGCTAGGAGTGACACACTTATATTGAACACACTGTTCAATGGCAGATGCGAGGATTGTGCATTCACCATCAAGTGTTGTAACCCAATGGTGAGATACGAGGTGAAGCATACACCTTCCTGAGTCTCTGGACACCCAGCTCTGTCACCAGCCAGCTGCAAGGTTTGTCACATCACAGACCATATTGTCTCTTATAAATGAGTGGTCATTTTCAGACACTCTTAGTTCTGAAATTCTATGAAAGAAATCAAAGAGTATTTTAACTGGCAAAAGGGGTGTGGAGGTTTTCTTATGATAAATATAAGTTTACCCTTTAATGCCATTAACAACTGGGTAAGCAAGAGCTCAGTGTGACGTGTAAGAGCTGAGGGCAATGCCAATATTCTTGGACCGAACAGCACTCATTTAACAAGCTGGGGAAATGGGGAAGAGGAGATTTCATAGTAGGAGGGAGGCAGACTTCATTTTTGGATAATGGGATTTTGATATCACTTGGTATTTGGTATTAAGGTTTTAATCTTGCTACAATACATAGTATAGAACCTAGATGCAAATGAAGTTAGAATTTCCTTGTTGAACCTTGTCTGATCTAATTCTGATGTAATGGCTATAAGAACAAGGTAGGTAAAAATATAAGTGACAGAATTTTTTTTAACCCTCAGTTTCCAGGATGTGGGGATGAAGTGGATTATAAATGGGATGAAGGATGAGGATAGCTCTGAGGGCTGAATTCTAAAGGATGAGGGAAGATTTAGTGGTGTTGCACTCAGGAATAAAAATAGTTCAGTACTTCTTTGTCTAGCGTTTCCTAAAAGAGGGTAACGGTGTATAATGAGAGCTGATGGAATTCCCTCTTTGGGAAAACATTCTATGGAGAAATGTGACTGTCCACACTCCATTCTAGGACTTCCCAGGTGACTCAGTGGTAAAAAGTCCACCTTCTCATGCAGGAAACGTACTAGATGCAGGTTCGATCCCTGGGTTGGGAAGATGTCCTAGATGAGGAAATGGCAACCCACTCCAGTATTCTTGCCCGGGAAATCCCATGGACAGAGGGGCCTGGCGGACTACAGTTCATGGAGTTGCAAAAAGTTGGACATGACTGAACACAGTAGCACTCTCCATTCTAACGTTCAGTAATGCTGAATACATTCAGAAATCTCCCTAAGTGTGTATTTTTTATTGAAAGCTATTTTTAAACCTTCTAAAATTTTATAAGTCAGAAAGTATTAAAATTTGAAAAACCTGCATTTATTGATATACTCATGATTTTGAAAGCCACTTCACTGATTTTTTTTTTTAATGTGAGGACAAGCATTGGATTTGTATTTTAATAACACTCAAAAATCATAAGCTCAATAGTTTATTTGAATCAAAAGCACATATTAACAAATTAGAATTAAAATAAACACCCATGGGTCATAGTAACATGAGCATATTCACTGTTTCTGTTTTAACTGGTGTGCTTATTTGTACTCATTCGCTCAGTCTTGTCCATCTGTTTGCGACACCATGGTCTGTAGCCGGCCATGGGATTTCCCAGGCAAGAATACTGGAGTGGGTTGCCATTTCCTTCTCCAAAACAATAGACAGTGAGACCCATTCACAGACCCCTATACTCAAACAAGGGACCCTAGGAAAAGGAATGGTGAGTTTTCCTCTCCAGTGGATTGCTGTTATTGTTTTAGTCATTCAGTTGTGTTCGACTCTTTGCGATTCCATGGACTGTAGCCTGTAGCCTGTGTGGGTTGTAGCCTGTAGCCTGTGTAGACTGTAGCCTGTGTGGGCTGTAGCCTGTAGCCTGTGTGGGCTGTAGCCTGTGTAGACTGTAGCCTGTGTAGACTGTAGCCTGTAGCCTGTGTGGACTGTAGCCTGTAGCCTGTGTGGACTGTAGCCTGTAGCCTGTGTGGGCTGTAGCCTGTGTAGACTGTAGCCTGTGTAGACTGTAGCCTGTAGCCTGTGTGGACTGTAGCCTGTAGCCTGTGTGGGCTGTAGCCTGTGTAGACTGTAGCCTGTAACCTGTGTGGGCTGTAGCCTGTAACCTATGTAGACTGTAGCCTGTAGCCTGTGTGGGCTGTAGCCTGTGTGGGCTGTAGCCTGTAACCTGTGTGGACTGTAGCCTGTAGCCTGTGTGGGCTGTAGCCTGTAGCCTGTGTGGACTGTAGCCTGTGTGGGCTGTAGCCTGTAACCTGTGTGGGCTGTAGCCTGTAGCCTGTGTGGGCTGTAGCCTGTAGCCTGTGTGGGCTATAGCCTGTGTGGGCTGTGGGCTGTAGCCTGTAGCGTCATGTGTTTGGTGGCAGAATGCATGGCAAACCCAGGGAGGGCGAAGAGTGCTCAGGAGGAGTAGCTGGGAAGACTCAGTGGAAATGCTCTGAACTTGACCCTTGGGGATGGTGGTGGTCTGGAGGGCTGGCAGTACCAAGGCACATGCAGACAGTCCCCCTGGACCCCAAGGCATCAGTGGTGACAGGACATGACAAGAAGGTGACTAGATGGACATTTCCTGAGTCCCGTAGGCTATCTCCCCAGGAAATTTCTCAGCAGGCGGATCCTGGGCGGGAGGTGAGGAAGACAGGCACCAGCAGGTGAGGTTAGGAAGCAGTGGACCCGTTTGAGAGGGTGCCAGAGAGGTTTTTGCCAAGATGTTGGTGAGCGGTTCGAGAGCAGTGGAAACATGGAGTCAGAGATTGTCTCCCAGCGCGAGGAGCGTGAGCACCTTTGAGAGAAGAAAAGGGAGATGAAGAGTGCATGTGGGGGGCTTGTGGGCCTCAGCGCGTTGTCTGGCTGCACGCTGGGCTTTCTCGCGCGCCTGGCTTTGCTCCTGAGCTCTCCGAGAGGCTCGGCGGAGTCCCGAGGCGCCCGTGTGTGTCAGCAGGCGCGGGGCTGCGCGGGGCTGCGCGTCCGGCACCCGCACGGTTGGTGAAGGCACGGGCTGTGGGGACGCGGGAGCCGCGCTCTCCCCGCCTTCGGCCCCAGAGGCGGGCTGTGGCCCCGTCACGGCGGCCACGTCTGGGCGATGGACGCCGTCACCGCGCCGCTGGAGGTGGAGCGTTCTGCCGGCTGGCTTCACTCTTACTTTGTATTTATTTGTTGTAGAATAATAAAAGTGACGGCGTATGAATAATAGCAGTAGCCATAAATCCAAGTATTGTTGGTAATCCCTTACATTTATGGAGTGTACTCATGAAGGGCTCAAAGTGTTCTCATAAATATTTTACTTTTCCTTGTAAACATCTCCACAGTATGGGGGCAGGGAGAAAGAAGCATTTCTAGGCATAGTTGGCACTTGGAAACTCAAGAGGATGGGCCCAGGGATGTGAATCTGAGGACGGACTGAATTTAGGACAGTATTTTGGCAGAATTCCCCTGAACCTCCGTGCTCTCCGGCGGGTCCTCACCTCTGGCCCGGCCGTGTGGTTAGGATGTTCTCAGCCTCCCTTCAGCGGGGTCCTTTTTCCTCACTCACTCACCTTCTCCCCTTGGGCTCCTCAGGCACCATCCAGTAGGAGCCTTTGCCTTCCTCCCAGACAGTTTTTTTGTGCCACGAGTGGAAACACAAAATGAAGAGAGGAAGGAACCGTGCTTGGGGAATCAGGACTCTTGTCAAGGGCTGCCTCAGGGATAACACCTCAAGGACTTGTGTGAAGTCCATTTGGCTGTTGGTAAATTCGACTTGTTTCTTGATCCAATGTGGAAATTTTTCTGGGGAAAAGAAAATGTAACAAATGTACTGGTTATGTTATGAGTGAAGAAAAATGAAGTCCCCAAGTGGGACATTTCAGAATTCTTTTCATTCATTATTTGGCAAAGTCAAGTGACTCTTCCTTAGCCGATGAGAAGAGACATGGTGCCGTCTTCCCTATTGTCAGGTGTGCCTCAGTTCCTGCATTCCTGTCTCAGTGGGAGAGCCTGGAGGCCCCCAGGGGGAGTTCCTCCCTAGAGGAAGGGATCACTTCAGTCTCTGCAGAGGGAAGGGATGCCCCCTGCAGCAGGAATCGAAGAACCAGAGACTTTCTGTGGGCTGTCACTGTGTATTCTGGTTGTGACAAGCCCTCCAGTCTGTCTTGCTTAGGATCTTGTGGTTTATCTAAGGTTATTTTCAGGGTTAAGGAAGCACCTGATGCACTAAATGTTCTGTTAAGTGCTGCTTTTGCATTTGTGTCCATCTTCATGGAAACACATGTCTGAAGTCAGGGCCCAGTTTGTTCACCTGATTCCTAAGCAAATAATAGACACTGACATCACAGGGGAAAATAATAAATCAGCCACAACTTGTATTTCTCTATTAAAGTGAAAAAAAAATGTGATGTGAATCTGCATATTCCCATCTAAAAACAAATAAATGTAGACATAAACAGCATTAAGATTTAGACGCCAGATCTTAAAATTATGTGTCAATAAGCTTATATTAGTAATAAATAACTTTTAAAAATAACTTATTGATGTGTTCCTAATTTTTCTTCCTCCTGTTTTTTCATCATTTCAGTTAATGGATTTAGTTTTTCTTAAGCAATATGGAAAGAAAAATCTGAAAAATTTTCTGTGGGTGAAATAATGATATAAATCATTTTGACAGTAATGCCAAGTTTCTTTGTAAAAAATCATTGTTGAAAGGCATGTCTTAGTGTTGAAAATATGCAAGCATATTATTTTGTGTGTGCTCAGACACTCAGTCATATCTGACTCTTTGTGACCCCATGGACTGTAGCCCGAAAGGCTCCTCTGTCCATGGAATTCTCCAGACAAGAATACTGGAATGAGTTGCCATTTCCTAGTGCAAGGGATCTTCCCAGCCCAGGAATCGAACCCATGGCTCTTGAATCTCCTGCATCACAGGTGAAGTCTTTATTGCTGAGCCACCTATTTCAATTATGGTGTTTGTGATCAATATATGCAGAAGTTTCTCATTTGCCACCTGTTCTAGATATTGGCTCTACTTATATTGATATTTAATTTCATAATCTATCAAAACCTGTATTAAATCTAGCTTTCATAGCTACCCTGTTTTGCTATTGGGTTATATTAAATTATATACGCGTGCATTGGAAAGGATTTTCAGTTCTTCTTAACTTTGCTTGTTTTTAATGCTGAAAATCTGTCAAAACTATAAACTAAAATTTAAAGAATCAACAATAATCAGATGCTTAAAACAATTGCTATATTTTAAGCAATTTGTGGATTTCGAAGTTTGAAACTTGTTGAGTTTTATTTTTTAGACATATTATCCCTGGACAAAAACAAAGAAGACAGATCTTTAAAGAGAAGTTACTTCTTAAATTCTTCTGTAAAAAAAGAAAAATGAAAAACTGCCACTCTGTCTTGTAATATGTTCTGACAATAATCAAATTGCACTCTTTGTAATGAAATGTGTTGTACAGTTGGCGAAACTGACGTCATCGTGCTTCTGGGTGTCCCTTTGTGTAAACAGATGTGTGTATGCATGCCTGTTTGTTTTGTTGGTGATACTGGAAGAAGCCTCCTCCATGGCGTGTGACGTGCTGTTTGCTGTCGGCCGGCGTTCCTTGGAAAGTACAGGTGGCTCATTTAGAAGCAGCCATATGTCGTGTGGGTGGCTGCCTGTGAATGGGCTGCCCTGTACTGATGTCCTGCTTCACAGAAACCTTGGGAAGGACAGAGGAGCCTCCAGCTCCATGAGCAATTCCATCTGCACCTGAAATCTCCACATCTGTCTGTTCTCTTCTCCTTACGCACTTGTTGACGTGATAATAACACTTCCAGTGGAGCTCTGAGCACCCCGGGTCAGGCTCTGCCTGCACATAGACCCGCAGGGCACATAGTAAGTGCTTAGTGAGTGTGTGAAATTAGTTACTGGATGTCCCTTAAAGACGGACAGTATTAACTGTTGTTTTTCTTCCTGTACAGATTGTGAGCTCCTGGTGGGGCAGGACTGAGGTTAATTAGCTTTTTATCTTCATCACCTAGCAGAATATCTGACACACAGTAGGTACTTTATAAATGCATGTCAACTAAGTGATTTCATTAATGAATTAACGTTGTAGGTCAGAAGGCAAGATGTTCCAGGTTTATGTTCTCAATTTGATTAGTTAAATTACCTCATTTTTTTCACTTTAGCCCCATTAATATAGTGGGTTAAAATCATATTGGGAAATTATAGTCTCCAATATATTTTATCTGTAAAAAAGTAGTGTTGCTAGACTAAGCTTCTGTTTATAATTTACTACCTTCATCATCAGGTAGGAATCATGATTAAAAGTACTTCTTAGGAGAATATTAATACATTTACAGTCAGAGTAGTGGTATTTATGTCAATATTTTTGCTTAAAACCAAAGTTGTATTATATACACTTTATGGAATATTACTCAGTCATTAAAAAGAAATAACGCCAATTACAGCACATAAATGGACCTAGAGAGTGTCACACTGAGTGAAGTAAGTCAGAGAAGGAAAAAATGTCATATGATGATACCCCTTGTATGTGGAATCTAAAAAGAGATGATTCAAATGAACTTATAAAACAGAGAGAGACTCACAGACTTAGAGAATGAACTTATGGTTGCAAGGGGGTAAGGATAGTTAGGGACTTTGGGATGACATGTACACACTGCTATATTTAAAATGCATAGCTGACAAGGACCTATTGTATAACACATGGAACTCTGCTCAGTGTTATGTGCCAGCCCAGATGGGAGAGTTTAGGGGAGAACGGATACATGTATATGTATGGCTGAGTCCCTTTGCCGTTCACCTGAAATCACCATAATATTGTTAATCAGCTATACTGTAATACAAAATAAAAAATTTAAAGTTTAGGGGGAAAAAAAACTAAAATGTATAAAAGACATGGATCATCTGAACATATAGAGTAGTTATGCCAGACAAACATTAATATATATCAGATAAGTCACGGCTCTATTTGTTGAAAGGAGCCACCCTTATAAAACATAGACGTTCCTACTAAATGTTTTGTGCATGTCCTACTGTTAACCTCCAACAATAAGACAGAAATAACTGAGAAAAAGTAGAGAAACTAATAGAAAATACAGGCTGAAAACAACAGAGAACAGAACCATACATTTGTTATGCTTGTGTCCATGTTGGCTCATATTTTATGTTTCTGCTGCTTGGAAACTCGTCACAATGTGCTGTTATTGTTATTATTTCTGATTTCTCTGTTGGAGAGTAAGCTCTCTAAGGCAGCAACCTTTCTCTGAAGTTCTCTAAAGTCCCCACCGTTTTTGGCACCAGGAGCCTATTTCATGGAAGACAGTTTTTGCATAGACTGGAGCTGGGGGGATGGTTTTGGGATGATTCAAGCGCGTTACATTTACTGTGCACTGTATTTATAACTGAATGCTGCCACTAATCTGACAGGCAGTACGGTCCTTAGCCAGGAGGTTGGGGACCCCGGGGCTCTAAGGCCTGCTATTTTCTGATTCTTGTCCCAAAATGCTGCAAAGCTTGTTTGTTTTTAATTATTTCCTAGAAGAAGCTGTTGGTGAAGGATTGCCTTGTTTTCCTGGATACGTTCACTGGATCTGTGATGAGATGACACCATGTTATGAGTTGATGATGTTGGTGCTTCCTCTCTGCCTGACACATGAGCCCTATGCCTCTCATACCAGCTCTGTTCCCTTTCCTGTCTTCTCTGCTCATCACAGGCCATCTCTCTGCAGCCTCACTCATCACTTAAGCTCCCTCTGGCCTATCTGTATGTACACATAATCAAACCTTGTCTACTACCACACATCCCCTGCTGCCATCTACCTTTCAACATTAAATAAGCATCTGTTCCATTTTCCTGCCTTTTTTCCCACTCCAGTCTGCGGTCCAGAGGGCTACTGATTATCTCTCTGAATTGCAAATGTGTTTGCATCACTGCCTGTTTAGCTGCCCTGCTTTCTTCCGGTCTCCATCACACACTGACTCAGTCTCAACTCCCTGGGCTGCAGTCCAGCCCTTGCCAGTCTTATCCATATCCACTCCATCTTCTCTGCAGCCCTCTTCCCACTCCACCTCCACACACTTAAAAAGAAGCTTCGGCAAATACCCATACTCCCAGAAATGGCTTTGCACTCCCAGGAGAGACCACATTCTTCCAGATGCCCACGCACCTGTGAAGCCTTGACCTGAAGCTTCTCCTCCCTCTGGCTTTATCACCCCTGATGCCAACTATCCTTTTGGACTAACTTAGGTCTTCTCCCAACCTTCCTGCTTCCTTTTGTGCCTCTCTCATCCTTCACAGAACTCTCTCCTCCTCTACTGCAGCGTTTATCGTATTATCTTGAAAATGCTATTTTCTGGTCTATGTAACTAACTAGACTATAACAGATAGGACCCTGTTTCATTCTGTGCTTCTCAAAGTCCCTGCCCTAGAAGTGATACTAAATATGTTTGGAAATTTAGATGACACACTGATAAGTTCTTACTGTGGTGTGTTAGAAGAGGATTCACTCTTTGGATATGTTTAAAGACTGATTCAGAGTGAAATGAATAGTATGATTCAATCGTAATATTTAGGTGAATGTATGAATTCTTTCAGAAAGATTTATCAGAACATGTATTAACAATTGAAACCACTGGGTAGCTCTTCTCAAAGTGAGAGTGTACTCAACATGAAAGATTTGTTCTGGAATTATATAATATATTCAGAATTGCACATTTCAAGATGGACTTCTGAAATTCTCAGCTGTGATTACATTCCATTATGATATCTTAGCAATATGTTTGATAAAAACCAATATGATGCCATAACAATAGTTAATCTCTTTGGTTATCTGATTCTCATTCTTGACTTCTTCAGTGTTTTTTTTTTTTTTTCTTTCTTTTCCCCTTTGAAACTCAGAGCTTCTGAGCTCCATTTAAACATTATCAAAATCCTGATGATTATTGCTATTCTGGGAAAATTCAGTGTCTTTCCACTGGGGCTGCTCACATAATCACTAAATAATAATAAAGATAATAAAATTTAGCATGTTGGGGAAAAGAAATGGATTAAATTCAAACAACATAGCTGACCTTTTTGTTTGATTGATTTTTTAAATCAATTTGAAACCAATAACAGCATAGCTGAACAAATAGTGTAGATATATAATTTAATAGATAACAATTTAAAAACTAAACATACATGCACACTTCACCCAGAATTTCTTTCTTGAATAATGAGATTTATGTTTAAAAACATGAGTTAGTCAAATATTTCATGACACTCATGGTTTGTGCATTTTGCTTTCAAGTGAACCACAGAAATGAGTTTCAGAAGTGCTCTCCCCCCAAACACATTTCTCTGTAGACGACTGCAAATGAAGTTAATGAAAAAGAACTTTCAAGTGTTAGGTGCAGTTCCTCTTATCTGTTATCTGAATGAAGTGAGGTGTTATTGATTTTGCATATGGCAACATTTCTTAGATTACTCACTTTTATTTTTTTGCAAAGAGTACATTGTGCAAATTAAAATGTCTTATTAGGTAAAGTAAAGAGGTAATAGGTTTCTATAAATATTGTGAGGCTTTATCAATGGTTTATAGGAGAAGGTATCAGAGGTGCATACATGATAAAGATTCTTCATCAGTGGTATACTCAAAGCTCACCAATTAAAATAAATAAATTTAAATTTAAAAAATTAGAAATTAAAAAACTAAAAAAAAAAAAAAAAAAAAAAAAAAGCTCACCAGAGAATGAAGGTAGTTTCTGAAGAGTCCCTGGGATGCAGGATGAAGAACTCACAAGCCAACCGTAACCTTCACTGCTTCTCTTGGGGGTATGAAATGGATTAAGTCTACACCAGCTTCTTTTCAAACATAAGTGGTTGATTTGGAAGATAAGAACTAGTCAAAATACTTGAGAGTTAAGTGAAAGTCTCTTTTAACAGTAATATTTTGTTAGAGTTTGGAGAGATATAAGATTTAATCCTTAAAAACATTAAAATTGGGTAATAGCTACAAAAGATAAAGTAATAGTGTTCATTAGCCTGATGTTTGGAGCTTGTTTTAACTAAAACATTTGTTCAAAGCATCTTTACTATTTATGTGACTAAGAAGAAATCATTGGAAAACAGAAAGAAATGGAATTGCTAAATAGATCCAAACAGCAATTGCAACTCCTAATAGGTAATGTTTTGACAGATAACTTTAATCTTTTTAAAGGTTCTATGGCACAAAGAAAATACAGAAAACCAGTATTTGTACACTGATTTATGTCAAGCTCGTGGCTTCAAGATAGAAAAGGATATATTCTCTATATTTTTAAAGTCCTTACTCTATAGTAGCCTTAAGAGTAGTCATTCTAAAGTCTCTTAGATTCTAATTAAAATGGAAAAACTTCTTATTTGGAGGACTACCTCTGTTGATCTAAATTAAATGTAAGAGAATATTTTTGAGATATTTTAATGAACAACAGAAAAAAAAATTTTTCCTAAAATGGACACAGGATGATCCCAGAATTTTATAATGCCAATTAAGAAATCTGTTACTATATATCACTTCAACTTAGTTCATCAGTGTCTACAAACAATACTGAAATTTTTAAGAGACAATGTTAATATTATGCCCTAATCAAATGGCAAGCAAGACTCAATTGAAATGACTTTCATTCTGTTTTTGGAGAGAGGTAGTGTATCTACCAGAGAAGGCAATGGCACCCCACTCCAGTACTCTTGCCTGGAAAATCCCATGGACGGAAGAGCCTGGAAGGCTGCAGTCCATGGGGTCGCTGAGGGTCAGACACGACTGAGGGACTTCACTTTCACTTTTCACTTTCATGCATTGGAGAAGGAAATGGCAACCCACTCCAGTGTTCTTGCCTGGAGACTCCCAGGGACGGGGAAGCCTGGTGGGCTGCCCTCTATGGGGTCGCACAGAGTCGGACACGACTGAAGCAACTTAGCAGCAACAGCAGCAGCAGCGTATGTACTGCATGTGGATAGACTCAGAGTCCAAGGGCTAAGCTGGCTCATGGCACAAGCAACAAGGAATAGAAATCTCGGGTTTCTTGAGATCTTTCTCTAGTCCTTTAGAGATGTTGATTCCTCTGGGGATAAATATCTATTCTGCCTGTAACTGTGCATGAATTATTAAATCCGTAAGAAGCTTTGTGCAAACAAAGCTCTTCACTGACTTGAAAAACTGAATTTGAGAATATCAACATAATAAAAATAAAAAACAAATGCTTTTCAAGTTTCTGACAAGAAGAATATATTTAATATAATGAACTCAGGTAGGTCTAGAAGCTTTAGACATCTAAGTATCAAGTATAGGACTTTCAGAAAAATAATGTATTTCATGATGCCATCAAGGATTTAACTGATCTTTTAAAAAAAAATAACAGAAGGAGCATAAGTAAAACAAGACAGCTGGCAATGGAAAGAATAAATGCCCTTTCAAAAATAGCATGACTTAACTCATCTGTGTGACAATATGTAGTTTAGAAAAAGATGAAATCTTTCTAGACTGAGTGATAGAAAAAACAATAAAACAATCATTTTTCTAAAAATTCAACGCAGATAAAGTTTAGTAGACATCTGTATTGGTACATTGTTGTTTGATTGTTTTTCAATGATTCTTACTTCCTTCCTTTAAAAAGTTTCATAATGCAAGTTTTGGGGGCAGAAGAAATGTTTCTTCAAGCTAATTTTAATAAAAACAGGTTCTGTGATTTTAGAACTTTGATAGCTTATTTGATGGGAGACTTTAAAAGCCATGCTCTCTGAACTTAGAGGGAAAGTCTGGATAACCTTTAAGCATGAGTCTCTTGTCTGTAGAGTTGATGGCTATAAGCTAATGAGACAGCACATAAGTCACCAGGAAAATCAATGCCATTACTTTATCTTTTATAGGCATTAATCTCCAGTGAGGACAATCTTTCATAACAAAAGTCTTCTGTATAACCAGGAAATAACTCACTGTCAGAATAAAAGGTCTTGGACAAGCTGGGCCATTTCTCTATCCAGCCCTTAATCATCCTCAGAAGGTCTTTGCATCACAAAGTTTAGTCTTAAAAAATTAGACAGAATATTGACAACTTTTCAGAATTGAGTCTCAGCCTTCTCCAGAAACTGAGAAATTATTGGTTTCTCTTAAAACGGTTTACATCTAGTTTTCGTAATCTAATCTTAGGATTTAAGCATCTCCATTTTTGAAATATGTATTTATTCAGCAATCATTTTATTAAGCTAAAAAGCCCAGCTTTCTGGTGTTCCTGGAAGAATCAGAAGCTTGGGTTACAGGGGGTGTGGATTTTAGCAGGACAGCAGGTGGTTACTGTCCCCTGGGCCGCTGTCCTGCAGGGGCCTCACTTTGCTTTGGAGAGAACTTCAGCTCTATTGGCACTTGAGTCTGGCTCCTCTCATGTCAGATTTACGTCTCCAGGTTCCTGCCACAGGGGCACAAACAAAAGAGACACGTGTTTGACTCTTTCTGTTTCTCATTTTGAGACCTAGATTTTGTCTGCTGCTTATTTCGAGTTTTATGTTCCACTGTCATTGATACTCAGATACCTAGTTTGACTTCCAAATGCTGAAACAGTTTGAAACATTGGTGATTATCATTATCTGTGGAGCCTTACTCCAGCCGTCACTCTCTGCTGGCCATTGCGGCCACCCTGGGCAGTGGTGCTTTTGAAAGCACCACTCTGACACTGTCTCATCCAAGCCCCAAATGAATAAAACAGTAACAACAAAGACTTTGCTTCCTTTTCCCTTCTGCACCAGAGACACTATGGCTAAATAATATGCAAGGCCTTTTACAAGGCAAGAGTAAGGATGGCAGTTCGATCTAAGTGAGTTCAGCAGCTTAGCATCTTCCTTTCCTGGTGGTGTTGGGACAATGCATCAGACTGGAGTTGTCAGGTATCTGCATGAGCCCTGAAACCCTAGGTGCCTGGGACCCTTCTTCTTAATTCTGATTCCCTTTGTGGCAACTTAAGATATCCTTTTGCTTTGTGCTGAAATAGATACACTGTCCTTCTGGGCATCTTGAGTTACAGCTATTTGCATTTCTTAAATAGATAAACAGTTTTCATAAAGGCACAATAAGTAAAGACTGAAATTTTATAGAAAAAGTATTTCAGGAAACTCTTCTTGGCCACTACGTGTAAATTATCAAATGTGTACTGGTTTCCCTCCCGTGTACACACCTGCAGAACTCCATCTGGATTATGTAGAGATTCTGAGGATAAATGATCATGTGAATTTAAAGATGTATCTTCCTCAATGGAAAAGCATTCAGAATGCAAATTTGACAGAAAGACTTAGCAAAACTCACAAATTCATTTTATTTTATTTTTTTTATTATTTTCATGAAAAGGAAGACATCAAAGTTAGGTGGAAATAGATGAAAACAACCCATGTATTCCTTCGAGTTTCCAGCTCTACTTTTTTAAATGGTCAAAATTTACATCATGATATGGGAAGAGAGATTTGTTACTGTAGAACTCTCTTCACAGATGGATTTAAGTTATTGCTTCACATGAAAGCAATATACAGCTCTTGGTACCACAGAGGCTAAATCTTCACTTCTGTCATCTCTTTCTTGGAGTCTCAGAGCTTAGTTTGATGAAGTCATTATGATGATTCATTCTGGAGTTTGTGCTATACACAGAGCAGCTCAGGAACCTCACCCTGGCCCTAGGTGGGACAGAGCCCGGCTCTGTGAGCAGGAAGGACATGGAAATTTCCAAGCTTGAGGTCTGGGCATTTTACAGGAAGTGGGCCTGGAGGCAGGGGCTTGAGTGAACACAGACAATAAGCGCCTGGACGTAGTGAAGGTGGCCCTCCCGGAAGGCCCCCAGTATGACAAAAGGAGGTGTGGAGACAGGAAAAGCTTACATGAACTCCCTGGAGAGTCTAGATGCTGACTGGGTGTGTGAGTCAGATGATGCAGCCTGCAGCTCTTTGGAATGAAGACTTTCCTTGTGTTACTGAAAGTGGGGTCTAGCTGCTTGTTGCTTTGAAGCTAATACTCTAGAGGCAAGATTGGTGAAAATGAAAGTCATTTTAGAGAGTGGCAACCAGGATGGAAGGTGGGCTCATGTTCAAAAGCTGATTCCATGCCCTCTCCACCACGCAACCCCCCCGCCTCCCCCACACACACTCAGCAGGCAGGAGCTTTTATAGATGGAGGGGGCGCTACCTGCACAAACAGCACAGTCGGCTCTGACAGTCATCTTGAAACTGGTCATCAGTGGGCTGATCATTGTCTTCTTGACTGCTGTGAGTACAGTTAGTCTTCAGTTCCAGGGCTGATTTGTTAGCATTTCTTTGAGACCAGTTCTAGGACTTGTGACACCTTATGTCATGGCTACCGTCTGGGCGTCGTGTAGTTAACTTCTTCCAGCTGGTGGGGGTTTCAGTATCTATAAGACAGCTCTCAGGATATAGCTTAGAAAATTGTCTGCAGCCCTTGAGGAGAAACTGAACATCCTTGACCTTGTTTAATGGCTAAACTATTATTATTTTGTTCTGTTTGAGTGCTTTCTCACTTCTCTGATTAAGCTTATTATTTGACTAAATTTTTTCTACAGACAAAAGGCAGGTGGAGGAGATGGGCTGAGGGGTGGGGGAAGGGGTGGTGGGGGAAGGACCATACTGTCCTGCTGGGCTTCAGTCATAAGTATATTAATAGACAGGAACAAATAAAGTGGTCAAACCCCAAGAAACAAACCAGTGGTTAACATAAACCTAATCAAGACCCACATGCACTTCCGTGTTTTTAAATTCAGAGTCTTCTTTTTCTTTCTACACGTCAAAGGACATTTAACAACCCAGGCTGTTTCATCGGTGTTTGAACGCCAATACAGATGCCGCAGTGACTTCTTTCTACTCATCCCTCCCCTCCTTGCTCACAGGTTTTGACCTAGTGAAATGTGAGGACCCGGGGACCCCTAACTATGGCTACAGGATCCGGGATGAAGGCCATTTCACCGACACGGTCGTCCTGTACAGCTGTAACCCGGGCTACGCTATGCATGGCGGGGGCACTCTGACCTGTCTGAGTGGAGACCGAAGAGTGTGGGACAGGCCACTGCCTTCCTGTGTAGGTGAGTTGCCTGCAAGCGTGCTCTGGGGGCAGAAAGCCCAGGGTCCTCTGACTTGATTCTCCCAGAGCTGGGAGACTTCTATTGCCCTTTCTCCAGTGTGGGTTTAATCCTAGTATTTGCTAGAGGCTTTCCTAGTGGCTCAGTGATACAGAACCCATCTCCCTGCCCACGTAGGAGACCCAGGTTCAGTCCCTGGCTCGGGAAGATCCCCTGGAGGAGGGCATGGCAACTCACTCCAGTATTCGTGAATCTCATGGACAGAGGAGTCTGGTGGGCTACAGTCCATGGGTCGCAAAAAGTGGGACACAGCTGAGCCTGAGTGACTAAACAGCAAAGACAATATTGTGAATGTATGTGTGTGTATGTGTGTCTGTAGGTAGGAAAAACATATCTCCTAGTACTGTTTTATTGAGAAGTGTAGAAGTATTATTAGTTACTATATATAGAAGAAGTAGTATTAGCATATATGGAAGCATATATAGAATTATATGGAGAGGTATTATTACTTCTTCTCTATGCTGCTGCTGCTGCTGCTAAGTCGCTTCAGTCGTGTCCAACTCTGTGCGACCCCATAGACGGCAGCCCACCAGGCTCCACCGTCTCTGGGATTCTCCAGGCACGAACACTGGAGTGGGTATACAGAATTATTATTAGATACTTCTTCTGTACACAGAAATATCACTAGATTTATAACATGGCATTTCACTGTTTCACTCTCTTGACTTTGCACAGAGGAGACTGACTGGGGAACAAGTAAATTTAGAAAAGCAGTAACAGGGACAGCAAGATGCTATGATTGTTTTCCTGTGTATACAACATGAATGTGGTGGTTTGGGCTTTTCAAGGTAGTTAAAGTGAAGCCTGTAAGGCCTGGAGTAAACATCCATTTTTTTGAATCCATTGCAGCGGAATGTGGGGGGCGGATCCATGCTGCCACTTCAGGACGCATCCTGTCTCCTGGATACCCTGCTCCCTACGACAACAACCTCCACTGCACCTGGGTGGTAGAGGCAGACCCGGGGAAGACCATCAGGTACTTGTTTTATTGGGTTTCAGTGATTTGAGAATAGAAGCATGTCTCCTATTCTTGTAGTGAAGATAGTAGTACATCTCTTATTATCGATGATTTAAGTTTCTGAGTCAAAGGAAAAAATGTAAACACATGGCCAAATTTTTCATTGTCTTGCATCCTCACTTTGGTATTCCTTTGAAAACATGTGTTAAGGCATCTGTAGTAAAGATAAAAAGAAATGAAGTACATCAGCTAGCTTTGGCTGCATAACAAGTGGGCCCCCAAAACTTGGTTGCTGGAAACAATGACTTATGTGCTCATGACTTTCTGAGTTGCTGGGCAGTTCTGGTTAGTGGGGGTGAGTGGGCCTCATGCAGGTGTGGGGGCCTTAGCTGAATGATTAAAGGTGGGAGTCTCTCTGCATCAGGGTCTGTTCCCTTAGGAAACCAGTGATGATGGAATTTTCCTAGAAGCAAAACATGGAGGCTACTCAAGCTTCTGTTTGCATCACATTTGCTGGTGTCCCATTTGCCAAAACACATCTCGGGGGAAAGAAAATATTTGAAGAAATATATTCGACCCTTAATGGTAAAAGAATAGTCCTAAATGATGCTAATTTTAAATTAACAAGTAAACCAATGAAAAGTAATTTTTGAAAGTAAATCCTCCGGGTGCCAAAAGGGTATGTCAAAACCACAGTACAGTATGTAAAGCAAGAGGACATTTCAGTTAAAACTAAGTTGTTCTTTAACTGAAGAACACGCTGAGAACATGCATTCTGTAGTCATAGCTCTTAAAGTCCCCTTTTTCTCCCACTACCTCTCCTCTTTCATTCTTTTGAATGTTAATTAAAAAACAACAACAACAACTCTGTTCAGACTTCCCTGGTGGCTCAGTGGTAAAGAATCCACCTGCCAATGAGAGTCATGGGTTTGACCCCTGATCTGGGAAGAGTCCACCTGCCTCAGAGCTCCTAGGCCTGTGTGCCACAGCTACTGAGCCTGTGATTTAGAGCCCCTGCTGAGCAACAGGAGGCTACCACAGTGACAAGCCTGAGCACCACAGCTAGAGAGTAGCCCCCGCTCTGTGCAACCAGAGAGAAACGTCCCACAGCAACAAAGACCCAGCAGCAGCCACAAATAAACACCTATAAAAAAGGAGAAGGAAAAACAAACAAACAAACAAAAAAATACCCCTGAGACAGTCTTAACCACTCCCTCCAATCCTCTTCCTGCTTTCTGTGTTATTATACCAATCAGAGTTTAAAAGAATCTGGGCATCAGCTCCTTTAAATATGAGAAAAATCTGAAAGAGACATGTGCAAAGCAGAAACGTCTTTCTGGGGCAAGTGGATATATGAAAATATTCAGGAACTAGTGAGTTTTGTCCTTACTCACAAATGGTTTGCCCAGCAAACTTAGTAATCATATCCCCCTGCAACTTTAATGAGATGGGATGCTCAGAAATGAGGGGGCCTGCTCATCCCATTCAGTGACACTCTGTTTCTCTCTGATGGCCTCTATCCTCCCTGAAATTCACCAGACTTTCGTGACATTTGGTCACATCAACATCTTGGAAGTGAGTTAAACTCACATGGAGCAAACTATTACCACTTTCAAACCCTCCAAAATAAATATCCTAATCATGTACGTGGAACAAGAGAAGGAATTTATATAATGTAAATGTTGCAAAAGTAACTCATTTAAATAATTCATTTACAAATTTAAGTGTCCTTAGTTAAGAAAAATGATTAATTAGGTAATTGTACCATCTGTTGAGGCACAAATAGGGCATGTTTGAATAAAAGAATCTGAGTCTATATTCTTCATAAAGGGCTCTGCAGATGGCTCAGTGGTAAACAATCTATCAGCCTGCCAATGTAGGAGACTCAGGTTCAGTCCCTGAGTTAGGAAGATCCCCGGAAGAGGAAATGGCAACCCATTCAATATTTATGCCTGGGAAATTCCATGGACAGAGGAGCTGACAGGCTACAATCCATGGGGCTGCAGAGTTGGACACAACTCAGCAACCCAACAACAACATTCTTCATAAAAATCAGCAGTTACTTACCAGTTAACTATATAGAATTAAGTATTACTTCTTAACTTTAAATTCCTGAATGCTTGATCTAAATGATATAAAAGCTATTACACTGACTTTGATTGTGAAAAACTCTAGGAACCATCTGTGAGTCATGAAATGACTTTATATAAACAGGATATCTTTCCTCAGGCAGATTTCAAAATGTTCTACTTCTTTTTTAAAATTTATTTATTTTTATTTTAATTGGAGGCTAATTACTTTATAATATTGTGGTGATTTTTGCCATACATTCACATGAATCAGCCATGGGTGTACATGTGTTCCCCATTCTGACCCTCCCTCCCTCCTCCCTCCCCATCCCATCTCTCTGGGTCATCCCAGTGCACCAGCCCTGAGCACCCTATATCATACATTGAACCCGGACTGGTGATCTATTTCATATATGATAATATACATGTTTCAGTGCTATTCTCTCAAAGCATCCCACCCTCGCCTTCTCCCACAGAGTCCAATAGTCTGTTCTTTACATCTGTCTCTTTTGCTGTCTTGGATATAGGGTCATCATTACCATCTTTCTAAATTCCATATATCTGCATTAATATACTGTATTGGTGTTTTCCTTTCTGACTTAATTTGGTCTGTATAACAGGCTCCAGTTTCATCCACCTTATTAGAACTGATTCAAATGCATTCTTTTTAATATCTGAGTAATATTCCATTGTGTATATGTACCACCACTTTCTTTTCCATTCATCTGCCAATGGACATCTAGGTTGCTTCCATGTCCTGGCTATTGTAAACAGTGCTGCGATGAACATTGGGGTACATGTGTCTCTTTCAGTTCTGGTTTCCTCAGTGTGTATGCCCAGCAGTGGGATTACTGGGTGGAAGGGATTTAGAAGGAATCTAAGGGATTTTAAGGAATCTCCACAGTGTTCTCCATAGTGGCTGTACCAGTTTGCATTCCCACCAACAGTGTAAGAGGGTTCCCTTTTCTCCACAACCTCTCCAGCACTTATTGTTTGTAGACATTTTGATAGCAGCCATTCTGACTGGCATGAGATGGTACTTCATTGTGGTTTTCATTTACATTTCTCTGATAATGAGTGATGTTGAGCATCTTTTCATGTGTTTGTTAGCCATCTGTATGTCTTCTTTGGAGAAATGTCTGTTTAGCTCTTTGGCCCATTTTTTGATTGAGTCACTTATTGTTCTGGAATTGAGCTGCAGGTATTGCTTGTATATTTTTGAGATTAATTCTTTGTCATTTGCTTCATTTGCTATTATTTTCTCCATTCTGAATGCTGTCTTTTCACTTTTCTTATAGTTTTCTTCATTGTGCAAAAGCTTTAAAATTTAATTAGGTCCCATTTGTTTATTTTTGCTTTTATTTCCATTACTCTGGGAAGTGGGTCATAGAGAATCCTGCTGTGATTTATGTCAGAGAGTATTGCCTATGTTTTCCTCTAGGAGTTTTATAGTTTCTGGTCTTATGTTTAGATCTTTAATCCATTTTCAGTTTATTTTTGTGTATGGTATTAGAAAGTGTTCTAGTCTCATTCTTTTACAAGTGGTTGACCAGTTTTCCCAGCACCACTTGTTAAAGAGATTGTCTTTTCTCCATTGTATATTCTTGCCTCCTTTGTCGAAGATGAGGTGTCCATAGGTGTGTGGCTTTATCTCTGGGCTTTCTATTTTGTTCCATTGATCTTTGTTTCTGTCTTTGTGCCAGTACCATACTGTCTTGATGACTGTTGCTTTGTAGTATATTGATTGATGGATTCCTCCAGTTCCATTCTTCTTTCTCAAGACTGCTTTGGCTATTTGAGGGGTTTTTGTAATTCCATACAAAATTATGAAATTATTTTTCCATTTCTCTGAAAAATATCATTGGTGGCTTGATAGGGATTGCATTGAATCTATTGATTGCTTTGGATAGTATACTCATTTTCACTATATTGATTCTTCTGATCCATGAACATGGTATATTTTCCCATCTATTTGTGTCATCTTTGATTTCTTTCATCAGTGTATTATAGTTTTGTATACATGTCTTTTGTTTCTTTCACTAGATTTATTCCTAAGTATTTTATTCTTTTCATTGCAATGGTGAATGGAATTGCTTCCTTTTTTAATATAAATTTATTTAATTGGAGGCTAATAACTTTACAATATTGTATTGATTTTGCCATACATCAACACTGAATCCGCCATGGGTGTACACGTGTTCCCCATCGTGAACCCCCCTTCCACCTCCCTCCCCATCCCATCCCTCTGATTTCTCTTTCTGTTTTCTCATTGTTAGCATATAGGAATGCAAGGGATTTCTGGGTGTTAATTTTATATCCTGCAACTTTACTGTATTCATTGATTAGTAATTTTCTGGTGGAATCTTTAGGGTTCTCTGTGTAGAGGATCATGTCATCTGTAAACAGTGAGAGTTTTACTCTTCCAGTCTGGATTCCTTTTATTTCTTTTTCTTCTCTGATTGCTGTGGCCAAAACTTCCAAAACTATATTGAATAGTACTGGTGAGAGTGAGCATCCTTGTCTTGTTAATGATCTTAGAGGAAATGCTTTCAATTTTTCACCATTGAGGATAATGTTTGTTGTGGGTTTATCATATATGGCTTTTATTATGTTGAGGTATGTTCCTTCTATTCCTGCTTTCTGGAGGGTTTTTATTATAAATGGATGTTGAATTTTGTCAGAGGCTTTCTCTGCGTTGATTGAGATAATCATATGGTTTTTATCCTTTAATTTGTTAATGTGGTGTATCACATTGATTGATTTGCAAATAGTGAAGAATACTTGTTTCCCTGGGATTAAAGCCCACTTGGCCATGATGTATGATCTTTTTAATATGTTGTTGGATTCTGTTTGCTAGAATTTTGTTAAGGATATTTGTTCATTGCATCTATGTTCATCAGTGATATTGGCCTGTAGTTTTCTTTTTTTGTGGAATCTTTGTCTGGTTTTGGTATTAGTGTGATGGTGGCTTAATAGAATGAGTTTGGAAGTTTATCTTACTCTGCACTTTTCTGGAAGAGTTGGAGTAGGATAGGCGTTAGCTCTTCTCTAAATTTTTGGTAGAATTCAGCTGTGAAGCCATCTTTTCCTGGGCTTTTGTTTGTTGGAAGATTTTTGATTATGCTTTCAATTTGTGTGCTTGTGATGGGTCTGTTAAGATTTTCTATTTCTTCCTGGTTTAGTTTTAGAAAGTTGTACTTTTCTAAGGATTTGTCCATTTCTTCCAAGTTGTCCATTTTATTGGCATATAATTGCTGATAGTAGTCTCTTATGATCCTTTGTATTTTTGTATTGTCTGTTGTGATTTTTCTGTTTTAATTTCTAATTTTGTTGATTTGATTCTTCTCCCTTTGTTTCTTGATGAGTCTGGCTAATGGTTTGTCTATATTATTTAATCTTCTCAAAGAACTAGCTTTTAGCTTTGTTGATTTTTGCTATGGTCTCTTTTGGTTCTTTTGCATTTATTTCTGGCCTAATTTTTGTGATTTCTTTACTTCTACTAACCCTGGGGTTCTTTATTTCTTCCTTTATTTCTATATTACTATTTCTTCCTTTTCTCCCTGGGGTTGTTTTAGGTGTAGAGTTAGTTTATTTATTTGATTTCTCTCCTGTTTCTTGAAGTATGCCTGTATTGCTATGAACCTTCCCCTTAGCACTGCTTTTACTGAATCCCATAGGTTTGGGGTTGTTGTGTTTTCATTTTCATTCATTTCTATGCATATTTTGATTTCTTTTTTGATTTCTTCTGTGATTTGTTGGTTATTCAGAAGTGTATTTTTTAACTTTCATATGTTTGGTTTTTTAATAGTGTTTTAAAATATAAATTTATTTATTTTAATTGGAGGTTAATCACTTTACAATATTGTATTAGTTTTGCCTTAATAGTTTTTTTCTTGTAGTTGACACCTAATCTTATTGCACTGTGATCAGAAAAAGATGCTTGAGATGATTTCAATTTTTTTTTAATTTACCAAGGCTAAATTTATGGAGAAGGTTCTGTGTGCACTTGAGAAAATGGTGAAATTTATTGTTTGGGGTGAAAAGTACTATAGATATCAATTAGGTCTAACTGGTCCATTGTATCATTTAAAGTTTGTGTTTCCTTGCTAATTTCCTATCCATAGGTGTGAGTGGGCTATTAAAGTCTCCAACTATTATTGCATTACCATTAATTTCCCCTTTCATACTTGTTAGCATTTGCCTTGTTGTGGTGCTTCTATGGTGGTTACATATATAATTGTTATATCTTCTTGGATTGATCCTTTGATCATTATGTAGTGTCCTTCTTTGTCTCTTTTCATGGCCTTTATTTCGGTCTATTTTATCTGCCATGAGTATCGCTTCTCCTGCTTTCTTTTGGTCTCCATTTGCATGAAATATCTTTTCCAGCCCTTCACTTTCAGTCTATATGGGTCCCTAGGTTTGAGGTGAATCTCTTGTAGACAGCATATACAGGGTTCTTGTTTTGTATACATTCTACTTCTTAAACATCCTCCTGTGATTTGTTTCCCAAGAACCAGAAAAGAGCACTTGTTCCCCTAAATGCAAAGCAAGTGACAGACACTCTGCAGGCGAAGCTAATACTTCATTAACATTTTAATAAGAAAAGAGATAAGAAATTAATAAAGAATAAGACTAAGTAATAAAAAATATACAACTTTTTTTTTTAATCATGAACTGACTTTATCATTTAACCATTAATGTTCTAGGAAAACAAAAATGCTACCTATACCA
The DNA here is from genome assembly GCF_016772045.2 of Ovis aries. Lineage (NCBI taxonomy): Eukaryota > Metazoa > Chordata > Mammalia > Artiodactyla > Bovidae > Ovis > Ovis aries. Next base: position 2,611,429 of record NC_056079.1, on the reverse strand, counting down.
ATTTGTTGTTTGGGGAATTTTTTCTTCTTGTGCATATCTTTTAAGCTACTCAGTTTGTAAATAAATCTTTTTATTTAAGGCATAAAATCCTTCCTAATAAGGAAGTTAGGAAGCAAACATCAGCTCTTATAATTCATTTACTCTGTCAATATACAACTTTATCCCAAAATGTTTCAGTGATTTTGGTTCATTAAGAAATTATGTACTGCTCTTAGTATGGCAGTCTGGAAAATAACATACTTAAAAGTACATAATATATAATTTTAGATCTAAAATGGTACTGACACCAAGAAAAATTAGAGCTTGGTCTCAGCTTGTATATTTTTTGTCTAGCTTACTGAATCTTATTTATTTCATTGGTCAGAGACAATATTATCTCAACTGTTTGCTTGAAAGTCAGGAATATGTCAGTCATGTAGATATGAATCCAGGGATTAATTTATGTATTAAAAATTCTTAATATGAATGGAATGCCTTACCATACATTCTATTATGGTTTGTTAAATGTCAATATTTCTCAGTCTTAAAGAATAAATAAGCAACAAAATCTCAGAAATTATGAAAGGCTTGGTTTCAACATTTCATGCCAATTATTACTGTATTTGTTTTTATTTTTTGAGGACAAGAGTGGTTTCTGATGTATCACTTTTTGTTCAAGATAATAGAAGACACGAAAATAGTTATTGTTATAGGGCACTTAGGTCTAAAAGACGTTTATAATTTTCACATGCATCCTATAAAGCAGTTTCTAGAACTAAATTTAATTAAAAGTCTAATCATAAGACACTGCAGTAAATTTAGCCACTTGAAGAGTTGTGTAAATATGTGTCTGAGACCCAGTACATTTCATTCTGAGCACAGCTGACATTTATACAGTAAAGGTAGCAGCATTGTAAACACATCCCGCAAACAGCTTCAAGATAGTGTTTTGCATAATCATATGTCTATATTGTTCCTTGGCTTTAATTGCTTTTTCACAAGTCTAATTGTCTGGAAAATTCACTTTGAGAATATTTCTGTTCTTTCTTACAAAATTGCATTTGGACACGTGGTTGTTGTTATCACTGTTGTTGTTCAGTCACTAAGTCATGTCCTACTCTTTGTGACCCCATGAACTACAGCACAACAGGCTCCTGTATCCTTCGCTATCTCCCTGAGTTTGCTCAAATTCATGTCCATTGAATTTGTGATGCTATCTAACCATCTCATCCTCTACTGCCCCCTTCTGTTGCCTTCCATCTTTCCCAGCATCAGGGGATTCTATTAGAAACAGCTCATGTAGTATTGAAAACATTAAAGGCCTATCAAACATACATTCTTTACCAGCTGAGCCACCAGGAAAGCTCCAATGCGGGAGGCCCAGGTCCATTCCCTGGGTCGGGAAGATCCCCTGGAAGAAGGGAAATGGTAACCCACTCCAATGTTCTTGCCTGGAGAATCCCATGGACAGAGGAGCCTGGTGGGCTTGCAGTCCATGGCGTCACAAGAGTCAGACATGACTTAGCAACTAAACCACTACCACTCAACATGCATTAAGAGTGTCAAAACTGCTCCTGTGCAAACTTTTAAAGAAAGTGCAATGTGGATTGTGGTCCTGGCTGTGCTGGGCTATATAGACATTAGGGGGAAGGTCTGGTCTGCAGATCTAGGATAATTTTAAATTAATTTTGACCAACTTTCAAGATCCCTGTGAGACACAGACTCAGAAAATGATTCCACTTAACTGGACATTTTTCTCTGAGTTTGAGGTCAAGCTGTGGTAAATGTGCCAGGAATATGAGTCACAGGTTTTTTGATGACATGACCGACAGGCTCGGGGACAGGAATCAAAACATCTCAAATGCCCCTTTTCTTTTAGGACCATAGTGGGATATCCCATTTATTTTTGTGGATAACGTGAGGAAATAAGCAGTCAAGAGAATTCCAGCCCTCCAAAGAAAAGAGAGCAGTGCACTTAAAAATTCTGCCCCATGTGTGAGGCTGGACCCCAGCACTCCTTAGCTAGAGCCAGGGAAGCAGCTGCAGGGTTTAGGGAACCAGACCAGCCACCTGCAGGGGGTGGGAGGCAGAAGCCTGCAGGCACCCCTCACAGGTGCAAGATCCTGATACAAGCAATTTTAGTCACCTTGCTTCATGAAACTACACCAGTGCCGCAGCAACAGGGTTCATTCCCACTTAGTTACCTTTGTAGATGTGCCATGAAGGGATTCATGAAGCACAGATTTCCTCTTAGCCCTTCAGTCTCAGCATAGACCACAGACACACCTGATATGTCATGTACCTTCCAGTGCAGGATCGCTCACCAGGCATCTGCACTTAGTTCAAACACAGACAGCAAAGCATGTCCTTGGGTTTCTTCTTTGCCTCCCAGTGATGATCCCACTTGACACTACAAAAATGAATCATCAGAAAGGGAACTGGCCAATGAAAATGAAAGTGTAGGAAGAACTGGAAAGTGATTACCTCTGGAAGTGAAATTCTAATCACATGTGAATGGGGTTTAGGAGAAATAGTTAATTGAGGAGTGGGGGATTGGCATGGCTGCTGTTCCAGAGACCAATGCCTCACAGACACCCTGCAGGCACACCTTCAGGATAACTATCATCATTTCTTCCAAGCCTCTTTACTCCTGATCTTTGTTAATGCTTGTCTTCCTCCAAATGGTGGAGGTTTTTATTTTCAATAATAATATGTTTGCTCTTCCTTATTTTTCACTCCCTGATCTCCAATATTCTCCCAACTGGGGGGAAAAAAAAAAGGTATTAATCTATTGATATCTCTCTTCATAATAGGCTGTGAGGAAAAAAAAAAAAAAATCAGCTGCATGTGAGCCAATCAGCTGCATGTCAGCTCTCTCCTTGTTTGTGTCTTTTCTATCCGTGACACCTGGTTCCTACTTCACGGGCGTTACTCTGCTCTTACTCTAACCTTCTCGCTGCCCAGCCCCCTAAATCCACCCTTCGCCCCCTCCTGCTCTCAGGCACGCCTTGGCTAATTGGCAGGTGTACGCTCCTTAAAAAGACAGAAACACCCTCCGGACTTGGTGTCTGGTCCCCTACAGGTTTGGCCCGATGACTCACGTGCACGTTACGATCAGCACAGATGAAGCCGGCGTTTGAGTCTCCGATCCCAGCTTTGTCATCATGGCTCACTTTCCACCTGTCCTCCTTGCAGTTTCTGACTGTTGCCCCACCTCTAAATCCTTTCCATCCTTGGGAACCGAGTTAAAAGGTCAACCAGAATTTCATTTTTATCATCTCATCTAAAAATAATTTGCTTTCTTCTCTGGACTCAGTGTCTGTCCCACCACCCCTTCCTTCTGAAGTAGGGCTGTCACTACACAACAAAACATCCAGGCCAGCCTCTTAGCATCAGGGCTCCTCCCTCCCTCCCACACCCGTGTGGCCACACATCTTGGTAATTCCACATCTGGAGCCCCCTTGTCCAGACCCCCATGATTCACTGGGCCTGTTATCTGACCATCCTGCCCAGCTTTCTCCCAACCACTGCTCCCACGCTTAAGGAACCTGTTTTATTTTTTAGTTATAATATTAATTTTATATGGTTGGAAAATGAACGTATAGACATCTTCAAAAGCATTTTTTTTTTAAAAAAAGGCATGCATTTCCCCCATATTGGACATCATTGTTACCATGTTGACATATGTCTTATATGGACTTTTAAAAATTTTATTTATTCTGTATTAGAGTATAGCCAATTAACAAAATGTGACAGTTCCAGGTAAACAGCAAAGGGACTCAGCCATGCATATCAGTTCAGTTCAGTTTAGTCTCTCAGTCGTTTCTGACTCTTGTGACCATGCATATACATGTATCCATCTTCCCCAAAACTCCCCTCCCATCCAGCCTGCCTTACATGAACCTTTACATAAGCTACAGTGTGGGTAACCACAATTAAATATTATTTCTCTTGCTGGTTGTTTACAAGATTTCTAATTTTCATCATTTCTAGTTTTCAATATTACATGTAATTATATGGCAAATTGTATCACAAGTAAAGCTTTGCTTCTATTGATAATTAATACCTTGGAATAAATTCTTAGGAAGATTCTTTCTGGGTCAAATGATTGAATCATTTTTATGTGTCTTAATACAAATAGTTCTGTCAAACAAAGCTGATCATATCACTTGCCCACTTTAAAAATACACATATTTTGCTCATTAGGTGCAGAATAAACTCAAGTTCAGCTTCATGGTAGTCAAAGTTATTTATTTTCTTAATTTTTGAAATACTAGAAAACTGTGGCAGGAAGATAAAAAGCCTGGAAAGTAGTTTGCTATAATCCTAGATGCAAAAGATAACATCAGTTTAAAATTTGATGTATAATTGTGTAATTTCTTAAAGGAAACATATATATATATATATATGTATGTATATATGTTTAATTGTTTAAACAATTAATGTCTACTTGTTTAATTATTTTTGAAAAATAGTATCAGACCTTAATATTATTCTCAAGATTTTCTTCAGTCAATAAACATGGTCAAAGTTTTATATCCTTACTTGTAATTCCACCTCATTCTATTTAGTTGTGGAAGAAGATTCCATTGCCTGAATGCACCATAATTTATTTAAACTGTACCCTATTGGGATATTCAGATTGTTTTCAGCTTTTCACTGATATCAGCCACGCTAACATCTTCCCAATATATCACCTCGAGGGTACTTCCTATGATGAATTTCTAAAGCTAGACTTGCTGTTTATGCACATTTAAATCTTTATGGCCATTACCAAATTGCTTTTAAAAAGAGAAGATATGGCCTCCAATAGCATATGAAAAGGTGGAGTCTCCACATTCTCACTGAGACAGAATGAAGTGTCATTATCTCAGCCAATCTGGTAGAAAAAAAAAAATCTTTACATCATTTTACTTGTCATTTGTAACTTTTGCATTTTCACACTATTAGCACGTTCATGAATGTATTTGTTTAGTCACTTTCTATCTCATCCTCTTATTGAATTATCATTGCTATTTCTCTCTGCCTGACAAGACCCTTCCCAGACATCTTGAACAGAATAAACATACCTGACACCTGTTCATCCGATGCTCTGTCCACATATATTAAAGCTTGTGACACTGTACATTGCAAAGTGTATTTTCTGTTTCTTTTTTATTTTTTATATTGTGAAAATATGATAAGACATTTACAGGAGACTTGGAAAGTTGCATACGGTTCCACTATATATTACAATTATTTTTAAGTAGATAAATAAAGATCTTTAATTGGAATTTCATTACCAAAGTCTCAAAAATTAATGGAATGAATAGACAGAAAAGTAGAAAGATACAGTAGACCAGAAAAGCGCAATGAACAAATTCAACATAACTAAGATTTATACAATTTTCACATAATAACAGGATACAAATTCTATTCAAGTTCCCATACACTATAAACCAGGAGACACTGTAACATATACAGGGACATAAAACAAGATGCAAAAATTTCCTGGTCTAAAGGCATTGATTGAAATCACACAGAGTCTGTTCTCTTTATCTCTGTGGAATTGTTAGAAATCAATATCAAAAGATATGTGAAAATCACCCACATATTTTCAAGTGCAATATGACATTTACTAGGAGAGATCTTTGACTTAGCCATGAAAGCCTCAATAAAGTTGGGCTGAATAAAACAACGAGGGTGATTGCAGTGAATAAAGCATTTAAATGAGAAATTAATATCAAATATAGTTTTTTAAAAATCCATGTGCTTGAAAATTAAATGTTCAGCAAAGTGTATTTTTTTTCTTGAATGACTGTGTCTGAAATAAATAGTAGTTTCTTTAGGATGGTACTTTTTAAAATCAGTTTTTAAACTTTCCCTACCTAGTAGTATAATGTCTGCATATTGACTTTCATTTTTTTAATGAAAAATGATCATTTCTTTATCTCTGTTAAAATGTTGTTATATCATTGTTGGACTTCCCTGGAGGCTCAGTAATAAAGAATCTGCCTGCCAATACAGGAGACAGGGGTTCAATCCCTGGGTCAGGAACATTCCCTGGAGAAGGAAATGGCAACCCACTTCCATATTCTTACCTGGAGAATTCCATGGACAGAGAAGCCTAGTGGGCTACAGTCCATGGGGTCACAAAGATTCAGACATGCCTGAGTGACTAAACAAGAACCATAATATCATTTGTGAATTTGCATGGTATTTCCCAAATGGCAAAACTTACAGCCCCAGGGTGGATCTTCATGTGTTTGTCTATGTCTTCTCATTAGCATGGATCGTAGGCGCATAGGACTATCCCAATCACAACTGTGCGGCTTATTTATAAAAACTCCCCGTGGAGCCAGCAATCAGATCAGAGCCCAGGGTGTGCTCTTTGCGCTCCATTCAGGCTCCATTCATTCTTAAGGATAATCGCTATCTTGACTTCAGAGGCATTTTTGCCTTACTTTGAACTTTATGAAAACCGAGTTCTACAGTGTGTCTTGATTTCCTCCACCTTCCCTCCCATTGGTACAGGAAAATTATTCCATTGCATTAGTAGATCCGTGATTTGTTCATTCATTCTGTGTGTTGATGGGCACGTGGACTGCTTTTAGTCTGGCCTGTTACTACGAGTGGTGTTGTGTGGCGTGTGCTCACATGTATTGTGTGGTGACTGTGTGTGTGCTTTCTCTCGGGCGTGCTCTGCACTCAGCTATTGCAGGTGCTGTCAGATGATTTCCTGACGTGGTCACACCTCCCCGCTCCCGTCACAGTGTGGGTCCCTCCCAGGCCCTTCTGCTCTCACTGCCTGACCCTGAGGGTCTTTCGTTTTAGTCATTCTGGTGGGTGTACAGTTGTTTTAATTTGCTTTTCCCTGATGACTGATCACAGCCATCACTTTTTTATATTTATTGGTCTCTTGAGTAACCTCTTTTATGAATTTTCAGTTGAAGTCTTTTGTCCATCTCTTTTCATATGGGAATACCTGTCTTTTACTTATTGATTTGTATATAGTTTTTATACATCTGAATGCAATCTTTTGTTGACTCTATATTCAGCAGCTATACTCTTATACTCTGGTCTGCCTTTCTGGTTTCAAAATGATGTCTTTTGTTAAAGACAAGTTTTCCATTTCAGTGAATCAAATTCATTTTGGCTCATTTTTCTTTCATGGCTAGTGTGTTTATTTGTATTCAAATTGAGTTATATCTATTTTTATCTTAACATTTTTGTGTCCAGTTTAAGAAATCTTGCCTCTCCAAAATTATAAAAACATTGTCTTAGGATTTTTGCAAAAGACTTATTTTATCTTCCATATTTACATGTCTTCATTCCATCTGGAATTAATTTTTGTGTATTATGAAGAAGATTCTAGGAATTTTTTTCCTGTCCACAGTGCAGTTCAGTTGACCATTTGTTGATAAACCAGCGCTTCTCCGTTAACTACAGTGCAAACTTTTTCATGAACCAGATAATTATATATATATAACTGTCAACCTGGAATCTATATTCAAACTGCCTATCATTCCCTTATAAGAGTTCCTGTCTTGCAAGTTATTTTGACTATTCCTTGCACCTTGTGGGATCTTATTTTCCTGACCAAAGGCTGAACCCTGGCTATGGCAGTGAAAGCCTGGTGACCTAACCACTAAGCAACCAGGGAATGCCTATGTAATTACTGTGAACACACAAAATACTATTTGATGTATATTCACCAGGCATATATGACTCTTTAGGAGAAACTAGTATCCAGCTAGGAACATAGTTTAATACAAACAAAATAAATAAATTATTTGGAGACACTGGAAATTGCACAGCACACCTCTTACAATTCTTTATGACTCATAAATCAAACAGGTAACACATTACTAAGGTTACAGAGGATTTGAACCATGCAATTACTGAACTTATTTAAAGGAGTTATACAGCCTTCAAGTAAAATTTGCACATTCTGTTCAAGTAAATATAAAACATGTACAGATATGATCACAAACTAGAAGAAAGCTAATCAATAAATATCAATAAAATAGAGAATCACTTTCTTCTGTACTCAACATCCTGATCAAAATGTAATAAAAATAGAGAAGTATAGCAAGAAAGTAACAAAATGCATTCTCCATTTTGAAAATAAAAGACACATGATTAACAGATTAATGTAAAATTTACAGCCCTAAATGCAAGTATTAGAAAAAAGAAGATCACTTGAAGATCAGTAAGTTAAGCTTCTAGATAAGGGAATTTAAAACATAGTATCAAAATAAATTCAAAAAAGTACAGTGGAAAAACAGCAAACATAGTAAAATAAATTAATGGAAGAAACAATGTAGAGAATTACCAACAAACTGATTTGTTTTCAACAAAACTGTAGAAAAACCGACAAACTGATTCTTGAAAAAATATCATTGAGTAGAAAAATAATAGACATATTCAGATAAAATTCAGGAAACCCAAATAACCAATATTAGAAATGGAATAGAAATACACTCCTACAATAGAAATTATTTTTACAACATTGAAGAAAATAATGGATTATATTATGCCAATATATTGGAAAAATCTTCCAGGCAAAAGAAAAAACTAGAGAAATGAGCTGATCCATTTAATAAGACTGAAATAACCTTCATATCAAAGAACAAGAGCTAGAAATAAAAATTAAGAGCTGAACTATAAAATTACTCCTATTTATATAGTAAGAAAAATGACCTGTCTGATCATCTAAACAGGTTTAGAAAAAGTAGTTTAATAGAATTGAATGCATTTTCATGATCAACAGCATAAGTAGATAAAAACCTTCCTAGCATAGTGAGCAGCAGGGAACTTTTCTTAAAATGATAGACTATGTAATAAAATCTTTCCACAAGAATACAGTACCGTATACAAACAGTAGTAAGCGACATCACAGCAGTGGGCAACCCGATGTGATGGGGTCAGTCAGTCTCGAGCCTCTTCTTCCCCCTGCCTGAGACCTATGATGGTCTCGTCTAGTCCCATGGTTAAAGCCATTTATTTGCTGAACGCACAGGTTTGCTCTTTCCTTCCAGACTTCTCTGCAAAGCTCCAGATTGGCATGAGCAGCCGGCTGCTCACTGTCCAACGGGCATCCTGAATTCACAGGCCCAAACCAGAACGTCTGGTCTTCCCACACCACGACCCCTGCCCCTGCCCTGTCCCCCACTCAGCCGTGACTTCCCCACGGCTCTGGCTCCTTACGCACAAGCCCTCGAGTGGCCTCGCACCCTCTCTGCACCCCACAGGCCTTCTGCAGCCATGGTTCCCACCATCACACCGCGCCCAGAATCTGCCAGCCGCTCAGTGCTCCCGGCCCACTCCTCTAAGCAGCACACCTCTGACTCCCGGTTCTGCCTTTCCCTGGAGAGCTGGTTGTCAACACAAGTACAGAGTAGATTTTTTTTTCCTAAATCACAGGTCGGGTGACTGCTTCACCACAAACACCGCCCTGGTGGATCACCCAGGGTGAGAGCCAGAACCTGCAGAATAAGCTTCCAAGCCCTGGGCCTCGCCCTTTCGCACCCCCGTCCACCCCCCACATGTTTCTCTGGCCTTAGCGCCTCTTCCATAGGCCCTCTCTCTGCTCGTTACACTGCCTGCCCGCATGGTCTCAAATGCTGAGGGCGTGCCCTCTGTGTGGGGCTTTTGCTGGGTTCACTCTGCCCTCTCATCAAATGTGGGGCTTCCCTGGCGGCTCAGATAGTAAAGAATCTGCCTGCCATGCAGGAGGCTGGGTTTCATCCCTCGTTCAGGAAGATTCTCCTCAAATATAACAAACCTCTCATCTCCTTCAAGTCTCTACTCAAGGCTCTCCTCACCAACATGGGTTATCAGCCATCTCATTTAATTCTTAAATACATGGGTCATCCAGCCATGTCATTTAATTCCTAAATCTCCTCCCCACCCTTCAGTCCTGTCAAGGGTGATGCTGCTTATCCTGCTCTGCTTTTGTTTTTTCTTTTCTCAGTGACATTTACCACGTACAAACATGTAACTTTCTTATTTTTTACAGCTTATGGGTTTCTTTGCTCATCTCTTGCCATTACCAACTGTGCAAGCTCCATGAAGGCAGGGTTTTTCCTTTAGTTCACTGATATATCCTGATATATGCCTGATAATAGTCGGTGCTCAAGAAGTGTTCCTTGAATTGTTGAACTGCATTATATACTGAAGGGGGTTTGGCTTAGACTCATAATAGTATGTTCAACCTCACAAATATTCAGGGAGATGTCATTTAAACAAGAGACTTTCCCACAACCATCAGATTTTCTCTTTATACAACTATTATAGGCTGATGTCATCAGGTATTGGTAAAGATGTGGCAACACAGAGCCCTTTGTAATTTATTGTGAGACTGTACGTAGCTACAGTCACAGGGAGAACAACTTTGCCATTTCTCTTTCTGAGCCTAGAGAGATCCAAGGATGAGCACCATTTATCATCATAAAATATAGAGACTGACTATCTTTCAGCAGATAAGTGAAGCATTTATTCTGCTTCTGAAGTGAGTTACCAAAGTCTACATCTCTAGTTTAGAGGAATTTCACCTAATACTCAAGGTGAGAAAGCAACTTGAGGGAATTCCCTGGCAGTCCAGTGGTAAAGACTCTGCACTTTCATTGCTGAGAGCCCAGGTTTGATCCCTGGTCAGGGAACTAAGATCCCACGAGCTATGCAGAGTGATCACATACAGAAACAAACAAAGCTACACAAAAAAGCTTAAAAAAAAAAAAAAAGCAACTTGACTATGAGACAAGCACATACATGCCAAAATTACATCTATTATGTAATTATTGTCAAACAGACAAAATAGTACTATATATTTTTGGAGATATGTATACACATACATGCATAGGAAAATATAAATGAGAAGAAACCGTTGTGATTTCAGGAGATGGGAATGAGAGGGAAAACAATGAGTAAGTGGAGAGGAGGGGGAGTAGGACTGTGTTATTGGCATAGATTAAAAAAAAAATCTGAAGCAAATAGGGCAAAATGTTAAAATGATGGTGGGCATCCAAGTGTCTACTATATTCTGTGCTTTCCTCTATATTAAAGATATTTTAAATTCAACATTTAAAAATATACTACATGCTTTATACTTTATTCAGGGTTAGATATTTTCCCTGAGTGTATAATATGCACAAAGTAAGTAGTATTTGTGCACAATTTTTTGTATAATAGTTATTGTGATTTTTATCTTTCTTACAATTTCATGCAATTAACAGTAAGTGGAAGAGGATAAAAGCATTCAGGAAATATGTATTTTTGTTGATATTAAACTCTTTTATCCATTTGAATTTCCATAGGTAGAACTACAGCTCTGCAGCTTCCTCTGACATAGAGATTTTTTAAGTTACTCTGAAAAAATATCTGTAAATCTGATAGAAGTATGATAAAATATTAGGAAAAAAGGAGTTTATACTACACAATTCCACTTTTGTGTTGGTATCTCAAATCATGTATTTTTCCTGAAAATAGACTGTATAAAAGCAGACACACTGGAAACTGAGCTCGCTCAGGTACAGGTAGACAGTGACCTCCTGGTGTGACCATCATCTCTGCCAGCGGCTCTCCTAGCGTGCATGCTGCCACCTCGTGGGGCGTTTCGGGAACGACACTGGTACCACAGGCATCACAATCTGCCATTAGCTTAGAACAAAGTTGTGTCAAACCCATCTTTGGTCAGCGTGCCCGAAAGACCTTTGAGTCGTGAAAAGAGCTGACGGTCTCCGAAGACCTAGTTTCATCCCTGAGCACCCAGCGCAGCCAACAGCTGCAAGTCCTCACTGTGTCCATCTCAGACAGAAGCCTCGGGCTCAGCTGTTTGCTGGTGGGCCGCATGAGCCCGGCTGAGGCTCCAGGCTCACCCAGGACCGGCAGACAGGGACCGGCGCGCAGGGCGGGGCTGGGGAGGGGGAATGGGCTGGGGCGCCCCTGAGTCCTGCGCCGGGCACTCGCGGCCGGCCGCCTTTCAGCCGTGTTCTCCTTGCAGCCTGCACTTCATCGTGTTTGACACGGAGCTGGCCCACGACATCCTGCGGGTGTGGGACGGCCCGGCGGACAGCGCCATCCTGCTGAAGGAGTGGAGCGGCTCGGCGCTGCCCGAGGACATCCACAGCACCTTCAACTCCCTCACCCTGCAGTTCGACAGCGACTTCTTCATCAGCAAGTCCGGCTTCTCCGTGCAGTTCTCAAGTAGGTGAACGGCCCCTCCTCCCTCCGCGGTCCTCTCCTCCCGGGGTTGCCAGGGAGACAGGGCCCATTCGTGTCTAAAAGCTCCCCCTGCTCCTGACAGGATGGACCTTTTGTTGAGCAAAATATGAAAATTTGAAAACCCCTATCAAGAGAATGGCTTGTCTTAGGAAATTCTCTCCACTCTCAGATGGTGATAGACAGATGCTGTCTTTGGTGGTGGTGGTTTAGTGGCTGTGTTGTGTCCAACTCTTGGGAACCCATAGACTGTAGCCCATCAGGCTCCTCTGTCCATGGGATTCTCCAGGCAAGAATATTTGAGTGGGTTGTCATGCCCCCCTCCAGGGGATCTTCCCAACCCAGGAATCGAACCCAGGTCTCCTATATTGCAAGCAGATTCTTTACCGACTGAGCTACAAGGGAAGTCCATGCTCTCTTTAGTTATGTGGAAAGAAAATAAGGATTTGAGTTAATCAGTACGTATATGAACTTGGGCCCCAGACAGGTTGTGAGTCTGTACCAGAAGGTCAGGTTTATCTTGGGTGCCCCCTTCCCACACCTGACATCTAGCCCAGGCTCCTTCAATCCCCTGGGTGCTGCCACAAAGTATGAATGGTGGCAGTCTGCTTCAGCTGGCTGCTCTCAGCTCCCCTGCCATTCTCCCTGCTTAGGGCTGAGGTGTCAAGCAGCTTCTGTAGGACAGTCATCTCTGAGGATTTAGTGGCTTCATGCTTGCAGTTTTAAGTGCTTACCTCCTGAAGACGGTCCCCGCCTTCACTGTCCAGCACATTTTTAAGGAACCGTTTCCAGACGGAAGGGGTGGGGATATTTTGTGGCAGATGAGTCTGTGAATACCCTTCAAACCACACCATGTAGAAGTGTCGTATAACGTGGTAGCTCCCAGGTCAGCTGTCATCATAAACCGACCGGAATTTTCACATAAACACATTCTGGCACAATTCATTTCTTGGCAGGTCACTTGTGAGCCACATTTAAGACTTACATTAGAAAATGGACTGAGGTCAATTTGACGTTTTAAGGGGTTGGTAATGAAATTGAGGTTAAAGTCTGCACAATTTCTTACCTCGGGTTCACTGTGCTTCGAGGCAGTAATTTGTGAACACGTGTTCATGGAATAGAATCTCTACATGGTAAAAATTTCACTGGTTTATGGCCAAAATATCAAGGTAAGTTTGCTCTGGTTATCCTGGCTTGGGGAAAAAAAAAATGTTTTTGTTCCAAGATTATATCATTTTTGCTCTTTTTCTGTGAGATAAAGATGTCTGCTGTCTTCAGAAACAGTGGTGAGAGTACGCGGCAGGTGTGGCGTACTGTCCTTATTTGACAGCAAAAACTTCAGCACAGTTATGAGGTTATAGTTTCCTCTCCTGCCCATTGTGTACTATCCTGGCTGCATTTTTGCCTTTTTCCTTTTATGATAGACTTTATATTTATTTTTTTCTTTTAATTCTTATTTTTACTTTATTTTACTTTACAATACTGTATTGGTTTTGCCATACATTGACATGAATCCACCACGGGTGTACATGCGATCCCAAACATGAACCCCCTCCCACCTCCCTCCCCACAACATCCCTCTGGGTCATCCCGGTGCACCAGCCCCAAGCATGCTGTATCCTGCATCGGACATAGACTGGTGATTCGATTCTTACATGATAGTATACATGTTTCAATGCCATTCTCCCAAATCATCCCACCCTCTCCCTCTCCCTCTGAGTCCAAAAGTCCGCTATACACATCTGTGTCTCTTTCCCTGTCTTGCATACAGGGTCGTCATTGCCATCTTTCTAAATTCCATATATATGTGTTAGTATACTGTATTGGTGTTTTTCTTTCTGGCTTACTTCACTCTGTATAATCGGCTCCAGTTTCATCCATCTCATCAGAACTGATTCAAATGTATTCTTTTTAACAGCTGAGAAAGAGACACGTGTACCCCAATGTTCATTGCTGCACTGTTTATAATAGCCAGGACATGGAAACAACCTAGATGTCCATCAGCAGATGAATGGATAAGAAAGCTGTGGTACATATACACAATGGAGTATTACTCAGCCGTTAATATAGTAGACTTTTTTTAAGCGCACTTTTAGGTTCACAGCACATTTGAGAGCAAGGTACAGAGATTTCCCATGTAGACTCTGCCTCGGCCTATACACAGCCTCCTCTATTATCCGCATCCCCACCAGATGGTACGTGTGTTACAGCTGATAAACCTGTACTAACACCTCATCATTCTAAGGCCATGGTTTACATGGGGTTCACTCTAGTGTTGCACATTCTATGAGTCTGGACAAGTGTGTAATAACTTGTGTCCATCATTACTGTCTCATATAAAGCAGTTTCACAGCCCTAAAAATCCTCTGTGCTTTTCCCACTAATTCCTCTCCCATCCGAAATAACCCTGGCAAACAGTGATAGTTTTTCTTTCTCCATAATTTTGCCTTTTCTATATCAGGTAGTTGGAATCATATATTATACAACTTTTTAACGTTGGCTTCTTTCAGTTAATAATGTGCATTTAAAGTCCCTCTACCACCCTTATGGCAGAAAGTGAAGAAGAACTAAAGAACCTCTTGATGAAAGTGAAAGAGGAGAGTGAAAAAGTTGGCTTAAAGCTCAACATTCAGAAAATGAAGATCATGGCATCTGGTCCCATCACTTTATGGCAAATAGATGGGGAAACAGTGGAAACAGTGTCAGACTTTATTTTGGGGGGCTCCAAAATCACTGCAGATGGTGATTGCAGCCATGAAATTAAAAGACGCTTACTCCTTGGAAGAAAAGTTATGACCAACCTAGATAGCATATTCAAAAGCAGAGACATTACTTTGCCAACAAAGGTCTATCTAGTCAAGGCTATGGTTTTTCCTGTGGTCATGTATGGATGTGAGAGTTGGACTGTGAAGAAAGCTGAGCGCCAAAGAATTGATGCTTTTGAACTGTGGTGTTGGAGAAGACTCTTAAGAGTCCCTTGGACCGCAAGGAGATCCAACCAGTCCATTCTAAAGGAGATCAGTCCTGGGTGTTCATTGGAAGAACTGATGCTGAGGCTGAAACTCCAATACTTTGGCCACCTCATGCAAAGAGTTGACTCATTGGAAAAGACCCTGATGCTGGGAGGGATTGGGGGCAGGAGAAAAAGGGGGCAACAGAGGATGAGATGGCTGGATGGCATCACTGTCTTGATGGACATGAGTTTGAGTAAATTCTGGGAGTTAGTGATGGACAGGGAGGCCTGGCGTGCTGCGATTCGTGGGGTCGCAAAGGGTCGGACACAACTGAGCGACTGATCTGAACTGAACTGAAGGCCTTCCCTTAGCTTGATGGCTCATTTCTTTTTAGTGCTGAGTAATATCCCATTGTCTGGATGTACCACTGTTTATCCGTTCACCTAATGAAGGACCTGTTGATTGCTTCCAATTTTTGGTGATTATGAATATAGCTGCTATAAACATTTGCATGTTGGTTTCTGTATGAACTTAAGTTTTTAAGTCCTTTGCATAAATACCAAGGAGTGTGATTGCAGGATTATCTGGTAAGAGAATGTTCTTTTATTTCTGACCTTTTAAAATCTTCCTGTTTAAAAATTCATGTGACAGAACAAAGAAATTTATTTTTTTATATTCCTCATTATATTCACTTTTAAAAGACATCTTCCTAGTTTGGGTTAAAGACAAAGGAGTGTCTTTTATTATAGTTATTTGAGAGCATAGACATTTATATCCTATATTTGTAATTACGCAAATAATATATTTAATTAATATGATGCTTAGGAAGTGATAAACATGAACACATCCATTAAAGTTCCTACAGAAATGAAACTTGCTTAATTGACTTTGGTTTTCCAAAGTGTTCTAGTTTGAACAATATGAAATTGTCATTTTTGCAGATTAACAAAATGGTTAAATACTGGCATTTATGGTTTAGCATAGCGTTTGGTATGTGTGAATGCACGTGTGCTCAGTCACTTCAGTCATGTCTGACTCTTTGTGACCCTATGGATGGTAGCCCGCCAAGCTCCTCTGTTCATGGGATTCTCCAGGCAAGAATACTGGAGTGAGTTGCTGTGCCCTTCTCCAGGAACATTTGGTATACACTTTGGGAAATACCATTTTAAGAGTGAAAATATAATGTTGACTCTGAGATATTTTTATGAGTGAGTTTCTACAAGGTCTTTAAAACTCTATGGGAAGGAAAAATTGCAAGGTATAAAATAATTGCTTGGCATTATTTAGAAAAACTTGGCTTAAATTGTGACGCCGAAAATTTGGGTTTGAATCTTGACCTCTGGGGCTTCCCCTGTGGCCCAGTAGTAAAGAATCCACCTACAATTCAGGAGCCGCAAGAGTCACTGGTTCAGTCCCTGGGTCGGGAAGATCCCCTGGAGCTGGAAATGGCAACCCACTCCAGTATTCTTGCCTGGAGAATCCCATGGACAGAGGAACCTGGCGGGCTACAGTCAGACGCGACTAAAGCAACTTAGCACAGCACACAGCCCAGCCCATTTTCCCTTTGTCTGCTTAGGTCTACTCTCTGCCATATCTCAAGCTTCTCGATCCTAGTGGTGGACATTCATGGACCAGCTTGGTGCCTTCTAGCCGGTTCCCCCAGTGAAGAGCTCCGGCAGGAGACAAGAGGTGCAGGGAGGAGAGTGGTGTCAGGCTGTGCTATATCTCTCTTTCAGATTCCCTCAGTCAGTGCTCACTGTTCTTCTCAAGAAGCTGTATCCATACAGTATCTTTCCAGGTTTCTATACACCCAGTAACTATACTTCTACTTGGGCTTTTCCAAATCCAACATTTGTAAGGAAACCCTCTCAAATTATCCCCTGGAAGTGTGTCATATCTTTCATTTTGGATTTTCAGTGATAGAGTTCCCAAAAGAACAGTGTCAAGCCCATGAAACTGACATCCCCATGTCCCGGGAACCCCCTTCAGCATCAAGCTGGGATCTCTGGTCAACCTCCCTGCACCCATGACCGAAAGTGTCTCTTTCCACTCATGCAGTTTCTGAGCCATCTTTTCCCCTTTGGGTAATCCAGCTATAAAACTAAGTCAGGCTGGAGCCTTTCTAAAACAAAAGCTTGAATCCCCTTGAAAAATGTAAAAGAGCCTATCCCTCAAGCCCCAGAAGCCTAGCTGCTCTTCTGTAGGTAAAAGCTGGAAAAAAACCCATTTATTTGTCTTAACAATCCTGAAACATAAGAAGAAGAGGTACTTTATGTGTAAGTTAGATAATGCTGCCATTCCTAAGACAAGCTAATGTTAGACTGTGAAGCATTGGCACTAATCTGTGATTTCAAAGGGGCTTCCCTGGTATCTCAGGTGATAAAGAATCTGGCTGCAATGTGGGAAACCCAGGTTTGATCCCTGGGTTGGGAAGATCCCCTGGAGGAGGGCATGGCAATCCACTCCACTCTTCTTGCCTGGAGAATTCCACGGACAAATAGTTGGACATGATTGAGCAACTAACAGTTTCACTTTCATGATTTCAAAATAAAATTTAAAAAATAATGGAACTTAAATATTTTCCTCAAATAATTGATACTTCAAGTATGACCTTTGTTACAAAACAAAAATGACATTTAGTCAAACAAAAATGACATTTATTCAATAGCATTAAATTGGTTTTCTTGGTAAACCATTTTAACTTGATAGTATGCCAATACTATGTGAACTCTGCTTTGTAGGTGTAACTTAATCATTGAAGGGAGAAGCTTATTTGAGTAGTTTTCTCAGACATTTGAATTTTCAGACTTTCCTCAATAAACTTAAAGCAGGAGAATTTAACATCAGCGTTGTTCTCCTCAATCACAGAATCCCATACCTGACTGGGGCTTTTTAATTTTGACTGCTTGTCTATTATTCAGACAGCTTCTTCAGCTGCCTTCCATATCCCCACCCTGTCCTGGTCCTCCTTCTTCCAGTGGCCACCCCATTAGAGTCTTTTCCCTGGCTCTCATCTTTCCTTCCCCAAACTGTGAAGGCTGGATGCCATGAGGAACATCCTCGCGTCTCTCTCCTCCATCAGTAGCATCTCCTTGGGCCTCACCAGCCAGCCTCCTGAGCCCTCCCCGGGGTCCTCAACTGCCAGTCTGGGGTCTTCCTCTGGTTTCACATGGAGACAGAAACAGGAGACTTGGCACATGAAACGTGACCACATTCCAGTTCTCTCCACTCCCAAACCTGGTTTTCTCTAAGCCTTTCCCATCTCAGTGAATGCTAGCTCCATTCTGAGAGTTTCTCATGAGAGAGCCTTTGAAGTCATTTTTTCACAAACCCCTTCATCTTCTGCCCCCCATCTACTCCAGCCTCACTTTCAGTGAGGCCCATATTCAGAGTCCCAGGTCCAGCCAGTTCACCTGTGCGCGTGTCCCCTTGGTCTGAGTCCTTCTGGCCTGGACTGCGCCTGCAAAGCTTGCTGATGGACTTCCCTCCACTCCTGGATAAGTGTTTCCTGATCAAAGGAGCCAGGATGGGTCTTTAAAAAATATAGTGGCTTCTTTATTTATTTGGCTGCACTGGGTCTTAGTTGTGAGACATGGTGTCTTCGTTGCATCGTGAGGAATCATTCGTTGCGGCACATGGACACTCTAGTTGTGGTGTGCAGGCTCAGTAGTTATGGCATGCAGGCTTAGTTACTCCATAGCTCGTGGGATCTTAGTCCCCAGACCAGGGATCAAACCTGTGTCCCCTGCATTACAAGGTGGATTCTTAATCATTGGACCACCAGGGAGGTCCCAGGATGGGTCTTAATGAGGCAACTTGCTTCTGGCCAGAACTCTCCACTGTCTTCCCATCTCAGCCAGAGGGAGTTCTGGTTCTCCCTCTTGCCAGAAATAACAGCTATCAAAGCTTGTATGCAAACTTCTGCAAAAACCTTCTGTGCATTTTCAGTTTTCATCCACAATCACTGCCCCCCAACCCTGTCAGCCTCCTGTGACATCCATGCCAGCAGGAGGCCAGCCCTGCTTGGTAGGCACATGTTTGGTATATGTCCATTTTACATCAGTGTAAATGGACATATCTGTTATTAGACAGATCTACTAACATGTATGTATCTTTGTTGAACTTTTAAGCTTTATAATTCTTTATACATATATTTTTACCTAATATTTTCCTCTATGCTTGCTTTTCCTCTTTGCTTGTTCAATGAATCCACAAATGGACAGAATATATTTTAAGCCCTCTTAATCAGAATTAATCACATTGTCACTCACAGTCCCCAAATTCAGTGCTCATGTTTCTGATACAGTGTGTGCCCCATCGTGTGTGAGCATCTTATTTGCAATCTTAAAGACTAAGGTTGGGCTTCCCTGGTGGCTCAGATGGTAAAGAATCTGCCTGCAATGCAGGAGACCCAGTTTCGATCCCTGGATTGGGAAGATTCCCTGGAGAAGGGAATGACTAACTCAAGTATTCACGCCTGGAGAATTCCTTGGATAGAGGAGCCTAGTGAGCTACAGTCCATGGGGACAAAGAATCAGACATGACTGAGACTATCGCCTGGGCTGAATGATGAGACTAAGTTCCTGGAGGGCAGAATGTCCAGAACATGATATATAGTCAGTGGTTACAAAGTGTTTTCAAACTGAATATACTTGAAAACTTTCTAGTGATTCAAATCTTAAAAATACTAGGATGATTTTGATTGTGTATCAAGGACCATATCATCTACTGATCTTCTAAAAAGGTTGTGTTTTATTACTGACATCAGCTTCATTCAAAGATGTTAATAGAAAAGCCTTTAATAATAAATATTTGAATGCTAATTTTAGTGATAAAGATTCTCCCACCCCTGAGTTATCTTCTATCCCAATGTTAGTAGTTAAGATAAATAGTCCTTATATAATATCTATTATCAGTAGAAGTGGTCAGGATAGACTGTTTTCACTGCTAAAAAACACATTAGATAGATATAATAACATGTATGCATCTTTGTTGACCTTTTACGTTTTATAATTCTTCATACATTTATCTTTACCTAATTGTTTTGATACCAGGTAGAAACCAAGCAGTCCATTTTCATTTTATAAAGATTAATACCCAGTTTAATTGAAATGAACATAGTTTAATCTCTCATTTGTTAAGTTTCCTTATTTTATTTAATGAAAATGATCATTCTTCCCAGCATTAAGGCAACCTTGGGCGGAGAGCGGCTGGTTATTGGTGGTGGCCCTTAACCACGGTGCTGTATGTCCACGTGCAGGCTCAGCGGGCCGCTGACGGAGCGGCTGCACACCATGCCTTCCTTCCGTGCACTTTACCTGCCCTGTGCTGTAGAACAGCACCCCCTCCCCTAGAAAGGAGAACTACCAGTGCTCACAAGATATTCAAAGCCCACTCAAGGTCCGTTGTCCTGCCAGCTCTACACAGCATGTAACACAGGAGGACAAGAACTGACGAGTGCAATTATGTTACTTGTAATCAGCCTAACACTTTTCATTAAAGCTTAATTACCATTTAATCATGCATAAAATGCAAGAAAATGGAGTTCAGTTCACAGGAGTGACCTTTACTCTGGGGGTTAAATAAATAGCGGCTGAGCCTCTAGCAGTCAGACTTCTCGGCCCTCTCACCCGAGGGAAGATGGGCTCCAGGGTGATCTCGCTTTCTTGGAGTCCCAAGATGGATTTCCTGTAAATAGCGGCCATAACTACGCAACATCCCGCCCTGATGTACTTTGCTGCTGCTGCTGCTAAGTCACTTCAGTCGTGTCCGACTCTGTGCGACCCCATAGACGGCAGCCCACCAGGCTCCCCCGTCCCTGGGATTCTCCAGGTAAGAACACTGCAGTGGGTTGCCATTTCCTTCTCCAATGCATGAGAGTAAAAAGTGAGGTGAAGTTGCTCAGTCGTGTCTGACCCTCAGCAACACCATGGACTGCAGCCTTCCAGGCTCCTCTGTCCATGGGATTTTCCAGGCAAGAGTACCGGAGTGAGTTGCTTTACTTTATTGAAAGATAATTTAATAGGTAAATTTTCATTTAAAAAAATCATTTGTTGTTTATAGCAAGGGAGGCCCTTGGGGCTGCCAGTTGCCGAGCAGAGTAGGATTGTTTCGTAGGAACGAGTCGGTCATAAACCCTGGACTCCTGCGCCACGTTTCTACCTGCAGACAGTACACGGCAGGAGCCGCCAGGTGGCCACCCTCTCTGCTTTCTCAGGACTCTGCTCACGGGGTCAGTGGAAAGTTGACCACACATTTGTCATTGGCCACATGCACACATAGACTGTAAATGAGGCCGAAGAGTTTTGTCCACATTTGATACCAGGCCTAGCTCATGACAGAGAAAGAATGGTTGTGTATTGAATTACTGAGACTAAGATGCTGACTTAACTGAAATTCTAAATTCTGGATTCCATAGAGTGTTGGGGTTTTAGCTGTGGTTGGTGGTGGTTTAGTGGCTAAGTCATGTCCAACTCTTTAAGGCCCCATGGGCTGCAGCCCACCAGGCTTTTTGTCCATGGGGACAGCAAGAATAATGGAATGGTTTGCCATTTCCTTCTCCAGGGGACCTTTGCAAACCAGGGGTCAAAACTGGGTCTCCTACATTACAGACAGGTTCTTCACCAACTAAGCCATCAAGAAAGCCCTTTTCGCTGTGGTTAGTTTTGTCAAATGCCACCAAGATTGATAGGAAGAGGAACAGAGAGAAACAGGACACCTGAATGACACATCTCCTGTTCTTGGGGGCATGTCTTTTTCTCCCCATCCAGTTTTATTGAAATATAATT
Source organism: Ovis aries (assembly GCF_016772045.2). NCBI lineage: Eukaryota > Metazoa > Chordata > Mammalia > Artiodactyla > Bovidae > Ovis > Ovis aries. Next base: position 2,589,507 of record NC_056079.1, on the reverse strand, counting down.
GACTTATTGCATATAAGCTAGATTCTACAATCTGAAAGACAAAGCAGACTAGTGAATATTTTAAAAAAGCAAAAACAGAAACAGACTCACAGATAGAGAGGACAAGCTAGTGGTTACCAGTGGCGAGAGGGAAATGGGGAGAGGCAAGACAGGGGTGTGGGATTAGGAGGCACAGACTAGTGTGCATAAAATAGATAAGCCACAGAGTCATACTGTCCAGGGAAATATCGGCATTGTTTTGTAATAGTGTTAACTCAAGTATAATTTAAAAAAATATTGAATTGCTGTGTTGTATGCCCAAAACTAATATTGTAAACCAACTATGCCTCGATTGGTGTGAAGTCGCTCAGTTGTGTCCGACTCTTTGCAACCCCATGGACTATAGCCTACGAGGCTCCTCCCTCCATGGGATTCTCCAGGCAAGAGTACTGGAGTGAGTTGCCATTTCCTTCTCCAGGGGATCTTCCCAACCCAGGGATCAAACCTGGGTCTCCTGCATTCCAGGCAGATGCTTTAACCTCTGAGCCACCAGGGAAGCCCATACCTCGATTATTACATACCAGTTTTCATCAAATTTTTGTCTTATAATGAAAAAATAATAATAATAAAAATAATTGACACATAGCATTGTGTAAGTTTAAGGTGTACAGTATGGTGATTTGATACATTTATGGGCTGAACAGAATGGCTACCACCGTAGCTTTTGCTCACCTCACATCTCTTACCACTATTTGTGGTGGTGAGAGCAGTGAAGGGCTACTCTCTGAGCAGCCTGCAGACACACAGTGCAGTGTAGTCACCTACAGCCATCTTGCTGTGCACTGGACCCCAGCACTTACTCATCTGTAGCTAGAGATCTGTGCCCTCTGACCAGCATCTCCCCATTCCCCCACCCCACACCACCAGGCCCTGGGACTCACCATTCCAGCCTCTGACTCTGTGAATTCAGCCTTTCCAGATCCCACCTATGTGATGTCATACAGCATTTGTCTTTCTCCTTCTGACATCTCACTTAGCACACTGCCCTCAAGGTCCATCCATGCTGTGGCAAATGACAGGATTCCCTTCTTTTTCATGGGTGAATAATAGCCCAATGTGTGTGTGTGTGTGTGTGTGTGTGTGTGTGCGTGCGTGTGTGTCTCCCACATCTTTCTCCACTCACCCATCGACGATCATGTGGGTGGTTTCCACACCTCGTCTGTTGTGGTGCTGCAGGGACCATGCGGGCCCATGTGTCTCTCTGGGCTCCTGTTTTCATTCCCTGGACATGCATGAGGCTGTGGGATTGCTCGATCATGTGGTATTTTCACTTTCAGTGTTTTCAGGAACCTCCACAGTTTTCCATGGTGCCTGCACCAGTTAACATTCCCACCAACAGTGCACAAAGGGTTCTCTTCCTTGAGGGTGTGTTTGATACTTACCATGAGAGAGAGAGCAGCCTTTTTCCATACACACAGCTGGAGCATCATCTGTACCCACTTTTCTGCTAATCTCCCACTCATACTTGAAGGCTCGTAAACCATTCCTCAGACAGCAGCGATTTCTGTGCGGAGTTCCAGCATGATCCCCCTGGACCTCAGATGTAACTCTTCATCACATACGATGCTTTAGGCAGGGTTATGCTTTCTTGCTTTAATGAGAAGGAAGTGCTCCTAAATTTTATAGACTGAATTATCACAACCTCATTCACAAATAAGCTGAGTCAGTGAGTACAGCATAGAAGATGAGTCACTGTGACAAACGTTGCGATTAAGCATCTGACCACTCTGTCCAGGGTAGAGGTCACCCTCAGCTTCATAATGTGTGTGATCACATTGGTGCAATAACTAGGAATTAATGAACTATCTACTCATTCATTCATTTGCATATTCTTTTATTTATACACTGACAACTAAAAAAGTTTAGTCACAACCTGGAAGTAGAGTGTTATTTTATTGGGTGAGAATGTTTAGTATTCCAGCCCAGGAGATAGCATCTCAGTAACTCTGAGAAAATGGCTCCAAGGAGGTGGGCAGGGGAGTCAGGCTATATACAAGTCTGCAACAAAGGGAGCAGGCAGTCTGAACATCAAAGATTGGGTAGCAAGTTAAAGAATTTAGTGTTCTGTGCATGAGAAGATGCAAGCCTCGGGGCTGCCTGAATGCATGCCTTTCGTGAGACAGCACCTCAGCTGTCTGGGGCCAATGCAGTTTCCTGGTTCACATCTCTTCCTGCATTCCCCCAGCTCCTTGGCAAGGACCATGGAGGGTGACAGCTTACACTGGATCGCAGTTTGAGGAGCCTTATTCACATTTGAGGCCAGAAATCACTGATGATGGTGGCATTTCTTGTTTATTGATGTGCCAGAAGATGCTTGCATTTCACAACACCAACCAGTATTGAACCCCTTCCTACTGCATTTCTGATGCTTTGTGGATGTGGAGGATTTGGGGCTGAGATGCAGATATTACCTGGTCTTCATAAAAGATATGGAAGAGGCAGGTGGATTTCACCTCCCCTGAGGCTTACGTTGTTCACCCAGACTCCCTTCTGGTCTCTGTCTGCCTCCTCCAGGCAGCCCGCCTGGCACCCCAGCTGCCTGGGCAGGACTCTGCTGCACTGTGGCTCACAGAGACAACCTCTGCTATCCTTGGGTGACCAGCCACTTCTGAGGTCCTCAGCGCCTGTCTCACACCCTGTGGTCTCCACTCCATCCACCTGTCACTCTAAGGAACACACACTGCATTCAGATTTAGCAACACTGTTAGAGTGGAAAGGAAAAAAAATGTATATGTATACACACTCATATGTAATCTTAAGTATTATGAGGCTCATTTAAACTTTAGTAAGCTGCATACCATTCTAATGGATAATGGCAGAAACCAAAGAGGAACTAAAGAACCTCTTGATGAGGCAAACTTCGGGAGATGGTGAGGGACAGGGAAGCCTGGGTGCTGAAGTCCATGGGTTGCAGAGTCAGACCCTACAGGGCAACTGAACGACAACGACAACAAGCTGCATAATCCTGTATCCTGATGAGGGTGAAAAAGGCAGCTTAAAACTAAACATTAAAAAATACAAATAAAAAGCTAAGATCATGGCATCCGCCTCTTACTTCATGGCAAACAGAGGGGGAAAAGGTCGAAGTAGTGACAGACTTCCTCTTCTTGGGCTCCAAAATCACTGCAGTCGGTGACTGCAGCCTTGAAATCAGAAGAGCAGGAAGCCTAGACAGTGTGCTGAAAAGCAGAGACATCACTCTGCCAACAAAGGTCCGTATAGTTAAGGCCATGGTCTCCCCATGGTCATGTACAGTTGTGAGAGCTGAATGGTAAAGGCAGAGTGCCAAAGAATTAATGCCCTCAAACTGTGGTGCTAGAGAAGACTCCTGAAAGTCCCTTGGACAGCTAGCAGATCAAACTAGTCTATCTGAAGGGAGATCAGCCCTGAATATTCACTGGAAGGACTGATGCTGAAGCTGAAGTTGAAGCTCCAATACTGTGGTCATCTGATGCAAAGAGCCAACTCATTGGTAAAGACCCTGATGCTGGGAAAGATTGAGGGCAGAAGGAGAAGAGGGCATCAGAGAATGAGATGGCTGGATGGCATCACCAATGCAATGGATATGAACTTGGGCAAACTTTGGGAGATGGTGAGGGACAGGGAAGCCTGGCGTGCTGAAGTCCACGGGTTACAGAGTTGGACATGACTGGGTGACTGAAAAGCAACACCAAGCTGCACAAGCCTGTATCAGAAAACTCAAAGGTGCACAGACATGTGCATACACATGCAATATCATATAAGTTCTAAGGCATCACAGAGGCACTGGTTTCTACCCTTTAAAGGTACCACGACTTGGCGCTGAGCCCATCTTCACAGCTTTGTAAACAAGCACGTGTATAATTTTCGTGTGAATTAGGTGAAATTAGGGCATCATACTCGCTTTATTGCCCACAATGTTGATGAGGGCTGCTCTCAACAGTAAAGAACACAAAAGCACTTTGATTTATCAATTTTTCCCAGTATAAGGGATTGCTATTACTTATCCTCAGTTCTAGAGGCATGTTGACTCAGGGGAAGTATATGCGATAAATGAGACGGTCTGCAGTTCTCAAATTGGATCCCCCTCTCTCTTGCCTCCTGTTTCACACCACTTGGTTCACACTGACAAAAGCAAGATCCTCCTGATACTTGGAAGGTGTGGAGATAGTGAAGCTCTGATTTAGAAACAGGAAAAGACAGTAAACAAGTGAATAGCATTTGATCACCCTAATGATATAATACCAGATCTTTGCGTTGCTGCAACCATCAGAGATTTCTGTAACATACTGAAGCTGTTAACCATGTACTTGTTATCAGTAAAGAATTTGCAGAGTGTCTAATGAAAAATGTGATACTCATCATTTTCTCTCCTCAAATTCATCTTATGTACACAGAGTATTTTATTTTTCATACCTCTGAAAACTGAGAATCAATTTAACAGTGGTGACTAATGAGATAGATGTTTAGAAACGAATCTTTGGAGGATGAGGGTTGAAGGTTTTAATTTGATTGTGACTAGATATAAAGAAACTAAAATCTCTTTGAATAACTGAATTGAGGGAATCTTTGTTGCATGAGGATGCAAAACATAGGATTTTATGATACGTTCAAAATTTGCATATTTGTGTTACTAATAAATGTAATTTTTTTAAATAACTAAAGGCTAAAATATTTTTAAATCTGCAGAAACAGACACACTTGGCTTTCCATACATGATATTTGACATGATGAAAGGAGATATGTCCATTAGTATTTTTTTCAGGGCACTTACAGTTCCTTTACAAAGGAGGGGCTAAGCTTAGTCCTCAGTGCAATCTTTGGAACTTAACCAGCATAACTGTTTCAAATACTGTGGTGAACACGAATAACCTGTTATATACTCTTATATGTTTTAGAAATTTTCCAAGTGCATTCTTTTACATACACGGCCTAATGTTTAACAACAATGTGGCATGCAGAACTCAAAAATATAGTTTTATAACTAGCAAATAAATATTAAAACATTTATTTGCAAGAAAGAGAAACATTATTTGACTAACAGACATCACCTAAATTGCACATTTATTATGTCCCACTAATGTTCTAGTTCCAATAAATGATTATGAGGATCTTTGAGATCACTTTAAAAGCTAGTTTGAAACATTGAAAACAAGTTAATTAAAAAATTGTTGTTGTGTAGTCACCCAGTTGCGTCCAGCTCTTTGCAACCCCATGGACTGCAGCACGCCAGGTCTCCCGTCCCTCACCATCTCCCGAAGTTTGCCCAAGTTCATGTTCATTGCATCAGTGATGCCATCCAGCCATCTCATCCTCAGATGCCCTCTTTTCCTTCTGCCCTCAATCTTTCCCAGATCAGGGTCTTTTCCAATGAGTCGGTTGTTCACATCAGATGACCAAAATAGTGGGGCTTCAGTTTCAGCAACAGTCCTTCCAAGGAGTATTCAGAGTTGATTTCCCCTAAGACTGACTGTTTTGGTCTCTTTGCTGTCCAAGGAATTCTCAGGAGTCTTCTTGAGCACTAGAGGGCAAAGGCATCAATTCTTTGGTGCTCTGCCTTCTTTACAGTCCAGCTCTCAGAGCTGTGCACGACCACTGGGAAGACGGCAGCCTTAACTATGTGGACCTTTGTCGGCAGAGTGATCGGCTTTTGAAAACACTGTCTAGGTTTGTCGCAGCTTTCCTGACGAGAAGCAGTCGTCTTCTGCTCCCATGGCTGCGTCACCGTCTTTCACTCTCTTCATCCTCATCAAGAGGCTCTTCGCTTTCTGCCGTCAGAGTGGTGTCATACGCACATCTAGCGTTGCTGATGTTTCTCCTGCCTGTCTGATTCCAGCCTGTAGCTCATGCAGCCTGGCCTTCCACATGATGTGTTCAGTGTTTAGGTTAAATAAATGGACAGCCCTGTCATACTCCTTTCTCAATCCTGAACCAATCAGTTGTTTCATACAAGGTTCGAACTGTTGCTTCCATACATGACTACTGGAAAAACCATAGCTTTGACTAGATGGACCTTTGTCGACAACGTAATGTCTCTGCTTTTTACTATGCTCTTTAGGTTGGTCATAGCTTTTCTTCCAAGGAGCAAGCATCTTTTTTGTTTGTTTTTCCCTTATTTCCAGTGTAGTTTTTTCTTTTTTTTAATTTTACTTGATTTTACTTTACAATACTGTATTGGTTTTGCCATACATTGACATGAATCTGCCACGGGTGTACATGAGTTCCCAATCCTGAAGCCCCCTCCCACCTCCCTCCCCATATCATCTCTCTGGGTCATCCCAGTGCATCAGCCCCAAGCATCCTGTATCCTGTATCAAACCTAGACTGGCGATTTGTTTCTTATATGGTATTATACATGTTTCCTGTTTCAGTGTTCCAAATCATCCCACCCTCTCCCTCTCCCACAGAGTCCAAAAGTCTGTTCTATACATCTGTGTCTCTTTTGCTATCTCGCATACAGGGTTATCATCTTTCTAAATTCCATATATATGTATTAGTATACTGTATTGGTGTTTTTCTTTCTGGCTTACTTCACTCTGTATAATCGGCTCCAGTTGCATCCACCTCATTAGAACTGATTCACATGTATTCTTTTTAGTGTCTGATTAATAATCCATTGTGTATATGTACCACAGCTTTCTTATCCATTCATCTGCTGATGGACATCTAGGTTGCTTCCATGTCCTGGCTATTATAAACAGTGCTGGAACGAACATTGGGGTACACGTGTCTCTTTCAATTCTGGTTTCCTCGGTGTGTATGCCCAGCGTGGGATTGCTGGGTCATAAGGCAGTTCTATTTCCAGTTTTTTAAGGAATCTCCACACTGTTCTCCATAGTGGCTGTACTAGTTTGCATTCCCAGCAACAGAGTAAGAGGGTTCCCTTTTCTCAAGTGGTAACCTGTAGAACTAGTGCACACATCACAGCCAGGCTGTCAACAATGGCCAGTCAACAGGCAGAACATCTATCCCCCAAAGGTTCCTCAAGATGTCCTTTCAGCCACCCACTGCCCTCCTGATGCCTCCTGGCAATCTCTAATGTGCCCTCCATTTCCATAAGCAAGGTGAAAAGACAGTCTTCAGAATGGGAGAAAATAATAGCAAATGAAGCAACTGACAAACAACTAATCTCAAAAATATACAAGCAACTCCTGCAGCTCAATTCCAGAAAAATAAATGACCCAATCAAAAAATGGGCCAAAGAACTAAATAGACACTTCTCCAAAGAAGACATACAGATGGCTAACAAACATATGAAAAGATGTTCAACATCACTCATTATCAGAGAAATGCAAGTCAAGACCACAATGAGGTACCATTTCACACCAGTCAGAATGGCTGTGATCTAAAAGTCTACAAGCAATAAATGCTGGAGAGGGTGTGGAGTAAAGGGAACCCTCTTACACTGTTGGTTGGAGTGCAAACTAGTACGGCATCTTTTGATTTCACCGCTCCAGTCACAATCTGTAGTGATTTTGGAGCCCAAGAAAATAAAATCTCTCACTGTTTCCATTGTTTCCTCATCTATTTGCCATGCAATGATGGGACCAGATGCTGTGATCTTAGTTTTCTTAATGTTGAGTTTTAAGCCAGCTTTTTCACTTTCATCTTTGGCTGCAAAGAATGTAATCAATTTTGTCTCAGTGTTGACCATTTGGTGATGTCCGTGTGTAAAGTCATCTCTTGTGTTGTTGAAAAAGGATGCTTGCTATGACCAGCGATCTCTTCATGGACCGCTGCCTTGTTGTCGTGATGGGGCTTGCAAAATTAAAAAATAGCCAGTGTTATAATATAAACATAGTAGACTCAGACCCTACTATAAGCAGCAGAAATGGTACAAGGTCAATTGTTACAAGAAAGTAAGTGACTTCTGAATTTGAAAATGAAAATCTGTAGTGTAGGGGGATTTATCATCTCGTTTAATAGCTGCAATATAAATAGCTCTTGGATTATTATATTTTGATTTAATTAGCATGAAATATGGGACTCGGGTTTTTTTACTTTAATGGAATTCACATTCTGCATTGTGGAAAATCAAAGTGATTGATTTATTTCTGTTGCATGTTGAAGTTTTTTTTTTTTAATTGTAGGATTCAATTTACACTACGTTTGATAGTCTACTTTAATGACATATTTTCATAGCTATTAAGTGCTTATTCAGTACAAAGACCATGAAAGCAAATGTTCCACTTTTGAAACATTGTTACAGAGGACATTTGAGTAGCAGATTATAAAAGGTATTTAATGTTTTCTTATAATAATGTCACCCTTCTGTCAAGTGTTTTAATACCTGTGCTTTCACTGACAAAGTAAAATCTTTCATGCATTCTGAGGTTTCAAGGTATCTATCTTAAGAATCAGTTCAATTCAGTTGCTCAGTCATGTCCAACTCTTTGCGACCCCATGGGCTACAGCACACCAGGTTTCACTGTCCATCACCAACTCTGGGAGCTCGATCAAACTCATGTCCGTCAAGTCAGTGATGCCATCTGAAGAATCTTGGCCTTAAATTTATTTTCCTTCCCTGTGGCTCACAGTAATAGCATTAATGAAGCCTCTCAGTAAGTAGTAATTGTGTTAACTTGAAAGGACTTTTGCTTGATTTAGTATATTTTTTAAAAATTCTGAAATAGTCATTATCCCCAGGAGTTGGTTAAACTGACAATATATAGTCTGCAACTTCAGATTTGCCAATATCCACCCATCATTTCACAATCCTGAAGCCCACATTGCTTTCTGCATGAAGAAGTATGCAGAAATATACAATTCCTATATTGAATCCTAATGCTTCATCCCTTCAAGTTTTGAAATTAAACATGAGTATATACCTACATGGAATTTCCTTGGTGGCTCAGTGGGTGAAGAATCCACTTGCAGTGTGGGAGACTCAGGTTCAATCCCTGGGTCGGGAACCCCTGGAGGTGGGGATGGCAACCCACTCCAGTATTCTTGCCTGGAGAATCCTGTGAACAGAGGAGCCTGGTGGGCTACAGTCCATGGGGTTGCAAAGAGTCAGATGACTGAGGAGCTAATCACATACGTATATATATACCTACACAAAAATAATTTTAAATATAAAATGATTTATACTCATTTTATATAATTCAAGTGAATACTAAAATCCAGGCATATATGCATGTGTATATATATATGTATACAAATAAGCTTGTGTATATATAAATCTTTCTCTCTTCTGCACTCGGTGCTTATTGCGGCACAGGGTCCTATCTCTTGTTGCAGCATGCAGGCTCTCTAGTTTTCGCACACAGGCTCTGGAGCATTTGGCGTTAGTTGCCCTGTGGCATGTGAAATCTTAGTTCCCTGCCCAGGGATTGAACCCATTCTCCCTTCATTGGAAGGCAAATTCTTAACCGCTGGACCACCAAGGAAGTCCCTACACAAATTTTTAAATTAAACTTTTTCTTTAAAAATTCTTGTAAATTCACATGCCCATGTAAGAAGTAAAACAGATTCCGTGGACCCTTAGGAAGTTCCTCCCAGGGTAACCTGCAGAACTAGTGCACACATCACAGCCAGGCTGTCAACAATGGCCAGTCAACAGGCAGAACATCTATCCCCCAAAGGTTCCGCAGGATGTCCTTTCAGCCACCCACTGCCCTCCTGATGCCTCCTGGCAATCTCAAATGTGCCCTCCACTTCCATAACTCTGCCATTCCCAGAACATCATACGAAAGGAATCGTGTAGGATGTAGTCTCTCAGGAGACTTTTTCTCTCAGTTTAGTGCTGAGGAGATTCACTGGGGCTGCAGTGTGTTCCCTGGGTTCATCCCTGTATGTGGCTGAGGAATATTCCATTGACTGGACGTGCCAGTTTGTCTAATCATTCACTCACGGAAGGACATTTAGCTTGTTTCTAGCTTGGGACCATTATGAATGGAGCTGCCATAAACATTCATGTACAAGTTTTTGTGTGAACCTAGGCTTTCATTTATCCAGGATAAATGTACAGAAGTGTAATTTCTGGGCTGAATGGCAATGGAATGTTTAGATTTTAATGGCCAAATGATTGTCCAGAGGGCCTGGACCATTTTACATTTCTACCAACAAGGTATAAGTGACTCCTTTTCTCTGTATCCTCACCAGTATTTGATGTGGTCTGTTTATATGATATAATTAGCTGCGCTAATGTGTGCAGTGACATCTCTTTTCAATTCCCGAATGGCCGGTGATCTTGAGCATCTTATTACATATTTATTTGCCATCTGTACATTCTCTTCAGGGACACGTGTTTTCATGTCTTTTGTTCATTTTCTGGTTGAATATTTTCATGTTTTCATTTTATTTTTTTGCATCTTCAGAATACTTGATATATTTTAGATGCTAGTCTTTTGTCAGATATGTGAATTTTAAACTGCTTTTCTTTGTCTTCATATTGTCTATCCATCTTCTTAACAAAATCTTTTTTTGGGAAAAAAAAGTTTTTAATTTTGAAGTTTAGTTTATTAATTTTTGCTTTTATAGATCATGCTGTTGTTGCCATGTCCTTGCCTAGCCCTAACTCCTCAAGATTTTTCTCCTAGACATTTTTCTGAAAGTTTTATGGTTTTACATTCTGTATTTAAAGCTGTGATCAACCATGAATTAACTTCTGTGGAAGATGTGAGGCTTGCATCAAGGCTGGCTCTTTCCCCAGTGCCGTGTGTTACTTTTGAAATCCACGAAGAGGGATTTGTGAAATGTGCATCCATCACTTTGAGCAGCCATCACTTCTGTTCTTGACCTTGGAAGATCTTAGAAAACTCTGTGTCTCCAGTTCCTGAAGCACTTTGATGTTGTCAGGTGGGAGAGGAGGAATGTAGACCGAATTAGTGGACCTTGGTAGAATTTGGACCCACGTTCTTTCTTTAATGTGGAGCCTGGGATTGAGTGGAAAGACTGCATTAAATGAATTGAGGTTCCTCTTTCCTGTGTGTTTTCCAAACCTTTTCCAGCTGCTGAAGCACTAATGCACACTTGATGGGGTTCTGGTGGCCAGCTCATGTTTATCCTGTCAAACACAGTCAGCGGCCCTCCAGAAGGAGATTTCTCTCTTCTGTGCTATGATCTAACCCAAAGAGCAACTTTTCAGAGAAAATGGTAACCTGACACTTGCACAGAGAATTCATTCAGCTTTCTTAACCCAAGAACAGGTGCTCTTAATACGCAGGTTAAGATCTGAAGATTAGAATATGTCTGCCTCTGATGAGAAGCATACTGTGGTCACTGTGTGTGCTTTTCCATGTACGTGGTGAGCATTCTCTCTGGTACATTATGAAAGGGTATTTTAAGATAATAAATGTACACAAAGCAGACTTTGCATCTGTCAATGAATAACCAGTCAGTAAATATACTTTTAAGTGATGTTTAATTTTTTTTTTTTTTTAAAAGCAAGCGGACTTGACACCTTTAACAGGACATGGTCCAAATGCTCGATTTTTTTTAGTTAGGATAGAAAGAGAACACAACTTTGCATATTATTTTTGAATGCATATATTCTATACAGTCTCCAGTGTCAAAAACAACTTTAACCATTTGGGAATAAATTCGAGTCCGCTGTATTTCTTGTGATTCAGTAGTTCTACATCATCACTGCTGCCTTGTACAAACAAAATGTCAGGTCCCTGGCTTTTATGCCAAGAGAATCACAGTTTTGGGTCACTCAAGCCTATTGGAGTGGTTCTAGATTCAGGGGGCAAGGAGTGGAGATATCTCTTAGATCCCACTAGGCTTGTGGAAGATTCTAGATGACTTGAAACATTCTAGAGAACCCCTGCCTGGGGAAATTGAAAAACACAATGTATACACCTCAGGAATAGTATCTTGTTCTTCTCAGGTGATAGGAGGATAAGACTGATGCAACTAAAAATATTGTTTCCCTTTTTATGGAAAATAAAAACTGGAAAGATTCAGTCATTCAAATCCTGTTTGATGAAAAAAAAAAAAAGACAAAACTGAGTGAAAGAAACATACGGCGCATAAAAGAATGCAGTCATGAAAAGGAAATGCGTGTATGCCGCATCCATGACTCTGTGTGACCCTGAAGGTGGAAAAGCAATTTCTGGCTCCAAAGAAATGTAGTTGGTTGGAGGCTCTCATATTAGTCTCCAAAGAAGCTTTACTGTCATTACCAGAAAGCATTTTTCCACAATGCGTAACTGGAGAAAATAAAACGGTGTTTATTAAAAAAACAAACAAACAAACAAAAAACAGCCAATATATTCCCCAGTGCATTGTTTTAAATTGTTTGTTTTTTCCTCATGTCATCTCATTGTTTGTTTTTTTTTTATTTTTAATCCAATCTAGAGTACCCTAGGAACGTTTTATTTTTATTTTGTAATTCTAAAAGGGAAGAGTAAGAGTTTGGAGTTCAATTCAGCTAAGCCTTCATGATCCATTTATTGGAAATCTCAGGTTTTGAAGAAACACAAGCCATATGCAGACCTCCCCACTAAGCCCAGGTGTAGAGCCATTTTACTACAATTCCCTTTTCATGTAATTGGCAGAAGTTTAGCTGATTATGCAGATGCTGTATTTCTGTTTTTTATGCCTTTTGTTGATTTTCCGGTTGAGTATATAGATGCTATAGTTCATACAATATGAGCTACATGAGTACATACATTTTTAATGCCATGCTCTATTATTGTTATTACAGATATTCAGAGTGAAAATTTGCTTTCGAAGTAGAAAACTCTTTCAAAACTGAATTAAATTTCATCCCATTAAAGGATATATAACCCTTAGTGCAAGCCACTGTTTTATATACTGATATTCTGTGGATCTTTATTTGGGAGGATTTGAAGAAGTCTATGGAGAAAACATGCTCTATAATTACATTTATTTAGAATACACTGTATTACATTGTTTTTTTAAGTTTCTTTATTCTCTGAGCCTTTAATCCCTGATATACAATGGAGATCTACAAGAGAGAGTTGGAGGATGTGGTATTTGTTAGTGTGATTAGACCAGACACCTATTAATAACCTACAGAAAAGTGTTGTGCAGAACACTCATCATGCAAACTCATGTGTCTTTTGAAATTCTTCTTATGCACAAAATCTGTGCATCTTTGTGTAAAGCTTCTTTACTGAGTAATCTGCTTTTGCTTTTAATGAATATTGAATAAAAATTTGGAAAGAGAAGTAATAAAATCATATCTCTTTTAAAAAATTACAATGAGACTCATAAATGATCTCCTGGCTTTTTTTCTAATGATTTATTTTTAAATTATTTTAGTACTATGTACTTGTTTATCATAGAAGTATTACTATGGATATTTACTAAGAGCTGTTGTTGCCAAGTTATGTCTTGGCGTGTCAGCCAAGTCACGTCTAGCTCTTTGCAACCCCATGGGCTACAGCAAGCCAGGCTTCCCTATACTTTGCTATCTCCTGAAGTTTGCTCAAAACTCATGTCCATTGAGTCAATGAAGCCATCCAGCCGTCTCCTCTGTTGACCCTTTTCCTCCTGCACTCAATCTTCCCCAGCATCAGGGTCTTTTTCAGTGAGTCAGCTCTTCACATCAGGCGGCCAAAGTATTGGAGCTTCAGCTTTAGCACCAGTTTTCCAGTGAATATTCAGGGTTGATTTCCTTTAGGATTGACTGGGTTGATCTCTTTCCTTAATAGACAATTAACTTTTAATACTAAGTATTTATTTTTAAATTATTATAATGCTATATTAAATTAATTCTCACTTGGAAATGAGTATGTAATCATCCATGTGACCACTTGCTTGAGTAAAGAATGAAGTTTCTTTCAGAGATGTGAAATTTAGTCCAATGGACAAGATTGAAAAGGTACAATAGGATTTGCTTATGTCTTTCTCCTGAAGCCCAGAGAAATCTCAGCAACAATAGAGCACAGTTAGATTCTTTAGTTGCTCAAATAGTAAACTCGAGATTGATCGCTTGCAAAATACTAGTTCCATGGAAGCACCATTGTGTTGCCTAGGTGATGGCCACAACGGGCTTTGATTCTGGCGCTTCAATTCTCTAGTTCCTCTTCTCGATTGTAAAGAGCTGTGGGTTATGGATGTGGCACTCCTGGCATCCTAGCTAGCAGCTTTGTGTCCTCAGTCCGTTCTGCATTCCACTGCTGAGCTGGTCTTCTTTCAAGGAGATGCGCTTGCTTTCTGCCTCGCCTGCTGATCTTTGCAGCTGATGAGAGTGGGAACTGAGAGAATCTTCCTCAGTGGCTCTGACTCAGCATTTCCTGCTCTCTTCCCATTGAAAAACCTACTTTTTTGATACTTATTGAGAACTCTCCTTCAAGTAAAATTCTCCTACTCAAAACACTAATAATTATGATGGCAATGATGACAGGCGTGATAAGCCAGCCTTCATGTAGTGGGATCAAGATAGAACTGAATTGGAGGGTCTGCAAGGCCCAGTATGACAGTAAAGTAAGTTCTCTGGAAACATAGCCACTGAAAATATGCCAGACGTGTTGGATATGATTAAGTTTAGCTTTTTAAAATGTATCACTGAAAATGCAGGACAATAAGGGATCCTCAGAGTCACCAAAGTAATGTGAGATGCAGAAAGGCCATGAGATTAAGGGGTTGGCTTTGTCCTGGGAGCAAACCCAGGTTAGATCTCTGGGTCAGGAAAATCCCCTGGAGAAGGGAATGGCAACCCACTCCAGTGCTCTTGTTTGGAGAATTCCATGGACAGAGGAGCCTGGTAGGCTATAGTCCATGGGGTTGCAAAAAGTTGAACATGACTGGGTGACTTTCCCACTTTACTTTCCCCTGAAAGCATCTGTCAGTAGGACCCTAGTGAGACTGAATTTCATTTCTGAGAGTCTGTGGGCTGAAAAGATAGGAAGAAACATCTGAGAGCTTTTCAATATTGGAAATATAATCAGATCCGTTTACACACTGCTAGAACTCCAAGAAGGAAATGGCAACCCACTCCAGTGTTCTTGCCTGGAGAATCCCAGGGACAGGGGAGCCTGGTGGGCTGCCCTCTATGGGGTCGCACAGAGTCGGATACAACTGAAGCAACTTAGCAGCAGCAGCAGCAGAACTCCAAAGAGAGGTCTGCTGTCACTAGAAGGGAGAAAAGTTAGATGGTAAAGACATATAGACAGATGGATGGGCAGATCTGGATATAGATACAGGTATAGAAATAGACACAGGGACAGAGAATTCATAACCACAACCACAAGCAGGTTTCAAACTAGCTCATAGACGAATTTGTGCCATCTCTGTGGTCCATAATGCCTCAGCAGAGACTTTATTTCAAAGAGGTAGAAAGCTTCTCTTGCTCCAGGCACATGGGAAAGTCAAGTGAGAATCCCCTCTGCATATATGCACCTTCGAAAGAATTACTGCAGGTGAAGTTCCAGAAATAGAAGAGCAAAATCAAAATTCAGAGGCACCTTAGATTCTGAGAGATATTGGAATTATTATCAGATCAGACAGTAAGGGTGTAAAAAAACAAAAGTGAATAAAATTATGAGTAGGGAACAAAATACTGTATAAATGGCCAAAGATGTTTGAACAAAATGCTAGCAGAGAAACAATGAAAGGAAGTGTAAAACTCAACTACATGATAATATAATAAAGTTGATGCAGATGGAAAGAAGATTATGATAGGAAAATGGTCTAAAAAACTACCCAGAAGATGGAACAAAGATTTTTAAAAAATTAAAAGTTGAGACACGAAGGAAAAAAAAAGAGAGAGACGCAAAGGATAGAGACATTTGTCAAATTTTAATTCATAAGAAGGGAGTACAGATAATAGGAGGGAACTGATATTTGATAAGATAGTTGCTTAATCTTCAGATTTAAAACTTTGAATGGATTCCAAGCAGGATTCATAAAGGAAGGTTCATTCATAGACATAATATTGCAAAACTTTTATATCCTTAGAAATATAAGGCAATTCATGCATAGACATCATATTGTGAAATGTTAGGACATCAAAGATGGATGATCTTAAAGTCATTCTGAGATTAAGTAGGAAAACTGGAAAGCAGAAAATTGTAATACATTAACCGCATTGAGGGGGAAATGAGAACAGAAAGATCTATTGATCCTACAGTTATCAGGTTAGTAAAAACATTCTTTAGATTAAAGGAGAATTTAAAATATTTTTAAAGAACTAAAGGTGTTTTTGGACAAAACGGTTTAAGAGGGTTTGGGTCATCTTAGCTGGTTGTCACAGAGAAGGCATCAACCAAAAGAGAATATATCCTATCTTATTTTCCTCAAGTTTCCTTGAGATTGGGGTTCTCAAATTATTTAAATTGTGGCATGTATTTTCACTAAAATATTGTTGAGAAAATCAAACGGAAATGAGTGTGTGTGCATAGCATCATATAAATCCTTAATATTTTCCATAATTGGTTGAATTTTCATCAGGATTTTTCTAGCATCTGTTCAAAGGAAACATAATCAAGATGCAGGTTATTGAATATATTCTTAAGGGGAAAAAAAAGATGTTCACCTGTGGACGAGTAACTCATTATGCCGATCAAAGAGTGTAGGGATCACGTCTCCAGTCAGTAATGTGATGTTGTCCCTTTGTTCTAGCATCCATCGCATCCACCTGCAATGACCCGGGTATGCCTCAAAATGGTACCCGCTACGGGGACAGCAGAGAACCTGGGGACACCATCACCTTCCAGTGTGACCCCGGGTACCAGCTCCAAGGGCAAGCTAAAATCACCTGTGTGCAGCTGAATAACCGATTCTTTTGGCAACCAGACCCTCCTACATGCATAGGTATTGTGCAATGGAATATAGCAGTTTTAAATTGGGGAAGGAGTGCATGTTATCATTAAAATTGCTCTATAAAATGTATTGTTCTTCAGAAGTATTTCTCAAGAGTTTCTTGCATACCCTCAGGTTTTCTGAGATTATATTGAAATTTTATTATAAACCTTTAAAATTTGTTTTATTAGGTGAAATAAAGTAAGTAGTTTACTTAATGTACAGTAATTGACATTTACCTAAAATTTCCTATCCTTAACAAATCTTATAAAAATACAGATCAATCAAGTTACTCTAATTTAAAATTTGGGGTGGCTGAAAATTCATAACCCTACCATTGTTGTTCTCATTTTTAATATAGAAATGTGCCCTTAAGCAAAGCCTATGCAATAAAGAATATGTTCTCTTTTTAGATAATTTTTCTGTAATAGCAGTACATTTTTAATAGAATCTTAAAACCTAGAAATTATACTGCTTATGTCAATATACGGATGAAAAGAAAGACTTCTTTCTGAAATTTACTAGAATTTTGCGGTTTGACCTTATTAAGAAGAAAACAAACGGTGTTGCAGACCTTAATCTGAACAACCAACATCCAAGATATGTGCTTGTGCGTGCTCAGTCACTCAGTCATGTCCAGCTCTTTGTGACGCCATGGACTGTAGCCTGCCAGGCTCCCCTGTCCCTGGGGTTCTCCAGGCAAGAATACTGGAGTGGGCTGCCTTTCCCTCCTCCAGGGGATCTTCCCTATCCAGAGACTGAACCTGTGTCTCCTGCATTAGCAGGCAGATTCTTTACCACTGAGCCACCTGGGAAGTCCCCTATTCTATCACAAATATGGTTTCAAGGAAAGACACTTTTTTTTTAATAAATAGTAATTATTCATTCAGTTAAATTGTCCATTCAATTCAATATTTTGCCATAAATACCTATTTATGGTAGCCCATCTTAATTTTTTTAAAAAAACCTTTATTATTTTAATGAACTGTCACAGGGTACTTTGTACTTCCTTATAATCTGTTTTAAAAATATAAAATTGAATTAATCTGCAAAGACAGGAAGTGATAATGAAGTGATATGCACACAGTTAATGGCCCATTTTGCATCGGGTGACCTTGAGGGAATTTTGTGACTTAAAATGATTTCTATTGCCGTAATGCACAGCAGTGAAAAAATTCCCAGTGGTCCCATGGCGCTATAATGTGCAGCTCTTAACTTGTTACAGAGTGCTTGCAGGAGTCTGGAGATAGATGGGATTGACAGCTCTGCTTACTAGCATGTGCAGGCCTGTCAGAGAGCTACCGTGCTTATTTAATGTTCTGTGCCGCGTTTTCCTTCCATGACTTCTGTGAGCACTGTCATGCATTTCATCTCAAGCTGAGTCATCGGGAGATGCGCCAGGTTTCTTCCTGTGCCTTTTTTAAAGTGGGGTAATTACCTTAAGTGCAACCAACATGTCAAACCATTGGTCTGTTTTTAAATCAGGAAAGGCACTTTTTTCCTCGATTTGCGTGAGTTTAAGCTTATGGAGGAGTATATAAAGAAGCAATACAATTACCAGTTAATCTCTTGAAGATAATTTCTTGGTTTACATTCATTTGAACAATTTATTATAAAATTTGAGCACCTTCCCAACTAATCTATGATCTTTTTGGGGTTTGCCTCTTAGTTATCTAACTTTGATCAGTGACTAGGTAAACCAGTTCTCAGCAATGAAAACAGATAACACTTCATCTTTCTTGAGTATCTGCTCCATGGGTAAGCTAACATCACTCCCAGGCAATAGAATATCAATTGTACTGGCCACAAAAACCACCCACACACATAGATATTATGTAACACAAAAATGAAAAGCACATAGTTGGGAATAAATGAGTATCTTTTTATCCCATTGTGAACATTTTTCCCTCAGAAAAGAGACTACCTTTTCTGAGGTCCACCTCAGTGGTGGTCACGCTTTGGTGCTCATCTGAGTTCTGTTCTGCTGATACAAGACATTGTTTACTTTTTTTTTTTTTTTTTTTGGCTTCTTCCTTATTAAAACATTGCATGTTTTTGTATAAGTTTTATAAGCTACAGTTAAGGAAAAAGATGAAAAAACACTGTCACCTTTTTACCTAAGGGCAACTGCTATTCACGTAAACATACATATGTAAGTGTTATAGTTATTTTATGTATATATTACCTATTTTTAAAATATTTTTAAATGATAGCACCCTGAATGATTATTTTGTAAACTATGCTTTTTATTTACCAGTACAGGATGAGTATCTTTTATTGTCCTTACTTATTTTTTTACTAATTAACATTTCTGCCTACAGAGTTGCTCTCTGGATCAATAATGACCAATACTGATCCTGCTAATCCCTCCTCAGTGCAGTTAGGTGTTTCAGCCTTTTCCCTCTCACAGAAATTGTTGAAATGAACACCGCTGCAGAACACATCCATGATTTTTTATGAATGACATTGTTCTACAAACTTATCTATTTCTAGAGTTTGCAAAACGTTTCCAGAAAGATTGCCCAATTTAATCATCATCAGCCATTGTATTATTGTTTATTTTCCCCAACTCAGAAAAATAACGCTATATGTGGTATTTGTTAATCTCATAATACGAGCAGGACGTGAAGATTCTTTGGTGATTCAATTGGCATGTTAAATTAGCAGTGAGATTGAACTGTTTTTAATTTCATAGTCTCATTGGCCGCTTGAATTTGCTCTTTCCTATTGAGAGGCCAACATTTTCCCATTTTATTCTTAGTGTATTTTTCCCTCCTATTTGCTGTTCTCTCTCTCTCATGCTTTCATGAAATCTCTCAGCCGCTCCCCTGTTCGTATGTTACTCCTGTTTTCACCAGCTTGTCACTGGCTGCTCACCCTTCTTATGGTTTGCTTGGACGCCACACTCTTTTCATTTCACAAAGGACTCCTATGATGGAGGCATCCCTGGAACTGGGACCAGAGGACTCTCACTACTTCCTAATTCTGAATAAAGTGTCTCTCTACCATCTCCACGGTTTCAGATTTCTCAAGTAGCCCGCAATACCTTTTGTCCAAGTTCAAGTTCTAAAGAGCTCTGCAAAGCAAAAATGCATTCTAAGTTTGCAGACGCTTAATCGGTAGCACCATCCTGCCCTGGTCTACAGGGTAACTGTTTTGACACTGTTTATCCCATTTAGTGGTGCAAACACTGAAATGTTTTGGTGCAGAAGTAGCGCTGTGTCTAGTTAAAGAGCGCTGCTGCACATCTTAGTGGATGAACTCGTTATCCCGTGTGTCGGGAGTGCCCTGAGGATTTCGAACAAGGGCCTGTTAGTTGATATGGGTTTGAGGATTTATCTCTATGTCCATTCCGCCTGGATAATTTCTAGAGTGTCTGAATTGCATTTGATACTAAATCTAATCCTATCCAAAATATTGTGCACGTTTGCTAATGAAAACCTGATGAGACTAAAATGAAGAGTCCCCCCTCAGAAGAGAGAACAAACCCAGCAAGATGGTCCTGCTTAATTCCGCAACAAGTCTTTAAATAACCTCATTTGAAGATGCCCCCTGGGACCGGTGTGACTAAGACAGGATCTTCCCTTTGTTTCTTATAAATTGATATTTGGGTCTCATCCTGAACTTTTCCTGCCGGTGGCTCCCTTGTACACGGTGCCCTGAATCTGCCAAGTTTGTTCTTTTCAAGCCTGCATGGAGCAGCATTGCCTGAGACCTCCGGTGCCTCCCTCCCCACCTCAGCACCACCTCCCTGTTTGTTCAGGCTCAGGTGCTCCACGCTGTCAGCGTCCACTTGAATCCGGGGAGGTGGCCTCTTGTCCTGCGAGAGCCACTCTGTGGTTGCCGTCCAGTCACTAAGTCCTGTCTGATTCTTTGCACTTAGCTGATTGTTTCCACACTATTTATTAAAATAAAACTACATGCTAGGGGAAATGTGATTGAAATCATTTTTGAGAAAATTATATCGGATTGCTCTTGAGAGTACATCTTTAAGAACTTATTATAAATATTTCCTGTGATATTATTCAGAGTTTGCCTTTGATGAAACTAAAGTTATAACAAAATATCTTGGGATTCGTTAGATTTTGTCTTATGGAAAGTTAAGTTTTCAGGATGTTAAATGGGTATTTAAAGACACATTCATCTCAGAAGATTACAAAGTGTACATCTTCATCTTATTTTCAAAAGAAGTCCCTGTGTATTTCTGTGGGAATTATCAGTAATTAGCATATTCCCTTCTCTACTTGTTTTTTTCCCCTGAATATGTACATAATCAATGAAGTAAAATAAGGTATACAGTTTAGAGGGAACAGTACAATTTAATCAGGGTGATTTTTTTTTTTTTTAGAACAACTTGGTGACAATTCACAGTATTCAATATGAAAACTTTAACCTAGTAGTTTAACACATCTATCTAAAATTAGCGTGTGTGTCAATTTTGCATTGTTTTAATAACTTCCACAGCATAGAAGCTTTAACAGAAGTCTTATCTAGTAAATGTAAATACCCCCCAAATTTTCAGGCTGAAGAATGAAGACCGTCTTACCTGTTGGCAGTGATCAACCACATAATCGTTGACTTACATAAACACTTGTGATTAAAGATTGAAGACTGCAGAAAACATTAAATTTATTACTATCATCTAAAATGCTTCTTCCTGATAAAAACATACTAAGAACTGTGACAAAATGATATTTTTAGGGGTTTTAACTTTCTGCCAAGCCTCCTCTTGGTCGTGTGTCCCCAGATATCACCTAAATCTTATTTGTTAAGTTTTGTCGTTTTGAAATCTGGGCACAATACCCGAAGCCCTGCATATAGCAGAGGACTGTGAGAAATCTATGAAATAGCAAATCTTCATTTATTCAGCATATATTTCCTGCATACTTATTATGATCAAAAACTCCTAGGCTTAGGGTTGCAAAAGTGGACAGGAGGTGAATGATCAGTTATACCATTTGAAGCAAACTTCCTAGAGTAAGTGAGCAATGACGTCTTTGTAAACCACAAGAAATGACCAAAGAATTGACATGGCCATGAACTGATATCAATGGAGATATTTTACCCTCTCCAAGTTTCTTTTTTTTTTTTTTCCTTAAATTTATATTGTACTTGACAGAAGTGTGGGGTATTTGGGTAACCTATCCAGTTTAATTGGGTAAAGTTTGCAAGTATAAGATGCACATTTCATTTGCCAGCATTGATAATCCTCCTTAAAAATGAAGTGGGATGGTATATAAAATTTGGTAATGATCACATTAAAAATGTGCAGATCTCCTGGGTCAGCTTAATAACGCCACCTGCAGCCTCTGACGAGCTCCCACTGACCGCGTCCCTCTCTCCCCGTGGCAGCGGCGTGCGGAGGAAACCTGACCGGGCCCGCGGGGGTCATCCTGTCCCCCAACTACCCACAGCCCTACCCGCCTGGGAAGGAGTGCGACTGGAGGGTGAGGGTGAACCCGGACTTCGTCATTGCCCTGATATTCAAAAGGTACCGTGCTTTGTGGACTCCCTCCTTGTAGCAAGACTTTAAATGTCACACCTGGAGATGAATGCACTCATCCTTTCAGAGGGCCTTCAATTTCACATCTGGTGAAGCCCAAGGTCTTGTACCTAAAAGGGATAGCATCCGGCTGCAGGATGACAGACATGGAAATCGGTTGTTTTGCTTTTCAACATTCTACTTGAATTAGGATATACATGATGTGGTAGGAATTACTTTTAAATACTATCTTGCACACATTTTTGCAATGTGTTCTACATGAGAGGGCTTAATGAATAGAATATTCAAGAGAATAAAGGAGTGACTTAGATATACTTGCGGCTTCCCAGGTGGCTCAGTGGTAAAGAATCCTCCTGCCAGTGCAAGAGAGGAGGGTTCAGTCTCTGGGTCAGGAAGAAGTCCTGCAGGAGGAAATAGCAGCCCATTCCAGGATTCTTGCCTGGAAAATCCCATGGACAAAAGGAGCCTGGTGGGCTATAGTCCACGAGGTCACAAAGAGTCAGACACAACTGATGGACACACGGATATGCTTGGTGCAATTTCTCATCAGTGCCTCATATTTCTCTCAGTGCATGGATACTAATCCATCTCCAAGGGCGTCCTGTCTGACATCCCCAAGGTGGTGTTGTTATTAACAATCATTAAAATACTCAAGACTTGCTAGAACTCTGAAAACACAAATTCCCCAAATTTCAATGCTATAAAGTTTCAACTAATAAACATTAGTCCTTTTTAAAAAATGCTAACTTCTTTCTGCTAAACGGTAAAAGTTCAAATCATAATATGCTTATATTACAAATATAAATTCTATAGAACTATCACATTATTAATATCTGGCATACAATAATTGCATCTTTCCAAATCCCAAGATATTTTCCAAGTTTCCATTTTGATTTTTGAACTAAATAAAGTGATAAAAGAAAACTGGTTCTCTATGCTGTCCTATTGGTCTCAGCTCTTCAAGGCAGAGTGGTCTAATCATATTTTTTCATCTGTCAATTGAACACGTTTCTCTCATTGAGATGTTTATATCCGTATTCCAGGGCTGGTTGTGCTCATCTTCCTCTGCTTTCTCCTCTTGATGAGATCTGACTCAGGGTAATTTTAAGCCTCTGTGACTCTGAATTTTAAGTAGTTTGATAAGCCATCACTTCCTGAGTTTACTCAAGCTGCTATAAATTTACCAAATGACGAGTACTTTATTATGCCACTTGGCTACTACACAAAGGCTGTGAACATTTGCTAGGTTATGTTTTTGAGTATCCTCATGATTTTTGTTAATGCTAAATTCTAATGGAGCCTTTCTCAGAATCAGGAGACACCTCTGCTGCCAGGGGATTAAAAGTAAATTAACAATTAAAAGCATTCTAGAGGGCACAGAACCCTTTTTGTAGGCGTTTCCTGCCTCGGGTCACAGAGAGTGACTCATCAAGTTTCCCACAGCACAAGTCATCTGACAATATATAAGGCAGTTTTATATTATGGAAGTAGTTTTTCACTTAATGTTGTGCACCTCCCTGGAAGAAGGTTGACCTAGAAAATCTCCAAGTTTTCTTCTGATTCTAAGATTTTGGAATCCTTCGCTGGCTGGGTGTCACAGAAACTTGCAGGTCTGGGACATCTTCTAAGAAATAGACAGCTTGTGTGTGCTCGGGTGCGACATTTTTCTGGGACCTCAGCTCCTAGATTTACCGAGTAGAGAGAGGGAGGAAGCCAGGGTACCAGCTGGGAGCAGAGACGCTCAAGGACCTTGGCAAAGAGGCTGCTATTGGCACAGGCGGCCCAGGACACAGTTTTAAAGAGTGAGACTGCAGTCAGCTGGGGGGTGGGGGGAACCTGGAGGAGACAGAAACAAAGGGGACAGTGACAAAGAGTGACAGGGCCTAGAGCACACGCACGCGCACTTCAAGGCTCGTCCTGTACTCGGGAGTCTTGGGGGAGGAGTGTTTTCTCAAAACTTCTGTAGACTCTGGGGCGGATGCCACTCACATATTGGAACCCAAATTGAATTTGATTTAAAAGCATGGCCAGACTTAGGCCTACCTATTCTCAGAGTGTGTAGGTCTGTGCATCTGGTGTAGATAGATATAAGACAGGATTTAACCAAAGGCGCCGTCACTACTTACAGGAGTCATTTCAGACCTCAGGGCATACGTGATGGGGCATCCAAAGCAGAGGGCAGTTAGAATGTACTTGTTTGTGCCCAGCCGAATTTCCATCATTCAGAATAATCTGTCATAATGATTAGTTCTGCCAGTTACAGGGGTGTCACGTGATCAGAATCTAAAAACACCCTTGTAAACTATTCTAACTGAAACTGTTATTACCATCACGTTCTGCTGGGTCACTGCGATTCCTTTTGGCCTCTTTATTCACTCTTCAATCATTCCAGTCTTTTACTTCCTCTTCGTTTCCAACCTCAGGGAGCTTATCAGATAAGCAGGCTCTGAAACCTTTAACAAACTCCTTGAGTAAATGTGCTCACGTGGGAGCGGGGGCACCCTGCCGGGGAGTAGGGCAGAGAAGTGCAGATGCCGGTAGCACACTCCTGTGGGGTGCGGGGCCATCCCCCATGTTGCGCCCTTCAGAACCCGGGGGCAGCTTTGGGAGGGACCTAGGCTTCATGCTTTATTACTTGAATCTCCAGATAAATTTGAGCCATTTAAACAACAGCACGTGTTTGTGATAATATCTAAAAATGCCTGACTCTCTCCATCCTTGTATATCTAAATATGTCGCCAAAGGAAAGGAAAGAGAGTGGAAGCTGCCTGGACTGGTCCACGTTAAGGACCCTAAAGTATCTGACTTAGAGGTGCCGGGACAGAGGAGGGCCAGGCAAAATAGGCTACAGCTGAGGCTCTGTCTGCTGTATTTGCTATTCTGACCCCACTCTTAGATGACTGAACCAAGTTCAGTCCTTCACTTCAGAGTGGACATATGTTTCAAGTTCCTAGATTATTGTCATCCTTATTGCCGTAAATGGCAGAGACATTTAAAACCATATCCCACTTGAGAGCTTTGGACTTTAATTGTCAGACACTGGAAATTATTAGGGTGTTCACATTAGAGAGAGACAGAGAAATACAGAGGGTGGGAAGGGGAGCGAGGAAGAAGGAGGGAGAAGGGAGAGAAAATTGGAACATTCAGCCATGGTGAAATGACGTGAGGTTTGACTTCGACACTTTGTACCATTGTAAGGACTGCAAATATTGGCCGAATTACCTAAGCCATCAGAGGCAATTACAATTTTAAAAGTAAAGAACCAAAAGTATTTTTGAACTTTAAGAATCATCAGCAACACCAAGGATTAACAGCAGGCAGACTCTTTACCATCTGAGCCACCAGGGAAGCCCAAACACCAAGGATATATATTACTAAACTAAAAATATTTTCACATAAAAATCAAATATCAGTGGAAATGCATCACTTCTGAACCACCTTCCTTTAAACTGCATTCATTAGAAATATCACAGTTACAGGGAAGAGACACTGTATCTATGTTACAAGGACTCATTTTCCTTTAAATATCTTCAAATCATACTGTATTGAAGATAATGGTTGTTATGTAAAATACTACTAATATTTGTTACAATTGATGTCTGTTGTATTTATTGCCATTTTGATTATGATTGTATTTAGGTTTTGGATCATCCTGCTTTTTAAAAGTTAAAATACAAGGCAAATACAATCGCTGTATGCTCTCAGAGACTTGATAGTTGGAAAGAAGAGGAGATATGGAAACTCATCAATATTCTTTCCTTTCAGTTTCAACATGGAGCCCAGCTATGATTTCCTGCACATCTATGAAGGAGAGGACTCCAACAGCCCTCTCATTGGAAGTTTCCAGGGTTCTCAAGCCCCAGAAAGAATTGAGAGCAGCGGAAATAGTCTTTTTCTGGCGTTTCGAAGCGATGCTTCTGTGGGCTTGTCGGGGTTTGCCATTGAATTTAAAGGTACTGTGATCAGCTTAACTGGCAAGGAAAGTAATTTGTATCAGAATTGCTTTCATTGTAAACATTTATTTATAAAATCTTGCCTATCTCTTTAATGCATAAAATTCTGACAGCTTTCTCACCTGTCTAGGGAAGAGGTTCCAATCTCTCCAGAGGAGAAGAAATTTCCAACATGCATTTCTACCTTAGCCAAAAGAAAAGAAAGTAGGGGAGGAAGTTTTGTTTTTGTTTTTTCTCCAGATTCATGGTGACTTAAAGATAAATTATGATTGGCGCTGGTGGTAAAGAACCTGCCTGTCAATCCAGGAGACATGAGAGATGCGGGTTCAATCCCTGGGTCAGGAAGATCCCCTGGAGGAGGAAATGACAACCCACTCCAGTATTCTTGCCTGGAGAATCCCATGGACAGAGGAACCTGCGGGTGAGGGCTACAGTCCATGGGGTCTCAAAGAATCAGACACAACTTAAGTGACTTAGCACATGCAATGAATAATTGAAGTAATTAAGGACTATTTTAAGATTATTTTGCTATCTTGTTTCTCTAGGATGACTCAATATAAGTACATCAACCAGCTTAGTTTTATCTCAGTATTTTTCAAAATGTAAAATATTGATTGCCCTTCCCTGTCCTTACACCTATGGTGTTGGTTTGATGGGGCGTAAGTACTGATCCCAGGACTTTCCAGGCGGCATTAGTGGTAAAGAATCCTACCTGCCAGTGCAGCAAACACAAGGAACATGGGTTTGATCCCTGGGTCGGGAAAATAGCAGGAGGAGGGAATGGTAACAGAGGAGCCTGGTGGGCTACAGTCCACAGAGTTGCAGAGTCAGACGTGACTGAGCGATTGAGCACACAGGGACACATGCACACACAAGCACTGATTCTGCTCACATCTTTCTGCTTTGGTCACATGATGGGTGTTGCCCACTTCTCTGGGGTCTACCACCCACTGTCACCAGCATCCAGAGAAAACACACAGAAAACTCACAAGCAAAAACCACCCCAACCTAAGCATTTTGCCCTCGGGGTAATGAAAATAAAAATATATATATTTTCAAATCTATTTCTCATGTTAACAAGGAAAACACAGGGCACCTTACAAAGAATTAGAGAAAAGGACTTACCAACATATCAGTTGACAGTAGTGCTGCTGCTGCTAAGTCACTTCAGTCGTGTCCGACTCTGTGTGACCCCATAGACGGCAGCCCAAAAGGCTCCCCCGTCCCGGGGATTCTCCAGGCAAGAACACTGGAGTGGGTTGCCATTTCCTTTTCCAATGCAGGAAAGTGAAAAGTGAAAATGAAGTCGCTCAGTAGTGTCTGAGGGCTTTATAAAAATAGTGAATATGTATATGTATGCATATGTTTGTTTAAGTGTGTGAGTTAGTTATTAGTTACCAGAATTATAAAATAAAACTTAGACTGTTTCAACTCTTGTTAACCTTTTAACGAACTTGCATTTATTGATATGATTTTTAAGCAGAAAATTAATTTACTTCTTCCAAAACACTAACATCTACAAACTTTCTGATCTTTATTACAGTTTACAATTTTATCACTTAAAAATAGAATCTTTATTGTGCCCATTTTTGCATGAAGTGTTCCCTTGGTATCTCTAATTTTCTTGAAGAGATCTCTAGTCTTTCCCATTCTGTTGTTTTTTCCTCTATTTCTTTGCACTGATCACTGAGGAAGACTTTCTTATCTCTCCTTGCTATTCTTTGGAACTCTGCATTCAAATGGGTATATCTTTCCTTTTCTCTTTTGCTTTTTGCTTCTCTTCTTTTCACAGGCTATTTGTAAGGCCTCCTCAGACAGCCATATCGCTTTTTTTGCATTTCTTTTTCTTAGGGATGGTCTTGATCCTTGTCTCCTGTACAATGTCATGAACCTCCATCCATACTTCATTAGGTACTCTGTCTATCAGATCTAGTCCTTTAAATATATTTTTCATATCCACTATATAATCATAAGGGATTTGATTTAGGTCATACCTTAATGGTCTAGTGGTTTTCTCTACTTTTTTTCAATTTAAGTCTGAATTTGGCAATGAGGAGTTCATGATCTGAGCCACAGTCAGCTCCCAGTCTTGTTTTTGCTGACTGTTTCGAGCTTCTATATCTTTGGCTGCAAAGAATATAATCAGTCTGATTTCAGTGTCAACCATCTGGTGATGTCCATGTGTAGAGTCTTCTCTTGTGCTGTTGGAAGAGGGTGCTTGCTATGACCAGTGTGTTCTCTTGGCGAAACTCTATTAGCCTTTGCACTGCTTCAGTCTGTACTCCAAGGCCAAATTTGCCTGTTACTCCAGGTGTTTCTTGACTTTCTACTTTTGCATTCCAGTCCCCTGTAATGAAAAGGACATCTTTTTGGGTGTTAGTTCTAAAAGGTCCTGTAGGTCTTCATAGAACCATTCAACTTCAGTTTCTTTAGCATTACTGGTCGGGGCCTAGACTTGGATTACTGTGATATTGGATGATTTGCCTTGAAAATGAACTGAGATAATTCTGTAATTTTTGAGATTGCATCCAAGTACTACATTTCGCAGTCTTGTTGACTATGATGGCTACTCCATTTCTTCTAAGGGATTATTGCCGACAAGAGTAGATATAATTGTCATCTGAGCCAGATAATCATGATGGTGTGATCACTCACCTAGAGCCAGACATCCTGGAATGTGAAGTCAAGTAGGCCTTAGAAAGCATCACTATGAATAAAGCTAGTGGAGGTGATGGAATTCCAGTTGAGCTATTTCAAACCCTGAGAGATGATGCTGTGAAAGTGCTACACTTGATATGCCAGTAAATTTGGAAAACTCAGCAGTGGCCGCAGGACTGGAAAAGGTCAGTTTTCATTCCAATCCCAAGGAAAGGTAATGCCAAAGAATGCTCAAACTACCACACAATTGCACTCATCTCCCATGCTAGTAAAGTAATGCTCAAAATTCTCCAAGCCAGGCTTCAGCAATACATGAACCATGAACTTCCAGATCTTCAAGCTGGTTTTAGAAAAGGCAGAGGAACCAGAGATCAAATTGCCAACATCTGCTAGATCATGGAAAAAGCAAGAGATTTCCAGAAAAACATCTATTTCTGCTTTATTGACTATGCCAAAGCCTTTGACTGTGTGGATCACAAGAAACTGTGGAAAATTTTGAAAGAGATGGGAATACCAGACCACCTGACTTGCCTCTTGAGAAACCTATATGCAGGTCAGGAAGCAACAGTTAGAACTGGGGAAAGAGACACAGATGTGTATAACGGACTTTTGGACTCAGAGGGAGAGGGAGAGGGTGGGATGATTTGGGAGAATGACATTCTAACATGTATACTATCATGTGAATTGAATCGCCAGTCTATGTCTGACGCAGGATGCAGCATGCTTGGGGCTGGTGCATGGGGATGACCCAGAAAGATGTTATGGGGAGGGAGGTGGGAGGGGGTTCATGTTTGGGAATGCATGTAAGAATTAAAGATTTTAAAATTTAAAAAATAAAAAACTAAAAAAAAATAAAAGAAAAAGAAAAAAGAAAAAAAAGAAAAAAAAAAAAGACCTGGACATGGAACAACAGACTGGTTCCAAATAGGAAAAGGAGTACGTCAAGGCTGTATATTGTCACCCTGCTTATTTAACTTCTATGCAGAGTACATCATGAGAAACACTGGGCTGGAAGAAGCGCAAGCTGGAATCAAGATTGCCAGGAGAAATATCAATAACCTCAGATATGCAGATGACAAGGAACTAAAAAGCCTCTTGATGAAAGTGAAAGAGGAGAGTGAAAAAGTTGGCTTAAAGCTCAACATTCAGAAAACAAAGATCATGGCATCTGGTCCCATCAGTTCATGGGCAATAGATGGGGAAACAGTGGAAACAGTGTCAGACTTTATTTTGGGGGGCTCCAAAATCACTGCAGATGGTGATTGCAGCCATGAAATTAAAAGACACTTACTCCTTGTGAGGAAAGTTATGAACCTAGATAGTATATTCAAAAGCAGAGATATTACTTTGCCAACAAAGGTCTATCTAGTCAAGGCTATGGTTTTTCCAGTGGTCATGCATGGATGTGAGAGTTGGACTGTGAAGAAAGCTGAGAGCTGAAGAACTGATGCTTTTGAACTGTGGTGTTGGAGAAGACTCTTGAGAGTCCCTTGGACTGCAAGGAGATCCACCCAGTCCATTCTAAAGGAGATCAGCCCTTGGTGTTCTTTGGAAGGAATGATGCTAAAGCTGAAACTCCAGTACTTTGGCCACCTCATGCAAAGAGTTGACTCATTGGAAAAGACTCTGATGCTGGGAGGGGTTGGGGGCAGGAGGAAAAGGGGACAACAGAGGATGAGATGGCCGGATGGCGTCACCGACTCAATGGACGTGAGTGTGAATGAAATCCAGGAGTTGGTGATGGACAGGGATCCTTGCGTACTGCAATTCATGGGGTCACAAAAAGTTGGACACAACTGAGCAACTGAACTGAACTGAACTGAACTGAACTGAACTGAGCTAAATTCACCCATTCCAGTCCATTTTAGTTCACTGAGTCCTAAAATGTCAATGTTCACTCTTGCCATCTCCGGTTTGACCAACTTCCAATTTGCCTTGATTCATGGACCTAACATTCCAAGTTCTTATGCAATATTGTTCTTTATAGCATTGGACTTTACTTTTATCACCAATCACATTCACAACTGGGCGTTGTTTTTGTTTTGTCTGTGTCTCTCATTCTTTCTGGAGTTATTTCTCCACTGATCTCCAGTAGCATATTGGGCCCATACCAGTCTGGGGAGTTCGTATTTCAGGGTCCTATCTTTTTGCCTTTTCATACTGTTCATGAGGCATGTGTTTGAGTAAACTCCGAGAGTTGGTGATGAACAGGGAAGTCTGGCATGCTGTAGTCCATGGGGTCGCGAAGAATTGTGCACTACTGAGCAACTGAACTGAGCTAACGTGTAGTCTAAAAAATAATATAAATCAATGTATAAGCAAAGCAGAAACAGCCGCGCAGACATAGGAAACAAACTTGTGGTTACTGAATGGGAAAAGGAAGGGGGAGAGACCGACTAGGGGTACAGGATTAGCTAACTGCTACTTCCCCAGTGGCTCAGAGAGTAAAGAATCTGCCTGCAGTACAGGAGACCTGGGTTCAGTTCCTGCGTTGGGAAGATCCCCTGGAGAAGGAAATGACAACCCACTCCAGTATTGTTGCCTGGAAAATCCCATGGACAGAGCAGCCTGGCAGGCTACTGTACATGGGGTCACAAAGAGTTGGACACGACTGAGCGACTAACTCACACACACGTATAAAGTGGATAAGCAGCAAGGACATTTTTTACAGCACAGGGAATTATAGCCACTGTTTTGTTGCTGTTCAGCTGCTAAGTGGTATCTGACTCTGCGACCCCGTGGATTGCAGCACAGCAGACTCCTCTGTCCTTTGCTATCTCCAGGAGTTCGCTCAGACTCATGTCCGTTTAGTTGATGATGCCATCCATCCTCTGTTGTTCACAGCACAGGAAATTGAAGCCATTATTTTGTAATAACTTATGATGGAATTCAATCTGCAAAAATAGTGAATCGCCATACTGTTGGTACACCTGAAACTGATATAATATTGTAAATCAACTGCACTTCAAGGGAAAAAGAAAAGACTATGCATTTGTCATTGGTCAGGGAAGCAGAGAGCAGACATGGCGGTTGGACTTGACCCCGAAGGAGCCTCGGGGCAGTCCTGCCAGTGACCCCAGAGACCCCGCAGAGTCCGTCGACATGGCTCTAGGGCAGGAGTTCTGGGAAGCATCCTTAAGCAGAACTGACAGGAACTGTGTAATGAAGTCATCTCCTTAGAAATTGTGACAAATTGTAAGCAGAAAAAGTACCGTGATTTATCACCAAACATCCCGAACTGACAACTGAGTAAATGGAACCAAAAGATTCGATGCAGTTCATTTGGAGAAATGAAGAAAAACTGGCCTCAAAGCTCTCCATTAGCAACATGGAGCAGAAAATTGAGGGTGTGTTATTTAACCAAACATACCCTAAACCAACAGGCATTTATAACAAAAAATTATCAAAAAGGCTGACCAGGCATGAGAAATGCATTTTTTCTCTGTTATTTTATAGGAGAAAAATGTATACCCTAGACCAGTGCTTGTATTTATTAGATGCTGGGTATGTTCTCCTAGAAGGAAGCTGATGGAAAGATTATTCTGGTGACCACAGTTTTGCTTATTTGTCCCTTATTTGATTAAAATAAATGGATCTGTGCTCTCTATGGGATTTGAGGAAGCTACAAAGAATTATCAAAATGTCCTCTACTCCTTGAACAAATCAGTTTTTAATGAAGTGATTAGAGAGCATGGGTCCCAACAGAGTTCACAGCTCTTGCTGTGAGACTCTAACCAAAGCAAAATAGAAGACCTAGAGGGGTTTCCAAAATGTATACATATGATATATTATGTATGATAATTGAAATGTTATGCATTGCATATGATATGTATGATGTATGATAATGTTCAATATGTTATATATGCTAATATAGTACATATGGCATATGATGCATATGGTAATGTTTAATATGTGTGATAATATAGTACACATGGTATATGATACACATGATAATGAGGTATGATATGTGATAATTGTTATATTATCTATGATATATATGATTATATAGCATATATGATACTCATGATAATATAATATTTATATATTTATGTTGTGCTTTTAACAAAAGTATGTAAATAATATATTCTAATAGTTGATTATAATAGACTGGGAAACATTGCCAAAGAGATCTCTGTTTGGCTGATGTTGATACAGAGACAATTAAAACTATGCTGAGAAGTATTGAATAAATGCAGCCAAAAACAGGCCTCTTCTCTGTCCTGCAAAACTTTACAAAGTTTGTGCCTTTTCCCTCTTCTGCTGCATGTAAACCATTCCTCGGAGGATGTAAGATGCAGTTTTCAGAGTTCATTTCATCTTCACTCTTTCCCAGCTCCCTTGCCACAGTCTCCCAGGAGCATCCTCTAATACCACTGTGTGGGTTTACTCACTGGCAGTGAGTTTGCCAGGTGGCACAGTGATCAAGAACCCTCCTGCCAATGCAGGAGATGCAAGAGAGGGGAGTCTGTTTGATCCTAGAGTCAGGAAGATCCCCTGGAGAAGGAAATGGCAACCCACTCCATCGTTCTTGCCTGGAGAATTCCATGGACAGAGGAGCCTGGTGGGCTGCAGTCCATGGGGTTGCAAGGAGTCAGACATGACTGAATATACTTACACAGTAGGCAGATACTCAGTGAGGGTAAATGTTTAAAAGGGAATATAATCCATATTGATCACAACTCCCCATAAAGGTAAAATGAAGCCTTGCATTTATACTCTCCAGAAATCCTTTATGTGTGTGCTTAGCCCTCGGGGAAAGATTGTCAAAAAATGAAAGGAGCTGAAACATATTTATTTGATGCACTCAAGTTATCCTTGAGCCTATATTTGTATTATTAATGATTACCCCATTCCACACACACACTCACACATATTCATAACAAACAGCATTTTCTTAACTGCAATCCCCCCCAAAAAGAAAAGAAAAACATTTCAGTATAACATCTATATCGATCACTTGAAAAGCTGTGAAATTCCGTTCCAGAGGTTTCTGATGTTACAAGGGGCTTTGCTGATGGAGTGAACGAAGTTGACAAGCACAAACAGAAAGCAATTCAAATGGTGGAATTATATGCAACAGAAGGAGATATAGATAGATGATTTAGAGATATTTGGAAGGTCTGCTGAAATAGAACATTTACAATATTTAAAGCTACCAAGACACAAGCTACAAAACACAGCTACAAGACTGTGTGAGAGAAAGAAGACAGCTTTGTACTTATATTTGGAAGAAGATAGGTTTTTAGCCTTGGAAGGAAAGCTATGACATACCTACCTAGAAAGTGTATTAAAAAGCAGAGACATCATTTTGCCGACAAAGGTTCATCTAGTCAAAGCTATGATTTTTCCAGTAGTCATATATGGATGTGAGAGTTAGACCATAAGGCAGGCTGAGTGCTGAAGAATTGATGTTTTGGAATCATGGTGCTGGAGGAGACTCTTGAGAGTCTCCTGGACAGCAAGGAGATCAAACCAGTCAGTTCTAAAAGAAATCAACCCTGAATATTCACTGAAAGGACTGATGCTGAAGCTGAAGCTCCAAAACTTTGGTCACCTGATGCAAAGAGCCAACTCATTGGAAAAAAAACCCTGATGCTGGGAAAGATTGAGGGCAAGAGGAGAAGGGGATGGCAAAGGATGAGATGGTTGAATGGCATCATTGAGTCAGTGATGGACAGGAATTTGAGCAGTCTCCAGGAAATGGTGAAGGATAAGGAAACCTGAAATGCTGCAGTCCATGGGGTTGCAAAGAGTCGGACACGACTAACTAAACAACAAGGTTTTTAGCAAATGTGTCCTTTAGTGGTCCTATAACTGGACAGGACTTCTCAGGGCATTTTTGTGAAAATTATTTAGCCTTTCTTGAGCTTCATATTCTCAAAATGTAAAACAGTGTCCAGATCATTCTCATGTCGCAGAAGTGGGTGAACATTTGAATGAAACATGCAAGATATCCGGCTCAATGCCTGATACATGATCCACCCTCACTTCCTTGCAGCAGGTGCTGCGATTAGCATGGAACTGTCTTGGGTAATCATTACATTCCAAGCACAGGGCCTGGCCCTTACGGATCAGGAAACATGTTTTCCAGTTAAGTTTAGCATCATTGATTCACTGAGGGTAGTACAAGATCAGAACTTCCTTCCTTGATCGTCTTCCCAGCATAAAAAAAATCACCTTTAACTCACATGAATTAAGCCCACCTCCTTTTGAGAAGCCAGTTCTCCCATCTCTTCCTAAAATGTGGTGTCATTTCATTTTACTATGAATAAAGTATAAAAGTCAGGAAATCAACCACAACAGGAATTCTGCAGTTTATTGTCATTTGAAAAATGAGGAATGTAATTTTATCAGAGGAGTTTTTTCTGTTTTTCTATGATAATCATTGACTTGAACATTAACAACTTGGCTATGAGTCAATCAGCTTTGGGTTTTTTTTTTTTTTTTTTCCGAGCATTTTGCATTTGCTGGAGACTTAAAGAAATCAAATCCCTGCTCTCATGGAGTTTGCATTCATTTATCCCACAGAGAAACCACGGGAAGCCTGTTTTGACCCTGGAAACATAATGAATGGGACGAGGATTGGGACCGACTTCAAGCTCGGCTCAACTGTCACATACCAGTGTGACTCTGGCTACAAGATCGCTGACCCATCTTCCATCACGTGTGTAATTGGAGGGGACGGAAAGCCTGCGTGGAACCGGGTCTTGCCCTCCTGCAATGGTACGTACCGACGTGTGGGGCCATAGCTGTCTTCAGGGATAACTTGCCTCTGGAACTTGGACCCTCATTTGGGAGAGGGTCTGCACATCAGTCCTCTACCCCTATTAGTGGGGTGACCCTGCAGAGCATTGTGGGATAAGGATTTGGACTTCCTTGACCGTTTAATTTAATTTACTCAGGTTTCTGGGAGAAGAGTATTTTTCTTTTTTTTCTTAAAAATATAAATATATATATTTTAATTGGAGATTAATTACTTTACAATATTGTATTGATTTTGCCATACATCAACATGAATCCACCACGGGTATACACATGTTCCCCATCCTGAACCCCCCTCCCTCCTCCCTCCCCGTACCATCCCTCTGGGTCGTCCCAGTGCACCAGCCCCAAGCATCCAGTATCATGCATCGAACCTGGACTGGCAATTTGTTTCATATATGATATTATACATGTTTCAATGCCATTCTCCCAAATCATCCCACCTCTCCCTCTCCCACAGAGTCCAAAAGACTGTTCTTTCACTTAGATAGTTGGTCATTTCTAACTGTGAAAACTGTGCATTGTATTAAATTCAAACATGCTTTGAACTTATGAGGGATCACAATAAATTCTCTAGTCACAGACTCAATGAAAAAAAAAAAAAAGAGGTCACATTTAGGCAATAGATAAATAATCTAATTTTAAATTAGAGGTTTTTTCCATATCTGAAGACCCATCAAGCAGTTTCTGTTAACTAGTCATCGTATCTGTGTGCATAAAACATCAAAGAATGATTTTCCTTATTTATTTAAATTTAAATAAAACTTAAGAATTCCAAATAATTAAGCAGAAATGACCTTTCCCATATTTCATTTTGGATATCTTATGAAGAACAGTGCATTTGTGCTGAATTAATGTCTGTGAATTACTCAGATCATCAATTAAGCTAAGTGAATGTTGCTATATTTTAAACATCTCTGTAGTTTATATATTAAAGAACATATTTTGGACTAGTTTGTTTTAAAGGCATGACGTAATTTTTCTTTCCGTTGCCTGCAGTTCTTGTTCATTGAGGTTTCCTACTGAATTAGAACAGAAATGGAAACACCCTCGAGTCTCTTGCATGAGTCAAAATGGCTTCGGTTTATGTTGGTTTTGGTTTACATATATCCCAATTAACCAAATGGATGAGTTAGTTTCTTGTTACCATCTGCAGTGAATGCTGTTGCATGTCCTTATTCATTTAGAAAATGGTCTGTTTAATACGTTAATTACCAAAGAGCAAGAGTATATTTATTTTCCTATTATTATCATAATAATATAAAAGAATTTCTAGCATAAGAAAAGCGATTCCTATTTCTCAGATTAACACAGTAACATGGACAGAATAATTATTACTAATTACACGAGAATTCTCTATCTATTTTTCTCAATTACACCAATGTTTGGTTGCTTTGAAGTGTATCATGCAGGTTTGGTGCTTATCTTCAAATCTGGGGAAGAATGTATAAGCACAGCACAATTTATCAAGGTAGCAGAGAACCTAAAACGCCACGTCTGTTTCCTTTCATTTCATCCTTTTTAGTTGTCATTGTTTCCTATTATCATAAAGTAATATTCTTTCATCCTATTTGTGAACAAAGTAAATCTTTGCAGAAATACTGGAAGACTCCTTCTATCAGTTTAGATGTATCACTTAATTTTTTAAGAAATCAACCACACAAATTCAACCATGTTATTTCTGAAATATATATATATATATATGTATATATTTCAGACTGGTGGGCTGCAGTCCACAGGGTCTCAAAAAGTCCAATATGACTGAGTAACTAAGCACAACAGTTACACTTGAGCAAATATATCAGAAGATATGATTCCTGATTGATAAGATCTCTGTGTGATCATTTGGCCATCCAAATGTTAGCCCAGTAAAGATTTATTTCCACTTATCATTTATCCTTGTTTAAAATTCAAAATAGCTTAACTTTTTCTTACAGAATATGGATATTTGTAAAAAGATCTGCTTGAATTTTATATGTCTAAAATAAAGTAAATTTTTGTCCTTCATTTGTACTTATCTTTAAAAATTTGAATTTTGAGTGTTTAAGAAAATTTATATGTATAAATATAAACATATACATATATATATATATATGTATTTTGAAAATAATGTATGGTTGACTTTTTAAAAATTAAGTGATCCATTTCAACGGGTAGAAGTCTTCCAGCCTTTCACTGAAAACTTTGAGCTTTGAAGTTTAGCATAGAGAATTTCCTCCATGTAAAAGTAAAAACATTTTTTTTCTACTTAAGATTGTTAAAAAAAAGAAGTCATGGCAATTGTTTTAGGGTGATAAAATTGCTCTGAGTTAAGACATTAGCATGAAGGCTGCTCTTAGCTCAGTTAAGTGAAATCTCTACTAGTGTGAAGCTATCAGGTGTCTAAGCTGTCCTCGTTGACTTCCTAGAGCTTGACTTTTCTTTCCAGGCGCATAGAGCAGGCCCTGGGAAATCTGCGCAGTCATCAGTGAGGCACTTTGACGCCAGCATCAACATCTGAGGAGCTTTATTCATCCTGGCCATCCATTAGGACTTAACAGTGTGCTAATCAAAAGATTAAGCATGTTATCTCTGATTTCTATCATTTTTAATGCTTGAAAACTGTCACACCTAGAAGAAATAAGCTATAGAAATACGAACTTTTCAACAGACTGAAAATGATTATGAATCCAGATCACAGAAGGTGTCCAGGATAAGGAGGCATGTAGTCAGGCCACAGAGGGTGGAATCAGTGTCACCTCAATGGATACATAGCATTCTAAACAGATGAGCAGACATGGACCTCTTTTAAAGTAAAAACAGGAGAAATGGAAGGATTTGCGATTTAATCCAAAAACTGGGTCTTTCAAAACTGGAATTGAATTGGATGTCTACTTTAAGATGCTTAGCAATAGTATTTTAAATATCCAGGCTACAGTTGTTGTTGTTGTTGTTTTTTTTTTCTCAGCAAGTGCAATGCTGAGAGTAAATAAGATGATCAGAGGGAAAATAAACACAGAATCTTCTCTCACTGAGCTGTGCACGTAGCACCTCAGCAGTGTACCTGCCTTAACTTTCTACTTTTGCGTTCCTTCAGCTTTCAGTGGGACTTACAAGAAGGGACCCCAGATACACTAGTAACTATACCTGTCACTCTTGAGCTGAATCTATGATGAAAGGATAGCAAAGACTAAAAATGGTTATTTTTCTTTTAGTCTCATAGTAATTAGACAATTACAAAATGGAAATAATCTTTGTATCACTTAAGTTAATATGGTGTTTGAGATCAACTGGAAAATCCTAGTGAGACTTTTGAAGTGACTTAAGAATTTGTCCTTATTCGACCTGTTCCTGCTTTCATGAGAACTGTTTTCATTATTACTTTAGCATGTCTGAGAACGTTCTTAAAAATAATATTAGGTCCTCCTCTTAAGTTGAGTTACTTTTATTCTCACTTGCTCAATCTTTGCTTTTCTTCCTATTTCACTTTTGATAGAGACGTAAAATCAGTTTTTGACTATGATACTTTGTTAGGTCTTTGAATATTCATGTTGACGGCAGAATGCTGTCATTTTTAGGTCCCTGTCACCTGCCGTGTGGTTACACACAGCACATAATTCTCGATTGATCTCTTTCAGCCCCCTGCGGAGGCCAGTACACGGGATCGGAGGGGGTGGTCTTGTCACCCAATTACCCTCACAACTATACCGCCGGTCAGATCTGCCTCTATTCAATAACGGTACCAAAGGAATTTGGTAAGGTTTTCTTATTTTCAATTCACTGTCATATTTCTTTCTGTGATAATATTTCCATCATTTTATAAACAAATGCATCAGCCCTTGATTTAATGAATTAATATAAAAGAAGATGATGTGTGACAGGTTTTCCAAAGGTGTCTCATACAAGATCCACTGTAGTGGATGTAAAATGCTTAAACTTCCATCTCGGATTCCAGTCCAGAATAAGCAGAATAATTTTGGCTTTGTTCTTGTTGTTGTTAGGAAGCATTTTCTCTTTTGGTTGTTTGTGTGTGAGGAAGATCATTTCCTCACATGTGGGCCAGGGGAACCTGAGCAGTCTGTGAGATACTGGCATGTATATTGATTATTGATTATTCTGGAAATCACTGGGTCAGTGAACCCACCTTTGAGTGACTGCAGATGTAAAAGTAGGCAGTGCCCTGTCTGACCCCTCTGAATCTGACATCCCGTTTTCTTCCTGAACTTGGCCCTGAGCCCGTTTTCTGGGACGGCTTCATGCCTAGATGGCCCTACGCTGACAGGCTTCTGGTGGCTCCCTCAATATCTCCCCCTCACTCTAGACCGGGAAGATACCTCTGTGTTGGATTCGTTCCCAGAGTCAGAACAGAATAGCTTTTATAATTTTGTGGAATAGTTCCTTTCTCCCAGCAGTAAAAGTTAAAACCCAACATACTCTATAATTCTTTTCTTTACACTCAAAATAGCAGCCACCCTCTCATAGAAATAAAACTGACAAAAATTCTAAGGTTCCATTCTGTTTGAGGGCAAACATTTTAAAAACACAATTATGTGATGAGAAAGTTAATTGCTGCTCAAGAAACTTGCATATGGGAGACATGATTTCTATGAACTTCTTTCATATTAATCACAGGCTTCTAAAAATCTAATAAAAACCTCCTCCAGGGACCTACTTCAGCCTCTGGTGGTTTAGATCACCTCATAAACAGTGCAAGGCAACGCACTCAGTATCTTAAGCTCCTTCTTTCAGGCAGTTCTCAAGGGTGACTGAGTTTCCAGGCAAGGCTTCCCTCGTGTCATCTTGCTGTGTTAAAAAAAAATCAGGTGTCTGATACTTAGAGGGTGATGGATGTGATCACAGAAACCAGGGCAGAGAGACCAGACTCCCAAGAAGGTCCACTGACTCTATCAGTAAGTGGAAAATGGAGAATACCAATTTAATTTAAAAACTGAAAGACTGGCTTCAAAATATTTATTTTGTTATAAAAAATGAACAGTAAAACTTACTAGATTTCTACTCTTTATGATGACCAATGCCTCTAAAATCCTGTGTTTGTTGTTGAGTCACGGAGTTGTGTCCAATTCTTTGTGACCCCTTGGACTGCAGCACACCAGGCTCCCCAGTCCTTCACTGTCCCCCAGGGTTTGCTCAGATTCACATCCATTAAATCGGTGATGCCATCCAACCATCCAACCTTTGTTGGATGCCATCCAACCTTTGTTGTCCCCTTCTCCTCCTGCCCTCAATCTTTCCCAGCATCAGGGTCTTTTGGAATGAGTTGGCCCTTGGCATCAGGTAGCCAAAGTATTGGAGCTTCAGCTTTAGCATCAGTCCTTCCAATGAATATTCAGGGTTGATTTCCTTTAGGACTGACTGGTTGATATTTCTACTGGTCAAGGGACTCTCAAGAGACTTCTTCAGCACTGCAGTTTGAAGGCATCAGTTCTTTAGCTCTCAGCCTTCTTTATGGTCCAGCTCTCACATCGGTACACGACTACTGGAAAAAACACAGCTTTCACTATACGGACCTTTGTCAGCAAAGCAATATTTCTGCTTTTTAATATGCTATCTAGGTTTGTCATAGCTCCCCTTCCAAGGAGCAAATGTCTTTTAATTTCATGGCTGTAGTCACTGCCTGCAGTGATTTTGGAGAACAAGAAAATAAAGTCTGTCACTGCTTCCACTTTTTCCCATCTATTTTCCATGAAGTGATGGGACCTCATTCATTTCTTTATTCTTAAAAAAGCATTTTGTGCCAACCTATCCCTTCATTTTCAGTGGTGTTTGGGCAGTTCGCCTATTTCCAGACGGCGCTGAATGACCTGGCAGAGCTGTTTGATGGGACGCACCCACAGGCCAGATTGCTCAGCTCACTCTCGGGGTCTCACTCAGGTAAACCTTCAGTGAGCTCTTTCATTCTAGTCACACAGCCAGGAGAATTAATATTAAGCTTGTCTATTTTAATTTTCTTTTGTGGAGGAGAAATTTAATCATCTTTGAATTTGCTTGCTTACTTAGTAAAATCTTATTTTCAATGTAAAATTTCAAATGCATCGTTATCCCACATATAAAACCATCTGACTGTATCTTTTTTTTTAAACTAAGAACACAAAACATTTAATACCTATCTCAGAAGAAAATAAAAATATCAGAAAATAAACACCCTGTTATTTTCTATCCTATAGATGATCTCTGATTTTCCCTCCAGGTGAGACATTGCCTTTGGCCACATCCAACCAGATTCTGCTCCGATTCAGCGCGAAGAGCGGGGCTCCAGCACGGGGTTTCCACTTTGTGTATCAAGGTGCGTCTCTGCCCTCTTTGCCCTCCTCCCACACCATACGTAGCATTGTTTTCAGCACCAAAAACATGACTTGTACTTTATTTAATAATTGAGAGTTTGAAGGCATCTTCATAATTATAATAACATTATTTGATAAA
Organism: Ovis aries; assembly: GCF_016772045.2. Lineage (NCBI taxonomy): Eukaryota > Metazoa > Chordata > Mammalia > Artiodactyla > Bovidae > Ovis > Ovis aries. The sequence goes on along the minus strand of NC_056079.1, from coordinate 2,547,477 downwards.
AATATTAAAGTGTTTTCTTTTGAAAATTAAATATGATATTTCTAAGACAAAGATACAGTTGTGCTTCATTTTTTGACAGGATCAGGGAACAGATATTTCTGAGATTACCTTAGTATAGCACTCCACAATTTGCGAAATAATTTCAATATTGTAACATTTTCCTAATTAAGTAAAATATTTCATAATAGATTTTAGTAACCGTCTTAATGAAATACACTTAAAGCACATTGCGTGATTCCAAACCTTGCTGTAAAACTAATTGAAAATGAAATGTACTAAAATCGAACTAAACCCAAAATACCATCCATGTTTCTATCACTGGAGGTACCTATTTTATTTTGCTTAAGTTCTAACTTTAGGCAAGTCACATCTTTACATTTATTTTTGAACTTGGAGTTTATTCAAAATTCTTGAAATTGCTCAAAGGTTCTGGACCATGAAGATTTCTTTCCTGTTTCTAGTTCACCTTTAGATTGCATATCCATTATGTGAATTTGAGAATACACCCCATGGACTGAAAAGTTTGTCCACTTTCAGAGGGACAGGGAAAGTCTCTAGATCTAAACTGTAATAACTGTCCAGCTGAGATCAGACAGAGGTTGTCATTTTCAGAGATACAGTAACTTCCTGTTCAAAGTGAGAGGAATACTTAGCGTTTCTAGATCCCAGTGTTCCTGGAGGCTGGAGCTATTGCAGGCGGCTCTTAAACATTTTCTTCAGCAAAGGAGGAGAATAACTTCCTGGCAAAAATGTCTTTCCTTTAATAAGGACTTTTTCAGAAAACATCCTCGACAACTTCATGGTTTTCATCAAGTTATAGAGAGGAACAGTCTGTCATGTCATTCATAAATCATTTATGATCATCACACACTGAGAAATGCATGGCCTCAAAATATTTCATGATAAAAACCCTTTGGCATTCAGTAATAAGATGATTTAAAAGTCATAGAAAGAGTGAGCATGTTTGACAGGTCAGGAGAAAGTGAAAGTGAAGTCGCTCAGTCGTGTCTGACTCTTTGCGACCCCATGTACTGTAGCTTACCAGGCTCCTCTGTCCATGGGATTTTCCAGGCAAGAGTACTGGAGTGGGTTGCCATTTCCTTCTCCAGAGGATCTTCCTGACCCAGGGATTGAACCCGGGTCTCCCACATTGTAGACAGACGCTTTATCATCTGAGCCACCAGGGAAGTCTCTCAGGTCAGAAGTACCTCTAATCCAGTTTAAGAAGCACTTGCTTGTGTGACAATGCTGTTACATTAAAATTAACTGCATTGTTCAAATTAAACTTTTGTTAAAATGTAAATAACTAAACCAGTAAATATGGCCTTTATAGTAGAGGGTACAATTTAGGCAACTCACTTCTCACCAAATCCTAATTTTCTTTAAATACATGCTATATTACTTTGCAGAAGCAAATTCACAAACCAAACTAAGCTGGTATGACATTTAAGGAAACTGGGCTACTTGGTTTAAGTACATATTTTTGTCCTGGAAAAACTTCAAGTGCCTGGCATTGTCTGCCCGATTAGGGACTTCCTTTAATTTTTTATAAAGATTAGAAAATTGATCAGATTATCAGATAAAATACCGGAGGCACATGATCCTACATCTATCCTGTCTGCAAATGCTATCTTTAGAAGTCATGGTTTTTAAAATGACATTTCTTGTTTTAAGACAACATATTATCATTAATTTACAATTGGATGTGTTCAGTGGCTCAGTTGTGTCCAACTCTTTGATAGCCTATGTACTGTAGCACACCAGGCTCCTCTGTCCATGAGATTTCCCAGCCAAGAATACTGGAGTGGGTTGCAATTTCCTTCTCCAGGGGATCTTCCTGACCCAGGGATCATTAAAATGTATGAAATTCAGAAAAGTAGAAAGAAAAGCAAATTCTTTATAGAAGTAACATATTTTCCTTGTGCTTGAGAATATATAATGACTATAGCATGTTCAGTATTTCTTCTAAGATTCCAAAGTATCTCCTTTTCTTGCTTTGTTATTGCAATTAGTTTATGCAAAAGTTGACGTCTTTTTATCAAAGCCCAATCCTTTGGAGCTAAAGAATTAGGATCTTGAATGCAATTTATCAATTACTCAGAAGCACATGGGAAAGTTTTCAATCCCTCTCGAAAATGAATTGAACATTGCCTTCTGAAAGATAGTAGTTAAGTGGAAGCCTAGAAATTATTACAACTCTATTGTGTAAAAACTTTCTGAATATTGCTTCCATGTGCCACTTACAGCTTCATTCCTCCATAAGTTATTAATGCTTAAAATTGTGCAGGGACTTCCTGACTTCTGTGGCTGCAGGCTGTCTAGCCCTCGTTCACAGACAGCCCTGTTGTAAAGAGCTGTTCAGGGTCCCATGAAGAATGGGTGCAGGTGTCAGGCGCAGAAAACCTATGGGTGATCCAGGCACGCTCTCTGCCCCTCTGTGTGGTCCTGGTTAATAACACAGAGACATTGCTGGTGAGGATGCTGCTGTCCTAATCTTGTGAAGAAATGAAAGTATGGAGGCTTCTTTATTATTTGTATTTTTTATAGAGTGTTGTAACTGTATGTTTTTGTTGTTGTTGTTCAGTTACTAAGTTGTGTCCAACTCTTTGTGACCCCATGGACTGCAGCTCACCAGGTTCCCCATCCCTCACCATCTTCTGGAGTTTGTTCAAGTTCATGTTCATTGAGTTGGTGATGCCATACAACCATCTCATCCTCTGTTGTCCCCATCTCCTGCCTTTAGTCTTTCCCAGCATCAGAGTCTTTTCCAGTGAGTCAGTTCTTGGCATCAGGTGGCCAAAGTATTGCAGCTTCTGCTTCAGCATCAGTCCTTCAAATGAACATCCAGGGTTGATTTCCTTTAGGATTGACTAGTTTGAACTCCCTGCTGTCCAAGGGACTCTCAAGAGTCTTCCCCAGCACCACATTTCCAAAGCATCAATTCTTAAGTGTTCAGCCTTCTTTATGGTCCAGCTCTCACATACCTACTGGAAAAACCATAGTTTCGACTATTGCTGGTTTGTTTTTTTTTGGTTTTTTGTTTGTTTGTTTGTTTGTTTGTTTTGGCTTCCCATGCTCCTTGCAGGTAGAAGGATACATTCGTAAAGTGAGGCAGGTAAGAGGGTGATGGAATCTTTCACCACCACAAATTCTCTAAGCTATAGACATGAGCAGACAGCTGTCTTACTGCACCTCTTTTAGGGTTGAAGGAGAAAAAAAAAGAAAACAATGATAGCAATAAAATAACCCTGAAGGCAGGCAAGAATAATTTATCCAAGTAAAGCAGTCTTTCCTTTTTCACTGAATGACAGATGAACATATTCTATTTCTCAAAATCACTCTGTTCTCATAGTTGAAAAATCTGTCCTGACAAGCCAGTACTAGTCTGTGAATTCAAACATATATCACTGAATTATGCACAACACTTTATGCTCAATCTTCTTTGTAAGAAGTATGCATTTTATAAGCTCTTGATACAACATGTGAATTTCTTAGAACTGGAATACTAACTTATAATTTATGCCATCTGAGAAAAGATGAGGCCTGGGAAAAATCAACTAAAACATGTATCTGGTTGCCTAGAAAGGATGTCAAGCAAAGAAAACCTTAGTCTAAATTCTTCCTCCCAAACTTAGAAAAAGCTTTTCCACTCCCTGTTCCTGTTTTCCCCATAGTCAGAATATTGCCCGTTTTCAGATCATGAAAGTCCCAGAGAATAGCACCCAGTCTCTGCACAGCGCAGTCCATGCCCTGAGAAGCCAGTCACGTGTTTACCACCCTCTGTTCCAGGCAAACCTCATCCCCTTCCACTCAGCCCTGGCTGATCTCAGTTTGCTTCACAGCATTCACTGAAACACGGAGAATAATTGCTTGTTGCTGTCATTGTTGTTGTTCAGTTGCCAAGTCGTGTCACAGTCTTTGTGACCCATGGACTGCAGCACACCGGGCTTCCCTATCCTTCACTTTTTCATGACCTTTGTTGAAACTCATGTCCATTGGGTTAGTGATGCCACCCAACCATCTCATCCTCTGTCATCCCCTTCTCCTCCTGCCTTCAATCTTTCCCAGTATCAGGGTCTTTTCCAATGAGTCAGCTCTTGGCATCAGGTAGGCAAAGTATTGGAGCTTTAGCTTCAGCATCAGTCCTTCCAATGAATATTCAGGGTTGATTTCCTTTAGGATGGACAGGTTTGATCTCCCTGCTGTCCAAGGGACTCTCAAGAGTCTTCTCCAGGATCACAATTTGAAAGCATCAGTTCTTTGGCACTCAGCCTTCTTTATGGTCTAACTATCGCATCCATACGTGACTACTAGAATAATTGCTACTGGCATGAAATTTCTCTGTGGTATGGCCTGAAATCGCCAGGTGAGGACACGCCCAGAGGATGGGCTGAAAGGGAGCAGCTGATCAGTATGGCTGGACTTTCCCCCCAGATGCCACAGGCACTTCTGATGCTTCAAGATTCTAGGTTTCTCTGCCCCATTTTCTCAGATTCTTAAAACTGATCTCTTTACTTTTCCAACTTCTTCCTCTAAAATATGTTCTCCATCATTTCATTCAAATGCAGGTATTATTCATTTATTGTTATTTTCCTTAAACATACACAACTCTGAAGTTTGTGAGGAAAAGGTTAATAGCAACATGTGTACAGATGACCCCTGATGGTATGTTTCTCCTCATTCATGAGACCCTGGAAAAACACTGTTGGAGGCCCTTTGACAAGTGTGGAAACATAGCCATAAGTAATGGTGCTTCTCAAATAGTTCAAGACAAATAGACCAATTAAGGTTAGAGATTTCTCCATATTTATAAAAAAAATTGTCAAGAACTGACTGTAGAGTATCATTGTATTTATTTGTTTGCTTCTCCCTCTCATGCTACTGTTCAACTGTAACACAATACTCAGACACTAAAATATGACAAATATAAGCTGTGAGCAATATGTTTACAATAGAATATTATATTCTGTGTTGTTTTCAGTTATAGAAAAATATTCTGTAATATCATTAATTTTCTCATAGTTATTAGATAATATGCAATTTTATTAACTTTTGCCTCTGATAAAAAATATTTCAACACAGAATTGAAGCTTAGTTTATTCAAAATAGTCTTCTGACTTCCATTCTCATACAAGTGGTTCCAGCAATTTACCCAAGTGGTGTCAGTTATTGCTCGGGTTCAATTCAACCCAAGGTGCCAGAGTATTAGGAAAAGCACCATAAAGACAGAAGGATTCTTTGTAAGTAAAATGCCCCCCTCAGAGGGCTGCACTTTCGCAGAAGGTACTCAAGGACAGGAGGATCAGGATCCCGAAGATGATAAACATGAACTGACTCTCAATGCAGGGACAGAAGCCAACATGCAAACTCCCAAGTGCGTAGCTGGTGGATCTATTTCTCAGAGTGTCGGTTTGGGGTAACCCACCCCTTTGCCCCTGAAGTGTGTTTCAAACTTGATCTCGTGCCTCCTTTTGTAAACAGGAAAATTGCTTATAGTGATCACTGCCTACATATCAGTATGTAGATCAGAATTCTGATCTACAGCCTGAGTGGATGCCTCACTGGAAGGAGGCTCACCTACCATGCCCAGGGTCAAAGACCATGAGATCCACACGCTGTGGGGAACATGGGGACAAGCAGAGAGCTGGGGGTGGCTGCAGGAGGCAGGCCTGTGCAGTGGAGCTGAAGGCGCTGCCGTGGGCTCAGCGCTGTCAGGGCCCTCTGTGGTGGTGGGCATCGTCATCCGTACGTGGATGTGGGAGGGACGGGGCAGGGCTGGCTGGGATCAGTAGAGGTGGCAGTCCTGTGAATCTGGGGCGGGGGATTTGGGGTCTTTGTGCGGCTCGCACAGTGCTCCCAGTGTTGCCTGTGATCACAAATATGCAGTGGCCTCCGAGACTGTGTGTGGTCCGCAGAGGGAACCAGCTCTCAGGAAGCCAGCGGCCAGGTGTCAGAGTCAGGGCCAGTCCTCGTGTTTCCCACTCCTTCAGCAAGTGACGTCCCGCCAGCCGCAGTGTCCTGCCAAGCTCTGCTCTCTGCTGTGTAATCTGTTCTTTTCATTTCCAAACATCCAGCTGTAACATTAGACACTGGGAAAGGGTCAGTGCCCCCTCCACCCCAGATGGACCGCTGCTCCCTGCCTCCCACCCTGGAGAATTGCTGGTCCAATGGGAAGACCCTAGGAAGGAGAAGGTTGGCTGTGCCCTCAGCCACCCCTGTTCCCCTCTACTCCCTCCCAAGTCTTTCCTGACAGGATGAATCCCATAATTGTATATTTTCTTATGGTATGTTTTTTTCTTAATTTTATTATGGTAACATGAGATTTACTCTCTCATGTTTTCCTTTCAATCATTGTTTAAAATGAGCCATTAGGATTCTGTAAAATTTAGTGCATGATTCGGCACCTTGGGGCTTCCCACATGCCATAGTGGTGAAGAACCTGCCTGTCAATGCAGGAGACGTGAGAGATGCGGGTTTGATCCCTGGATTGGGAAGACCCCCTGGAGGAGGGCATGGAAACCCACTCCAGTATCCTTTCCTGGAGAATCCCATGGACAGAGGAACCTGGTGACTGCGGTCCATGGGGTAGCAAGAGTCAGAGACAACTTAGCGCTCACACAATGCAGCGTCATTAACTGTTGGCTGATCTGATCTTTAGAACTTGGGCGTCATGAATGTCTGCCTTCCCCCCACCCCTTGCCCATCTCCTGGCAACCCCCATCTGCTCTCTGCTTCTCTAAGTTTGTCTCTTGGTTGCTTCCTGTCCATGGGACCGTGAAGTATTTGTCCTTTTGCAACAGACTTGTTCCGCTTCCATGTCCTAAGGGTCCGTCCATGTTGTTGCAAGTAGCACAATTTCCTTCCTTTTTAGAGGGCTGAATAGTATTCTATCATATGTATATACGACATTGCTTATTCACTGGTGGACGTGGAGCTTGTTTCCGTAAGTTGGCTATTGCAAGTAATACCCTTAACATACATGGGGGTGCAGATGTCTCCAGGGGAGGGATTTCATTTCCTTCAGATAAACACTCAGAAGTAAACTGCTGGATCATGTGGTAGTTCTGTTTTTAATTTTGCGTTTTAATCACCATGGTCACATTATAAGTAATCCTTTATATAGCAGCTCTTCTCACTAGAGTCTGAGGTCCTTAAGGACAGGCGCAAGTTCTTAGTCATCTCATTATCACAGGCACGGTAATCTGGGTACTTAGTTAAATTCAGTGCCTGAATATCACTCTGTCCTCATAAAACGCCAGTTCTCCATGGGCCCTGTTTCCCTACCTGTGATGGGAATCTGAGGTGGTCCTCGGGGTTGATTTGAGGAGGCATGTAAATGTGTCAGTTCTTCCTGAGCCATTTCTCAGAGTCTGCAAAAGACATTATCAATTCCCGCATCAGCAGAAACTCTCTGGACTCATCTTAGTCCTGTTTCCAAGGAGACGTCGTGGCTTTGTGCTGCAGACACCGATGGTTGTGCTGTGTGTCTCGCCTCTAGCTGTCCCGAGGACCAGCGACACCCAGTGCAGCTCTGTCCCCGAGCCCAGGTATGGGAGGAGAATCGGTTCGGAGTTCTCGGCAGGGTCCATCGTCCGCTTCGAGTGTAACCCGGGCTACCTGCTCCAGGGCTCCACAGCCATCCGCTGCCAGTCTGTGCCCAACGCTCTGGCTCAGTGGAATGACACGATCCCCAGCTGCGTGGGTAAGTGTGTGTCCCCACGGTGCGATGACTGGCACAGGGTCCACAGTCCCAGTTCACAGAGACACTAAGGACTCTCTTCAGTCCACGTAAGTGGACTCTTGCTCCAGACCTGTTTAAAGGGCAAATTATTTTATCAGAAATAATTGAGTAGCAGCCAAATCCTGAAAATTACTGTGTTTCATGAAACAAGTCATCAGATTAACGCGTATGAAACGTGTTTTCCTTTTCAATGCTTATTAAGTATGCCATCACAAGCCATGGGTATTCAACATAATTTCATTTGGGGGAAAAATCATTATAATGTTGATTTGTTGCATGACTTGTGTAATGCCCTTTTAATAAATTGGTGCTGATGAAGATCTGAGAAATAATAGGTTAATGCATCGCAAATAACAAAGACATTGTTGGTGATACTTTATTTGCTTCATTTTGTGTAAGGACCTCCAGGGCAATCATGATTAGCACTTGAATTCATTTGTGCCTTTTAAGCGTCTCTTCTCTCTGGATTTGCTCACAAATCCCATTAGTATCAGTTGGAGCTGCCTGTCTGCGTATGGAAGAGAAAACTCCACAGAACTTCTTAGCTTGTAGTAGAGGCAATTACTCTAAACAGAGTTCACTTCAGAGAGGCTGGTGTTGGGTACAGTGTCTAAGACTTAGCAGCATAGCAGATGGTCATCTATGGTATTGATCATTTAAAAGAAAACAGACTAAGTCTGACCTTGGCTACAAATGCCTTTTCAAGTGTCATAGTCCATGTAAAACATCCCTTAATAGCTGATCACACAGCAAAGGAGCGCAGAATACAGAATTAGTGTTCTTCACTGTACTTTATTTATACTAAATGTGGGTTTGGCTTTCAGTCCCCTGCAGTGGCAATTTCACTCAGCGGAGAGGTACCATTTTATCCCCCGGCTACCCTGAACCTTATGGCAACAATTTAAACTGCGTATGGAAGATCATTGTTACAGAAGGGTCAGGAATCCAGGTATGTTCGCAAAGCCCAGAGACTCCTGAGAAACAGAGCTCTGCCCACAGGCTGTTCCCGTCTTTGTTTCCCTCTTTTTGTATTGGTTATTCTAAATATGCAAACCGTAACCTGTTTCTCTTTTCTTACCATTGCTACCAAGTGTTTCTAATCATGTGCCTACATTTGAAATTAAAGTGATAGACTTTTAGAATAAAATCTATCAAAAGTGCCATTTGTGGAAATTTTGTGGATGTCATTTCCATGGTTTATTTTCTTTGGTTTTGCCTTTCTCTCACATGTATATTTTTAATGTCATGAAAACTCCATTGGGCTAGTCTAATTTTTAAAATGTATTTATTTTTAATTGAAGGATCATTGCTTTACAATATTGTGCTGGCTTCTGGCACAGATCAACATGAATCTGCTATTGGAATACATACGTCCCCTGTCTCTTGAACCTCCCTCCCACCTTCCACCCACCCCACCCTTCTAGATAGTTACAAAGCCCCAATTTGAGCTCCCTGAGTCATACAGCAAATTCCCATTGGCTATCTATTTTACATATACATTATGTATATGTTTCCATTCTGTTTTCAGTCTGATTTTATTAAGTGAAGGACAAATATTGGCTTGTTTGATAGATTCAAGTGATCAGCTTTGCCACGGAGCAGAACTGGGACTCTCTGGAGATTTATGACGGTGGTGACGCGAGTGCGCCGAGGCTGGGGAGCTTTTCAGGTGAGGTGACCCTGTCCCCGAGTTTCTGTGAATCCGAGTCATCACACCATGACAGACTGCAGAACTCTCAGTGCCGACCTCTCCCTGGGAGACTCTTCTCTGTGCTAACAATTTTCTCTAGTGTTGGGAGGCTAGGAAGGAGAGCACCAGGCCCCGGAGTGAAGGAAAATGCACCGTCCCCTGCAAGCAGTAGGCTGATGGGTGGTGGGCCCCACACTGGGGAGAACTGGGTTATTACCCTATGGATGCAACAGGGTGTTTTCACTGAAGTCAATTTTGTGTGGGGGTGGTTTGGACAACGAACTTTGGGTTGGCTGACTTCCTTTTCTCTTGCACTTGTTAGAAGTATTTGATGGAGTTGGGGACCAAGCACTGAGGTCAGGGAGCAAGGCGGCTGGGGTCCAGATGGAAGGTTGGGGGCAGACGTGGAAACTGAGAACCAAAGTAAACGTATGGAGCATGGGGACAGGGTCTCTCGTGACTGGGCAGGGATTTAGATACGCAGGGATGAGAAAGCTGGCGTGGAGCTGGTGGTGATGGATTTGAACTAAAGACACTGGTGTGAACTCATGGTCTTCGTACATACAGCTGTGCATGCCTGTCTAGTCACTAAGTCATGTCCAAGTCTTTGCAGCCCCATGGACTGTCGCCTGCCAGGCTCCTCTGTCCATGGAATTTCCCCAAGCAAGCATTCTGGACTGGGTGGCCATCTCCTCCTCCAGGGGATCTTCCCAATCCAGGGATCGAACCCACATCTCCTGCATTTGCAGGCAAGTTTTTTACCCCTGAGCCACTTGAGAAGCCCTATGGACAACTGTACAGCCATAGACGTAGAAATATGTGTGTGTGTGTACGTATCTCCCACCTCTGTATCCTGTGAGGTGTAAAACAATAACCCCTCAGCAAGGAGTTACCTACCTAGTACCCAATTGGGTGTTTCTGAAATCACTTGAAGTACCATTCTCCATTAAAGTGGCTTCTTGGAGAGCCACTGACTCTGAAGCTCTGGGAGAGAAAACATGCATGATGAGCCGCTTTGCACAGAAGAGAAATATGTGGATCCATGCTGATATGCGTAGATACGTGCATGAGTGTAAGGAGTAAGAGAGCCTTCCCAAACTATAATAAATCTAAACTAACAAATCGGAAGGAGATGGAATTAGAGCTGCCGCTGGTGGGCATTAGGACATACACGATCCACGTGGGGAGGTCAGTGGAGGCTGAAGTTGGCATATGAGGTTGATGAGGACAGACAGCCACAGTCTCCGTGCACCCCCTCACCTTGTCCTCACGCACTTGCTGCAAAGAAGGAATGAAGTCATTGACAGTGAGAAGCCTGGCCGACACCACCTTCCTAAGGCAATCATGTCAAGACTTCCAGGAATGGGACAAGGTATGCACTGGAATACTGATAAGCCTGCTCTCAAAATAAGCAAACAGGGGGACAGAAAGGCTATATTTGACTTAGAATTGCACTTGCTGTGGTGTAAATCCTCCCGTGCATGCACACTAAGTCGCTTCAGTCTGTCCATGGCATTTCCTAGGCAAGAATACTGGAGTGGGAGGCCATGTCCTCATCCAGGGAATCTTCCAGACCCAGGGATCGAACCTGCATCTCTTACGTCTCCTGCATTAGAGGCAGGTTCTTGATCACTAACACAACCAGGGAAGCCAGTAAGCCCTTCTCCACCCGGGCTGATTTCAGACAGCCAGCATGATGTCACTAAAGCTGAGTTTGGGAGGAACTGCCCTGAAGTAGAGTCTGGAAGCCTCTGAGTCAAATCCCTCACACCTCAGAGTGGGCAAACAGAGTAGCCTCGGGAGAATACCCTCTTCGTGAATCACAGCCTTGTTGTGGCAAGGGGGCTCAAGTAACTCAAAGAAGCTATGAGCCATGCTCTGCTGGGCCACCCACGATGAACTGGTCATAGTGAAGATTTCTGACAAAATGTGGTCCACTAGAGAAGGAGATGGCAACCCACCCCAGTGTTCTTGCCTGGAGAATCCTATGAACTGGAGAATCCTAGTGTGAAAAGGCAAAAACATATGATACCAGAAGATGAGTAACTCAATGGACATGAATTTTGCAAACTCCAGGAGACAGTGAAGGACAAGGGAAGCTGATGTGCTGTAGTTCATGGGGTCACAGAGAGTAGAACCTGATTTAGTGACTAAACAACAGTGGGAGAATACAGCATCATATTTTGATATTTTTGCCAAAAATGTATCACCACCTGAATCTAGTCATGAAGAACATCAGACATTCTCTTCGGAGGTTATGTTGCTTTATAAAAAGTATTTTTTTTTTTTCAAAATGTGTTCATCTATTTTTGGAGAGCTCATTTTCAAGTTTGCCTGCACCTAGACTTATAGTAGGGCCAACACATGATTTGCTACTGTACACCACCCCTGTATGTTTTGTTTTTTAACTGCTCCCAATCTTTTGTATGGGAGATGATGCTGTGAAAGTGCTGCATTCAATATGCCAGCAAATTTGGAAAACTCAGCAGTGGCCACAGGACTGGAAAAGGTCAGTTTTCATTCCAATCCCAAAGAAAGGCAATGCAAAAGAATGCTCAAACTACCACACAATTGCACTCACCTCACATGCTAGTAAAGTAATGCTCAAAATTCTCCAAGCCAGGCTTCAGCAGTATGTGAACCATGAACTTCCTGATGTTCAAGCTGGTTTTAGAAAAGGCAGAGGAACCAGAGATCAAATTGCCAACATCCGCTGGATCATGGAAAGAGCAAGAGAGTTCCAGAAAAACATCTATTTCTGCTTTATTGACTATGCCAAAGCCTTTGACTGTGTGGATCACAATAAACTATGGAAAATTCTGAGAGAGATGGGAATACCAGACCACCTAACCTGCCTCTTGAGAAATCTGTATGCAGGTCAGGAAGCAACAGTTAGAACTGGACATGGAACAACTGGTTCCAAATAGGAAAAGGAGTATGTTAAGGCTGTATATTGTCACCCTGCTTATTTAACTTCTATGCAGAGTACATCGTGAGAAATGCTGGACTGGAAGAAACACAAGCTGGAATCAAGATTGCCGGGAGAAATATCAATAACCTCAGATATGCAGATGACACCACCCTTATGGCAGAAAGTTAAGAGGAGCTAAAAAGCCTCTTGATGAAAGTGAAAGAGGAGAGTGAAAAAGTTGACTTAAAGCTCAACATTCAGAAAATGAAGATCATGGCATCTGGTCCCATCACTCCATGGGAAACAGATGGGGAAACAGTAGAAACAGTGTCAGACTTTATTTTGGGGGGCTCCAAAATCACTGCAGATGGTGACTGCAGCCATGAAATTAAAAGACGTTTACTCCTTGGAAGAAGAGTTATGACCAAACTAGATAGTATATTCAAAAGCAGAGACATTACTTTGCCGACTAAGGTCCGTCTAGTCAGGCTATGGTTTTTCCAGTAGTCTTGTATGGATGTGAGAGTTGGTCTGTGAAGAAGGCTGAGCGCCGAAGAATTGATGCGTTTTGAACTGTGGTGTTGGAGAAGACTCTTGAGAGTCCCTTGGACTGCAAGGAGATCCAAGCAGTCCATTCTGAAGGAGATCAACCCTGGGATATCTTTGGAAGGAATGATGCTAAAGCTGAAACTCCAATACTTTGGCCACCTCATGTGAAGAGTTGACTCATTGGAAAGACCCTGATTCTGGGAGGGATTAGGGGCAGGAGGAGAAGGGGATGACAGAGGATGAGATGGCTGGATGGTATCACTGACTCGATGGACGTGAGTCTGAGTGAACTCCTGGAGTTGGTGATGGACAGGAAGGCCTGGCGTGCTGTGATTCATGGAGTCGCAAAGAGTCGGACACGACTGAGCGACTGAACTGAACTGAATCTTTTGTAATCTCATTTTCTGAACTTATGTCTGAGTATAGTCTCAGCTTAAATATATAAATAATATATTAATATATAATAATACATATTCATTAATATATATTAATGTATAATACTAAAAGCATGAGAATCTCCTATGTAAACAATGACAAAAAAATCCTTTGTAGTGTGCATTTGATTAACTTATAAAACTTTAAAATATTACATGAGCAATTTTTATTAGTTTTATATACTATAATTTGTAAAAAAATTTAAATTCTAATTTTCTAAAATAAAAAATGATTTTGAAAAATATTCTGCACTCAAAAAGTGACTCATATCTTTCAAAAGTATTGAGTTCATGAAAGGGAAAGGAAGACTAAGAAATTTTTACAGACAAAAAAAAAAAAACCTTACAAAACTAAAGGGACACAATCATAGATGGAAAAGCTGTTATTGGCAGATTGTGGAAATTCCAGTGATTTCTGTGGGATATAAAGTCCTGCTGCCTCTATGTTAGTGTTCTTTTTTTTAAATGAACACCTCTGTTTTAAGAAATGCACACTAAATATTTATTAAAAATATGTCACAATGTCTGCAACTTGCTGACAAAGGGTTTAGTTGCTCAGTTGTGTCCGACTCTTTGCGACCCCATGGACTGTAGCCTGCCAGGCTCCTCTGTCCTTGGCATTAGGTTGTCATTCCCTTCTCCAGGAGGTTTTCCAGACCCAGGGAGCAAGCCTGGTCTTCTGCATTGCAGCTGTATTCTTTACCGACTGAACTTACCAGGGAAGCCAAACGGTTTAGAATAAAATAACTTTACACATATCTGTATTGTGGATAGAGATCACTTCACATGTATATCTCTATGTGGACAGAGCTAGATATCATTATTCTGTAATATGTGGCAAGATAGTGTGTATATGGGAGGTTTTTTTTGTACCATATTTTCAATTTTAAGTTAAATGCTACTTAAAATATTTCAAAAAGAGTTCTTTATAAACTTTATATGGAAGAAATGACATATCAGCCATCAAGTCTGAATACATTTTAAAATGTAATACATGTTTACACTTTTTTGTTCCCGTGATAATTTCAATATATTTAAAAAGGAGAATCTGAACCCATTTTAAAAGTTAGCTGTTGACTAAAAGCAAAGAAGAATGAGTAGTTGCTAGAGGTACACATTTCCAGAGAAACGATTGACTGACTTCTTGAATAAATTCAGGTTTTTGATTTTCTGTCTGGATAGCCATGTGTATGTAGGACTTATATTGTAAGCTATTTGAAATCATTTCTGGAAGTAGACAGGTGATAAATTATAAATGGACACGATAGAGCAAAAGTCATACCAATCTGTCGCTGACAAGCAGGATTAAGGGAGAGTAAATACCAGTGGCTGGAGCAGCGTCTGCCGGGCCTGGAGCACAGTCGCTCAGCTTCCCACACGTGTGGTTCTATCTAGGTCAGTGAAGCAGTGCCATCAAAGGCATTCTGCCTGTGGCAACAGTTTTTCAAAAATCCCTGAGCTGCGTTTTGAACCAGGGGAATACGCTTCTTCTGTGCGTCCATTCTGAGCAGAGTCTCAAGCGGACGCCGCTGCAGGGGGCGGACAGTGGTCAGGGAAGGTGCGCATAGCATATGCGCCCGGGGCGCCGAGACCCAGCATCTGTTTAGGAAAACAAATGATTATATTTAGAAGTACGGAAGTACAGACCGGACCGTCCTTGCTGCAATTAATAGTGATGTTTAGAGGGGCCGTGATGATCCACTAAGCCCTTTCATACACACAGTGCCTGTCTGACTCACACACAAGAACTGGACTGTTATTTTGACTTCACAGAATTGGAACATCTTCAAATGTTTTCAGTAACAGGACTGATTTATGTCACAGTCAGCAGTAGAAGTGAGTTTTCCGACTGCACTGCAACATAGTCAGGAAAGACAAGAAGTCAGAAGTGTATGTTGAGAACGTGTGTGTGAAAATGACTTGGCTGAGGGCTGAAGGCGATTAAACACACTGACTATCTGAAATCATAGATAAAACCAGGCAGAAAGTTATACAAATGCTGTAACAAGAACTTACTTTTTGGATTAGTTAGATCATCGCAATAACATTACATTAGCTTTGTACTTTCTGTAGGCATCACCCAAAATATACAGAAATAAAAGACGAATGAGAGGACAGCAAGCATCACACAATTTGAACGAATGTGGATTAAAACTGGAGTTTCTGTTGGGTGTTTCCCTCTTGTCTTGATGTGGGGGTGGGTCGAGCTGGCCCAGCGAGCAGGTGCAGGCAGCGCCCTGACCTTCAGACCCCCTTTCCTCCTCCTCGCAAGTCCATCCCCACGTGCCCACGTGTGCCCTGTTTACTGTTGAGCAGACAGCACGCTGCTTCTGGTACAGCCTAGATGGAGAAAAGGTGATCCTCAGGCAGAAGACTTTCTCAAACAGGCAAGGTCACCCCACCTTGCAGGTTTCCCCCATCTGCACTGTTAACTATTAATTAGTTTCAAAGAATGATCTCTTTAAATGTGTCTGCTGGCCATAGGGATAGGCTTATGTTTTCCCTCTCCTCTCCATGACTCAGTTTCTTAAAAGTCTGTCTCTCTATCTATCTTAATCCATCAAACCAAGTTTGAGTAACAAAGGGGTTGAATCTGCAGTCATTTTCTGTTTATCATTCAGCAAACACAGTGTCTTATAGTGAATTGTATACTCACAAGTTTAGGTCTGAAAAGACTCTGCCTCCCACAGACAACCCCACCTGGATAGTCAGGGAAAATGGTTTGAGGCACTGGCCCCAGATCTCAAGTGGGAAATTTGTCTTCCAAAGAACGTACACATCTGTGGGCATACACATGCGTGTACACACACACAGTCATTAGGAGTGTACCTGGTATTTTCTTTTGTCTTCCATTTTTACCCTGTTCTTCTTCCAAAACAGTCAGGTAATACTTTGTATACTGACTAGCCAACAACGCAGCCCGTATACATATTACTAGTCCCAGCACATTGTCAGACTGAGGGTGAACTTCTGTAAACCCAAAGAGTTTCTGAAAGACTACATGCTAATCCAAGGTTAATGAGATGTCCTTAATCTATTTTTAGGACGCAGTTCTTACCTGGGGTCATTGGTTTGCTTACAGCTGCTTGAGGGTCCTAGAATTGTTTGAGTAGAAAGTGAAGGGCAACTGGGGATCTTGCCCTTGCAACATTGTTCATCTGTCTTGGATAATTACCAGCTTATTTCCGTATTTTGTTATGGGGATGACCCACAGAAATGTTATGGGGAGGGAGGTGGGAAGGGGGTTCATGTTTGGGAACGCATGTAAGAATTAAAGATTTTAAAATTAAAAAAATAAAAAACTAAATAAAAGAATCGTATTTATACTATGCGTGTCTATAATGTATAATATTTACACATTAGCATCCTCACCATCCATGGATTTGCCTGCACCATGGGGAGGAGTTTTACCCGAGGAGTAGCTCCTTCACACACTGGAAATGTGTATTCGTTCAGAAAATGACTTGGATACAGTAGAATATCAAGCATGTGCCCCTTGGGAAACAAGGGACTTAGGCTAGCTTGTTGCTTTCCCATATTATGATGCGTTCTGGTAACGCATTCTAAACTTCTGGCTGAAGGGCATGTCCTCAGGACCCTGCAGCACCACGGCCCTGGTTCCACCCTCATCCTTAGCATCTCTAAATTTCCCTACTTGTCAGTTGCTACAATGCAGGCTAGAACATTTTCATTAAAGGAAGCATTATATAAAATAAACCTGCATTTTCCTTTCCTTGTATGTTTCATTGAAATTGTTTGCAGATTTCAGAGGGAACATTATTCCGTATGAATCACAAAGGGATAAAGAAGAGAATATATGATCAAAAACAACCTCTTCTGAATAACATATTACATCAGATATCAGGTGGCCAAAGTATTGCAGCTTCAGCTTCAGCATCAGTCCTCCCAATGAATATTCAGGGTTGGTTTCCTTTAGGATGGACTGGTTTGATCTTCTTGCAGCCCAAGGGACTCTCTAGAGTCTTCAACACCAGAATTTGAAAGCATCAAATGTTCAGAACTCTTCCTTCTGTATGTCCAGCTCTCACATCTGTACATGACTCCCCATAGCCTTGACTACGTGGACGTTTGTCAGCAAGTGCTGTCTTTGCTATTTAACGCACTTGTTTAGGTTTGTCATAGCTTCCTGCCAAGAAGGAGTCACCTTCTAATTTCACGGCTCTAGTCACCCTCTGCAGTGATTTTAGAGTCCAAGAAGAGGAAAGTTGCCATTGATTCCACCTTTTGCCATGAAGTGGTGGGACTAGATGCCATGATCTTAGGTTGTTTTTTTGTTTTGTTTTCTTTTTTAATATTGAGTTTTAAGCCAGCCTTTTCACTTTCCTCCTTCACCCTCATCAAGAGGCTGTTTAGTTCCTCTTCATCTTCTGCCATTAGAGTGGTATCATCCACTGTCTGAGGTTTTTTATATTTCCCCCTGCAATCTTGATTCCAGCTTGTGCTTCATCTAGTCTGTAGTCTGGCATTTCACATGATATACTCTGCATATAAGTTAAATAAGCTAGGTGACAATACACAGCCTTGATGCACTCTTTCCCAGTTTTGAACCAGTCCACTGTTCCATGTCCAGTTCTATTGCTTTTTGACCTGCATACAGGTTTCTCAGGAGACAGATAAAATAGCCTGGTATTTCCATCTCTCCAAGAGTTTTCCACAGTTATGATCCACACAGTCAAAGGCTTTAGCATAGTCAATGAAACAGAGGTAGATGTTTTTCTGGAATTCCCTTGCTTTCTCTGGGATACAGCAAATGTTGGCAATTTGATCTCTGGTTCTTCTACCTTTTCTAAACCCACTGAAACATGTGGAAGTTCTCGGTTCACATGATGCTGAAGCCTAGCTTGGAGGATTATTAGCATAACCTTACTAGCATAGGAGATGAGTGCAATTGTCTAGTGGTTTGAACATTCTTTAGTACTGCTCTTGTTGGGAATTGGGATGAGGATTGACTTTTTCCAGTCTTGTGCCCGCTGCTGGGTCTTCCAAATTTCCTGACATACTGAGTGCAGCACTTTTATCAATTCATCTTTTAGGATTTGAAATAGCTGTGCTGAAATTCCACCACCTCCACTAGCTTTATTGGCAACAGTGCTTCCTAAGGCTCACACTTCACACTCCAAAATGTCTGGCTCTGAGTGAGAGACAATACCATCGTGGTTATCTGGGTCATTAAAATCTTTGTTGTACAATTTTTCTGTGTATTCTTTCCTCCTATTCTTGATCTCTTCTGCTTCTATTAGGTCTTTACCATTTCTGTCCTTTATTGTGTCCATCTTTGGATGAAATGTTCCTTTGATATTTCCTATTTTCTTGAAGAGATCTATAGTCTTACCCTTTCTGTTGTTTTCCTCTTTTTTTTTTTTTGCATTGTTCATCGAAGAAGGCCTTCTCGTCTCTCCTTGTTATTCTCTGGAACTCTGCATTTAGTTGGGCATACCTTTCCCTTTCTCCTTTGCTTTCACTTATCTTCTTTCCTCCACTATTTGTAAAGCCTCCTCAGACAAACACTTTGCCTTCTTGCATTTCTTTTTTGGTGGATGGTTTTATCCACTGCCTCCTGTACAATATGACATACCTCTGGAGGAGGGAATGGCAAACCACTCCGTATATTAGCTGTGAGAACGCTACGAACTGTATAAAAAGGCAAAAAGATATGACACCGAAAGATGAGCCCCCAGGTCAGAAGGTGTCCGATGTGCTACTGGGAAAGAGCAGAGGACAACTACTAACAGCTCCAGAAAGAACGAAGCGGCCGGGCCAAAGCAGAAACGATGCTCGGCTGCGGATCTGTCTGGTGATGAAAGCAAAATCTGATGCTGTAAACAACAGTTTCGCATAGGAACCTGGAATGTTAGGTCCATGAATCAAGGTAAATTGGACATGGTCAAGCAGGAGATGGCAAGAGTAAACATGGACATCTTAGCAATCAGTGAACTAAAATCGATGAGAATGGGTGGATTTAATTCAGATGACTATTGTATCTACTACTGTGGGCAAGAATCCCATAGAAGAAATGGATAGCCCTCACAATCAACAAGAGCGCACAATGCTATCCTTGGGTACAGACTCAAAACGACAGAATGACCTCGGTCCATTTCCAAGGCAAACCATTCAACATCACAGTAATCCAAGTCTATGCCCCCACCACTGATGCCAAAGAAGCTGAAATTGATCAGTTCTGTGAAGACCTAGAAAACCTCCTAAGACTAATACCAAAAAATGATTTTCCATTCATCATAGGGGATTAGAATGCAAAAGTAGGAAGTCAAGAGATACCTGGAGTAACAGGCATTTTTGACCTTAGGGTACAAAATAAAGCAGGGCGAAGGCTAACAGAATTCTGCCAAAAGAATACACTGGTCATAGCAAACACCCTTTTTTAACAACAGAGGAGACAGCTTTACACATAGACATCACCAAATGGTCAATACTGAAATCAGATCGATTACATTCTTTGTAAATGAAAATGGAGAAGCTGTATACAGTCAGCTAAAACAAGACGTGGAGCTGACTGTGGCTCAGATCATCTGCTCATATCTAAATTCAGTCTTAAACTAAAGAAAGTGGGGAAAACCACTTGGCCAGTTAGGTACAGGTTAAATCAAATCCCCTATATTATGTGGTGGAGATGATGAATAGATTCAAAGGATTGGATCTTGTAAACAGACTGCCTGAAGAGCAATGGACAGAAGTCCATAATATTGTACAGGAGGCAAGGAATAAAACCATCCCAAAGTGAAAAAAAGGAAAGGGAACTTCTTACCATGCCTGGAAAAAGAGAATAGCTCAAACTGTAATGATCAAAGCCAATACTTGGATTAAATATGTGACGATCAGATAAGCTAAGGGGATCTGTACACCGAAACAAATGTCCTCAGTGTTTTCTTTTTTGTGGAAATATAATTGACTGACAGTATGGTGTTTGCTTTAGTGTACAGCAAAGTGATTCTCTTGAATAATGTGTATTTTTCCAGATTATTTTCTATCATAGGTTACTATAAGTTACTGCATATAGTTCCCTGTGCTGAATAGTATATCAGTATATCATTGTTGTTTGTCTATGTTATACATGAATGTGTATCTGCTAATCTCAGACTCCTAATTTATCACTTCCTGCCTCCCTTTCTACTTTGGGAAATTTGAATTTATTCTCTGTGTCTGTTCGTCTGTTTCTGTTTTGTAATTAGATTCATTTGTATTATGCTTTAGATGGCACATATAAGTGATATCATGTATATCCTTCTCTGACTTACAGCACTTAGTGTGATATTCTTATGATTTTGTAATGAGAGAAGTGAACACATCCCTGATATTAAAGCCCAGCTTGCATTACTTCCTGCAGGTACCACGGTGCCAGCGCTGCTCAACAGCACGTCCAACCAACTCTACCTGCACTTCCAGTCAGACATCAGCGTGGCCGCTGCTGGCTTCCACCTGGAGTACAAAAGTAAGCTCCCCTGTCTCTGCATCTGGCTTTCCCTGTGACACTGAGTGATTTTCTTAAAGGGGAAATGGATCCCTGCCTTTATTACACAGTTAAATTTTGTTCTAAAGTTATGTTTAGAAGTTCCATGTAGTTGGGTGTTACAAAACCAATCTCTATGAACTATATTGTTATTACACTCATTAATATTGATATAATATTTTGTTACATAATTATATCATAATACTATATCATTATTTGAACTGTATCTTATTGTATAACATAATTATATTATGAAAAGATAAATTTATAGGGAAATGAAGAAATTAGGATATGGAATAATTTGATAAAACATTGGCTTTGCTTTCAGGCTGTTTGTGTTAAAAAGAAAAAAAGTACAAAATACCCATTTGTAATATTGCTAGTTTTTCTTGTGAGTGGTAGAAAATACTCAGATAAGGATCTAAAAATGTAGAAGTCATAATTTCCAAATAGATTATGGTCATAAGCTCTTTCTACTTCTAGTCTCAGAGGCTGTTAGAATGGGACCAGCAGAGAGCCGCCCCTTCAGTGCCTATATTTGTGTGTTATTCATTTTAATTGGAAGAAGGTAACGCAAAGGAGATGTTAACCTTTTAAAAAATGGATGTGAGACTGAGTTAATAGTCTGATAAATGGGATGGCAAAGGTCAGACTCACAAATCCACTTTGACGTTTGATTATGCAGGTAAACCTTGTAAAAGCAAAATCAGAATTTCCAATGAGAGTGAAGTTTATTTTAGAATGTGTTTTCAAGCACTAAAAATGCTTAATGTTGATATTCATCTCATTTAATAAGCAGTTGCAAATAATCAAATACATGGATAAGCTTTAATAAGTGATCCTTTGAATTGAGATAAACAGTTTGCTGGGATGTAAATGCATGCATGTATTTGAATGGCCAGATTTCCAGCTGATGATAAATATTCTGAACCAGACACAAACCACAGGGCTGTTTTGCATTCCGGTTGAATTTCCTTACTTATTACCAGCATTTGTATGCAAGTTTATTTCAATTTGTTTGAATGGGACTGCATTAGTGACAGCATAAAGTGATACTGTGGATGTTATTTATGTAGAATATGTCTGGAAAAATCACTACTTTGATACATATGGTGAACATCTGTAGATAGGAAACTATAAACATTATTTATAATAGTGTCAGTAAATTCACTAATATTTTTAGCAGCATTAGATTTGATCAATGTGCCCATCTCTTCCTCTCAAAGTGATCTTGTGGCTTCTGACTCTTCATTCACTCCTTATAGAAAGAGGAGCTACTGAAATAATTAGTCTATAATTACCGTGAAATATTATCCATGACTCACACATACCTCAGCTCCAACAATATGTTAATAGTAATCACCTGCATTTCACCTTATTCTCAATTAAATTCATTAAAAGAAAGATGAATGTATTGCTTACTGAAATTAATCTTGTTCAAGGATCTAAGGCCTTGTTTCATTACTTAATCTATTAATTTTTTTACTTGGCCACACAGAATGCTACGTTTTCATCTGTGAGTTTCTTTACTGAGTCATTGTTTTCGGACACTGATAGTATTCTGAGGATCATGCCATTATCTTCTGTGTGTTTCGAGGCAGACATTTCTCTGTTCTAACTCTGTGTGTCAGTGTAAAATTTGGATTATGCAAAGTGTTTGTAGAATTAATCTTATCAAGGTGAACACCAAACAAATAAGGATTGTTGAAGTAAGTTGTCAAAAATTGTCTAATATTCATAACCTTCTAACATTTTTTTTTTTTTGCTCTCTGGCCCTTTCTTTTTAATTTTGTTTTAAATTTTATGCTGGTGTATATAGCTGATTAGCAATGCTGTGATAGTTTCAGGTGGACAGCAAAGGGACCTAGTGATATATATCCATTAACAGATTTTTACATCTACCTTAAAGTGTTTATTTCCAGTCTGCACATCTTTCAATTCAGATTTTTCACTAAAATATATACCCATGAAATAAGAGTTAAAAACAGCAACAAGCTCTGTTCCTGGTCTTGCAATAAACATGTTACAGCTATTTAATCAATTCTCCTCAAAATAACTCCATTTTTGAGGTACGCTTAGGTTTTAAAAGGGCTTTTCTGTGGCTTAGATGGTAAAGAATCTGCCTGCAATGCAGGAGACCTGGGTTAGGGAGATCCCCTGGAGAAGGACATGGCTACTCACCCCAGTGTTCTTGCCTGGAAAATCCCATGGACAGAGGAGCCTGGTGGGCCACAGCCCATGGGATCTTAAAGAGTCAGTCATGACTGAGCGAGTAACACTAGGCCTTTAAGGAGAAGAAACAGAGTCACTCATGCGTTTAGCCTGCTCGGGTCAGAGTCAGACTGCTAATAACTTATAGAAGGAACACATGTAGACACAGATGTGTTTCATCACAAATGAGCACCTGCCCGAGAATCACTACCGTCCAATCAGAAAGAGCACACAGACCACCCTTCTGTACTAAGGGAGACACCACCTGTCGCTAGTAGCTGAATCGTGTGCGGAAGAGAAAGGGGCCTGGGACTCTGGAGATGCAGTTGGTTGGATCCTAAAACCTGAGCTGTTACAGCAAGTCCACCCCTGCTTCATCTGAGTTTCTCGCATGAAAGTGAAGGCCGGATGCTGTTAATTAGGTGCGTGTGTGCATGTCGCTTTAGTCGCGTCGACTCTTTGAAACGCTATGAACTATAGCCCACCAGGCTCTTCTATCCATGGGATTCTCCAGGCAAGAATCATGGAGCAGGTTGCCATTTCCTTCTCTAGGGGATCTTCCCAACCCACAGATCGAACCCAAGTCTCCTGCGGCCCCTGCAGTGCGGGCAGATTCTTTAGCACTGAGCCAACAGAGAAGCCCCCTGTTAATCATAAGAGTCCATAATTCCAAATGAACACTGACAGGGATTTTTCAAACAAAAAGCAAACACTTTTATTGGGAAGAGGACAAATAAGGTTAAACACCCAAACCCTGATGGAATGTTGCTATTGATACTATTTGTATTTTATTGATTTTTCCCTCTTTTTCTGATAGTGTTTTGTTTAATTGAATCTTTTATTGAAGTTCCAATTTACCTCCACTATGGTCTTATTAGAGGAAAGCCTTAAAAACGTTAAGGTTCTCTCTAGACAAGTTTAAAATATATTCTTTAATATAACACATCTTACCTTCAAATAATATGGTTTCACCTTGTGTCTAGTGAAACTTACAAACTTGTGCTTCTAGTTTCTTCTATCCATCATTCATGTTATCGTTGTTTTACATTTTATCTTTGCATATTATAAAGCCTACAAATATTTTTCTACTTTTTGCTTTAAATATTGATCTTTCATAGTGAATAAAATAAGAAAATAAAGGTTTTCAATTTATCTTATTTTTAGCATCTATGGAGCTCTTTATTTCTTTGAGTGAATCCAAGTTTCCATTTAATTATTTTTCTGTCTAAAGAACTTCCTTCAATCCTTCTTATAGGGCAGGTCTGCTGACAATGAATTTTCCCAGCTATTGTTTTTCTGAGAAAGCCATCATTTTACCTTCATTTTTTGAAAGATATTTTGGCTGGGTTTGGAAATCTGGGTCAGAAGTTATTTTTCAGTATGTTAAAAAATAGGGCTTTCCTGGTGGCTAAATGGTAAAGAATCTGCCTACCAGTGCAGAGACAAAGGTTCAATCCCTATATCAGGAAGATCCCTTGAAGGAGAAAATAGCAACCATTCCAGTATTCTTGTTGGGAGAATTCCATGGACAGAGGAGCCTGGTGGGCTACAGTCCACGGGGTCACAAAGAGGCAGACGCAACTTAGCACATGACACGCTCGCACACGTAAAATACGCCACATCATTGTCTTCTCATTGTTTAGTTTGTGATGAGGAGTAAGCTGTGATTCTTTTGGCAGTGTATTCGTCCCTGTTTTCTGGCTTCCTTTACAAATTTCTCTTTATCTTTTATTTTCATCAGCTAGATGTGTGCACACTTGATATTCATCCTGTTCAGCGACTCTTGCATACTTGGATCTAAGGTTTAATGTCTTCCATTATAATATTCATGAAAAAGTCTTGACCATTATCGTGACAAATATTTCCTTCCCCCATTCTCTTTTCCTTTTTTTTGGGGGGGGGGACTCCATTCACATGTCTATTGGACATGTTGATATTTTATCACAATTCTTGGATGCAGTTCTGTTTTATTCACACTCTCTGTGTTCTAGTTTTGGTAGTTGCTATTAACCTTTGATTCTCTGAGTCTTTCCTTGGCTATGTTAAGTCTGCTAATGAGTCCACTGAAATAATTCTTCATCTCAGACATTGTGTTTTCCCCCTTGAATTTCCACTTGCCAGTTTCTTATCATTATTCTCTCTGTCATAATTTCTCCATCTCTTCATGAATGCTATCTTGTCCACTAGATGTTTTAACATATTTTTACATTTGATATATCTGTCCATTATTCCACTATACGACTATGCAAAGTCTTACTACTTTATCTCTAGACAAAGTGGTTTTTTTAAATCCTTTATTAAAGATGGGCACCATGGGTAGAACCCTACCTTATTGTTGTTCAGTTGCTAAGTCGTGTCTGACTCTTTGTGATTCCATGGGTTGCAGCACAACAGACTCCTCCGTCATTGACTGTCTCCTTGACTCTGCTCAAACACATGTCCATTGACTCAGTGATGCCATCAATATTTGTGCTAGGAATGGGCGCCACTTAGGTTAGCCTGTTGAATCAGGAGTTTCCGTGGGTTTGCGCTCTCTTGTTGCTATGGTTACTTTCAGAGCATCAGATCCCTCAGTGGTGAGCTGCAACTGCCAAGTCCTAGTTGGAGGCTTTTTCTCAGTCATTATTCCAACCTTAGCTATCAATCTTCCCTAAATGCCTTTTCCAAAGAGATGGTATCCTTCTAGACTTCTGTATCTCCCCAGTAGTAGATGCTGTTGCTTGTTACTCCACATTAAGCTTACACTGGTGTCAAGGTAGTTCTCTCCCAGCCAGAGTCAGACCCTGAGAGTCTGTGCATGGTGGGATAGGGTGTTCTCAGCAATCTTGCCCACCCTCCTGAGGTGGTAAGTTTCTACATATGGCTGGTATTTGAAGAGAATTTTCTGACTGTCCCCTAGTGTCAGAAGACCATGGTCTTGGTACTGACAGAGGATTCTCCTGCTACACCCCAGATGTAGAGTTTCTCTACATACCTTTCTCCAAGATGCAGTGCCTCTCTTCTTGTGCCCTGGAGAGAACAGGCTTTTGCTACTGAAAGTGGTTTAACTTTCTTTCCTAAAAGAGAAATATTCGGGGAAATGCATGGGATTCCATGCCCCTCTCCACAGAAACAATGATATTTGGTGGTGATGAGAGGTGATAAGGGAGAGGCTGATTCCAGGCTCTACCAGGCCCCCAGTGTTTCTCTTAATTACTCGGCAGAGGTGCAAGGACAGAAGGGCAGAACCTCCCTCTGTCTGGGACCCTGAGCAGCCGGAGACCCATGCTGCGCACTGGCCATTACTAAGATGTTAGCTAATCTATCCTTGCCTATGGGAGTCGGTCCTTTCTCTCCTGTGATCCATCATGGTGACAGTGACATTCATGTGCCCTGCCTCCCCTTGGAGGCATTAATCCTTGGGAACTGATGTCACCTGGGTACCTGAAACCTCAGCTCCCCGATGAGTTCAACAATGGCTATGATTTGTAGTTTAAATTTTCTCACTATTAAAGTGGACTTGAGATTTTATTTTACATATTTCTATATCCAAGGTAGAAAGGGAAGCCTTTTGTGGGTGTTAAAATTGCTCTACTTCAAGGATAGATGAATACTAAAATTATATTTAGATTGACCATGAAGAAGCTTTTCTAGAATGACCAATTTTAAACAAAATCATCTATCTATAAGTATAATCTGTCTATCTAATACATATTCATTATCCTTTCTTGTTTAACAACAAAAACCAAAACATACCTGCTAATGGCACATAGTCAAGGCTGTGGTTTTTCCAGTGGTCATGGATGGATGTGAGAGTTGGACTGTGAAGAAAGCTGAGCGCCGAAGAATTGATGCTTTTGAACTGTGGTGTTGGAAAAGACCCTTGAGAGTCTCTTGGACTGCAAGGAGATCTAACCAGTCCATCCTAAAGGAGATCAGTGCTAAGTGTTCATTGAAAGGACTGATGTTGAAGCTGAAACTCCAATACTTTGGCTACCTGACGTGAAGAGCTGACTCATTTGCAAAGACCCTGATGCTGAGAAAGATTGAAGGCAGGAAGAGAAAGAGACGACAGAGGATGAGATGGTTGGATGGCATCACCGACTCAGTGGACAAGATTTGGGTAAACTCTGGGAGTTGGTGATGGAGAGGAGGCCTGGCGTGCTGTGGTCCATGGGGTCGCAAAGAGTTGGACACGACTGAGCGACTGGACTGAACTGAGCCAAATGGCATATAAAGACACACACATACTCCTACAGTCTCAGAAACTAAGCATATAATACACATAACTTTAAGTTAGTAAAATAGGTTTCTTCATAGCTGTGAAAAAGTACAGAGGTATTTACTGATAAATGATATAGAATTAAATTTAATATATATTTACATTAAAAATATATTATTAGAATAAGTTCATCTAGTTGAGAATTACTATCCATTGAAGATTGCTTGAATTAGAAACTGTTTATCCTGATTTGTGCGTATGGCAGTGCTTGTTGAATGATCATGCTTCACATTACTAACACCTTGTTTATTAAATTAGACCCAGTACTGTGACTGAGCTTACTCACCGCTCTATCTTGCTAAGTTGGAAGATAATTTCTGGGTCCACAGGGAACCATATAAGACTTGATCTAGTGGCACCTATGCCAAGTTAATGTCATAAACCCAATGAGTGTATTTGACCTCCAGTGAGGGGCCACTGCAATTATTCAAGCCTATTTAGTGCTAATATGTGGTGCTGAGTCTAAACAGCACCAAAATAATTCTATTTATGAATTATTTTCATAATAATTTCTTTTCTTTATGTACTAGCTTTCTCAAAAGACCTTCTTCCTCTCATGTTCATTATTGGGAAACCCATTGGAGTTAACAAAATAGTTTTGGAGTCTATGAGATATGACATTTGACCCCTGGAAGGCAAGTGAAATAGAGAAGCTACTGTGCAGTGTGAATTTCAAATGTCCTACAGAGCCGAAAAGTTAGCTATTCTTTAAACAGTAGTGCAACAGAGGAAGTGTTCCGATGTGGAAGCCAATCTCCCGTGTCCCAGACTAAGGCCCTTTGATACAGGACAGTATGCAGATGGGTCGGACCCTGGAACAGCTAAGCTGCGGTCATGGCAGCCTCATGTGATAGAG
The DNA here is from genome assembly GCF_016772045.2 of Ovis aries. NCBI lineage: Eukaryota > Metazoa > Chordata > Mammalia > Artiodactyla > Bovidae > Ovis > Ovis aries. Next base: position 2,519,338 of record NC_056079.1, on the reverse strand, counting down.
AAAAAGAGACAGTAGTATTGTAGTAGTGCATTTATTCTGAAAAGAGATGGGAGTTTGGAATTAGTGATTTGTAGTTATTATGAAAAAACAAAAATTCAGAGAAGAGTAAGTATAACGACTCCTCCTTTGTTTGAAATGAGTGCTTATCCTTAACGAGGTAGAGTCAAATGGAGATTTTTTTCACATTTCGGCATGCTTGCAAGTTAACAGTATTAATGGTTATTAGTTAAAATGATGATTATAAAATAAATATAAAATATTTTATTATCATATTAGTTCAGACAAATTTTTTCTCAAGTAAAAATTGACCTAGAACTAACTGTAACATAGTACTCTTTGAGGTACAAGTTCAAACTGTATTATGCATGATTAAGTCCTTCTCATGTGTATCTAGATACTTAGTAGTTATATGTATAGTAAAAATTAATATTATATATCATGACTTTGATGCTGGGAGGGATTGGGGGCAGGAGGAGAAGAGGACGACAGAGGATGAGATGGCTGGATGGCATCACTCACTCGATGGAAGCGAGTCTGAGTGAACTCCGGGAGTTGGTGATGGACAGGGAGGCCTGGCGTGCTGCGATTCATGGGGTCGGAAAGAGTCGGACACGACTGAGTGACTGAACTGAACTGAACTGATCATGATTTTATAACATCTCACTCAAAGTGTACATACCTAGATGAATGAAAAATAAGACTGTCAAGATTTTTATAAAAAGATACTCTGTCTGTTCTTTAGAATACTCAAGATAAAAATATGTAATGTACAACACAGAAATTATTAAAAGAAAAAATTTTAAAAGACAACCAAACAAAGAGAAACACGTAAATATATTAGCCAGTGAGATTAAAGTAATTGCTATTGTTAGGCACTAAATTTAGCTTCAGATTTATGGCAATAAAAGCAAAAGAAGAAATAGAATTTAATTATCATTTTAAAAAGAAACAGTAATTAAAAGAGATCAGTTCCTTCTTTGTTGTATATTCTATAAAGTACTTATAGTTTACAACTGAAGTTGTCTTCAAAAAAAGATTTTCTGTAAAATTCAGGAGTGAACTTTACATGACCATTAGGTATCAACTTCTGATATAATGCTGAGAACATTGTATGCTGTGCTGTGTTTGCTAAGTCACTTCAACCATGTCCGACTCTTTGCGACCTTGTGGACTGTCACCCACCAGACTTTTCTGTCCATGGGATTCTCCAGGCAAGAATACTGGAGTGGGCTGTCATATAGTAAACTGCATTGATTTCTGGGTCAACAAAATATCATCACTAAAGCTATGTTTATAATGCATGTTCTTTTAAAATACTTTCCTCCTGTTTGTAGTGATCAAGTAAGCAGTGCATTCATTTCCTTTGTGAACTCATTTCAGAACTGGCACTCAAAAGGAAATATCTAATGATTAAAATTTCTGGAAAATGCCTTAAGTTTTAGAAATGAAAAGTACTTCACATTTTTAGCAAGATGAATAGTTGAATATTGACAGCTTGAAGTAGCCCTTTATGATTACAATAACCCTCACATATACCTGCAAATTGTTAATATTAATACATTTAAAAATTTGTTTAAACACAAAAAATTTTGTTTTGGGGTTTAGCTGATTATAATAATACATATTTTAATGGCACTTCTAAATACTACGTTAAAAATACTAATAAGGTTTCTCAACTTGGTAAGTGTAAATAAACGTCACAGTCCAATGACGCATTGCACAAGATGACACCTCATATGTCCCAGGGCGCATCTATGAGTATTTCATTCTGTGCACCCAGAGGTGACAGCTCTGTACCTCCACCAGAGTGGGTGTCCAGTAAGCCATGCCCATTCAGTCGTGTAATAAGTTGATCTTCTTAATCATATCAGTTTAAGCCCATTTTTGTATTTAACTGTATGTCAATCATTTGTTGATCTATATATTCTGACACCCTCTCAACTCCCACCTCCTATTAAAATGGATATCATTAGCACCAACTGACAACTCATGTCTTCTTTATCTCCTACCACGGTCCCTGCACCAAGAACCACGGGTAAGTTTAAAGTCTTGCATATCCTGACTTCTAACACTCCAGACAGCTCCAGAGCCCCTTTTGATAACATGAGGTCTCTCTTACAAGACTATTTTAGGCATTCAATAGTAACAGACCTTTGTTGGGTGACAGGAGAATCCTAACTTTATTTGAGGTTGAAAGTAACACACACAAAAATCTGGTAACTGATTAAAACGTTCCTACTAACAGTGATATTTTGGCATTTTACCAAGCATCACATTTAAGTGAAAGATGTGATTTAATTACTTAATCCCTGGGGTATTTAGTTAAATGTCTTCTAAAATAAAGGGATCGAAATTCAGTTTTCCAGTTGTCCTTGGATATGTCTTTAGAATTTCAGGTATTAACAGATTTGGGAAGGAAAGGGTAGAGTGTACAAAACTGAAGCTTAATCTTAAGTTCTACTGACCATCACCTACTGTCCCCACACTGATTTCAGAGGTGGGTCTCATCATTAACTCTATTTATCAGCTAGTCTCTGGTTTCTGTTGAGAGAATCATCAATCATTAGACAAATTCTGCTGCTACTTGTTCAGACCGTGACTCAGAGTGTTGCCCACATGAAAAGGGGTTTGGTTTCAAATTGTTATTGTCGTTCAGTCTCTAAATCACGTCTGACTCTTCACAACCCCATAGACTGCAGAATGCCAGGTTTCCTTGTCCTTCACTATTTCCTAGAGTTTGCTCAAACTCAGGTCCATTGAACAGTGAGGCTATATAACTATCTTATCCTCTGTCATGCCCTTCTCCTCCTGCCCTCAATCTTTCCCAACATCAGGATCTTTTCCAGTGAGTCAGCTCTATGCATAAGGTGGCCAAAGTGTTGGAGCTGCAGCTTCAGCATCACTCCTTCCAATGACTATTCAGGATTGATTTCCTTTAAGATTGACTGATTTGATCTCCTTGCAGTCCAAGGGTCTCTCAAGAGTCTTCTGCTCAGAACCACAGTTATAAAGCATCAATTCTTCAACACTCAGCCTTCTTTATGGTCCAACTTTCAGATCTATACATGACTACTGGAAAAACTACAGCTTTGACTACATGGACTGTTAACAAAGTGATGTCTCTGCTTTTTAATGTGCTATGTATGTTTCTTGTAACTTTCCTTCCAAGGAGCAAGCATCTTTTAATTTCATGGCTGCTGTCAGTGTCCACAGTGATTTTGGAACTCAAGTTGTCATTTGGTGCATACCCCCAGTTGTGTCTCATTTGAGACTATTTTTGTGTTTGATTGTTTTCTATTTTGAATGGTTTTCATAGAGTGTCCACATTTGCTGTGATTTCATCTCCTTTTGATGATAATTTTCCGCCTTCCCTATTCTTGTCTCCCTAAAATAAATGGTGAGTGTCACTGCATTCATCCCCAGTTGTTGGAGCATCTCCTGTATACCTGCTCTGTCCTCCAACCTCTGTAGATGGTGTCATGGGGCAACCAGGTATGGTCTCAGCTCATGCAGAACATACATTTTAGTTATGGGAGCATAATATACAAGAAAGCACTGTGATGGTTGTAGATTGTGTTCAGAACCTTGACACGAACAGAGTTCTTAGGTACAAAGTAACTGCAATGCTCTTAGACCGAAAATATTTATTGAAGGAAGAATGAGACAATACCCAACATTCAGTCACAAAAAAACTTACAGAAACATACTGCAGCCAAAGGAAACTGTCAGTGGGCACCCCAGGTGGAAAGCACTTGTTATGCTCCTGAAGAAATGTCAACTGCAGAGGGAGCCTTGGGAACAGTCGAAGGAGAGGCAGGTAACAAGAGTGAAAGAGGGAGCCGGTTGAAGAGTGTTCCCCACCTCACAGCCCAGGATTTTGTTGTGAAAACAATTGGAAGACACTGAATTGTTTCTGTCAGGGAAGTGACATCATCTGACTTATTTTTCAAACAGATCAACTAGGTTGTTGAGTAGAGACCCACTTGGACAGGAACAGGAGAATTGGCATCCTCACAGGAGAAGTGATTGTCACAGGAGTCATCAGTTTAGTTCTCTGGCTCAGAGGAGTCAGCAATGCTGATGGATGTAGAGTTGGGTCAAGCTCAAAATAAGGCCCTCGGGTTTGGCCTTGAAAGTGTATTTGATCTGAGTACTTTTTGCGAAGATGTGGTGACTAAAAATACTGACTTCTCCATGGGGTCCATCCATCCCACTCATAGTTAGATTTCTGAAAGTACATCCAGTTATTTTCAAGTGAGGAGTAATAGAGAAAGCAAGAGAAGGCAATGGCACCCCACTCCAGTATTCTTGCCTGGAAAATCCCATGGTTGGAGGAGCCTGGTAGGCTGCAGTCTATGGGGTAACGAAGAGTTGGACACAACTGAGCGGCTTCACTTTTACTCTTTATTTTCATGCATTGGAGAAGGAAATGGCAACCGATGCCAGTGTTCTTGCCTGGAGAATCCCAGGGATGGGGGAGCCTGATGGGCTGCCATCTATGGGGTCGCACAGAGTCGGACACGACTGAAGCGACTTAGCAGCAGCAGCAGCAGAAGTGACTTAGCAGCCACAAATAGAGAAAGCAAATAGATTTGTATGGTTATTTTTTATCAATGCTCAAAACATTTGATTTTTATTGAATCTTGTGACTTTATGAGTAAAGACTATTTGAAAGTGTGGAGCTAATAAACTTTGCAAATGAAAGTCGTGTAGACCTTTGTAAGTACTTTTTGCTCAGTTGTGGATTACTTGCTGTTGGCATTGCTGATTTTCTTATCTGAGTCTTTTGCAAATGTACCTCTCATTTATAGCAGGATTTTTCCTCTCAATTTGGTGGTTTAGTTGCTTCAGTCGTGTCTGACACTTGTGACCCCATGGACTCTAGCTCCCCAAGCTCCTCTGTCCATTGGATTTCCCAGGCAAGAATACTGGAATGGGTTGCCATTTCCATCTCCATTATTCCTCATAATCCTCAATAATTGCAATACAGGGTTGCACACAAACGTATGGGGGAAAAGAAAACTGATTGAGATATTTGCAGTTGAAGACTACATTTTTATGACAATGGCAAAGAGCTTGATTAACAATAGGAAGCAACCCTCCAAAATTCTCCAAGCCAGCCTTCAACAGTATGTGAACCATGAGCTGGATTTAGAAAAGGCAGAGGAACCAGAGATCAAATTGCCAACATCTGTTGGATCATAGAAAAAGTTCCAGAAAAACATCAACTTCTGCTTTATTGATTATGTCAAAGCCTTTGACTGTGTAGATCACAACAAACTGTGGAAAGTTCTTCATGAGATGGGAATACCAGACTACTTTACCTGCCTCCTGAGAAATCTATACACAGGTCAAGAAGAAACAGTTAGAACTGGACATGGAACAACAGACTAGTTCAATATCAGGAAAGGAGTACGTCAAGGCTGCATATTGTTACCCTGCTTATTTAACTTATATGCAGAGTACATCATGTGAAATGCTGGGCTGGATGAATGAAGCACAAGTAGGAATCAAGATTGCCAGGAGAAATATTAAGAACCTCAGATACGCAGATGACACCACCCTTAGGGCAGAAAGTGAAGAAGAACTGATGAGCCTCTTGATGAAAGTGAAAGAGGAGAGTGAAAAAGCTAGCTTAAAACTCAACATTCAAAAAACGAAGATCATGGCATCTGCTACCATAACACCATGCCAGATAGATGGAGAAACAATGTAAACAGTGACAGACTTTACTTTCCTGGGCTCCAAAGTCACTGCAGATGGTTACTGAAGCCATGAAATGAAAAAAACACTTGTTCCCTGGAAAAAAAGCTATGACCAACCTAGAAAGCATATTAAAAAGCAGAGACATTACTTTGCCAACAAAGGTCCATCTAGTCAAAGCTATGGTTTTTCCAGTAGTCATGTATGCATGTGAGAGTTAGACCATAAAGATAGCTGAGTGCCAAAGAATCGATGCTTTTGAATTGTGGTATTGGAGAAGACTCTTGAGAGTCCTTTGGACTGCAAGCAGATCAAGCCAGTCAGTCCTAAAGGAAATCAGTCCTGAGTATTCATTGGAAGAACTGATGCTGACGCTGAGACTCCAATACTTTGGCCACCTGATGCAAAGAACTGATTCATTGGAAAAGACTCTGATGCTGGAAAAGATTGAAGGCAGGAGGAAAAGGGGATGACAGAGGATGAGATGGCTGGAAGGCATCACTGACTTGTTGGACAGGAGTTTGAGAATCTCCAGGTGTGCTGCAGTCCATGAGGTCACAAAGAGTTGGACATGACTGAGTGAACTCAAACTCACAACCCTCATTATGATTTTATAGATCATTTACTGTCTGAGTGTGTTCACTTTTATTAAATACTATATTGTTTAGGTGAACTGAGTTTACGAATATTATGGACAGGCAAAATTGTTGAGTCGCAGTGGGTTTCTGAGTCCACATATAGTAAAATGACATGAAAGTATTCATCAGGTTTTGAAGTGGTTTTGTCTGTACGCATTTAGAGTCTCTATGCCTTAACAATGGGTGAGTGTAGAGAGTATTTGTTCTTACAGAGAACATATTGCAGAAGAGTCACGCATGCAAAAAACTATGACTTAATTGATAAATTGTGGTCGCTTGAAAATTATGAGTATTCCATTTTTCTAACCATTACTTTGGTTTCAGGGTCTCCTTACTAGCTTAAAATTCATGACATTATTCTATCAAATTCATCCTTTGGATGTTAAAACTTGAAAGAATTCTCTATTCTACAGCCAGTCTCGCAAATTTTTCATGGTAACTAAGGAAGAAATGGAATAAGTAATGACTAGTGGCTCTGTGACTTAGCCAGCCAGCAGCTAATCATTTATGAGAGCCTTAGTCCTATCAGACTTTTGATCAAGGCAGTAGACTCAGGGGAGTGGACGCCAGTCACATAAGTGGATGAAGTGAGTGATGAGAAAAGTTTCAAGTGTCAAGAAGCAACGCAGTTTTGGAAGGTGAAATGAGACAGGGCTATTTCCCACTGCCTACACTATTGAATTTCCTATATCAGTGTTGTCTATTCTTTATGTGCCATGTAATAAATGAAAATGAAGCAAAATTTCCTTTCCTGGAGGGTTTTCACTACATTTCACCATGGGATTATGCAGTACTTCATAACAGCTATGGAATCAGCAAGAACACATTGTTTCAAAAATCCTAATTTGAGCATCTATTTATCATTTCATTTTTAAATGTCACTTCCTCTAAACCTTGACATTCTCATGAACTGTAGCCATGATTTTCTTCAGGTTTTACTATCTTTGCCTTTTTAAACACAATGCCTCACTGTACTCTTGATTTCACCTCTTTTGGATATATACCCAGAAGTGGGGTTGCTGGACCATGCATTAATTATATTTCAGTTTTCTGAGAAAGCTCCATACTGTTTTTAATAATTGCTACAACATTTTCTGTTGTCATTGACAGTACACAAGGGGTCTAGTTTCTTTACAACTTGCCAGCACTTGTGTTTTCCTTTTATTTTGTTAACAGTCATCCTAATGAGTGTGAGATGATATCTCATTGTGGTTTAAGTTTGCATTATTCCAATAATTATTGATGTTGAACATCTTTTCATATGCTTGTTATGCACACTTGTATTTTTGGATAATTGTTCAAGTCTTTTGTTCATTTTTTAAAATGAGGATTTTTTGTTGTTTAGTTGTAGAAGTTCCTTGCATGCTCTGGATATCAATCATTATTAGATATATGGTTTGCAAACATTTTCTCTCAATGCATAGGTTGACCCTTGCCCTATTGATTGTTTCTTTTGATACACAGAAGTTTTTCAGTTTGATGTAATCCCATTTGTCTCTTTTTTAAATATAAATTTATTTATTTTCATTGGAGGTTAATTACTTTACAATATTGTATTGGTTTTGCCATACATCAACATGAATCCACCACATGAAACTGGAGCCTATTATGCAGAGTGAAGTAAGCCAGAAAGAAAAACACCAATACAGTATACTAATGCTTATATATTTTTGATATCAATTCTTTGTCAGCTGCTTCATTTGCTATTCAGTTCAGTTGCTCAGTCGTGTCCGACTCTTTGGAACCCCATGAATCGCAGCACACCAGGCCTCCCTGTCCATCACCAACTCCTGGAGTTCACTCAGACTCACGTCCATCGAGTCCGTGATGCTATCCAGCCATCTCATCCTCTGTCCTCCCCTTCTCCTCCTGCCCCTAATCCCTCCCAGCATCAGAGTCTTTTCCAATGAGTCAACTCTTCACATGAGGTGGCCAAAGTACTGAGTTTCAGCTTCAGCATCATTCCCTCCAAAGAAATCCCGGGGCTGATCTCTTTTAGAATGGACTGGTTGGATCTCCTTGCAGTCCAAGGGACTCTCAAGAGTCTTCTCCAACACCACAGTTCAAAAGCATCAATTCTTCGATGCTCAGCTTTCTTCACAGTCCAACTCTCACATCCATGCATGACCACTGGAAAAACCATAGCCTTGACTAGAGGTAACTTAGTCGGCAAAGTAATGTCTCTGCTTTTGAATATGCTATCTAGGTTGGTCATAACTTTTCTTCCAAGGAGTAAGCGTCTTTTAATTTTATGGCTGCAGTCACAGTTTCTCCCATTCTGAAGGCTGTCTTTTCGCCTTGCTTATAGTTTCCTTTGTTCTGCAAAAGCTTTTAAGTTTAATTAGGTCCCATTTGTTTAGTTTTGCTTTTATTTCCATTACTCTGGGAGGTGGGTCATTGGTGGCTCAGAGGTTAAAGCATCTGCCTGCAATGCAGGAGACCTGGGTTTGATCCCTGGGTCGGGAAGATCCCCTGGAGAAGGAAATGGCAACTCACTCCAGTATTCTTGCCTAGAGAATCCCATGGGCGGAGGAGACTGGTGAGCTACAGTTCACGGGGTTGCAAAGAGTCGGACACAACTGAGCGACTTCATTTTCACTTGGGAGGATGGTCATAGAGGATCCTGATGTGATTTATGTCAGAGTGTTTCGCCCATGTTTTCCTCTAGGAGTTTTATAGTTTCTGGTCTTACGTTTAGATCTTTAATCCATTTTGAGTTTATTTTTGTGTGTGGTGTTAGACAGTGTTCTAGTCTCATTCTTTTACAAGTGGTTGACCAATTTTCCCACCACCACTTGTTAAAGAGATTTTCTTTTCTCCATTGTATATTCTTGCCTCCTTTGTCAAAGATAAGGTGTCCATAGGTGTGTGGATTTATCTCTGGGCGTTCTATTTGTTCCATTGATCTATATTTCTGTCTTTGTGCCAGTACCATACTGTCTTGATGACTGTGGCTTTGTAGTAGAGCCTGAAGTCAGGCAGGTGATTCCTCCAGTTCCATTCTTCTTTCTCAAGATTGCTTTGGCTATTCGAGGTGTTTTGTATTTCCATACAAATTGTGAAATTATTTGTTCTAGTTCCGTGAAAAATACCATTGGTATCTTGATAGGGATTGCATTGAATCTATAGATTGCTTTGAGTAGTATACTCATTGATTCTTCTGATCCATGAACATGGTATATTTCTCCATCTATTTGTGTCCTCTTTGATTTCTTTCATCAGTGTTTTATAGTTTTCTATATACAGGTCTTTTGTTTCTTTAGGTAGATTTATTCCTAAGTGCTTTATTCTTTTCATCTCAATGGTGAATGGAATTGTTTTCCTAATTTATCCTTCTGTTTTCTCATTGTTAGTGTATAGGAATGCAAGGGGTTTCTGTGTGCTAATTTTGTATCCTGAGACTCTGCTATATTCATTAATTAGTGCTAATAATTTTTTGGCATCTTTAGGGTTTTCTATGTAGAGGATCATGCCATCTGCAAACAGTGAGAGTTTTACTTCTTTTCCAATCTGGATTCCTTTTATTTTGAACGTTGAGTTTTTAAACACCTTTTTCACTCTTCTCTTTCACTTTCATCAAGAGACTCTTTAGTTCTTCCTCACTTTCTGACATAAGGATTGGGTCCTCTGCATATCTGAGGTTACTGATATTTCTCCTGGAAATCTTGATTCCAACAAGCATCAATGTTAAATGTTCCTTAGAGTTAATTTGTCTGATATTCTAAGCTGAATTCCAATATTTTATGATGCAATTAAAACATACTAAGTTGTTGTTTTCTTTAAATGAGAAAGAGATAGACTGAATATAAAATATTTGTTCTCATATTTTTCCCGAAGGATAGAATTCCAAGATTCACAGTTAAAGTTTTTCAAAAATACTGCTAAATATGCTTGAAAAACAAAAAGCAAAGGAGCCATATCATAGGTGTTTGCATCTAGGAAGCAGTTTCTTTAAAGATCTTTTAAAATGTGTATACATTAGAACTGGTGTGTTTTATGCTAAATGTGGGAGGAAAGAAATTTATTCTTTCAAGAAATGCTAGATTCAATACATGATAAAAATGAAAGCAATATTTACGATTTAGCTCATAGCTGATTGGAAGTTAAAGTTTTCTTGATAAACAAGAGAAAGTTAACATCTTTGTTCATTTCTACAGGAGAAGAGCAACAGAGAAACACTGTTTTGCTATTTGAATAATGAGAACACTGTTTATTCTACATGGCTTCTAAGTATGTGTCTTGCATTTTCATAGCCGTGGGTCTCGCGGCTTGCCAAGAGCCAGCCCTTCCCAGTAACAGCATCAAAACTGGAGACCGATACATGGTGAATGATGTGCTGTCCTTCCAGTGCGAGCCTGGGTACACACTGCAGGTATTTCATTTGGTTGTTGAAGTTCTTAATAATGGATTCAGCATGGTGACCCTCCGTCAGCTCCCTTAAGATAAAGCCCAAGATGTGCACACAGAGACCTAACTTAGTTTCTCACTCAGTTTGTGAATCAGAGCTCTTGAATTAACTGTGCATACAGATAAATTCAGTGATGATGTGGAAATAGCTTCTGAATGATAAAAGATCCTTTCAAGTTTGAGTATATTCTTTACATAATAATTTTATTTCAAAATGAAACATGCAGTCTCCCAGTAACTATACAGATAAAATTCTAAGAGACAAAGTATGACACAGTCTAGTTAATAGTACCATCCCAGCAACCCAATTACTGGACCGACTCTGAGTCTTGTGCTGGTCCTACGTTGCAAGCTGTTCTTATGATTTAGTTCAGTAAATCATCAAGGGTCCATTTGTGTGTCAGGTAAATATGGGGCTCAAATGATAGACTGAAACAATTTTTGAGAAACATTAAGCAGATTTCTAATAATCTTTTATTGGTTTTTCTATTAAAAGTTTTTTATATTGAAGTTTTAACAAATATTTTATAAATCAGTGTATAGCAACATTAGTCATTTTCCAGTTATTTATTTTTCTGAGTTAACCACAAATACTATATTCCCCATATAGTTTATCTCTGTCCTTTAGCATAATTCATGTATAATTCTTACCAACAGTGGACACTGCAGTTGAAACAAGTGTATTTTTTTCCAAAGTCCAATAGAAATATTTAAGCCTACTTATGTTTCTGTGTTTCAGTTAATTCAAGTAAAAGAGTACTTTCTGCTGTTTGCTTATTATAACACTGAAGCTGATAGTATTTCAAGAGCATTATTTTTAGTCATATTCTGTAACCGACTTAAATAAAGCCTGGGTAATCATCAGAAAGAAGTCTCAGTGACACAGCAGTGAAATGACAGTGTAGTATGTGATTGCATTTCTGCGTGTGTGCTGGAGTAAATCTTTTGCGGAACTGAGACAAGTCAGAGCAGCAACGGCAGTCGCGGGAAGCTGATGGCCTGCCTGTTGAGTGCTTCATGTACAAACCTGCCTCATGATGCAGACACTGGGGGCTCATCTTTGATGAGGAGGGGGAAATGAGCCAGGCCCCGGGGGGAATCAGCGGCAGAGGAGCTGGCAGATCCACAGGGGCCATGTGCAGAAGTCAGCCCGGGTTCTCAGTCTGAGAAAATATCAGCAAAATGCCTGATACTTCAGTAAATGAAAGCCAGCATTGCTATTATTTTAAGTAAATATCAAGATACATAGACACCTTCACCAAAACAGCCTACCACCTGCCTGTATAGATCTTGGTGGGTATTATAGTACTACTTTGGCTCTGGAGAAAGGTGGGCAGACGCTTGAAAAGTAGGACAGTTACTGAAAAAGCTTTGCTGAAAGGCCTGCCATGGAAGCAAGTTTGTAACCAAGCACATGAAGGCAGTGGTAACTGATTGTTTAAGATAGTAATTTCCCATTTCATGTGTTACAATAAAAAGAAATATGAGTCACAGCCCAAGGGTTTCATTTAGAGGAACACCTCACTCTATAGTGACAAGCCTTTTTATTAATATGCCTTTGGTTGGTTGTTGTTGTTTTTTTTTTCCCCTTCATAAATTTACGTAAACCGTGTAAATACCATGTTGCCTCCATTTCTCCAGATCCCACGGGCTGTCACTTGGTCTTCCTTACTTGTGTTCACCTTCTTTCTACACTTTTATGATGACACTTTGCAGTTACTGCCAGCATCCTTTTATGAGGAAGACTTGTCCAGCCCTCAGAGAAGAAACTAGAAAGGGTTATTTAGTAAAGACATTTCTTATAATGAATTGTTTAATGTGCTACTTAAAGATAAAGGCTTGCAGGCACATGTCTGTGGAGCCCAGGCAGGCCAGTTTTCAAATGAAAACTAAGATTTTTTTCCTTTCCCTTCATAACAGCGTCAAGCATTGAGTCTACAAGCTGTGACTTTCTCTCACTCACATGAGTTAAAAAGGATTCCAGACTTTTCAAAAAATTGCTAACAATTGGGAATTTTGCTAACACACTAGTATATTTGGACTGGCAGTATGCATAAATTACAGTATTCATGAAAAGCACTGTTCCTTGTATGATTTATGTACAAATGTCTATAAATGCATCTGCCTAGTGTGATTCAGGCTAAAACTGCAGAGACGGGATGCATCAAATATCAATCCTGGATATCTGCAGGATTAGTGATTTCCTTTTCTCTAAACCTGTTTCGCTTTTCTTTTAAAAGATGACAAAAAGAAAATTCCCATTTAGGCTAATAAATAAATACACAAATTCCTGTCTTATTTTGGATCCAGTATAAACATTTTAGCTAGAATAACTAATATGAAATATCTTTGTTGAAATCAATAACAGAATGTGCCCTAGGTTGGTAATATATAACTATTTTATTGGTAGTCTTCCATAAATGTCTCAAAAGGCTTTCATACATTATGTTTGTCCAAAATTCTGGAATAAATTTGTTAAAGATAATGTAAGATCAGAGAATGAGAAGACACAGAGCATGAAATTTGGCAGGAAGAGCATTGTCCTGAGTGTCTTCTTTAAGTATAAATGTGCTCTTCCGGTACTGTAGCAACTTTTAAGAATGTTAGGAAATAGGAGTACAATGAGTTCTGTGGCAGACAAATCGAGTGTGAAATCTTCCTAAGCTTGGGGAATCGGTTTCTCATTGATAACAGCCTTAGTGCAAATTCTTGTTTGATGCGTTCCCAACATGGCTGGGATTATTTAACATGAGTTAAAGATATGTTTGTCATCTGCCTCTGTGCCAATTGTTTGGCAAATGGAAATTCACAAGGTTAGCACAGGTGTCACTAAGCCCATCAAGTCACAGTGAGGAGAAAGTAAACACGAATAGTCTGTACACAGAGATGCCCATTCACCACCTTCTCTTTCATCATAAAAGAAATGTTAACCCAACGCACTGAGAATTTAACCCACTGCTGTTTGATTTTTTAAAGAGGAAGAACAGGACACATTTTTAGAAGGTTGAAAACTTCATATATTTAAAGGCTAAAGAGATCCTGAGCAATGAGGATTAATTTCATTGCAGAAGCATTAATTTGACAGCTTGTGAGGCTGATAATAAAATGACTATTAAGTCTGCCTTTTTCTCCAACAAAGGCGGAATGACCCAATTTTTTGCTGAAGCATAAAGATTGTGTGAGTTGTTTGTGAACCATAGGCAACCATGAAAGTTATGCAGATTACTTTGCATAAGCAGATTACTTACCGCTAACATTTCACCCTTCAACACCTAATATTTCCTAATCATTTGACCAAAAGGAATAACATTTGATGAATTTTTTTAAAAAAAGACTTACTTTGGTCAATTCAGTTCAGCATGTTAAGCATTAGGAAAACATCTTGGCAGAAATACAGACCATTGAAATGCACAAGATTTTTATTTTAGTGACAAGAAGTACAGTGATTATGGATACTTTTTTTTCTATTTTGATTCCGAATATGAGATTCATTAATACACATTAGTAGAATAGATTTCATGGGTTTGATATTTTTTATATTTGTAATTAAATCAAAAGGGAAAACCAAGGAGAATGCAGATATTCTTGCAAACACTGAAGCCTTCAGTACTCCATGTTCAGCTAGTGAGTTTTGTTCCATCTTTTCTTGAGCAGGGCCGTTCCCACATCTCCTGTATGCCGGGGACCGTGCGGCGTTGGAACTACCCGTCTCCCCTCTGCATTGGTACGGACACGCCTTCTGTCCCTGTGTCACTGTGCATATTCTCAATAATGTAATGGTGATCTTGTTGAACTCCTTTTGGGCTTCAAAGATGAACTTTTAAATTCCCTTCAAACATATGTTACAAGATAACTTAATAATGCAGTAGAGGTGTAACTGAGATTGGACATCTTCTCCCCCTGGATGTGGGTGCCCAGCATCCCTGGACCAACCAACGGGGATTAGATGCAAGATTGCTAGCTCCAGGCACTAAAGACACACCACATGCATGTCAGAAGCCAGTGGATCAATGCATGAGAAGGAATGAACATATCTGGTCTGAGAGTCTGAGAAGGGTTCTGCTTATGCCATTAGCCTCAGGAAACTCTCTTCTCCAGAAACAGGATTGAGAAGTGCCAATAAATGGTATGAAGTTGGAAGGACAGTATTTCATATCAAAAAGTATTTGATATAAAGGCAGCTGCTCTTGTGGAGGGGCTCATTAGGACTGGAACTCAGGCATAGAACATCCATCTCCCTACTTATTTTTAAATGAAGAACTTTCCCTTAGACTTGGGGATTCAAATATTTTTTTTTTTTTTTTTTTTTTGTGTGCATTTCCATGAGTTTTTTTTTTTTTTTTAAACTTTTAAAATCTTTAATTCTTACATGCATTCCCAAACATGAACCCCCCTCCCACCTCCCTCCCCATAACATCTTTCTGGGTCATCCCCATGCACCAGCCCCAAGCATGCTGCATCCTGCGTCAGACATAGACTGGCGATTCAATTCACATGATAGTATACATGTTAGAATGTCATTCTCCCAAATCATCCCACCCTCTCCCTCTCCCTCTGAGTCCAAAAGTCCGTTATACACATCTGTGTCTCTTTCCCTGTCTTGCATAGAGGGTCGTCATTGCCATCTTCCTAAATTCCATATATATGTGTTAGTATACTGTATTGGTGTTTTTCTTTCTGGCTTACTTCACTCTGTATAATCGGCTCCAGTTTCATCCATCTCATCAGAACTGATTCAAATGAATTCTTTTTAACGGCTGAGTAATACTCCATTGTGTATATGTACCACAGCTTTCTTATCCATTCATCTGCTGATGGACATCTAGGTTGTTTCCATGTCCTGGCTATTATAAACAGTGCTGCGATGAACATTGGGGTACATGTGTCTCTTTCAATTCTGGTTTCCTCGGTGTGTATGCCCAGAAGTGGGATTGCTGGGTCATAAGGTAGATCTATTTGCAATTTTTAAGGAATCTCCACACTGTTTTCCATAGTGGCTGTACTAGTTTGCATTCCCACCAACAGTGTAGGAGGGTTCCCTTTTCTCCACACCCTCTCCAGCATTTATTGCTTGCAGATTTTTGGATCGCAGCCATTCTGACTGGTGTGAAGTGGTACCTCATTGTGGTTTTGATTTGCATTTCTCTAATAATGAGTGATGTTGAGCATCTTTTCATGTGTTTGTTAGCCATCCGTATGTCTTCTTTGGAGAAATATCTATTTAGTTCTTTGGCCCATTTTTTGATTGGGTCGTTTATTTTTCTGGAGTTGAGCTGCAGAAGTTGCTTGTATATTTTTGAGATTAGTTGTTTGTCAGTTGCTTCATTTGCTATTATTTTCTCCCATTCAGAAGGCTGTCTTTTCACCTTGCTTATAGTTTCCTTTGTTGTGCAGAAGCTTTTAATTTTAATTAGATCCCATTTGTTTATTTTTGCTTTTATTTCCAGAATTCTGGGAGGTGGATCATAGAGGATCCTGCTGTGATTTATGTCTGAGAGTGTTTTAAGCTTTGAAATGAAATCAACTCACAGTGGATGTTCAATCAAATGATGTGCCATTGCTGGCACTCTGTGTTATGTGAGGAGATATTTTATTCAAATAGCTCACCTATATTAGCCAAATAAAATTAATTGTTTTTTATTTTGCATGTTTCATATGTTGTTGGTGTTTAGTCACTAAGTCATGTCCGACTCTTTGCAGCCCCATGGACGTAGCCTAGCAGGCTCCTCTGTCCATGGGATTTCCCAGGAGAGAATACTGTGGGTTGCTGTGCCCTCCTCCTTGTGCTTGCTGCATTGGCAAGTGGGTTCTTTACCACTAGCACCACCTGGGAAGCTCAGAGCCTACCCGACATTAACTATTTTAAGCATCATGACAAGTCCCAGGATGGCCAAGTTGTTGGTCAGGGCCCTACACTGAGTTGGCATTCCCTGTACCATGGGGTCCCTCAGACAGGGCATGGCCTATACCCTGGAACAAAAATTCCATATATTCTCACCAGAAAATAAGGAATCTGCATAAAATAAGACACATAAAACCAGTTAAAACTCAAGATCCCTTGCTCACTTATAAACACTTTGTCCTTTAGCGATAGCATTTTACCAGCAACTCTTTGAATACACTATTTAACAATAAGGAAGGGTCTGGCAGAGAGGGAGTTTCTCCAGCAGGACACTGGAAGTCAGGCCACCAACTGCTGGTGGACAGTGAACCTGGGGAGGAGACTGAAACTTGAGGGTAGAGCTGAAGGAACATGATGGTATCACTAGACGAATATAAAATAAGAGCGGCCCGTTGATGGGGTTTTTTAAATATCACAAAAGAAAAAAGGATTGATGCATGGCTTTGGGGGTTGTGTTTGTACACTCATCCAGTGGTTCTTGTGTTTTGAGATGAACAAAGGCACGATCACATGCTATGGTTACTAAGGACTCAAGGAATTAGGTTGTCACTGTGTGCCTACAGGAGTTGCACTCGTATCAGGCTCTTTCTCTCTCCCGGGATAAACATCATGGTCCTGATTTAAAGATGTGGTTCTTGACGATCAGTTCCATCATTTAGGCACTGGGTCGGCTGCTCCTGCAAGACAGTCTCAGTCCTCAATGAAGATATACACAGATGTTTTCATATTTTATAATTTCCAATCTTTTTTCTCTTTTTGGAAAAACCATGCTCAAAATCAAAATGGCAAAAATGTCACACATTTCACAGTTGTTTTGGTATTTCCATCATTGATGTTGTTTGTGCTTGGACCAGCATGTTTAACCTCAGTGCAGGTTCTAAGAGTACTGGGGGGGGTTGAGGGAACATCACTGCCAAATGCAGGCAGGCTCGCTGCTCAGACCCACCAGTGTCTGCAACAGCACCCACAGACGTGTGGGTAAAAGCAGGCCAGAGCCTTTATTCTCAAACACGTGGTGTCTCCCCCAAAGAATTAACCTGACAAGTTATTTTCTAGATAAAAACAAAGTTAATGTTCATCACTTTGCTGGAATTTTTCACTCATCCACAAACATACATTTAAAATTTTTTTTAAAAACTTAACATTTTTATCTTGCACACCATTGACACCAGACTAGGGTTCCCTAGCTTGAACAATTACCATATTCATTAGACTTTTTATAAGATGTTTAGGTTTTTCCTCATATCAAATTTACCCAAAACAGATAAAGTCTTTCTACCTCTGTCATTAAAAAAAAAAAAAATCTTGAAGGTCTCTGAAATCAGCCTCCTGAAATTATTTTGCCTAGTAAGAGCATTGTTAGAATATGAGTAGAGCCTTTTCCTGTGGCTTCCTTGAAAGAAACAACATCATTTGCGTGATTGGTTTGAAATACAAGAAATCACCATTTTAATAGATCAGAAATGGTCAAGTCCAAGTATTAGAACTTCATCTGCTTCAACCTATATTATTTGGCATATGAGTTATAAAGTCAGTTATGTTTCTTTACTGTCAAACCTCAGCATTAACAGTGTAAAACGTGCATAACCACGGTAAGTCCAGGGATGAGAATGTACAGTCACACCCGTATTCACAGTGTGAGATTTCTTGCAGAAAAAGTCGTCTCAGTTAGCTGCATTACAAAGCTGGGAAGAATTCTGAAGGTAGCATATCCAGGTTAAAACTTGGAATCTAGCAGTAGGATTGCTGGGTCATAAGGCAGTTCTATTTGCAATTTTTTAAGGAATCTCCACACTGTTCTCCGTAGTGGCTGTACTAGTTTGCATTCCCACCAACAGTGTAAGAGGGTTCCCTTTCTCCACACCCTCTCCAGCATTTATTGTTTGCAGACTTTTGGATCGCAGCCATTCTGACTGGTGTGAAGTGGTACCTCATTGTGGTCTTGATTTCTCTAATAATGAGTGATGTTGAGCATCTTTTCATGTGTTTGTTAGCCATCCATATGTCTTCTTTGAAGAAATGTCTATTTAGTTCTTTGGCCCAGTTTTTGATTGGGTCATTTATTTTTCTGGAATTGAGCTGCATAAGTTGCTTGTATATTTGCTGCTGCAGGAAGATCCCACTGGCTGCAGGGCAACTAATTCCGTGCACCACAGCTCCTGAGCCCACGCTCTAGAGCTGCACCTGCTGAAGCCTGCACACCCTAGGGCCTGTGCTTTGCAATAAGAGAAGCTACCACAATGAGAAGCCCATGCACTGCAATGAAGAGTAGCCCCCACCCCTTGCTACAGCTAGGGAAAGCCCACATGCCACAACTAAGACTCAGTGCAATCAAAAATTAAATAAATAAAATAAATCTTAAAGCAAACAAATAAACTTGGATTCGAGAACCAGACAGAGCTGAAATAAAATTTTGGTTGTGCTGTTTGCCGGGTGTGTACCCTTAGACAAATTCCTTAATCTCATGCTTGGTTTCCTTGTCGGTAAAGTGGGATGATAATAATACCCACCCTTTAGGGTTGTGATGAGAATCAAGCAGTGAACTGTGTTTATCTCAGCCCATAGGTAAGCACATGGCTAATGATCAGTAAGTAGTAACCGGTACAAGCACTCCGAACCTGGAAGACAATGGGATCCTGACTAAAATGTGTAAGCTTGACCAAGCTGTACTGAGAGCCTCTGTGGACCAGAAGGAGACCTGCCTTTATTCTTAATCAGTGAATGCGCAGCAGGGAGAACTAGACCCAGAAGTAGCTAAAGGGCATCCCATTTATGTATGTGCTGAAGCTAGGGGCAAATCCATTTCTGAAGACTTGCTTCTGGGCAGCACACTTACATGGGGATGGGGGGAGTGAATTGTCCTAGAAAACCATGGCTCCTGGGCACTCACTGCACTTGTCGTTCTAACAGCGACCTGCGGGGGCACCTTGAGCAGCATGGGGGGAGTGGTCTTGAGCCCCGGGTTCCCCGGCACCTACCCCAACAACCTGGACTGCACCTGGAAGATCTCCCTGCCCATAGGCTATGGTGAGTGATGACGTTTTTTAATTCCTCAAGATTCAACTTTTTAATATATTCCTAGGAAAGAATTAGACTTAGTAAAAAACGAGCCTTATTCTGTTGACCTAACTGTGTCTTTAATTGAATGTGGCTAACAGATTTAAATAAAGCATTGGTAGAATAACTTTGAGAACAGAAAGTGATTTGAAAAGTCAATTTGGCCATACACGTCTTTTAAATTGGCAGAATGATGATACAATAGTCACATGAAGTGAAAAATGTAGCATCCCTAATTCAATCACCAGCCTCTTTATTCATAATACCACCTTCAATAATCTATCACTGGAAGTCAATAATGGTAGTGGTTTCTTTTAAATAATTATTAAAGTGTTTTGGGGGTTATGATTCATTTTACTATTATCATATAACTTTTTGTCATTATTCCTTACATTGATTTAGGTTTATGAAAATTACCTAAATGATAAAAATCACATTTAGTTGTGAACTTCCAGGTTAACTACCTTAAATAATTCATAATTTTAATTGTTATATACACTAAAATCCCATTCTGGCCTGCTTCAGAAATGCAGTCTTTGTGAAATTTTAATTCTCTGTCATGCCTTTCCTCATCTGCCACATGATTTCCTTATATTTTAGTTCATTAACTTGGATTTTCCCCACCTGCAATTGTCCTAAAAGTACACACTGTGATGAGGGTGCCAGATTAGATACTCGGGGAATGTCCCAGAATGTCCATAGTAATTGAGTACTTATGCACTAAATAAATGTTAGCTGAATGCTGGGTGAGCAGAAGCATAAGTGGAAATCATTGCCCTGGAAGGAGGTTATATATTTTAATTAAGTTTTCAAAGCTCTTGCTTTAAGAGTCTGTTCCAGGAGGAGGAAGGGGTTGGGGGGAGTCTACCTGCTCAGCTGAGAGCAGCTAATAGGGAGGGCATATGGGCACCAGAGTAAAGGAGGGTCATGCAAGGAAAGGGGCCCCCACTGGGGAGAGCACACGTGAGATTCAGCTCCATGACCCTGAAGGGGCCCCAGCATGTGGGGGCATAAGGAAGGGGGGTGCAGTTCACAGGTGTCACGGAGGTGCTCTATTTGTTCCAGGTTTTTAAATTTTATTTTTTAAACAATGAACTCTCTGGGCAGAGAGGCTGTAATTCTGCCCCATGCTATACCAAACAGAGGCCTTTGACTTTAACCAATGTTGGCTCAGCCATCCTCAAAGCCTGGTCTGTTTTCTTACCCTGAGTATCTCAAGATCTGGACAGGGTCAGTTCCATGTTTGGAGTCAGATGTCAGGGGCTGGATTGGAGTTACAGTTGACCCATGAGCTTCTGACAGGGCCTCAGCATCTTGAGGGCCACAAACTTACGAGGAAAATAATAGTATAGGCTACTGAACTGAGTGAAACCCCAGGAACCTCACTTTCTGCATCCCTAAAAATGAAATAAGCACACAGAGTTATGGATAATTCACTGAAACTGCTCAGGCGAGCAATTTAGTATAGGGCTTGGCATGTTGTAAATAACAATAGCAACATGCTAGCTGGTTTTTAAATTGTTATTTCAAATAATTCCCACTTTCCTTTCAAACCTCATTAGAAACAGTTTACTCATGGATGGATATGTACATTTTATTAACTTACTTTCCCAGCTTCACTGTTCCATGGTGTGAGAAGGCTGCTGGGCGGCATGCTTCTTTTCACTGTTCTCTCACTGAGAAACCAGGACACAAGACAGTAATTCAGGGGAAAAAAGAACAGGGATCTTCTGACTTCATGATCGTGATCTGTGAGCCTAAGAAAGCATTTATTTCAAGAAAGGTTTAAATTGTCTTTAAAATGTTTAATATTGCCTAGCACTAGGCTTGAGAAAGCATCTTGAATAAGCAAAAAGGAACTTTATGCCTGAAACCCTAAATACATGCAAAATAGTATGATTGTCCCTAGCTTTTTAGAATAGATACAGTTATGCTACAGAATAATTTTCTACAGATTAGAGCCAGACATCCTGGAATGTGAAGTCAGGTGGGCCTTAGAAAGCATCACTATGAACAAAGCTAGTGGAGGTGATGGAATTCCAGTTGAGCTATTTCAAATCCTGAAAGATGACACTATGAAAGCACTGCACTTAATATGCAAGCAAATATGGAAAACTCAGCAGTGGCCACAGGACTGGAAAAGGTCAGTTTTCATTCCAATCCCAAAGAAAGGCAATGACAAAGAATGCTCAAACTACCGCACAATTGCACTCATCTCACACACTAGTAAAGTAATGCTTAAAATTCTCCAAGCCAGGCTTCAGCAATATGTGAACCGTGAACTTCCAGATCTTCAAGCTGGATTTAGAAAAGACAGAGGAACCAGAGATCAAATTGCCAACATCTGCTGGATCATTGAAAAAGCAAGAGAGATCCAGAAAAACATCTATTTCTGCTTTATTGACTGTGCCTAAGCCTTCACAATAAACTGTGGAAAATTCTGAAAGAGATGGGAATACCAGACCAGCTGACCTGCCTCTTGAGAAACCTGTATGCAGGTCAGGAAGCAACAGTTAGAACTGGACATGGAACAACAGACTGATTCCAAATAGGAAAAGGAGTATGTCAAGGCTGTATATTGTCACCTTGCTTATTTAACTTATATGCAGAGTACATCATGAGAAACGCTGGACTGGAAGAAACACAAGCTGGAATCAAGACTGCCGGGAGAAATATCAATAACCTCAGATATGCAGATGACACCACCCTTATGGCAGAAAGTGAAGAGGAACTAAAAAGCCTCTTGATGAAAGTGAAAGAGGAGAGTGAAAAAGTTGGCTTAAAGCTCAACATTCAGAAAACTAAGATCATGGCATCTGGTCCAATCACTTCATGGCAAATAGATGGGGAAACAGTGGAAACAGTGGCTGACTTTATGTTTCTGGGCGCCAAAATCACTGCAGATGGTGATTGCAGCCATGAAATTAAAAGACACTTACTCTTTGGAAGGAAAGTTAGGACCAACCTGCTGCTGCTAAGTCGCATCAGTTGTATCCAACTCTGTGCGACCCTATAGACAGCAGCCCGCCAGGCTCCACTGTCCCTGGATTCTCTTGGCAAGAACACTGGAGTGGCTTGCCATTTCCTTCTCCAATGCATGAAAGTGAAAAGTGAAAGGGAAGTTGCTCCGTCATGTCCGACTCTTCGCAACCCCATAGACTGCAGCCCACCAGGCTCCTCCATCCATGGAAGTCTCCAGGCAAGAGTACTGGAGTGGGGTGCCATAGCCTTCTCCGTGACCAACCTAGACAGCATATTAAAAAGCAGAGACATTACTTTGCCAACAAAGGTCCGTCTAGTCAAGGCTGTGGTTTTTCCTGTGGTCATGTATGGATGTGAGAGTTGGACTATAAAGAAAGCTGAGCACCGAAGAATTGATGCTTTTGAACTGTGGTGTTGGAGAAGACTCTTGAGAGTCCCTTGGACTGCAAGGAGATCCAACCAGTCTATCCTAAAGATCAGTCCTGGGTGTTCATTGGAAGGACTGATGTTGAAGCTGAAACTCCAATACTTTGGCCACCTGATGCAAAGGGTGGACTCATTGGAAAAGACCCTGATGCTGGGAAAGATTGAGGGCAGGAAGAGAAGGGGACGACAGAGGATGAGATGGTTGGATGGCATCATCGACTCAATGGACATGGGTTTGGGTGGACTCCGGGAGTTGGTGATGGATAGGGAGACCTGGCGTGCTGCAGTTCATGGCGTCGCAGAGTCAGACACGACTGAGTGACTGAACTGAACATATAAGTACCACACTGGGTTTTTCTGACAAGTTGTGTCATCTATAAATATACTCCTAAACATGAAATTTTAAAACAGGAAAGAGGTATGTGCATTCCTGTTTCCTGCATTGTCAGTCTGGGTTTGAATTGCTTAGGTACTAATGGCTATTTTGCTAATAATTACGGTACAGATGTCTCCAATTCCCCCAGCCATCCTGAAAGACACAGTTATCCAGAATATGAGACAGCAGTGCTTTTTCTTGAGAAAAAGCAGATTAGATGTTTTTCATCACTGGGAGGTTTGTTGCAGTGTTTTTGATCTTTTCACGCAACCAAATATGCATGGGACTGCCTGTTAGATGTCTGACACTTTTTCAGCAGGAGCCAGCTCAGTCACATAATTCTTCTGATTAATCCTACTTCTCTCCCACACCCATGGACTAATAGCTTAATTATATATGCAAAATGACCCGTTGCTCTGGTATCACGTGAAAGGCCACCTAAGTCTCTGCTTGCTAATTACTCACCCCCCTGAAAACTGCTTTCTGCATCCAGCCTCAGTGAGAGCATGTTACCAAAAGCAAGGTTCCAGCTGCTCCCCACTCTAAAGTCAGTAAAGAGGCCAGGTTGGTGAGAAGGAAAGTTTGCTTGATTCTGATGCCAGCATCCAATGGGGAGGGTGGACATCTGTCCAAAGGCTGACTCCCCTCTCAGCCAATGATGGTCAGTGGACAAGAGCTGTCATAGGCTGAGGGAGGCAGCTACATGGAGAAACAGCACAGTCAGCTCTGACAGTCATCTTCAAGTTGGTCGTCGGTGGTCTGACCAGCAGCATCTTGATTATTTTAAGTACAGTTTCAATCTTCAGTTTCAGTGTTGGTTCGTTCCCATGTCCTTGAGGCCAGTTCTCAGAATTGTGGCAGCTTAGGTCATGACTACAGCCTGGTCATCATGTAGTTAATCTCTCCACTTGGTGGGGAGGTTTCAGTATCTATAAGACAGCTCACAGGACATGGCTCAGATTATTATTTATAGCCTATGAGACAGAGCTAAAAGTTCTTGGCTATGCTTAGTGAGAACACATTATTATTATTATCATTATTTTTATCATTATTATTTGGCCTCTTTGCCTGTTTTCCTTTGTTACTACATTTTCTCAGTTCTCTGATTAAACTTATTCATTGGCTAAAGTTTTTCCACAGACAAAAGGCAGGCTGAGGACATGGGAGCTAAAGGACCACAGGGCCCTGCTCTGTTACAAGCATGCAGTCACGGGACTTCATCTGAGGGGTGGGCATGGTACATGGTGGTCCCTCATGTCTTTGGGCTCTGAGTGTAGATGAGTAGAAATCCTAGTTCTGTCAGTGACTGCTGGTATGAATTTGCAAGTTAAGGACATGCTTTGGAACTGTTGTCGCTTATCTTTAAAAGGAATACCATAAAATACTGTTCTCCTACAGCTGTGCTGAAGCAAATGCCTGACATGGAGAAGGCATTACCTAACTGTTCGCTGCTCTTTGTTACTAGGCCAAATGCTCTAATGTTTTTTTCTTTCCTTTCCACAAATTTGGGTTGCTGTTTTGCGTGGCTTTGAGTATGAGCCCAGTCAACACAGAACTTCTGTCTATTTTCTTGGAAGTTTCTAAAAGCATATTTAACAGAGATTAAATCAAGTTTGTTTTTTCTGCTTTACCTTTTATATTTGAAACCCTTGCACTTACGTCACACAGCATGGGGTCAAAATGGGCCATGGCTTTGGGCCATCTAGAAGCATAGGGAGGATACAAAAGACTCTTTAGAATATTCTCTCTGAATTCTGAAACTATTCACTCATTTGCTATATGTTTATTATGCACAGAAGATGTACAATAGAGCACTTACTATCCAAGGGCTTGTCAACTAAGAGACAAGAGTTTAACTCTGAAGCTATGGTCAGCTTATGTATTCAAAGTTTCGTCAAGTCCAGATTTAAAATCCTTTCTACAGATGCCTTTTCCTGACACTTAATTTCCAATGTGTAATGACAGTCAGTGTAAATTTCACCCTAGATGGACATTCAGATGGGTTTTCTTGTTGCAATAACACATTTCTGGTATTCTGTGAGATAATAAAAGGATAACTAGGTTACACTAATTTTAATCCCTTCATTTTGGCTTCATGATGTCAAACTGGACACAATTCGCTGAAAATTAGGTAGCTAAAAATTTCATTCTAAACCAGATTAGAGCTGGGCTCAGTTCTCTTTCCTGATACATATTAGGTGGTTTGATATGTGGCTGGATACTTTATCCTGCTTAATATGCTAATTTTTCATAAAATTATAATTTTCATAATTCCATTTCCATTTCAAGATTAATTCCAAATCAGTGAAAGGCCACTTTTACTATTTCCTTTGCTTTGGAGATATTGGCCATCTTTTATGGGTTTTGTGCCCCTTGATCTGCTTGCTGTCTCTCATTTCTTTCTCGACCAGGCCATTCTGTGAATTTCAAATGCATCTCTGGATGAATTCATCTGACATCTGCATATACACATCTGAAATGAGCCTGTTTTAAGCCGTTTCCCCGCCGTTTGATTTTATACCCAAAAATGGAATAAGTATTTTAAGTGTTCTAATCTTGCCCTAGTTTCACATCCTATCTCGTAGTTTTGGGATGAAAAATAGAAATTTCAATAATTCATCATTCGTTTTTTATTGTTCTTACGTCAGCTTCTGTGTTCTTCCTCTCGTGAAGAATGTGATGGGTTTTTATGAAACTCTGTGGACCATAGGCGTTCTAGGCCTTGATGCAGCCACCAAAAATATATATTTTTTAAAATCCATTAGTATAGTTTATTAACTAGTCAAAAAAAGAAAAACAACCCTCTTTTAATATCAGATTTGGGGCCAGGCTATAAAAGCAAACTGTTTTTAGTTCAACAGTAGGTAAGGAAATAGATCAGATACTAACTGACCTGTGGCTTACAGACTGGAAGTGGCTCAACTCTCACAGAAGGTGGCAGAGAGGTGACAGGTGAGAAGGAGGGGCTAGGAGTCATTTGTCCCGCCTTCTCTCCTTCCTGCCTGCCTGCCTTCTTCTTTACTTTCTCCCTCTCCCTCTCTCTCTCTTTCTTTATCTGTCTCTTTCAATCCCTCTCTCTCCTTCTTTTTTCTTTGCTTCCAAATTTCTTTCAACTGAACATATTTACTGAGATTTATAAAGAAAATGATTTAGCTTATGGAGGTCTCTCCAACAGAGACATGCTTGGCATTTTTTCATATTTACAGGAATGTTTTAAATGAATAGCTTTGTTGCACGTCGGTCATCTGTGGTGCCTTGCCGGGGTCCAGCCCCGGTGGATCCAGGGTGATTCGAAGGTGGGGACGGAGTCGGCATCCTTGGAAAAATACATATTTAATTACAGATATATAGAGAGATTAGGAACGGATAGTGTAGTAGGAAGATTAGTGGCGAAAAAGAGGCTGAATAACTTGGATTACATGGAATAGCATCCATGCTCCAGATGGGAATTCAGCCAGAAAAACAGGAGCGGGGGGAATCAGTCTTTCCAGAAACTGATCCGATTTCTTTATTTCTGGGTTTGCTTATATACCTTTTGTTACACATAGGGATGAATACAGAGTCACGTGGGGGTCAGCAGTCCTGACCTTTATCAAAATCAGGTGCTTCACATAAAAAGGTCTTAGGGATTTTATGATCCTTTCTTTCTGATAACCAAAAAACTTATTTCTTCCAAGGGTGTTTTTTCTTAAACCAGGCACCACCCTCCAAATAAAGTTACATTCCTATAGGGTGAGGGTGTAGTGAGTTATAATCAAGAAAGGAATCTATTTAACCCAAGGTTAACACAATTAATCTTAAAGGTTAATACTTATTTCTCCTATATGCTTAAAGGTTAATACTTATTTCTCCTATATGTTAGTTATATTCATTATTAGGGCAGGGAGCATGGAGATTTAGCAGCAAACATCAGCCCAACAAATGAAAATCCTTTCACCAATGTTCCCCTTAAGATCTACTTAGTCTTAAGATAGTGATAAAGTTACATTTTTGCATAGCAAGGACACAGTGATTTATAACAAAGTACAGTAATCTATTACAAAAGAGAAAATTCATTAACTCAAAAAGTCTAGTATTGCTAACCTTAAAAACTACTATATTTCCTTTTCCATATTCCAAATACATTGATTAATATATTCCCAGGTGCCTAAGGATATGGAGGCCTGGCGGCAATCCTTGAGTCAACGAGAAGAAAAGCCCTATGCTAATTAAGACTCTCAAAATACTCCAAAACTCTCTGTGCTGTTTATGGTTGAGAGGTAGTAAACAATCATGTGTGTAGTGGCAGGGGTATGGATAATCCTGTCACACAAGCTAGTCTGTCAGCCGAGAGGTTTGACCTGAGATACCCTTATCCCACCCAGAGCAGGGAATCAGCAGCAATTATTGACACAACAAATGAAAAACCCTTCACCAATATAATTCCTAATCAACCCACTATACGAATAATTTCCAACTCCCCAAAAGATTTTGCCTTTAGTAAGTCTAAAACATCTTGTGCCTCTCAGGTTGGGAGGCTGTAAACAATCACATGTGGCCAGACGAACCTATACAGGTGGGCTAGATAACCTTCAGAGGAGTCCGTAAACCGAAACACTCTTGTCATGCCTGGGAATTTTTATTGCCTTGGAGCTGCAAGTTAACTCCTTCTCCGAGAGAAATGATGATGGGGAGAGCCCCCCGTAAAGTCAGAGGTGTAGGTGAGAGCATAAAACAGACTCTGGTTTTGGGGTAGCTGCCCGGGAACAGGGGGTTTCCTGAGGCTTGATCACGCCTTTGCGTATGCCAAGCCTCCTTCCTCGTGACCTTTGCCACGGGCGGAGTTCCTCACGCTGGCCCCCGGCAGTGTCTGCCCTTAGAACAGTCAGGCCAGCCCCAGGCTGGCCTGTTCCACCCCTCCCTGCTCATCTGTTGTTGTATATACACTTGGACTGTGTGACAGAAACTGAGTTGCTCATTCTAAAAATGACCAAGGTTTTGTAGTCTTGTTAAAGACCTTTCACTGAAAGTCTTTCTTCTGCTTTTTACTTTTTGAGTCTTTTCCTAAAATATTCTGAAATTCCTTCCAATTTTCTCTATCAAACTAGGATGAAAATTTTAATACAAAATAATTTTCTCCAAAAATTTGTAATATTTGTAACATTATGAGATGCTTAGCTTTTGTCTAGCATGTTTCCATGTTAAATCTGAGAACACAAGATTTCTGTCCATCAGAGTTGGTGTCAGTCTCACTCTGCCTCTCTCTGTGTTACCTGGGACATCACACCCAGCCTTCCTGTACCTTATTCTGCTCACCTATGAAATAACGGTAATAACAGTGGTCACCTTGGTAAACTGAATCCCGAGTGTGGTCATGGACTTTCACTGTGTCCAACCAGAAAGGCCTTATTCACGCTTTTGTTCCTCCTAACAAAGTTTTCTCCATAATTGATAAAACTGTGTTTCTTGGAGAATTTTAAAATTTATTGAGTAGCTTTAGGTTGTTCTTCCCTATTACTCTTTGCATGAGCTTTTATTCTTTTCTTTTCTTTTTACTGATTTCAGACTTTTGTTACCTATATTTTCCGTCAATACTAAGTAGATATGATGGCTTTACATTTTCTCAGCATTTCTTTTTAAGTAAGGTAATCTTTGCAAACATGATCTTTAATATAACAATATCTTTAATTTCCTAAAGTCTATATATATATATATCTTGATAGATGAAAAGATCTTTATATATATGGATAGATGGATAAAAAGAGCTTTATATATATATATATATATATATATATAGAGAGAGAGAGAGAGAGAGAGAAGAATATATATATATAAAGAGAAGAATAACACAAAATAAAGCTTTCCTCACATGCTGAGAGAGTGATCCACAATAGCTGTTGGTTTTCTTAGTTTAGGCTTTATAAACCCAACTTAATTGCCTTGATTTATGCAAAAACTACTATCTTTGGCATTCTGAATAAACCTTCAAGTGAATTAAGAAGTATTTTAGGAACAATAGTCAAATTTTCAAACATGCCACAATACCACAGCAAATAGCTCTAAGTTATTTTGATTCTCTTCTAAATTATCAATAGTAGCTTATCTGGTACACTGATAGATATTATGCCGGCAACGTGGGTCCTTTGGACAGCCTTGGCCTCTTGTTAAAATGGATTCAGTTGTGAGAGTCAGGGTGGCGTTTACCAGAGCAGGTTTCTTGCAAACGTCAGTAATTGGCATTGCAGGCACCACACATTCAAAACAATCAGTTTTCAAACTAACAGCTTTCTTGTGAGATGGTATGAGCATCCACTTAAAAGCCACTTCTAAAGTTTGTTGCATTTTGTTACCTGTGTTGGCTTCTTCCTTGGTAAAGCTGAAAATCAACTGACAATTACAAACTTATGTTTCTGATTTTAAGGATTAAAATAGCAGCTGGACAAGAATCCCTGCCACTGTGTGCCATTGTGTGTGGATGTAAGTCCCCATTCTGAGAATAAGAGCTGCATGCCTCTGTGATGCAGTGCCAGTAATGTCCATATTTCACCAAAAAATTGACTTAGGAGCATTCACGACACAAACAAAGGTCACACAGCTGGTGGGCAACAGAGGTGAAACCAAACCAAGGCTTGTTGTAATTCACAATGTTCATGTCCCTCCACTCTGCCTCCTGGAGAGATATTGTTGGAGGAAACTAATGTGATTTTAATCTCTGTTGATAAGCATTATAAAAATTTTGATACCAGTATTTACCAGTGTTGCCTATTTTTTTCATAGGTGCACATATTCAATTTCTGAATTTTTCTACCGAAGCTAATCATGATTACCTTGAAATTCAAAATGGCCCTTACCACACCAGCCCGATGATCGGGCAGTTCAGCGGCCCCGACCTACCCAGCGCCCTGCTGAGCACCACTCATGAGACGCTCATCCACTTCTACAGTGACCACTCGCAGAACCGACCGGGGTTTAAACTCACCTACCAAGGTAAGAATCATACCACACCTGCGGATGCATCCGACACATTGTGTGGAAGCACAAACATCCAAGCTGGTTAAAATCTTGCACAGCTGGAGAGTCCTGAGTGGAGCACAGCTTTCTGGTGGGAATGGAGTCTTCGCCAGGCTTCACACAGGTCAGGACCCAGACGCCAGGAGCAGGTCACGCACTGCTTCACCGGGGTCCCTTCTGTCTCCCTCCAGTGGCCACATCACCGCCTGGGACCCTCTTAGCCCCATCATCACATAGCCTTGTCACCTGTCACTGTGTCCTCTTGGCCACATGCAGGTGTTACCCCTTCAGGACTATGGAACAAGGAGTCTCTTTGATCTTGGGGGGCCTCCACCTGCAGCAGCTCACAGCAGGATTTCAGTTCCCGGCCAGAGACTGAGGCCAGGCCACAGCAGTGAGAGTGCTGAATCCTGGCCACTCGACCACCAAGGACAGCAGCAAAGCCCTGGCTTGTTGGTTTTGTCGAAATAAATGTCCACAAAGAGACAGAAAGTAGTGAAACATGTAAAGGGTACTAGGAGGAAAAGGAGTATGTGTGGATAGACACCGGGTGGGCTCAGAGAGGGAGTCACACCCTCGGGTGGTCTGAATCGCTTACACGGGCCTTTCTTCTGGCTTTCCCTGGCCAATCACCTGGCTCTGAGTCCACGTCTGGAGTATCTCAGGGTCCTCCCTTGTGTGCGTGTGCATCTCTTAGCCAAGATGGGTTCCAGTGCAGAGGCCTGTGGATAGGTTGGCATCACCTGCTGTGGGGTGAGGCGCCCTTTCTTTTGACCACTGGGGGATCTTTTCTGCACCTATGTAGTCAGGAAGGTCTCCTTGACCTCAAGAGATGGTCTCTCCATCTCTCATTTGGGCAGGGCTCAGCTCCCTTCTGTCTCCACTGTGACTGTTGGCTTAAGTGTCCACTGGGGCGAAGTCCAGCATTTGCCCTGCTCCTGTTGTTATTCCTTCTGGAAATGTAAAGAGGAGGCTGACTGTAACATCTAAGCTGGAGCCCATCTATCTCCTGCCTCATGTCCACAAGGGAAGGGGATCTGACCCTGTCTATCATGCATTTAAGCTTTCTCTCAGCTCAAGGTAATGACCTTGTGTACCATTCAAGCCGTGTTCAAGTTATGTCGGTGGGGGGTGGGGGAGCAGTGGGGGAAGGAGAAAGATAAGAGAGGGAATGAACTTTATGTCTTCTTAAACCATCAAAATATGAGATCTCTAATAAAAATTAGAATCTACCATCATCAAAGCATTTCTGACATGTGAAAAAGTTCAAAGTTTTCATTTCAGACACAATAATTTAGCTGGCCTTTTCTTCAATGTTGTTAATTCAAATGAAGTTAAAAAAATGTCAAAAGTGGAGTCTTTTTTAACATGCTGATATCACTTGATTTTTTTTTAATTTTATAGACTGCCCTGGAAAATATTTAATATTTCATTACTAAAAGAGGATGGCATTTTGTGTTGAACTTTCAGACCTTGTTACTTCAGTTGTTACTTAAAGTATAAATTTACATTTCCAGAATTTGAGTGTCTTAAAATAGGAATCCATGTGTGTGGGGGGGCGGGGGGCGGGGGGAAGACAGGGTGATGCAGCCTAAGGAGTGAGACAGGGGACCTCGCCTGGAACTCTCTGTGTCCACCTGTGTCTGTCATTCCTTCTCACCTGGACCCCACTGTGTCTCAGCAAAGGTGTCAAGTCCCACTGGAAGGCTGGTGTGTGCACCCACGTACATAGAGAACAGTGGAGAGACACAGTTTCCCAGGCTAGCACAGAGGCCTGCGTGCACCTCTGCTCTTCCTCCTTTTGAGATAAGAGAATGATCTCTTTCTTGCAGACAACCCCTCCCATGCACTAGACCCTAAAATGTGTCTTTCTACTCTTTCCAGGGCGTTTAAGGTAGGAATTGGGGCTTCCCTAATGGCTTTGATGGTGAAGAATTTGCCTGAAATGCAGGAGACGGGGCTTCGATCCCTGGCTCAGGAAGATCCCCTGGAGGAGGGCATGGCAACCCACTCCAGTAATCTTGCCTGGAGAATCCCATGGACAGAGAAGCCTGGTGGCCGCAGTCCGTGGGATCCCAGAGAGTCAGATATGACTGAGTGACTAACACTTTCACTTTTCTCCAGGTGGGAATTCTCTTCCCTTCACTGCTTTTCCAGTGCCTGTTTCTCTTTCTCCTTTGAGTTTAAATGCACTCAAGTTCCTCTCTCTCTCACACACACACCCCTACTTATGTTTAATTCTGATGACCCCTTCAGCTCCCACTTTCTCAGAAGAACTGTGGAGGAATCATCTCCTCCAGCTCTCCCCGAGTCTCCTCCTCTTCTCACTTCTGCCCACCCACATGTACCGTCAACACGCCCGTAGTTACACAGTCTTCCAGGTCTGCAGGTTTCTGTGTCATCGGAGGTTCTCCAGTGGGTGATGGGGCCCGCCCGTGACAGCTCAGCAAGAGGAGGACTAGCACAAGGTTATGAGTACACACGTTTCACGGGCTCACAGACGCCTGCGAGAACCCAGCCAAGCGTCACTCACAGGAGAGGCTAGAACTCAGGGGGTTAGCTAGCTTCTGAAGCTAAAACAAGGGAGAAAGGGGTTCAGGATTCCAGGAAGAGAGGCAGCAATGGGAAGAAGCCCAGGAATCTGTAGTTTGTGAGGGTTGTTGAGTGAAGTTTGTTGTGTTGATGTATTTATCTTTCAGAACATTTATAGGAGTATAGCTGTTTTACAGTGTTAGTTTCTTCTGTATAGCAAAGTGCAACAGCTGCATGTGTACATAAACCCCTCTGTTTTGGATTTCCCTCCCGTGCAGGTCACCACAGAGCACTGAACAGGGTTCCCTGTGCTGTGCAGGAGGTTCTCATCAGTGATCTGTTTTATACACAGCGTCAGTACTGTGCTGATTTAACCCCACTCCTTTCCTCTGAGAAGACTTTAGGGAGCATCCTCTTAGCACAAGATTGAGAGACTTCTCTGCACATGTACATTCTGTCAAAATAATTTCCTTCTCAAAAGAAGACCCCGTGCCCCGCTCTTAGAGCTTCCCCCTGTATCTGCTGGTTCTCAAAACACCCCATGTTGTACTGAGCAAACACAGGTGTAGCTCTCTCGGAATCTCTCACAAGGACTCCAAGGGCCTGATGGAGTCAACACCATCTCCTGTCTAGCAGGTGAGGGATCTCTATGCACTGACCCTGAACAGAAATTTGGAGACAGAGTCACAGAGGAGAAAGAAAGTGGCTTTATTTCCTTGTCAGACAAAAAGGAAACACTGTAGGCTAGAACCTCAATAACTGCACCCACCCCCCTCCCTGGGGAATAGGGAGAGGTTATATCAGGAATTGGGGTTGGGAGTAAGTGATAAGGATCAAGGCAGCAATAGTCTTACATTCTTCTTTCTACTGCAAAGTTTCAAAACTGTCACAACACTGGGTTTGGTGGACTCCAAGGGCAGGGTTGCTGGTAAGATGAGGGTGTGTGCAGGGTCTCAGGTGGATCTAATCTCCCTTATGGCAGAAAGTGAAGAGGAACTAAAGAGCCTCTTGATGAAAGTGAAAGAGGAGAGTGAAAAAGCTCACTTAAAACTCAACATTTAAAAAACTAAGATCATGGCATCTGGTCCCATCACTTCATGGCAAATAATGGGGAAACAATGAAAACTGTGACAGAATTTATTTTCTTGGGCTCCAGAATCACTGCAGATGATGACTGCAGCCGTGAAATGAAAAGAGCTTGCTCTTTGGAAGAAAAGCTGTGATCATCCTAGACAGCATATTAAAGGCAGATACATTACTTTGCCAACAAAGGTCCATCTACTCAAAGCTATGGTTTTTCCAGTAGTCGTGTATGGATATG
The DNA here is from genome assembly GCF_016772045.2 of Ovis aries. Lineage (NCBI taxonomy): Eukaryota > Metazoa > Chordata > Mammalia > Artiodactyla > Bovidae > Ovis > Ovis aries. Next base: position 2,485,004 of record NC_056079.1, on the reverse strand, counting down.
GATTTGGACTATAAAGAAAGGTGAGTGCTGAAGAACTGATGCTTTGAAACTTTGGTGTGGAGAAGACTCTTGAGTGTTCCTTGGACTTAAAGGAGATCATACCAGTCAGTCTTAAAGGAAATCAGTCCTGAATATTCACTGGAAGGACTGATGCTGAAGCTGAAACTCCAATACTTTAGCCACCTGATGCAAAGAACTGACTCACTGGAAAAGACTCTGATGCTGGGAAAAATTGAAGGAAGGAGGAGAAGGAGATGACAGAGGATGAGATGGTTGGATGGCATCACCGACTAGATGTTCATGAGTTTGAGCAACCTCTAGGAGCTGGTGATGAACAGGGAAGCCTGGGTGCTGCAGTCCATGGGGTTGCAAAGTGTTGGACTGAACTGAACTGAATCTCTGGGAATTTCTCTGGTCCCTATAATCTTGCCTCAGGAGGTGGTTTCATGGCTGTTCCTCCTTTGATCAGCAGCTGTTTCAGTCTGCCCTTTGGAACTCAGGGACACCATAGAAGCTGAAGAAATGGGAGACAAAAGCACCTCAATGTCCGGGAGCCCCATAGGGCCCCACTCAGTCTCAATTAGAGGAGTCCTGTGGGTGCGATCTGACCTGGGCCTTGCTGTTAACACAGGTTTACTGAGAACCAAACTGCTCCTGTACATGTGACTCTGCTTGAGTCTATGTGCTGGTGCTAAGTCACTTCTAAGTCATGTCTGATTCTTTGCGACCCTCTGGACTATAGCCTACCAGGCTCCTCTGTCCATGGGATTCTCCAGGCAAGGATACTGGAGTGGATTGCCATATCCTCCTGCCGGGGAGCTTTCCAACCCAGAGACTGAACCTGTGTCTCATGTCTCCTTCACTGACAGGTGGGTTCTTTACTACTACTGCCGCCTCGGAAACAGAGTCAAAAAGAAACATGTGAAATGTGCAGAACACCCCAGACAAGGCGCTGAGAAACCAGAGGCGAAAGGGAACTCACAGAGCTAGCAGCGGAGAAGATGCAAAGCCGTGTGTTCCTAGAAAGTGGGAAAATTCATGTGCTGAACTCAGATTTTGCCCTTCCCACTGATGCCTGTGGAGGGGAAGAAACACATTTCCCCTCTTTTTCTAGATTCTTTTCTGAGATCACCCCCCTGTAAAAACCTGAGAGGTGAGCAGGGTAGCACAGGCATGGTTGTCATGCAGACTGAGCTTGTTCTTTCCTTCTCCACCGATAAGTTTCTAGAGATTTAGCCACCTTTCTCTTCCTGGAGCAGAGAAAGGACACCTTTACCTACCAAGGGAGTGTTCCCTCATAGCTGCAAATGTCTCCTATAAATGACTAACTTCTACTCTGTTTCCAAAGATACCCCCATGTCTGCAGCTTCTTAAGGATAACCAACTCGCGATAATCCTCACACCAAAGAGGCATATTTTGGGGCAGCAAATTCTTCTCCTTTTCATTTGTTTACATGTAGGTTCATCTTTCTTTAAATTAAAAAAGAAGCCATTGTGAGGATCACAGTGTCAGCAGTGTTCTTCTCTGGGCTTCTTCCTCTTATCTTCCATCCATCAAAGCTAGCTGTGGTGACTTAAAATCCAGTCTGTGGGCCTCCCTTGGCAATCCAGGGGTTAACAGTCAGCGATTCCACTGCAAGGGGCACAGGGTCCATCCCTGGTCGGGGAACTATGATGCAGCACGCTGCACAGCATAACCAAAAATACTTTTAAAATTTAAATAAATTAACCTCCAATTAAATAAATTTATATTTTAAAAGAATTGAATAAAACAAAATCCAGTTTGTAAATTTACAGATCCAGCTTTCACATGATTAGGTGATCATCAAGAAAATAAAAGAAACAACACTCAAATAAATCTGAAATTGTGCTAGCGTCACTGTCATCTTTCTGAATCACAGATCTTAACAAGCTGTAGTGCCGCCCATCTCTGGACCACTCAGGCCTGGCCAAGAAAACTGGAGTGAGGGTGCTGGCATCCTGGTCCATGGCTGCTGCGTCGCAGCATCAAGGAGAAAGGACAATCTGGGGCTGGGTCCCTGAGGAGAGGCACAGGTTTGCAGAGGTGTTGAGACTGGAGACTGGATTTCTCCACACTTGCATCTGGCTTCATGCACATAAGAATCTATCCTTCCAAACGGTGTTTATATAAGAAGCATAAATGTTCCTTAAGGTGCTTATTCCAAATTTAGGTTTTAAAATGAATACAGGCTAAAGGCTGGAGACTTTCTAGGAGCTGCAATGGGGGTCATAGGCCTTCCGAGTTAACCCAAAGCCTGTAAACCTTCTCTTGGCTCCCAGACAGAGTTTCTGCACAGCCCAGAGCCGCTGGAGCTCGACTACTGTCCTCCGAGGGCTCCCTGATGGTAACTTCAGAGGATCAGTCCCCAGGCCCATGAGAAACACACACCTACACTGTGAAACTGACAAGAGGCTCTTAAAAAGACTTATATGCATCTCCAAGGGACAGAGGAAAAAATGTACAGTGACAAGTTTTCTAAAATAAACACTGTAAGAAAAGGGAGGTCAAGAGCAGAGTCTGAACAAAGCCTGGGCAGAGTCTCATGGTCATAACTGTCAATCACCCCAAGAAGTCCAGGGTGACTTCTGCCAGCACTGAGTACATCAAGGCCAACCAGTATGTGATGCTTGTAGCCTTTTCCTCCTTGTTGCCTTGTGGTCCAAGGATGGCTGTTGTACCTCTCACACCAGGTCCATGTGCAGATGAGAAATGGGGACAGGGGACAGCTTCTTAATACTGTATTTAAAATTTTAACTTTTCTTTTTTTATTGACTTTACAAGACTCAAATACAGATTCCCATGCTATTATTGTTTGCTGTGTACTTTTAAAATTAGATTTTATCCTACATATGTGCTAAGTTGTTTCATAGAAAAAACTAGAGAGTTCCAGAAAAACATCTACTCCTGCTTTATTGACTATTCCAAAGCCTTTGACTATGTGGATTACAACAAACTGGAAAATTCTTAAAGAGATGGGAATAACAGACCACCTTACCTGCCTCCTGAGAAATCTGTATGCAAGTCAAGAAGCAACAGTTAGAACCAGACATGGAACAAAGGACTGGTTCCATACTGGGAAAGGAGTACATCAAAGCTATATATTGTTACCCTGCTTATTTAACTTATATGCAGAATACATCATGCAAAATGCTGGACTGAGTAAAGCACAAGCTGGAATCAAGACTGCCGGGAGAAATATCAATAACTTCAGATATGCAGATGACACCACCCTTATGGCAGAAAGTGAAGAGGAACCAAAGAGCCTCTTGATGAAAGTGAAAGAGGAGAGTGAAAAAGCTGGCTTAAAACTCAACATTCAAAAAACTAAAATCGTGGCATCTAGTCCCATCACTTCATAGCAAATAGATGGAGAGACAATGGTAACAGTGACAGACTGTATTTTGTGGGGGCTTCAGAATCACTGCAGATGGTGACTGCAGCCATGCAGTTAAGACTCTTGCTCCTTGGAAGAAAAGTTATGGCAACGTAGATGGCATATTAAAAAGCAGAGACATTGCTTTGCCTACAAAGGTCCGTCTAGTCAAGGCTATGGTTTTTCCAGGGGTCATGTATGGATGTGAAAGTAAAGAAAGCTGAGTGCCAAATAATTGATGCTTTTGAACTGTGGTGTTGGTGAAGACTCTTGAGAGTCCCTTGGACAGCAAGGAGATCAAACCAGTCAATCCTAAAGGAAACTGGTCCTGAACATTCATTGGAAGGACTGATGCTGAAACTGAAGCTTCAGTACTTTGGCCACCTGATACAAAGAGCTGACTCTTTGGAAAAGACCCTGATGCTGGGAAAGATTGAAGGCAGGAGGAAAAGGGGACGACAGAGGAGAGATGGTTGGATGGCATCACCAACTCGATGGACACGAGTTTGAGCAAGCTCTGGGAGTTGGTGATGGACAAGGAAGCCTGGTGTGCTGCAGTCCATGGGGTTTCAAAGAGTTGGACATGACTGAGCGACTGAACCGATACTGAAGTCGCTTCAGTCCTGTCTGATTCTTTGTGACTCTATGGACTGGGATCTGCCAGGCTCCTCTGTCTATGGGATTCTCCAGGCAAGAATAGTGGAGTGGATTGCCATGCCCTCCTCAGATTTTATCTTATGTAACTTTAAACCTCCATTGTTCAAACAATTTTTTTTTCTTGATATTTTTCAGATAGAGTTACTAAGGTTGTGTCTGTATAGCTCCAAAAGCTACCAGTTAGTTCACTACAAAAAGAGTACTGAATGAGAGAGAGCGAGTGAGGAAAGAAGGAAAGAACATGATACCACAAAACGCCTGTGTAGGGACTTCAAGAACCAGCTTATGGTTGCTGGGGGGAAGGGACAGTTAAGAAGGAGGGAGTGGACAGGTACACATTGTTATATCTGAAAATAGATAACCAACAAGGACCTACTGTATAGCACAGGGAATTCTGTTCACTGTTATGTGCCAGTCCGGATGAGAGGGAAGTTTAGGGGAGAATGGATGCATGCATATGTGTGTCTGAGTCCCTTTGCTGTCCACCTGAGACTATCACAAAATTATTGTTAATAAGCTACACCTCAATACAAAATTTAAAAAAATTTAAAAATTCTGTATAGGAATAATCTAGACCAGAGATCATAAAACTACTGAGTTTCATTAGGAAAATATTCATATTTTTAAGTTGTCAATATTTACCATTCGATTTTACATAATTGGTAAAAGACCCCTTTTCCTGTTGTGATGTCAGAATCAGGGTCATTTGCCGGTATCAGCTTGGGGCTGCTGTCCCCTGAAGTGTCAGAGTGATGGCCCTTCCAGGGTGCGAAGGCGTTGACTTCAAAAGTCTCATCTAGTGGCCCGCCAGCTTTGAACTTATGTCTCCCTGGCCTGTAGGCATCAGAATCTGTGAGTTCTCATTCAGGCTAAACACCTAGTTTGTTGAGCGAATGTTTTATTTATTTGACACCTGACTCTAAATTTCAGTGTCCACATTAAAAAAAAAATTCTAAGCAATATATATTTTTAAAATATAAATTTATTCATTTTAATTGGAGGTTAATTACTTTACAATATTGTATTGGTTTTGCCATACATCAACATGAATCCAATGTAGGCAATTAATTGATATAATTGAAAGACATACAAATAAATTAAGTAAAAAAGAATGAGAACATGAATATGAGGTGTTCAGATTTCTTGTACAGTATCTTAGCCGACAGGGGTGAAACTTAATTAGATAGTTTGTCATTGTATAAAATTTATAAGCTGGCCAAATGACACAACTCTGATGTGTGTGTCATATCGAAATTCCTAGGTTCCACTTGAGATTTATAAGTTAAGCTTATGATTAATAACTCATAAGAAGATGCATAAATCATGCAGATAATTCTTGTCATTCTCAGTGATGTCTGTGTATACCCCTTATTACTAAGCCTTCTCATTTATTTATGACCATATAAAGGTCAAAAATGTTACTAGTACATGTAGCTGTCTTGAAGTTAAATGACTTGTACAGAACTTGAGAAGTGAAAGATGAATCGTGTTAAATAAAATTTGAGTTCAGATACCCTACTTCTAAGTCAAAAACTGGAAGATGGCTGATAGGGTGAAGATATTTATCAATTGATTAGATATCAGTCAGAAAATATAATAGGTATTAGAAAGATGACTACATGGTTCCACCTGCCGCCACATCCAGTGCCTATAATTTCAACACCTGATGCAAATACCACTGAAGACTGACAGACGTGAATAATGATTATTTTCTCAGATCCAAACAAAGGCTTCTCCTGAAAAAGAGAAATTCTAAGTGTTGTCTTCTTCTTATAGTATAGGTATGAGCTTATTGGTACTGACATCGTTTTTCATGGTGTTTGCAAAGTGTTACCATATTGAGACTTTCGTTGTCATTGTTGCTCAGTCGCTAAGTTTTGTCCAACTCTGCATCCCTATGGACTGTAGCCTGCCAGGCTCCTGTGACCGTGGGATTTTCCAGGCAAGAATACTGGAGTGAGTTGCCATTTCCTTCTCCAGGGGATCTTCCTGGACCAAGGATTGAACCCGTGTTTCCTGCATTGGCAGGCGGATTCTTTACCACAGAGTCACCTGGGATACCCATTAAGATTCTTAGGACTTTCTTTTCCTTTTTCTTTTTTGAGACTTGACATTTTGGAGAAGTTGAATACTTGTCTTCCTTCCTTCCTTCCTTTCTCTTCTCCTCCATCTTTCTTTCTCTCTCTTTCTTTATGTCTCTTACATTATAAAGCATAATTGTTAGATGCCAAAAAGCTTAAAGATAATTTTAAGTGCTTTAGCCATAAGTGGTAAAAACATATTTTTTTCCTCTTGCTATATGTGCTGCTGCTGCTGCTGCTGCTAAGTCGCTTCAGTCGGGTCTGACTCTGTGCGACCCCATAGACGGCAGCCCACCAGGCTCCCCCGTCTCTGGGATTCTCCAGGCCAGAATACTGGAGTGGGTAGCAGTTCCCTTCTCCAGGGGATCTTCCCCAACCCAGGGATCAAACCCAGGTCTCCCGAATTATGGGCAAATTCTTTACTCTCTGAGCCACCAGAGAACTATGTATAGTTCTTTGGAAGGAATGATGCTGAAGCTGAAACTCCAGTACTTTGGCCACCTCATGTGAAGAGTTGACTCACTGGAAAAGACTGTGATGCTGGGAGGGATTAGGGGCAGGAGGAAAAGGGGATGACAGAGGATGTGATGGCTGGATGGCATCACTGACTCGATGGACATGAGTCTGAGTGAACTCCGGGAGTTGGTGATGGACAGGGAGGCCTGGCGTACTGCGATTCATGGGGTCGCAAAGAGTCAGATATGACTGAGCGACTGAACTGAACTGAATATGTATAGTTAGTGAAATATTCACAACTAAAAACAGAATTAACTGGGATTGCAAAATCTTAAGAAAACACTGAAATGAGCTGTGGGGTTGTTTTTTGTTTTTGTTTTTTTTTACCTGGAATATGATTTGTGAGATGAAGAATGGGTCCTAGTTTTTAAAACCATGGCTGTGTCCACTTGAGAAGTGTGTCCTAATTCCTCTTCTGTGGCCTGGTCCAATTATTCGTGAGATTCTCCCTCATGAGAGCTATAGACTGTGAACACAATGGACACACTGGGATGATGACCCCCAGGCTCCTCTCCTTGAACCCTCACCTCGTCTCAGAGACCCAGCTTCCTATGTCCTTGGGCCTCTGCTGCTCCCTCTACTAAAAGGTCTTCCTTTCTCGGTTATTACCTGGCTGTATCTTCTCCTCACTCAGATCTCAAGTTCAAGGCCACATGTTCAAGGAAGCAGGTTTTGATCCCCCTCACTTAAACCTCCATCCCAGTTCCTCCCACCCCCAACCTTTAACAACAGTCTTTTAACAACATTTACACAACTTAGTTATTTTATGTAATTACCAACATGTTGACTTATTTGTGTCTGTTTCCCTAAATAGAATGTAAGCTTTGTGAAAGCAGGATCCGTTTCTGTCTAGTTTCCATTCATAACATAGCAGACACTCAATATAGGGCTTCCCTGGTGATGCAGTGGCAAAGAGTCAGCCTGCCGATGCAGTGGACGCAGGAGACACATCATCGATCCCTGGGTCGGAAAGAAGGAAATGGCAACCCACTCCAGTATTCTTGCCTGGAAAATTCCTTGAACAGAGGAGTGTGGCTAGCTACAGTCCATGGGGTTGCAAAAGAGTCAGAGTCAACTTAGCTACTAAACAAGAAGACACTCAATACATTATTTTTAAAAAAATAAATTTATTTATTTTAATTGGAGGCTAACTACTTTACACTATTGCATTGCTTTTGCCGTACATCAAGATGAATCATTATTTTTATTTTACTCAGTATATAAGTAGGTAATAAAAACTATAGTCCTGCCTACCTGGGCTGGTTTTCTCTCTCTCTCTGTTTTAATGCCCTTTAATCCCCATACAGGAAAGCTGTATGGTACCATTAAAAAAAGAAAGAAAGAAAATATCTTTCTTCTAATCAAGGGTAACCCAGAGTTTTTGGACTTAATACCATGGGGCTGCTAAAGGCAATTTAAACTTCCATTTTCAATCCCTTTCACAGATGTTAGATGATGAGTAGAAACAGGCTAATTTCATACATCCCTAAACAGAACTTGAATGTCTTTCTTAAATTATACCACAAACCACATAATGTGTAGGGAAATGCATCATGGGACTTGTTATTAGCATGTGTGATGAACACGTGGAAAGTGTGTTGAATCTTTGTTAAATGCTGTTTCACATGATGGCTCATCTGGAATCTCTGTTACCTGTTACCTCCTTTATAATGTGCCATGATAACTGATTCTTGTGTTGATACCCCAGAGCCCCACTGGAACATAGCAGAATCTCCCAGGGAGGATGGAGTGATGTTGAACAAGGTTTTATTTGATTTTTGTCCCATGAAAACTGGAAATCCATTTCTGATGGTTTTTACTTTTGAAGTTTAATTATTAGCAACCGTATTTGATGTATTTATTAGAGGACTCATTTCACCAACAGAGCTCACAGTATTTCGATTAAAACAAGAATGAGAACAAGCTGCTGACCCCAGTGGAGAAGAGCACAATAAAGAAGGAAACTGGCTGATAGTTGGAACATACTATGGGGTTCTCTGTTCTTTTTCTGAGCACTTGTCTGTAAGGTAATGTTAGACTCAAACAGCAGAATCTCGAGGAGGGAAGCAATGCATTCGACCGGGCATAGGAGGCGTGGTGAGAGAGCACAACGAACAAGCGCAGTGAGCTGCACATTACAGAAAGGCTGTGCTGGGGCGTCCCCTGGCGGCCCAGAGGCTACGGCTCTGTGCTTTCACAGCCGGAGCCCAGGGACTCACTCCCCGCCGCCGGGGGGACTGAGACCCACAAGCCACGTGGTGTAGCTAAAACAGGGAAAGCGTAAATAAACAAATAAAGGATTGTACTGGTAGTAATAGCTAAGTATGACACTATACTATTTTTTAAGGAAAAAAACTAAGAAAATGGAATTTATTTTATTTGCACTGAACATTAATTGAACTAAACAAAACAATAACATGTTTTCTAGTTAGAAGCCCTTGGTAGGAAAGCTGGGGTAATTTTCTTTAAAATTAAAAGAAAATTGTTAGGTCTGTGTTCACCTGACATTCTTTACAAGCACTTTTTGTTTGCACTTCTGGTTTTGATTAAATTCCTCTCATATATTTTCTTCCCAAGGTATGCCTTGTCAAATTCATTTTTAGTATGTACTACATAACTTCTAAAGTGCACAATAGGTCTTCACTAAATGCAAATTCTTGTGATTAAACTACTAAAAATAAGTACTGTTTTGCATTGTTGTTGCTCAGTTGCTAAGTCATGTCTGACTCCTTGTGACTCTGTGGACTGCAGCGTACCAGGTTTCCCTGTCCTTTCCTATCTCCCAGAATTGGCTCAAACTCATGTCCACTGAGTCGGTGATGCCCTCCAACTATCTCATCCTTTATCATCCTCTTCTCCTCCTGCCCTCAACCTGTCCCAACATCAGGGTCTTTTCCAATGAGTCGGCTCTTCACATCAGGTGGTCAAAGTATAGAAGCTTCGGTATCAGTCCTTCCAATGAATATTCAGGGTTGATTTCCTTTAGGATGGACTGGTTTGAGCTCCTTGTCCAAGGGGCTCGCAAGTGTCTTCTCCAACACCACAATTTGAAAATATCAGTTCTTTGGCGCTTAGCCTGCTTTATGGTCCAACTTTCACATCCATACATAACTACTGGAAAAACCATAGTTTTGACTAGGGGGACCTTTGTTGGTAAAGTGATGTCTTTGCTTTTTAATATGCTGTTTTGGGGTTTGTCTTAGTTTCCTTATCTTCCTTGCCAGGAGCAAGCATCTTTTAATTTCTTGGCTTAATTCAACATCAGCAGTGATTTTGGAGACTAAGAATATAAGATCTGTCACACTTCTACTTTTCCCCTTCTATTTACCATGAAGTGATGCGACTGGATGATAATGGGTATCTTAGTAAAGATTTCATAAAATTTATATCTAAAAAGTTCATGCTAAGAAGCTGTATGTCATCCTATTCCTCCTCTAAATTCCAGACTAATTGCACTTCTTATTTATGTGCTTGTTTCTGTCTGTTTCAGCCTATGAATTACAGAACTGCCCTGACCCACCACCTTTCCAGAATGGGTATATGGTCAACTCTGACTACAGTGTGGGACAATCAATATCTTTTGAGTGCTATCCTGGGTACATTTTAATTGGCCACCCAGTGCTCACCTGTCAGCACGGGATCAACAGAAACTGGAACTACCCTTTTCCAAGATGTGACGGTGGGTTAATCACTTTTCTTAAGCAGTTTCATTTTCCACATGTATACTGGTGCATGAAATATTACATTCTGGAATTCATTAATTTGTTCAACCAATTTTTATTGGGACTCTATTGTATTAAACTCATTCTACTTAGTATTTCAAGAATATATCATATGTCAGTCAGTTAAAAAAAATAGGCCTTGCTTTCAAGGAGATTATAAGGTTAGCAAAATAATAAACACAAATATTTATTATGCAAAATCAGGCATGAGGATTGTTTTGATGACTGAAGGTACAAGAGATGGAGATTGCTGGGGAAGTGATTGAGGGTATTATCTTCATGGTTAGAGCAGTGTTTGGCTTTACAGTGGTTCCATCAAATTTTGGATTAAAGGGGTATTCAGTGCCTATCTTACCCTAGATACTTTTTTATTGTTTAACTTTATAATAATAACACTGATTTGGTATCTCAGAAAACTGACTTCATTTTTGTAGTTAGATTTGAATGGCACGTACTAGTTTGCTACTCAGAGACAGAGACCATCCCAGAGAGAAGAAACAATGTTAGCAAAGACATCCTAGAGGAGCAGTGTTGGGGGGAAATGAAGTAGCGTCCTAGGATGGTGCTTGAGGATCAGGGTTTCTTAGAAATGCTGGAATCAGGTGATGGGAATGACCTCAAGGAGGATCTAGATTCAGTGAATATCCTTGTCTGAGCAGAGGTCACTTCTTGAAAGCTTCTCTTTGATTATCTAATTTTTACTATGACTTTGAAATTTCTACAGCTTTAAGTTAAATATATCAAGTACTTTGTTTTTGAAGAATTCATCTGAAATAGAAAAGTTTGCTGTAAACCTAATATTCTAACATTATAAATACAGTATTTCTGAATGAAAATAAAATGAAATTACCAACTCTGTGGACCTTTGAAATGCTAAATACTTATATCCCAGGGGCGAAAAAAGGAAAGGTATCCAGCTGTGTTTGAATTTCTACTGTAGAAGTTAAAAAAAAATAAGCATATAGGTAGAACTTTTTGAATGATATTTTTCACCTGTACGTTTCCATTCTTTATCATTATGTAAACAACTATAAAAGAAAAAAATTTGCTGTCTTTTTTAAATAGTAATTTTAATCAACTACAGATTTAATAACGTAAAACAGCATTTAAAAATCACTTTATAAAACTAACAATAGCAGTGGGATATCTGATATTTTTATTAAAACACTTTAAAAACTACTCACCATTTAAAAAATTCGTATGTTTTTATGTATAAATTGCTTTGAATTGTTAGGACTGAAATCCCTTTTTACTTGTAGTTGTTTCCTGAGTTCTTCGAATTCACATGTAAGTAGGAGACTCCTTGGGTTGATATAAAAATAGAATTAAGTATTTAATTATATTTCATTGCTTTTTCAAGCCCAACTTTCCAACATGGAAATAACTGCCCATTTAGAATTATTTTGTCAGTGTAATGTTAATAAAATGTATCTTTTGGGATGATATATGGTGCAGAATATTAATCAGAGTTGGCAAAACCACGAAGCTCAAGTCCTGCAGACACCCAAGACTGCCCAGGACTCCTGGTGCCACATGAAAGTCCCAGGACCACAGCCACCCTAAGGGTGGATAACTCACTGGTAGGCTCAGAGAACCCAGTAAGCCATCTATGCACGATTGTGGTTTATAACAGAAAAGACAAAAGTCACCCAAGGGAGACAGATGCTTGCTCCTTGGAAGAAAAGTTATGACAAACATAGACAGCATATTAAAAAGCAGAGGCATCACTTTGCCCACGTAGATTCTTTTAGTTAAAGCTATGGTTTTTCCAGTAGTCATGAATGGATGTGAGAGTTGGACCATAAAGAAGGCTGAGTGCTGAGGAACTGATGCTTTCAAATTGTGGTGCTGGAGAAGACTCTTGAGAGTCCCTTGGACTGCAAGGACATCGAAACAGTCAGTCCTAAAGGAAATCAACCCTGAATATTCATTGAAAGGACCAATGTTGAAGCTGAAGCTCCAATTATTTGGCCACCTAATGCCAAGAATTGACTCACTTGAAAAGACCTTGATGCTGGAAAAGATCAAAGGCAGGCAGAAAAGGGGACGACAGAAGATGAGATGGTTGGATAGCATCACCAACTCGATAGACATGAGTTTGAGCAAGCTCTTGGAGTTGGTGAAGGACAGGGAAGCCTGGCATGCTGCAGTCCATGGGGTGGAAAGAGTCAGACAATTTTGGGTGACTGAACAACAACAATATTAGATTAAATTCTAAAAAAATAAAAGTAACCAGGGAATATTCTTTTAAAACCAAAGGCCCTCAGGTTGGTGATTAAATGGACTTTCTTTCCCTCTTCCTCTTCCTGAGGTAGGGGTGGGGCTGAACCTCCAATCTGAGGCTGGTTCCCCTTACAACTAGCCCCAAGGCTTCAGATTTCCTAATTTCTTCATTAACATAAACTCAGATGTGTTTGAAAGGGTCTTGTTTTGAATAACAAGAGACAATTTGATCTTTTTTTTTTTATCACTTTGTAAATTCTAAGGGTTTTGAGTTCTGTGCCAAAAACAGGGAGGAAGATCAAAAGGTTATTTCTTGTTATTGTTGAGGAAGTGTGTAAGTTCCTCAGTTCTGTCTCATCACAACAAAAAATTGAAGTGACGGACCAGTGTTACAGCCTTGGATGGGCCAGCATTACAGCTCTTGGAGAGACCAGTGTCACAGCTCTCGGATGGACCGTGTTACAGCTCCGTTTTATTTAGAAAATAAAGGAAAATACATCCTCGAGGTGTGAGGGCATGATGACCCAAAAGATGCAAAGAGAAGAGAGAGAGCGAGCCCAGGCCCTTTGGCTCCCCTTTTTATGTCTTTTTCTCCTCCCCACCCCCCAGGCCCGCCCTGTGTGAACTGGGCTAGCCAGAGTGCTGTTTGTTCTACTTGAGGTCCTCACCCCATTCCTCAGACCTTCCTTTGTTCTATTTCTGCAGGTTTTCCCCTTCCTTGTCTTTTAGCCACTGCCATTCTGGCCTCCTTTTTCCTAGTCTAACTGCCTAACATGATAAATGCCTCTATTGCAGTGTCTGTTCATGTGTGTGAAGGGACTGCCTTTGTTGGCTCCCTGGTCCTGGTGTGGACGAGGGATGCCATCTGTGTGGCCCCTAGTCGTGAAGTGCAGGGTGTAATGCTCTCATGTTCTACGGTCTCTCTCCTGCTGGGCCAGGCTTCTGGGCAGAGGGGTGAGCAGCTGGGAAGTACTTGTGGTTGCAGGTGGTGCAGGGACCCTTCTGTGCCCAGATGCTCCCCCTTGCTGGGCTTGCTGGCTGTTCTCCACTGGAGGGGCCTTTTTGACCCTCACCCTCAGGGAGAGGATAGGGGCGGGTGCATTTCCTGTTGAGCTGGATCGCAGGTCCCTATTGCTGCAGAGATCCCTGAGATGCCGCTGGGATGTGGAAATCAAAATACAGCTTTGGTGCCACAAAATTGAGGGGAAAGCCTCTGGGAGAAGGTGATCGACCAGGGGAAAGGGAGAGGAAGCTTTATTCATTATGTCTTTTTATGGTCCTTCATCTTCCTCTGTAGAATATAGGATTTTGCCTTGAGAGAATGTTTTAAGTGCATTGAGAGTATTATCACACAAGTCAAACTTCATACTTATTTAGCTTTTAACATCTTCCTTCATCACTCTGCTGAATACAGCAAGCTCTGCAATGCAGGGATGAGGTCAGCACGGTTCTCTGCTCTAGCCCCAGCTCAGCCAAGCTGCCTGGCACATAATAGACTCTCAATAAACACTCATTGAACATAGGAGTAAAAGGATTTGTTATTTGAATATCATAGATATATCATGGCAAATATACTAAGTGGCCTAAAGAGTATCAGAATGTATTTTATTAAGAAAATAACCATATCATTTTGCCTTTTAAGAGGTGAACACCATGGTTTTTGTTTGTTCTGTTTTCCCCTCCCCATGGGAAGGGTGCTGCTCCATGTAGAGTGGCTATACTTTAGCAGATGCACATTACAAAGTGAAAATGTTGAAGGGAGACTCAGAGTTATAAAGCAATGCATAATGAATAACTTCAAGTCATACATGGGATATGTCAGCCAGTGGCTTCAACACGTGCTTTAAGTGTTTTCTCTTCACTGTCTCACCCATTTCCAATCCCTCGATTATTTGGTGTCTGTTGTTTATTGAGATCTGAGCCAGGCAATGGGATTGATGAGAGGAGGTTTGATGGGGCTGTGGATATGGTCCTTGACTTCTAGTTGCTGACAGTCAAGTGGTGAAGAATGGCTGTCCATGAACCGTAGTCCAGGGGCAAGTATCCAAACCACAGCCACCAGGAAAGGCTGTCAGGAGGTGGTGACATTTGAGTTGAGTTTTAAGGAAGGTACCAGTTCACCTGCCAGCAAAATAGGAGAAAAGCACAAGAGCTATCCATGCAGGTGAACGAGGACATGATGTTTGCAGCTAGGAAGTATGGCATCTCCAGGGGTCCCCATGTAGTCACTTGTTGTGACTTCAGTGTGGCTTCTGGCCCTATTTTTACAGATTATAGGTATCTGTATGTTATATTTTGCTAGCTTACAGGTCAAGGTGTGTCTGTCTCCAAACCCCACTTACAATTATGCTATAAAACTTGTAAAATGTTCTCCACAGCGCCTTTAAATAAATTTACCTAAAATTCAGACCAAGTCAATCTACTTGACACTGGTACATTTTCTGTCTACTTTGAAATGGTTACTTTGGCTTCACGATATTTCATCAGTCATAATTTTAAATTGTTTTTGAACCCTTAAAAAAATGTACCTTGGCTTATTCATTCCACCTAAATTTTATGCCTTTTATGGCAAATATTTGAAAGCCTGATAAGATTCATGTTAGTAACAGACACTTGTATTGCATCTACTGGATTTTAATTTGATTAAAATGTCAACTTGTCTATGACTTTGATGTATTTATACCATGATGTGAGTTAAAGAATATAGTTTGGATTATCTGCTCATGTATGATCATTTCATTTTTCCAAAAATAAAACAAAATAATTTCTATGGCAAGAGTGATGATCACTTTATTAAGTAAAATAAAAATGGACTCTGGGTATTGAGATTTTTCACATCATTGGTAGTGGATGAGATGTGGAACTGTTTCTATAAATTTTCACTTACATAATTTTATCTCCTTTCTCTAGGTATAGATCTCGGGAGAATTTGTAAGGTCTTTGTATCAAGGCAGATAGACTTAGATGCTTCTCTTTTAAAGAGCATTTTAAATAAGCTTTAGAAATCTCACTTAACACAGAAAAAAAATTATTTTTCAGTTAAATAGTCTCACATAATTTCAACATAATCCCTTGCATCAGATAGTCCAATGAATTATCAGCTCAGTCTCAGGAGACTACTGACTAAGGTTGTTGGGTTTGTTTTTTTTTTTTTTTCCTTTCTTTCTCCTTTTAATTATGTGGAAATGACTTTATCCTGAGGGGATTTTGAATGTTTGGAGAATATGTTAAAAAACGTAGATAAGGTAGATTAGAAGTAAAATTCTTCCCAGGTTTTAAGACTTGAAGGGAATTATTTTGACAAAGTAGTTGCTGAGGGATATTTCACAATTATTTCTTAGCAGGAAAATCTTACCTAAGAGACTTTAGAAAATGATAAATGTCTCACTGGACTGTGTTGGGCTTGATTTTTCTTGGTCTCCTTCTCAGCTCCTTGTGGATATAACGTGACATCTCAGAACGGGACCATCTATTCTCCCGGATTTCCGGATGAGTACCCCATCCTGAAGGACTGCATCTGGCTCATCTCCGTGCCTCCCGGCCATGGTGTCTACATCAACTTCACCTTGCTGCAGACGGAAGCTGTCAACGACTACATCGCAGTTTGGTATGAGAACCTTTCCTGAAAACACCCATGTGTCCTTGTGATAGACTGTTCTTGTAACCACTTACATGTCACTTTCATCGATATAGAGATGGAGTAGTTAGGTAGATATCAAAACAGAAATTTACCAACTAAATCTAGAGATAGAATAAACCCCATGTACCATGCCACATGGTAGATATATTCAGGATTACTCTAGATAGAGGGGAATATCCAAAATGTATTTTATTTTTCATGTTTATTTCTTTTTTTGTTTATTTATCTTTTTGGCCATATCACATAGCTTTTGGGATCTCAGTTCCCTGACCAGGGATTGAACCTGGGCCTTGTCAGTGAAAGAGTTGAGTCCTAGCCACTGGGCCACTTGGGAATTCCTTCTTTTCTCTTTCATTTTCAAGTATAAATTTTTGTTTTTTTCTTAAAGAAAAGCTGGTTGGATCCTTTGCCATATAATAATTTGACGCTTCTGGAAGTATTGAAGAAATGATTGCACACAGCTTTCTCTCTGTACTTTATAAACCTTGGAGAACTGCCCCCACCCACCTCTGCCTTCCCTACCATGGGCTGTGTAGGGGATGCCGAGGGGGGTGTAGCCCTAGGTCCCCATCTAATGAGCCATGTAGCCTGGGTAAGTTAACCTAAACTCTCCTTCACTGAATGTTCATGTTTATGGGAGTAGTCACTTCTACCATTGCCTTTGGAGGTGAGAATTTATGGGGAAATGGGAATGACAAAATATGATGGGAAGAGTAGAGCTTACCATTGGGGCATAGCCCAGATCTGGAATAAGTTGGATGTGCTTTAGGAATAAAATGCCCTGAAAACTCAAGCATAATCACAGTTAACAAGGCAGTGTGTTTATGTGTGTGTGTGTGTTGGTGAAGTTGTGGTAAATGTAGAAGTTGTCTTAGCCATTGGAAATTCTCTGAGGCAAGAGAATAGGTGAGTTGCAGGCACTGAAAGACCCCAGGTGTGATGTGGCTGATATCTTGGGAGAGCACAAAAGAGAGAAGAGATGACCTGGCCAGGTAAGCTGGGTAGACCATACAGGACTTCATACATCTTGTTAAGGATTTTGGGCTTCATCCTAGAGAAACACAGATTCACTTTAGAGTCATAAGAAGGAGAGTTATAGGACCAGGTCCTGGATGCAGAATACCCATTATTATTGTGTAGGGAGGCAGGTCAGCTGGATAAGATGGGAGACTGATTGGCTTGTGCAGCTATAGAAATAGCCTCCCAGGAGGGGAGATTGGGGGACAGGACCTGTGTCGTGGCAATGAACAGAAATGGAGAACCTGAAATATTAAGTTGACCTATGAAGCAAAGCAAGACAGACAGACAACACTGAAATGAAAAGCCACACTATAATATCAGCAGGTTTACCCAGATTAATCAGTAGATTTAGCAGTAGGAGCAAGGTCTCCTTCCAGCAGTGGAGGGAGTCCCTGTCCTCTGAACACTCATGAGACAGGCTGGAGTGCAGTCACCTATGAATATTAAACATCTTAGTATTTCTAAACATGAAATCTAGAAGATGGTAATATTTTATTCAGTCTTTTTTTTAATATTTCAATTCAGTCATAAGAGCTCCATAAATCTCACCCATAATTAAAGAGACACCCTGAATTTAGACTTTAAAATGGGAACATTTGAAAGGAAGTTGATAAGTGGTACTGACATCACTAGAATAAATGTGTCAAAAACACCTTGTCTCAAAAACACCTCTGAGAAGGTCAGGTGTGGGAGGAACAGGGAGCCCTAAGCTGCTGTTTGAAGACCAGGCTTTTCAGCTGGATCCTGTGGACAGAACATCATCTTTCACCAAGACGGAGCCCTGCAGTCAGAAGAAAATGGTTGTGAATTTAAGCTGTAACTGGAAGCTTTCTATTTAGAGGGCTCCTCCTCTTCTTCCCAGGGATGGTCCTGATCAGAATTCTCCACAGTTGGGGGTTTTCAGTGGGAACACCGCCCTGGAGACAGCATATAGCTCCACCAACCAAGTCCTGCTCAAATTTCACAGTGACTTTTCAAATGGAGGCTTCTTCGTCCTCAATTTTCACGGTCAGTGTATTTTCACTCCATTGATGATGGCAGAAAATCCTAACTGATTTTTCTCATAGGATTGACATAAACTTTGTTTACAGCCTAAGTTCCATGTTTTTGTCCACCGAAAGCCTATAGGATTTTCTCACATTTCATGCTGGGGTTCCTGTGATTCCTTTTTCCTACTGATGTATTTAGGACTTCACATCTCTTTTATAGTTTATCTTGGATTTGCCCCCAGGATAAGTGTATTGTATGTGAAACTCTGATATGGAGACCATGGAAATACATTTAGTAGCTCTCAGAGATTCCCTCATCTCTGTCTCCAGATGAACCTCGATAATGAATGTCATGTAATTTTAGATGGGGCAAAGCAAATCTCTACTGATGTTGAGAATGAACACTGCATAGTTTGGGGGAAAGCGTTAATGGGGAAAAGCATTGCCGGTCCCTTATCTCTCTTGAGGACTGCCGCATGCAAATCCTCAGGAGAAGAGACTGAGGAAGATGATGCCAGATCCTGATATGGACATGGAACCAGCATGAACCATTTCTCCTGCAGAATTCCAGATATATGTAAAGTGTTTCTATTTAAACATCATAATTTTTTTTTAATGGTGTACTTTTCCCTTTCAATTTTGTAAGCATTTGAAGCTAGAGACTTTAGTAAAACTATAATTTACAAATATAGATATTTTCCTAGACCTAAGCATTGTAACAACAAAAGAGAGATGTTTTTTGTAAGATTTTTGTTTATTCATCAAATGTAATTTCACTTATTTTTTTTATATAAATGATGTAGCATTTCAGCTCAAGAAATGTCAACCTCCCCCAGCAGTTCCACAGGCAGAAATGCTTACAGAGGATGAGGATTTTGAAATAGGTAATGTTTTCATTGTTACAACATCATCAGCTCAACACAGGTTTTTTACACCCATGCACCTGCAGTAGATAGCCAAGTTTGTCAGAAATATTCCTAAAGCTTTCCTAGAGAGAGATACACATTTGTCATGAATTGAATAAATATGTTTTTCTTTCTTCATCTCAATGATTTTTTTTTTCATTTAAATTTTGCTTTTGCTATTTTGAGGACATTTACCTGCTGCATCACTCACCAGTTTGTATTTTTCTCCTAAAAGCAGTTTTCAGACACAGACTTAAGCAGATGTTTGTATTTAGCTAGGGAACCATTTTGGTGCACCAGAAGAAGAAAGTCGTTTGTGGCTGAAATAATGGTTAGTCTAACATTGACCTTTCCTTGAAACTGGAATGTAATTGGGGAATATATTGAATGATACTATTTAGAAATTCTGTTTTTTCATTTTAAATTAGTGGTCTATTTCATTAAATAATCATCAGGCCACATTAAGAAACCTTCTGTGGTGTATGTTGGCCAACCAGTTATTGTGACAAATGATTTCTTGGTCTCAATTACAAATACCCAGTCCTGTGTCACACCCTGTTTTATAGTGGTGGTCAAACCATGTGACCAGTTTCTGCTCTACTCCTGATGGCTTAGTTGATGAGAACATTGTGCTAATTAGACCAAGGTCATTTTGTAGCCCTCTCTGGATGCATTAAAGACATTCTCTTATACAGCCTTTGGTCCCAAGCCTCTGAATCCCTTTCCTTCTTTCCTTCTTTCATCTTTCTTTCTTTTTTATTAGTAATCATAGGGGAAAGGGAGTGAACGTAGACATATCAGTCAAAGAAGAAAAAACTGCTCCATAATCTCTATAGAAATACTGGTTACATTTAAAGAGAGCATTCTTATAAATTGAAAACTAAAAATGACACTATTTCACTAAGTAGACTAAGCATGAATACCAATCATGGTTAAGAAGTGGTTTGCACATCAACTTGAGTGTAACACATGCTTAATAACATTCACACACTGCATGTGTCATGGAGACAGAATTGCCAAGTACGCATGTGGACTCTTTCAGGAGACTTCGTGAAGTACCAGTGCCACCCTGGGTACACGCTGTCTGGGATGGACACGCTGACCTGTAAGCTCAGCTCCCAGCTACAGTTTGAAGGTTCCCTGCCGACATGTGAAGGTATGAAGTTCGTACTATAAATATGCTTGATCCATATGGAACATTGTATTACTTTATTGGTTTGAACTTCCTTGTATGCATCTGAATTTCTTTGTATGCATCTGAATTTGTCTCTGTGTTATGATTCTCTTGCAGTTTAAATTACTCAAAAGTAGAAATACTTAATTACCCTTCTCTTTTAGCTAGCTGTACAAAATCAAAACTACATCAAATAAGACTTCTTGCTGTTTCCCAACAGTTTGTGAGTAATATTTTCAAACATATGACAAAGTTGAAAAACTTTAATACCCATCACCAAGGTTGCACCATTAATGTTTCCTACACACCCTTTGTCACCTGTCTCGTCTCTCTCTACATACATTAAAGTATTAAATAACTGATATTTCTGATACCTTCTAGGCAAATTGTAGGCATTACTATTTCTCCCTCTGAACTCTTTGGCATAAAAGAATGCATAAAATTATCTAGTGTTTACTATGTTCTGTAAAATATAGAGACATTGAAATGCACAAATGTTTCATATAATGTGTGTTTCATATCTTTGCCCCATGTGTAATAACAGATAATATATGAAGCAGGAGAAAATCTATTGATTCAGTTGATTTGTATATAATTATATCACTTAAAAAATTTTAAAGGTCTCCCTCTCAAGTTTTATAGAAAGGAAAAAAGATTTGGAAAAAAACATAAATAAGCTAAAATGTCTCAATGTAAGCCAGAAGTATGATTGGTTTGCCTATCAGAAAGCTTCCCAAATTAAGACAGATTTTATTTTGTGACTTCAAAATCACAATCACATTTACTTCCTTTAAAGAAGGGCTTGCCTGGTAACTCAGTTAGTAAAGAACCCACCTGCAATGCAGGAGACCATGGTTCAATTCCTGTGTTGGGAAGATCCGCTGGAGAAGGGATAGGCTACCCATTCCAGCGTTCTTGGGCTTCCCTTATGGCTCAGCTGGTAAAGAATCCACCTGCAATGCAGGAGACCTGAGTTTGATCCCTGGTTTGGGAAGATCCCCTGGAGAAGGAAAGGCTACCCACTCCAACCTTCTGGCCTGGAGAATTCCGTGGACTGTATAGTCCATGGGGTTGCAAAGAGTTGGACAGGACTGAGTGACTTTCCCTTTCCTTTTCCTTTAAAGAATGGAACTCCCCCATTCCCAGTTCTTTCAGAGAATTTGAATGTTATCATTTACTAGGGGTAGCGAAACATATAAAAAGTCAGAATGTAGGGAGAAGATCTATCGTCTAGGTTTGATTATTCAGTGATCTTGGTTAAGACACTAATCCTCTGGGCATTATATGTGTAATGAGGAGGATCATTTGTCTGCATTGTTTAGGGAACTGGTATAAAGATGAAGTAAATCTTAAATTAATTTTAAGCATCTTATAATGCTAATTATCTACCCTGTAAAAGGCAATTTTCTTTGCATTGCAATAGTACTGATTTTGCAAATGTTCAGCCCATGAATTGATTCTTCCAAAATATCTGGTAACATGGTGCATTTTCGTTGCTAATGAGGCAGACTTCAGTCACCCTTACAGAAGGAAATGATTTACAACATCTGGAGAAAATCTGGAATGGATTATTATTAAATAACCAAGGTAACAGATTATTTCTGAGAAAAATATACTTTGTAACTGCATCCAGGTGGGAAACTCCGAGGGGGCAGGCAGGGGAGATGCCCTTACTTTGTCTGCCTCTGGCTTTAAACTGTAGCTGACCCTGTGGTCATGGCGTCACTGAGACCCTGCCTCTTGCTGCATGGCTTAGAAGCTGGGGGTCTCATGGGAGGTGCTAAGTCAGGACCCTGAAGTCACTTTTTTCCCCTGGAAAACCAGTGTGTCAGGACCATGCTACATTAGCGACAGTGATCTACAGAGGATTTATTTCTCAAGATGGTGGAGTGGTGGGTATAAAATGTTGATCTTTTGCCATTTTATATATAAATTAACTGAAGTAAATCTTCAGATGTTTAAGGCCCATTTTAATCCCACCAAACACAGCCTTAAAAATTTTTATCAGAATAGGTGATTTTAAGCAAAGGTGGGCTTAACTGGTTAATGAAGAAATGCTTAAGTCTTTATTTAATATGCTACTTCAAAAATAAGGAAAGCATCTCCATTCTGTCATTTCCCCCATGATTAACCTAGTTTCCACTTAAATGCAATTATTTCATGACAGTCCAGGAACAGAGTAAACCCACACACAAGTGCGTCATCCTCTAAATTATTGATACTTCTGCTCTCACACATTTGCGGGAAGTATCCGGCTAACAAGACAGGATCTCTGTACTCAGGCCAGAGGTCCCCAGGCCCTCTGAACTCACAGCAGTTACTACACAGGATGACAGTTCTCTTCTGTTTCTGTTCAGCAGTAAATTTGTTTAAAATGAACTGAGTTCTCTCATCTGGCATTCTCTGAACACCTTGTTATTTAAAAAAGGAAATAGGGACTTCAATGTCATCTACCAAATATTTAAACACATAATTATCATTTTTCTTCTAATACTTTTCTGTTGTTTGATTGGGCTCAATCCTCCAATAAATTCTTGATGACAGATTGTACTAGTTACGAGTCCTACTTCTTCAAGTGTCATAACCACACTTTTAGAAGTTCTGCTTTGAAAATTGTCACCACTTTAGAGTGATTGATTGTTCCTTGGGAATGAGGTGAATAAAGTGTTCCTTGAAAGTTCACATTTTATGCAGATAAATATTACCTTGTAGGATACTTACCTTAATTTAGAAATAAATAAATAAATAAATGAGGGTTTGGGATGTTATTTGCCACCGCCAAGCAGTTCTCTCATTTTCCTTGGACATCAGCAGAGTGTCCTACAGTTTAACTCCATCCTGAACTCTTGACCTAAGATAATGTCAAATCCCACAGGGTTAGAGGCTTAGTCCCACAAAGCAAACCTCACCTCAGATGCTGACACCAAGTCCAGGTTGTCACCTGTGCTTCTGACTAGCAGGTTATCAATCAGGGGTTCCCAGGGACCTCTCCTCTGGTTTGATCCTTCCATTAATTTTTTAATTCATTTATTTTAATTGGAGGCTAATTACTTTATAATACTGTGGTGGTTTTTGCCATATATTGACATGAATCAGTCATGGGGGTACATGTGTCCTCCCATCCCAAACCCCCCTCCCACCTCCCTCCCCATCCCATCCCTCTGGGTTGTCCCAGTGCATCAGCTTTGAGTACCCTGTTTTCATGCATTGAACTGGGACACATCATCTATATCACATTTGATAATATGCATGTTTCAATGCTATTCTCTCAAATCATCCCACCCACGCTTTCTCTCACAGGGTCCGAAAGTCTGCTTTTAATATCTGTGTCTCTTTTGTTGTTTTGCATACAGTTGTCATTACCATCTTTCTAAATTCCATATATTTGTGTTAATATACTACTGTATTGGTGTTTTTCATTCTGACTTACTTCACTCTGTATATTATGCTCCAGTTTCATCCACCTCATTAGAACTGATTCAAATGTGTTCTTTTTAATAGCTGAGTAATACTCCATTGTGTATATGTACCAGTTTTCTTATCCATTCATCTGCCAATGGACATCTAGGTTGCTTCCATGTCCTAGCTATTGTAAACAGTACTATGATGAAGATTGGGGTACATATGCCTCTTTCAATTCTGGTTTCCTCAGTGTGTATGCCCAGCAGTGGGAGTGCTGAGTCATATGGCAGTTCTAGTTAGAGCTTTTTAAGGAATCTCTACACTGTTCTCCGTAGTGGATATACTAGTTTGCATTCCTACCAACAGTGTAAGAGGGTTCCCTTTTCTCCACACCCTCTCCAGCATTTATTGTTTGTAGACTTTTTGATAGCAGCCATTCTGACTGGCATGAAATGGTACCTCATTTGGTTTTGATTTGCATTTCTCTGATAATGAGTGATGTTGAGCATCTTTTCATGTGTTTGTTAACCATCTGTATGTCTTCTTTATTGGGTCATTATTTTTCTGGTATTGAGCTGCATGAGCTGCTTGTATATTTTGGATATTCTTTGTCAGTTGTTTCATTTGCTATTACTTTCTCCCATTCTGAAGGGTGTCTTTTTACCTTGCTTATAGTTTCCTTCATTTTGCAAAAGCTTTTAAATTTAATTAGGTCCCAATTGTTTATTTTTGCTTTTATTTCCGTTACTCCAGAAGGTGGGTTATAGAGGATTCTGATGTGATTTATGTCATAGTGGTATACCTATGTTTTCCTCTAGCAGTTTTATAGTTTCTGGTCTTGTATTTACATCTTTAATCCATTTTTAGTTTATTTTGTGTATGGTGTTAGAAAGTGTTCTAGTGTCATTCTTTTACAAATGGTTGACCAGTTTTCCAGCATCACTTGTTAAACAGGTTGTCTTTTCTCCATTGTATATTATCACCTCCTTTGTCAAAGATAAGATGTCCATAGGTGCATGGGTTCATCTCTGGGCTTTCTATTTTGTTCCATTGATCTATGTTTCTGTCTTTGTGCCAGTACCATAATGTCTTGATGACTGTAGCTTTGTAGTATAGTCTGAAGTCAGGCAGGTTGATTCCTCCAGTTCCATTCTTCTTTCTTAAGATTGCTTTGGCTATTAGAGACTTTTTGTGTTTCCATATGAATTGTGAAATTATTTGTTCTAGTTCTGTGAAAAATACCATTGGTAGCTTGATAGAGATTCAAATGAATCTATAGATTGCTTTGGGTAGTATACTCATTTTCACTATATTGATTCTTCTGATCCATGAACATGGTATATTTCTCCATCTATTTGTGTCCTCTTTGATTTCTTTCATCAGTGTTTTATAGTTTTCTATATATAGGTCTTTTGTTTCCTTAGGTAAATTTATTCCTAAGTATTGTATTATTTTTCTTACAATGGTGAATGGGATTGTTTCCTTAATTTTTCTTTCTATTTTCTCATTGTTAGTGTATAGAAATGCAAGGGACTTATGTGTATTAATTTTGTATCCTGCAGCTTTACTATATTCATTGATTAGCTCTAGTAATTTTCTGGTGGTATCTTTAGGGTTTTCCATGTAGAGGATCATGTCATCTGCAAATAGTGAGAGTTTTACTTCTTCTTTTCCGATCTGGATTCTTTTTATTTCTTTTTCTTCTCTGACTGCTGTGGTAAAACTTCCAAAACTATGTTGAATAGTACTGGTGAGAGTGGGAACCCTTGTCTTGTTCCTGACTTTAGAGGAAATGCTTTCAATTTTTCACCATTGAGGATAATATTTTCTGTGGGTTTGTCATAGATGGCTTTTATTATGTTGAGGTATGTTCCTTCTATGCTTGCTTTCTGGAAAATTTTTATCATAAATGGCTGTTGATGTTTGTCAAAAGCTTTCTCTGCATCTATTGAGATAATCATATGGCTTATATCTTTCAGTTTGTTAATGTTGTGTATCACATTGATTGATTTGTGGAAGAATCCTTGCATCCCTGGCATAATCCACTTGGTCATGGTGCATGATCTTTTTAACATGTCATTGAATTCTGTTTGCTAGAATTTTGTTGAGGATTTTTGCATCTATGTTCATCAGTGATATTGGCCTGTAGTTTTCTGTTTTGGTAGAATCTTTGTCTGGTTTTGGCATGAGGGTGATGTGGCCTCATAGAATGAGTTTGGGAATTTACCTTCCACTCCAATTTTCTGGAAGAGTTTGAGTAGGATAGGTGTTAGCTCATCTCTAAATTTTTGGTAGAATTCACCTGTGAAGCAATCTGTCCTGGGATTTTGTTTGTTGGAAGATTTTTTATTACAGTTTCAATTTCTGTGCTTGTGGTGTCTCTGTTTAGATTTTCTATTTCTTCCTGGTTCAGTTTTGGAAGGTTATACTCATCCATTTCTTCCAAGTTACACATTTTATTCCATATAGGTACTAATAGTAGTCTCTTATGATTCTTTGTATTGTATTTCTTTGTTGTCTGTTGTGATTTCTCCATTTTCATTTGCACTTTTATTGATTTGATTCTTCTCTCTTTTTTCTTGATGAGTATAGCTAATGGTTTCTTTATTTTATTTATCTTCTCAAAGAACCATCTTTTAG
Source organism: Ovis aries (assembly GCF_016772045.2). Taxonomy (NCBI): domain Eukaryota; kingdom Metazoa; phylum Chordata; class Mammalia; order Artiodactyla; family Bovidae; genus Ovis; species Ovis aries. The sequence goes on along the minus strand of NC_056079.1, from coordinate 2,458,640 downwards.
TTTTGTTGATTTTTGTAATAGTCTCCTTTGTTTCTTTTTCATTGATTTCTGCTCTGATTTTTATGATTCCTTTACTTAGACTAACTTTGGGGTTCTTCATGTCTTCTTTTTCTAGTTGCTTTAGGTGTTAAGTTAGGTTATTTATTTGATGTTTTTCTTGTTTCTTGAGGTAAGCTTGTATTGCTATGAACCTTCCTTTTAGCACTGCTTTTACTGAATCCCATAGGTTTGGGGTTGTTGTGTTTTCATTTTCTTTTGTTTCTGTGCATATTTTGATTTCCTTTTGATTTCTTCTGTGATCTGTTGGTTATTGAGGAACATGTTTTTTAGCCTCCATATGTTTGTGTTTTTTATAGGTTTTTTCTCCAAATTTATATCTAATGTTACAACTAATGATTTCAGTATTTTTAAATTTACCAAGGCTAGATTTATTGTGCTGGATGTGACCTATTCTGGATAATGTTCCTTGTGCACTTGAAAAAGAGGTGAAATCCATTGTTCTGGGGTGAAATGCCCTGTAGATATCAATTAGATCTAATTGGCCCATTGTGTCATTTAAAACTTGTGTTTCCTTGCTAATTTTCTGTTTGGTTAATCTATCCATATGTGTGACTTTGGTATTAAAGTCCCCCACTATTATAGTGTTACTTTTAATTTCCCCTTTCATATGTATTGGCATTTGTGTTATGTACTGAAGTTCTCCTATATTGGGTGTATATATATTTATCATTGTTATATGTTTTTCTTGGATTGATCCTTTGATCATTACTATGTAGTTTCCTTCTTTGTCTCTTAGTATGGTCTTTATTTCAAAGTCTGTTTTATCTGATTTGAGTATTGCTACTCCTGCTCTCTTTTGGTCTCTATTTGCATGAAATATCTTTCTCCAGCTCTTCACTTTCAGTGTGTGTCCCAAGGTTTGAGGTGGGTTTCTTGTAGGCAACATATATAGGAGTCTTGTTTTTGTATCCATTTGGCCCATCTTTGTCTTTTGGTTGGAGCATTTAACCCATTTACATTTAAGGTAATTATTGATAAGTATGATCTCATTGCCATTTACTTTGTTGTTTTGGGTTCAATTTTATAAACCTTTTCTGTGTTTCCTGTCTAGAGAAGATCGTGTAGCACTTGCTGAAGAGCTGGTTTGGTGGTGCTGAATTCTCTCAGCTCTTGCTTCTTTGTAAAGTTTTTGAGTTCTCCTTCATATCTGAATGAGATCCTTGTGGATATAGTAATCTTGGTTGTAGGTTTTTCTCTTTCATCACTTTAATTATATTCTGCCATAGTAGTAGTATTCCCTTCTGGCCTGAAGAGTTTCTATTAAAAGGTCAGCTGTTATCCTCATGGAGATCCCCTTATCTGTTACTTGTTGCTTTTCCCTCACTGCTTTTAATATTTCTCTTTCTGTTTAATTTCTGTTAGTTTGATTAATATGTGTCGTGGTGTCTTTTTCCTTGGGTTTATCCGGTTTGGGACTCTCTGGGTTTCTTAGACTTGGGGGGCTATTTCCTTCCCCATTTTAGGGAAGTTTTCAACTATTATCACCTCAAATATTTTCCCATCCCGTTTCTTTTTGTCTTCTGGGACACCTATGATTCAAATGTTTGGGTGTTTGATATTGTCACAGAGGTCTCTGAGGTTGTCCTCATTTCTTTTAATTTTCTTTTCTTTTTTCATCTCTGCTTCGTTCATTTTCGCCATTTTATCTTCCACCTCACTTATCCTCTCTTCTGCCTGTTATTCTATTGTTGATTCCCTCTAGAGAGCTTTTAATCTCAGTTATTGCATTGTTCCCATTATTAATTGACTCTTCTTTATTTCTTCTAGGTCCTTGTTAAACATTTCTTGCATCTTCTCAATCCTTGTCTCTAGTCTATTTATCTGTAACTCCATTTTGTTTTCAAGATTTTGGATCATCTTTACTATCATTATTCTGAATTCCTTTTCAGGCAGACTCCCTATCTCCTCCTCTTTTGTTTGATTTGTTGGGTATTTATCACATTCCTTTGTCTGCTGAATGTTCTCTGCCCTTCCATTTTGTTTAGATTGCTGTGTTTGGTGTGCCCTTTCTGTAGATTTGAAGTTTGTGATTCTTCCTTATTGTGGCATCTACTCCCTGTGAGTGGGGTTGGACTAGCAGCTTGTCAAGGTTCCCTGGTTGGGGGAACTTGTGTCTGTGTTCTGGTGGGTGGAGCTGCATCTCTTCTCTCTGGAGAGCAATGAAGTGTCTAGTAGTGAGTTTTCGGGTGTCTACAGGTTTTGCATGTTTAATTTCTGTTTAGAAATTAAATTCTGTTTAATTTCTGTTTGGGCAGCCTGTCTTTAAATGATCACTGTTGTGTTCCTGCGTTGCTGGGGAATTAGCATGGTATGTTTGCACTAGACTTTGTAGGCTCTTGTGTGGAGCTTTGTTTCAGTGTAGGTATGAAGACTTTGGGGTGTGCTCTTGTCTACTAATGTTCCCTGGAATCAGGAGTTCTGTGATATTCTCATGTTTTGGAGTTAAGCCTCCTGCCTCTGACTTTCAGTCCTTCTCTTACAGTATCCTTATACAGCACAGATGATAAAACAACTAGGTTAATGGTGAACAATTCTCCACATAATTGAGTGACATGCATAGAGATTCACAGAGTTACATAGAGAAGAGAAGAGGTAGGATGGAGATATAGATGACCAGGAGAAGAGGGGAAGTCAAAAGAGGAGAGACCAATCTAGTCAGTAATCAGTTCCTGAAGTGTTCTCCACAGCCCAGAACACCCAGAGAGATTCACAGAGTTAAGGAGAGAAGAGAAGGGGGAGGAAGGAGATAGAGGTGACCTGGGGGAGAAAAAGGAGATTCAAAAGGGGAGAAAGCAATCAAGCCAGTAATTAAATCCCTAAGTGAAAATGAACACTGAAGATTAGATACTTAAAGATACAAAATGGATAACAAATACAAAGCAAAGATTAAAAATCTAGAATAGAGGTCAGTTCATTTTAGTTCAGTCACTCAGTCGTGTCCGACTCTTTGCAACCCCATGAATTGCAGCACGCCAGGCCTCCCTGTCCATCACTAACTCCTGGAGTTCACTCAGATTCATGTCCATCGAGTCAGTGATGCCATCCAGCCATCCCATCCTCTGTCGTCCCCTTCTCCTCCTGCCCCCAATCCTTCCCAACATCAAAGTCTTTTCCAATGAGTCAACTCTTCGCATGAGGTGGCCAAAGTACTGGAGTTTCAGCTTTAGCATCATTCCTTCCAAAGAAATCCCAGGGCTGATCTCCTTCAGAATGGACTGGTTGGATCTTCTTGCAGTCCAAGGGACTCTCAAGAGTCTTCTCCAACACCACAGTTCAAAAGCATCAATTATTTGGTGCTCAGCCTTCTTCACAGACTCTCAAAAATACAATATAAAAAATACAAAGCAAAATCAATTACAAAGATTAAGACACACACACACACACACACATATTTGAAACTTGCTTTAAAAATAGGGTCTTTTATTTTTGCAGGGTAATTGTAGGTTATAAAAATGAAAATTAAAGGAATAATAAAGAACTTAATTTTTGTAATGAAAAAGTGTTAATAGTAAAAATATATCTAGGAATTTCTCTGGAGCTGTTATGGGCAGTGTGGGCTCAGTTCAGTTCAGATAATTCCTTGTTCCAGCTTGCACTTGTTGTCTAGGTCTATGGGCCCCCTCCAATGCACTATCAATATTAACTGCAGGGTTTTCATCTGTCGTGCCCATCACTTCCAGAGTGATTCCCTCTCCTTTGTTTATTTTGGCTTCCTCTATTTGCAAGTCTCTTCTGTGTCTAATTTCCCCCCTGACAGAAAGGGGCAAAGGTGGTCATTTATTTAGGCTCACTTGTTCAGTTGTGTTGTGGAGAGGGAGGGACTCTCTAAACAAATTTCACTGGCATGTGTGGGGAGTGTTTGCAGTGTATGGACCACAGAGGGTTTGCCCCAGTCCAAGACAGCATGTGCTTCCTGGGTCTACAATGCTCAGGGCTTCATGGAACTCTGCAAGGACACTGTCCCAAGTTGGCCCTGCATTTTATGTACTTCCCAGGTCTAAGCCGCTCGGCTTCTTGGGTACTCCGCAAGGGCACAGACCAGATTGGGCTGTGCGTTTTGTGCCCTTCCCAGGTCTGAGCAGCTCAAGTGACCAGGTGATTGGTGAGTGCACTGTCCCAGGTGGGCCATGTGTCTTAATCACCTCCCCAGTCCCAGCTGCTCAGTTTCCCAGGGACGCCGCAAGCACGCCATCTCAGGTGTGTTGTGTGTCTCCTCTAGGGCACTGATCTCAGGCTGTGACACCCCTGGCAGATGTCAACATCTAGGATCCCAGGAAGACATGGTTAGCAACTGGGAGCCTCACAGTTTGGTGGAGGATACCATCTCTGGGGCTGAGATTGCAGCAGCCCCTTGCCTTCTGACTCTGGCTGTAGTAGGCCTGCCTCTCTGCCTCCAGAGGTGGGAGGGGCCCACACACAGACAGCCAGCTCTCCTTTGTTATTCACTCAATCCTTTGTTCTGTGAGTGTGCCAGGCTGAGAGTTAGAGCATTTTGCAGGAAAGACATATTTTTTATCTTTTGGCGATCCCACAGTTTGGGTTGCTATCTCACATTAGCTCCCTTAGATTGTTCTCAGGGCACTCAGGCCCGGTCCTTACCCTAAGGACCAGGCTGTGCCTCACTGCCCAGCCCCGACTCGCTGGTGGTGGATGTGAGCATCTAGGCTACTTCTCTTCTGGCAGTTGCAGTTAGGTGCAGAGTCTGTGTTTTGTTTTGTTTTTCTCTTGGTTATGTTGCCCTCTGAGAGTCTAAAACTCCCCCACAGACCTGCCTGTGAGAGGTTTTCCTACTGTGTGGAAACTTCTCCTTCATGACTCCCTCCCCAGGATGGGTCTCGATCCCTCAATCTTTTGTCTCTGTTTTCATCTTTTATATTTTATCCTACCTCCTTTTGAAGAGATTGGGCTGCCTTTCTGGGTGCCTGGTGTTCTCTGCCAGCATTCAGAAGTTGTTTTGTGGAAGTTGCTCAACATTCAAATGATCTTTTAATGAATTTGTGGGGGAGAAAGTGTTCTCCCCGTCCTATTCCTCTGCCATCTTGGGACCCCCTCTCTGGTTTGATCCTTTGTTAGAACAGCTCACAAAAATCAGGGAAACAAATGTGACTCACATTTACAGTAAATGTTATATAGGGAACTATCAACAGTAGAGTGAACAAGTAGGGTACAAAGGGCAGGGCCTGGAGGTGTCTCTCAGAACCTGGGGTGACCCACCCTCCCGCTATGTGTGTCTACACCAACCTGCAGGCTCAACAAATATGTTCTTTAAAAGCTTTGGTGCAACCGAGTCTCCAGTACCCCAGCCCCCCCCTCCCCACTTCCCCTGGGTGTGTGAGCAGGCAGAAAGTCCGCACCTTCTCCTCCCTGGGTGCTTGTGGTGACCAGTCCTTCTGAGGCTACACAGACCCACTCTGAGTCACCTCATCAGCTCAGACTCAGGTGTCACCCAGAGGGGCCTTTGGAGCCGCGAAGACACTTCCAGCACTCAGAAAACACCAAGGGTTTGGGGAGCTCCTGCCAGGGGCCCCAGACACAGGCCAAATATATTTTAGCACAGAGGGCTATCACAAAAGTGAGTATTCTCAAGTTAAGAAAATGTATTGATATTAAAAAAGTAAAGTAAAATGTTAGAGTTTTTTTTCTGTCTGCATGTGCACAGGGCCTAGGGTTTTGCAATCTCCCTGGACCTGCTTTAAATGTACAGTAGAGCCAGAGTTGGGTTCTGCTCTGATGTAACAACACTCCATAAACTTATCCTTATCCCTCAGAGGGCAGACAGAATGAAAACCACAATCACAGAAAACTAATCAAACTGATCACATGGGCCACAGACTAGTCTAACTCAATGAAACTATGATGAGCCATAACGTGTAGGGCCATCCAAGATGGTCGGGTCATCAAAATGTGGTCCACTGGAGAAGGGAATGGCAAACCCCTTCAGTATTCTTGCCTTGAGAACCCCATGAACAGGATGAAAAGGCTATGTGTGTATCATCTACTAAATCTGGTCACAGTTGACTTAGTAAGATTGCTTTTTCTTTTCCCCCATGAGCTTGCATATCCAGGAATTGATTTTGTTAAGGAAAACTTTCCCTGGTGCTTTTCTCCTTAGCACAATGCCCAGCCAATGAAGTCCGGACAGAATCCTCTGGCGTCATCCTCAGCCCAGGGTATCCAGGCAACTATTTTAACTCTCAGACCTGCTCCTGGAGCATCCGAGTGGAACCAAACTACAATATCACCATCTTTGTAGACACATTCCAAAGTGAAAAGCAATTTGATGCACTGGAAATATTTGATGGTAAGTCTCTTCAAACTTTGTTAACATACCAGCAACCTTGGGACTTCCCTTGTGGTCCAGTGGTTAAGACTCTGAGCTTCCACTCTGGAGGGCGTGGGTTAGATCTCTGGTCAGGGAACAAATATCCCACATGCCTCTAGGTACAGTCAAAAAAAGAATACATACCAGGGACCTACACATAATATATAAGGATCTTGTTATATTTTGTAATGCACAAACTTGAATATATTCTTAAGACAAATTACATCTCCCCCCCGCCCCACACACATGAAAAATGAGTTATTCTTCGACTAGTATGGTCTCAGAGATCAAGTGATAGGAAAAACATCACCATGCCCTTCTTAATGTTGCAAATTTAAACCATTGAAATGCTGGTTTAATACACCTTAAAAATGTACTGAATTTACATTAACCATTCTTTAATCCTTTAACATGAGGCTTTAAAGTATGGATGATTTCAGGAACTCTTCCTTTTCTTTCTCCTAAGATTATATTGATCTAGAAGATATTTTAGGAAATTTAAGAGAGCAGAGGGCTATAAGTACTTTAATTGATCTAAATGATTGTTTTACTAGAAATATATAAAAGTAATGGTCCATAGAGTTTTTTGGGTGATAAATGCTATAGTATTCTTAATGTGGAATTTTTTGAGAGATAGTTCCCTGAACAAATGCTAATACTGTTTTCAACGTGAGTCTTACGCATTTTTGTACAATTTTAATGAACATTTTAAAATGACAGTACTCTTCTAAAACATAGTATGTGCTTGAATTGTTGATTTGAAATGAAACTGATGTTAATAATTTTTCTTTATACAGAAGGATTGTCATAGCCCCAAAATTAGACCATCATACAATTATGGCTGTAGATAATAACAGGGTTTTCACACGTTTTGATGGATTTGTCACTGAGTTCAGATAAATAACAATCAATTCAGTGAAAAAAAATTGCTGTAATTGATTCTGTGTATGTTTGCATGCTTTTTATTGACTTGATGAGTCATAATAGTCAAGTTGCTTCTGTGGATATACAGTAAATTAATTTACGGATTTTCAAAGATGAACAGCTAAATTGGAAATTAAACTCATACTTATATATGTAGAAACAGAGGACTGAAGAGTAATATCTTCATTTTCAGAGTTTTTAAGTGCGTGTTAAAACAGACACGTACTATTGAAGACTTGGCCCTTAATCTCTAGGATAGGAAGCAGTAACACACTAGACAGGTGTACAAACAGGCTTCTTTTGTCAATGAGGAGCTAGGGAAACTGTGCCTTGAGGCTGATTAGATGTCACAAATAGTAAAGGCAGGCAACCAACCTCCAGGGGCTCTGTGTGTGTCTTTGTGTATATATATATTCCTATAAATTCTGTATGTAGTTATATATATATTTACATAATCATTCTAAATATATGTGGGTTCCTTTGTTTTACTTTGGTAGAATTGAAAGTTTAGCTGGCAGTGCTTCTACCTCTTCTAATTTCAGAAGCAAAATCATTATCAATAATTTATGCCCAAAGCATTTACAGTGTGAGCTCCCTCCAAATACAGACAGATCACACCCATGATAAACCACAAGCAAAATAGTTAATAGAGATAATATCAAAGCAGTTGCTGTCAAAATTGCCAGAGATCTATGAGTAGGTTTGGTTTTACTCTCAAAGATTTTTCTATAAAATGAAAGGTCAGAGTTTCATATGAATAATTTTCTAAGCATTGGCATTTGTGTTGCAGTAAATGTCATGTTCATTGCATCTCCTTTGATTTTTTGAAATGCAGTGGCTGTTTTATAGCTCATGAGTTGGCAAAAAAAAATAATAAATTGACTATATCAATTTTAAGCTTTATTAACAGCAGTAGCATGGCGCCAGGTGGTGCAAGTGGTAAAGAATCTGCCTGCCAATGCAGGAGACACAAGATATACAGGTTTGTACCATAGGTCAGGAAGATCCCCTGGAGGAGGAAATGGCAACCCACCCCAGTGTTCTTGCTTGGAATATTCCATGGGCAGAGGAGATCAGTGGGCTACAGTCCATGGGGCTGCAAAGAGTTGAATATGACTGAGCGACTGAATGCACACACACACACACACACACATACACACACAGCTCAAGTAGTGAATATTCCTCAATTTAAAAACAAAATAGGACTTAAGTCATTATAGAACTAAACTGAGAAAGGTGTCAAAATACAAATGGTGGTCTTCACTTGTGCAAAACTTGCTAATTTTCATCTTAATAAAAGAGATGGTACTGCTATTCATTATGGACATGTATATTTTTAAAGAATAATCCTTTAGAAAGTTTGTTACATGAAAAGCAAAGATAAGAGATGAAAGATGATGAAGGATTACATGTTTGATTAAGAATATCTGAAACTTGACTCAAACTGGTCATAGCAAACACCCTCTTCCAACAACACAAGAGAAGACTCTACACATGGACATCACCAGATGGTCAACACCAAAATCAGATTGATTATATTCTTTGCAGCCAGAGATGGAGAAGCTCTATACAGTCAACAAAAACAAGACCAGGAGCTGACTGTAGCTCAGATCATGAACTCCTTATTACCAAATTCAGACTCAAACTGAAGAAAGTAGGGGAAACCGCTAGACCATTCAGGTATGACCTAAATCAAATCCCTTATGATTATACACTGGAAGTGAGAAATAGATTTAAGGGCCTAGATCTGATAGATAGAGTGCCTGATGAACTATGGACAGAGGTTCATGACATTGTACAGGAGACAGGGATCAAGACCATCCCCATGGAGAAGAAATGCAAAAAAGCAAAATGGCTGTCTGGGGAGGACTTACAAATAGCTGTGAAAAGAAGAGAGGTGAAAAGCAAAGGAGAAAAGGAAAGATATGAGCATCTGAATGCAGAGTTTCAAAGAATAGCAAGAACAGACAAGAAAGCCTTCTTCAGCGATCAATGCAAAGAAATAGAGGAAAACAACAGAACGGGAAAGACTAGAGATCTCTTCCAGAAAATTAGAGGTACCAAGGGAATATTTCATGCAAAGATGGGCTCGATAAAGGACAGAAATGCTCTGGACCTAACAGAAGCAGAAGATATTAAGAAGAGGTGGCAAGAATACACAGAAGAACTATACAAAAAACATCTTCACAACCCAGATAATGATGATGATGTGATCACTAATCTAGAGCCAGACATCCTGGAATGTGAAGTCAATTGGGCCTTAGAAAGCATCACTACGAACAAAGCTAGTGCAGGTGATGGAATTCCAGTAGAGCTGTTTCAAACCCTGAAAGATGATGCTGTGAAAGTGCTGCACTCAATATGCCAGCAAGTTTGGAAAACTCAGCAGTGGCCACAGGATGGGAAAGGTCAGTTTTCATTCCAATCCCAAAGAAAGGCAATGCCACAGAATGCTCAAACTACCGCACAATTGCACTCATCTCACATGCTAGTAAAGTAATGCTCAAAATTCTCCAAGCCAGACTTCAGCAACACGTGAACCGTGAACTCCCTGATGTTCAAGCTGGTTTTAGAAAAGGCAGAGGAACCAGAGATCAAATTGCCAACATCCACTGGATCACGGAAAAAGCAAGAGAGTTCCAGAAAAACATCTATTTCTGCTTTATTGACTATGCCAAAGCCTTTGACTGTGTGGATCACAATCAACTCTGGAAAATTCTGAAAGAGATGAGAATACCAGACCACCTAACCTGCCTCTTGAGAAATCCGTATGCAGGTCAGGAAGCAACAGTTAGAACTGGACATGGAACAACAGACTGGTTCCAAATAGGAAAAGGAGTATCTCAAGGCTGTATATTGTCACCCTGCTTATTTAACTTCTATGCAGAGTACATCATGAGAAACGCTGGACTGGAAGAAACATAAGCTGGAATCAAGATTGCTGGGAGAAATATCAATAACCTCAGATATGCAGATGACACCACCCTTATGGCAGAAAGTGAAGAGGAACTCAAAAGCCTCTTGATGAAAGTAAAAGAGGAGAGTGAAAAAGTTGGCTTAAAACTCAACATTCAGAAAACTAAGATCATGGCATCTGGTCCCATCACTTCATGGGAAATAGATGGGGAAACAGTAGAAACAGTGTCAGACTTTATTTTTGGGGGCTCCAAAATCACTGCAGATGGTGACTGCAGCCATGAAATTAAAAGATGCTTCCTCCTTGGAAGAAAAGTTATGAGCTACCTAGATAGTATATTCAAAAGCAGAGACATTACTTTGCCGACTAAGGTCCGCCTAGTCAAGGCCATGGTTTTTCCTGTGGTCATGCATGGATGTGAGAGTTGGACTGTGAAGAAAGCTGAGCACCAAAGAATTGATGCGTTTGAACTGTGGTGTTGGAGAAGACTCTTGAGAGTCCCTTGGACTGCAAGGAGATCCAACCAATCCATTCTGAAGGAGATCAACCCTGGGATTTCTTTGGAAGGAATGATGCTAAAGCTGAAACTCCAGTACTTTGGCCACCTCATGTGAAGAGTTGACTCATTGGAAAAGACTCTGATGCTGGGAGGGATTGGGGGCAGGAGGAGAAAGGGACGACCCAGGATGAGATGGCTGGATGGCATCACTGACTCGATGGACGTTAGTCTGAGTGAACTCTGGGAGTTGGTGATGGACAGGGAGGCCTGGCGTGCTGCAATTCATGGGGTCGCAAAGAGTCGGACACGACTGAGTGACTGAACTGAACTGAAAAATGACATTTTAAAATTGTATAAATTCAGGTAAATTTATTTCCCAGTGGCATTTCATTTTAGAATATAAATTATCTCTTCAAACAACAAGTAAAAAGCACAGACAACACTTGTCCATAGTATTCTCCAGGCAAGAGTACTGGAATGGATTGCCATTTCCTTCTCCAGGAAATCTTCATGATCCAGGGATTACACCCGAATTTACTGCATCTCCTGCATTGGCAGGAAAGCCATGAAGCCTGTTAGAATTTGAGATGCCATCAAGGGGTGTCCTGGAGGAGACCTTAAAGTGTGGATGTAGTTTCTGAATTCAATAGTGACTCGTCTCAACAAATAGTGTCAGGTTACAGTGATGAGAATAATGCCAGTGACTATTAACTATGTTAAGTATAGCTTTGTTTTTTTTTTCAATTTTTAAAAATTAAATATACAGAAAGGGTTTTTTTTAATATATATGGGCATGGACTTATTACTTGATGTATTGCATTTTAGTATTTTGTCAGATTTATCTTGTGTGTTATTTTTTTCAAAGAAGCAACAAGTTCAGTCAATTTAGGAGCTGCTTGCACACCCAGTTCCCTTGCACCTCCGCTGGAGGCATTTAATATTGTGAAGTGTCATGCATGCGCATGATTCATGGCTCATTCCCTATCTCTATCAGTCTATCGATCTGTCTGTCTATCTGCTACCAAGTACCATCTCCTATCTATACACTCACAGGCATGAACATTCACACAGTTTGTATATTGTACACTTTTGAATGTTTAATAACAATTGTTATCCTATTATATTTATTTGCAAATAGATTTAACTTCTAAATATCATTTTTAATCTGTGTAGAATTTCTTTGAAAACATTTTTAACATCTTTTTAAACTCCAAACCACAAGTTAGAATCTAAATTTCCCTATACAAATTGCTAGGATATACATTTTGTTATACAAACATTTGTACACATATTCTGGAGTTTATAAAAAATAGAATTAAAACCTACAGGTGTATTGGCTATTACTAAACTGCTCTCCAAGGTGATTGTACTAATTTTTACTTTCACTGCTTCCGTTTAGTCACTAAGCTGTATCCAACTCTTTGTGACCCCATGGTCTGTAGCCTGCCAGGGTCCTCCATTCCCAAGCATGAATCCTAGAGTGGGTTGCCATTTCCTTCTCCAGGGGTTCTTCCCAGCCAAGGGACTGAACCCATGTCTCCTGCGTTGTCAGATTCTTTAGCACTGAGCCGCCTGGGAAGCCCGTACAGTCAAAACTATGTACAGATGTGAGAGTTGGACCATAAAGAAGGCTGAGCACCAGAGAATTAATGCTTTCAAATTATGGTGCTGGTGCTCTCTCTTCCTGAGAGTTCCTTGGACTGTAAGAAGATCAAACCAGTCAATCCTGAAGGAAATCAACCCTGACTATTCATTAAAAGGACTGCTACTGAAGCTGAAGCTCCAATACTTTGGCCACCTGATGCAAAGAGCCAACTCATTGAAAAAGACTCTGATGCTGGGAAAGATTGGGGGCAAAAGGAGAAATGGGGCCACAGAGGATGAGATGGTTGCATGGCATCACTGACTCAATGGACATGAATTTGAACAAACTCTGGGAGATATGAAGGACAGGGAAGCCTGGAGTGCTGCAGTCCAGAAGGTCCCAAAGAACTGGACGACTTAGGGACTAAACAACAGTACTTTTACTAGTGTTCAATTCCCTGTATCGATTCAATGTTGCATATACTAATAGTAGTGGGAACTATTTTCTTTTTTTAATTACTGCCATTTTATAAGTAACATTTTCATTTCAAGTATTATGTATTAACAGCATATATATCTTAAATTATTTTGGTTGGCTATTGCTTCTTTTATTGTTATTATTTTTATGAGGAACTGTATCTGTTGCTTTATTTGGAGTTCTTTGTCTCCTTTGGAACTAAATAGCTGTATATTGTACAGTTAGACTCCAACTTAATCAAAAGCTAAGAGTAGTCTGTATTTGTAGGTGCTAATTCATATCATAACTTTTTTGCTTTTTTTTGTTTCATTTAGGGTCTTCTGGTCAAAGTCCTCTGCTAGTGGTCTTGAGTGGAAACCATACTGAACAATCAAATTTTACAAGCAAGAGTAATCAGTTATATCTCCGCTGGTCCACTGACCATGCAACCAGTAAAAAAGGATTCAAGATTCGTTATTCAGGTCAGTAAGTGAAGTTAAGGTTTAATAGTAAAGTGTTAATATAAAGGTTCTGCATTAAATTTTAAAAATTAAAGTTTTATACTATAAACCTAATTTCTAAAAATGAATTTGTAACTTCAATAGAAATAATTTGATGAAATCACTCAGTGATATCTATAAACTGTGTTAGGAAAAATAAACTATCTGTTGATTAATATTAATAAATATTTTTGCTAGCATCATAACCCATTGAATTGCATGCCACAGAAAGCAGAGTTTCTTTCCCCCAAAATAAAATAATATAATTTAATATAAATATATAATAATATCCCCTGGAGAAGGAAATGGCAACCCACTCCAGTATTCTTGCCTGGAGAATGCCATGGACAGAGGAGCTTGGTGGGCTATAGTCCACGGGGTCGCAAAGAGTCGGACACGACTGAGCGACTTCACACTCACACATATAATAATATAAACAAAACATATTTTAGTTTTAAAGTATGTTTAAAAGCTAAGGAGATAAACAGGACAGGAGGATATAATTGTATTGCATTTAATTTTATAAGTAATAATAACATGATTAGTAGCATGTCTTTTTACTGATTATATGTTTATATGTCTGTTTATGTGAGATACTATATATATAAATATATACACACACATGTAACCATGTACAAATTAAATGTTTACATATATATTTCCTTATCAACATTTAAAGGACTTTGTTTTTTCCCCATATAGTTCATTTATTTTCTGTCAGTAGTTTTTTATATTAATTAAATCAGTTAATATACTTCTGAAACATTAGATCCTCTCAATGTGGCTAGCCCTACAAAAGCTGTAGACAGACGATCTAAAATCCTCATATTTTCATTACTAAGCAAAATATCTAACCTTTTCTCAGTGTTACTACAATATCCATGCTAACAACTGAGGTCCATTTCCCAAGAGAGACAGATGCCCACTCTATGCATTTTTATGGACCAGTGTAACTCCCAGGGGTTGCTTATTCCAAGTCTGTTGTGCATTGTCAGTGAAGGGCAACATCCTGTGGACAGAGAAAGGTGTTAGTAGTTTTAAGAATATTTTTGCTGTCTCTGATTGGTAGGTATCATGAAATGATGAAAAGCATTGAAAAAGCATTCGTGTTTTGAAATGTCTGTTGATGGAAAGACAGAGAATCTGAAATTCCCTCGTGTTTCCTTTACAAAGTCTAATAAAACATGCCTAGATCTTTGTTTTCCCCTTTCACTAAAGTAGCCATTCAAAAAGTTTATCAGCAAAGAGTTCACAGTTGAAATCCCTTCATTGGAATGGGTATTGAGATCATTAGGACAATGATTGTATTTTTGTTCATCAAATTCCTTGTTCTGGAAAAGAAATACTCAAGCCTGTAGAATTGTTTGAATTTATTTCTAATGAGCAAAAATGGATATTGCAGGGGTAATCATGGTGAACATAATTTATCTTGTTTTATCTGTGGCAAATTACTTAATAGCCTGGTGGTGTGACTACACCTTGAATTCTGTCACTCAAAGGATATTTTCATTCATTATAGAACAAGATGATTCTCTTTGTTGGGAAATCAAGAAAAAGAAGAATTTAAAGTGAAGGCTATAAACTGTTGTTTTGTGAGTGGACGTATCTATGTATCTCTCTATAGATATGGATACAGATAGATCTTTGAACAGCTTTTCAGTTAAAATTCGATGGTGGTTCAATGACCACTGCTAGGAGTCCATCACCAGCAGTTTTAGAGCAGTGATCCCTGGACTGTAGTACGTGGGCCAGGGAGCTACAGCCCATAATATGACCACGTATTGCACCACAAATCCTTGCCTTACGCATGTCAACTATTGGTCATTGGGTGTAAGAACCATATAACTGATCTACATAATTGACAAACAAAACACAGCAACAACAAAAGCAAGTGCTTGTACGTCATGGTTCAAGTCAATTCAATAAACTGCTAAGTGATTGATGAGGTAGTAACGGTCATTCACTATTAAATCAAGGGTGTGCATGTGTGCTAAGTTGCTTCAGTCATGTCTGGTTCTTTGCGACCCCTGGATGTAGCCCACTAGGCTCCTCTGTCCATGAGATTCTCAAGGCAAGAATATGGAGTGGGTTGCCATGCCCTTCTCCAGGGGATCTTCCTGACCCAGTGATTGAACCCACATTTCTTAAGTCCCCTGGCTTGGCAAGTGGGTTCTTTACTACAAGCGCCACCTGGTAAACCCGTTAAATCAAGTACCTGGAAGTTAATGATAAGTTGTGGGCTTCCCTGTGGCTCAGCTGGTAAAGGATCAGCCCGCAATGCAGGAGATCTGGTTTTGATCCCTGGGTTGGGAAGATTCCTTGGAAAAGGGAAAGGCTATCCACTGCAGTGTTCTGGCCTAGAGAATTCCATAGACTGTATTGTCCATGGGGTCACAAAGAGCTGAACACAACTGAGTGACTTTCACTTTCGGTGTTGGGAGAGTCAGAACTACAGAATGGGTGTTGTAAATACACCCAGACCCCAGCAGAGCCAGCTGCACCCATGTCTTCCATCCCCGATACCTCCTTGACTGCCACCCTCCATTACCTGCTCTTCCAAGGCAGCACCAGCAGAGTGCAACGGTTTGACCCTGGTCCTTTTAATTCTTAGCATGGCCAGAAATCAAACAGGCAGGACCCTGTGTTCTAATCTTCGCCTGTTTTCTGCACCATGTTTCCTTGGGCTTCCCAGGTGTGCTAGGGGTAAAGAACCCATCTGCCAATGTAGGAAGCTTAAGAGATGTGGTTTTGATCCCTGGGTTGGGAAGAACCCCTGGAGAAGGAAATGAGAACCCACTCCAGTATTCTTGCCTGGATGATTCCACTGACAGAGGGGCCTGGCAGGCTACAGTCCATGGGATCTCACAGAGTCAGACATGACTGAGTGACTTAGCATTCTCACCATGTCTTCCTGCTTGGGCCTCTCTGTATCTTGTTCTAGATGAGTTAGAAAAGAACTAATGATGATAGAAGGAACTGTCAGTGGGAAAGGAAACAGTTATTGGACCCTATCAGTTCACTCCCTCAGTCATTTCCAACTCTCTGCGACCTCATGGACTACAGCACGCCAGGCCTCCCTGTTCGTCACAGCTCCCGGAGTTTACTCAAACTCATGTCCATTGAGTCGGTGATGCCATCTAACTACCTCATCCTCTGTCATCGCCTTCTCCTCCTGCCTTCAATCTTTCCAGCATCATGGTCTTTTCAAATGAGTCAGCTCTTTGCATCAGGTGACCAAAATATTGGAGGTTCAGCTTCAACCATCAGTCCTTCCAATGAACACCCAGGACTGATCTTTAGGATGGACTGGTTGGATTTCCTTGCAGTCCAAGGGACTCTCAAGAGTCTTCTCCAGCACCACAGTTCAAAAGCATCAATTCTTCGGTGCTCAGCTTTCTTTTATAGTCCAACTCTCACATCCATACATGACTACTGGAAAAACCATAGATTTGACTAGATGGACCTTTGTTGGTGAAGTAATGTCTCTGTTTTCTAATATGCTATCTAGGTTGGTCATAGATTTTCTTCCAAGGATCAAGCGTCTTTTAATTTCATGGCGGCAGTCAGCATTTGCAGTGATTTTGGAGCCCCTAAAAGTAAAGTTTCTCACTGTTTCCATTGTTTCCCCACCTATTTGCCATGATGGGACTGGATGCCATGATCTTAGTTTTCTGAATATTGAGTTTTAAGGCAACTTTTTCACACCCCTCTTTCTCTTTCATCAAGAGGCTCTTTAGTTCTTCACTTTCTACCATATGGGTGGTGTCATCTGCACATCTGAGGTTATTGATATTTCTCCTGGAAATCTTGATTCCAGCTTATGCTTCATCCAGTCCAAGATTTCACATGATGTACTCTGCATATAAGTTAAATAAGCAGGGTGACAATATACAGCCTTGACATAGTCCTTTCCCGATTTGGAACTAGTCTGTTGTTCCATGTCCAGTTCTAACTGTTGCTTTTTGACCTGCATATGGAAATCTCAGGAGGCAGGTAAGGTGGTCTGGTATTCCCATCACTTGAAGAATTTTCCAGTTTGTTGTAATCCATGTAGTCAAAGGCTTTGGTCTAGTCAATAAAGCAGAAGTAGATGTTTTTCTGGAACTCTTGCTTTTCTGATGATCCAACAGATGTTGGCAATTTGTTCTCTGGTTCCTCTGCCTTTTCTGAATCCAGCTTGAACATTTGGATGTTCACAGTTCACATACTGTTGAAGCCTGGCTTGGAGAATTTTGAGCATTACTTTGCTAGCATGTGAGATGAATGCAATTGTGCTGTAGTTTGAGCATTCTTTGGCATTGCTTTTCTTTGGGATTGGAATGAAAACTGACCTTTTCCCGTCCTGTGGCCACTGCTGAGTTTTCCAAATTTGCTGAAATATTTAGTGCCACACTTTCACAGCATCATCTTTTAGGATTTGAAATAGCTCAACTGGAATTCCATCATCTCCACTAGCTTTTTTTGTAGTCATGCTTCCTAAGGTCCACTCGACTTCTCTTTCCAGGATGTCTGGCTCTAGCTGAGTGATCACATTATCATGGTTATCTGGGTCATGAAGATCTTTTTTGTTTAATTCTGTGTATTCTTGCCACCTCTTCTTAATATCTTCTGCATCTGTTAGGTCCATACAATTTCTGTCCTTTATTGTGCCCATCTTTGCATGAAATGCTCCCTTGGTATCTCTCATTTTCTTGAAGAAAGAAAATAAGGTTCTGTTGTACCCTATAGAGTTAGACAATTATCCTGCTGTTCCTCTCTCTTAACAGACTGAACTGTGACAAAAACCCACCCCAAGAACCATGTAGTCCCACTGCCCCTTCAGGAGCATTTCAGACTTTATCTCTAAACTTGGCCAGGGTCTAGAGTCTGCTTGGTCTTCCTAGTTTTTATTATTATTTTAATTTCTTGACACAATAATTCTCAGTAGTTGGTAGCTGAGGTGCCTGAGTATACTCATACCTTCCCTAAACCAAATATTTTTGTTCACTCAAAACTTAAAATAGATAGTCTCAAACAATTGAACATAGAAAATGCCATGACCAGTAGGACACGAGTTTCTTCTAAGGGTTAGTGGATTTTACATTAATAAAAATGAGTGTGTTAAAAAAAAAAAGAAAGAAAGAAAGAAAGAAACAGCACTTCAGAAGACCCTCTGGCTGAGACTATTCTCTGAGGATACATCTCACAGAAGCATGGTTGACAACCTAGCCAGACACACAGACATCACTTCTCAGCAATGCTCTGATGTGAAGTCTTCAGAAGGTTCCTTCTGAATTTATTTCTAAGGAAAAGTTTGGCATTAAGCCTTCAGACCTGTGTGTGTGTACTTTCAATGTGGAACCCCCACAGGGGAGTGGGACATTTAAAACCTCTCCTTTAAAAGGACCCTGGCTTTCCAGGACTTCACAGCTTTCTTTAGTTTAGGTTTTATTCATCTAAAGGAGGTTCATAGGATTTTATGCTGTGGTGAAACTGGCCTTGAAAGAGTAAACTGAGTTTCTTTATCTAAAAGTGTAAATAAGATGCAGAGCCTTTTAGCCACTGAAAGGTTAGATTCTGTGTAGGTAAGACTGATTTTCACAACTCCTGTCTTTAATTTTTGAAAACCTCCCTGCAAATGCAATGATTAAAGCTATTGAAACATGGTCATCAAAAAAGATGTTCACAACCCAGATAATCATGATGGTGTGATTATCACTCACCTAGAGCCAGACATCCTAGAATGTGAAGTCAAGTGGGCCTTAGAAAGCATCACTATGAAAAAAGCTAGTGGAGGTGATGGAATTCCAGTTGAGCTATTTCAAGTCCTGAAACATGATGCTGTTGAAAGTGCTGCACTCAATATGCCAGCAAATTTGGAAAACTCAGCACTGGCCACAGGACTGGAAAAGGTCAGTTTTCATTCCAATCCCAAAGAAACGCAATGCCAAAGAATGCTCAAACAACTGCACAATTACACTCATCTCACACGCTAGTAAAGTAATGCTCAAAATTCTCCAAGCCAGGCTTCAGCAATATGTGATCCGCGAACTTCCAGATGTTCAAGCTGGATTTAGAAAAGGCAGAGGAACCAGAGATCAAACTGCCAACATCCACTGGATCACGGAAAAAGCAAGAGAGTTCCAGGAAAACATCTATTTCTGCTTTATTGACTATGCCAAAGCCTTTGACTGTGTGGATCACAATAAACTGTGGAAAATTTGAAAGAGATGGCAATACCTGACCACCTGACCTGCCTCTTGAGAAATCTGTATGCAGGTCAGGAAGCAACAGTTAGAGCTGGACATGGAACAACAGACTGGTTCCAAATAGGGAAAGGAGTACGTCAAGGCTGTATATTGTCACCTTGCTTATTTAACTCATATGCAGAGTACATCATGAGAAACGCTGGACTGGAAGAAGCACAACCTGGGATCAAGATTGCTGGGAGAAATATCAATAACCTCAGATATGCAGATGACACCACCCTTATGGCAGAAAGTGAAGAGGAACTAAAAAGCCTCTTGATGAAAGTGAAAGTGGAGAATGAAAAAGTTGGCTTAAAGCTCAACATTCAGAAAACGAAGATCATGGCATCTGGTCCCATCACTTCCTGGAAAATAGATGGGGAAACCGTGGAAACAGTGGCAGACTTTATTTTTCTGGGCTCCAAAATCACTGCAAAAGGTGACTGCAGCCATGAAATTAAAAGACACTTACTCCTTGGAAGAAAAGTTATGACCAACCTAGATAGCATGTTGAAGAGCATAGACATTACTTTGCCAACTAAGGTCCGTCTAGTCAAGGCTATGGTTTTTCCTGTGGTCATGTATGGATGTGAGAGTTGGACTGTGAAGAAAGCTGAGCACTGAAGAATTGATGCTTTTGAACTGTGGTGTTGAAGAAGGCTCTTAAGAGTCCCTTGGACTGCAAGGAGATCCAACCAGTCCATTCTGAAGGAGATCAGCCCTGGGATTTCTTTGGAAGGAATGATGCTAAAGCTGAAACTCCAGTACTTTGGCCACCTCATGCGAAGAGTTGACTCATTGGAAAAGACTCTGATGCTGGGAGGGATTAGGGGCAGGAGGAGAAGGGGACGACAGAGGATGAGACAGCTGGATGGCATCACTGACTTGATGGACGTGAGTTTGAGTGAACTCTGGGAGTTGGTGATGGACAGGGAGGCCTGGCATGCTGTGATTCATGGGGTCGCAAAGAGTCGGACACAACTCAGCGACTGAACTGAACTGAACTGAACGTGGTCATCAACATAAAGTAGTGCATTTTCTTCAAAGATGGTATTCAAATCCCACATGTTAAAAAGAGGCTACCTCATGATACAATTCTCAGGATTCATTAAACAGCAAGGAAAAAATTAATGGCCTTGATTGTAAGATATTATATTCTTAAATTTTCTCCATTTTAATGGTACTTTTTTTTTTTTTTGGTCAGAAATTCAAAATTCCACCACCACATTGATTAATAGTTGTAAGTAATATAAACTTCAAACTCAAGAGACTTGACCCTTGGGTCTAGATTTCTTGGATTTTTAAAAAATGATAACTTTTACATTTTTTTGGATTATTTATCTTTTTATTATCTATTGGAATATAACCCATTAACAATACTGTGACCATTTCAGGTGCAAAGCAGAGTGACTCAGCTATACATTTTTTTTTTTTTGATTGATTGTTTTAGACTTTTTTTTTTTTGAAGTTTCGGATCACAGCCAAATGGATAGGAAGTTCCAGAGATTTTCCCTATACTCCTTGGTTTCTGTCTCCTTGTTCACATCTTCAACAGAGGCTACATTTGTTAACCTGCACTGACACGTCATTATCACCCAAGGTCCATAGTTCACACTGGGTTCACTCTTGGTATTGAACATCCTGTGGATATGGACAAATGTAAATTGACATTAACCCACCATTGTGGATTCATGTAGCGTATTTTCCCTGCTGAAAAATCCTTTGAGCTCCACTGTCCTTCCCCCAGCAGCCTCTGGAAACCACTAATCTTTCTACCTCTTCCAGAGTTTTACCTTTTCTAGAATGTCATAAGGTTGGAATCATGCAGTATGTACCCTTTTTGGGCTGGTTTCTTTCACTTAATCATATGCAATTAAGGCTCCTCCATGGCTTTTGACAGATCATTTATTTTTAGCCTTGAATAATATTGCATTGTCTGGATGGACCACAGTTGGTTTATTCATTTACCTACTGAAGGGCACCTTGGTTGCTTCTGAGTTTTGGCAACTCTGAATAATGCTGCTATGAACATCTGGGCATAGGTTTCTGCATGGACATAAGCTTTTAGCTCCTTTGGGTAACTACAAGGAGCATGATTGCTGGATCGTGTGATAAGAGTGTGTGTAGTTTTGCAAGAAACTGCCACACTGTCTTCCAGGGTGGCTGCACCATTTTGGATCCCCATCAGCAATGAATGAGTGTTCCTTTTGCACCACTCCCTTGCATCCACAACTGCAACAGTTTTGTACTTGAAGATGCTTTTAGTAAAGTTTCTGTATCAGTGCTGATTTCCCACTATTTTAACAATAAGAGACTCTCTTTCATTTATATGTCTCTTACCAAGCAAACTGCAGCGTTTATTTGTTTGTTTATGTATGTGTGTTTGTGTGCCCACAGCACCTTACTGCAGCTTGACCCACACCGTGAAGAATGGTGGTGTTTTAAACAGGACTGCGGGAGAAGCTGGAAGTAAAGTGCAGTACTTCTGCAAACCTGGGTATCGGATGATTGGCCATAGCAATGCCACCTGCAGACGGAATCCAGTTGGCATGTATCAGTGGGATTCCCTTGCTCCACTCTGCCAGGGTAAGAAATGTGTTTTTCATTGAGTCCAAACTTGAGTTCACTTTATTGCTCTTATTTTAATCACAACTTACTGGAGCTGTGATTATGGATTAAAAGGTAAGGGAAAATTGAATGTGAGTTCATAAAAACAAATTAAACTTTCTACTGCCCGTGCAAACACTTCTAACATTTGCACTAGGCTTGATTGAGCTTTATAGCCTGAATTCATAGGATGGTTTGAACACACTCAGTAGATACTGTGTAAAGTTATCTTAATACTTGACTTATATTTTGTTTTGAAATTAAAAACTGTGTTATCCAACTTAGAGTTTTCTTGACAGTTGTATAAATTTTAAAAAATCAATTACTGAAGCTCATTTGCCCTTCTCTTAGATTAAAAACTCATACTTTGAGCCACACACTGCATATTTCATTTTCTTTTGGTCACTTAAAGCTAGGACTTGTTAGAGTTGATTTCAATATCTCATGCCTTTTGCCCCATTTTATCTTCCATATGCATAAAAATCATATTTCCAAATAAGACATTTTAATTTTAATTGAAGACTTTGAAGTCATGAAATTTTCACAGTTTTATCTTATCAAAATGTATATGCATAATGAAATATATTGGTCTTTGATAACTAATTACATTTTATGAATGGAACCTCATATGGATTTCCTTGTTTCCAGCTTTCATTAGATATTAGACTTTCTAGTGTCGCTTTCTGAGACAATAATAGATATTTATCACAATGTTGTATGTCTCTTTAACCACAAGAAGTGAATCAGACACCTAGCCTGCATCATTTATGTTTTACCTCCAGAAATTCTTCTTTAATGTAAGATAAACATAAGATCCAATGAGCTTGTTTCATTAGGAATGATTTTTCTTTTCCAAGAAGAGTTCTTTTTCTTTCAAAAGAAGAAATGATTCTCATTTTCTTTAAATGTTTCATTACTGTCTGCCTATGAAGGAGGATTATTGCTCAGAGAACAGCCCTGTGGGCTACCTGTCCTTGGCACCAGGATCAGAATGCCCATAACATAAGCCATGACCTAAATAGGAGACTGAACCAGGAAAAGGGCTGAGAACAGAATTGACAAGGGTTCCCAAACTCTGACCTCTAGGGGCTGAGTCCCTGGATAGGACCCTGAATGGACTTGAAAACTGGAATCAAACTAATAAATAAGTGGACAAATACCCCTGTGTGGCAGTAGGAACCCACTTTTAATATCCATTTATTTATACATTTAATATATATTTAATATTGCAATATATCATTTAACATTTCAGTTGTCTTCTGGAGGTGGTACAGTTTTTTCTCAATGGTTTGAACATCATGCCTTTTATTCTGACAGAGGGACAAACACAACTTACACATTTCCTACCTGCAATAGGATGTTGGCTTTTAGTTACAATTTTTAAAATGTGCAAAATAATATTTTGAAATGTTTGCTAAAAATGCACCTTTTAGTAACTGAGGGAGGTGTAAATCCACGGGTCAGTGTCAGGTCTTTTCAGGCCCCAGTGCTAGCTTCATGACGGTGAAGGTGCTGCCCAAGGACCCCCAGCAGGATACCTGTCCAGGCAGCATTCGATCAGTAATTTGAATGGGGAGAAATGTGCACATTAATGACTTTCTAAGATAGGCATTTGAGAATGATTTTCTTTTTCCATTGAAGATGATATATCTTCTGACAGAATCTTCTTTACTCTCCTTTTCATAGACTTTTTACTGGTGGCATCTTAGAAGCACAGAATTTTAATAGAAAAACATCACCTGTTAGGCAGTGCATCCTAATCTCCCTATGTCTGGTTCCTGCTATGTAAAACAGGATCTTTGTTTTGACAATCCGTCTATTTCTGTATGCTGGCTGCACGCGGTCTCCGTTGCTTTGTGCCGGCTCTCTCTGGGTGTAGCGAGCGGGGACTACTATCTAGTTCCAGTGCTCGGGCTTCTCATTGTGATGGCTTCTCTTGCTGTGGATGGAGCACAGGCTCTAGAGCTTGCGGGCTTCAGTAGTTTTGACACGTGGGTTTAGTTGCCCCTCAGCATGTGATCCAACCAGTGCCCCCTGCATTGCAATGAGAATTCTTATCTGCCCGACCACCAGGGAAGCTCTCAGAATCATTGAGACAGTTCAAGTGCTAGGACAGTCCTGGGCAGGACCCAGCAAACAGGCACCTACACTGTCCCTCGCCTGTGAGTGAGAACATGCAACCAGCCAGATGGGTGTGTCGTTGCAGAGAACCTCAGCCTGCTTTTCTTCCTTTCCTTGACCTTTTAAATTACTTCTCTCAGAAAACCTGTTATTGGTTTTTATGCTCCTTGATAAAGCAGGGCATATCTGCTGCCCTTCAGGCTTCATTTCCTGCCTTCAAGCAAGAGGCTCCGCCAGGCAGCTGTTTCCCTTATCAATACTCTCATCTTATTCATCTTGGAAGGAAGCTAAATTAGAACTGAAATTTTCTGTATTATCTCAAAGATCCAGTTAAACTGGTGCCTCACAGGGCTCGGCTTTCAGGTCCCCATGTTACAAGGAGAGGAACTCTTTATCACAAAGCCATGATTCCGAGAGCCCTTGTGAGCCAAGCCCTGGTTTGGACTTGATGTTGTGGGTTGTTTATGCTTTGCTTGTGTTCTGCAAGTGATGAAGCAAAAGGATAGCGATCATTCTCACAAATGATATTAAGCTTCTGTTCATATAGTCCAGACTTTAAGATGGAAAGATACTGTTGCCTGAGCTCTGCTAATGTGCGTTAATGTAAAGGGTGTGGGCAGAATGAGAGACGGGTGGGCAGGCAGGGTGGTTCCTGTGTGTCTGCTGTGAGCCAGATGGTCATCTTCATATATTCTTCGTTTAAAAATGTTTCCCAAACCTTTTGAAATACAAAAGCCATTTTTAGCTGGCACACAGTACAGAAACCAGCCACAGGCTGCTTCTGCCCTGTGGGGAGGTCTGCTGACCTCTGACCCACGTAATGTGCCAGGATCAGATCACAACACAAGGGTAATTCAGCCAGTGTCAGATATCATCTATAGTCTTCAAATTACATCTTAAGCATTTTACAAAAGAAATATCATGTGATGGAATCTGGAGTGTTTATTCACCAAGTTAAATGATGCATTTTCTCCATCTATGCTTGGCACATACATCACTGAGCTCTATGTTTCCTGTCTGTGTCTGGAACATGGTGGATAACACACACAGTAGTGTGTGCAAATGGACATGAAGGGTAATTTAGTGTAATAGCAATAGTGAGATGAAGCCCTTGATCTTCCTGGGCAAGGAACTGTGCAAAGTTTGCAGAGTCCTCATTTATTTCTAAGAGAATACAGAGTCCTATCGAAAAGAGTAGCTAACAGATCAGCTGTGTGCACTCCAGTCAAGGGCAGCCCCGTGACATTGCACAGAAAGTGTATACTCAGAGCACGCAGCCAGACACAGAGAACTCACAGTGTTCCCAAAAGGCCGCAGAAGGGCCTGGCGTTTCCCGTTCTTCTGGAGGGAAGAGTCCACACTGAACATTAGAAGTGTCACTTAGTTCCTCCAGCTTCTGTCCCCAGGCTCTTGGTTTTTATTGACTGGAACTTTATTTCTTTGTTCCCAAGAAATGGCTCTTTTCTTTTTAAACGTTCACACCTTGCCTTCTTATGACTCCTCCTACAATCCTTCAAGAATAGAGAGTGGGATCAGCTACTTTCTGCAGTGTCCAGTGAGCAGTGGCTTTGCCCCTCAGTGACTGGCCCGGCAGCTGCACGTGCCAGGCCACAGCCTGTCCTGGTCATCGGTCATTTGTCTATTGACCACTGGGTCCCCTCCTTTCTGGAGCTCTTCTCTTTGTTTAGATGATTGTTTTTGTTTTCCTTCCTTGGGCTGTGATGTGCTAACTATTTTTAAGAGCTCTAGAGCAGCTAAAGATGCTTCTCAACTGAATCCTGAATTCCTGCATTGTCCATTTCAGAACCACCAGTGTTCTTAAGTGAAGTTGCCCATCTTTTTGTGGTAATGTCTGTACATACCAGTCATGATGTTCCTCTGTCTGCCCTCCTTCTCAGAAACACTAGCCTTTATCCCTCAAGACAAATAGGAAGTTGCTTCTTATGGTAGTAAAGCCTCTTTGTAAAGGGCCTGACATCACACCCAACCACAGAAAGCAAATAAATGCTGTGACGCCCTCCTGGCCTAGAGGTGATTCCAGCCTATTATCTCCTATTTTACCGCTATTTGCTGTCTCAGCCTCCACCCAGGATTAATGGCGTATGGTGTGCTGGCTGAGAGTCACTTGAGATGTTGCTTGGAATTTCGGAAATCACACAGAAGCAGAGAATGGACTGGGGGACAGTGTCAGAAGGAGAGAGTAGGATGGATTGAGAATGTAGCCTTGGCTTATACACACTACCATGTATGTGTGAAATAGATAACTAGCGGGAAGCTGCTCTATAACATGAGGAGCCCAGCCTGGCCCTCTGTGACGGCCTAGAGGGCTGGGGTGGGATGAGAGGATCAAGAGGGAGGATATATATATATATATATATATATAATTATGGCTGATTTGCCTTGATGTATGACAGAGACTACCGCAGCACTGTGAAGCAAATATCCTCCAATTAAAATCAAAACACAGAATTTGGAAAATCAGTGAAGACAAAGGAAATAAAAAAAGGTGGGAGGGAGTGTCCAGAAATATCATTAATGCTCAAATTCAGCATGGCATTTTTATTAGTTTGGCCAAAATTCAGTAAAAACCTTGAACTTTTTGCCCAACCCAATATTTTCAGAATTATATTTTTTAAATATATTTCTAACCGATTGATTTATCCATCCATTTATCACTGGTGATTGGACACTGGAAATAAAAAGATATGATATACTTAAATGTGATTGCAGCCAGGAAGTTAAAACATGTTTGCTCCTTGGAAGTAAAGCTATGACAAACCTAGACAGTGTATTAAAAAGCAGAGACATCACTTTGCCAACAAAGGTCCGTATAGTCAAAGCTTTAGTTTTTTCAGTAGTCATGTATGGATATGAGCGTTGGACCATAAAGAAAGCTGAGCACCAAAGAACTGAAGCTTGTGAACTGTGGGGTTGGAGAACAATCTTGAGAGTCCCTAGGACAGCAAGGAGATCAAACCAGTCAATCTTAAAGGAAATCAATCCTGATATTCCCTGGAAAGACTGATGTTGAAGCTGAAGCTCCAACACTTTGGCCACCTGATACAAAGAGCTGATTCATTGGAAAAGACCCTGTGATACTGGGATTGACTGAGGGCAGGAAGAGAAGGGGATGGCAGAGGATGAGATGGTTGGATGGCATCACTGACTCAGTGGACATAAGTTTGAGCAAACTCCGGGAGATGGTGAAGGACAGGGAAGCCTAGTGTGCTACAGTCCAGGGGTCTCAAAGAGTCAGACATGACTTAGTGACTGAACAACAGCAACAATACTGAAATGTAGCAGATGGCACCTTGGAGACAGAGTAGCTAAGACACCTACTTTGGCATCAAATACCCTGAGACATGTCCCCTAGCACAGCTATTTGCTATTTATAAGAATCTGGACAGTTTGCATGACATTTCTAAAGCTCAGTTCGCTTAGTGGTCTTGTTAGTGAGGGTTCTGTAGAGAAGCAGCACCAACAGGATACACGCAGATACAGATTTATTGTAAGAGCCGGCTCTCTTGGTTGTGCAGGCAGAGAAGTCTTGGGATTTGTAGTCTGCAGGCTGGAGACCCAAGCAGCCAGTGGTGGGATTCAGTCCAGGTGCCTCAGAGTCCCGTGGGGTTGGGGATGGGGGTTGAGAGGGGGCAATAGGGAGAGTGCCAGAAGCCCCACGTAGGGACAGGAGAAGCTGGACCTCCCTGCTCAAGCAGAGGGAGTGAATTCCCCTTCCTCTGCTTTCTTGTTCTATTCAGGCCTCACTACTGGATGACGCCCCCCCGAATGGGGGAGGGTTGACTTCTTCACTCCTTCTGAGATGCATATGCTAATCTAGTCTGAATCCATCCTCACAGACACACCCCAGAAATAATGTTTTACCTGCTATCTAGGCACCCTTTAGCCCCGTCAAGTTGACAAATAATATTAACCATCATAGAAGTAATAAAAAATAATGTAATTTATTTCTTGGAGTGTTTTTGAGGTTAACTATTTTTTGAGATTGAGTGAGGTCATGCAGATAAAAACTTCTCACAATGGCAGGAACTTTGCATATGACCGAGGAGAGCCAGGTGTTACACTGATGAAGATGATAGTATTGTCTGGAGGTTAGTGATGGCTCAGGGACTGCCTCTGAGCCCACCCCCTGCAAGTGTGGGGGAATTTCTCACCCCTGTGCTCTGTGTTCTCAGTGCATCAGGCCCGGTACTGGTTCCCCAGAGCCCAAACCCTGGGGTGACTGTTTGAGAAGACACTGGACACCCGGCACAGCCAGTATCAGACTCCAAGTCTCCCACTTCTGGTCCAGAACTGCTTAATTTCTCTTGATGGCTGCCTGAGGGGTCTGAGGGATTCATGATCAAATGTATTAGTGATGAAAGATGAAAAACATTCTTCTATACTATTTAGTTTTTAGGGGACCATAGTCTAGAGAACTGATGGATGCTTTGCTTTATATTCAGTTCAGTTCAGTTCATTTCAGTCAATCAGTCGTGTCTGACTCTTTGTGACCCCATGAATCACAGCACACCAGGCCTCCCTGTCCATCACCAACTCCCGGAGTTCACTCAGACTCACGTCCATCGAGTCAGTGATACCATCCAGCCGTCTCATCCTCTGTCGTCCCCTTCTCCTCATGCCCCCAATCCCTCCCAGCATCAGAGGCTTTTCCAATGAGTCAACTCTTCGCATGAGGTGGCCAAAGTACTGGAGTTTCAGCTTTAGCATCATTCCTTCCAAAAAACACCCAGGGCTGATCTCCTTCAGAATGGGCTAGTTGGATCTCCTTGCAGTCCAAGGGACTCTCAAGAGTCTTCTCCAACACCACAGTTCAAAAGTCAATTCTTCGGCGCTTAGCCTTCTTCACAGTCCAACTCTCACATCCATCCATGACCACTGGAAAAACCATAGCCTTGACTAGACGGACCTTAGTCGGCAAAGTAATGTCTCTGCTTTTAAATATGCTATCTAGGTTGGTCATAATTTTTCTTCCAAGAGTAAGCGTCTTTTAATTTCATGGCTGCAGTCACCTTTTGCAGTGATTTTTGAGCCCCCAAAAAATAAAGTCTACCACTGTTTCCACTGATTCCGCATCTATTTCCCATGAAGTGATGGAACCAGATGCCATGATCTTCGTTTTCTGAATATTGAGCTTTAAGCCAACTTTTTCCAGTCTCCTTTTTCACTTTCATCAAGAGGCTTTTGAGTTCCTCTTCACTTTCTGCCATAAGGGTGGTGTCATCTGCATATCTGAGGTTATTGATATTTCTCCTGGCAATCTTGATTCCAGCTTGTGTTTCTTCCAGTCCAGCGTTTCTCATGATGTACTCTGCATAGAAGTTAAATAAGCAGGGTGACAATATACAGCCTTGATGTACTCCTTTTCCTATTTGGAACCAGTCTGTTGTTCCATGTCCAGTTCTAACTGTTGCTTCCTGACCTGCATACAAATTTCTCAAGAGGCAGGTCAGGTGGTCAGGTATTCCCATCTCTTTCAGAATCTTCCACAGCTGATTGTGATCCATACAGTCAAAGGCTTTGGCATAGTCAATAAAGCAGAAATAGATGTTTTCCTGGAACTCTCTTGCTTTTTCCGTGATCCAGCGGATGTTGGCAATTTGATCTCTGGTTCCTCTGCCTTTTCTAAAACCAGCTTGAACATCAGGAAGTTCACGGTTCACATATTGCTGAAGCCTGGCTTGGAGAATTTTGAGCATTACTTTACTAGCATGGGAGATGAGTGCAATTGTATGGTAGTTTGAGCATTCTTTGGCATTGCCTTTCTTTGGAATTGGAATGAAAACTGACCTTTTCCCGTCCTGTGGCCACTGCTGCATTTTCTAAATTTGCTGGCATATTGAGTGCAGCACTTACAGCATTATCTTTCAGGATTTGAAATAGCTCAGCTGAAATTCCATCACCTCCACTAGCTTTGTTCGTAGTGATGCTTTCTAAGGCCCACTTGACTTCGCATTCCAGGATGTCTGGCTCTAGATTAGTGATCACACCATCGTGCTTATCTGGGTCATGAAGATCTTTTTTGTACGTTTCTTCTGTGTATTCTTGCCACCTCTTCTTAATATCTTCTGCTTCTGTTAGGTCCATACCATTTCTGTCCTTTATCGAGCCCATCTTTGCATTAAATATTCCCTTGGTATCTCTAATTTTCTTGAAGAGATCTGGAGTCTTTACCATTCTGTTGTTTTCCTCTATTTCTTTGCATTGATCGCTGAAGAAGGCTTTCTTGTCTCTTCTTGCTATTCTTTGGAACTCTGCATTCAGATGCTTATATCTTTCCTTTTCTCCTTTGCTTTTCACTTCTCTTCTTTTCTCAGCTATTAGTAAGGTCTCCCCAGACAGACATTTTGCTTTTTTGAATTTCTTTTCCATGGGGATGGTCTTGATGTACAATGTCTCCTGTACAATGTCAGGAACCTCATTCCATAGTTCATCAGGCACTCTATTCCTCAGATCTAGGCCCTTAAATCTATTTCTCACTTCCACTGTATAATCATAAGGGATTTGATTTAGGTCATACCTGAATGGTCTAGCGGTTTTCCCTACTTTCTTCAATTTAAGTCTGAATTTGGTAATAAGGAGTTCATGATCTGAGCCACAGTCAGCTCCTGGTCTTGTTTTTGTTGACTGTATAGAGCTTCTCCATCTTTGGCTATAAAGAATATAATCAATCTGATTTTGGTGTTGACCATCCGGTGATGTCCATGTGTAGAGTCTTCTCTTGTGTTGTTGGAAGAGGGTGTTTGCTATGACCAGTGCATTGTCTTGGCAAAACTCTATTAGTCTTTGCCTTGCTTCATTCTGCTTTCCAAGGCCAAATCTGCCTGTTACTCCAGGTGTTTCTTGACTTCCTACTTTTGCATTCCAGTCCAACTCTATGCAGCCCCACGACCTGCAGCACTCAGGTCTCCCTGCCCTTCACCATCGCCTGGAGCTTGCTCAAACTCATGTCCATTGAGTCAGTAATGCCATCCACCCATCTCATCCTCTGTCATCCCCTTCTCTTCCTACCTTCATTCTTTCCCAGCATCAGGGTCTTTTTAAATGAGTTAGTTCTTCGTATCAGGTGGCCAAAGTATTGGAGCATCAGCCTCAGCATCAGTCCTTCCAATGAATATTCAAATTGATTTCCTTTAGGATTGACTGGTTTCATCTCCTTGCAGTCCAAGGGACTCTCAAGAGTCTTCTCAAGCACCGCAACTAAAAAAGCATCAATTCTTTAGCACTCAGCCTTCTTTATGGTCCAGCTCTCACATCTGTACATGACTGCTGGAAAAACTAGCTTTGACTATATGGACCTTTGTTGGGGAAGTGATATCTTTGCTTTATTTTGTACCTCACCTACATTATTACTAAAACTAGCTGATTGTTTCTACAGAACAAGTTGATGGAGCAAGGATAAGATAACTCTGCTAAGGTAACTCAAAATGCTGGGAAATCATCTTGTATTATTCCTGCCTAGAGCAAGTGCAACTCATTAGTTGAGGGTGTGGTCTCTTCTAATCCATTAACAAAGGTGCAAGGCCCATTGATTAAACCCAACAGTGCTCCTGGTTTCTGTCCCCTGTGAAGTACTGAAGAAATTTGTGGGTAGTTAAGTGCTGTGACAAAGACACAGTCTGGAGCCGCAATATATTCAGATGCTACTTTTACTGTAGTCCTCTTTAGGCCAGTCATGATTTTTCATTTTTCAGACACCTCATGTCTTCCTGAGTGATTAATGGAATGTCTGCCATTTATAGATGGTGGCCAAATCAGAACTCAATTTTACTCCTGGGATCAGAGATGGTTCAAAACCAGACCCAGTACAAGAGCAGACACCATTCACAAACATGCAAATATTTACTATGTTTTAAAATATTTCTTAAACAAAATAATTTGCGTTGACTTTTAAAAATGAAATAATGGTGTGTTGGGAGTCAGAGAACATACTTGCTGCCATACCAGACCTAGTTAACACCACACAAATTCAGAACATTTGGAAGAGGGGCTAGATCTTCCCCTGTACTTCCACTTGTCATGCTCATCTTGTGATGCTTTAGAAAACTTTCTGCCGAGCAATGTGGAGGGAAGGGAGTGGATGCCAGGACAGACACTTCTGTCTTGTCTGTGCTGAGGAAGGCTTTGAGTAGAATCATTGGCATTTAAAGATAAACCTATAGAGATAATCCAGTTTACCTTCCTCTTACACATGAAAATGCCATAGTCGTTAAAATATGTGCAGAATGTAGTGGACTTCAGGGATTCATGACCATGGAAACTACTAGTTTCAGTGTTAACAACAACTCCAGGGTTGCAGAATCCTTTCACTATAACACAGATGCTACCTCAGCTTTAATTACCCAGGGAATCTTTTTCATGCCTAAGGAGAGCATAACTTGGGCCAGTTATGCTAAATACCTATGACGTTCAGGAAGTTAAGATTTTAAATGATTAAATCACTATTAATATCAACTGTGTAACTAAGGTCCTACTCAAAGGGGGGAAAAACAAAAGTTTTGTGTCTGTATACCTCAAGAGTATTCCTCACTATATATTTTAGAATTAAATTATCAGGAAACTCATTTTAGAAAAAAGAATCACTAATAATTAAATCATAAGCCATCAAATATCTCCCTTTCTACCTCTCCTCCCCTCCTTTCCATTCCCAGTTTGGGTTTATTTTTGTGGATGTCAGATAGATCATGTCAAGTGACCTAAATTCTAGCCCCATCTTTTCCAAATTTAACAAAAGGAGTCAATTTTAAAAGCAATTAAAAATTGTACTAGCAAGCCAGCTGACTGTGTGATCACAGAAGACTTACAGGCTTTTCAAAGACAAGAGGCATTTATTTGCCTTTATTTTCACTTTCCACTTGCTCCCAGTGGTCCTACTCAACTTTGAGTTTATCTCCATTATGTGTAAAAGAAGGCTGAGCACCAAAGAACAGATGCTTTTGTACTGTGGTGTTGGTGGAGACTCTTGAGAGTCCCCTGGACAGCAAGTAGATCAAACCAGTCAGTCAGTCCTAAAGGAAATCAATCCTGAATATTCATTGGAAAGACTGATGCGGAAGCTGACACTCCAGTATTTGGCCACCTAATACGAAGAATTGACTCATTAGAAAAGACCTTGATGCTGGGAAAGATTGAAAGCAGGAGGAGAAGGGGACAACAGAGGATGAGATTATTGAATAGCATCATCAATTAAATGGACATGAGTTTGAGCAAGCTCCAAGAGATGGTGAAGGACAGGAAGACCTGACGTGCTGCAGTCCATAGTGTCGCAAAGAGTTGGACACAGCTGAGCAACTGAACAACAACAAATATGTAAAATGGAAATATTGTTTTACCTTCCTCAAATTATGTAATAATTTTTAAAATTCAAACTAATTTATTAATAGGAATGGTGACAAGGAAATGATATTATTCTTTAAATAAAAATTTAAAGTAGAAACTTAACATGAGAATTCATGACATTTCTGGGGAAAAATAAATCCCCAGGTGCCTGAGTACACATATTCTCTTTTCTTTCAGCAACCCTAACTCTATAACGTGCTGATGTATTTTAATCTTTCAAAAATTAGTTCCATGATATGTGTATGTATGCTCAGTCATGTGTCCAACTCTTTGCAACCCCATGGACTGCAGCATGCCAGGTTTCCCTGTCATTTGCTATCTCCCAGAATTTGCTCAAATGCATGTCCATTGAGTCAGTGATGCCATCCAACCTTCTCATCCTCTGTCACCCCCTTCTCCTCCTGCCCTCAATCTTTCCCAGCATGAGGATCTTTAATGGATTATATGACCCTTTGTTCCACTCATGTAATCTTGTACTTTGAACTAAATATTGAAAGAGTCAGAGAGTATGTTATGAAATGTTGCAATAAACATTAAAAATTCTGATTCTACATTTGTGTCTTCAGAGTTCCAGAAGAAAGGGAGAAAGAGGGAAATATGAAAAAATAAAAATTTTTTTGAGGAGAAATAGCTGTAAACTTCCCATATTTGGCAAAGTATGTGGACCTACCAGATTCAAAAAGTTAACTGAATCCCAAACACCAGCAACTCAAAAGAATGCCTACCAGGCACATTGTAGTAAAACTTCTATACTAAATACAAAGGAAAACCATCTTGAGAATATCCATATAGAAACAATGAATTAGTGATAGAAAAATAGGATCTAAATTACAGAACATTTCCCACCAACAACCTGGTGGTCAAAAGGAAATCAAATGACATTCTTCTAGTGTTGAAAGGAGAGAACAATCAATCTAGAGTTCTATGGTTAACAAAAATATCCTTCAGGAATGAAGATTTGATAATCCAGTTATTACCAAATGCTGAAAAACTAAGAAAATTTGTTCTAGCAGACATACTTTAGAAGCAAGGCTAAAGGAAATTCTCTAAATAAACAGCAATAGAAATATAATAAATTAAGAGCATCAAAAAGGGGAAAAACCACAAAAGAGCAAGAGTATGAGTAAATACAATGGACTTTCCATTTCCTTTTGTGTGTTCTAAATTGTTTGACAATGGTGGCAGAATTATAACATGTCTAATGTAGTTCTCAAGGTATACAGAAAAAATAATTAAAGGACACTATCAGTAGGAGAGGGTAAAGCACTATAAAATAATGTAAACTTTCTACACCTCCCTCCAACTGGTCAAATATCACCAATAGACTTGAGAAGTTATGTACATTAATTACTATCTAGAATAATGACTTGAAAAAGCAACACAAAGAGATACGCTAAAGACCTACTGTAGGTAAACAAAAATGAAGTTTTTAAAATGTTCAAGTAACTGACAGGAAGGATGAAAAAGAAAACAAACAAAAATAAAATGGCAGACTTAAGTCTTAACATATCCATGGTTACAATAAACGTAAGTGGTTTCAATATACCAATTGTAAGACAGACATTGGCATGGTAGATAAGCTGAATAATTCAGTAGATAGATATGGTCATGTTCAATTTATGGGTGAGTCCCATTTTCATTTGGAAATGAACTTCACTTAAAGAGCAAAGTGCTTTGTAGATTTTTTTTAATATATTGATTTATTTTAATTGTAGAATAATTTCTTTACACTATTGTGTTTTTTGCCATAAATCGACATGGACCACCCGTGGGTGCACATCTGTCTCCCCATCCTGAGCCACCCCTCCTATCTCCCCACCCCACC
Organism: Ovis aries; assembly: GCF_016772045.2. Classification (NCBI taxonomy): domain Eukaryota; kingdom Metazoa; phylum Chordata; class Mammalia; order Artiodactyla; family Bovidae; genus Ovis; species Ovis aries. The sequence continues at coordinate 2,423,240 of NC_056079.1, read as the reverse complement.
CCTCTTGGTTGTCCCAGAGCTCTGGCTTTAAGTGCCCTGCTTCATGCCTCTGCAAAAGCTTTTAAGTTTAATTAGGTCCCATTTGTTTATTTTTTGCTTTTATTTCCATTATTCTGGGAGCTGTGTCATAGAGGATCTTGCTGTGATTTATGATGTCAGAGAGTGTCCTACCCATGTTTTCCTCTGAGAGTTTTATAGTTTCTGGCCTTATATTTAGATCCTTAATCCATTTTTAGTTTATTTTGTGTATGGTGTTAGAAAGTGTTCTAGTTTGCTTCTTTTACACGTGGTTGACCAGTTTTTGCAACACCACTTGTCAAAGAGATGATTGTTTTCTCCAATGTATATTTTTTTCCTCCTTTGTCAAAGATAAGGTGTCCATAGGTATATGGATTTATCTCTGGGCTTTCTATTTTGTTCCATTGATCTATATTTCTCTTTGTGCCTGTACCATAATATCTTGATGACTGTAGCTTTGTAGTATAGTCTGAAGTCAGGCAGGTTGATTCCTCCAGTTCCATTCTTATTTCTCATGATTGCTTTGGCTATTTGAGGTTTTTTTGTAATTCCCTACAAATTGTAAAATTATTTGTTCTAGTTCTGTGAAAAATACCGTTGGTAGTTTGATAGAGAGTCCATTGAATCTATAGATTGTTTTGGGTAGTATACTTATTTTCACTATATTGATTCTTCCAATCCGTGAACATATTTCTCCATCTCTTTGTGTCATCTTTGATTTATTTCATCAGTGTTTTATAGTTTTCTATATATGTCTTTTGTTTCTTTAGGTAAATTTATTCCTAAGTATTGTATTTTTTTCAATGCAGTGGTGAATGCACTTGTTTCCTTAATTTTTCTTTCTGTTTTCTCATTGTTAGTGTATAGGATGCAAGGGATTTCTGTTTTAATTTTATATCCTGCAACTTTGCTGAATTCATTGATTAGCTTTAGTAGTTTTCTAGTGGTGTCTGTAGGGTTTTCTTTGTAGAGGATCATGTCATCTGCAAACAGTGAGAGTGTTGCTTCTCATTTTCCAATCTGGATTCCTTTTCTTTCTTTTTCTTTTCTGATTGCTGTGAATAGGACTTCCAAATCTATGTTGAATAGTAGTGGTGAGACTGGGTACCTTTGTCTTGTTCCTGATTTTAGAGGAAATGCTTTCAATTTTTTTGCCATTGAGGATAATGTTTGCTATGGGTTTGTCATACATGGATTTTATTATGTTGAGGTATGTTCCTTCTATACTTGCTTTCTGGGGAGGTTTTTTTTTTTATCATTAATGGGTATTGAATTTTTTCAGAGACTTTCTATGCATCTATTGAGATAATCATATGGTTTTTATCTTTCCATTTGTTAATGTGGCATATCACGTTGATTGATTTGTGAATATTGAAGAATCCTTGCATCCCTGGCATAAATCTCACTTGGTCATGATGTATGATCTTTTAATATGTTGTTGGACTCTGTTTGCAAGAATTTTGTTGAGGATTTTGGCATCTATGTTCATCAGTGATATTGACCTGTAGTTTTCTTTTTTGTGGCATCTTTTTCTGGTTTAGCTATTAGGGTGATGGTCACCTCATAGAATGAGTTTGGGAGTTTACCTTCCTCTGCAATTTTCTGGAAGAGTTTAAGTAGGATAGGTGTTAGCTCATCTCTAAATTTTTGGTAGCATTCACCTCTGAAGCTATCTGGTCCTAGGATATTGTTTGTTGGAAGATTTTTTATTACAGTTTCAATTTAAGTGCTTGTGATGGGTCTGTTAAAATTTTCTATTTATTCCAGGTTCAATTTTAGAAGGTTATACTTTTCTAAGAATTCATCCATTTCTTCCAAGTTGTCCATTTTATTGGCATGTAATTGCTCATATTAGTCTATGATCTAATGTATTTCTGTGTTTTCTGCTGTGATTTATCCATTTTTATTTCTAATTTTATTGATTTGACTCTTCTCCTTTTTTTTTTTCCTTGATGACTCTGGCTAATGGTTTGTGTATCTTAATTATCTTCTCAAAGAACCAGTTATTAGTTTTGCTGATCTTTGCTGTAGACTCTGTAATCTCTTTTTCACTTATTTCTGCTCTGATTTTTATGATTTATTTCCTTCTACTAACCATGGGGTTCTTCTGTTCTTCTTTTTCTAGTTGCTTTAGGTGTAAAGTTAGGTAGTTTGTTTGATGTTTCTTGTTTCTTGAGGTAGGCTTGTACTACTATGACCCTCCCACATAGCACTGCTCTCACTGAATCCCATAGGCTTTGGATGCCATGTTTTCAGTTTCTTTTGTTTATGTGCATATTTTGATTTCCTATTTCATTTCTTCTCTGATCTGTTGGTTATTCAGAAGCAGGTTTGTTTACCCTCCATATGTTTGTGATTTTTGTATTCTTTTTTTCCTGTAGTAGACATCTAATATTACCACATTGTGATCAGAAAAGATGCTTGGAATGATTTCAAGGCTCCTCTGTCCATGGAATTTTCCAGGCAAGAGTACTGGAGTGGGTTGCTATTTCCTTCTCCAGGGGATCTTCCCGACCCAGGGATTGAACCCAGGTCTCCCTCATTGTAGGCAGACGCTTTACCATCTGAACCACCAGGGAAGGTTTACTAGGGCTAGATGTCCTTTTTCAAGCCCATGTTTGCATGAAATGTTCCCTTGCTATCTCTAATTTTCTGGAAGAGATCTCTACTCTTTCCCATTCTGTTCTTTTCCTCTATTTCTTTGCATTGATTGCTGAAGAAGGCTTTCTTATCTCTTCTTGCTATTCTTTGAAACTCTGCATTCAGATGCTTATATCTTTCCTTTTCTCCTTTGCTTTTCGCTTCTCTTCTCTTCACAGCTATTTGTAAGGCAGACAGCCATTTGCTTTTTTGCATTTCTTTTCCATGGGGATGGTCTTGATCCCTGTCTCCTGTACAATGTCAGGAACCTCATTCCATAGTTCATCAGGCACTCTATCTATCAGATCTAGGCCCTTAAAACTATATTAAGAAGAGGTGGCAAGAATACACAGAAGAACTGTACAAAAAAAGATCTTCATGACCCAGATAATCACGATGGTGTGATCACTCACCTAGAGCCAGACATCCTGGAATGCGAAGTCAAGTGGGCCTTAGAAAGCATCACTGTGAACAAAGCTAGTGGAGGTTATGGAATTCCAGTTGAGCTATTTCAAATCCTGAAAGATGATGCTGTTGACAGTGCTGCACTCAATATGCCAGCAAATTTGAAAAATGCAGCAGTGGCCACAGGACTGGAAAAGGTCAGTTTTCATTCCAATCCCAAAGAAAGGCAATGACAAAGAATGCTCAAACTACTGCACAATTGCACTTATCTCATATGATAGCAAAGCAATGCTCAAAATTCTCCAAGCCAGGCTTCAGCAATACGTGAACCATGAACTTACTGATGTTCAAGTTGGATTCAGAAAAGGCAGAGGAACCAGAGATCAAATTGCCAACATCTGCTGGATCATGGAAAAAGCAAGAGAGTTCCAGAAAAACATCTATTTCTGCTTTATTGACTATGCCAAAGCCTTTGACTGTGTGGATCACAATCAACTGTGGAAAATTCTAAAAGAGATGGGAATACAGACCACCTGACCTGCCTTTTAAGAAGCCGACATGCAGGTCAGGAAGCAACAGTTAGAACTGGACATGGAACAAGAGACTGGTTCCAAATAGGAAAAGGAGTATGTCAAGGCTGTATATTGTCACCCTGCTTATTTAACTTCTATGCAGAGTACATCATGAGAAACGCTGGACTGGAAGAAACACAAGCTGGAATCAAGATTGCCGGGAGAAATATCAATGACCTCAGATATGCAGATGACACCACCCTTATGGCAGAAAGTGAAGAGGAACTCAAAAGCCTCTTGATGAAAGTGAAAGAGGAGAGTGAAAAAGTTGGCTTAAAGCTCAACATTCAGAAAATGAAGATCATGGCATCTGGTCCCATCACTTCATGGGAAATAGATGGGGAAACAGTGGTTGACTTTATTATTATTATTTTTTTTTTTGGTGAGGGGGCTCCAAAATCACTGCAGATGGTGACTGCAGCCATGAAATTAAAAGACGCTTATTCCTTGGAAGAAAAGTTATGACCAACCTAGATAGCATATTCAAAATCAGAGACATTACTTTGCCGACTAAGGTCTGTCTAGTCAAGGCTATGGTTTTTCCTGTGGTCATGTATGGATGTGAGAGTTGGACTGTGAAGAAGGCTGAGCACCGAAGAATTGATGCTTTTGAACTGTGGTGTTGGAGAAGACTCTCAAGAGTCTTGGACTGCAGTCTTGAACTGCAATTAGATCCAACCAGTCCATTCTGAAGGAGATCAGCCCTGGGATTTCTTTAGAAGGAATGATGCTGAAGCTGAAACTCCAGTACTTTGGCCACCTCATGGGAAGAGTTGACTCATTGGAAAAGACTCTGATTCTGGGAGGGATTGGGGGCAGGAGGAGAAGGGGATGACAGAGGATGAGATGGCTGGATGGCATCACTGACTCGATGGATGTGAGTTTGAGTGAACTCTGGGAGTTGGTGATGGACAGTGAGGCCTGATGTACTGCGATTCATGGGGTCGCAAAGAGTCGGACACGACTGAGCAACTGAACTGAACTGAAGGCTAGATGTATGGCTCAGGATGTGATCTCTCCTGGTGAATGTTCCTTGTGCACTTGAAAAAAGAGTGAATTCCATTGTTTCGAAATGAAATGCCCTGTAGATATCAACTAGGTCTGACTGGTCCATTGTATCACTTAAAGCTTGTGTTTCCTTGCTACTTATCTGCTTGGTTAATCTATCCTTAGGTGTGAGTGGGATATTTTAGTACCCCACTGTTGTGTTACTTTTAATTTCCCCTTTCATTATTGTTAGCATTTGTCGTATATATTGAGGTGCTCCTATATTGGGTGCATACATATTTATAATTGTTATATCTTCTTCGTGGATTGCTTCTGTAATCATTATGTAGTGTCCTTCTTTGTCTCTTATCATGGGCTTTATTTCAAAGTCTATTTATCTGATGTGAGTATTGCTACTCCTGCTTTCTTTTGGTCTCCGTTTATATAATTATCTTTTTCTAGCCCTTCATTTTCAGTTTGTGTGTGTCCTAAATATTAAGGTGGGTCTCTTGTCAAGACCCACCTCAATATATATGGGTCTTATTTTTGTATCATTTGGCAAGTCTGTGTCTTTTGGATGGAGAATTTAACCCATTTACATTTAAGATAATCACTGATAAGTACGATCCCATTACCATTTACTTTGTTGTTTTGTGTTCAATTTCATAAACCTTTTCTGTGTTTCCTGTCTAAAGAAGATCCTTTAGCATCTTCTTTAGAGCTGGTTTGGTGGTGCTGAATTCTCTCAGCTTTTGCTTGTCTGAAAAACTTTTGATTTTTCCTTCATATATGAATGAGATCCTTGCTGGGTATAGTAATCATGGTTGTATTTTTTTTTTTCTTTTTCATCACTTTAATTATGTCCTGTCATTCTCTTCTGGCCTGAAGAGTTTCTATTGAAAGATCAGCTGGTATCCTTATGGGGATACCCTTGTGTGTTACTTGTTGCTTTTCCCTTGCTGCTTTTAATATTTTCTGTTTGTGTTTAATTTCTGTTAGTTTGATTAATATGTGTCTTGGGGTCTTTTGCCTTGGGTTTATCCTGTTTGGGATTCTCTAGGTTTCTTGGACTTGGATGGCTAGTTCCTTCCCCATTTTAGGGAAGTTTTCAACTATTATCTCCTCAGGTATATTCTTATCCCCTTTCTTTTTGTCTTCTTCTTCTGGGTTATCTATGATTCAAATGTTTGGGTGTTTAACATTGCTCCAGAGGTCTCTGAGGTTGTCTTCATTTCTTTTAATTCCTTTTTATTTTTTCCTCTATGCTTCATTTACTTCCACCATTCTTCCGCCTCACTTATTCTCTCTTCTGCCTCAGTTACTCTACTGTTGGTTCCCTCCAGAGTGCTTTTAATCTCAGTTGTTGCATTGTTCCCATTATTGATTGACTCTTCTTTATTTCTTCTAGGTCCTTGTTAAACATTTCTTTCATCTTCTCAATCCTTGTCTCTAGTCTATTTAGCTGTAACTCCATTTTGTTTCCAAGATTTTGGATCATCTTTACTATCATTATTCTGAATCATTTTTCAGGTAGACTCCCTATCTCCCCCTCTTTGGTTTGGTTTGGTGGGTTTTTATCATGCTTCTTCACCTGCTGAATATTTCTCTGCCTTTCCATTTTGTTTAGATTGCTGGGTTTAGATTGCCCTTTCTGCAGGCTGGAAGTTCATAGTTCCTCTTAATTGTGGAGTCTGTTCCTTGTGGGTAGGATTGGACAGGTGGCTTGTCAAGGTTCCTTGGTTGGGGGAACTTGTGTCTATGCTCTGGTGGGTGGAGCTGGATCTTTTCTCTCTGGAGTGCAATGAAGTGTCCAGTAGTGAGTCTTGGGGTGTCTGCATGCTTGGCATGGCTTTGGGCAGCCTGTCTTTTAATTTTCAGGTTTTTGTTTATGTTTTGCTGGAGAATTAGTGTGGTGTGTCTTGTGCTGGAACTTGTTGGCTCTTCTGTGGAGCTTGGTTTCAGTGTAGGTATGGAGACTTTTGAGTGAGCTGTTGTCTATTAATGTTCCCGAGAATCAGGAGTTCTCTATTGTTCTAAAGTTCTGGAGTTAAACCTCCTGCCTCTGGCTTTTGCTCCTTCTCTTATGGTAGCCTCAAGATTTCTCCATCCATACAGCACAGAAGATAAACACCTAGGTTAATGGTGAAACAACTCTCCACAGCCAGGAACACCCAAAGAGATTCACAGAGTTATACAGAGAAGAGAAGAGGGAGGAGGGGGATAGAGGTGACCAGGAGGAGAAAAGGGAGCTTCAAAAGGGGAGCGAGCAATCAAACCAGTAATCAAATCCCTAAATGAAAATGGATATTGAAGATTAGATTCTTAAAGGTAAAAATTGATAACAAATAAGAAAAAGCAAAGATTAAAAACCAACAACAGAGGTGAGACTATCAAAAATACAATATAAAACCTGCAAAACAAAATTAATCACCAAAATTTAAAAAGTATATATGGAATTTGCTTTTTTTAAAAAAGGGGTTTTTTTTGAAAGGTTGGCTATAAAAGTTTGAAAAGTTGGCTATAAAAATGAAAGTTAAAATAGTCAAGAACTATTTTTTTTAATTAAGAAATTAAAGTAGTAAAAATATATATAGGAGTTTCTCTGGAGCTGCTGTCAGTGGTGTGGGGTCAATTCAGTGTCAGATAGTCCCTTGCTCCTGCATCCACTTGTTCTCAAGGTCAATGGTTGCCCCTCAAATGCACGGTCTCAGCATTAACTGCAGGGTTTTCATCTGTTACACCTGTCACTTTGGGGGCAGTTCCCTCTTCTTTATTTATTTGGCTTTCTCTGTTTGAAGTTCTCTTCAATGTCTTAATTTCTACCCTGACACCAGGGGGTTACAGTGGCCACTTATTTAGGCTCCTGTTTTCAGCTGTGCTGTGGAGAGGGAGGGACACTGAAGATCAATACCACTAGCACGTGTGGGGAGTGCTCACAGCGGATGGACCATGCTGGGTTTGACACAGCCCAAGGCAGCATGTACTTCCCAGGTCTATACTGCTCAGGCTCCAGGGTGCTCTGCAAAACCTAGATGGGCTGTGCATTTTGTGCCCTTCCCAGGCCCAAGCCATTCAGGTGACTGGGTGCTTGGCGAGTGCACTGTCCCAGGTAGGCCGTGTATCTTATGTACCTCCCCGCTCCTGGCCGCTGGGTTTCCCAGGTGCACCACACAGGCACAGTCTCAGGCGTGCCATGTCTCTCCTCTGGGGAGCTGATCTCAGGCTGTGACACTCCTGGCAGAAGTGAACTGCCCAGGATCCCAGGAAGATGTGTTTAGCAACTGGCAGCCCACTCAGAGTTTGCTGGAAGATGTGGTCTCCAGGGCTGAGATTGCAGCAGCTCCTTGCCTTCCAGCTCTGGCAGTAGCAAACCTGCCTTTCTGCCTCCAGGGAGGGAAGGCCCTAAATGGCAGCCAGCTTGAGCTGTTTTGTTTTTGTTTTTTGTTGTTGTTGTTTTGGTTATCCTGTTGTTTGGGTTGCTACGTCACATTAGCTCCCTCAGATTTTCCTCAGGGCATTCAACCCAGTCCTTACCCTAAGGACCAACAATCTGTTGATGCAGTCCATGACTCCCTGTCCAGCCCCTACTCACTGCTGGTGGACGCAAAGCATCTAGGCCACTTCTCTGTTGGCAGTTGTGGTTAGGCACATAGTGGGTTTTTTTTTTTAAATTATAATTTCCCTTTTATGTTGCCCTCTGAGATTCCAAAGCTCCCCATAGACATGCCTGTGAGAGGGTTTTCTATATATAGAAACTTCTTCACGACTCCCTCCCCAGGATGGGTCTCCATGCCTCAATCTTTTGTCTCTGCTTTCATCTTTTATATTTTACCCTACCTCCTTTTGAAGAGATTGGGCTGCCTTACTGGGTACCTGGTATCATCCACCAATGTTCAGCAGTTGTCTTGTGGAAGTTGCTAAATGATCTTTTGATGAATTTGTGGGGGAGGAAGTGGTCTCCCTGTCCTGTTCCTCTGCCATCTTGGTACTGCCCATGTGCTTTATAGATTTTAAATTTCTCTAAAAGGACTTTGAGTTTGCCTTTCTTTATACAAATGAGGGAATTGAGTATCAAAGATTGCTAAGGCATGTGTTTTGGGACACACAGATCATAGGTTACAAATTCAGGGCTGAAACCCAAAAACTGCTGATCCAAAGATTGATCATATTTCATAAATTGTGAACAGTGAGACTTCCCCAATATTTTGCTTTAAAAGCATTTGTCTCTAGAGAGAGCAGCTTGGGAGGAAGTGCAAGGATCGGCTTGTAACAAAAGCAAAGCTTCAAATGTGGGGGTACATTGTCTTGTTTATCAATGACAGTGTTTCTCTGTCTGGTCTGCTGGCTTCTTAGACTGCTTTGTATTTTGCTCTTTGTTTTCTTTTGTAATAAACTGTTATCGTTAATGGTTGCACTAACATGCGCTCCCGTAAGCTTGGCAGACCTTCTCTTGTACTTGCAGATCTGCCATAGTCTCATTTAAAGCTGGAACAGAATCCCCAGTCAGCACAGGGTGAGTGGGAACAAAACTGCCCACAATGCATCTGTCTTTCCTCAAACATTTCCAGATCTAGCTCAACATGTCCCTTTCAAGGAAGAATTCAGATGAGAAGCTAGGAGCACATAAGTCCTTCTGAACAGAGAGTAGGTTTCTGTGCTGCTGAAGCTTCAGGCTTGTGGGTACATAAACCTTAGGCCTGCAAGGGCACTCATCAGCTGGCAGGGGACTTAAGTGGCAGCCTTTTTGAAACCCCTGGGGGGAAAAGAAGGTTGACCTAAATCATTGCTCCTCTGAGACCACGTGTGTGTTTGTGCACTGTGCTTAGTGGTGTCTGACTCTCTATAACCCCATGGGCCATAGCCCACCAGGCTACTCCATCCGTGGAATTATCCAGGGAAGAATACTGGAGTGGGCAGCCATTCCCTCCTTCAGGGTATCTTCCCCACCCAAGAACTGAACCCAGGTCTCCTAACTAGGCAAGCAAATTCTTTATATCTGAGCCACCAGGGAGTTACTAGTAATTTTAAGACTGTGTCCAAACTACACAGAAACTGCAGAAACTGCATCCCTATGTCCAGTTTTGGGAAACAGGACTTCAGATAAACACTTGCCAAAGTGTTCTTTTTTTTTTTTAATAGAAGACTTCCATTCAGTAATACTGCCAATCAAAGTGATACACATGCATGAAACCACCTACTATCCTGGACTTAAATAGTCACAGACAAGGGAGCGGTCGGGAAAAATAAACCAAAAAACACATGGTGATGCTTCAGTCTTATTTGATGGTCAGCTCAGTGTTTTTGGTTATGACTGGGATACCTGTGCTGCTACCTCCTGGGTGCCCTGTTTCAGACCTTATTACCTACCACCACATGTGCGTGCTCAGTCATGTCTGACTTTTTGCAACCCTGTGGACTATAGCCCCCTGGGCTCCTCTGTCCATGGCATTCTCCAGGCAAGAACTCTGGAGTGGGTTGCTATATCCTCTTCCAGAGGATCTTCCCAACCCAGGAATCAAACCAAAGTCTCTTGTGTTTCCTGCACTGGCAGGAAGGCTCTTTACCACTAGCGCCACCTGGGAAGCACATTACCTACCATGAAGTGAAGTGACATGAAAGTTGCTCAGTTGTGTCTGACTCTTTGCGACCCCCTGGACTATAGCCTGCCAGGCTCCTCTTTCCATGGGGATTTTCCAGGCAAGAATACTGGAGTGGTTTGCCATGCCTTCCTCCAGGGGATCTTGCCAACCCAGAGATCAAACCCAGGTCTCCCAGAATGCAAATAGATTCTTTACCATCTGAACCATCAGGCAAGGACCATTACCTACCATACTTCTTATCTAAACCAGCCCAGAGGAAATCCTGCTTCTGGACACTCTTTCTCTTCCCTATTATGGGTGGCCCTTCCTCGTGGTTTGCCCTAGCCTTACAAGTGGGGTCCAGATAATGGGAGGGTAGACCATTTTGAGGTCATGGGGATGTGTACTAGGATGTGTAGGATAGGATGTGTACTACTGCGGGCGGGAATCCCTCAGAAGAAGTGGAGTAGCCATCCTGGTCAACAAGAGTCTGAAATACAGTACTTGGATGCAATCTCAAAAATGACAGAATGATCTCTGTTCATCTCCAAAGCAAAACATTCAATATCACAGTTATCCAAGTCTATGCCCCAACCAGTAACGCTGAAGAAGCTGAAGTTGAATGGTTTTATGAAGACCTACAAGACCTTTTAGAAATAACACCCAAAAAAGATATCCTTTTCATTATAGGGGACTGGAATGCAAAAGTAGGAAGTCAAGAAACATCTGGAGTAACAGGCAAATTTGGCCTTGGAATGCGGAATGAAGCAGGGCAAAGACTAATAGAGTTTTGCCAAGAAAATGCACTGGTCATAGCAAACACCCTCTTCCAACAACACAAGAGAAGACTCTACACATGCACATCACCAGATGGTCAACAATGAAATCAGATTGATTATATTCTTTACAGCCAAAGATGGAGAAGCTCTATACAGTCAAAAAAAAAAAAAAAAAAAAAAAAAAACAAGACCAGGAGCTGACTGTGGCTCAGATCATGAACTCCTAATTACCAAATTCAGACTCAAATTGAAGAAAGTAGGGGAAACCACTAGACCATTCAGGTATCACCTAAATCAAATCCCTTATGATTATACAGTAGAAGTGAGAAATAGATTTAAGGGCCTAGATCTGATAGATAGAGTGCCTGATGAACTGTGGAATGAGGTTCGTGACGTTGTACAGGAGACAGGGATCAAGACCATCCCCATGGAAAAGAAATGCAAAAAAGCAAAATGGCTGCCTGGGGAGGCCTTACAAATAGCTGTGAAAAGAAGAGAGACGAAAAGCGAAGGAGAGAAGGAAAGATATAAGCATCTGAATGTGGAGTTCCAGAGAATACCATGAGATAAGAAAGCCTTCTTCAGCGATCAATGCAAAGAAATAGAGGAAAAGAACAGAATGGGAAAGACTAGAGATCTCTTCAAGAAAATTAGAGATACCAAGGGAACATTTCATGCAAAGATGGGCTCGATAAAGGACAGAAATGGTATGGACTTAACAGAAGCAGAAGACATTAAGAAGAGGTGGCAAGAATACACAGAAGAAATGTACAAAAAAGATCCTCACAACCCAGATAATCACGATGGTGTGATCACTAATCTAGAGCCAGACATCCTGGAATGCGAAGTCAAGTGGGCCTTAGAAAGCATCACGATGAACAAAGCTAGTGGAGGTGATGGAATTCCAGTGGAGCTATTTCAAATCCTGAAAGATGATGCTGTGAAAGTGCTGCACTCAATATGCCAGCAAATTTGGAAAATGCAGCAGTGGCCGCAGGACTGGAAAAGTTCAGTTTTCATTCCAATCCCAAAGAAAGGCAATGCCAAAGAATGCTCAAACTACCGTACAATTGCACTCATCTCCCATGCTAGTAAAGTAATGCTCAAAATTCTCCAAGCCAGGCTTCAGCAATACATGAACCATGAACTTCCTAATGTTCAAGCTGGTTTTAGAAAAGGCAGAGGAACCAGAGATCAAACTGCCAACATCTGCTGGATCATGGAAAAAGCAAGAGAGTTCCAGAAAAACATATATTTCTGCTTTATTGACTATGCCAAAGCCTTTGACTGTATGGATCACAATCAACTGTGGAAAATTCTGAAAGAGATGGGAATACAGACCACCTGACCTGCCTCTTGAGAAATCTGTATGCAGGTCAGGAAGCAGCAGTTAGAACTGGACATGGAAAAACAGACTGGTTCCAAATAGGGAAAGGAGTACATCAAGGCTGTATATTGTCACCCTGCTTATTTAACTTCCATGCAGAGTACATCATGAGAAATGCTGGACTGGAAGAAACACAAGCTGGAATCAAGATTGCCAGGAGAAATATCAATAACCTCAGATATGCAGATGACACCACCCTTATGGCAGAAAGTGAAGAGGAACTCAAAAGCCTCTTGATGAAAGTGAAAGAGGAGAGTGAAAAAGTTGGCTTAAAGCTCAACATTCAGAAAACGAAGATCATGGCATCCGGTCCCATCACTTCATGGGAAATAGATGGGGAAACAGTGGCTGACTTTATGTTTCTGGGCACCAAAATCACTGCAGATGGTGATTGCAGCCATGAAATTAAGAGACACTTACTCCTTGGAAGAAAAGTTATGACCAACCGAGATAGTATATTCAAAAGCAGAGATATTACTTTGCTGACTAAGGTCCGTCTAGTCAAGGCTGTGGTTTATCCTGTGGTCATGTATGGATGTGAGAGTTGGACTGTGAAGAAGGCTGAGTGCCGAAGAATTGATGCTTTTGAACTGTGGTGTTGGAGAAGACTCTCAAGAGTCTTGGACTGCAGTCTTGGACTGCAAGGAGATCCAACCAGTCCATTCTGAAAGAGATCAGCCCTGGGATTTCTTTGGAGGGAATGATGCTAAAGCTGAAACTCCAATACTTTGGCCACTACATGGGAAGAGTTGACTCATTGGAAAAGACTCTGATTCTGGGAGGGATTGGGGGCAGGAGGAGAAGGGGACGACAGAGAATGAGATGGCTGGATGGCATCACTGACTTGGTGGACATGAGTCTCAGTGAACTCCAGGAGTTGGTGATGGACAGGGAGGCCTGGTGTGCTGCGATTCATGGGGTCGCAAAGAGTCGGACATGACTTAGCGACTGAACTGAACTGAAGTGAACTAGGATATTGGCGATGGGCAATGAGAAGGCCACCAGTATGAAGAAAATTTTTAAATAGACAGTGATTGCTGGTCAACCAAGTGAGAGCAGCAGGAGGAAATGGGTGAATCAGAGGATCTCACTCGACTTTCCCCCTTACCAGGAGAGCAGTTTACTGAGCCCTGGAGTTTGTCTAGCAGCTCTGTGAGGGTCAGTGATGACCTCGGATGTGGGTAGAGCTCCTCTGGGCATTAATAGAATGGAGTGGGAATCAAGATATGAGAATCCCAAGTCTAAGGCAATAGTCCAAGTCCAGCAATCACTGAGCTTTTTAAGGGGAAAAAAAGAAAAGAGAAAAGAAATAAAAATAAAAACAAAGCAAATGGTGAGGCGCTGAAGCTTGAGCAGCTCCAGAAAGGAGCCAGTGTAAGTTCCAGAGCACAAGCGTTTGAAAGAAGTAGGAAACAGTCCAATAAGTGCTTGAAACTTGCAGAGACAACAAAAATTGCTCTTTGTACGCCTTTAAATATGAAAAGAAAATAAAGCCAAATGAATCTTGTGCTGTTAAAAGAGCCTGCAACACCAGAAACTGAAGTATCACTTCTATTTATTTGAAACCAAAATGTCAGCTCGCTCATGAGATATATAATAGAAGTAAATCAGCTTCCTTCTGATTTCCTCTTTGCTCTCTTTAACAAAGAGACTTAAAGGAGTTGTTCCTTGCAATTCATATCTTTATTTACAAATAAATAAGAATAAATTATGTGTGTGTTTAAAGACACATGCATGTAACAGTAATATACTGTCATTTACTGAGAGCCTACGTGGTGTCAATACAGCGTTAATGGTTTTGCGCACATTATTTCATACTGTCAATCACAGTTACCTTTGGGGTGAGCATTATTAACCTGAGAGCAATGGGACAAGTTACTGGGTAACTCAGGTCAGGGAGCTGCTGAATGCCAGAGGCTGGAGCTAATTCAGACGTCTGACTTTAAAACCTCTGCTCTCAGACAGAAGATAAATTTTATGATATGAGTATGAGATTGTTGGTCTGAGTTGCCAGGCAATATAATGCTATAGTAGTACAATAAAACAAAAAACAAATATAAAGCACAAGGAATTTTATTCCCTTTAGTTAGACCAAAAGTAAGAAAGTTCTCCAGATTTTGTGAGTTGCATACATTTAGCTAATTGATGTTTAAAAAGTGATCTAAGAAATATCTGTCATGTTATTATCATGCAAAATTTCCAGAATGAATAGATGGATGCATACTAGATTTTAGCAGAAAACTGCCTTCATCTCATAAGCATAAATTTATAAGGCTATGATTATTGTTCCATCTATTCTTCATTGAATCAGAAGTGTCAGAATTTCATTTTCAGTAGAATGCCAACCTGTGTTTTAAGCTCTGCCAAATAGCCTGATGTTAGGACACCCTGGGGTCTAAAACCTACAGCACAAGGCCAAAAAAAGATTCCCATTTGTTTATCAGACAACATGAAGTGGGTCTTGTTAAGTCCTGGAAATCAGGGTTCACTTGTGCCATAAGCTTCCAGATTTAACAGAAGTAGTTACAAAGCTTTACTGCTTTGCCCTCTTGGGTCTGAATCCTTTCAAGTTAGGGCTTCAAACATGCTTGTGGAATGTCTTCTTCCCCATTTAACCTGCCAGAGAAATGCCATTCCAATCAGTATCCTCCCCAAATGAGAACTGTAGGGAAGTGAGCCACTGGGCGCACTTCAGCAAGTGGCAGAGAAATTAAGGTTTGTGAGAATGAACAAATGATTGCTGGAGTGAAATCTCAGAGAAAATGGCAAGAAAATAAGATATTAGCAATACTCTGAGAGCAGGATCATAAAGGGCATTTACTGCGTTTAGTAAATTAAGCTGAATATTGTGCAAAATACTTAGCAGCCTTCCCACTGATACATTGCCTGGACAAAGGAATGGCTTCAGAAAACCAAGGTTATAATTTCATTAGTTTCAATACTTTGTTCAAAATGATGTCCATATGTCTATGTTTTTTTTTGTTTTCCACCTGCAAATTTTTATTATGCCTCGTATATATATATACACACATATATATACACATATGCACTCATAGACACACATATGCACTCATATACAGGGCTTCTCAGGGGGCACTAGTGGTAAAGAACCTGCCTGCCAGTGCAGGAGATGTAAGAGCTGTGAGTTCAGTCCCTGAGTTGGGAAGATGCCCTGGAGGAGGAAATGGCAACCCACTTCAGTATTTTTGAATCTCATGGTCAGAAGAGCCTGGTGGGCTACAGTCCACAGTGTCACAGAGAAGACATGACTGAAGTGACCTAGCACAAACACACACACATATATATACATGTGCACTCACACACACAGAAATACACACACTCATATACATGTACACACACACACATACATATATATATACACATATGCGCTCATACACACACATATGTATACATACACACTAATACACACTATGAGGGCTACTCCATTTCTTCTAAGGGATTCTTGTCCACAGTAGTGTATATAATGGTCATCTGAGTTAGATTTGCCCATTCCAGTCCATTTTAGTTCATTGATTCCTAAAATGTCAATGTTCACTCTTGCCACCTCCTCTTTGACCACTTCCAATTTACCTTGAGTCATGGGCCTAGCATTTCAGGTTCCTGTGCAGGACCCTGTTCTTAACAGCGTTGTTCTTTATAGCATTGTACTTTACTTCCATCACCAATCACATCCACAGCTGGGTGTTGTTTTGGTTTGGCTCTGTGTCTTCATTCTTTCTGGAGTTATTTCTCCACTCTTCTCCAGTAGCATATTGGGCACCTACCAACCGAGGGAGTTAATCTTTTTGGGGAGTTAAATATCTTTTCGTCCTTTTCATACTGTTCATGGGGCTCTCAAGGCAAGAATACTGAAGTGGCTTGCCATTCCCTTCTCCAGTGGACCACATTTTGTTAGAACTCTCCACCTTGATCCATCTGTCTTGGGTGGCCCTACACGGCATGGCTCATAGTTTCATTGAGTTAGACAAGGCTGTAAACTAATCCATGTGATTAGTTTAATTAGTTTTTTGTGATTGTAGTTTTCATTCTGTCTCCCCTCTGAGGGATAAGGATAAGAAGCTTATGGAAGCTTCCCGACGGGAGAGACTGACTGTGGGGGAAACTGGGTCTTATTCCAAAATGCAGTTCTTAGGTGCAATCTCAAAACAGACAGAATGATCTCTGTTCATTTCCAGGGCAAACCATTCAGTATCACAATAATCTGAGTCCATGCCCCAATCAGTAATGCTGAAGAAGCTGAAGTTGAACAGTTCTATGAAGACCTAAAAGACCTTCTAGAAACACCGAAAAAAAGATCTTCTTTTCATTATAGGGGGATGGAATGCAAAATAGGAAGTCAAGAGATACCTAGAGTAACAGACAAATTTGGCATTGAAGTACAAAATGAAGAAGGGCAAAAACTAACAGAGTTTTGCTAAGAGAATGCACTGGTCATAGCAAACACCCTCTTCCAACAACTCAAGAAATAACTTTACACATGGACATCGCCAGAGGGTCAATACCAAAATCAGATTGATTGTATTCTTTCCAGCCAAAGATAGAGAAGCTCTATACAGTTAGCAAAAACAAGAAAGTGAGCCAACTGTGGCTCAGATCATGAACTCCTAATTACAAAATTCAGACTTAAATTGAAGAAAGTAGGGAAAACCACTAGACCATTCAGGTATGAACTTACAATTATACAGTGGAAGTAAGAGATAGATTCAAGGGATTAGATCTGATAAAGTGCCTGAAGAACTATGGATGGAGGTTCGAGACATTGTACAGAAGGCAGTGAACTAGACCATCCCCAAGGAAAAGAAATGCAAAAAGGCAAAATGGTTGTCTGAAGAGGGCTTACAAAGAGCTGGGAGAAGGAGAGAAGCAAAAGGCAAAGGTAGAAAGGAAGATATACCCACTTGACTGCAGAGTTCCAGAGAATAGCAAGGAGAGATAAGAAAGGTTTCCTCAGCGATCAGTGCTGGAGAAGGAAATGGCAACCCACTCCAGTGTTCTTGCCTGGAGAATCCCAGGGACCGGGGAGCCTGGTGGGCTGCCATCTATGGGGTCGCACAGAGTCGGACACGACTGAAGTGACTTAGCTTAGCTTAGTTTAGCTTAGCAATCAATGCAAATAAATTGAGGAAAACAACAGAATGGGAAAGACTAGAGATCTGTTCAAGAAAACTGAAGATATTTCTCCATCTATTAGTGTCCTCTTTGATTTCTTTCATCAGTGTTTTATAGTTTTCTATATATAGGTCTTTAGTTCCTTCAGGTAGATATATTCCTAAGTATTTTATTCTTTTCGTTGCAATGGTGAGTGGAATTATTTCCTTAATTTCTCTTTCTATTTTCTCATTATTAGAGTATAGAAATGCAAGGGATTTCTGTGTGTTGATTTTATATCCTGCAACTTTACTATATTCATTGATTAACTCTAGTAATTTTCTTGTGGAGTCTTTAGGTTTTCTATGTAGAGGATCATGTCATCTGCAAACAGTGAGAGTTTTACTTCTTCTTTTCCAATTTGGATTCCTTTTCTTTCTTTTTCTGCTCTGATTGCTATGACCAAAACTTCCAGAACTATGTTGAATAGTAGTGGTGAAAGTGGGCACCCTTTTCTTTTTCCTGATTTTAGGGGAAATGCTTTCAGTTTTCACCATTTAGGATAATGTTTGCTGTGGGTTTGTCATATATAGCTTTTATTATGTTGAGGTATGTTCCTTCTATTCCTGCTTTCTGGAGGGTTTTTATCATAAATGGATGTTGAATTTTGTCAAAGGCTTTCTCTGCATCTATTGAGATAATCATATGGCTTTTATTTTTCAGTTTGTTAATGTGGTGTATTACATTGATTGATTTGTGGATATTGAAGAATCCTTGCATCCCTGGGATAAAGCCCACTTGGTCATGGTGTATGATCTTTTTATTGTGTTGTTGGATTCTGATTGCTAGAATTTTGTTAAGGATTTTTGCATCTATGTTCATCAGTGATATTGGCCTGTAGTTTTCTTTTTTTGTGACATCTTTGTCAGGTTTTGGTATTAGGGTGATGGTGGCCTCATAGAAAGAGTTTGGAAGTTTACCTTCCTCAGCAATTTTCTGGAAGAGTTTGAGTAGGATAGGTGTTAGCTCTTATCTAAATTTTTGGTAGAATTCAGCTGTGAAGCCGTCTGGACCTGGGCTTTTGTTTGCTGGAAGATTTCTGATTACACTTTCAATTTCCGTGCTTGTGATGGGTCTGTTAAGATTTTCTATTTCTTCCTGGTTCAGTTTTGGAAAGTTGTAGTTTTCTAAGAATTTGTCCATTTCTTCCACGTTGTCCATTTTATTGGCATATAATTGCTGATAGTAGTCTCTTATGATCCTTTGTATTTCTGTGTTATCTGTTGTGATCTCTCCATTTTCATTTCTAATTTTATTGATTTGATTTTTCTCCCCTTGTTTCTTGATGAGTGGTTTGTCAATTTTATTTATCCTTTCAAAGAACCAGCTTTTGGCTTTGTTGATTTTTGCTATGGCCTCTTTTGTTTCTTTTGCATTTATTCCTGCCCTAATTTTTAAGATTTCTTTCCTTCTACTAACCCTCAGGTTCTTCATTTGTTCCTTTTCTAGTTGCTTTAGGTGTAGAGTTAGGGTATTTATTTGACTTTTTTCTTGTTTCTTGAGGTATGCCTGTATTGCTATGAACTTTCCCCTTAGCACTGCTTTTACAGTGTCCCACAGGTTTTGGGTTGTTGTGTTTTCATTTTCATTCATTTGTATGCATATTTTGATTTCTTTTTTGATTTCTTCTGTGATGTGTTGGTTAATCAGCAGCGTGTTGTTCAGCCTCCATATGTTGCAATTTTTAATAGTTTTTCTCCTGTAATTGAGATCTAATCTTGCTGCATTGTGGTCAGAAAAGATGCTTGGAATTATTTCAATTGTTTTGAATTTACCAAGGCTAGACTTATGGCCCAGGATGTCATCTATCCTGGAGAAGGTTCCATGTGTGCTTGAGAAAAAGGTTAAATTCATTGTTTTGGAGTGAACTGTCCTATACATATCAATTAGGTCTAACTGGTCTATTTATCATTTAAAGCTTGTGTTTCCTTGTTAATTTTCTCTTTAGTTGATCTATCCATAGGTGTGAGTGGGGTATTAAAGTCTCCTACTATTATTGTGTTATTGTTAATTTCCCCTTTCATACTTGTTAGCATTTGTCTTACATATTGTGGTGCTCCTATGTTGGGTACATATATATTTATAATTGTTATGTCTTCTTCTTGGATTGACCTTTGATCACTAGAACACTTTCTAACACCATACACAAAAATAAACTCAAAATGGATTAAAGATCTCAACGTAAGACCAGAAACTATAAAACTCCTAGAGGAGAACATAGGCAAAACACTCTCCAACATAAATCACAGCAGGATCCTCTATGACTCACCCCCCAGAATATTGGAAATAAAAACAAAAGTAAACAGACTGGACCTAATTAAAATTAAAAGCTTCTGCACAACAAAGGAAAATATAAGCAAGGTGAAAAGATAGTCTTCAGAATGGGAGAAAATAATAGCAAATGAAGCAACTGACAAACAACTAATCTCAAAAATATACAAACAACTCCTGCAGCTCAATTCCAGAAAAATAAATGACCCAATCAAAAAATGGGCCAAAGAACTAAACAGACATTTCTCCAAAGAAGACATACAGATGGCTAACAGACACGTGAAAAGATTCTCAACATCACTCATTATCAGAGAAATGCAAATCCAAACCACAATGAGGTACCATTTCATGCCAGTTAGAAAGGCTGCGATCCAAAAGTCTGCAAGCAATAAATGCTGGAGAGGGTGTGGAGAAAAGGGAACCCTCTTACACTGTTGGTGGGGATGCAAACTAGTACAGCCACTATGGTGAACAGTGTGGCGATTCCTTAAAAAACTGGAAATAGAACTGTCTTATGACCCAGCAATCCCACTGAATGGCACTGAAACATGTATAATATCATATAAGAAATGAATTGCCAGTCCAGGTTTGATACAGGATGATTGGGGCTGGAGCACTGGGACAACCCAGAGGGATGGTATGGGGAGGAAGGTGGGAGGGGCGTTTAGGATAGGGAACACGTGTACGCCCATGGCAGATTCATGTTGATGTGTGGCAGAACCAATACAACGTTGTAAAGTAAAATAAATAAATAAGTAAATAAATAATTTAAAAAATAATAAGAAAATCAAAATAATCAAATGTGAAAAAAATGAAAACTAAAGATACCAAGGGAACATTTCATGCAAAGATGGGCACAATAAAGGACAGAAATTGTATGGACTTAAGAGAAGCAGAAAATATTAATAAGAGGTGGCAAGAATACGCAGAACTATACAAAAAAGATCTTCACAACCCAGATAATCACGATGGTGTAATCACTCACCTAGAGCCAGACATCCTGGAATGTGAAGTCAAGTGGGCCTTGTCACTACAAACAAAGCTAGTGGAGGTGATGGAATTCCAGTTGAGTTAGCTCAAATCCTAAAAGATAATGCTGTGAAAGTGCTGCATTCAATATACAAGCAAATTTAAAACACTCACCAGTGGCCACAGGACTGGAAAATGTCAGATTTCATTCTAATCCTAAAGAAAAGTAATACCAAAGAATGTTCAAACTACCACACTATTCCACTCATCTCACACACTAGCAAAGTAATGCACAAAATTCTCCAAGTCAGACTTCTACAGTACATGAACTGTGAACTTTAGGATGTTCAAGCTGGATTTAGAAAAGGCAGAGAAACCAGAGATCAAATTGGCAACATCTGTAGGATCATAGAAAAAGCAAGAGTTCCAGAAAAACACCTACTTCTGCTTTATTTGACTATGCTAAATCCTTTGACTGTGTGGACCACAACAAACTGGAAGATTCTTCAACAGATGGGAATATCAGACCATGTGACCTGCCTCCTGAGAAATCTGTATGCAGGTCAAGAAGCAACACTTAGAACTGGACATGGAGCAACAGACCGGTTCCAAATCAGGAAAAATCATGCAAATCGTGCAAAATACCATGCT
The DNA here is from genome assembly GCF_016772045.2 of Ovis aries. Classification (NCBI taxonomy): domain Eukaryota; kingdom Metazoa; phylum Chordata; class Mammalia; order Artiodactyla; family Bovidae; genus Ovis; species Ovis aries. Next base: position 2,401,813 of record NC_056079.1, on the reverse strand, counting down.
GGATGAAGCACAAGCTGGAATCAAGATTTCTGGGAGGAATATCAATAACCTCAGATATACAGATGACACCACCCTTGTGGCAGAAGTGTAGAGAAACTAAAGAGTCTCTTGATGAAAGTGAAAGAGGAGAATGAAAAAGTTGGTTTAAAATTCAACATTAAGAGAACTAAGATCATGGCATCTGGGCCCATCATTTTGTGGCAAATAGATGGGGATACAGTAGAAACAGTGACAGACTTTATTTTGGGGGGCTCCAAAATCACTGCAGATGGTGACTGCAACCACGCAATTAAAAGGCGCTTGCTCCTTGGAAGAAAACCTACAATCAACCTAGACAGCATATTGAAAAGCAGAGTCATTACTTTGCCAACAAAGGTCCATCTAGCCAAAGGCATGGTTTTTCCCATAGTCCTGTGTGGTTGTGAGAGTTGGACTATAAAGAAAGCTGAGCACCAAAGAGTTGATATATTTGAACTGTGGTGTTGGAAAAGACTCTTGAGAGTCCCTTGGACTGCAAGGAGATCCAACCAGTCCATCCTAAAGGAGATCAGTACTGAATATTCATTGGGAGGACTGATGCTGAAGCTGAGACTCCAATACTTTGGCCATCTGATGCGAAGAACTGAATCATTGGAAATGACCCTGATGCTATGAAATATTAAAGGCAGGAGAAGGGGATGAAAGGGAATGAAATGGTTGGATGCCATCACTGACTCAATGGACATGAGTTTGAGGAGGCTCTGGGAATTGGTGATGGACAGAGAAGCCTGGGGTGCTGCGGTCCATGGGATTGCAAAGAGTCGGACACGACTGAGCGACTGAACTGAACTGAACTCATACACACACACACACATACATGTACGTATACCCTCATGCACATATATACATATACACTCACATATATGTATATATATACACTCACACACATATGTACATATACATATACACTCACATATATGTATATATATACACTCACACACATATGTACATATACACTTATACACATACACACATATATATTTTTTTTCAGATTGTTGAAATAGCTGATCATAAATTTAAGCATAAGAGAAACTTTAGAGTTTTAATTTTTCTAGAACTTTGATTCTTATCAGCACTACTTTTTCTTTAACTCTTCTGATAACTCCCTATTGCATGTACTGAAGATTTTGATACAGAAAAGAAAAACAAAGACAGCAACCAAAAAACTCAGACTTAGCCACAGGTGACCTGGGTGCCTATAGAGCAGAAGGAGATCTCACTTGGGAATCAGGTCTGTTCTCCAGCCCCAGGTTTTAAACAAAGTCACTGTGCTAATCCAGGTGAATAATTCTTTCTGACCCTCTTCCTTACCCATAAAATTATATGTTTGTCTACACTTTTTCAACCGGTCCTTCCTGCCTTATCTTACTAGGTGTGTATTCTCCTTGGAAGCTATGTGGGAAATATTGTAAATGATCTAAATTTAAAATCCATGATGCTTCAAAACCATAACATCTTTGATGTTGATTGAATAAGAGAAGATCCTTAAATTAGTGATTGCAAAGATTTCCTTTGACAAGTGCTCCTGAGTTATGTGTGTATTTGGGGGGATTCCTGTCTTATCACCTTCCATTATTATGGATTCCGTGTGCTCACTCACTCAGTTGTGCTCGACTCTTTGGACCCATTAAGTGTAGCCCATCAGGCTCCTCTGTCCATGTGATTTTCCAGGCAAGACTGCTGGAGTGGGTTGCCATTTCCTCCTCCATGGGATCTTCCCAACCAAGGGATCAAACCGACATCTCTTGCCTCTCTTGCATTGGCAGGCAGATTCTTTATCACTAGCAATACCTGGGAAAACCCTGGGTTCCTTACTGTAACTTACTTAACTTCAGAGTTGTTCTTGTTTGTTTCATCTCACAGTAAGTCAGTCTGGGTCAGAGCTAGTAAATTTAAGAAGGAAGTGTTTATAATAACTTCTCTGTTCATCTTACTAGTTGTTAAAAATTCCTTCTTCTTTGGTACCACTTTCTTGCCCAATCTTTCAGGCTAGGGTGGTGGGAGGGGAGTTCAGAATGGGGGGCACGCATGTATACCTATGGTTGATACATGTTGATATATAGAAAAAATCATCACAATATTGTGAAGTAATTATCCTCCAATTGAAATAAATTAACTATTTTTTTTAAACTGGCTTGTGTGTCCATCCCCGTAGGACTGAGCCTTCTGTTCTGAGTATCTTGCTTAATTCCTTAGTTCTGCAGCCCCTGCTTTTTGACTGATAGTTGATAAACTCATACTTTTATAACAATGGATGCACTGATGCTCTTAGCTAAGGTAATATTTGTCTTTAAACAAAATTTCCTGTGCCTTAAGGAAAATGAATCTTTGGCGAGTAGGGTGAGGGGACTTAAGCTGTGGGAGGTTAAGACCTGAGGTGAGCTATTCCTAACTCTAATTCCAGTGAAATCTCAAACCCAAAGAGTCAGTGTGGTGATAAATTTGTGATGGTAAAGATGTTAATCGATGCTCTCTTTCCCATATTAAATAAAATATAGCATATTACACTGTTCTCTTCACCATGACTGTCTGATAATGTCCACGTGATGAAGCTGAGAGCCGTCAGACATACCTTCTGGAATAATAAGTTTTAAAGACACTGTATTTTGACCCTTTTTTCATTGTCTCTCATTAACTCTTAAGACCCATACAACTTTGTAAATGTGCCTGTTTATGCCACACATGAGAAATGCTAATATTTAACAGTTTTTATATACATTTAAGATGAGACATAAAAAAAGAAAAGAACAAAATTTCATCACATCTTGTCAGGATAACCCTGAACTTGTTGGGTTTATTTTTTTTCTTTTTTCTCTCCAGCTGTGTCCTGTGGAATCCCAGAGTCCCCAGGAAATGGTTCATTTACGGGGAATGAGTTCACACTGGACAGTAAAGTGACCTATGATTGTAATGAGGGCTTCAAGCTGGATGCTAGTCAGCAAGCTACAGCCGTGTGTCAGGAGGATGGATTGTGGAGCAACAGGGGGAAGCCCCCCACATGCAAACGTAAGTGTCCGATGCTCTGCCTGGCTTCACAGATTTAAGGAGGAGCAGATACATGGGTGAGAACTCTGGCCTCCACAGTGCAAGATCCTTTCCCTCAGCGTATAAGCGTTTGTCTCTGGCTTTTGGTCATGTTATATCAGTCTGTTCCGTATCAGCCGCTCTAACCATCAACATAAGCTCTGCAGTCGAGAAGGTGGGTCATATGATATCACGTTGGGCCCATCAGCACCTAGACCATGAAACGTACACAGAGGTTCCTGGCCTTGCTGCTGTGTTCAGTTTGGAGAGATTCAGTCAGGAAATTATTGAGACATCAAGCACTCTACACAAAATATTAAAACATAATTCAACACAGGTTTGCTCTGCATCTCCTATCTCACTGAGTTCCCTGAGGGTCAAGGTGGTGCCTGGGTCTATTTGTACATCACCTGCTCTGTGTAACACCCTGATACTCAATAAATGCATCACTGATTTGTGAAATAGGGTGAGTTTTCTGGAAAGCTATTAAGAGTATATGATGATATTCTTAAAAGGATCAAAAGTTTGGATTCGTTGTTAAACTGTAGTCTTAAAAAACAATAATCAACTCCATAACACAAAGCCAAAGAGAACAAAAGTTCACACACACACACACCTGTAGATGCCCACACACACAGTGTATACCAAGCTTTTCACTGAAGCTATGTTAGACCAGCTTCAAATTGGGAATAATCTAGCTACCTAGTTTCTAAAGACTGAAAGCCATGTGGCATCTCTACTTATACAGTATTTTTGCTCTCAAGATGTTAAATCAAAGTCTTCAAGTATAAAATTAATTTATTGACTTTTTATGTATAGTATTTTGGTCTTGTTAAAATTATTTGAACTTTCTAGGTGTGGACATATAAATGTTTACAAAAATAATCAACTTCCTTCCACACGTTTTATTTTCCTTGCTGTCATTTTAACCTATGTTTTTTCTTTTCTGCAAATACTCATTGCATTTTCAGAGAGTTAGGAAGGCACCACTAAGACAATCCTCATCCCTCAATGCCTGGCCACCACTGACCTTTTTACTATCTCCATAGTCTTGCCATTTCCAGAATATCGTAGAGTTTGGAATCACTCAGTAGCCTTTGCAGACTGGTTTCTTTCACTCAGTAATATGCCTTTAAGATTCCTCCATGTTTTTTCATGACTCAATGGCTCATTTCTTTTTAGTGGAATAAAAGTCCACTGTCTGGATGGACCACAGTGTATTTATCCATTCAACTACCGAAGGGCATCTTGGTTGCTTACAAGTGTTGGCAGTTATGAAAACAGCTGCTATATACATCTGTGTGCAAGGCTTTGTGTGGACATAAATTTTCAACTCCTTTGAATAAATGTAAGGGAGCATGATTGCTGGATCATATGATAAGAGTATGTTCAGTTTTGTAAGAAACCACCAAATGTCCTCCAAGGTGACTGTACCGTTTTGCATTTCCACTGGCGATGAATGAGACTTCCTGTTGCTCCACACCCTCACCAGCATCTGATGCTGTCAGTGCTCTGGGTTTTGATAGTTCCAGTAGGTGTGTGCTGGTACCGCCTTGTTCTCATTTGCATCTCCCTGATGACATATGATGTGGAGCATCTTTTTACACGTTTATTTGCCGTCTGTCTGCCTTCTTTGGTGAAGTTTCAAATTAGGTCTTTTGCACATTTTTAATCAGAACATTCATTTTGTTGTTGTTGTGTTTTAAGAGGTCTTTGTATATTTTGGGTAAGAGTCTTTTATCAGATGTGTCTTTTGCAAATTTTTTCTCCTGGTCTATGACCGGTCTTCTCATTCTCTTGACAGTGTCTTTTGCAGAGTTTTTAATTTTAATCAAGTTTAGCTGATCAGTTCTTTCTTTCATGGAGCATGCCTTTTATCTTGTGCCTGAAAAAATTGTCCCCCAAATCAAGGTCACATAGATTTTCTCCTGTGTTATCTTCTAGGAGTTGTGTGCTTTACATTTGGGTGTTTGATCCATTTCAAATGAGTTTTTCTAGAGGATGCCAGCATTTATTTTTACATGTAGATCTCCAGTTGTTCCAGCACCATTTGTTGAAAAACTATCTTTTTTTCCCATTTGTATTGGCTTTTGATCAATTGTCAAAAATCAGCTCTGTGTATGTGAGGGTCTCAGGCTCTCTCTTCTATTATGTTGATCTGCGTCTATGTCATGCTGTCTCCCCGTTTCTGGTTTTACTAGGAAACTGACTTAACAGAAAAAAATTCAGTTTCCTACAAAATCCATCCTGTTTGGGATTGTAAATATCTCTAGGTACATATTTAATTTTAGTGAAAATGTCCAGGTAGACGTGGATACCTCTGTTCTCTTTAAAGCTATAGGGAAATCATTTTGCTTGAAGATAATGCAGTTCACTGGGGTCACAGACACACAGTCTCTGTGGTATTTATTTTAACCTTGGAAGCTTTATCCTTAGCTTAACTGAAAGGTGTCTCTCATGGGTGCCTGTTCTTTCTCAGGATAGAGAAGTGAAGATGCACAGTCAGCCTGTCACGATAATGCCAGTTTGGTTCTTCCTGAATATATGTAGGCCAGAATGCCTTTCCGTATAAACACAGACTTTTTCTTTTTTTTAATATCTGTGTGAGTCATGTTTATGTTAAGGCAACTCTTCATTGGGTAAAACAATGCAGAACTACACCTTCATCTCACGAATTCTAATGCAAGAGGTTTATTGTTGTTTATAGTCACACAATTGTGTCCGACTCTTTGCAACCCAATGGGCTGCAACACACGAGGCTTCCCTGTCCTTCACCATCTTCCAGAGTTTGCTCAAACTCAGGTCCCTCTAGTCAGTGATGCCATCCAACCATCTCATTCCTCTGTCGTCCCCTTCTCCTGCCTTCAATCTTTCCCAGCATAAGGGTTTTTTCCAGTGCGTCAGTTCTTAGCCTCAGGTGGCCAAAGTATTGGAGTTTCAGCTTCAGCATTAATCCTTCCAGTGAATATTCAGAACTGATTTCCTGTAGGATTGACTAGTTTGATCTTTTTGCAGTCCAGAGGACTCTCAAGAGTCTTCTCCAGCACTACAGTTCAAAGCATCATTTCTTTGATGCTCAGCCTCCTTTATGGTTCAGCTCTCACATCTGTACACGACTAATGGAAAAACCATTGCCATATATGGACCTTTGTCAGCGAAGTGATGTCTCTAGTTTTTAATACACTATCTAGGTTTGTCAAAGTTTTTCTTCCAAGGAGCAAGCATCTTTTAATTTCATGGCCGCAGTCACCATCTGCAGTGGTTTTGGAGCCCAAGAAAATAAAGTCTGTCACTGTTTTCATTTTTTCACCATCTATTTGACATGAAGTGATGGGACCAGATGCTATGATCTTTGTTTTCTGAATGTTGAGATTTTAGCCATCTTTTTCACTCTGCTCTTCCTGCCAATAAATAGATAAGCATCTAGATATTCAACATGAGTGTTAACTATGTGAGAATTATGAGAGAAAGAAGCACAGTATAGCTTTTTGAGTCTTGAGTTGAGGATAGAGAAAGGCAGAAGAGGCTCAAAGAGAGGGAAGCAGACAGCATTTCCTGAATTCCATGGGGAAAGTGGGTGAGGTCTCCCTCTGGGCATGGGGAGCCTGAGAGTCACTCTTAACAGGAGACCTGAAGGTGCCCTAGCTCACCTCTGCTCTGCCAGGACCTCAGCCTGTCTGCCTTCACGGGGTTTTGGACAGAAGGAATCATGTAAGCTCTACAGGAGAAACGATAGACAGACAGACATAGAGAAGGTAACGTGAGTGCCTGGTCAGTCTTTATGGAGGAGACAGTGCTCCCGTGGGGACTGAGCTAGGTCTGCTGAGATGACTGATGATCTACACCCGTGTTTTGAGCGGTAACTCTACATACTTGTCTGTGTTGCATCATATAGTGATGCTAACAGTCCTCGGGAGAAGGTAGTGTTTTCTCCTCTTGCTAAATTCATACAAAGTAAATTACTGAAATATCCAAAGTTCACAATTTGCAACCACATACATTTGATAGGTCACATCATGAAAACGTCTGGGGAAGCATTTTGTTGTGGTCACAGTATCCTTTTGGGGTCCCCTGCTGCCACCGGTAAAGCCGTGTGGTGACTGTTTGGTTTGGCACCAAAGCTCTGGGCATTCCAGAAGCACAGGGGCCGTGACCTCCCCAGACCTGCCTGGGGACCCAGTGCATTGTGCTGTGGCCTGAGTGCAGGCCCTTCATCTCATGAGCCCGTAAGAGACAGTTTAAACATCAAATAGATCTCATGATAAGCAGGGGTGAGTGTAAGGAGAGGAGATATGAGAGTCCCCACAATTGTGAAATACGCCCAGAGATCAGGCGTCCTAGGATGTTCCTGGCTACCCACAGTCAAGAAGAGAGCTCAGAACCACAGTCTGGATCCCCAGTTCACTCCTCCGAGCCATCCTCCTCCCATCCCACATTTGCTGCCTCATGTCCTGTTACCTCCTCCCACTCCACCCAGTACACTCGTCTGCCCGCTCAGGCCCCACGTACACCAAGTCACCATCGGCAGTCTCCTTCCACACAGCCGCCAGCTCCTCATTTAAGCACATACAAATCACAACATGACACTTCACTGCTTAAATCCTCCCAGGAGTTCTCCTGGCAATCAGGATGGAATTCATTAACTTGATTATTTTGCGCTCGCTTCTGCAAAAGGCAAATATTATGGAGAGGACACCTAGGAACCTGAACGAGCTTGCCCAAGCAGAGACATAGGTTCGATCCCTGGTTCAGGAAGACCCCCTGGAGAAGGAAATGGCAACCCACTCCAGTATTCTTGCCTGGAGAATCCCATGGACAGAGGAGCCTGGTGGGCTACAGTCCATGGGTCACAAAGAGCTGGACATGACTTAGTGACTAAACTATCACCACCACCTGGGAACCTGCCGCAGCTCATGTTTGAGACCGATGCCTTTTTAGGCATTGAGGGGCACACTATATGGATGATAGCTCATGTAAGGCTAGTCTTAGACTCCGATATCCCATCAAGGCTAGATGCCCAAAGCTTTACACAAATTCTACTGAGGAAGGCAGTTACCCATCATCTAAAAATGAACCAGGAAGAAGTGGTTACGTTGACCAAACCCACAGACAAAGTAGCCGAGTTGTGGTTCGGTTCCAGGAGACCCTATTCCTAAACTCTGTGTGGTTCTGCCTCTTGGAATTGATTTATCTCAAGATTTTTAAGTCTCATAAGTTATAAAAACCAAGAGCATAAACAGAAGGAAAAGGTGCTACTTTAATCTAACATATAATTCATTCTAAAAAGTATTGAATAGCTGATGGTAAGGAGGGAGTAAAGTTATGTTTGAGGATTGTAGCGTAACCAAGTGATTTCAAAGACAATGTATATTTATGCCTAAAAAATCAGAAATGAGTGTATATTTATGCCTGTGAAAATCAGGAATGAGTGTGCAGTTCAAAGGCACATGTTACATCAATTAAGAGAGCTGCTTTGTGCTCACATAAAGCATTATGTTACGGCACACAGAGTGGTTTCATTTATGAATATATTTGATTTTTGTTTTAAATGCGCATCTAGATGTGCAACCGCTTTAAAGTTGTAATGAAAAAATTAAATAACAAAACAGTTTCTTACATACACATGAGGTCCCCAGCCTAAGAAAGTTATTTGTTCAGTTAAATGATTGTTAAATGGGAAAAAGCCAATTTGCATTTTAAAGCCTTTTTTGACACTGACTGGTACTTGTTCAGTAGGACAGGAAGATAAATATAATATTTACAGTTAAATGGGAAATCAGCCTTAAATTTTCTAAGTACAGTCTCAAACTTTCAAGTATTTTTCCCTTTGTTTATTAGACTTCGTTAAAATTCCTTGGCATTCAAAGGCTGGAAAATCTATTTAATTTTTGAGAGGAAGATTTATTTTTTCCACATTTTTTTTTTTAGTTTTTTATTTTTTAAATTTTAAAATCTTTAATTCTTACATGCATTCCCAAACATGAACCCCCCTCCCACCTCCCTCCCCATAACATCTTTCTGGGTCATCCCCATGCACCAGCCCCAAGCATGCTGCATCCTGCGTCAGACATAGACTGGCGATTCAATTCACATGATAGTATACATGTTAGAATGTCATTCTCCCAAATCATCCCACCCTCTCCCTCTCCCTCTGAGTCCAAAAGTCCGTTATACACATCTGTGTCTCTTTCCCTGTCTTGCATACAGGGTCGTCACTGCCATCTTCCTAAATTCCATATATATGTGTTAGTATACTGTATTGGTGTTTTTCTTTCTGGCTTACTTCACTCTGTATAATCGGCTCCAGTTTCATCCATCTCATCAGAACTGATTCAAATGAATTCTTTTTAATGGCTGAGTAATACTCCATTGTATTTTTTCCACATTTTTTAAATTGAAGAAATTGAGCAGAGTAAGCATAAAACTTTTCCTCTTAGTCAGAAAGTTTGGTTACTATTAAATTCTGAGATGTGTATTTCCCCAAGGCCAGTTCCTATGTTGGTATGACACAGTTTGTATAAGTTTCTTTAGCATCTGAATAATATGTAGATCAGTACTGGAACCTCAAGAGATAAGAAACACTTCAGCTTTGACAAGTAGTAACTGTAAATAGTAAATAAACTGAGTTTATGTTGCCCTTGGGTTTACTAGAATGAAGATTATAATAAATAACTGCGTTTCAGTTTGCATGCATCCCCCAGTTGTACAAATCTCAGGGCAGACATTTGAGGTTCATTCTTTCCATTTTAATTATTTACTGAAGCTGGATTTGGACCATTGGCGACATAAATGATGCTCATGCCGCTATGAACTAGGGAGAGCGGCTGGGATGAATGTCCCAGGTCTGCTGGTCTGACAGTGCTGAGCAAATGTGCTCCTTGCCCTCTGCTTTCAGGAGAAAAACAAAACCACTAAGATTACCTGCCAACATCAAACAAAATCCCGATGTGTGGGGGACTTTTTCCTCTTTCAGTTAGAGTTATCAGAGAGACACGTTTGTCATTAATTATTTATTAAGGACCTCCCCCACCCTGGGCACCATGAAGACTTTAAGTGATTAAATCCAAGGTATATACATTTAAGGAAAGAAGGAGTAAATTAAAGCCACACGAAACAGCTTTATATCATCTGTAAATAGCCCAGTCGAGGAACAAAGATTCTTCATAAATTATCTATTTGTGCATATGTATGTCTGCACTCACGTAACTGTAAAGGGTTTATGCATATAGTCATATATAACGCACGTATGTGCGCATGTGGCGCTGTACTGTGCTTAGTCGCTCAGTCGTGTCTGACTTTGTGACCGCGTGGATTGTTCCAGGCTCCTCTGTTTGTGGGGATTCTCTAGGCAAGAATACTGAAGTGGATTGCCATTCCCTTCTTGAAGGGATCTTCCCGACCCAGGGATCAAACATGGGTTCTCCTGCGTTGCAGGCAGATTCTTTATTGTCTGAGCCAATGTTGAGGGTATATATTTATCCCTTTAGCCCCTCAAAACATGGCCTTATCATACTTGTGTTTCTTTACTAGTTATTTCTGTTTTCATGTAGAGTTCCAGTTATTATCATCATTTAACACCTGGATGAGCGTCATTTAGTTGTAGATCGTATTGCTAAACTGCAATGTCAGGAGACCAGCCATCCACCTGCATTTTGGACTTTCTCTCTGTGCTGAGCGCTTGCTGAGCACTCACCCGCATCCCATATTCAAGTCCCTGTAACAAACTCAAGTCACCATTGTTATCGCTGTCCTCAGGCAGCACGTGAGTGCCCACCCAGGGCTGCAGGGAACCCCAGCCAGTCAGGCCTGAGGCTTGACCCTTGGCTGCCAGCCCCGTGGTGCTGGACCACTGTGTCCTGTGTGTGCAGTGGCTATAGAGGGTCCTTCTTGCCTGCACTGGGCCTTGACAAGGGATATCAGTTAAAATGTTAGGAAAGCTGAGGGAGGAAGGCCAGGCTACCCCTGATCTGAAAGCAAATTCATCATGCAAGTTACAAATGGATTTCTAAAATTATGTATTAAAGCTCTGTGGGGAGGAGTGGTGACACCTCCATGTGCAAGCTGTGAGCCCTTAGCTCTGTCTCCCAAGACTTCGGTCAGCTGTGAAATGACAGCCCAGATCAAAGGGCCATTTTTTTTAAATTGGAGGACAGTTGCCTTACAGTGGTGTGTTGCTCTCTGCCAAACACCAACACCATTCAGTCACAATTACACTTAAACCCCCTCTCCCACGCCTCTAGGCCGTCACAGAGCACCGCGCTGGTCTCCCCATGCTCCACGGCAGCCTCCCGCCTGCGATCTACTTTGCGCACGATGGTGTCCACGTGTCAGCGCTGCCTCTCAATTCATCCCTCCCTCTCCTTCCCCAGCTAGCTGTGCCCACCCGTCCATTCTCTGCACCGCAACAGGCAAGGTGGGCGGGTGGCCTAGGGGCAAGTGCCCCTTCCCAAGGCCCAGCCTCATCCTCGGGGCTCTGAGACCCGTCCCTGTGCCTGATGTGGGCTCAGAAAACGGAGGGCAAAGTGGAGAGGGGGGCGCCCACCCACTCCTGGACAAGGTGTTGGTGCATCGCAAGTACCTCATTGGCCCACACGACGTGGGGAGCGGCTCACTGACTGCAGGGCCGGGTCCAGCCGCTCACCCTCTGGAGGCAGCACTCTGTGGGGCGGGCATGGGCTCTTCCGTGCAGGGCAGGACTCTGCCAGTCTGCGGAAGCTGCTTTCTGGGGACCACCAGTGGGTGACAAATCTCTCTGCTGCACATCGTGGGGAAAGACTGTCTTGAGCCTGCATCTCACTGTTGTCCAAACTTTTCACGGTCTTCTAGGATTGTGATGCTTTGGGGGAAGAAAGCTGTCTAAAGGACTCAGATTCTGTCATTTCAGTTGTGTTTTCAGTCCTTTATTTTCAGGGCCATTTATGTTCTACTCTGTATAACGTTTCCATCTCTTTTATTTCATTTCCGAAGGTTGAATACGGGTTCCTCCAGCTTTTTGCATTTTAGTTAGAATTGTGAACTATGAACAGCTCCCCGTGGCTCCCTGATAAATATGAGAAAGTGAGATTTGCACAGAGGTTAAAGAATGGGAAATACAGGGTTTGTGGCACCCAGGTCCTTCATGGCCCCTGAGCGCCGGCTGTGTTTGTTATTCCTCTCCACATTAACACTGCTCAAGGGCAGGCGTAGCTTTGGTTCATGTCTGTAACTTTATAAATATTTCTAGAATGAATGAATGAATGGACCGTCTGCAGTGTGGTCTGATGCCACTTAATTTGCTCGCTCTCTTTCCCTCATTTGTTGTTCTTGTCAAACACCTGCCTACTGCTCAGTGCAGGACAGTGGTCTCCTCTCAGACAGGAGCTGCATGGGGCCCCCTCTTCCAGACCCCTCTGAAGACCATGTATCATCAGTTCCAGTGAAGACTCGATGACCTGAAGTGACTTGCAGTGAATTTAGTTTAGAAAGCACCCCTCAGTCAGAAAGGCTGGGTCACTGTGGAACCCCTCTTACATGTTCTTTTTACAGACACTTGGATTAGAGGTACTACTTTCAGGGACTTCCCTGGCCGTCCAGTAGTTAAGACTCAGTGCTCTCACTGCTGGGGCCCCAGGTTTGATCCTTGGTCCAGGAGCTAATCTCCTGCAGGCTGTATGTACATCACAGCCAAAAAAAAAAAAAACAAAAACAAACAGAGAGAGAGAGGGGTGCAAAAAAGAAAAGCATTCAATTTTCATCCTTTCCAAGGGTTGCTTTAGACTCATTTCATATAATTATAAAATTAGCTATGATATGTAATTTTTTAAATGGATTTTTTTTATGGAACCTGGATTACAGAATTGAAAAAAAAATCTAAACATTTGCCACTTAGGGTCACTAGGTGGAAGAGGTTACTTCAATATTTTCTTGTTGAAATCAGATTTCACGGGTGGCATTTAGGCTGCAGAGTATTGGTTATTTGGACACAGTTCTAGTTAGTGATGTAAATGTTCTGCTAACATATATATATATTTTAGTTAAGTCTGATCACAGTAACAAAATGACAGAAAGCCAAGGGCAGGAAAAAAATGTGCGATCTCATGAGGATTTTGGAAACTCTGCAAGAATGGGCAGAAATCTGGCAATCCCAGGTCACTGAGAACTTGAGTCCTGAGAGTCCAGGCTCAGGCAGCAGCCTCGGAGGAGAGGGGCTGGCTCGTCCGTGGTCTGTGCCTCTCAAGAGCCAGTAACTCAGGCGAACCTGTGAGCAACGCCTGAGAAGCCCACTTCAAAACTCTATCTATCCACCTGCTCTTATTCTAAATAACTCATAGCTAATCACTCAGTCATCTGACTAAGCTCTGAGGTTAAAGCACTCATTTAAAAAGAATGATTGCCCTTAGGAATTCCAGGCTTTCAACCCAGCCTTTCTGGAAGGGCTTCCTCACAGGGCCATGTTGAAGTCAGATGGCATGAAATGCATTCAAGTCAGAGTGGTACCCTGGGCATCCCCACTTCATGCCCCTGACTTACCGAAGCCAAAGCAGCATGCTTCTCCACTTCCGAGTCAAAAGAACCAAGTCTAGCTCGGCCTGTCCCCAGTCAGCAAGTACAGACTGTGAGTGGCGCCTTGAAAGCTCTGCTGGGTTGTGAACACAAGTAGTTATGTTGTCGTTTAGTTGCTCAGTCGTGTCTTTGAGACCCCATGGACTGTAGCCTGCCGGGCTCCTCTGTCCATGGAATTCCTCAGGCAAGAATACTGGAGTGGGTTGCCATTTCCTTCAGGGGATCTTCCCGACCCAGGGATCAAACCTACATCTCCTGCTTGGCAGGTGGATTCTTTACCGCTGAGCCACCGCAGGAAGTCTCCACAAGTAGTTATGAGTCTGGTTCATTTTACTCCAGTGGCATCAGATCATAATTTTATAAACCTAATTAAATGTTCTTGAACTAAACTTGGTAGCAGAAAGCACTTGTGCACATTGACTATGACAGGGGAAGTCTGTTACAGAGAGAAGACGCCTGCACCCCTGCATCTCGATTAGAATTTCGCAGAAGATTTATGAGCAGGACCTGTAATTCATGAGAGGGGAGGCCGGAGGGCTTTATTCATGGTGGCACCGCTGCCACTGTCTGAATATCTGAAACAAAACGACTGTCAGCCTGCCTGGTTCGCCACTGGTGGGACGACTCGGTCATAAATCAGAACCGCTCATGGTAAAATGAAGTCAGTCTCTCGAGTTTGGTGTTGTCTCTGCAACAATCACAAGATGGAAAAACTGCATCCTTTCTGTGCAGAGACTTTATTGTCTGTGCCTTCAGTAGGTATGATTTGAGAAGCTGCTAAGTCGCTTCAGTCGTGTCTGACTCTGTGTGGCCCCATAGACGGCAGCCCACCAGGCTCCCTCATCCCTGGGATTCTCCAGGCAAGAACACTGAAGTGGGTTGCCATTTCCTTCTCCAATGGATGAAAGTGAAACGTGAAAGTGAAGTCGCTCAGTCGTGTCCAACTCCTCGCGACCCCATGTGCTGCAGCCTACCAGGCTCCTCCGTCCATGGGATTTTCCAGGGAAGAGTGCTAGAGTGGGGTGCCATCACCTTCTCCGTGATTTGAGAAGAGCACTTCTAAATAGTAATTTAGGCGTTTTTATACAAAACTGCATCAACCATGTCAACCCGTAATACAAATGACCATGTGACTTGAGAGTGGCTATCTGTACATCTGCTCTTGAATTTTTTTGAAATAGAAGAAAATTATTCCATAAGAGTTGTGTGCTTTTTTTTAAGGTGATAGAAGATAATCTGTATTTCTGTTTTTTAAAAAGGAAGGAATATGAGGTGAACTGGCAGATGGAGCACTTTCTCTCAATCCTGGGGTGGGGTGCCATTGCCCTCTCCGAACAGTTGTCATTACTTAGGTGCTATTCATGCGCTGATGTGCCCGGAGTCCTCGCTGGTGTAGTTGGTGTCACTTATTTTAGTCACTTACAGAGTAAGTGCCCTCGTCAACTGGTGGAGGGGGTGACAGGCCCAGAGGTGCACAGGCAGGGGTCCTGCCTGGGCTGGGGGACCTGAGCTCACTGGCTGGTCTATAAAATACTGAAAACAACAACCAGACCACTGGTGTCCCCTGACCCCGTGTGGCTGTGAGGATCATTTAGTGTGAAATTACATGTACCCTTAGACGTGCAGCGTGAAAAGGGTGTCTATTTCTGGAGACACTGGGCGAGCACGTCTGTGGAAGCAGCAGGACTCCATAGCCCATGACTTCAGGCAGCTGGGGGGCTGGCAGGTGCCTGGGGAAACCCCCATGGATGCTAGCCCGAGACAGTTCTGTTAGGAAGAACAAACTGCTTTCTCTGAGAATGTCAGCCCAGCCGCCCGCAAGCTGCTTTGCTGCCTTCTGACTGTACCTGCGCCCTGTCACTGTGGGTCTCAGGGAGATGCTCATGGTCACTCGCTGGCCTCTGAGTGGCAGGGCCGCCCTGGGCACAGTGACAGCCCGCCTGGCCCCGCTCCCCCGCACCTCCACTGATGCCCGTCTCCCTCCTGCTCGGATCTGCTCCTTGCGTCTCTGCCCTGGCTCCTGGCTCAGCTATAGGGAGACTGTCAGTCCACGCTTTCCTCAAGCTTTGCCTTATTCCGTGATGTCTGATGTAATGAAAGGAAAACATCCCTATCAAGTAAAGCGCTCAGTTCTCTATAGCTTACTCACGCAGCTCCCTCATGTGATGTGTGCCTATATTCCTCCTGTAGCCTGTGTTTCTCTTCTCTTTCCCTTTTTTAACCCCTCAAAGTATTGATGCTGTGGGAAGGAACTTTAAAAAATAAGAACACAAAAGAAGCCATCTAGTTTTTCTAAATAATCTCCTGTTAAATTATTAGGCATTGATTTATGTAATCTTTTATATTTATGTCTTATATTTGCATAATCAATATTGATATTGTTCAGTTGCTCAGTCGTGTCCGACTCTCTGTGAACCCATGGACGCCAGTCTACCCTGTCCTTCACTATCTCCCAGAGTTTTCCCAAACTCATGCCCATCGAGTCGGTGATGCCATCCAAACATCTCATCCTCTGTCATCCCCTTCTCCTGCTCTCAATCTTTCCCAGTATCAGGGTCTTTTCCAATGAGTGGACTCTTCACGTCAGATGGTCAAAGTATTGGAGTTTCAGCTTCAGCATCAATCCTTCAATGGATATTCAGGGTTGATTTCCTTTAGATTGACTGGTTTGATCTCCTTGCTCTTCAAGGGACTCTCAAGAGTATTTCCAGCACCACAATTCAAAAGCATCAGTTCTTTGGCACTCAGCCTTCTTTATGGTCCAACTCTCACATCCAAACATGACTAATGAAAAAACCGTAGCTTTGACTAGATGGACCTTTGTTGGCAAAGTGATATCTCTGCTTTTTAATATGCTGTCTAGGTTTGTCATAGCTTTTCTTACAAGGAGGAAGCACCTTTTAATTCTGTGGCTGCAATCACTGTCAGCAATGATTTTGGAGCCCCCAAAATAAAGTCTGTCACTGTTTCCACTGTTTCCCCATCTATTTGCCATGAAGTGATGGGACTGGATGCCATGATCTTGCATAATGTGTATATGTGTGTGTGCACATGTGTGTGTGTGCATAGTTGTGTGATGTATGTGCACATATATTTTTGTGTCACAAGGCAGCATGTTCTTTCATTGCCCACAGATGCTCCATCGACTCCCCTCACATCATCCTCTCATTTCCTTTCACCACTGAGGTCTGAAGCCCGCGTCCTAGGAGGTCCTGGGCTCTGCCCTCGTGTGTGTGTGTGTGTGTGTGTGTGTATTCTCCAAACCAGAAGCATCCGTTTTCACCCTCCCCTCAGATCCAGCTGTGGAGCAGACCCCTCAACACGAGGTGTGCCTCCTCTCAGTCCTCCTCATACATCTCCACATAGACAGACCGAATCACAGGTGGCGCGTTTCCACAGCACACCTGACTCCTGGTTGTACTGCACGGGCACAGGCTTTAAATGGGGTGGTGCTGGCCCGAGGAAAGAGACCAATGGCAGAAAATACAGACCCGGGGACGACGTTGGTTGGTCTTTTGACAAAGTGAACATGGCATCCTGATGAGGGAAGACACAGAGGTCTTTTCAATATGTGGCTCAACAGGACACTCACATGGGAAAGTCTGAACCTGCCCCACAACGCAGACACAACCAAGGCGGGATGACAACAGGCTAAATGGAAAAGACGGAACATAAATCTGTGAAAAGACAACTTCCCCTTTCCACCAGCCCACCTGCATAAGCCTGGGTCGGGTAGAGACTTTGCAAGCTCACACACACACACACACACACACACACAAAATAATAACAAAGGAAAAAGTAAATATATGTGAAGTTTTAGTACTTTTATTCTTTAAAACCTATGTTTAAGAGCCTGATAAAAGCAAACTTAGAAAGGGTAAAGATATTTGAAGAATGCTTATTAAAGACTGATTAAGGAGTTCCATTGAGAAAAAGGCAGAATATCAAATAGATACCACTATACCCGACACCAGGACATATAACTTCACAAAATAAAAAGACCAGCTACCTGCATCAACAGAGATGCTAGACCAGTGGAACTCTAATGCATTGCTGGTGAAGGTGGTAAGTTGACATAGTCTCCTTGGAAAAGCATTTGGTTGTGTGTCCTAAAGCTGAAAATATCTTAAGAGCCAGTAGTAGTTCCTCCCTAGAAAAATATCTACAGGCTGGCATAAGGATGTTCATCCAAGGACATGATCAAAGCTACACTTTGTAAAAGCCAAGAATGTGAGATGACCCCCGTGGCTATCGCTAAGGAATGGATACATTGATCCATGGAGAATATTTAGAAATGCAAAAAAGCCCTACAGCTGTATGGCTTAACATGAGTCAGTTTCAAAAACATAATACTGAAGTCAGAAGTAAGAGACCACATGGGCTTTTAATGAAGAAGCAGAAGGAGATTAATATTTCTATGAAATTGAGTTGAATGCAGGCAGGTGGAGTTTTCCCCACAGTTCAGAGCTGGCTGGTGAGTGGGGAAGGTGCCTGTGAGAAACGAACAGTGACCAAGGGTAGGGGCTGGGGGTGAGCTCATGAGAACACTTCTCAGATTTCTGACTTGGGTGCTGGACTGCTCCTCAACATGCCTCCAGGAGAATGGGCAGGCGTGCCGAGCATGCAGAAGTTTCTGGTCTGGCTCCCCTACAAGGCCCCCAGGTCCGGTGCAGGCTATGGCTCCCTTGCTTCCGGGCCAAGTGCATTGTCTATGACATCTTGTTTGGCAGGTCAGGGAAGGGAGATCCTTTTGTGGGGATGTTTGCCTTGGTTTGTGAGCAAAGACCCGCATGTAGGGAAGCTTACCAAGAGGGGGTCCAGTAACCACAGTTTGCAGAGACCGGTCTTCTGCTATCTTCCTTGTTAGCATAACTCAGATATCACCACCTGAATAAACATAGTAGGCTTTAGACTCAGAGGTTTCTGTACACTCTCTTCCTTGAAGTGTCTTTGAAAATATCAATTAAAATCACATCTGCAGAAATTTCTGGAAAGCTCCACCCTTCCCCTCTCTTCCTTTAGTAAACAAAGGGCAAGATAGACTTTGGATAAATATTTATTCTGGTTATCACTTTTTTCTTTTTTACTCTCAGTTTCTACCCATATGCTTTATTGCCTCAGTTTCTTTGCGGGTTTTTTATTATTGTTGCTGTTTGTTTATTTGTTGCTTTTGCTGCTGCAACACATTTTTTGGCATGTTACTTTTCAGAGGACACATACACTCACACAAACCCTTATATACAGACACACTCTGTGCCACCAGCACTTGCTTTAAGTTGGACATTAATCTCAAAAAAAGAAAAAAGAAAAAAGAAAAAAGAAAACAATGGACGGACATAGTGTTTGCAATAAAAGAGCTTAGAGCCTACCAGAAAGACAGAGAGGCAAGCAAACAATTAAACCAGAATCAGATAATTACAAAGCAAAAGAGGTGATCATGTGGAATTTGGAAACCACTGCTATGGATAATATTAGTGGAAGAAAGCTTCTGTTCCATTGTGCACGCCAACACTGAATCCTTCTTGGCAGAAATAGAGTTTATAAAAGATTGTTCAGTAATTAAAAACAATCAGGTTAATTCTAGAAGCACTGTCTTGGGGAAATGAAGTGGATCTTATTTGAAATGTGCAGTAGGATTGAAATTAAGTTATGGATTTGTAAAGTTAAAGACATTAAAGTCTTTTCAGAAATGGCAATCATGCCTAGAACTCTAAAGGTAATATGGTTAGGAGAAAAATTATTTGTATCACTAGGTAAAACACATGAATATGCATGTACATTTTAGATAACTGTTTTATCTAAAAGAATACCTATGAGAACTAGATCTAAGGATTACTTTTTTCAAAAAAAAAAAGGAAAAAGAAAACAATGGAAGGACATACTGTTTACAATAAAAGAGCTTAAAGCCTAACAGAAAGACAGAAAGGCGAGCAAACAATTAAACCAGAATCAGATAATTACAAAGCAAAAGAGGTGATCACGTGGAGTTTTGAATTAATTGTTCTGGCCGTGCTGGGTCTTTGTTCCCGTGCATGGGCCTTTCCAGCGGTGGTGGGCAGGGGCTCCTTTTAGTCGCGGTGTGTGGGCCTCACTGTGGGGGCTCCCGTTGCAGAGCACAGGCCCTCAGGCGTGTGGGCGGCAGTGGCTATGGCCCCGGGCTCTAGGGAACCGGCTTCAGTAGGTGTGGCCGCCAGGCTCAGTTGCTTGGTGGCAGGTGGGACCTTCCCAGACCAGGGATCAAGCCTGTGCCCCTGCACTGGCAGGCAGGTTCTCACCCACTGCACCACCAGGGAAGTCCAGAGGGTTACTTTCAAATTAGAAAAGCCCTTTCATATTGTAACCCTTGCTGATATTATTTTTGTAATTATACCAAAAAGGCCTATTTTTTTCTGTTTATTTGCACATAGTAATAGTAAAGTTATTAAAAGAAGATTAAATGGGATATTGGTAACATTTTGGGTATGTCAATTATAAGGAACTTGTAGAGAATTTATAAGTAAAAGATATTTATTAATAGCATTCTGGAGGGAAAAAAAACTGTGGTATCGCTAGCTGCTTCTTACAGGCTCAATAAATTAATCAATCAGGTCAGCTTTGTGGATAGCTGTCTGTGATTGTTACTAGCTGATGTAACTTCATATTTAGGGAAGTAGAGTTCTGGTTTCTAATGTTGTAAAATTAATTTTAAGTATTATTGTACTCTTCAGAAAATGTACCTACTTACACGTACCAAATTTTACATGTATTGTCAGCATGTCCATAAATCCCTTGACTCCACTCCAGTAATGCTGTGCTAGGACTATTGCTATTACCGCTGTTATTACAGCTGTCTCTACTGCTTTTTCTAAGTCGCTATTGTAATTCTAGTTTGTTTCCTAAAGGCATGAATAGATTCTCTCCTTTAAAACTCATAAAACATTTTTCTTCACAGTATTAATGCATGTGCATTCAATTTTGTGTGTGCTAATAAATCCAGTAATATGCAGAGTATATTACCTGGGGAAGTACAGAATGAGGGCATCTGACTTTCCGAATTTGCTGGAAGCTGGTTTTTCAACTAGTCAGCTACTCTTTCAAGTTCTCAGAGGTTGGGGACAAATTAGAAGTTAGAGGTTCTGTCTGTGCCTCCACTGACCTGAGGATCGCTTTCATAGAACCACAAGACTGTGCAAGAGATTCATCCCTTCACATGTCATCTCACTGCAGGATGTCCCAGCGCACTTACCATGAGGCTGTGGACTGCACTGGACATCCAAGATCACTTCTGTGTGGCTCTGTGGGTGGTAGGGAAAGCCTGGAATGCCAGGTGAGGGCATCTTTCCACATACCATGGCCCTCACCATGGAGAGCAGGCCTGGTCTGACACTTAACAAATGCCTAATTGTATCCATAATTCCATAATATGTAAAAAGATGAAGTTGGAAATTTTATTTTGAAATTGAATAATCCTCCTGTCATAGTTACAAAGTACTGAAATTTACTATTAAGAATTCCTGCTAACTAAACTATGAATTTTATGTGCATCTATTTTGACTATAAAGAACTGTACCACTTGAAAAGTTCAGATAAACCTTCACACACAAATAAAATTCATATTTATTTTACTCTAAAAAAAGAAAAAGAAAAATGTGACAACATGAAGTGTGTTTCTTTCCAGCGGTCACCTGCCCAGGCATCGAAGCCCAGCTCTCGGAACACGTTACTTGGAGGCTGGTGTCAGGGTCCCTGAATGAGTACGGAGCGCAGGTGGTGCTGAGCTGTAGTCCCGGGTACTACCTGGAGGGCCGGCGGCTGCTGCAGTGCCACGCCAACGGCACGTGGAGTGTGGGGGAGGAGAGGCCGAGGTGCAGAGGTGAGTGACAGGTGTGTCCCCGCCCCCGGGCCCTCCTGCATCCCTGATGGCAGCGGCATCTGCGTTTCAATGGTCTGTCATCTGTCATCCTCTGCATTAGGGGTGTAACCAAACAGCATTTATTTTCATTACAATGAGGAATGTGTATTTTTATCCAGCATACTTAAGTATATGACTGCTGCCTTAACTATTAAATGTTAGCTTTTCTTTGTGAACAATCATATTTTACAAACATTGAAATATTATTATAGAATACTCAGATACTTCAAATCAGCTCAAAAACAAATCCAGGCCTGCGTTTATAAAGATCAGTCTTACACCATGCACTGACTATTCAAACCTTCTAATTAGGATCTTGGGAGCTCATGCATTTATGCTAAGGATGTTATGTTCTCAAATAATAACTGTCTTGAAAAGGGAGATTATGATTCTCGTAGGTACAAGATAAGCAGTTAAGCTTCTGAGTGGGTTTCATAATAAATATGAATAAATAGAAAAATAAAACAATATTAGTATTGTTCAGAGCTCTATTTGATTCAGACATATTTAATATACAATCTGTAGTAGGATTGTTCACAGGAAATTATCATCACAAAAACAAGCAGTTAGAACAGTGTCAAATTTATAAAATACCCAGCTTAGCAAGAATAAAGCAGAATAAAAATGGGAAAAGGACAAAAGAAACAACACTTCACTGTCTGTGATAGTCACTCTGATTCAGTCTATGAACCTGAATGGGACAAATGGTGATGACGCGCCCACTGATGCTCTTCACCAGGATCACGGAGGTGGATCAGGAAGGGTCCAGACCTCCGGGAGCTCCAAGTGAGAGTGGACAGCACCCCTGCCCTAAGCTTATTTATTCATGGGTCCCTCACCATTCCCCAGGGTGTCCTGGTCTGACTGGTTGCCCGGTCACTGAAGGTGCTGAAGTTCTCCACGTTAGACACCTGAATTAGTGAGTGCCCCCCTTCCCGTGACCTCCATCAGGAATCTCAGGCTGTGATTCCGAGAGTCAGGCGTTAAGCTCAGAAGGTGAGTGGAGGAGGAGTCGGGACCCCTGCCTTCTGCTATTTCAGACTTTCCCAGCTAGCATCCTCTGTCAGTTTCACACAGGACACAGGGACTTGCGCACAGGCGCTGGCTCACCTCTCGTGAGTGAGGAGTTCTCATAAAGCTCCTGCAGATAACCAGTCTCGTCAGTTTCCCATCCTCCTTGTTTGTCCTATGACCCCAAGGTGGGGGGTGTGCTGGACAGGGGGCTGCCTTCTGTACCCCAGCCTTGTATACTTAAGGCTCAGATTACCATTCTGGGATGCTGGACACTTACAAGGAGAGCCTTCCATTTATTTATTTACTTATTTTTAATTTGATTTTTTGACCCTGCTGCATGGCATGTGGATGCTAGTTCCCTGACTAGGGATTTAACCCAGACCCCCTGCAGTAGAAGCACAGAGTCTTAACCACAGGACCGCCAGGGAAGTCCCTAGTCTTCTATTAATACCTAAAAGAGTGTTTACAAAAACACTGATTCTTTTGCTCTTTTTCTCTTTTTTATTTTTTAAATTATGTAAGTATGATAACATTTACAGGAGACTTAGAAAATACATAACAAAGTTACATATAATTCTCCTATATATTACAGTTATTTTTAAGTGATAAATTAAGGTTTTTAGTTGGAGTTTCAATATCAAACTCTTAAAAATTAATAGAATGAATATACAGAGAAGTAGAAGAGTATAGTAGAATTGAAAATCACTATGAACTAATTCAACATAATTAAGATTTATACAATTTTCACACAACAGTAGGATACAAATTCTATTGAAGTTCCCATAGGCTGTAAACTAGGAGACACTGGAACATAAGGGACATAAAACAAGGTGCAAAAATTTCATGTTCTAAAGGTACTGAAATCATTGCAGGCTCTGTTCTCTTATCACTGTGGAATTGTGTTAGAAATGAATACCAAAAGATATTTGCAAATAGCTGTCACATTTTCAAGTACAATGTGACATTTACTAAGAGAGATCTTCAACTTAGCCATCAAAAGCCTCAATAAAGTTAGACTAAAAAAAACACAGAAGGTGATTGCAGAGGAGAAAGCATTTAAATGAGAAATTAATATCATTACATTTTTAAGTCCCATGTATTTGCAAATTAAATATCCACTTTTTAAAATTAATTGTTTATTGAAGGATAATTGCTTTACAGAATTTTGTTGTTTTCTGTCAGCCCTCAGCATGAATCAGCCATAGGTATGCATATATCCCCTCCGTTTTGATCCTCCCTCCCATCTCCCCCCCCATCTCACCCCTCTAGGTTGATACAGAGCCCCTGTTTCCTGAGACAGACAGCAAATTGCCACTGGCTATCTATTTTACATACGGCAATATAAGCTTCCATGTTACTCTTTCCGTACATCTCACCCTCTCCTCCCCTCTCCCTATGTCCATAAGTCTGTTCTCTATGTCTGTTTATCCATTGCTGCCCTGTAAGTAAATTCTTAAGTATCATTTTTGTAGATTCCGTATACTAGATAAATGTCCACTTTTAAATGATGAATGTCTCTGAGAAGCCATAACAAGGAAAACTAGAAAATATTTGTAAAAGAATAAAAATGAAAAGAGAATTTACCAGGATTTGTTGCATGCAGCTGAAGCTGCTCAGTGCAATCAAATACAATGTGGAGTCTTGAATAAGATATGAAAACAAATAATGGACACTAGAGTAAAATTTTGTGAAATTGGAACAAAATCTGTCCTCCAATTAATAATACTGTATCACATGTTAATTTATTTCTTTTCTTTCCTTTTTAAAAATAACATTGTATTTCTTTATAGTCTCAGAATTGGATTAGAAGTTTTAAGCTTTGTTTAAATCATTTTTTAATCACTAAGATAATAAATTTATAAAATTTTAATTGTAATACTAGATGCCAAAATACATGAAACTATATCAAAGTTTTAAATGAATATAGATTAGAAATCAAGCATTCTATTCATACTAAGTCAACCAAGTGGAATTAAGTGTCATTTTTTTTTTAGCTAGGCAATAATTCTTAAATTTTCTAAAATATATCTATTATACATACTATATATATATGTATACAAAAGCTTTTCTGCTACACTTGATAAAGGTTTGGAAAAGAACAACAATAAAAGAGATGGGGAAATTAGAGAACCATAAACTAAATGAAATGGTAGCACTGAATATTAAATAGAAAAAATGAAACAAACTAGGTAAAAGTAAAAGATCATCATATAGTCCAGTTGTTTTTAAAACTGACTGCTCTTTAGAAACACATCTAGGGCTCCAGGAAAAAAAAGCAATACCTGGGCATTTGTAGTTTTCAGAAAATTCCAAGATAATTCTGATATACATCTGGATTTGAGGATTCATGTCGATGTATGGCAAAACCAATACAATATTATAAAGTAAAAAATTAATAATTAAAAAATAATAAAAAGTGATTACAGATTTTTCTATTAAAAAATGGTTCTAATGATATAGAATTCTATTGACCAATCGTAAGACAATGGTATTTAGTCAGTAATATTTACATGCTCACAATAGTAAAAGATGAAAAACACACTGATTCTTAAACTCAACCATTGGCAGCCCAGTTCTCCACTCTCATTTGTGAAAAGAAGACAGGACTGGGCTTTGGCCATCCATGGATTGTATCCCTACCTCCCTCTTTCTGATTTCTCAGAAGTCTGTTTTCCCGACTCTTGTTGAGGTACTTTAATCCGCTGGGTCTCATGCTGAGTCCGGTCCGTGGACAGCCACCGCCAGGCCCTGGGCCTGGAGACGTCTCCAGGCATCCGGCCACAGACCTTCTCTGCAGGTGGTGGGCGTTCGCTGACTCACCGCGTTCGTTGTGCAGGAGTTGTTCTGTCTCACTTTGTTATTCGTCTCCTTTGAACGTCCTTGAGGATGTGCGGCCTTTTCTAAAATCACTGGCTTCCACCGAAATCTTTGCTTGCCTTTTGGTCTGTGTCTTTGTTAGTATCGGTTGTTCGGTTGGTCACCCTGTGGCCAGGGGGCATGCCTTTTACACTTGAACCTCTGACATCTCTGAAATCAGCCGTGTTTCCTCAGAAAGGCAGGGTGTTTTATGCTCCTCCTGCGTTTTCCTCACCCAAACATGGACTCTGCTCTTCTCCAAGGAGCTCTGCTACCTATTGCTAGGGACGGTACAAGAGCCCAAGCTCTGTGCCCGAGGCTGTGCACCATGTGAGGGTCACTGACTTCATCCTTGAAAGCGTGATGGGAGAGAAGAGCAGGGACATACGCTTCCCCTTGGAAATTTGACACAGGATTCCATCTGTTTTCTAGGGTAGAGGAGTTCTCTCTTTCTGTTAGGGGGCTTCTTGGTTGGTGCCGCCCACGTCATTAATGTGGCGGGTTTTCTGCCACCCAGATCTCCACATCTGAGACCCCATTATCCAGCTGCTGGAAAGCTAGTGCTTTGTCCCAGTAGTTCTTACTTATAGTCTAGTGAAGCTTAGTAGAGGACAAGCCTAAAATAATTTCATCACCAGGATATTTTTAACAGAGGCTAAAAAATAGAACAGATGTGAAAACCACCCTCCTTTCTGCTGGTCCTCTATTGCATCAGGACTCCAAGAGGAGGTGTGCTCAGACCTCCCTTCTTTCTAACACTGAGGTTTCAAAACATAGTCCAGCTATCCTGAATGGCTACAAGAGGATCTTTAAATATCATTGCTCAAGGTGAAGTTCATACCATGTTTGAGAAAAGGCATAATGAGAAGATTATAATTAATTGTAAAAAAATCTAAATCTGACCCAAACCCATGGACACGTGGAAGAGTGAACGCATTAGCAGTATTACTGAATGCGTAAGGTACGACCCTGAAAGAGTGTAGCAATCCCAGAAACTAAGAAGTCCTCACAGCTCTCTCAACAACGATAATGTTCTCATCAGGAAATACTCCAGAGGTGACCTTTCCAGATTTCTGATGAGCGCTGTCCCCAGAGCACACATTTCCAGACTGTGTCTGCATGTCTGTTTGAAACAGAACCAGGGCTTTGGGTCTTGGAGTAAAATCAGCATGATTCAAAAGATTGGTCTAAACAGTAAAATTGTCTCCACTTGAATTTTCAGGAAAGGTTTTCAGATTTTGGAACCAGTTCCCCAAATAGGCCTGAAGGTGTCCTTTACTCTTAGCACCGGCCCAGCCCCGGCCAGGCGCAGGGCGCTGCTTTAGTGGCCCCCGCCTGCCATCCTCTCACTGAGCTCAGTGAGCAGCCCTACCTGGCCGCAGCTGGCACCAGCCTTCAGAGGTGAACCAGCAGGGCTCAGAGACCAAGAGAGGTTGGCGGTGTTATCGAGCTTGGAACTGGAAAAGCTGAGTGGGCCCCGGGTGGCCTGCAGCCAGCATGAGTGCTCTTGCTCTTTTCCTTTTACTGCCTCTTATCAGTTCACTGTTAACGAGGACTCAGTCATTTTTAGCTTCTTGGCGGCTTTGCCCCAAGCCCTTTGCACATAAAAACTCACTTAATGCAGCAGGAAACTTTTATCACTCCTCTTAGAAGAGCTTTTCAGACACTTTCATTCTCACCTGTTAAATCACATTTAAGCCTCTAATGAGCAGTTTGCCTTGATGCCTTTCTGATTCCCACCTCCCCTGAGATTCTACTGATTTGTGTGTGTGTATGTGTGTGTGCTCAAACATCGATGGATTTTGCAAGTGCAAGGAGTCAGGTGGTATAACAAGTATCTGTAATGAGAGTGACCATTGCATTCATCTCCCCACCTGGAGTGATCGTGTGGCTGTAAGTGGTCAGTGATCAATAATTATGCTGGAACACATGTGTAAACCAGGCACCTATATCTATAACGTCTAGTTTTTATATTTTCTTAATTTTCAGAAAGTCTGTACACGTTCCATATAGTCAGCATTTTTATGAAGCTCATGGTCCCAACAAATAGTACATGACAGAAAAAGTGAACTCAGTGCTTCTCCTGTAGTGGGCATCCTGGGTTTATTCCCACACATTTTGTGCCAGTTGATGACTTTGGGGAAGACTAACCACGTGCCTCAGTTCCTGTTATGCCGTGCGGATGCCAGTAACTGGGATGTGATTGTAATTGTAATTGATGTAAGCAGAAAAGGGGACCGAAAGCCAGCTCGTTGGACTGACTTGCTTGTAGGCTAAGATATTTGTGTACTGTGTATTTAAAGAAAAGTTTAGCTACTTGTGAGAATGAAAAACTAAATAGCAATGGGTGAAGGAAGGGACTTATTCTATTTTGGATTCCACTTTAAAGTTTCAAGTTTTCATTCCAAGGATACAAGAGAAGGGAAATTAAACTTCCCAGGTGATGGGTCATCTCACTCTGAGATTCCACCCCTGACCCCCGGGTTCTCAATGATAATAAAGACTTGAGATTTTGTTGTTTTTTTACACAGAGAGTAGTCTGTGTCAGACCTGCAACAAAGTTCACTCTGTTTTTCTTTTCCTTCTAGTGATCTCGTGCGGAAGCCTATCCTTTCCCCCAAATGGGAACAAGATTGGGACGCTGACGGTCTACGGTGCCACAGCCATATTCACGTGTAACTCGGGCTACACGCTCGTGGGATCCCACGTCAGAGAGTGCTTAGCCAATGGGCTCTGGAGCGGCCCCGAGACTCGCTGTCTGGGTGAGTTAAACTGTCCAAGGGCGCTGCTTTACCTCAGTTCAGTTCAGTTCAGTTCAGAACAAACCTCAAAGATGGAAATCAGCAAGACAGAACCTGGTACTTCTCTCCATGAAAGCTCTGACCGAGAGTAACTAAATCCCACCTGGCTTTCAATGCTGCTCTTTAGAGTATCACTTCCTCTTTAAGTATCTAAAGGTATTTTTAAAAATCTGAGCAATAAATGCAGGTCACATGTCACCTTAAATGACACACAAAATATTTTATAGAGTGCTGAAGATAGCACTGCCCTCGAATGCCCTCATGGTTTTAGAATGCACACACACACACACACGCACACACACACACACACACACACACACGTTTAAAAAAAATAGAATGCACAAAAAATAAATTTTAAAATTGTCATATATTTTGTTATCTTCTTAAAATTTTTTAAACTACATTAATAAGTTAATGTGCCATTAATGTCCATCAATGTAAGGACAATGAATTATTTAAAATAGGGCTTCCCTGGTGGTTCAGACAGTAAAGAATCTGCCTGCAATGCAGGAGACCTTGGTTGGATCTCTGGATCAGGAAGACCCCCTGGAAAAGGGAATGGCTACCCACTCCAGTATTCTTCCCTGGATAATTCCGTGGACAGAGGAGCCTGGCAGGCTCCAGTCCATGGGGTTGTAAAGAATCAGACACAACTGTGTGACTTTCACTTTTCCTTTGTTATCTTTTTTTAAAAGTTTTAAATCACATTAATGAGTGAATGTGCCGTTAATGTCCGTCAGCGTAAGGACAATGAATTATGTCAAACAGAAAGTGTGCACAGTGTTAATAATTTGGTCTTCTTTTCCCTGAGGATTAATATTTCCTACATGATCACTTTTTTAATTTAAATTTATTTATTTTAATTGGAGGCTAATTACTTTCCAATATTGTATTGGTTTTGCCATACATCAACATGAATCCTCCACGGGTGTACACGTGTTCCCCGTCCTGAAGCCCCCTCCCATCTCCCTCCCCATACCATCCCTCTAGGGGCTTCCCTGGTGATCCAGTGGTTAAGACTTCACCTTTCAGTGCAGGGGTGCTGGTGCGATCCCTGGTCAGAGAGCTAAGATCTCACATGCCTTGTGGCCAGAAAAACAAAACATAAAACAGAAGCAATATTGTAGCAAATTCAATAAAGACTTCCAAAATGGTCCACATTAAACAACAACAACAACAACAGTCTCTTAAAAGTTGGGTTGGAAGTTTTTCCTTTGAAAAAATTAAGTGTATGAAAATTGCTGAGTAAGCAGCTTAAAGGGCAGTGCTTGTAATGCTTCTTCTGGTCTAGTCATGTCTGCAAGTGATCAGTAAAACATGAACTCTTTGCAACCCCATGGACTGTAGCCCACCAGGCTCCTCTGTCCATGGGGTTCTCCAGGCAAGGATACTGGAGTGGGTTGCCATGCCCTCTTCCAGTGGATCTTTCTGACCCAGGGATCAAACCCACATCTCCTGTGGCCCCTGCATTCTGGGCAGAATCTTTGCCACTGGGCCACCAGGGAAGCCCCTTTTATAACTGTCCCTGTGATCTTGATAGCTTTGTAACCACTCCAATGCAGTGGAAGTGGGAAGTTTAGGCCTCTGAACCTCTGCGGGCAAGGCTGACTTCAGGAACTCAGCCAGGACCAGTGAATTTAAACAGTAATAATCTGTTCTTTCCACTGGAGGGAATTTGAAGAAGCACTCAGGAATCTGAAGGAAGTGGATGAAAGTAAAACAGCAGACCAGGAAACAGGTAACTGATGTGAGAAGGAGGTTCTCATGCTTCTCCATGAAGGGACTTTCTTCAGATTAGCGCAGGACTTGGATCTGTGCTGTTCTAACACAAAGCTGTGTGTGGGGCCCCTGTTGAGCGCAGTCACTGTAGTCCTCAGCCATCCAGGACAGCTCCCTGGGATTTATGTGGTGCTTCCTGGGAGGCAGTGCTGCTTCTGAGACGTCCTCTGCCTTCCTGCTTCTGTTGTGAGATTGGCTGTTGCGTGGCGCTTCCTAAGGCTGCGGTGGCTGGGGCAGGTTTTCTCCGTCAGCTGCAGTGAAGCATGACTGCAAAGAAAGGAATGAGGTGATCCGAGAAATTCCACCTCTGCTCTTAACCGTGACATGGAAAGGAGACTCGATGTTCATTTGCTTAGTGGGTCACTGCTCACAAAAGCCTTATTGGTCCTTCTAGTGACCCTGGGATGCTAAGGCAGCAGTGGCCACAGGGAATTTCAGTGGCAACTTCAGCTTTTGTAACTGTTGCATCGTGGAGCCGGCTTGAGTCTTGTTGATTGCAAGCAAACCTTCACCTGTTTCATGGCATTCTTCTGATGGAAGGTTAGGGCTTTGACACAGAAAGGATGAGATGCGTAGCTGGCTGGATGGAGGTACTCAAAGGCACGGCCTCGGTGGGATGCAGTATGACTGAGATACTTCTGGAAGAGGGAGTTAAGCCGAAAGACAGAGGAAGAAAAATGTGAAGATTATAATGTACAAAATGATAGTGTTGTAGAACCTGGATGCAGGATATGAAGAATAATGCAATTGGAGGAGGCCAGAGCATATTTAAAGAAAAACAAAACAAGAAAACACACACCTGGAAAAGGATGAGAAATGATGAATAGCCACGTGTGATTCTAAACCAGTGAGTAAAGAATGGGTAAGAAGTCTAAAGATTTTGAAAGTTGTGAACGTAGTCTCAGTGAGACTTTGCAGATTGGAATTCATAATACACAGAATATGACAATGGAGGATAGCTCTTTTCCTGAAAACATGGTGTGCTGATGGGTAGATAATATCACGTAACCTGGCAAGAATATATGTCCGCAGGACCCAGAAGACCACGTGAGAGACAGTGGAGAACCTGGGGAGCAGGATGAGCAGGTGAAGAGCAGAGTGCCGTCAGCGCTGGAGCTGCGCAGACAGGGAAAGACCATAACGACGCTAGCTGAAAGGCTGAAAATGGATATCTGATGACAGATTCAGGAGCCCTTCAAATCAATGATGGGCCAAATAGATTTTTTTTCAGACATAAGAAGGGCTTCTCAGGTGGTGCTTGTGATAAAGAACCCTCCTGCCAATGCAGGAGACATAAAAGATGTGAGTTCAATCCCTGAGTCAGGAAGATCCCCTGAAGGAAGGCATGGCAACCCACTCCAGTATTCTTGCCTAGAGAATCCCATGGATAGTGGAGCCTGGGGTATAATCCATAGAGTCGGAAACCATCAAACACAACTGAAGCAACTTAGTACATACACATGCAGACATAAGAAAATAATGGAATTAGTATGATATTTTACTCAAAATGAAAAGTAAAATAACTTTAAATGTACATGATGAGAAAATTATGAAGTTGTAGCACACACAGGACCAGGTGTTTTGGGTAACAGAAGGCTCACTGATGCTAAGAGATGGCGGAGGCACTGGTATTATTTCCTTCAGTTTCCTTCTCGTCCCATGTGCCTATCCAGTCCATATCTGGGGTGAAGACTTCAGTTCTGTGAGGTCAAGTGAGCTGCTGAGGACTTGAAATGCATTTGTGGTGAAGGTTCTGGTAACCATGACATGTGAGAAATGTTTAGAAAACTTGTGATCTTCCGTTTGGCTGGGAGAAAAGTTAGGAGGTAATTAATAGCTATTTTCAAATATTTAAAACAGTTGGTGGGAAAAAATTTAAAAATGAAAATTCATTAAACACATCTGCTGAGGGCAAGGACCAGGGTTGCTAATGACATTAGTGATACGTAATTCCATTCATTGGTTTGAAATACCAGATGTGCATACAGAAAAATAGTTTTCAGATTTAATACAGGAAATATTTTCCCTTATTTATTCTTCAACAAGTGGGATCTGTCCAAGAATGTGATGAAGACTTCCTGAAGAAGTGGTTGGCCACCTGGCAGCTGTTGGTGTGCGGCTCCACTGGACTCTGTGCTGTTTTGATTCTATACCCAGCATGCTTTCTCCATCAGAATACAAAACACTTTGGCAAGAGCGTTTTTTCAAGTTGTGGGTGAAGTATCTTGTTTATTTTTAGAGTTACTAGAACAAAAGAATTCCTTTGCTTGAGATTCTGTTTCACGTGGAGCAGGCATCCTGTTTCTAGCTGGGATACAATGGTTATTTCCAGTGATTTCCAGCAGGAAAGAACATGCCAGATTCCTTATGATCGTGGCAGCAGAAATGGCCAGGCACATGCATGGACACTGTCACAGTGGGAGTCTCGCGATTGTTAACAGTAGGAGAGCTGGATTTAAGAAGATGAAGGATGATTTTCTTTGTTCAACATCTGAGAACTGAACCTGTGCTGTATTTGAGGTCCCTTGCCAGAAGTCTAAGCTAGAACTTTTGAGGAAAGACAGAATAAGGAAAACTTGGCAACCCTGTGTGCAACCATGATTAGAGCTACAATTTAGGCAAAATGCTACCTGTGAGCATCAGAGTGCATTTTTCTAAAGGGCTTGCCCTTGCTTAATCAGTGCAGCATCTCTGCTACAAGCAGAGTCTTGCCAGGCTGGGAATTGCCCAGGATGTGTTCTCATTCACCAGCTGCTGTGCAGCACTCAGCATCTCCCTGGGCTGCAGAATTAAGTGCCAAGAAGGCTGACCCCGTATCTACGCATCAGGTAGCTTATAATCCATCAGGGAAGTGTTACAGTCCCCATGCTCCCTTAATTATCTTGTTTATCTTCCCTGTGGTAGCTTGCATTGAACTCAACAGAGAACATGCCGACTCCACCAGGTTGTCCATTTGTAATCCAGGTCTCCTATTGCAGGAACCGCATTAATCTTTTAAGACCATTGATATCATTTAGCTTTTTCAACACATACCAACCCATCATGACTTTCACTCTCTTACTTCTTTAGTCTGTAGCCCTCAAGATATCAGTGATAGATTGAGACATTTCCTCCGCAAAGAACATTATCTCTTTTTCATTTGATTATTTTGCTGTTATTGGAGGTAAGTTTGCGTTTGCTGTACTTTGATGACCTTTGATACACTTTGACGGGATGATGAATTCTTTTGTAATGTGATATCATGGTGACATCTGAGTGGCTGAAATAGCTATTAATAGATGACATGATTCAGAATGATATTGTAGACCCTGCTTTTCCATAGCTGAGCTTCCCTGGTGGCTCAGAGGTTAAAGCGTCTGCCTGCAATGCAGGAGACCTGGGTTCGATCCCTGGGTTGGGAAGATCCCCTGGAGAAAGAAATGGCAATCCACTCCACTGCAGCTGTCCCTAGTTCTGTGGGGTAACTTACTCCTGGAATGACTCAAGTCTGTTTCTATGGTTTGGAGACACCTCTGCTCGTGAAAGTCCCCCCGCCCCCAATATGGGGAGCTGCAGAGATGCAGAGCAGAGGGGCAGGTGGTCCTCAGGGAGCTCTGTGTGGTCCTGTGGTGCTGAGGGTCAGGGACTATGGCAACAAGATGTGGAAGGAATCCATATCCTTTCAGAGATGCCCCTCTGGATCAGGCAGGGCCTCAGAGGTGGTGCAGAGGCCAGGACCCTGCTCTAGAACTCATAGACTAAAGGTGGAGAAGAAGAGGTAAGAAAAACTATCTCCATTTTCTGCGTTTAAGACAAAACAACCCTCGCCATATGGTATTGTAAACAGATGGTCCTAGAGGCAGAGTCTCCTTCTACAGGGAAACCTAAAATAAAGGACATATTTGAGTTGAGTATTGATTCTTGCCTGGGAAATCCCACAGACAGAGCTCGGTGGGCTGCAGTCCATGGGGTTGCAGAGTCGGACACGAAAATAAGTGACCAACGCTTTCACTTTCAGAGTGTGCCAACTAGAGACTTGATACAAATGTATTCTGAGGCAAAGGGACCAGTCTTGTTTGTTGGTGTTACTAAGGGCCCTGAATGTCGTCCAGCTCATCACACCCCACCTGCCGATCGTTGCAAAGATTCAGGCACCTACTACAACACTATAGTTTCTCTGATTTCCACAAAGACGCTCAAGGATACCCCCCAAAATTGCTCATTGAGGGAAAAAAGTCTCATTTGTGGGAACTCAAGTGTGTCCCTCAGGAATATGTCAGATCTAGAGATTTAAATGCATAATCAGTGTTTCCTGCTCAGCCATTAGCCTGTTTCCTGCACATAAGGGGATCTAATCCATTTGAAATCTCATGACCATTTATTAACACTCAGGTGGAAGTTTGTAAACTGGCTTTAAAAGTCACCACCAAATAGGCCTTTAGCCCCCCAGCTGGAGTTGCTGGTGGAGCTGGCAGAATGAAGCAGGCTGCATTTTCAGTCTCCTGCAGGTACAGCATAGTTGTAATGCTTCTTATTTTATTTTCAGCAACGAGTGCCAGTACTCACAAAGCAAATACAGAGGCTGAAAAACTTGGTTTGCAGATTTTGTAAAAATGTGTGAATGTATTCACTTCCAGTCCCCAAACCAATATTTAGTATTTGTCCTGATACAAACTGGCACAGTGAAAAGGTGACCTTAAAATAGGGGATTCTGGGGTGTGGGAAATGTGTGTGTGTGTTGAGAGTGTGAGAGAGGGGCCTTGTGACAGGAGGCACACTTGTTCAGTTCCTGTGAACACCCAACCTCCACAATGAGAGATGCAGGCTCTAGGTCTGCCCAGAGCAGGACACCCTGTCACCTGGGAGCCAGGGTGCCCAATGGGTCTCCTGGAGGAGCAGGTGTCTGTGGGTCCAGGGGAACTGGATTCAGTTCCCAAACCACAGAATTTCCTTCTGAAATTGCATGAGTCTAGGTAATTGTAGGAGACTCTAACACAGACTGTCTTGGAAGAAGCATTCGGTCTGTGCATTCACTGGATGTTCAGGCTGCTGACTGACCTCTGACACTCTGTGTCCATCGCTCAGTGAAGTCACCCCTGAAAGGTGGTGCGGTTTGTCACATTGCAGGCCATGATCATTGCAACATCAGAGACAAGGTGCAGTGCAGAGAGCTCACCTGGACAATGCGAAACCCTATTCATGGGGGGACTCCATCTCTGAAATACACCTGCCCGGGGCTCCCTTCCAGATGCCTGGATGCGGCAGCAGGTGTGGGGGCTGAAGGATGGGAGGATTCCATTCATCCCAGGGCAGTGTTCAGAATAGCCACTCCACTGGAAACAAGCTGGCAAAGCTTTTGTTCTGTCATGCAATTATGTTGTCAGTCTACAGCACATACTAAGGCATCTGTCAATCCTGAAGGAAATAGACCTTGAATATTCATTGGAAGGACTGACGCTGAAGCTGCGGCTCCAGTACTTTGGCCACCCGATGTAAAGGAGCTGACTCATTGGAAAATATCTTGATGCTGGGAAGTACTGAGAGCAGGAGAAGAAGAGGGTGACAGAAGATGAGATGGTTGGATGGCATCACTGACTCAATGTTTGAGCAAGCTCACAGAGATAGTGAAGTGCAGGAAAGCCTCGTGCGCTGCAGTCCATGGGGTTGCAACAAGTTGGACATGACTTAGTGACTGAAAAACCACAATGGAGTCTGTGTGTAGAATTTGGACAGCAACCTTCCAGAATTGCTGCCTGGAGAGGCAGGGTCTGCGGAGGCCCTGCCATGGTGGAATAGGCACATCACACCCGGGAAGATCCAGTTCCGCTGGCCCATGTGCTAGCCCAAGCTGATTGATATCAGGGCCCTGGCTGGTGGCTTCTCTGTGCTTCTGACTGTGAGCGGGGCTCCCACAGGGGGCATGGCTGCCGTCCACCGTGGCCAGCTCCCGCTCCTGATGAGTTTGCAGGAATCCCTGGACCTGGGAGGAAACCGAGAATCTCCTGTGGGTCCCATGTTCTCCTTGGGTTTGGCTCATGGCCTCCCCAACACAACTTCTGAGAGTTGACCCGGCCTCTACTCTGTGTTTTAGCAGAATTTGTTCCATGGATTTTATTCTTCCTAATTCAGTCTTAGAGAAAGATAGTTAAAAGAAATTTAATTTTAAAAAATAAATAAAAAGCATTCCCCCCCACACACACACACAAAAAGAAGTTCTCTCTTCTGTTTGGGACATCTAACTAACCAAAATATAGTAAATAAAAACAATAATACCACTGTCATTACACCTGAAGTACCATAAACTTAGAGACCAGTGATCTTGCAGCTTAAGACCCAGAGGAGTCATTCTGTAGATGAGGTGAAACCTTCAGATCCTTGTGACCCAATCACATGTATAGAATCTGTCATTCTGGAACTTCATGGAATTCCCATTCCACCGTGCAGGTTCATCTTAGCTAGCCCATGAATGGTGTTTTCCGTGGTTTAGTGTGTGAGACAGTCACTTGTCCAGAACTGAAAACAGCCACCATGGCATGGAATTCCTGATTCTGCTACTGACTCTCAAGAACAATTTTAAGCAGTTGGAGAATTACCCACTCCATAGTAATGCTTGTCCTCAGCAGGAAGAAAATGGAGAATTAAAATGTAATGTTCTAGGAATGTGGAAATAATAGAATTTGTCATTAAAAACTTAAACTAAAAGAAAATACATCCATTCCTTTAAGATACATCTCTCTGTCTGTCAACCCATCCATTGAATTAAAAATCATGTGCAGTTACAGTTTTACCGTATTCTACCTAAATCACTTGCTCCTTTTAGCCAGAGCTCTCAGGTTCTGATTTGTGGCAGATTATTAAATTAATGAGTCGGATTGAAGTAAAAATAAAATAATCCACATGGTCTTCACTCTGAGATTTTTTGCCCACATTTTGATGGAACCATTTCTGACACATTTGTCAGGAAATCCAGCCTTCTAACCTAGGTGCAATGATACTGGCTGCACAATTGCCTAAAAGTGTTTAGTGATCTTGTTTAAGCTGAAGCCAAATGCTAATGAAAAAGAAACAAGCAAACACAAAACCCAGAGGCCTGGCATCCCAGTGTGAGGTCTCCCAGATAATCACATCACTTTATTTAATTTAGGAGATACTTTCTCTTGAAACGTGCAGGGCTGCCCTCATCGCTCATCCCAATTCTCTCTCTCTCTCTCTCTTTTTTTTTTTTTCAGTTAATAGAGTTTCTTGTCCTTCCTTTGCTGCTGATTGTGCTCACTGGAGGGCTTCCCAGGTGGTGCTAGTGGTAAAGAACCTGCCTGCCAATGTAGGAGACTAGAGACATGGGTTTGATCCCTGGACTGGGAAGATCCCCTGGAGGAGGGCATGGCACTCACTCCAGTATTCTCGCCTGGAGAATCCCATGGACAGAGGAGCCTGGTGGACTATAGTCCATGGGGTGGCAAACAAATGACTAGAGCAGCTTAGCGCGCGTGCACCAGTGCTCACTGGAACGCTAATAGTTGAATGCAGCCCAGATTCGGGAAGCTGCACAACACGGAGTGTGAACTGTGCAAGGCTGTAACCAAAAGGCTAAAATGGGTGCCCTTCTGGAAAATGAATAGTTTGGTCCCATAACTCTATAATCTTCATTTTAACTGAGACTTTAAAAATAAATCAAATCAAGGTTCTCAATACAGGGACTAGGCGCCTTGATCTGGCTAATGGTGTGCTCCCTTTAGGCCTTCAGTGTTGCCTCTGTCAGGGTGTCTGATGCCCGGCCTGGCTACATGTCCGCTCCCCATTCCTCACCTCTTTAAGATGAAACTCCCTGGGATGCTTTCTGTATCAGGCCTCTTATGACTGTCTTACTCCTCGTGGAATCCCCAGCACTGCTGGCCCAAAAACATGACTCAAATGGATGTTTCCTGAAATTGGATTTATTTTATAACACCAGTCCTTCCTCTAGAATTTCGTAAATAGTTCAGGAATCTAATCTCTCACTGGAAATCCTTCCATACTTTTCCTTGCTACACATATTCAGTAAGGTAATGGAACTTACATTAATTCCAAGTGTCTCTTCCTTTCTTTTGGCTTTTATTTACCAGATAAATACCATAAAATATGAATGAAAAATCAGTAGAAGAAATAAATGGAAAAACCATAACTAGGGGATACCCTTTAATAATTTTCTATTTGAAATATTACTTATGTTCCCACAACTGTTGAGAAAAATTAAGCTGAAAAGGAAAACATATCATATATATATATGTATATAATGTTTGTATTCAAGGCTGTTAGTTACTTGACAGTAAAGGTAAATTATGAATGTGTTGCTTCTATAACTTTTTATTGATATATAGTCCACTGATATTGTGTTAGTCTCTTCTCTACAGCAGAGTGACTCAGTTACACATGATACATAATCTGTTTCACGTTCTTCTCCATTCTGGTGTATTCCAGGCTGTTCCATGTGGCTCCCTGTGCTAAACAGGAGGACCCTGTTGTTTGTCCATAAATGTGGTGCTTTTACAGAAGACATATTCTCCAGCGTGTTTTTCTT
Organism: Ovis aries; assembly: GCF_016772045.2. Classification (NCBI taxonomy): domain Eukaryota; kingdom Metazoa; phylum Chordata; class Mammalia; order Artiodactyla; family Bovidae; genus Ovis; species Ovis aries. The sequence continues at coordinate 2,363,331 of NC_056079.1, read as the reverse complement.
GGTTTTGTTCATTTTCCAGCCGGCCACTGTGGCTCCCCAGACCCCATCGTGAATGGCCACATCAGCGGCGATGGCTTCAGTTACAGGGACACAGTGGTTTATCAGTGCAACCCCGGCTTCCGGCTCATAGGGACTTCTGTCCGGATATGCTTACAAGACCACAAGTGGTCCGGACACACCCCAGTCTGTGTCCGTAAGTACCTTCTGTGAACTGTTTGGGTGGTGTTTCCCTTAGGGGTGTTTTCCTTTTGTCATTAAGCTGTAGCACAGACATGTTCGATCTCAGAGGAGAAGATGGAGCGCTGGCGGGAGAGAGAGAACTTGGGCCCTCCCCCACTGCTGTCTCTGGTCCTCCTCCCGTTCCATGTTTTCCCAGCCCTCTGCCAGCCTCCCATCCACATTGTGTTTGCTTACCAGCTCATCTCAGAGGGGTTCCAGGATGAGGATGTCAGGCATTTATTCCCCTAGATGTCACCACAGGACGACCAGGTGGACACCTCTGACTAGTGGAGGGTAGAGCTGCTGAGCCCGAGTCTGCAGATCACCGTCGCAGGTGCCCCCGTGTCCACCTCGTCTTCTGTGCTGTTTTGTGTTTCTGTCCTTGCTTCGTCAAGAACACAGACAGCTTTGAACGCAGTCCTTCCTTTCGTAGAAGGTGAAGCTATGTAACAACTGTCCTCAAACTTTCTAACTTCAAAGGCAAATGCCAGCTCCTATTTTTAGAAGAGATTGTACCTCCATTGCAAATTTCCTCGTAAACCAATTTTTCCTAATATGTTCTCTATTTTCCTAAATAAAGGGAACGTTGATGTAAGTTTACGAAAGTGACGGATTTTCTCTGTGATAGTGCTATGGTAAATGTACAAAGGTCAAGGGTGAAAGTTTTACTTGAAAGGGAAAATGGTTGACAAGATGAGTGAGAAGAACACCAGTTTTACAGCTGTAATGTGTTTCTTTTGAAAGGGCCAGTCAAGAGTATCTTCCTGATTTGTGTTACTGTGATTGTGGGCATCACAGTTGACTGCATAAATGGGGGATGTCAAAGAAAATAGGATTTGAGCATACACACATTTTTGCTAATTTCATGATGTTTACATTGATTTTGGAATAATTTATAAATACATAATTTAAATTTTCAGCTAAATTCCTTTAATGTTTCAAAATGAGAGTTCCACAAAATTAGCTTGATGTTTTCTAAGGGAAACATATTCAAAACTCGTGATTAACAGAAAAATTTTGCATCTTGTTTCTCTTTGTTTTATTTCAAAGTTACTTGATATCCCATCATGAAGTAAATAAGAAATTATGATATAAACAAAGGCAGGTGCTGGTTATTTTCCACAATTATTTATAATAAAAACCTGTGGGTTCAACCCATGACTCTTCCTCTGATTTCTGCTTCCAAATATAAACACAATCTGTAACATATCTGATCCACTGTCAACCCTCTAATTAACACGTTTAACACATATGATATGTATGAATAAAGAATTCCAGGTGAAGGTGATGACTTGTTCATCTCTGACCACCATGTGGACCTGCCTTCCTCCACAGCCATCACCTGCGGACACCCGGGGAACCCCGCCCACGGGTCGACCAATGGCAGCGAGTTCAACCTGAACGATGTGGTGAACTTCACCTGCAACCCCGGCTACCTGCTGCAGGGCGCGTCTCGAGCCCAGTGTCGGAGCAATGGCCAGTGGAGCAGCCCCCTGCCCACCTGCCGAGGTAGGAGATCCCCCGGGCAGTGGGGGCAACCACGCAGCAGGGGGCCTGTCTGCCTGCTTGGAGGGCTTCTGCACCCACTTTCCACGTGGTGGAATAACGTTTCTGAGAATGACACACAGATCTCTCCGTGGTCTGACCTTTGGCCAGATATTCAGTCATAAAACCCTGGGACTCTGTGCTTCAAAGACTTCTTCCATTTACCCTTCTCCTCACTTAGACACTCATTTATCTCTACCACGTATATTCCATGCCTTTGGTCCTTACAATTCTAGACTTAGGGATGTACTTAAGAAGTTCTAACTGCTTTTAGATCTCAGGTCTTCCCTGATAGCTCAGTTGGTAAAGAATCCACTGGCAATGTGGGAGACCTGGGTTTGATCCCTGGATTGGGAAGATCCCCTGGAGAAGGGAATGGCTACTCATTTAGCATTCTGGCCTGGAGAATTCCATAGACTGTATAGTCCGTGGGGTTGCAAAGAGGTGAACACAACTGAGCAACTTTCACGCTCACACTTAGATCTCAAGTTTTAGAAATTTGCTTCTTTAAAAATTGTCACACAGATTTGGATTAACACTTAAATTTCCAAGGAAATGCTGCTCTGTAGTTTTTGAGTTTTTAAGAGTTTAGAGAACTTGGACATTGACAGGTTCATCTTGTAGTCTTTAGTTCATGCTATTTAAGATTTTGCTCCAATTACCTTCCATTAAAACATCTCTCATACTGAAGGTGAACGTTCTTCCATGTGAAGGTGAAGTTTCATTTCTGTTTGTTTTTGGTAATAACAGTATTAAAGCCAGACACATACAAAGGTCCCGTGCTCTGACAATCATCCACCTTCCCACTGGGTACACAAGGGAGCTCTATTCAAAAGCAATAGCAGGATGGGAATTCAGGCTGTGCTTCAAAAGGCAGTTACTTGAATTTGGCTACCTACCTGTCCATGCTGGCACACGTCTATATCAGAGTGCTTGGCTGCAGCTCAAAAACAGAGTAATGCCTCCTCATTCCACTTCCCTCTAAAACTCCCTTTTCAACATGAGAAAGTCTTACCATGAAGAGCAGACCCCCAGGTTCCTCGTTCTCACTGTCTCCAGAAGGCAGGCTTCAGGTGTGTCCTACTGGGGGAGGAGAAGTGAAGTGTTAGTCACTCAGTCACATCTGACTTTTTTGTGACCCCACAGACTGTAGCCCACCAGGCTTCTCTGTCCATGGGATTCTCCAGGCAAGAATACTAGAGTGAATTGCCATTCCCTTCTCCAGAGGATCTTCCTGGCCCAGGGATCGAACCTGGGTCTCCTGCATTGCAGGCAGATTCTTTACCATTTGAGCCTCAGGGAAGTCCTGGGGAAGGAAAGGGTGGAGTATCTCACAGAGATGCCCCTGGTTTCTCATCCCAAAGCTCATGCTGGTCTCCTGACAATGTGGGGCATCTGATCAGCCTGGACATTGGCAGGTTAACCTTGTAGATTACATGTTATCATTAATCCTATTAGGCAGGGGCAGTGATTGAGATGACTGGAGTTAGGGGATGCTTGGAATGTTTGAGCTGGCACAACTAGTTGGCTTCTACATATGGCTGGCCCCTCCCCTTCAGTGGGACACTCCAGCAGCCCCTAGTGCTTCCTGAGCATGGTGTAGGCATGGCTGTGATAGCCGTGGTGACTCACTCACCCCCTCTCACAGGGAAGCACGGGGCCCACGTGTCTGCCCCGAGCCCTGGGCACTTGGATGGCAGTGGAGAGACTGGGCTATGGTGTCCACCACTTGTTCCAGCAACTGCAGAGATAAGCTAAAGGTTCAGTTCAGTCACTCAGTCATGTCCCACTCTTTGCGACTCCATGAACTGTAGCACGCCAGGCCTCCCTGTCCATCACCAACTCCCAGAGCCTACTCAAACTCATGTCCATTGAATCGGTGATGCCATCCAAACATCTCATCCACTGTCATATCCTTCTCCTGCCCTCAATCTTTCCCAGCATCAGGGTCTTTTCTAATGGGTCAGCTCTTCACATCAGGTGGCCAAAGTATTGGAGCTTCAGCTTCAGCATCACTCCTTCCAAGGAATATTCAGGACTGATTTCCTTTAGGATGGACTGGTTGGATCTCCTTGCAGTCCAAGGGACTCTCAAGAGTCTTCTCCAATACCACAGTTCAAAAGCATCAGTTCTTCAGTGCTCAGCTTTCTTTATGTCCAGTTCTCACATCTATACATGACCACTGGAAAAACCATAGCTCTGACTAGAGGGACCTAGCTAAAGGTAAAAAGCTTTAATCAAACTGTTTTCTCTATCCACTATAACAGGGAAAGATAGCTCAACTGTAAGAATGATTAAAAATGGAGGCACATAAATTTGGGTCCAGTTAATCTTCACGGGGGGTTATGGCATAGCTGTGTCTTTGATGTCTTAGGCTTGAAGGGATGTCTAGATCCATTCCTCCAGAACCCTTCTCCTCAACCTAACATTTATTAAGCGACTGAGCGACTTCACTTTCACTTCCGACTTTCATGCATTGGAGAAGGAAATGGCAACCCACTCCAGTGTTCTTGCCTGGAGAATCCCAGGGATGGGGGAGCCTGGTAGGCTGCATCTATGGGGTCGCACAGAGTCGGACACAACTGAAGCGACTTAGCGGCAGCAAGTGTGTTCTGAGTGCTATGCCATACACTGTCAACACAGAGCTGGCTGAAATAATTCATACCTTTAAGCCAATAATAATTTAGAGATCAGGGCTGGTTAATTAGGGAGAAAGGCCCCCAGCAACTGTGATTACCCACTGGACATGGGACATTCTGGCTAAAGGAAAGATGGAATAAATTCAAAGAGCAGGCTTTTAATTATCAAAATATCTTTTCTGTACCTCATTTTCCTTTGTCGTAGCTTAGTTGCTAAGTCATGTCTATACTCCTGTGCAAACCCCATGGACTGTACCTGCCAGGATCATCTGTCCACAGGTTTTCCCAGGCAAGAATACTGGAGTGGGTTGCCATTTCCTTCTCCATCATTTTCACCCAACTTATGCCAAAGCAACAGAGAAGAAATCAAATGCCTGTCATTTAAAAATAGTTCTTGGTGTTTTGGGCTTCCCTTGTGGCTCAGCTGATAAAGAATCCACCTGCAATGCAAGAGACCTGGGTTCAGTTCCTGGGTTTGGAATATCCCCTGAAGAAGGGAAAGGTTACCAACTCCAGTATTCTGGCCTGGAGAATTCCATGGACTGTATAATCCACAGAGTCGCGAAGAATCAGACACAACTGAGCAACTTTCACTTTCACTTGGTGTTTTACAATAGGTGCTGGTCCTTTAGCAGTCTATGGCTCAGTGTGAAGGAGGTCAGGGTTCTTTTTAATGACTTCAGTGTTAACTTTGACTTGTCTTTTCTTCCTGCCTTTTCCTGAAAAATTGGAAAGAACTTTTTTTTTAATAGATTTTTTTTTAGAGCAGTTTTAGATTCATAGCTTTCTTCATAGTGATGCTTTCTAGGGCCCACTATGAACAAAGCTAGTGGAGGTGATGGAATTCCAGCTGAGCTATTTCAAATCCTGAAAGATGATGCTGTGAAAGTGCTACACTCAATATGCCAGCAAATTTGGAAAACTCAGCAGTGGCCACAGGACTGGAAAAGGTCAGTTCTCATTCCAATCCCAAAGAAAGGCAATGCCAAAGAATGCTCAAACTACCACACAGTTGCACTCATCTCACACGCTAGTAAAGTAATGCTCAAAATTCTCCAAGCCAGGCTTCAGCAATATGTGAACTGTGAACTTCCTGATGTTCAAGCTGGTTTTAGAAAAGGCAGAGGAACCAGAAATCAAATTGCCAACATCTGGTGGATCATGGAAAGAGCAAGAGAGTTCCAGAAAAACATCTATTTCTGCTTTATTGACTATGCCAAAGCCTTTGACTACATGGATCACAATAAACTGTGGAAAATTCTGAGAGAGATGGGAATACCAGACCACCTGACCTGCCTCTTGAGAAACCTGTATGCAGGTCAGGAAGCAACAGTTAGAACTGGACATGGACCAACAGACTGGTTCCAAATAGGAAAAGGAGTATGTCAAGTCTGTATACTGTCACCCTGCTTATTTAACTTCTATGCAGAGTACATCATGAGAAACGCTGGACTGGAAGAAACACAAGCTGGAATCAAGATTGCTGGGAGAAATATCAATAACCTCAGATATGCAGATGACACCACCCTTATGGCAGAAAGTGAAGAGGAACTCAAAAGCCTCTTGATGAAAGTGAAAGAGGAGAGTGAAAAAGTTGGCTTAAAGCTCAACATTCAGAAAACGAAGATCATGGCATCCGGTCCCATCACTTCATGGGAAATAGATGGGGAAACAGTGGAAACAGTGGCAGACTTTATTTTGGGGGGCTTCAAAATCACTGCAGATGGTGATTGCAGCCATGAGATTGAAAGACGCTTACTCCTTGGAAGGAAAGTTATGACCAACCTAGATAGCATATTCAAAATCAGAGACATTACTTTGCCAACTAAGATCCATCTAGTCAAGGCTATGGTTTTTCCTGTGGTCATGTATGGATGTGAGAGTTGGACTGTGAAGAAAGCTGAGCACCAAAGAATTGATGCTTTTGAACTGTGGTGTTGGAGAAGACTGTTGAGAGTCCCTCGGACTGCAAGGAGATCCAACCAGTCCATTCTGAAGGAGATCAGCCCTGGGATTTCTTTAGAAGGAATGATGCTGAAGCTGAAACTCCAGTACTTTGGCCACCTCATGCGAAGGGTTGATTCATTGGAAAAGACTCTGGTGCTTGGAGGGATTGGGGGCAGGAAGAGAAGGGGACGACAGAGGATGAGATGGCTGGATGGCATCACTGACTCAATGGACGTGAGTCTGAGTGAACTCCGGGAGTTGGTGATGGACAGGGAGGCCTGGCATGCTGTGATTCATGGGGTCACAAAGAGTCAGACATGACTGAGCCACTGAACTGAACTGAACTGAGGTTCATGGCAAGATTGAGAAGAAGGTGCAGAGGTTTCCCAGTACCCCTTACCCCCACAGTGCACACCCCTAATTATCAACATCCCCACAACGTGGTGCATTTATTAACAGTGATGAACCTACATGGTACACTTTGGCTGTGCTGGGTCTTCGCTGCTGTTTGGGGTTTTCTCTAGTTGTAGTGAGTGATGGCTGCTCTCTAGTTGTGCTGCTCAGGATTCTCTTGTGGTGCCTTCTCTTATAGCAAAGCACGGACTCTAGGGCCTGAGGACAAGCTCAAAGGCTTAGTTGCCCCTTGGCTTGTGGAATTGTCCCAGACCAGGGATTAAACATGTCCCCTGCATTGCAAGGCAGAATCTTAACCACTGGACCACAAGGGAAACCCAGGGTTTTAGTTTTAACATAGGACCTATGGGTTTGGACAGGTGTATGATGCCATGTGGCTTCCCAGGTGGCAATGGTGGTAAAGAACCTGCCTGCCAATGCAGGAGACATTGGAGACTTGAATTCGATCCCTGGGTTTGCAAGATTCCCTGGAGGAGAGCATGGAACTCACTCCAATATTCTTGCCTAGAGAACTCCATGGACAAAGGAGCCTAGTGAGCTACTGTCCATGGGGTCGCAAAGGGTGGGACATGACTGAAGCAACTTAGCATGCACACATGAGGACAGGTAGCTGTCATTGCTGTATCTGCCCAGTGTTTTCACAGCCCTAACATTTCTTTGTTCAGCCTGCTCAGCCCTCCTCCTTCCCCTCAGCACCTGGCAACCCCTGATCTTTTAACCATCTCCATAATTTTGCCTTTTCTAGAATGTCAAGTTGGAACCACAACATGTAACCATTTCAGATCTGAATTTTCATTTAGTGTATGCATTTAAGTTTCCTCTGTGCCTTTTAATGGCTTGATAGTACATTTTTAGGAATGAGCAAAATCCTGTGTCTGGGAAGATCACAGTCTATCTGTAGATTTACCTCCTGAGGGACATCTTGGTTGCTTCCGAGTTTTGACAACTGGAGATAAACCTGCTGTAATCATTACCATGTACGTTTCTGTGTGGACAGAAGTTTTTAACTCCCTTGGGTAAATATTAAGGAACAGGATTTCTGGATTGTATGGTAAGAGTTATGTTTAATTCAGTAAGAAACCTCCAAACTGTCTTCATAACGAGCTGCACAGTCTGATCCCCACCGGCAGCGATGAGAGTTCCGACTCCCCATCAAGTCGGCATCTGCAGTTGTCCACGTTCCGAGTGGCGGCCATTCTGATAGGTGTGCAGTGGCATCTCATCTGTGTTTAATTTGCACCTCCCTGATGACATATGACCTGCAGCATCTTCCCATGTGCTTATTTGCTGTCTGTAAGTCTTCTCTGCTGCGGGGTCAGTTATGGTCTGTGGCTCATTTTTCAGTTGAGCTGTTTTCCATTGTTGAGTTTTAAGAGTTCTTTTTCAGTTTTGGGTAGCCATCCTTTATTAGCTGTGTCTTTTCTAATATTGTCTCTTATCCTGTGACTTGTCTTCTTGTTCTCTTGACCCTACCTTTGGAAGAGCAGACCTTTAAAATGAGTACTTAATTTTAAAAGCTGTCACCTCCAAAACCTCTGATTAAGGGGGAGATGACTGACAAGTATGGTCATCCCAGCCTCGAGGGGATTAGAAATCCCCCAGCGAGTCAGATGCCTCCTGCACGCATTTTCTGTTACTCTCTGTTGCTTTGTGTTGCTTCATTTATGAAGTACGGGGTACTGTCTAATTCACAGAATTTACATGAATATTATTCAGTGAGGAAAAGCATGGTTTTAGAGGTCAGGCTCATAAGGATAGTAAAGTGTCAGAAAAAAAAAAATGACAAGAAATTTTAAAAGTTGAATTTAACAGAAATAACTCCCTTATTAACACAATTTCCAGAGATTCTCCATGTGCCCTGCCTGCATTATGGCCTGATTCTTCTCTGTGTGATTCCTTTCATAATTCTCCAGAAGGTCTAAGGTGTTGTATCTTGTGTAAGCATGCTGTTGTGCTTCATTTCTTCCCCCTTCCAAATGTTGAATACAGTTCCCCCATGTCTAATCCGGTCAGGGTGGGGGGGGCGGGGGCGGGTGGGTGGGAGGGTGGGTGGGGTGGTCAATAAGCTGTGGAATCCTGAGGATGCGTGCTTAGCTCCTGAGTCGTGTCTGAGAATGTGTCTGGCATTGCCACCCGTGGACTGCCATCTGCCAGGCTCCTCTGTCCATGGGATTTCCCAGACAAGAATACTGGAGTAGGTTTCCATTTCCTTCTCTACAGGATCTTTCCAACCCAGGGATTGAACCTGCGTCTCCTGCACTGGCAGGTGGGTTCTTTACCATCTGAGTCCCCTGAGAAGCCAGCCCTATAGTATGTGGTTAATGATGGGAAAGAGAAACTGCACCAGAACTTTGCACTGAAACTCCAGGTAAATCTGTGCTCAGTGAGGCTGATTTAGATGCAGACTTCCACAGTCTCTCCACTGTGAGTCACATTTTATCCTCAGACTCGCCCCTCCCCATAAGGAAGCTCAGACCGTGCCTGATGCATTTGTGATAAATCAGATCACCGTCATCAAGGAACTGGGAAAGATTGAAGGCAGGAAGAGATGGGGATGACAGAGGATAAGATGGTTGGATGGCATCACTGACTCAATGGACATGGTTTGAGCAAACTCCAGAAAACAGTGAAGGATAGAGGAGCCTGGCATGCTGCAGTCCATGGGGTCACAAAGAGTTGGACACGACTGAGCGACGGATTTACAACAACCTACAGGAAATGACTCAACCCCCATGCTACCTTTACAAACAGGACCAGGAAAATGAATACATGAAAAAGCCACCCTTTCCTACTAATAGTAATATCTTTCTGGAGTAAATAAGTTATATGGCTGCAGACTTTGCAACACAGAATGAAAATAGACGTTGTCGTGTCTACTCTAAGAGTCGGGTTTACATCTGCTGTTTCGAGGCCCTGTTGCTAAAGAAGAGCATTCTCTGAGTCTTTGTCTCTGAAATTCCAAAATACGTGTCAAGTTCAAGGAAAAGAAATGAGGTAGACCCAAGTCTGACAGTCTTAGGATGAGCCACAGTGTTTTATTTCCTCATGTAAAAATGTTTGTGTTACAGGCAAACATTAGGAGGTTTTATTTTTTTCCATGTTATCTACAGTTTTGTAGGACTGGTCATTTTAATGCAGAGAATATATGTACTTTGCTGTTACATACATGAGAATAAAGAAAATTAAGAAACTATGGGGTGAGTGAAGGCTCTGTTCTGATTAGAGAGGAATCGAAAGGGAAACAAGCAAACAAAACAAAAGCTTATTAAACTCATAACTGAATCTGGAACTGTTTACTTCAGATTGGGACTCTAACCCACACGGCTGGGACTCTAACCCAGTCAAAACCCAGTTTTGGACTTGAATCTACATGGCTGGGACTCAAACCCAGCCAAAACCCACAGTACCTGGTTTCAGGACCTAATGAAGCTCAGGTTCTTGATGTCTCATCCTGGAAAGAATTCAGTGAGAGACAAAGTGATAGGTAGGAAGTTAATTTATTCAGATACAGAGAGAAGCACACTCCACAGCTGAGTGTGGGCCCTCGCACAGGGCGAATGCGGCCACGAAATTTGGTGTGGTTGGTTCTTACAGGCTTGGTAATTGCATATGCTAATGAGTGGGAGGATTATTTCAACTATTTTTCAGAAGGGGGGAGATTTCCAGGATCTGGGCCACTGCCTCCTCCCGGTCTTGTAACGGTCCCATGGAGCTGCCATGGCACTTGTGGTGTGCCATTTCACTTGTTGATTGAGGATTAAGGTCTAGTCTTGTGTGTCGTCTTGGTCCTGCTTGATTCTGATCGGTATATGTTGTGTTCTTGGGCTATGTCACCCTCTCAAAAGTTGTGTCCTGCCACTTTCCCTCCTGTTACAAATCCAGGGTCTTAGAGTGAGTTAATCCTCAACTTCACTGGAGAACATCAGTTTTCTTCTACAACCGGGCAAAGAAAGTCTGGGTTTCTGTGAGTTCTAAGTAAACCAGGGCATGTGACACGCTTAGCACAGTGCCCGATGCACAGTAGGTTCTCAGTGTCCCTACCCCGACCTGTCTCTGAAATTTAACTAAAATCAATAACAATCAATTAGAATGTTTCTTCTTTATCCAACCTGAATGTCTCATTACACCTAAAATCAGTTTCTTTATTCTTATCAGTTATTGATAAAAAATGAAAGGTAACCTTCATGTATTTGAAAAATCCTCATAATAAATTGTTTTTTGTTTTTTTCCCCTGTGACCAGTAATCTTATATTTAAATTTTGATTCATGCAGTTAGTAAACAAGCTGAAAACATTTATTCTGTGCCGTACACTGAACACTGCCGAGTCATCTCACCTTCAGTTGTCCTCTCAAGTTTGCATAATCCCTTCTATCGGAAAATTTAAAAACAAATATTACTCAAAACTCTAATCAACTACGAATGTGTTTTTTTTTTAAATGAGTGAACTAATCCTTACCCATTTTTTTCTTATAGCCAAAGAATTTAATTTGGCTATAGTTTCCCTTATGAAGTATCATTTTCTTATATTTCCTGTTTGTGATCAGATTTTTAATGAATCATAAAAGAAAATAAATAAGCAAGAAACAGGAGTAAACATAGAAAAAGAAATGTAAACACAAACTGTAAGATAAAATGAAAGAATTAAGAAGATAAGGAAATGGTTCTTTCCTCCCTCCTCCCTCCCTCCTCCTCTCCCGTCCCTCCTCCCTTTTCTCACAAAGCCCTACGCCCACTGCAGGAGGTTCAGGAGTCTGCAGGTAGTCCGGAGCTCTGAGCCTCACCTAGCTCTGGTATAGCCACCTTTGTGACCTCAGACGTGCTGCTGATCCATTCCATGAATGTCTTAACCCCCAGTAAACACAAACGTCCCCCGGGACTCCAGGTGGGCTGCATGTGTGGCACGATGTCTCCCTTTCTCCCCAGCTGAGGACTTCCTGTTCTGCGTCAGGTTTGAACACCTGAACATCACGGCCAGGTCTCTGTGCTTAGCGTGTTGAGGGGTGTGATGCTGGGATGTGGGAAGACCCCGACAGTGAGTCTGCTACCGGTTTCGCTCTGATGTGTTACCCTCTGCTAGACACTATGTCTCCAACCAGAAGAGTGTAGCAGTTGCTGCAGGTCTGAAATGCGGGTGAGAGCATGGCTCCCGCAGCTGCCTGTTCAGTCCTGGGCAGTCAGAATGCAGACAGTTCTGGCCCCTTCTCTCCTCTGCACCTGTGGCGGCTGGTCCCCTTCCCGACGCCAGCAGGCGCTCAAGCTCGGAGAACACGTCCCCTGTCCCTGTGGTTTCTACAGGGGAAGACCTCAAACCAGCGGTCACCTTATTTTACATTCTATTAAGTGTTGATGGAAGGCTTCTCAGGTGGTGCTAGTGGTAAAGAACCTGTCTGCCAATGGAGGAGACATAAGAGATGTGGGTTCAGTCCCTGGGTTGGGAAGATCCCCTGGGGGAAAGGCATGGCAACCCAGTCCAGTATTCTTGCCTGGGAAATCCCTGGATGGAGGAGGCTGGCAGGCTAAAGTCCATGGGGTCACAAAGAGTTAGACACGATTGAGGCGACTTAGCACAGACATTTAACAGAAATCACTGCGGGCACATATTGGTGCATTAATACATGTTGATGGGGGTAGGGGGTAGAATTAATCTGTGTGTCCCAGGCTGTCCTAAACCCTCACACTCACATACAAAGACTTTAACTTCAGCCATTTCTACTTTAACATTTTCGTAATGTAAAAATATAACCAGGAAAACTAATTTTACACTTTACATTGAAGAAGCTTATTATTAGGAAGCAGTTAAAAGCTATCAGCCTCATGTTAAAATTGCTGTAGAAGCCAATATGTTGCTCGATATTTTTTTTGAAGCCTGGTGACCCAGAGCAGGAAGTGGAGCTCGTCAAGGCTGCAGGAGTTCACACTAAGCCTTGGCTGTGAGGTTGTCATTTTATGAACTTCCCAAAACCACGAAGAGGAGTTCACCTTCTCTGCAGTCCATTTCATTTATAAATGTTGTTGTTGTTGTTTAATCAGCCATGTCTGACTCTTTGTGACCCCCTGGACTTCAGCCCACCGGGCTCCTCTGTCCCCCTGGGATTTCCCAGCTGAGAACACTGGAGTGGGTTGCCATCCTCCCCTCCAGGGCTGTAACTAGAGCTGCATGTAAACTATGTGTCATGTGCTTCCCTCCGCAGTGGTGAACTGCTCCGACCCAGGCTTGGTGGAAAATGCTGTTCGTCACGAGCACCAGAACCTCGCCGGGGGTTTTGAGTATGGAGTGACTGTTGTGTATCAGTGCAAGAGGGGCTTCTACCTGCTGGGATCTTCTGCCCTCACCTGCATGGCGAACGGCCTGTGGGATCGCTCTCTGCCCAAGTGTCTGGGTGAGTGGGGTCGTCTGGCCTTCAAAGAACACTGCCAACACAACATATGTAGTTTTTTTTGTTTTAAATGCTATTCAAAAAGGTATTGATTTTTTTATTGTCTCCTCCTGACCCCATCACAAATCATATTAGTTCTTATGGTATCTTTAAGAGGGCAAGAGACTCAGTCAGCTCTGCCTGGACCCTGCTGTCCCTGTATCCACTCGTCAGTGCTCGTTTCCTGCTTCAGCCGGGCAGGCGGGCAGATCCTCTGGTTCACCCAGGTGCCAGCAGCCTCCAGACTGTGCCTCTCACAACACGCTGCCTCCCTGGGGACCCAGGTTCAGAGATACTGCAAACGGCTATAGAAGCATGGAACACTCTGGGGGCCTCATTTGTCTTGTCAGCACTTCCGGGACAGTCCAGTGTGAGCCTGATAAAGAAGACGGCACCCTGGTTGGCGCTTCCTCATGACCCTTAGGTTTAACCAAGAGGAAGAGCGGGGTGCTCCTCTGGGCCGACAGAACTACAGGTCACAGCTCTGGCTTCCCAGAAAACGTTATTAACAGTATGCAGATGAGCAAGGACACTTTCTTTTTCACCCCAGTAGCTACCTTATACTTTCTTTCCCTTGAAATAGCATATTGTCCTTGTGTTCAGAGAGAATCGTCTTGTGTCTTTTTAAAACAGAGTCTGAAAATGAAGGAAAGGGAGTCACTCTCTTGGTCTTTTAAAAATCAGAAACAAAACCATTCTTAAAATCAATATCTTTTTAGTATTCATTTTTCATGCATACAGAAAATAAGAAATGACAATTACATTATAAATTGAAATACTGAAAAAAGGTGATAGTTCATTTTAGCCCTCATGATTACAGCATTTTTGGTACATTTGCAGAGTGGACTGGTGCTGGAGACTTTTTTCCTGCAAGTCAAGGTCCATCAAAGCCCTTTGAATCTGCCTGGAAACCTGTGCCAAATTCTAAGTGTTACAATACAGTTAATTCTTATGGAGAGAGAGAACGATGACTTTCAAAAACAAATGTACAAGCTTATATGACCCCCCCCCCCCCAAAAAAAAGCTACAAATGTGTTACAATTCTCATCAAATTGTGTGTGTTCTGGTTTCCTGTGCCTTCACACACGGGAACTTTTCAGAGAAATTAGTTTTATTTTCTCCCCAAAGATTTGCCTAGCCTCTTCCCTGGCCTCCCCAAGACTTACATTAGTGGTTGTGATGATGCCACTGTGCCCCAGACCTCCAGGAACCAGCTTTTCACTGATCTCATTTTCCAAATCGGTGAGATCCCCCCACTGTTTTCATTAACCACTGGAGTTATGGGAACTTGGGAACACATGCTTTCCAAGGAGCGCTTTTTTACCACAGACTCTGTAGTGGCTGGCCACCCTCTCTATTTATGATGTTGTATGGCTCACTGCTTTTTTTTTTTCTTTTATTTCACCTGGAACTGATCATTCACCAACCATGTCACTGATTCTGCTCTAGTTAGCTTCTTTTTAGGACTCTAGATAAACTCCTGTTCTCCAATGAGTGGATGCCAGGATGAGAGAGTGTCAGGGGAGGGCAAATGTGACTCAGGGGGGCACTGGGGCCTTTCCGAAACCTGCCTCACTGGTTGGTGTCGCTCTGCAGTTGCTGATGACCAAATGCAATCTCTCTTGGATGTAAAATCAGCTCCCTTCGGATCATTTCTGGCACCCTCAGTCCAGTTAATAGCTTACAGTGAACAATGTTGAATTCATGATCTCCGAAGAAGATTTAGCTTCGGAACCAGGGACCAGGCTTGATCACTCAAGAGATTTTGTATAGCAGAGTTTTATTAAAGTATGAAAAGGGACAGAGAATACCTCTGACATAGACATCAGAAGGGGGACAGAGAGTGCCCCACTTGCTAGTCTTAGGAAAGGGAGTTATATACTTTTTAAATTGGTTATTACAATAAATCAAAAGACTATTTCAAGTTTGTAAAGATCTTACTAGACCCACTCCCACAATTTACATTTTAAGATAACAAGATTAGTCAGGAGGTTTTCAAGAAGGAGAAAGTGTCCTCAAGCATGATTCATTATTGTTATATAATCCTTAGTATAGCATTTAAACTGAGTTATTTGTTATATAACCATCAGTTCCAGGCTTAAAGAAAAAAACATTTTCTTTTATATGACTAAGACTATGGAATGTAGAGGGGAAAAAAAAAAAAAAAAAGATGTTTGTCCTTTCCTCCTCCTTGAGAATTCCAGACCCCTCTCTCCTCCTCGGGAACCTGGAACCTCTTATCAACTTGCCTCTCATTCCTCCCTTTTTTTTTAGGAGAGTTATGTTGCCAAGGGAAAGGGGCATTGTTTTCATTTCATAACTACTTCCTGCTGTTGAGAGGCATTGTCCCTAAATTGTTGAGGCAACATATTCTCCTAACCCTCATATTGAGGGTCTCAGATCCCGGGGCCCCAAGTAATAGTTGAAGGAGGGCATGGCACTTAGAGAAGCCTGGACAGTCATCTGTAGCTTAAAAACTCAGACAGTTAGAAACAAACCCCAATATGCAGGTCTAGATGTAAGGAAAATAGTCATTAAACCAAGTTAAAACATAATCAAAGTTAAAAGTCACATTACGTCCATAGTTACATCAGTCATTCTTAGGACTGTTGGATGTCATTGCAGAGTTAAGGAAAGTCCTTTCCTTGATGAGGAGAAACACACCTTGTTGAGCCTTCAATTGATGAGCAGGAGAGTACTCCACAGACCCAGGAATTAGAAGAATTGTGGAATGCAGCGTAGAAATGAGCCCAGGAAAAGAAGGCATTGTCTTGAGGGTCAAACAGCAGACTCAGGACTTTTGGAGTCATCAAAAGCAAGCCCACATATATTCTCAGGCCCATCCTGGTTCCTGGCTCAAACAGTGGCTTGTTTGACTCAAAGGCTGGGTCAGGAGTTAAGCTCCTAGTAAAGTCTGTTGAAAAGCTAAAAGCTGAGTCACATAGTTAATTCTAAGGCTTCCAGATCTATGACAATATCTGTGCACAAAAGAGATCTGTCACAGAGACACTCCCTTCTTCTTAGCGGCAGCTCAAGCCCTCTTTAAAGCTACAGGTAAAACTTTAAACCAACAGTCTTGTGTTTTCCTGAGTTACCTTATGCAGATGCCTCAATAATGTCATTAGCCTTTTAAACTTTTTCTGAAAATAGGGGTCTCCAGGAACAGTGCAAGTGATATTCTATTCTTAGAGCTTGTGACACCCCTTGAGTTACAGCAGCTTTAAAGACGGAACCATTCTTGCTCTGAACTTTAGAGTTTAAGATCCCACTTACATCATGAGAAGTCAGTACAGTAAGATTTTGTCCATTAGTAAACTTAGGAGCTTTAGTCATTGGCAAAACAAAAGTAGCAATTACCCTTAAGCAATGTGGCCATAGCCTTTTTTCAGGAACAAACACAATAAACTCTGATCCTGTGGGCAAGCTCAAAGCAGGAGCCTTCAAGAGAGAAGTTTGGAGGGCCTTAAAAGCCTTTTGAGTCTCTGGGGGACCAAACCAGCTTGTTGGTTTGGGCCTGCTGAGTTTCAGTTAAAAGTTTATATAAAGGCCCAGCAAGTTCCCCATAACCCAGAATCCAAATGCAGCAATAGCCTGTAATGCCCAAGAATCCTCTCAATTGTCTTAATGGCATTGGTAGAAGATGATTTAATAGAGGTTTAACTCTAGAAAGCAACCTTTAAATCAGTGACTGAAATATATTTGGCTCATTCAGGAACTTCAGAAAATAAGGTATAAGGATCAGGCACTTATTATTTATATATCTTAAATTAGTCTCTGTTTATCATTTGACATTTTTACATCCAAAATAGCAGTGTTGTATGGACTATTACAGAGAATTGATACCCCCGTTCCTTTAAATTTTCAATGATGGGTTTTAACCCTTCCTTAACCTCAGGCTTTAGTGGATACTGCTTTTGATATGGAAATTAGGTGACGGTTTTTGAGCTTTATAACTATAGGAACAGCATTTTGTGCTAGACCCACAGTTTTTCCATCAGCCCACACTTTAGGATTTACATTTTGTTCAGTTAAAAAGAATAGATTCCATATTTATAAAAACAGAGGCCTGGACCTTGTTCGGTATATCCCTCCCCAAAATGAGTGAGGGAGACTCCCCAGCACAATTAGAAACTTGAGAGAATAGCACAGAGTCCCAGCTGCAGCTTAAAGGAAGACTGACATAATAGTGTTTGGCTATCCTGACAGTCGCATTACAGTAGTGGATCAGGAGGAAAGCGGACCAGGGGCTTCCATGAGCACAGAGAAAGTTGCCCCAGGGTCCAAAGGAAAATCAGTTGATTGGTCGCCACAGTTACTAATACCTGGGGTTCCTCAGGTGTAATTAGGAAGGGGGCTTGCTTGGGGACCCCCAGGCACCTTCAGTCCCGATTGTCTTGAGAGTCCAACCTCTGGGGCCTATACGTCGGAGGGCAGTCTCTCCTCCAGTGTGGTCCTTTGCGGACCAGACACAGAGCTGGGGGTGGCTTAGATGCCTGAGGACAATCATGCTTGAGATGCCCCCTTCCCACAGTAATAACAAGTCCGTCCCTTTTCACCTGGGTCCCTCTGGGCATTTTTCCTCAGGCTGTTTCAAATCAGGTTTAACAGCCACTGTTGGGGCTTCAGTCTTTGTCCTGGTTCTTTTTTCTTCCTATTTTCTTCCTCATATTTCCTACCATAATATACTCTCTGAGCCAGCTGCACGTTTTTCTGATTTGGTCCAGGCGCCTGTTTTTGTAGCTTACAGCAGATATCTAGAGCTGACTGAGTGAGAAATCTATCTTTTAAGATAATTTCTCCCTCTGTACTTTCAAGATAAACATCAGTTTTCATTCCAATCCCAAAGAAAGGCAATGCCAAAGAGTGTTCAAACTACCACACAATTGCACTCATCTCACACGCAAGCAAAGTAATACTCAAAATTCTCCAAGCCAGGTTTCAGCAATACGTGAACTATGAACTTCCAGATGTTCAAGCTGGTTTTAGAAAAGGCAGAGGAACCAGAAATCAAACTGTCAACATCTGCTGGATCATCAAAAAAGCAAGAGGGTTTCAGAAAAACATCTATTTCTGCTTTATTAACTATGTCAAAGTCTTTGACTGGATCAAAGTAAACTGTGGAAAATTCTGAAAGTGATGGGAATACCAGACCACCTGACCTGCCTCTTGAGAAACCTGTATGCAGGTCAGGAAGCAACAGTTAGAACTGGACATGGAACAACAGACTGGTTCCAAATAGGAAAAGGAGTACGTCAAGGCTGTCTATTGTCACCATGCTTATTTAACTTACATGCAGAGCACATCATGAGAAACGCTGGGCTGGATGAAGCACAAGCTGAAATCAAGATTGCCGGGAGAAATATCAATAACCTCAGATATGCAGATGACACTACCCTTATGGCAGAAAGCAAAGAGGAACTAAAGAGCCTCTTGAAGGTGAAAGAAGAGAGTGAAAAAGCTGGCTTAAAACTCAACATTCAAAAATCCAATATCATGGCATTCAGGCCAATTACTTCATGGCAAATAGAAGGGGAAACAATGGAAACAGTGACAGACTATTTTCTTGGGCTCCAGAATCATTGCAGATGGTGACTGCAGCCAAGTAATTAAAAGACACTTGCTCCTTGGAAGAAAAGCTATGACCAATCTAGACAGCATATTAAAAAGCAGAGATGTTACTTTGCCGACAAAGGTCTATCTAGTCAAGGGTATGGTTTTTCCAGTAGTCATGCATGGATGTGAGATTTGGACCATAAAGAAAGCTAAGCACTGAAAAAGTGATGCTTTTGAACTGTGGTGTTGGAGAAGACTCTTGAGAGTTCCTTGGACTGCAAGAAGATCCAACTAGTCCATCATAAAGGAAATCAGTCCTGAACATTCACTGGAAAGACTGATGGTGAAGCTGAAACTCCAATACTTTGGCCACCTTATGGGAAGAACTGATTCTCTGGAAAAGACCCTGATGCTGGGAAAGATTGAAGGTGGGAGGAGAAGGGGACGGCAGAGGATGAGATGGTTGGATGGCATCACCAACTCAATGGATGAGTTGGTGATGGACAAGGAAGCCTGGCATGCTGCAGTCCATGGCGTCACAAAGAGTCGGACATGACTGAGTGACTGAGCTGAACTGAACTGATAGAGTTTAAACTTAGTTTTTTTGTTGTGTAATCATCAGTTCCCGGCTTTAAGAAAAAACATTTTATATGACTAAGAAATGTAGAGAAAAAAAAAAAAAAAGACGTTTGTCCTTTCCCCCTCCTTGAGAATTTCAAACCCCTCTCTCCTTTTCAAGAGACCCAGACCCCTCTCTCCTCCTCGGGAACCCCAAACATCTTATCAACCTGCCTAGGAATTGACTGTCTCACAGTTAGCTATTTGATCATGTGTATTATTTTTTAGTGGTTAACCCTAAAAATTTTAGACTTTACAAAAAGAGAGATAGAATACTTTACCATCCTGTGGTATTCTAGATTTTTTCCTTTTTGAGGAGTAATTATGATCAGATGATGGGCCTCATTTGGTATAAAGAAATGAATAGAATACTTGGGTTAAAAATTAATCAGTAATTTATTATTACTTTTTAACTTAAGCATTTTATTTTTATTAAAGTAAAAAATTTAATAGAGGATATATATATATATATATAGCCGATTCACTTTGTTGCACAGAAAAAACTAACATAATATTATAAAGCAACTAGACCCCAATTTAAACGTACTTAAGACAAATACTAACAAGGAAAATTTGTTAGAATGGTCTCTCTAGGCATGTGATCTGGAAGAGGGAGCAGATTTGACTGAGTTTTGTCCCCATGCAAAGCATACTAACTGAAGAAACAATGGTGATAGCTTTGCGGATCTGTGGTAGTCTCTACCATTTTGTATGAACACTGCTTACTTAGTATACAGCTAAGGGCAGATGGAAAAATTTAGGTAGATGTATTTCTTTTTCAAAATATCAATGTCAATTTCTACCTTCAGCAAAGCTACCTTAATAAAAAAACAAACAAAAAGCTTCTCTGACGGACCCTTTCCTGGTCTTCAGTAATGTGTGAGGGAGGGTTGTCTGGAAGTTGATGCTCCTCATCCACAGGGTACCTGGGATGTGTTTTTGTTAATAGATGGTGATCATTTGAGTCTCTGAAGTGCAGTGACCAACACAGAGCAGCTTCACAGGAACAATGTGCTTATTGATTATTTTCTCTTCTTCTTAAGTGATATCGTGTGGACACCCGGGCGTCCCTGCCAACGCCATACTCACAGGAGACCTGTTCACGTACGGGGCCGTGGTCCACTACTCGTGCCGAGGGAGCCGCAGTCTCGTGGGCGACAGCAGCAGAGCCTGCCAGGAGGACAGTCACTGGAGCGGAGCCCTGCCCCACTGCACAGGTGGGCTGGCGCGGGCAGTCGTCCACCGCGCGGACACAGACTGGCGGCACCCGTCTCCAAAGTGGTTACTAACCCATTCCAGCCGAGCACACCCCTGGCACACATCGCCGGCGTCTGCGGCTTCTTCTCTTTGAATGAATGCCTGTCCCAGCACGGTTTCTCCTGCTGGAGCCCCGGGAGCCTCCCACCCCAGCCTGCTCGCCTTGACTCAGCTTGCCCTCCCTTTTCTCTCCTTCTGCTTCCTCTCAGTTCTTACATGTCTTTCCCATCTCCACCATCAACAATCACATCGGTCCTGTTTGGAAAAGAAATCATCTTAATTCTTCCATGAATGTTTCATAATAACTCAGTGGATCACACCTCTTACTTAATTCTTTTATTCCCAACACACCTTCCCCCATCTCCTTGTGGGCGTCCTCACCAGCATCTCCAGTGAGCAATTCCTGCACTCACTGTCCCCAGTGTTTTGTTTCTCCCAAAGAATATCAATTATTGTCACTACCATATTGTAATAAACTATTTTGATTTTAGTTACATATAAACAATTTCTTAGAGTCTTCTACTTTTGTGCTATAATAAGGAAAATCTTTCTCACAGGATTTCTAGAATGTTATATGACTGTGACCATGTTTGATATACATTTACATAAAATTTCATTCTCTTTAAACATAACAGCCCTGTTTTAAACAGCATCGTTTAAAACCATGCCATGTGTTTGTGTTCTGCAGGAAATAACCCTGGATTTTGCGGTGATCCGGGGACCCCAGCCCATGGGTCTCGGCTTGGAGAGGAGTTTAAGGCCAAGAGCCTCCTGCGCTTCTCCTGTGAAATGGGCTACCAGCTGCGGGGCTCGGCCGAGCGGACGTGTCTGCTCAACGGGTCCTGGTCAGGACTGCAGCCCGTGTGTGAGGGTGAGTGGGTCCCAGCCTGAGAGTCAGAGCTGCAGGTGGAAACCAGGTAGCTCACTCTGAAATGACCAGTGACGTTCTGCAACATCTTACAGGTTATGCTGTTTCTACAATTAACCTGTTTTCCCCCCAAACATAAGAGAATCATCAGGAAGTCTTCTCCCGATGACCGTCTCTGTGTGGCGCTCAGGGTGTTATGGCAGGTGAAGGTGCTGTGAGCAGGGCAGGTCCTGACGGGGGCTCCCTGCTGCTGGACGTCATTCCATTCACATGTTATTTCATCTATTGGTGGCCCTTGTCTTAGTTTCTTGAAAACTTAAACAGTGAAAAAAGTAAGCAGTTTGAGAGTAAGTCATGTTTTCCATAGAAATCTCACTCTGTTGCTAGGGTACTACACTATGAGTTCTTCCCCAACAAAATATAAGTGAATTCACTTATTCGAATAGGAGAGCTTAACTAAATTTTACTTTATGATGCATTTATCCCAGACTGTGCAAAGTGAAGTTGCTCAGTCGTGTCCAACTCTTTGCGATCCCATGGACTGTAGTCTATCAGGCTTCTCGTCCAAGGGATTTTCCAGGCAAGAGTACTGGAGTTGCCATTTCCTTTTCCGGGGATCTTCCTGACCCAGGGATTGAACCCAGGTCTCCTGCATTGCGGGCAGACGCTTTAACCTCTGAGCTACCAGGGAAGCCCTATGCTTCCACCAGGGAAGACTATGCAAAGTGCTTTTTAAATAGCATTTAGTTTAGCAAAATGGTATCATCACTGACTCACTGGACATGAGTTAGAGCAAACTTCAGGAGACAGTGAAGGACAGGGAAGCCTGGCATGCTGCAGTCCATGGGTCACAAGGACACAACTTAGCTACTGAATAACAGTTTAGCAAATTCAGAAATTTGAACGGTTCCTATAAAATCCTTTTAAACTTTTTGCTTAAAATCTGTATACAAAAAGAAGTTACTAAAATGTTTTAATACAAAAAGCATTTATCAAAAATACAGTGGTCCACAAAATTGGCTACTTCCAAATTGTACTGTACAGAAATCATTGGAAGTCAGATGACTGATAGTTCAATTACACTCAGGAAAACCACAAATGATGTCTCAGAATAAACAACTAACCCCCTTCCTACTTCTACATACACACTTAACAACTCTTAAATTTGTGGAGAATGTATTGCTTTCTGTTTTTTCTTACTTGCTGACCTAGGTCCATATCTTTGGGGCACATATTATATCTGTAGAAAATGGGATTATCAGTAACTTTTCCATTGCCACAAAGGTTATCCATGACCTATGTACTCAATCCCTTGACTAAGGTTATGCCCCTCCTGATGGATTTACCTTCTTTGAATCTATTTAAAAAAACATTAGATCTTGATGGACATTTCAATAAATTTTAAAAAGAGGTTCGTGAATTACAAGATAAAAACATCTGAAAAATTCTTAAGCATCAAAGAATTTAACTTTCTAATACATTTTCATCACTTTAAATCATGTTTCCTTTTGTTACGAAAGCATCTGAATGCAGAATTCCAAAGAATAGCAAGAAGAGATAAGAAAGCCTTCTTCAGCATTCAGTGCAAAGAAATAGAGGAAAAGAACAGAATGGGAAAGACTAGAGATCTCTTCAAGAAAATTAGAGATACCAAGGAACATTTCATGCAAAGATGGGCTCAATAAAGGACAGAAATGGTATGGACCTAACAGAAGCAGAAGATATTAAGAAGAGATGGCAAGAATACACAGAAGAACTGTACAAAAAAGAACTTCATGACCCAGATAAGCACGATGGTGTGATCACTCATCTAGAGCCAGACATCCTGGAATGTGAAGTCAAGTGGGCCTTAGAAAGCATCACTATGAACAAAGCTAGTGGAGGTGATGGAATTCCAGTGGAGCTATTTCAAATCCTGAAAGATGATGCTGTGAAAGTGTTGCACTCAATATGCCAGCAAATTTGGAAAACTCAGCAGTGGCCACAGGACTGGAAAAGTTCAGTTCTCATTCCAATCCCAAAGAAAGGCAATGCCAAAGAATGCTCAAACTACTGCACAATTGCACTCATCTCACACACCAGTAAAGTAATGCTCAAAATTCTCCAAGCCAGGCTTCAGCAATACGTGAACTATGAACTCCCTGATGTTCAAGCTGGTTTTAGAAAAGGCAGAGGAACCAGAGATCAAATTTCCAACATCCGCTGGATCATGGAAAAAGCAAGAGAGTTTCAGAAAAACATCTATTTCTGCTTTATTGACTATGCCAAAGCCTTTGACTGTATGGATCACAATCAACTGTAGAAAATTCTGAAAGAGATGGGAATACCAGACCACCTGACCTGCCTCTTGAGAAATCTGTATGCAGGTCAGGAAGCAACAGTTAGAACTGGACATGGAACAAGAGACTGGTTCCAAATAGGAAAAGGAGTATGTTAAGGCTGTATACTGTCACCCTGCTTATTTAACTTCTATGCAGAGTACATCATGAGAAACGCTGGACTGGAAGAAACACAAGCTGGAATCAAGATTGCTGGGAGAAATATCAATAACCTCAGATATGCAGATGACACCACCCTTATGGCAGAAAGTGAAGAGGAACTAAAGAGCCTCTTGATGAAAGTGAAAGAGGAGAGTGAAAAAGTTGGCTTAAAGCTCAACATTCAGAAAATGAAGATCATGGCATCTGGTTGCATCACTTTATGGGAAATAGATGGGGAAACAGTGGAAACAGTGTCAGACTTTATTTTCTTGGGTTCCAAAATCACTGCAGAAGGTGATTGCAGCCATGAGATTAAAAGACACTCCTTGGAAGGAAAGCTATGATCAACCTAGATAGCATATTCAAAAGCAGAGACATTACTTTGCCAACAAAGGTCCGTCTAGTCAAGGTTATGGTTTTTCCAGTAGTCATGTATGGATGTGAGCGTTGGACTGTGAAGAAGGCTGAGCACTGAAGAATTGATGAGTTTGAACTGTGGTGTTGGAGAAGACTCTTGAGAGTCCCTTGGACTGCAAGGAGATCCAACCAGTCCATTCTGAAGGAGATCAGCCCTGGGACTTCTTTGGAAGGAATGATGCTAAAGCTGAAACTCCAGTACTTTGGCCACCTCATGCGAAGAGTTGACTCATTGGAAAAGACTCTGATGCTTGGAGGGATTGGGGGCAGGAGGAGAAGGGGACCACAGAGGATGAGATGGCTGGATGGCATCACTGACTCAATGGACATGAGTCTGAATGAACTCCAGGAGTTGGTGATGGACAGGGAGGCCTGGCGTGCTGTGATTCATGGGGTCGCAAAGAGTCAGACACAACTGAGCAACTGAACTGAACTGAACTGAGTCTTTCAATCACAGGCTTACTGACGTAGCTTTCCAAATGGATATATCTTACCAAGTTGTGTAAATGTAACTACATCTTTGGGATAACTCCTAATTCTCTTTCCCAGGAGATTATGATAAATTTGTCATTTATGAGGTAATGGACATGTGAGTAAAGCGATGATAATGAAAATAAAAATACCAATATGACTGCCTCTGTACAAATGGTAGCATTTTGCACTTAGTATGGCCTCCCAGTTGGCTCGGTGGTTGAGAATCCACCTGCCAATGCTGAAGACGCAGGAGACACACGTTCAGTCCCTGAATCGGGAAGATCCCCTGGAGGAGGAAATGGCAACCTGCTCCTGTATTCTTGCCTGGAGAATCCCATGGACACAGGACCCTGGTGGGCTATAGTCCATGTGGTTGCAGAGTCGGACATGAGTGAGTACACAGGTACTCTTACAACAGGGAGCAGTTATCTTTTTTATATATTTCACAGTGAAGACACTACATGTTAGTAACTTGAATTGATCATTCACATTGACTTATCTTGTGTGAGCAGAGATTAAAACCTACAACTATTTAACTCAGTTGGAAGGAATGATGCTAAAGCTGAAACTCCAGTACTTTGGCCACCTCATGCGAAGAGTTGACTCATTGGAAAAGACTCTGATGCTGGGAGGCATTGGGGGCAGGAGGAGAAGGGGACAACAGAGGATGAGATGGCTGTATGGCATCACCGACTCGATGGATGCGAGTCTGAGTGAACTCCGTGAGTTGGTGATGGACACGGAGGCCTGGAGTGCTGCGATTCATGGGGTCGCAAAGAGTCGGACACGACTGAGTGACTGAACTGAACTGAACAGCAATCATCCTAATACAGCCTGCTAAGTGAGCAATATTGATGCCAGTGAACAATAATGTGCATTTGGAATAAGTATGGTGGTATTTTCTTAAAAACTGAGTAAAAGACAATGATATTTTTTGAAAAGGAGGCACATTAAATAAGTGTACTTTAAAAAAGATGTATTTATAAAGAAATTTTAACTTGTAACTTTCAAAATATCTCATTTCCCCCCTAACAACCCTAAATTTAGTCTCTTATTTTGCCTAAGTGTCAGTCTTTTTATGTCTCACCACATCAGGACCTTGATTTAAAAACAGTTATGTTGACCCTGTTGTCTGATCTCCACTTTCATAGGTGTGGTCATCAGTGAAAGCGTCCCTGTCAGGGAAAAAAAAAAAAAGTTAAACATGAATTTGATAGTATCAAATTCAGTATTAGAGGGGACTTTATAAACATTAGGGTATCATTATTATGAGGGATATTCCTTTATTTGTCCAATATATTTGTCTGCATATTAAGTTGAATATATTTCAACAGTCACCTGCTTTAGTTTAGAATTAGTGTCTCACAGGTCACTTTTGAAAATTGCTACATAGTTTTAATGGCAGATATGACTGGAATAAAACAGTGATATGGGTATCTTTTGTTATAAGTTGGATCAGTATAATTCTTTGCTGTTTCAGTTCATACTCATGAACAATAACTGTGTATTGGAAGCAATGAATCAGTTTGTGCAATGGAGTGATGGTCTTAAATAGGCCAACAGCTTGGATTTTTGCAGTGAAATTTTAATTTCTGTCACAGCCGTCAAAGCACTCTGAGCTTTAGAGAGTGTTAGGTATTGTCTGCCTCAGGATTGGTCAACCAATAAACCACTGAACAATCTGTGTTAGAAGGGATTGTAACCCAGACTCATCAGGGAAGAGGGTTATAACTGGTTAGTTTATATCTGACGTAGATAAGTGAAAGTGAAAGTGTTAGTTGCTCAGTTGTGTCTGACTCTTTGTGACCCTGTGGATCATAGCCCACCAGGCTCCTCTGTTCATGGAATTCTCCAGGCAAGAATACTAGAGTGGGTAGCCATTCTCTTCTCCAGGGGATCTTCCCGACCTAGGGATCAAACCTGCGTCTCCTACATGGCAGCTGGCTTCTTTACCATCTGAGCAACCAGGGAAGCATAGGTGCAAGTGTGAAAGCACCAGCAAGTGTGCTCTTTATTCGTCAGACAAGATCTAGTCCAAATAAGATCTGAGAGTATGTGAATTTTGTAACATAATATGATAGGCAATTCCATAAACTTCTATTATAATGGACTTTATTTTGCAATGTGTTTTCTTCCATATTTTAAAGGAGAGTATGTCTTTGTTCACAGGCTAGATTTGAAAGTGGAACATCTAAATAGGCCAGAATATTTGCAAATATTTTCATCATTCTGCGAAAAGGGACTCATGATAAATTCTTCTTCTTAGAATTCACATCCTTTGTATGTCTGTCTGTTGTGCATTATTGTGGGAGGATTAAGAAGGAAAAATAACCATCTTTATGGTAAATAGGTTCAATGAAAAAAAGGCAAAATCCTGTAATGGATTGAGATCACATTGATACACACCCAGCAGCTGCTGAGTTTCCTTGTTTGCTGAGGAAGGAACGTACCTGCTAGATACTCAGAGTGTAGACCTGTCACACCGCCCATCTTAGCTGAAGTCTTCATGCCTAAATACAGCATTGTGGTCATTTAGAGAGACTTAAGGTGCGGCCATTCCAAAGCCAGTCGAGGTCTAGAAATTGTATGGGCTTCCCAATGGCTCAGTGGTAAAGAACTCACCTGCAGTGCAGGAGGCGAAAAAGACTCAGGTTCTGTCCTTGGGTGGAGAAGATCCCCTGGGGCAGGGAATTGCAGTCCACTACAGTATTTTCGCCTGGAAAGTCCCTCAGACAGAGAGAGCCTGGCAGGCTACAGTCCATGGGGTCGCAGAGTCAGACAGGACTGAGCACAAATACAGAGCTTTCATAGACGGGAGCAGGGCGCTACCCGCAGAAACAGCACAGACAGCTCTGACAGGCATCTGCAGGTGGGCTGGCAGTGGTCTCACCAGCGCCGTTCGGCTTTCTAAGTGCAGTCAGTCTTCAGTTCCAGGATCGGTTTGCTCCCGTCTCCTGGAGGCCAGTCCTCAGACTGTGGCAGCCTGTGTCGTGGCTACAGCCTGGTCGTCATGCATTAACTTCTCCACCTGGTGGGGGTTTCCGTTTCTGCAAAAGAGCTCACGGGACAGGCTCACAGTTTTATCTATGGCCCTGGAGGAGGAACTATTAAAGGTCCTTGACTTAATGACTGAACTGTCTTTATTTTGTCTTGCTGGACTGCTTTCTTCGGTTCGGCATTTTCTCACTTCTCTGATTAAACTCATTGTTTGGCTACAGTTTCTCTACAGACGAAAGGCAGGCAGAGGATGTGGGAGTGGGGGGAGGACCACAGTGTCCTTCCGATGACTTTTTAAATAAATGAGCAGTCTGTTATGCAGATGGCCCTCGACCTCTCGAGTTTACCACGTGGTAACGGGTCTCCCCTGCTGTTCTGTCTCGCCACAGCTGTGTCCTGTGGGAACCCGGGGACGCCCACCCACGGCAAGATCATCAGCAGCGATGGCGTGGTGTTCTCCAGCTCGGTGGTCTATGCCTGCTGGGACGGCTACAGGACCTCAGGGCTGACCACTCGCCACTGCACCGCCAACGGGACCTGGACCGGCACGGCCCCCGACTGCACACGTGAGTGGCCACCGTCCTGGCCAAATCCAGGTCCCCACAGCGACTCGTACTTGACTGAGAAAAAGGAGTTGATTTTACAGAGGGCTGTATTGTTTAATCCTTAGGGAAAAAAGGATTATATCATATGTATGTTTGATAATATGACCACTTTCTAAGCACTTTTAGATTTTTCTTCACTTTCTTATTTATATGGTTAAAAATGCAATGCTTTGCCTGCCTGGTTGGGTTGGATATTACAAAACTGAGTTCAGAAAAGGCAAGGTTCCTCCTCTCTGTAGACCAGTTAGTCTGAAGGGAAATGGTGCAGAAAGCCTGGTTCTCTGATCTCAGCCTGTCTCTCTGTCCTTGACTTTGTGGGGTAACCCCTCACGACATCGAGTTAAGGACAGAGCCCAGATGACCGCTGTCATCCGCACAGACAGTTATCAGTGGAGTAGAAATAAGCAGTTCCAAACATGCAGCCTCCTGACTGCCGGCCAGCGAAACTGTCCCTGGAGATAGGCTGGTATTGCTGTGCTCAGCCAAGGCATCATAGCTCTGAAAAGCAGCTTAAGGAGAGTCAAGCAGACACCAGGAATAAGTCATCCCGTGATGATACTGTGTCTCTCCATTTGTCTGTTATCTGCTAATTAGTCATCAGCTGTGGAGACCCAGGGACCCTGGCTAACGGCATCCAGTTCGGGACAGATTTCACCTTCAACAAGACTGTCAGCTACCAGTGCAACCCTGGCTACACCATGGAGCCTGCCACATCCCCCACCATCCGCTGCACCAAGGACAGTACCTGGAATCACAGCAAACCGACCTGCAAAGGTGAGTCTTGGGGCTTCTCTTGTGCGTCACTCACATGTGGAGAGTCTTTATTGAGTTAACATTTTACATCAGTTTGCAAGCATCGGTGTAGACCTTCTATGTGCTCAGCATTCCTGTAAACTCATTCGCAAATATTAAATCACTTCCTTTCTTACTACCTTAATCTTGGTTTTACAGCCCGGAGACTGACTCACAGAGAGCTGCAGTAAATTCTCAAGGTCGCAGGTGGTGTCTTGGAGACATCGGGCTTCAGGGACAACTCTGGAGTCTGTGCTGTGAACCCAGCTCTGCTGTCTCGGTGTGCGTGGCTGTGTTGAGTCTGTGGCCATCATCACGGGGTTGGGGAGGCGGGTCAGAGCTGATCATCAGATAGGGCAGAACAGTGGCAGAGCCTGCCAGTGTCCAGATGCCTGGTGGGCCTTGATAGCTGACACTAAGGAAGCCCCACCATGAGGAGGGAGTACAGGGAGGTTTCCGACTTGGCTGGTGGACTTTCCAGGGAGAAAGCAAGCAGGCGGAAGGGGTCTGGGGGAAGTAGGAGGGCTGGCGGACCGCGGATGCAGGGCTGATCTGCAGGGTGAGCATCTCCACCAGCTCCAGAGGGAGCTGCAGGCCTTCTCGGCTGGGCGGGAGGGGCAGGGGCAGGATAGGGCATGGAGGCCGGCAGTGACCACACAGGAGAAAGGGGCGCCTTATCGTCGTTAGACGAGGGACGGGGGAGAGCTGCGAGCTGGAGTAGCAGGAAACCTCAGGAGGAAGGTGCGTCCTGTTGAGTCTTGTGAGGTCAGAGGAGCCCCCACGCCGAGGGCCATTTACCCACTTCCGGCCTGGGCGGTTTGGGCACATCCTGGTTTCCTCCCATCAGAGGGTGAGGAGCCCTGTCTCGTGTCCTTCTTTCCAGCTGCAGCTATTAACGCCGTGCAGCTCTGTGGCAGGTGCTAAGAGGGTGTTTAATGCAGCTCACACTGTCCTGGTGGGAGCATTCTAGTCCAGTGAGTGTGTCCGTGGCGCTTATCCCTAGAACGTCTGATCTCTGGGCTTCAGATACATTTGTGTCCATCTCGTCCCTCTGTTTAGTGTCTGTTGGATTGACAAGCCTTCCACAGCCAGCCAGGCCCTCATGGAGGAGACCTCTCTCTCCTCCTGCTGGCCACCCTGTCCACTCCTCCCTGGAGCCACGTCACTCATCACTGTTCCCACCTGGGGGCCTTGTCACCTGGTGTCGACCTGTCTATAGACTGTTCCCCCAGTCTTCACTTAGGGGTTCTGCAGAAATCTTTGTTGAATAAGTGAATAGATGGAGAGAAGGTGAATGGCAAGAGGAGGGCCCGTTTCCAGCTTCTGGACGTGCACATGTGGTTGTGTCTGTGTGTTTTTCTCACGTGAGAAAGTGGGAGCACCTGTGAGAAAGTGCAGGTGAGGAAATACAGCTGAGTCTCCTCTCCCATCACCTTCTGTGCCCAGACTGTCAGCGACAAACCTCCTCCAGTATGAAGTCTCGGAGCTCTTGGGTCTTCAGGGAGCTCTTAGACCAGGCGTCACAGAATAATGGCTGGAGTGGGCCAGGCGGATGCCAGCACCAGTGGTCAAGTCACTCCTGGGAAGAGTGCTCTCCCTCGAAGCCCCTGGATGTGACAGGACCCTGGCAAAGTGTTTTCCTACAGGGTCTTGCCAACCACCCAAGTGTTAGTGCTCAATTCTTCAGCAAGTGCATCAGCAGCCTGTGTCTTTTAGAAACTATATGCTGTCTTTATATAAAGACTCTGGAGAAGGAAATGGCGACCCACTCCAGTACTCTTGTCTGGAAAATCCCATGGACAGAGGAGCCTGGTTGGCTACAGTCCACTGGGTCGCCGAGAGCTGGACACGACTGAGCGACTTCACTTCCACTTTCATGACTTCACTTTTTTCTTTTATATAAAGGAAAAAGTACAGATAAAGAAATTCTTACCATCTGTTTATATAAACTCAGATGCTTGTACTCATGTCATAGGACCATGCTTCAGACTGAATATGCCTCTGGTAACCATCGTACAAAGACGTCAGTGGAACAACAGTCTCTCCTTTGTCTTATAGACTGAGCCTTTCTTGTTTAGTCCACCTTCTTTTATGGTGGGATATGTTTTGACTTTCTTTTATGGACTTGATCTAAATTCATGAGGAAATGTTAGAGGAAATTTTATTATTTTGATTTACTATCTTCTTCAGTAATTTGTCTATTAAAGAATTCAGCCCCTTGTAGATGTCTTTTGCAACGTGGGTGAAATTAAAATGTGAGGCCTTGGAGCATTGTATTGTGGTGGAAACTCTAGAATGTTGAATCCTGTTTGTTCTCTGACAGCCGTCACGTGTGGCCAGCCTCCTCCGGTCCAGGACGGGAAGGTGGAAGGAACGGACTTCCGCTGGGGTGCCAGCATCAGCTACAGCTGTGCCCACGGCTTCCAGCTCTCCCAGCCCGCAATCCTCTCCTGCGAAGGCCGAGGGGTCTGGAAAGGCGAGGTCCCCCAGTGCCTGCGTAAGTCCTCGGGAGCACAGACCACGGCACACAAACCTCGGGCTGCAGTCTAAGGAGGAGAGTCTGGGGGACTCGTAGCCAGGGTGCAATAGGTTAAAGACTCCACATTTAAGACCCGTTGCCCAAGGGCAGATTCTGTGCTTTTCTTCATCACTGATTCCTAAGAATTTAAAGTGTATGTGCTTTGTGACCCATTGGACTATGGCCCTCTAGGATCCTCTGTCCATGGGCTTCTCCAGGCAAGAAGACTGGAACGGGTTGCCATTTCCTTCTCCAGGGGATATTCCCTACCCAGGGATCGAACCTGCGTCTCCTGCATTGCAGGCTGATTCTTTACCCACTGAGCTTTCCAGGGCTTAATGGGAGGATTTAATGGAAAGCAGTTAGAGAAGTTGAATAGACTAACGTGACCCAGGAGCACAGACTGTGCACTGACCTCCTGCTTGTCTTCTCTAGCTGTGTTCTGTGGGGACCCCGGCACCCCTGCCGAGGGGCGCCTCAGCGGCAAGAGCTTCACCTACAGATCCGAAGTCTTCTTCCAGTGCAAGTCGCCCCTCCTCCTGGTGGGGTCGTCCCGGAGAGTCTGCCAGGCAGACGGCACCTGGAGTGGCGTCCAGCCCACCTGCATCGGTAATGATGGCAAGACTGCCCTGGGGGTGGGGAGAGGGCGTTTCATTCTAAAGCTGGAGCGTTTGTGGGCACCCAGGTGATGCTCTCCTGCGAGATGCTCTGTGCAGGTGCTGACCAGCCACGCTGATGGCAGGCTCTTTTAAATCCTGCCGCGAAGCCTGGAGTTGACATCGACAATTCATGTAAAAACAGCTCCTAGACTCTCTTACCTTGGCAGCCCCCTCTCTGCCCACGTCAGCTGACAACCGCGATCTTCAGGGGAAAGACCAGTTTGCTGAAGATCTCACTGTTGCCGTGGCACCAGAAGGGCCCCCCACTTCAGAGCCTGACACCCTCTCCCCCAGCCCACCCCCGCTCCCCAGTAAACCGCCTGCTCTGTCAGCCACGGCTGAAAGGGCTACAGGGTCAAGCGAGCTCTGTTGACCTTCCAACATGAAGTGAAATGTACAGGTTAAAAGAGATTCTCTGCATGACCTAAACCCTTCATTTTTAGATTAATCTGTCTCTTAGGAAGGGTTCAGGTGGAAATTATACTGGTCGACAGTCACTGCGTCAGTGACACAGGAACCAGGACCCTCCCTGCCTCCCTCCCAGCCTCCCTCCACCTTGCCCTGCAGACTAAGTGAGTGATGGCCGCCGCTCCGCGCACCCTGCTTCCCCGAGCAGGAGAGGGCCTTCTGCACACACGCAGCAAGCAGGGAATGACTTCTATCCCTGGTGTTTTCTAAGAAAGTAAATATATACTTAAAAATACAGTGTCAACAATAATTTCTTTGAAACACTGCTTTTTCTAATAAAAGTTTACTGCCATTGGGCTAAAACTATTGCTTTATTTTAGCTATTTCTGAAAAACTAAAAAAAAATTTTTTTTCTTCCCCCTAGTAGGTTAGTTTCTCTTGAAAACACTTTTTTGCAGTTACCTATTTTGTTTTCCCATCAGCAGCTGGAGAGCTGACATACTGAAGCCACTCATTGATTGCTGAAGTACTACAGTTTTTTAGAAAAATATCACTGTTGGTCTACCATATGCTTTTATTTTGAACCATTAAATATATTCCACATTTTTAAATCTTAGGAAAATTAGTTTAAGATGTATGACCAAATTAGATGGTGATTAATTAAATCAATAAAAAATAAAAGATCATAATATGCAATTATTGAAGACTATATATATCATTATCTAACCAATACAGTATGTCAGTAGAGAAAACCTAAACCAGAGAATGGAAAAGAATGTGTTTGTTCTGATATAGAAAACAATATTCAGGGCAATTTAGAGTCTGATAAAGCACTAAAGATTAACATTTAAAGAAGTCAGAAAAAAGATGAAAATAGCAATTTAATTTTTAATTTTCTTGCAAAACATCTTGCCCACTTGTCAAAACACAATTTTCTGAATTTTGTAAGGCCTTTTAGTAAAAATATTAGAATTCCTATAATAACCATATCTGGTTCTCTCTGATTTTTTTTTTAATTGTGAATTTCAGATCCTGCTCATAACACCTGTCCAGACCCTGGTACTCCACAGTTTGGAATACAGAATAGCTCAAGAGGATATGAGGTATTCCATTTTTATTTTACTATGGTTTTCTCTATTTGAAAATGTAATTGAAACTTAAATATACATGTGTTTATGTAGCATATCTGATTCATGTTAAATTTGCCCAAATATAGTCCATTCAGAGAGGATTTCTGCTTATTATTTTAACTGTTAGAACTGTGACAACTGTCTCTTATTCACACAGGATTAATTGGTATATGCATTTCTGTTTGAAAGCATGCATATTTCTTTCTGTCAGCTGAATTGACACAGCAAATCTCAAATCAGGGTGATTTTCCATTGATTCACATAAGAAGACCCCACTTGGTGACCAGACAGAATAGGTGAATGACATTAAATTCCAGAGACAAAAACAGGAGAAAATGCCTTCAAAGTACATTAACATGAGTATCAGAGAAATACCTGAAAATGGAAAGTACAGAAGCTTGAAATAAAATATTTCACCATCTTAAGCAACTGAGTGACTTCAGGCTCTCTGATCAGATGGCTTTGAAAGCCAGCGCTAAACATACACACTGCTTTCAGGTTGCTGCTCCCGTTCACTGAGAATAGCAGTCTCTCTTCAGCCACTTCCCCTCCTTTCTCCTGAAGTGTGGACTGTCCTCATTTGATTGCCCTGATGTCACCCTGGCTCCTCCTGGCAGCCTTGGCTCCCTCTGCAAGGACAGCCTCACAGGTCCCCAGGGCTAAATCTAGCGCATTTTATGCAGGGTCTCGTGTGTGGCCTTACAGCTTCAGGTAACATTTTCTGGCATATGCTGAACATATTGCAATACCAGAAAATATAAGATGTGGGTGTTCTCACTAACTCACCGTGAGAAACCCAAGTTGTGGTCACTCCTGGTTCCAAAGATCCCTAACTCGCCTGCATGTGGCCTGTGGTAAGTGAAGCTTCATGACGATTGCTTTCGGTGACGCAGTCCTGTGATTTGCTGTGGGAAGCTAATCGGGAGGGGGGAGCCCACCATTCCCCTTATGACACAGTAGTTACACTGTCCTGGAAAACAGGTTGGACCCAAGGCCAGATTTACTAACCATTTTAAAACCCAGATGCCATCTTTTAGAGAGATGACTGAGACCATCAGAAGAATAGTTCTGGAGGATTCTACGATGGAGTCCTTGTCAATCTCCAAGCCAGTTCCCGCAAGTGCCAAAGTAACTTGCTAACAAGCACTAATTGCTTAGAATAGGACTTGTTGTTTAGTCTCAACGTCATGTCTGACTCTTGCGACCCTAGGGACTGTAGCCCGCCAGGCTTCTCTGTCCATGGGGATTCTCCAGGCAAGAACACTGGAGTGGGTTGCCATTTCCTCCTCCAGGGGATCTTCCCGACCCAGGGATCGAACCCAGGTCTCCTGCACTGGCAGGTGGACTCTTTACTGCCAAGCCACCTGGGAAGCCCAGAATAGGACTAGCAGAGGGGAAAAAAACAGAAAAGGAAAAGAAAATTACCACAAACTAAAGAGAGACAAGGCTAAAACTAAAGAAAAAAGGTATACATTTGTGACACAAATAAACTGCTTCTAAATAATCATGAGTCACTGTATCTAAGACCTCACATGATCCACTGAACAACCTGTACTGTGTCTAACACTGCCAAGCAGGAGATGTGGGTTTGATCCCTTAGTTGGAAAAATCCCCTTAGAAGGAAATGGCAGCTTAATCCAGTATTCTTGTGTGAGAAATACCTTGGACAGAGGAGCTTGGCAGGCTGCAGTCCATGGGGTCACAAAACTGTTGGACACAATTGAGCAACTAAACAAGAACAGGGCTGTCTGGCACTGTGACCCGCGTTTTACACACGCACGTTGACTCAGGCCTGACCCCGGAGCTGCTTCCAGCGCGAGTGTGTCCATGTCACCTCTGAGCTTGCTGCTGGCTCTCCCCTCCAGGTTGGAAGCATGGTGTTTTTCCGGTGCCGAAAAGGTTACCACGTCCAAGGCTCTACAACTCGAACTTGCCTGGCTAACCTGACGTGGAGCGGCATCCAGACAGAGTGCATCCGTAAGTGTGACCCTGTGCAAGGGCAGGGCCTGTCTGTTCTCCAGCAGCTGGAAGGATTCACCTTCCTGAGAAACAGTGAGGGGCTTATTTTTGTTTGCTTTCCATTCCCTAAACTCATTTCTCAGAGTCTTATCCCCTAGAAGCAGCAGCAGCAGCACCCAGAGTTGGCTGAAGTTCGAATCTTGAGTCCCATGCTGCACACCCCTGCGGTATCTGAGGCTCTGGGGGCCAGGGGCAGGTCGGGTGAGGAGGAGCAGGGGGACCCCAGTCTGTAGTCCCCAGGCACCCCCGGTGATACCCAGGCCCCAAAGCCTGAGAAACTGTCCTTAACCAAAGACCGGTGAGTAACATGCTGGTTAACATCACTGAGAGAAAACAGGCATGTGTCCTGTTTTTCTCCCCTAGGAAGTTCACCTCAGGCCACTAAAGACCATGCGACTCCTCAGAGCATTGATACAGGGGCTTAAACTGTTCTTTTTGGAGTCTATATGAATTGATAATTCAAATACTTAGGACCAAGTTTTGTTTTGTGATTTAATCATGAGAATTGGGAGAAATGTAATGATTAGTAATCCGCCTTTCATCCTCTACCAATCTGGGGCAACGTAGTATCTAACTCTTACTAGGTTACCTATATACAAGGATCTTCTGTGTATGTATGTTGTGAATTTTGTCTATTTATGTATCAGCATTTATTTCAAAGCTATCATCTCTATTCTAAATCTTTACATGAATCCCCTGTGAATATTATACAGATATCACACATACATGCATGTATATGTATGTATAGACACATAGGCATGTGTGTGTCTGTGTGTGGAACTAGTTAACATTAGGTCTTCATTACCTTGAAAATTTGGAGAAGGAAATGGAAATGCCTCTAGTATTCTTGCCTGGGAAATCCCATGGACAGAGGAGGCTGGCAGGCTACAGTCTAGGGGTCACAAGAGTTGACCTAGCAACTAAACTACCACCACCTTGAAAGTCTGTCAAAGTGAAAAATATTACAATACTTAAAAAGATTCGATGCATGATACTGGATGCTTGGGGCTGGTGCACTGGGATGACCCAGAGGTATGGTATGGGGAGGGAGGTGGAAGGTGGGTTCAGGATGGGGAACACGTGTATACCCGTGGCAGATTCATGTTGATGTATGGCAAAACCAATACAATATTGTAAAGTAATTAGCCTCCAATTAAAATAAATAAATTTATATTTAAAAAAAGATTGTATTGGTGATGTTAATAATATAAGCTAGTTTTATAATACTTGGCCACATCCTTTATTTGAGACATAAATGTGCATTCTATAAAGAATGATAAGCTATTTGAGATGAAGCATGGGGCTTCCCAGGGGGCGCCAGTGGTAAAGAACCCACCTGCCAGTGCAGGAGACATAAGTAAGTGACATGGGTTTGATCCATGGGTCAGGAAGATCCCTGGGAGGAAGGCATGGCAACCCGCTCCAGTATTCTTGCCTGTGGAATCTCATGAACAAAAGAGTCTGGCAGCTACAGTCCACAGGGTCCCAAAGAGTCAGACATAACCCAAACAATTTAGCACAGCACGCACACAGCACAGCACATTACAACCTTGGGGCTCCCCTGGGGGCTCAGCAGTAAACAATCTGGCTGCCAGTGCAGGAGACGCAGGTTTGATCCTGCGGGGTAGGGAAGAACCCATGTAGAAGGAAATGGCAACCCACTCCAGTATTCTTGCCTGGAAAATCCCATGGACAGAGGAGCCTGGCAGGCTACAGTCCATGGGGTCACAAGAGGCAGACACAACTTAGCCAAGTAAAAAGCAAAAACAATTACAACCTTATTTACTCCTAAATGATATTTTAAATGAAATAAGAATCTATATTTCAATTAATTTTCTAGACACACAGTGGATTTTGGCCAAAATTAATTATTCATTTAACTGAGCAGTAAATTTGCTAGTTGGCACTGGACAAAAATCAAAGCATATTTTAAAATATACATTAATCTGTCTGTGTTTAGTTTAAAGGGCTTCTCTTTTAAGAAATTTAACATATCATTTATCATAGTGTTAATTGTTCAGTCATGTCCAGTTCTGTGACCCCAGGGACTATGGCCCGCCAGGCTCCTCTGTCCATGGAATTCTCTAGGCAAGAATACGAGAGTGAGTAGCCATTCCCTTCTCCAGGGGATGTCCCTGACCCAGAGATGGAACCCAGGTCTCCTGCGTTGCAAACAGAGTGTTTACTATCTGAGCCACCAGGGAGGCCCCACTTACCTTAACAGCATGTCAGAAGTGTTTATTTTAAAGCTATGATTTCTAAATTTCTATTCATAATTACATATACACATGTATGCAAAGGAGACTAGATAGATAGATGATATATAGAAGACAGACAGATAGAGACAGAGAAGGAGAGAGTGAGGGAGGGGTGGAGGGAGAGGAAGAGAGAGACCTGGCAACACCAAGACTCTGCTGTGCTGTAAGCTGCAGAGACCAGAATGACAGTGATCTGTAAAGCTCCCGTATTCTCAATTTTAAATGGTAAACTAACTTTATAGCCATTTCCATCTCTTTCTCTGTATTTCCTTAGATACACATGCTTAGGCTCCAGTGAACATACTAATGGACTAAATCCCATTTCAGCTCACGCCTGCCGCCAGCCTGAAACGCCAGCCCATGCAGATGTGAGAGCCATTGACCTCCCCACCTTTGGCTACACCTTGGTGTACACCTGCCATCCGGGGTTCTTCCTCGCAGGTGGATCTGAGCACAGGACATGTAAAGCAGACATGAAATGGACAGGGAAGTCCCCTGTCTGTAAAAGTAAGTTACTGGTGAGAAGTGACAGTGGGTCCTTGCAGACCAGGATGAGTGTCAGTTGCCCACCAGGCTCGTGTCCAGGTGGAAGATGCCCAAGTAGTAGCTTCTTGGAGGCACTGTCCGTCACCCTTCCCCCAAATCCGTGCATGCTGTGTGTGAGCCGTGTGTGTGAATATGTGTGCAATCTGTGTTGAATGCAGAGGCAGCACAAGCTAAGGAGAGGTGCAGGTCTCATTAATTGCAAATTCCATTTTAAGTCAAAGAAAAACACACTGAGTTAAAAGGAAAATAAAATACAGTATGTCTTTGGAAAATGTATTTTTTAATGAAAATGGGCAAAGATCACCAACGTTGGTGAATATATAACATAGGTCTGTTATTTTTCAGGCCACAGCTATTTAGTGGTAGAATATAAGTTTATGTGTCCTTGACATTGGTTCCACTTTTAAAACTTACAAAAACAATTAATACCAGAATGATGTACTAATGACTCACAAAGTTGTGTATTTCCATATAAAAGTAACGTCGAGTCAGAGCTGACAGCAACACACCTTCAGCTTCTTCACCAAACCACACCTGGACATGATGCAAAGCAACAGAAGCAGACATGACAGTGAGATGCAGCCCACGCCTTTAGGAGGAGCTGCTTGGAGCCTGTGTGTAGTCGGCACTTTTCCATTCTGAAGGAAAGAATTCTCTATGTCAGTCAGGGTTCCCCAGGAAACCTCCTTCTGCCCCTCAGGATCCCCTCTAGAAACCCCTTCTGCCCTCAAGATTCTACCAGAAAACTCCTTCTGCCCTCAGGAGTCCACCGGAAACCCATTTCTGCCCTCAGCGTTCCAGCCCAGAACCCCCTTCAGTCCTCAGGATTCATAGAACGCCCTTCTGCCCTCAGGATTCCACCAGAACCCCCTCAGCCCTCTGGATTCCATCAGAAACTACCTTCTGTCCTCAGAATTCCACCAGAAACACAATTCTGCCCTCCGGATTCCAGCCCAGAACCCCATTCAGCCCTCAGGATTCCACCAGAACCCCCTTCTACCCTCAGGATTCCCCTGGAAACCATATTCTGCCCTCAGGATTCTACCACCTCAGAACCCTCTTCTGCCCACAGGATTCCACCAGAAACCCTTTGTGCCCTCAGGATTCCCTGGAACCCCTTACTGCCCCTCAGGATTCCCCTAGAAACCCCTTCTGCCCTCAGGATTCCACCCCAGAACCCCACTTCAGCCCTCAGGATTCTACCAAAACAACCTTCTTCCCTCAGAATTCCCCTAGAAACACC
The DNA here is from genome assembly GCF_016772045.2 of Ovis aries. Classification (NCBI taxonomy): domain Eukaryota; kingdom Metazoa; phylum Chordata; class Mammalia; order Artiodactyla; family Bovidae; genus Ovis; species Ovis aries. The sequence continues at coordinate 2,323,308 of NC_056079.1, read as the reverse complement.
TTCTGCCCTTAGGATTCCCCCAGAAACTCCCTTCTGCCCTCAGGATTCCCCCAGAACCTCCTTCTGCCTTCAGGATCGCACAAGAAATCCTCTTCGGCCCTCAGGATTCCCCTAGAAACACCCTTCTCCCCTCAGGATTCACCTGGAAACCCCCTTCTACCCTCATGATTGTCCCAAAAAGAAACCCCCTTATGCCCTCAGGATTCCAACAGAACCCCCTTCTGCCCTCAGAATTCTCCTAGAAACCCCTTCAGCCCTCAGAAGTCCACCAGAACCCCATTCTGCCCTCAGAATTCAACCCCAGAAACCCCTTCTGCCCTCAGGATTCCACCAGAAATCCACTTGTGCTCTCAGGACTGCCCTGGAAACCCCACACTACCCCTCAGGATTCCCATGGAAACCACACTCTGCTCTCAGGATTCCACCATAACCCCCTTCTGCCCACAGGATTCCCGTGGAAACCACATTCTGCTTTGAGGATTCCATCCCAGAACCCCCTTCTGCCCACAGGATCCCCCTGGAAACCACATTCTGCCCTCAGGATTCCCCTAGAAAACACATTGTGCCCTCAGGATTCCAATCCAGAACCCCATTCAGCCCTCAGGATTCCCCCTGGAAACCCCCTTCTGCCCTCAGGATTCCAACAGAACCTCCTTCTGCCCTCAGGATTCCACCAGAAATCCCCTTCTGCCCTCAGAATTCCCCTGGAAACCCCTTCTGCCCTCAGGATTCCACCAGAAACCACCTTCTGCTGTGAAGAATCCCCCAGAATGCTCCTTCTGCCCTCAGAAATCCCCCAGAACCCTTTTTTGCCCTCAGATTTCACCAGAAACCGCCTTCTACCCTCAGGACTCCACCAGAAATGCCCTTCTGCCCTCAGGATTCCCCTGGGAACCACCTCTGTCAGGGAGGAATCCCCGGAAACCACCTTGCACTGGTGGTGAATTCCCCAGAAACCACTTTCTGCCCTCAGGATTCCCCCCGACCTAGAACACCCTTCTGCCCCTCAGGATTCCCCTGGATACTTACTACCTTCTGCCCTCAGGATTCCCTGGAAACCCACTTCTGTCCTCGGGGAATACCCCAGACACCACCTGCCACTGCTGGGAAATCTCCTGGAAACCATCTGCCTGTGGGGAATCCCCCTGAAATCTCCCTTCTATTGTCAGGCAATCCCCGGAATCCATCCTCCGCTGGTGGGGAATCCCCAGGAAACCACCTTCTGTTGGCGGGGAATTCCCGGGAAAACTCCCTTCTGCCCTCAGGATTCCTCCAGAAACTCTCTTCTGCCCCTCAGATTTCCCCCCCAAACCCTCTTCTTTCGGTGGGGAATCCCCCAGATACCACCGTCTGCTGATGGGGAATCCCCCAGAAACCCCCTTCTGCCCCTCAGGAATCCCCTCTTCTGCCCCTCGGCAATCCCTCGGAAACTCGTTCTGCCCCTCAGGATTTGGGATGTCCTTGGAATCTCCCTATTTTCTGTCAAAATTCTCCAGAAACAACTTTCTGTCAAAATCCCCTCATAAATCTTCAGTCAAATTCATGTTAGGAATTAAGTCACTTATGTCTCCCTTTCCTCTCTCTCACTGAAATAGACAAATACATACTTTTAAAAAAAGTAGTAATTTGTAGTTTGATACAAAACTATGACATCAAAGAGATTATGAGTTAAATCTAAGTTGACAGACCAAATTAAACATTTTGCAGGGGAAGTATTTTGATGTTCACTGCTAATTCGTGAGTTCATTGATCAGGGTGGGGACTTGGAAAATTGAGATGGATTGTAACTCTTTACAAAGTAATTTCATAAATTACCTTTCCTTAGGGGCAGGAGATCCCAAAGAGGAGTGAGAAAGGGTATAAACACCCTCCTTTACAAGGCTCTCTGTTGTAGCACACTGAATGCACAAGTCAGATCCAAATTGATTTCCACTAAGAAACTCAGTTTTCCCACAAAAGCAAAGGACATTATGCTGTGAATATATGGGTTTAAAATGGAGATGTATAAGATATTACTATTTTGTGCATTCAAGAAATCTGGAGAAACAAACATTGCTTCGGTTTGACATTTTTTCAAACTTATTCAAAAATAAATGTTTTTTGAAAGTGATAATTTGTCTTTTTACTTGTAGGTAAAGGAGTGAGAGAAGTTAATGAAACAGTTACTAAAACTCCAGGTTTGTATACCAGAACAGTTACAGATTTAAATCAAATAAGATTATCTGTTCTCTACTATACTCTGTGCAGCCAAAGAAACAAATTTCTGATTCCTTTAGTCTATAAAAAAATTAAAGTTTCAGTTATTTAAAACACCAAGCCCACACAGGTTCCTGTTTCTCTCATAACCATGGTTTGTTAATGGAATAACAATACTTAAAAGGAAAACCTCTGTCATTGTCTCACACTGTTTTACAAAAAGGTACCTTGGGCATTTTGTAGGCAGAAGTGCACATCAAATGTTGAGCCAGAATGTGGTATAACGGAGAGCCTTATAAAGAGGGTTGTGCGTCTTTCCTCCACACGAGGATGCTACAGTAAACAACACATCATGACAGCTGAGCATTCCAGCAGTTCAGTTGTGGGGTACATCCTTCCCCAAGTATCTCCATCCTCTACCTCTGATACATTAATTCTCGCTTTCTATTGTGTGTGATACCTTGCTTAATGCATGCTGTAGCAAACGGGAAGGGTGCAGCTTCATTTCTTAATGAAGATGTTCATTACTCCAAATCACCTGGGCTGTTATAAATTTAGAGAATATTTAAACAATATCGTGTGTCCCCAAGTTATAATGTAAGTCAAACAAACAAACAAAAATACAACAGAAAACACTTAGGTAAGTTGCATTTTTTGGTGTTTTCTGAATTCAGGTTTTCACACTGGTTTCTTAGCCATAAACTCTGTTCCAGGATCAAATGTGGAGAGAGCATGTGAAATGCTGTTAAGTTCAGTCACAGTTGCTGGGTTTTGCATTTAATTCTTAAATGAGACAAAAAGTTCCAACATGGTTAAAGGAATTCATGCATTGCACACCATGAAGTATGAGACCTACCTTAAAATGTTTTTCTGTACTATTCTATGTAAATGTTATTTGAAAATCAAACAGAGAAATCAGTGCTCTATCCAGGCAACATTTACTGCAGTGGAAGAAAGCACAGTGGGTGGTGGTGGTGGTGGTGTTCGTTCTGCTTTGTTTGCTGGTTTTGTTGTAGGCAGTGAAAAATCTGCAGGCTCTTTTTAAAATTTATTTATTTTTAATTGAAGGATAATTGCTTTACAATATTGCACTGGTTTCTACCAAACATCAGTATGAATCAGCTCTACCTCAGTGTGCCCTATCCTCTCTGAAGGGAAGCACTGATGAAACGGGCCTCTTTGTATAGGCACACAGTCTAGCACCTCCACTGTGGTGGTTACATTACACTGCAAACCGCCAGCAGCAGGTCAGAGAACACGGACCAAAAAGGACCCTCCAAGTCCCCAGTGGCCGCAGCTGAGCACACTCGGAGCTGCCCCGCCAACCTGCTCCTGCTGCCCAGCCCGCCTGGCCCACCCGACCCGCCAAAGAGAGGACCTAGGCACAGTCACAGCTTCCACTGGGTGTGTCCCTTCCGAGTTGGGAAAGTGATCTGGATACTGTTTAAAAGGCTATTTTAGAAAAGGAAGACGAGGCATCTTGGGCTTGCTGATGAAAAGTGGGCCTCGGTGATACTGCTGACAACGGGCCTGCTCAGTGTCCTGATCAATCAGCAGCTGTGTCAGAGGCCTGTGTCAAGTCTCTGGTTCAAACTTGAGTTTTAAAACTATTACTATTAAGAAGTTGGGTCCATCAAAGCCCTAGCAAGTGCTGACATTGTCCTGTTGTTGGGAGACATCTTTAGGGTCAGCCTGTCTGGGAAAGCAGGCAAACGTCCAGTGGAGCCGGAAAGAAAAGCACAACCAGGGACTCTGTGCTTTGACCTCACCGCACTGTGGCCGTAAGTGCGTCTGCTAAAAACACATTTAGGGAGACAAGCATCTTTCTTTATACCTAGGAAGTCCAAAAGTACCTTCTGACCAGTCCCACTCACGGTGGATGTCATCCAACTAAACATTTTACACATATCATGAGACAGGGCGGAGAGAAATTTAGTGGATTCACTGATGCATATTTACATCAATTCCCCTGTAAAATGTTACAGCAATATTGTAAAAATAGCAGGATTTTATACTTATTCATTAGCAGAAATGTGAAAAGGTTTGTTTGTAACCAGTGAAAAGAGAGAATAGCTCAGTAATCTTTGTAAGAATTCCTGTCCCAGATGAATTGTAATATTTTAAGAAGACAGTTTGCCTTTGGTTTTTGACATCATTTAGTCTAGCTTTCTTACCAATTCTGGACTATTTCTCATCAGGGGGATTAGAGTAGTGCAGAAGAGCTAGATGAGAGATTGGCTTTACTTACAAAATGAAGATCTTGGGAAATTAAGCATCTTTGTTTCCGTAAGCTGGGTCTGAGCAGTCAGAGTGGTGCTGTGAAATGCAGGCTTTCTGAGGGCAGAAGGGCCCTGGCAGATGTCAGTTCCTCTGAGCCTCCTAAGTCTCCCCACAGCAGGTGGACTCGGATAGTCAGTGACACAGCAGTAGCGGTCTGCAGGTCAGCCTGACTGATGAGACCTGACCTAGTGTCCGCAGTCCCAGTTCACTACACACGCTGGCCCTGGCGGATCTGGTAACACAGGTGCGCTGGCATCCACCCCAGTGACATGACTGTCTGCACGCCACAGTAACCTGCCTGCTCCCGGCCCGGCTCACCTGACTCTTACAATCCTGCTGTGAAGGGACGCAGAGACAGGTCTTCTTCGTCATCACCATCGTCACTGTCGTGCTGTCTTAATGAGCAATGCTATGCCTTCTGTGTATTAAAACGTCTAACATAATTGTTCTGTGTGTGCTAACATTCATCTGTTTCTTCCCCCCACAGTTCCTTCAGATGTGTTTTTCATCCATTCGGTGTGGAAGGGATATTACGAATATTTAGGGAAAAGACAGCCTGCAACCCTGACTGTCGACTGGTTCAACGCAACGAGCAGCAAAGTGAACGCGACGTTCACTGACTCCCAGGGGGAGCTGAAGTTGGCAGGTAGGCACCCGGGGCTCCCTCACCAGACCCTCCGTCAGTCTTCTGGCTGAGGGGGCACCAACACGGGCCAAGTGCTGGCTGATGTCACTTGGGCTTTGCACCTGCTGCCTCTCACTAGGTCATGTCAGTGACTGGGGCAGGATGGTTCTGTTTCCTCATTTAAAAGGTTACAAAACCAGTACAGAAAAGCAAATTAATTTCCTGCAGATTACACACAGATCATGTTACATCAAAGATATGACTACATCCAGATAGTCACATCGTCAAAATTCACAGTTTTGATATCCCCTTGCTGTCATTCTTTAAAACTTGTTTGCTCCTGGTGAGCTTTTATTGATCTGTCTCAGTTTAAAAAAAAACAATTAAAAAGAAAAGAACCAACTCTGGTTTATTTTTAAGCAAGAGACACTTTTAAGTGCTTTATATATATATATTGTTCATTTCCTTCTAGCATCAATCTTCTGATTTAAGTATTATTATTAACATTTCTTTTTTCTTTTTTTACTGGTTAAAAAAAAAAGAGATACCCAGGAAAACTAAGTGGCCTTCCTAAGTGACAGGGCAGGAGTAGGATTTGAGCTCTGTGGTCAGGATCTCAGTGATTAGAATCTCCAGCCCATGTGGGTTGAGAGCATCAACCCACAGGACACAGAATCACCTTGAGACTGAACCTACTGCCTTTTTTTTTTTTTCCAAATTATCTCACTTATACAACTTCCAAAGGGTTCAGACTATGTTATCCACAAGTCCCAGCCCAGGTTCTGAACATAAAGGGCCCCTGAGGGGCACCCACACGTCACTGACGACTAGACAGACACATGGTTCGCCTCCACAAAGTATGGCAGCCGCTCAGGACTCCTCCCATCCCTCGTGTCTCACTCTCCTGCTTCCCTGGCTGCTGCTGTGTTGTGCTGAGTCACTGAGTCGTGTCCGACTCTGTGACCCCATGCACCTTGGCCCGCCACGCTCCTCTGTCCATGGGGATTCTTCAGGCAAGAATACTGGAGTGGGTTGCCATGCCCTCCTCCAGGGGATCTTTGCAACCCAGGGATCAAACCCAGGTCTCCTGCATTGCAAGCAGATTCTTTACCATCTGAGCCACCAGGGAAGCCCTGGGAAAACACCTAAAAACAGTGCACACACTCTGGATTTAGGAAAAGGAAAATAACCCATACTCACAGATTTTTTAACAGGTACTCATTTATGAATTCATGGTCCAGGGTCCCCAAGATTGCTTTGCACCTTGACCCTGTGAATATATAAATAGATAGACTGGGATTTCAAGTCTAGTTCTGGATCAGAATAACTGAGACTTTGTAAAATATTCAATTTCTTAGGCTCACCCAGGTCCTTTGGATAATATTTTTCTTCATGGAGTTTGGACTTTTTTCCCAAACGAAATGTTCTCCAGTTTGACTTTGATGCAGTTAGGTTTGGATCTGGAGAAAAGTTTGTATCAAGAGGTGTTCAGACTGAGTCCCAGTGGCTAGACAGAAGTCCACCTGCTGTGTATAGTCTGATTGGGAAGAAGCATACAGGAGGAAGGACAAGTCATGCTCCTGGAAAGCCAGCCAGGACCTGGTGTCCTATGGGGTGCTGTAATTTAATCACCATAAAAATCTCCTGAATACATATATCTTATCTCTACTAAGAGTTTGTGGAAATGGGGTTCAGAGCTTTAGAGGTTAAACTGTATGCCAAGAACACAGAGATGCTGATGGTGGCGATGGATAGCAGCCCAGAGTCAGCTCGTTAGGCGGTCCTCCCCATCCATTGGTCTTTCTTGCCCATGGGTTCCATTCCTCTTGTGTGACTGGCCAGTGGACAGTCTTCCTGCAATGTTTTAGAGGTCTGTTTCTCTAATGGGAGAAAGTGGGAATTAACTGCTGGAGTTGCTGAAACTGTGTGACCTTCCCTTGAACCTGTCTCTCTGCACAGAAGGCGTTTGGGTTCATTATTACTATTATTAAATATCTGTTTGTTTCCTTGTTTCCTTATTCATTTGGTTCCTCCTCTGGGTAGGGAACTAGCCATAGCTGCAGGCACATCCCCCCACATCCCCAGTACACACCCAGACACCCTGGACGAAACCATTCAGCAGTCACTCAGAGGGCCTTTGTCCACCAAGCCATTCATTTCATTTTAATAAGCACAGTTCATCTATATAAGTAGCTATTTTTGGGGCTATTTTTATGGTCTCTCTTTTTTTTTAACTGATTTAGAAATATTTACATTTTCCCACACTGAAATTTTGTAAGAATTGTGTACAAACTCTCCACGTGTCCTTTGAGCATTAGCTGTTTTTATCAAGACATCATCTTTTTAGTGATTCAATATTTTTATAGATTATTCTCCATTTAAAATTATTGTAAAATATCTGGTACTATACAATATATCTTTCTAGCTTGTTATTTCATACACAGTAGTTTAATCCCCTGGGTCTTGTATCTTATTCTTTTCTATAATACATACCCCTGTCCTCAGAAGTGAGTACAAACAGAATAAAAATGATGAATTTAAAAAACTTAATATAAGTGAGTGTATATTACTTTTTTTCCTCCTGTAGGATAAACATGTTGAATTGTGTGAAGTAGACAATACTTACTCGAGACAGACAATGACTTCAATAAGAGGTGATTTTTAGGAAAAAAGGAAGACTACAGCTAAACTGTAAAAATTAAAATACTAATCGCTGTTATTGAAAACACTATCCTCTGTATATCATATTCCACATAAATGGGCCAAGTGCCTACCTTCCTTTCCATAAGCATTTCTGCAATGTAAGAATAACTCATGATCCTTTCCTAGGTGTTTACAAGAAGGAGGAGGCCCACTTACTTCTGAAAGCTTTTCAGATAAAAGGTCCAGTGGATATTTTCGTCAGCAACTTTGAGAATGATAACTGGGGACTGGATGGTTATGTGAGTACTTCCTGGAGGGTTTTCTAATCATCATGTCTGCACAGAGTTGGGGGCACCAACAGGGATTCCTTCCAAGATGACCTGGGTCCTGTCTGCACCGTGAAAACTCAGGGCCCTCGCCCTGGCCTTCATCATCTGATGGAAGAAAGCTGTCTCTGAGACCAAAAAGAAACTGGCCCGGCACGACAAGCTGTTCCTGCCAGACACACAAGAGCTTAGATGCAGACCACACCCCACTGTAACAGTGGAGCCAGACTTTCCCCAAAGCCACAATAACCACCCTGCACGTGCTGAGAGAGACCCCGATGCCCCTTCATGGTCTCTTTTGCAAGTTAGTCCAGTGCTTCTGTACTAATTCATCATCAAACTTGAGTGTAAAGGGCCTCACATGATACACAGGAGACAGTTGCTGTAACACACTGAGTTTCACATAATGCAGGCTCTGAGGTAATTCACATGTGTCCCCCTTCACAAAGGATACTCAACCTATAAATAAGGTATAAATTTTACTACTGTTTTGGAGATCAAAATGAGACAGTTTGTTAGTTGAAAGTTCATATCCGTATTTCTCAATTTTAACTATAAATGGGAATCTCAAAGGAATGACAAATGTTTAAACTAATTAACCATTAATGTTTAAATAGAAATAATATTTATATTATGATAAAAAAGAGGTTATGGTTAATTTTTGTTGTTTTCTTCCTTTTCATGTGTATCAGGTATCATCCGGACTTGAAAGAGGAGGGTTTACTTTTCAAGGTGACATACATGGAAAAGACTTTGGGAAATTCAAGCTGGAAAGGCAAGGTATGCTGCACTTACATCATTTTTCAAATCAAATATCAGGCTGGTCTGCAGGTGACTGAGCTGAATGCAATAGAAAATGTGACTGGAAGGAACAAACAAAAATAACAGGAGAGACATGTATTTTACAACTGGATGAAAAAATCTTCATCAGCAAGCAAAACAGGAAATATCAGCTGGCATAAATATGCCAGACACAGAATATCTTTAATATACAAAGAAATACATTAAAATATGGGAAGAAAGCAAAGTGGAAATTCAAAGAATAAACATACTATATTACCCTAAGAATATCATTAAGACAGAGTGATTTAAAATGGCCAATAAACTATGAAAAGATATTTTTAATATAAATTTATTTATTTTAATTGGAGGTTAATTACTTTACAATATTGTATTGGTTTTGCCATGCATCAACATGAATCCACGACAGGTATACACATGTTCCCCATCATGAACCCCCCTCCCTCCTCCCTCCCCGTACCATCCCTCTGGGTCATCCCAGTGCACCAGCCCCAAGCATCCAGTATCATGCATTGAATGTGGACTGGTGATTCATTTCATATATGATGTTATACATGTTATTAACTTGAAAAATATGTATTATGGTAACAAAGATAGATCATGTTCAGCTATGAGAATGTCAGATTTGGTGTGGACTAGAAAAAGGCACTTGGGTCTTCATTTTTGGTGAGTGTGTGAGTAGATGTGTATAATTTGACAATAATCTTTTATAAAAAATTCTGTCTCTAAGATTTTTAATCAGACAAATGTGACTATGATTTTTTTCATATTCAGATATGTATACAGCAGGACTATTCTTAATAGTTGAAGTTAGAAATAACCTGAATATCTCACACATATATCATAAATGAATTGCTTCTTACATCAATCTTATGCAATGTGTTATATTAAATATAAGACAGTTTAATTCAATATATGTCATTAGAGAACAAAGATTACATGTTGATGTGGAACAGTATTCACGACTTATATATATGAGAAAGAAGTTTGCTCTAGATAGAAGGGACAAATATGCCTGCCTGCCTTCTTTATGTCTTTCTCAAGTACTTGATGTATATCTTAGTAATTAGACAAGAAAAATGTATGAAAAAAAACTACTAGATGTGAAGCTGACCTCATCTACTTGCTAGTTCTGTGATCCAGGAGGAATTACAACACTCTGGAGCCTATTTCATCATCTGAAATCTCAGTAGGGAGTCTGTTCCCAGTTGCTGGGAAGATTGAGAGTCAATATGAGGGTCTGCTTTGTGCTAAAGCTCTTCTCACACACGTCTTTACTCATGTTGCTGCCAACACAGATGAGAAGGTGCAATTTTTGTAATGAGATGAGTGCCATGTTACTATCAGCTACTTTCTACTTACAGAATGCTCCTAACATATTAATGGTACATAGAGGAGTACCACTGTGTAGGATTTGATGCCAAGCAGTCTTTCAGAGGAACATGAGTGTAATATTTGGTGATAGTTGTCACTGATGTACTCATTTCATAAAACCTTTATCAATATCCTGAGGGATTCTAAAGGACATATATATTAAACTGTATAATATCATGCTTGGGAAAAAAAATAAACTTGACCAAAAGGGATCATACAATTAATTATACAATTAATAATACAATACTCTAAACCCACCTTTCCAAATTAAGAACTTTTACATAGAAGAGCTTTAAATTACAATGTCAGTCATGGCTGGGATGATGCTTTCAATGGGGTCACATTATTTTGAGATAATGAAAATAGGCCGGCACTAATGATGGTGAAGTTTTATCTTGCTCTGAGCCAAACCCTGTGGTTATCTGCCCTCCTTTCTCCAAGGCACATGCTCTAGTAATTCCGTCTGAGGACACCCCAGCGAGCTGTGCACAATACTCTGTGGATGGCAGAGTTTACTGATCTAGTCAGCCTGACCAGAATCACCACTTTGCTGTTGAGAATTTTTTTGCACTGCCCCATTTCTTTTTAATCTATCAAAAGAACAGCTTGCTTTAACAAGTGATCTTCTCATGTGATGGTGAGTGTATTGTCAGGAAAAACAATTTGCCTCACAAAATAATTTGAATCACAAGCAAGTCTCCCATTCAACTAATGAGGAAAAGTCTATGTGTAAGTAATGTTTCAACAACAGCCATTCATTTCAGAGTTATGGCTACACTCTATTTTTATGGATAAAAATAAGCAACCTCTTAATTGTCTCCAGTCAGTAGACAAATTGAAAAAAAAAAAGTGATTATCTTTAAATGGATACTAAAGCAAGTTAGTTTGAAAGACATCTCTAATGCAAAAATTGTGTAAAAAACAAAAATAAATTGGTTTCCCCATTAAAACCGAAGCCCCAAGGACCTCCCTAGTGGTCCAGTGGCTAAGATTCCATTCTCCAGTGGGGGCCCAGGTTTGATCCCTGGTCAGGGAACTAGATATTGCATGTCTCAACTAAGATGTGGAACAGTCAACCAAATGAAAATAAATATTAAGAAAATCTAAGCCCCCTTGCTGCGTGCACACAAACAGACCCCGCACCCCCCCCCCAATCAGAATGGGAGAAAGTACAAGCCATGTATCTACTCAGGAACATGTATCCAGAATATATAAACCCTATGGCTAAACAGCACACATTTCAGTTCAGTTTGGTTGCTTAGTCATGTCTGACTCTTTGTGACCCCATGGACTGCAGCATGCCAGGCTTCCCTGTCCATCACCAGCTCCCAGAGTTTACCCAAACTCATGTTCATTGAGTCAGTGACGCCATCCAGCCAACTCATCCTCTGTCATTCCCTTCTCCTCCCGCCTTCAATCTTTCCCAGCATTAGGGTCTTTTCAAATAAGTCAGTTCTTCACATCAGGTGGCCAAAGTATTGGAGTTTCAGTTTCAACATCAGTCCTTCCAATGAATATTCAGGACTGATTTCCTTCAGGATGGACTGGATGGATCTCCTTGCAGTCCAAGGGACTCTCAAGAGTCTTCTCCAACACCACAGTTCAAAAGCATCAATTCTTCAGTGCTCAGCTTTCTTTATAGTCCAACTCTCACATCCATACATGACTATTGGAAAAACCATAGCTTTGACTAGATGGACTTTGTTGGTGAAGTAATATCTCTGCTTTATAATATGCTGTCTAGGTTGGTCATAGCTTTTCTTCCAAGGAGCAAACGTCTTTGACTTTCATGACTGCAGTCACCATCTGTGGTGATTTTGGAGCCCCCCCCCCAAAATAAAGTCTCTCACTGTTTCCATTGTTTTCCCATCTACTTGCCATGATGGGACCAGATGCCATGATCTTAGTTTTCTGAATGTTGGGTTTTAAGCCAACTTTTTCACACTCCTCTTTTACTTTCATCAAGAGGCTCTTTAGTTCTTCGCTTTCTGCCATAAAGGTGGTGTCATCTGCATATCTGAGGTTATTGATGTTTATCCCAGCAATCTTGATTCTAGCTTGTGCTTCATCCAGCCTGGCATTTTGCATGATGTACTCTGCATATAAGTTAAATAAGCAGGGTGACAAAATAAAGCCTTGAGGTACTCCTTTTCCTATTTGAAACCAGTCTGTTGTTCCATGTCCAGTTCTAAATGTTGCTTATTGACCTGCACACAGATTTCTCAGGAGACAGGTCAGGTGGTCTGGTATTCATTTTCCACATTTTTTGTGATCTACATAGTCAAAGGCTTTGGCGTAGTCAATAAAGCAGAAGTAGATGTTTTTCTGGAATTCTCTTGCTTTTTTGATGATCCAATGAATGTTGGCAATTTGATCTCTGGTTCCTCTGCCTTTTCTAAATCCAGCTTCAACATCTGGAAGTTCACGGTTCACATACTATTGAAGCCTGACTTGGAGAATTTGAGCATTACTTTGCTAGCACGTGAGATGAATGCAATTGTGCAGTAGTTTGAACATTCATTGGCATTGCCTTTCTTTCGGATTGGAATGAAAACTGACCTTTTCCAGTCCTGTGGCCACTGCTGAGTTTTCCAAATTTGCTGGCATATCAAATGCAGCACTTGCCTAGCATCATCTTTTAGGATTTGAAACAGCTCAACTGGAACTCCATCACCTCCACTAGCTTTATTCATAGTGATATTCCCTAAGGCTGACTTGACTTCTCATTCTAGGATGTCTGGATCCAGGTGAGAGATCATATCATCGTGGTTATCTGGGTCATAAAGATCTTTTTTGTATAGTTCTTCTGTGTATTCTTGCCACTTCTTCTAAATATCTTCTGCTTCTGTTAGGTCCATACCATTTCTGTCCTTTATTGAGCTCACCTTTGCATGAAGTATTCCCTTGGTATCTCTAATTTTCTTAAAGAGATCTCAAGCCTTTCCCATTCTATGTTTTCCTCTATTTCTTTGCATTGTTCACTTAGGAAGGCTTTCTCATCTCTCTACGCTATTCTTTGGAACTCTGTATTTAAATAGGTATATATTTCCTTTTCTCCTTTGCCTTTAGCTTCTCTTCTTTTCTCAGCTATTCGTAAGGCCTCCTCAAGTACATGTTTAGCAGGCAAACAACCTAATTAAAACACTGGCAACCAATGTGAATACACATTTCTCCAAAGATATAAAAATGACCAACAAGTAAATGAAAAGATGCTCAATATCATTAATCATTAGGGAAACACAAATCAAAACCACCTCACACCCACTTGGGTGTCTGAGACCATAATGACAAGAAGCAAGTGGAGGCAAAGACGTGCAGGAATTAGGAGGCTAGTACCATGCTGATGTGAAAGTGATGATGGTGTGGTTGCTGCGGAAAACTGCCTGGCAGTCATTCATCAGGTAGTTGAAACATGAGGCTACCACAAGTTTCAGCATTTCCACTCCAACACATATGACAAGAGAACTAGGAAACACATGTTCACACATAAATCTATACATGAATGTTTATACTAGCATTATTCCCAATTGTCCACATGTGGAAACAACCCAAGTGTCCATCAGCAGTGAACAGATCGACAGTGTGTGGCGCATGCATACAGTGGATATTATCTTGAAAACGTCATGCTAAATACGAGAAGCCACGTACCAAAAAACACATACTGAGTTCTTGTATTTACATGCTGTATCCAGAGCAGCCAAATCTATAAAGACTGAGAGTAGAGCAGTGGTTGCCTAAAGCTGGAGTCTGGCGTAAGGAGGAGTGACTGCTGAGGGCCCCTGTTCAATTTTAGGGGCGACAGCAGTGTTCTCACAGAGGTTGTGGTGATCACCACAGCATCAACCCCCACATTTTTAATAGTAAAAAAGAAAACTCATGAATTAAAAGGGTGAATTATTGTACCCTTGCATTAAAAGGGTGAATTTTATAGTATGTGCATTTCTTTCAATAGTGCTCCAGTCTATAACGTGAAAAGACACTCACCTTCATTCTTAAGAAGCATAACTGAGAAAATAGCTGCAGACTGCATCCGATTTCCTAGGGCAGCAGCAGTGGTAATAGTGTCCAGAAGGGGCCAGCGAAAGGAAAGGATGGAGGTCGGGGGCGTGGGTGGGTGGAGATTGGACACACTGTCCAGGTCTCTCCTGAGATGGGTTGGGAGGAAATCGGGACGCCACTTCAGAGAGCAGTTAAGTAAGACTGAGAACTGTGGTGCTGGAGAAGACTTTTGAGAGTCCCTTGCACTGCAAGGATATCCAGCCAGTCCACCCTAAAGGAGATCAACCTGGGTGTTCATTGGAAGGACTCATGCTGAAGCTGAAACTCCAATACTTTGGCCACCTGATGGGAAGACATGACTCACTGGAAAAGACCCTGATGCTGGGAGGGACTGGGGGCAGGAGGAGAAGGGGACGACAGAGCATGAGATGGCTGGATGGCATCACTGACTCGATGGACATCAGTTTTGGTGAACTCCGGGAGTTGGTGATGAATAGGGAAGCCTGCTGCTGCTGCTGCTGCTAAATCGCGTCAGTCATGTCCGACTCTGTGCAACCCCATAGACAGCAACCCAACAAGGCTCCTCTGTCCCTGGGATTCTCCAGGCAAGAATACTGGAGTGGGTTGCCATTTCCTTCTCCAATGCATGAAAGTGAACAGTGACCTGATGTGCTGCTATTCATGGGATTGCAAAGAGTTGGACACGACTGAGCGACTGAACTGAACTGAGCAACGCTACAAGGTCCACATTCAGTTAGGCAGTGCTTCTCCTTCTTAGAATCTATCCTGTATCAGCCTCCTGCTGATGTACCACTGTAGAAAGGGGATTTCATGGTGACATCGCAGAGCAAGACTAGAAATGAACCAAATGTTCTTCAGCAGCAAACTGGCTAAATAAATTCTGGTTTAGCCAATTAATAGAATGCTGCACACCTAAAAACAATTACATGCACATGTGCAGATGGAAGAACTTCACAAATATATGGTTAAGTTTAAAAAGGCAAATTTTAAAAAATGTAAATAATATCCCCATATTTTAGGAAAGTAAGAACAGAAAAAGTCATGTATATTAATAGTACACTGGGGACTTTCCTGGTGGCCCAGCAGCTAAGACACCACACCCAATGCTGAGGGCCCTGGTTCCATTCCTCATCAGGAAACTAGATTCTGCATACCACAACTAAGACCCTGTGCAGCCAAATAAATAAAAATATATACACACACACTATACTAGCACATTATGTGAAGGACGCTGAAGCACAAACAAAAGCAAAACCGAAGACCTTGTTAATCATAAAGAGGAAAACTAGTGCAAAAGGCAAGTCATGACCCTTTATTCCATCATCTTCATATTTATTTTTATATCTGCTTATGCCACTTTAATTAGTATCATGTGCATGTATCACCCTTTAAATGATTAAAACATGAGTAAATAACTGAAATTAACTAGGAGCTCCAGATAGCATAATAATTTCAGAGTCAAGTCAGGAGTTCAATTCAAAAAGACCTTTCATGTTGCCCTGTGTCATGATGTGAGGTCTCTTGTGGCAGGTCCATTATCCAGGATTTTATTAATTGGAAGTCTGAGATCTATTATGGCCAAAAGTATATAGTCTTGCTTGCAGATAACAGAAAGTGGCTTTGGTTAATTTAAGCAGACTACAAATTTATCAGGATGAGCAGAGATGCACAGAATTATAAACACCTGGAGAATGAGCCATGGTAACTTAATGGAAACCAGCAAATACTGAACCAATACAAAGACAGCACTATTTTTTCATTTCTCAAGTATGTACTGAGCAACTGTTATGTTCCAGGTTCTGCTGTAGGAACTGGAGATTTAAGAGGAAAGCTGGCCAGACAACTACCCAGGCATCATGCAACCAATTTTCTAGTAAATGTGGGTCCTGGGGAAACGGCGGCTACAGTTCTAAGTAGCTGAGATGTCCTGACATTTCATTCTCACAATAAATCTCTGAAGCTGGGCCCTTTGAGTGGCACTGGGTTCTCCTGGCTGGACAGCGCCACCCCTGGTGGCTGGGGTTACTGCTGCACCTGGCCCCCAGACTGGACAGGCCTGCCCGGCTGCAGCTGGAACCACCACCACCCCCAGGAAGCTCTTGATATTGTCCCCAGAGCTCTAGCCCCAACACAGCCCCGAGTCTCTGCATCACTCATGCTAACCCTGTGCCCAGGGAGGGAGCATCCCAGTGGCTCTGCTCACAAGCCCATCTCCTGGGTGCTGATATTTAGAACAAGTATCTGACATCCCCCATGCATGGCAGCTGGTGAATGCACCTGAAAGTGAAAAATTAAATTTTGAATCATACATGCTGATACAGGAGGATCACAAAAAGGTATGGTTGATTTACAAGGTGCCAACATCCAGGATAAAATATGTTTACATAAGAATTGGAGATGGTAGTGAGTAGCATAATCCTGCATCTACTGAAGGTATGTGTGAATGTTCAGTTGCTCAGTCACGTCCAACTCTTTGCAACCCCAGGGACTGTAGCCCACCAGGCTCCTCTGTCCATGGGATTCTCCAGGCAAGAATACTGGAGTGGGTTGCCATGCCTGCTTCCAGGGGATCTTCCCCACCCAGGGATAGAACCTGCATCTCCTACATTGGCAGGAGGATTCTGTACCACTAGTGTCACCTTGGGAAGCCCTTCTACTGAAGGAGATGACAGTATTATTTTTGAGGTTTTATGAAAATATCTTTAAAAGGCTATTTAATTATTTTAAATATTTGATTACTTCTTTGTATTTGTTTTGTAAAAAAAAAAAAATGGGACAGGAAACATCCCATAAATTCTGGAAATAAACTTTGAAATGAGGTCAGCTTCATTTTACAGTTCCGCTATATTCGGATGACCCCAGTCATAATTAACAACACACGTGCATTGAGTGGTTCCATGCAATTAAGCCAAATACATTTCAAAATTGTGTTTTATAAGTAAATTGTTTAAGAATAAACTTATTTGGCAATAATCCCTTGATAAATGTTCTCTGATCTGAAATTTTAGTGTTTGCTTCTTCCTCAGTGCTGTGCGGAACTCTCCACTGTGAAGATACACAAGTTAATGATCATATCACCTGCCTGGTGTCTGAGATGTTTATACCTGCCTTCCCTTCTAATGGACAGAACTCATTTTATAGAAACTTGCTTTATAACATTGACATGCATTCTTTGATGATTTCTAAACTCATAATGAATTTTGGAATCTATGCCAATAAAGGTAGATTGCACCAAGATATTCACATGTCTCCGTGGTGGCTCATATGGTAAAGAATCTACCTGTGGTGTGAGAGACCTGGGTTCAATCCCTGATTTGGGACGCTTCCCTGGAGAAGGGAATGGCTGCCCACTCTAGTATTCTGGTCTGTAAAATTCCATGGATAGAGGAGCCTGATGGGCTACAGTCCATGGGGTCACAAAGAGTCAAACATGAATGTAATTCCACTCTATAGAGACCTGGACTTCTTGTGTAATTCCAGTGATTTGTCCTGGGGCTGGAGCAAACAGCACATGCTACCCACATCTATAGACAGATACAGCCCTGTATATGCTTCAGACTTTAAACAAATGTATTTACAGCCATAAGCAAAAGTCAATATAACCACAGCCCCCTTTGCTGTTTTCACGCTGGAAACACGACAGTGTTGAAGGTAAATGAGGAATCAACAGTTTTTTTGTGTCTTACTCCTTAAGATGGATGTTAGAATCTTTCAAAAAAGTGTCAGCTGCCTCCCAATAGAATGGGAACACTTTCTGCTGCTTGTAGAGTCTACCTTTGTTTATAAAACTCATTGTCGCTCTGCCTCTGGGTGAGCAGGAGGACACTGACGGCAGGTGAAAGCTCCCTTTCTTTTCCAGACCCCGTGAGCTCCGACCAGGACTCCTCGAGTCACTACCAAGGCACCAGCAGTGGCTCTGTGGCGGCCGCCATTCTAGTTCCGTTCTTCGCTCTCATCTTATCAGGGTTTGCATTTTACCTCTACAAACACAGGTACCGTAGCCTCGCCATCAGTTTACAGACGCTGTGTCGCTCCCCAAGCCCTGGCCCTACAGTCCTGACGGCCTGTCCCCCTTCTTGTCTTCTGCCCCTAGGACGAGACCCAAGGTCCAGTACAATGGCTACGCCGGCCACGAGAACAGCAATGGGCAGGCCTCCTTTGAGAACCCCATGTACGACACGAACTTAAAGCCCACTGAGGCCAAGGCCGTGCGCTTTGACACGACTCTGAACACGGTGTGCACCGTGGTGTAGCCCGCGGGCGGCCGCCTCATAGCCATACCTCCGACGACGGACAGCAGGGACCACAGGTGCCACAAACCCTCCCCTCCGGCCCGGCCCTTCCCGGCCACACGGGGTATGCGGGCCACAGACAGACCCTCGTCCCGGGAGCGGACCCACCGCCGCCCTGCTGCGGCCCCGGGACGCGCGGCCTTGCCCAGCAGCCCTGCCCGCCTGGTGTGGCCCAGCTGCCTCTCAGTGCAGCCTCCGCCGGACGGCCTCTGGGCCACACGTGGTAGCACCGCAGTATGGGTTCATTTTTTTTTTTTTTTCTTAAATCCCCATGAATATTCTGGAAAAAGAAGAAAAAAACAAAAAGCCCTCCTGAAGAAGATACCTTTCCGGCAGCCGCACACACCTGCAGACGCTTTGCGCCGTCCTCCCCGAGACCGGCAAGCTTCGAGGGCCCCGCAGCTCACCTCGGGGCCGCCCCAGGGCCATCTGCAAACTTCCCAGTCAGCTGTTCTCTCGCAGAATTTTTGATGCACAATTTTTTGCACTAGTGTGTTATGAATGACTAAGATTCTGATAAAAAAATAAACTATTTACACGGGGTTTCTACACACTATCCATTGTATATAAGCATCCTGCCATACTGTCAAGCTAAGCATTCCAGCTGCAGTTTAGTTAGCGTGTGAGAAAAAAGAAAAAAAAAATCCCCAGATATGGCACAGGTTTTAAAAGGAAAAATAATATCGAAGAGATGTATTTTATTACTGCTTTCTGTTAGCTTCACAGCTGTGTTGAATTCATGGAGAAAGAACAGAGGCCTTTTATTTCCCGCATCCTTTCCTTTCTTTAGTCTCGTCCCCATCCCATGACCGTCGATATTCCACTACTTCGTAGCAGGAGGTCCGCAGCACTTTCTGTGCCATGTACAGATGTGAATAGTAATTTATTTTGGGTCACTCATGACCTGCCTGTGGGTTTGGGCTCGCCACACTCCCGTCCATCCTCTGCTGTGATTTCTCTCTTTCGCTGCCATCCCTCTCGTTTTCTGTTAAAGAACTGTGTGTTTCTGGGACGCAGTGGAAAAGTTTCGTGATGATCGAAGTAGTAAATGTTCCTTTAGAGGCAAGGAAAAGTCACACCCACTCTTCTTTCCTGATGACACAGTTTAGATATTACTATTATAGATTTCTTCTGTTTCATGCTATATAGTCCCAGATGGAAAGAAAACTTTGGTGAGTTTTTTGAGCTCAAAATTCTTCACAGGTAAATTATGAATCACAGTATAAATAAAGTAGGTATGACTCCCCAGGTGGTAACAGACCAGACAGGAAGCAGAAGATGCAGCCGTGAGGATGTTTACATAATAAACTCAGAGATCGTGTTTATTTTTACTTACAGCTGTTTGATTTAAATTTTTTTTAAAAGGAAAAGCATATGTTATTATCTGAGTTTTAAGTATACATTCCACTTACTGAGAAGGTCCCCTTTGTCCATCCTTGGCAGCATCGGTAGAAACTTGGTTCTTGAGGACATGTTCACACGTAGCTTTAAGACTGATGTGTTTGTTGCATGCTTCGATGCAGGGCTTGAAAAGTGAAAAAGGAAAAACACAAATGTCAGGATAATAGCTCATTCTTTCAAAAGTTTCAATTTGAACATTTCAGCCGCTCTTACCCATGGGACACTCACTGTTGTGCTGCCTGTTTGAAGGGCACAGCTGTCGGGAGGTGTGGCCAAGCTCCATGGTCCCGGCCTCTCCCAGCCTCTCCCACCCACCCACAGCGTGGAGCTCCAGAGTTCTCCCTGGCCAATCTGGCAGTGGGCCCGAGAGGGCTTTGCAGCCTGGAATCCTTACGGCTTCTTCTCCTTAGGCCAGATGCGGTCAGTTAGAGGTAGGCTCCTCGCACACCCAGGGAGCTGAAGTAAAGAGAAGACAGAAGGAAGCTGTCGCGTCTTTGTGTGCAGGGGAGAACAGGGTTACTATACATATGAGGTGTATATATATACATACATATAGATAAATATAATAGCGTGTACATATGCGGTTTGAGTCATTCAAACTAGGTGCAAAATGCTGACTTCAGAGTCTGAATCAGTGTCTCTCTCCACATCCCTGACCTGCTTGCTGGTCAATGATGTTACAAAAACCCTGACATGACAGGACATACCTACATACAAGAAACCACGTATCAGATCAGACATGATTCTCCTTTGTGTGCAAAGTCAGAGTGTCCTCGGTTGCCAGTTTGGAGCATGTTGTTAAAAAAAAGTGTCCCATGAAATTCTTGTGCGAGAATTCTGCCCAGTTTCTTCCCAGGGTGTGTGCAGTGTTGATCAGATTCCTGCGAGGTGCTGGAGGTTCGGTCCAAGCCGTCAGCAAGTATGCCCTCCTGTCCGGCTGCAGGATTGTTTCCGGGAGCAGCCAGAGCCCATGAGCGCGGGAGCCCCGGACAGGTTCTGTGCTTCAAAGCTGTTCAAACTGCTGCTTGTCCCGCACATCTTGCCTTTCTTCAGGCTAGCTGCAATAATTTTTTTCTTCTGTAAAATATTTTGTAAACAACCACAAAAAAAAAAGCTATTATAAAAAAGGGGAAAGAACGCTGGCATTATGATCAGGAAACCATCGCCATCAGCCACCCGTCTCGCCACCTCGCCACATGCTGCTGACATGAAGTAGGTGCAAACGACCTTTTTGTACAGAGATATATTTTTTATGAAGAATTTGTAAAATTATTAAATATGCTGTAATTTTTTGATTAATGTAGGTAAATTGTTAAAAAAATAAATGTTTTTACAATACAAAACTGTAATTTTCCCAATAATGTACAATGTACCATCTCTAGCTGACGTTCAGTTCCAATCCTATTACACATGTATTAATATTAAAGTGACCTGTTAAAATGAACAGTTATCTTTTTTGTCAAAAAAAAGATTATACAGAGTGTAATATAGCCTGTGCAATGCCACCTATCTTTAAAGCAAATCAGAGTTCTAATTAAATATTTAATTTTAGATATCTATTTTTTGGTGTGAATTTATCTTTAATAGATGCCTGAGAGTCACTGGAAGGGGAGGGAAGGAACAAAAAAAAAAAATTAGTGATGGGTGTTCACTGTATTTAGAACAAGAATCAATACTTTCGCAAGACAGCATCCCCATTGTGGTTAATACAGAGCACATCTATGAAAAGCACTCATACAGAGAAACAGAGGCTGACAGACCTCTTAATGGTTTTTGACTTAAAATCAGTGAGAGCTTTCAGTTCCCTCCAAACCAAAATCAAGCCTATACTTTGATGATTTAAAACAAAAAAGTGTGAGCTCTTTCTGTAAGCCTTCACAACACTGAAGATGCCATATAAGAAAACATAGACAGATTTCACGGAACATTCCAAGGGTCATGCGTGAAGAAGACTCAGAGAATACCCCCTCGGGAGCCTGTGACAACAGAGCCAGCTCCATGCTCACTTCTGGGCTGGGGAACACAAAGCTTTCCGAGTCCTTGGTGTCAGGTGGGGTGTCGTGCAGTTAACCAGATGACATAGTCATTTTCCTGAGAATCGGGTCATTACACAACAGAAAAACAACCCAAGTATTCCAAGTAACAAAGGTTTGTCCTCCAGCCTAGGGTGTAGGTCTCCCAGGACCAGCGGATGTCTTTAAATGCCAAGGACCACCTTACAGGAGACCCAGCTTCAGCCGCCCACAGACATTCAGTGTAACCTAACGAAGCAGGTTCTACCACGGATCCACTGATTCTGTAGATGACCAAGCAGAAATCCAGAGACATTAGTGACATTATCCAAGTATGCACAGCTCAGCGATGCTGACGTTAGAGGCCAGTCTTCCCTTGCTTTAACGTTCTTCTTTGCCATTTGCTTTAACATTCCTGGGGGGTAGAAATCTGTCTGCTCTGCCTGGAGGGTGGAGTTGCGGCACATGGCCTGCATGGGGGATCCTACAGGAGCTGTCGGGAGACGGAGTGAACACCAGCTGTGGGCGCACACTTGCTCTGAATGCTCACTGGAGCCCCTTCCGTGAATGCCTGTGAGATTCACACTCTCACCAGCTGGGAGCCTAGCACACAGCGATGCAGCTGTGGGTGCCAGGCAGAGGCTCCTGAGAGCACGGGATGAAATCTGTCTCCTGGTCTTGGCCGAATCGCTGTCACAGGACGACAGGGGCTTTCAACCATGGCAAAGTGCCCAGAATGGCAGGTTCACATCTCTGGACGTCACTGCTTCTGAAACCCAGCTCAGAGCCTGGGGAACACCTTCCCCATGACAGTCTGTGGGGTGTCAGCCTCAATTCCCCCGCCACCCTGAGCCAGGAACTTTCTCCCGGGGCTGGGGGCAGGCTGGAGCCTTGAGGGCCATGACTCAAGCCTAGGGCACTTCTGCCTGATATGAGGGGTCTCCCAGCAGTCTCAGGAAACCAGCCACCCCACCCCTCTCCCCATCACCCCTGGCCCAGGTGCTGGGCTGTCCTCTCCACCCTGGGAGCCCCCCACAGCCTTCCAAAATTCTTCTGTTCAGGACGTTCACACTTGTGCTTCGGCTCCTGTCCAGGAACTCGGTGGCAACTGATCAGATCTAGAAGGTGCCTCCTCCAGGGCTGCACTGACATAGCCTCGAGGCTAGACTACCACTCCTGCCTCCAGCACAGTTTCATCGCCAACACAGGAAGAGCCACAGCCCGGCAGCTCCCTTCTGTCTCTGCTGAGGAACAGTAACCAGAGGAGCAAGTAGCTCCTCGTGGGGAGTCACTCACCGGGGAACAGCAGAGCCTGGGTCCAGCGACATCCCACACAGGGTCAGTCTTTCTGCTCTAGTGCTCGGGGAAGTTCGCAGTCATTAAAAGTCCAGGTAAACTAATATTTCTCTCCTCAATGTGGTGTGTTCTGGAAAATTAAAGACAGCACTAAAATGGAAATTTAAAAGAAAAAAGGATAGTCAACCACAGCTATTAGAAGCCAAAATTGGGCCAGTTATACATGTAAAGAAATACTCCGTATTCAAGGTTTGCTCTCCATGGGACACTGATACATCTTCTCCCAGACAGCTGCCCTGGCTTACCATGACAATTCTTTAGGGAAGATGCCCTCAGTGTCTGAGAAGGCCAGAATACCTGCTGATTTGACAAGTGTTTATGCAGTATTTATTAAATATCAAAATTGAGATTAGCTTTGGAGAGCTCAAGATTTTAAAAAGAGCAGAGTCCAGGCTCCTAAGAAAAGTCCAGTCCAGGAGAGGCAGATACACAAGCAAACATTTGCAGTAAATACGGTTGCTATGTGGTTGGTACATACATTTGTCTGTCTGCCCAGAGTGATGCATCATGGGAAAGGATGCCTAATATCTCTGGGAGCAGCAGAGGTGGGAAGATTATTGAGGAAGCCTTTTTGGGAGTTGTGACTATTAATGGGGCCCTTCTGTTAGTAGGGCCTTCCCTGGTGGTTGAGACAATAAACAATCTGCCTGCAATGCAGGAGACCCAAGTTCAATGCCAGGGTCAGGAAGATCCCCTGGAGAAGGAAGTGACTACTCACTCCAGTATTCTTGCCTGGGAAATTACATGGACAGGACAGTCCATGGGGTCATAAAGAGTGAAACAGGACTGAGTGACTGATACTTCCACTTTTTATATTTTTTTCTGTTATTAGAATCCCAGGGTCCCTGGCTGCCTTACTGGATGAATGATACTAATGTCCCATTAACATCAGTATTCCACCTCTAAAGGCTCAGTGGCTCCCCTTGCAGTTTTCAGCGTGCTAGTCCTAAAGAAGCACGCCTCTAGCTATTTGGGGCATCCCTGGAACCTGCCTTACATGAGTCTCCAAGGTTTGCCATTTCACATGTTCTGTGATGTTTCTTGACTCCTGTTGTTCACCAGAGACTCGTCTAAGGAAAAGTTTCTCTCAATGTGCTTGCCCTTGACCTCATGATGCAAGACTGGCTGTCACTGTTCCAGTCATCACAGCCATGTTAGGAAGGAAATCCAAATGCCTGAGGTAAGGAAGAGATGACACCAGCCACATCTCTTTCTTGGCGTTTGTATCAAGAAAGCCAACAATTTCACAAAGCTCCCCATTTCCCCCCACTACTTTCAACAAACTTCCAAGTCCATCTCATGGCCCAGAATCTGGCCACAAGCCACCAAGGGATGCAAAGGAAAGTGGAAAAATAGACAATGGAAACTTCAGTAACATTAGGACTCATCACCTTGGGGGTAGGTCAGGAAGTCCCCAGTGACAGTGTGGGTTTTGACAGTAACAAAAATAAATTGCTTTAAGACATTTTCATCCTTTGAGAATAAATAAAAGATCCCATGTGTTTACCCCCTAAACAGAAATCAGACCCTAAGACTCCGCCATGAGGGTCCATGCTCGCTCACTCGGCAATCCTGCGTCGCCATAGACCTCATTACGCATGCTGCTGCCCTCTAGCCCCGCCCCCACTGGCTCTCTGTTATTGTGGTTAATTCGAGGCTTTCAAACAAAAAGACAAAGACAAAAATAAGTTTATGAATACATGTACATACTAATTTAGAGAAATTTCTGTATGGGTAGGGTAGCACTGGTTCAGTAGCATTCTCCCACTAGATAGGATATACATAAATGAGATTTTAGAAGGAAAATGAAATCATCTTTTCTTTTTGTTCTGGGGAAATGCATGCGTGTGTGTGTGTGTGTGTGTGTATGTGTGTGTGTGTGTATTTAAAAGACTCAAGCAGATGTTTTCATAAAGAAGAGTGGCGCATTTAATAGTGAATGCCTCTCTGAACAGTTAGCTATGATGGCATGTGGTTTTTATTACGCAGAGAGCAACTTAACGACGTATGGAAAAGTCAGACATATGTTGTTCTAGCTGTCATATCAGCTTAAGAAGTAGTTATCATAGCTTTCTACAAATTTGTTTTGAGTTACAGGTAGAAAAATGAATTTTCTTTCTCTTACTGCTGTGTTTGAGTCATAGATTCTAGTGGCAAGTCTGAAATAAGATAAAAACAAGACCTGTGCTTTAGAGTTTTGTATCAATTTTAGCCAGATGCCTACTGAAATTTTTCAAAAAATTAAACAAATACATACTTATGCTTTTAGGCATTATTTATATCCAAGCAACATTTAGCTCGTAATGTCTGTAAAATTACAACTAGCCAAATAAGAAACTCACAGAGTGTCTGTGAAATGTATCTGCATTAACTACTAACCAGGGAAATGAAGAAAACCTTATTGTTTTAAAAACATTGTGACTGAAAATGACTGCAAGTTAACACAGTGAAGGACTGTTACAAACTAGTTCGGTGAGGAAGAACCCCAGCCTGCTTCACAAAGCTGAAGAGGCTACAGTAAACCCAGCACCTCTCTGGGTCTGCAACAGTGGAATGTGTTCAAGTTGGACAGTATGGATCAATAATCTTCATGGGGTTGATATATCTGACCTGTTAATATTATGAATGAAACCAAATCCTAAAAGAAATAAGTCTGTAAGAAAACAAATGACAAGCCTCTACATTAGATAGATATCAATATAATAGGTAGCTGCACGCATATATCTGTAAATGACTAAATGGCAAAAATAAATGAAGCAATGTTTGAGAGCAGAAAAAGTCACAAAACTAAAAGTAAAACTGCATAAATACTATTCAGCCATTAAAAATGTTTACTGTGCTGTGCTTAGTCACTCAGTCATGTGTAACTGTGTGCGACCCCATGAACTGTAGCCCGCCAGGATCCTCTGTCCATGGGGATTCTACAGGTAAGAATACTGGAGTGAGTTGCCATGCCCTCCTTCAGGGGATCTTCCCAACCCAGGGATCAAACCCAGGTCTCTTGCATTGCAGGAGACTCTTTACTGTCTGAGCCACCAGGGAAGCCCATGAATACTGGAGTGAGCAGCCTATCCCTTCTCCAGGGAATCTTCCCAACCTAGGAATCAAATTTGGATCTCCTGCATTAAAGGAGGATTCTTTACCAGCTGAGCCACAAGGGAAGGCCAAAAATGTTTACTATAAAATCCCATAGCAACATAACATAGATAAGGGCACTGTGAAATTTAGAACTGCTTTATGTGACAACTGTAACTAAAAAGCCACCAAATGACCAAAAAAAGCAGGAACTAGAGTCCTGTGTGTCTTATTGGAGGGCAGCAGACTATGGATGTTAATGTTTCACTGGCTTTGCTATAATGTTTTAAGAATAAAAATGGGAAAATAAAATGTAGAAAATCAATGAACAAGAGTGAAATAATCTCTTCTAATCACTAAATTTACTTATAACAACTGAAAATCTGGTTTACTGGAAACAGCTAACCATGGAAGATCCGCCTACATACACATCAGAGTCATGGATGGGGCAGTTACAGATTCTCAGAGAGACGTAGCGGCAATTTATAATTACTTACTTTCCGATAGTTCAACTGCACAAAGCTTTAAAAAAACAGTGTTGTTAATTTTTCAGTTCTAAACAATTTTTGTATCATGATATGAACTCCCAATTCAATTAATATTTATATTTGGTCAATATTTCACATTTTGTGAAAGAACTTAAGTTTTTGAGTACTATCATAGTTTACAATAGTCTTACCAACTCTGATCTTTTCCAACTCCAATACACACCAGATGATGTAACTCGTTTTGTCATTTTCCTATAGACATATGTGTGAGCATGTGCACACTCATGTACACACAAACATATATACACACGTCCGTGTTACTCAGGGCCATCTCTGTACTCTTGTCCTTATTCTGGGTGTCCTCTATGACTTGATCTCATTATTGCCTTTACATCATATTTCCCCATATTCTCTAAAATGTGTCCTATTTCGGTATAGAAATGGTATTTATAATCAGAAGATTTTGGATTTAAATCCCAGCTGTGCCACATGATAGATTCATGATTTGGGGAACATACCAAAAATATTCTCAAGTATAAAACGGGGAATAATGATGCATTCCATTCACTGTTGTAATGAGAAGTTAATGAGCAATAGAAACTACTCAGATTTCAGAAACACTATTTTGGGGCATGAAAATTCAATCTTTTTAGGAGTGATTTGATAGTATCTTAAAAAAAAAAAAAAAGGCACATTGATTAGGTTAGACCAAGCTGGAGTAACAAACAGTATCCAAATGCTAAGCAGTAAAACAGAAGTGCATTTCATACTCTCCAAAGTTTGGAGCAAGTGTTCAGATGAGAAGTACCGTCCAGGTCACACTCTGGGCCCCAGGAGATGCTGGCTCAGCCACTTAAGGAGAGAAAACTGGCCAATGAACATGTAGGAACTGCTCACCTGAACTGGTAGCTTGACAGTCTGGTGAGACACCTTCACATCATCTGCCTAACGCAGGTGCAGGAGGTCGAGGGCTGTGATGGTCAGTGTTTAGGGGTATCGGGGGGTCGGCCTCTGTTCACTCCTGGAGGCAAGGCACCTGGTAAAAGGCACAGAGCTGCTCGAATCGTCAAGTACCACGTCAGGGCTTTGAGGTCCTGGGCAGTACTGGGCAAACATAGGCACTCGTATTTCAGAAGCACAGTCTGTGAAAGTGGCAGGAAGTATTGGATCCTAAGTGCCAGAAAGCAAAGCCGGGGCAATGGACAGGGCCAGCATGGTGGGCTGCAGGGTGCGCTGAATTCAGCGGGGCCCCTGGTGAGGTTGCCCACAGCCTGACACCCAAGCTGAGGCTCCCAGGGGGCCAGGCCTGTGGATAGCAAGACCTGAGCTGGGCCAGGCTTCCATGGGCAGGGCCGGGGGGCGAGACGGGCATGGCAGGAAGGGAGCCAAGGCCCCAGTAGGTTGTGGAGCCTTAGAATTTGCACAGAAGTGCAGTAACTTCCCTACCCAGACCAGCCCCACCCGGCCAGCCAAAGGGCTCCTGCTGCACCCGGCCACCGGGAGGAGAGTCAGGACCCAGAGCTTCGTCCGCCAGCTCCAGACATGCTGCCAGAGCCACGGCGGTGGTTGCATGTCAAGGGCAGCTCCTTAGAAAGTAACATCTAATGGTGGGATTGCAGACGTCCCGTGGATGGGGGAGCTTCTGCATTCGCGGATTCTGAGCTTTCCACACGGGCCCATCAGCCCCTCCTCTCCTCTGTCTGATGCTGCTGGAGCTCTTTTAACCCTAGGAGCCTTACCTCACAACAGTGAGCAGCACTCAGTGTTCAAATCAGACAAGACGTCCTCAAACGGGGGGAAAGAGTCACTCACCCAACAATGCTCGGACCCCAGTGATCTCAGGGGCCTTCGTGGGCTTTTCACAGAAAATGTGAGCACTATCTTTGCTATTAGAAAAGGACTAGCTCTGCCTGCCCTTGAACATAAGGTGAGTTATCAGCATCCAAATGGATCAACTAAAAACAGAATATAATGCATGGTACTTGCGAAAAACAAGAATTGCCACACAACCAACAAAAAGAAAGGAAGGCAAAGAAGCACAGGTAGCTTCGTGTTAGCAAAGGTGTATGTTCTAAAAAATGCTGTCACCCTGCGCTTTCTGAGGGCATTTAAAACACTTTCAGTGAAGAACCACAAGCGTCTTCTTGTCCTGCCCCAAAGGTCTCTCCTCCCAGAACACTATTACCTTGGCAGTGCAGCTTGCTGCCCTGAGAGTAAAATCATGGTAGAAAATAGTGCTATAATCAGAACATTCATGGGTTCTGAGTTTTAAGTTACAGACTAACTTATACAATAACCTGGAAAGCTGCATGATAGCAGTCTGGCCAGACAGACTTAAATTCATATTTGGGATGTTAAAACGAAACAGCTCCATTACACAAACATTCTTTTTCCCCATCAAAAGGGATACTGAGACACAAAACAGATTTCCAGTTGCAAGCTTACAGAAGTTAGTTATGGAAAAGCTGTAGTTATGACAGGTGGCCGACTTCCTATAGCTAACTTCCTTAAGCATGATTTCTAGCAAAATCACCCAGTCCTGGTGTTTACTTTAGCAAAGCAAGTGGAAATGCATATATTATGTCCCCAAAACACGTCTGCCCTTCCCCATGAATTAGCCTTCCCTAGCTCCTCACATACATATTCACTTATTTTTTGAAAATCTTTCTCTAAAAAAAAACAGACAGATTTTCCATGGCCTCTAACACTAGAACTAAGACATTGTTCTGTATGTATACAGTGGAATACTACTCAGCTATAGAAAAGAAAGACATAAAGCCATTTGCAGCAACATAGATGTACTTAGAGATGATCCTACTAAGCGAAGTAAGTCAGAAAGAGAAATCACATATCATATGCTGTTGTTGCTTAGCCTCTAAGTCATGTCCAACTCTTTTGTGACCCCAGGGACTGTAGCCCACCAGGCTCCTCTGTCCATGGGGTTCTCCAGGCAAGAATACTGGAGTGGGTTCAAAATACCTTATAATTATCCACATATAGTAGAATCTAAAATAATGGCACAAAGGAACTTATCTACGAAACAGAAACAGACTCAGACATAGAGAACAGACTTGTGGTTGCTGAGGAGGAGGACGGTGATGAAGAGGAGGAGGACGGTGATGAAGAGAAGGACTGAGAGTCTGGGATTAGCAGATGTAACTATTATATACAGGATGGATAAACAACAGATCTCACTGCAAAGCACAGGGAACCATATTCAATATCCTGTGACAAGCCAAAATGGAAAGAATATGAAAAGAAATGTTTCACTGAATCACTTTGCTGTGCAGCAGAAATTAAAACAACATTGTAAACCAACTAGACTCTAATAGACTCCAATAAAGTAAATTTTAAAAGAACACTCTTTGGTGTGAAAGAGTGGGCACCTTACCCACAGTGAGGGTCCATTCTGCCTTCCTGGGAGATGGCCAGACCCCAGAAGCAGTTGAGCTCTGGCACACAGCAGACCCGCACTCTCTGTGATGGTTGTTCTCACTGGTGATGAAAGTTTAATTAACGAGAGGGAGCATACGAAAACCAGCTGGGCCTTGAGAGGGGTGTGATTTGTTAGAAAAAAGAAACCAATGATGCAGACAAAGGTATAGCAACCAGGGACCCCAGGATAAAAGACTAAAGTCCTTCTGCAGCTTGGAGGAGGGCGCAGCCTGTAGTAAGAAGTTGGTGAAACATCCCTAACTTTTACATTATTTTACTCAACTTGATTACAAATCCTGATCCTTTCAGACCCAGTTAGCATTCACCCATCAGATCTTAGAGAAAGTCTTTGCTGGGACCCTGACTGCATAAAACCCCTCCTCTCTGCAAACACAGCAGCCCTGACGTTTCTTTGTAATATCCATGCAAGCTGAAGCTTCCTTTGATTAGTTAAAGTTGGAAAGGTCTAGATTTCTTAATAAAGTCAGCTGCCTGTGAAGATGACCAGAGGATCACTTCTGAACGTGAATTAGGGAAGGCCTAAGCAGACTATTATTGAAAAGCATGCGGAACTAGAAGAAAGCTTATCACTGAAAATAAAAATGAAATTTCTGGGGACTTCTCTGGTGGTCCAGGGTTAAACACTCCATGCTGCCAATGTAGAGGCGTGGGTTCAATCCCTGGTCAGGGAACTAATATCTCAAATGCCACAGCCAAAAAAAAAAAAAAAAGAGAGAGAGAGAGAGATTTAAAAATAGATAATAAAAATAAAAGGTCAGGGGCCTGTGTTGTGAAAGCTCTTCTGCAGAATCCTCACTGTCTTCATCTTTATCACCAAGGCTACTATATTATTTACTGGGTGCCTGGTGTGAGGTTGACCCAGGTATCACAGACTGTAGGCTGCTTTGAAAACAAAGATTAGAGGACAATTTGAGACAATAGAAAAAGTCACATTTTCCAACATGTTATAGTAAGTATTTTAAAAGTCTCTGTTCCCTGGTAGGTGACAGACTCCTTGAGGATCAAGAGGGGGAAAAAAAAAAAACAACAACACCTGTTTGGCCCTATTAGTGCTGATATTTGTTATGTAAGTGAAAGAGTGTTTATTAATGACACTTTGTGGTGAATGGTTGTGATTTGGATTCCCCACTGCCCTTCTTTCCTTCCTTCATTAGAAGCAACGAGCAGAAGGGATGTCTGGGGCCACCCATCATGGCCTGCTCCCCCTGCCCTTCAGGGGGCCTGATGCACCTCTGTGTCTACAACAGCAGCTTGTGACCTGGGTCTAAATTATCACAGGAACCCTCTATCCTTGGACACGGCCACTGCCTCCAGGGTAGGCAGGCAATTAAAACGAATACAGAGCAAATTTCAAATCTCTTATTTAAATTTGGGTGAAAGAATATTCTCTTCCCTCTGCCCAGGCAACCTTGGGCTGGCCCGGGTGGACGGGCAGCCCCCTGGGGACCACAGCTAGAGAGACGCTCCATTAGGCAGTCGTCAGCTCCAGGAAGCATTTTTGGGTCAAAAATCACTCCTTTCCAGAGCCAGCACTGTCGCACGAATTGCCAAGGTGGCCTGAGTTGCTTTTTATTATTATTACTTGAAATGAAAAGACTCCTGATTGATACCAATGGCGAATGATTCAAAACTTCCCCTGACTGATGTAATCGTCACATAGAGCTTTCTCATCACTGCATAGGTTTAAAAAATGTTTCAGAAAACATAAAAATTAAGTGGGAGCACAGAGGAAAATGTCTGGGAAACAGCTGTTTGACAAGAAGGGAATTAATTTTGGGGCTCCGGATAAGTCCTACCTCCCGGAGGACTGCAGCGGCTGGAGTCCCCTGGCCTTGATGTGAAAGGATGAATGTTCCCATTGGAAATGTCACTAAACACTTGAGTGTCAGCCACTACTTATCATGGTCTTAGGAGATTTCAGCGAATGTTCGATGGGCACTTAAATTTCACCTCTGCTGAGAGTAAGCAGCACAGAACAAACCACAGCCGGTTTTGCAGAAGCTGACGGGGGCCGGGCTGTGCTGCGGAAGATGGACCCGTGAACCCGCTTCTCCCAGGTCATAAACCTCTGCTGAAGTCACACAGTGACCACAAAAGGCACTGGTCATGAGAAACAGGGGGCCCTCCAGACAGCTTATATCCCCTTGAAATGAAAAGCTGGGGACATGGGCAGCGGCCACAGGAACAAAACATGACCAAGTGCTTTCAGGACCCGGGCTTCTGGGCAAATAGGCTGTATCGAGCAGCTCAGTAAGTCTCTCACTGAAGAAAGGGTTCTTGTTAGGGCAGTGAAATAAAACACCGCTGTACATCATCGAGTTGCCTCCTAGATCTGTCAGTGACGACAGCATTATTTCCCCTCTGCCTTAACATGAGTGACGCATAAAGTGCCTACGACACACGCACAATCGCTGTGCACAGGTGATGCTCTCTTACTGGTCAGCCTGGACACTGGGAGTCCCCAGCGACGGTGGGTATCTGTGAATGACTGCCAGGAACTTGTATAACAGAGGCCATTTCCCTGTACCTGATCCTTTGGGATGAAAAGGTCCGAGCGAGAGTGAGAGGAGATTCTGTCTAACAAGGCACAGGTTTGCCCCGGCAGTCAGCGCCCATCACGCGACAGCGGGGCTCCTGCAATGGCCATGGCACCTAGACTGTCACCACCTCCGAGGTTCCCCAGAGGGAGGGCATGTGTGTGCGTGTGTGTGCACACGTGTGTGCCCAGGGACTGACCAGGCAGAGACAAGGCTCTGCAGAAGCTGCTAACCTCCCTTTCCTCTATCAGAGGCTGACTGGGCTGAGAACGCAGGCCCTTGTCAAACTGTAAACCTACAGCATTAGCTTTTCTCTGTGCAGACTATATGCAATGAAACATTTACAACACAGGGGCAGGCCTTCATGACAAAGAAAGATATAAAAACGCTGGACCTGCTCCTAACTAGAGAAACACAGATTAGAGGAACAGAGAGTGAAGGGAGAAAAGGAGATGCTGGGCAAGCGCAGGCCTGAGAGTGAACACAGGCTTCACCTCCACACTCGGCTGAGATGGTGAGCTGGTGCAGCTTGAGTGGGAAACTTCTCTTAGTATTAGGAATGCTTTCACCATATTTTTTACTTACAGCTCTAACTGTGTTTGTGCAAATGTCCTATTTAAAATATATCTTTGGGGATGAATGGTTACATGTATATGTATGGCTAAGTCTCTTGCTGTCCACCTGAAACTCTCACAACATTGTTAATTGGCCCTACCCCATTACAAAATGTTTTTGGTGTTTAAAAGAAATAAAAATAAAACGTATTTATTGACTCTGCTGTGTTTAACAGCAAAGCCTTAAAAGTGGCTGCATGGTCCTCCGTTGGGGGCTGTCAAGAAACCAGGGGTGTCCACCAAACCAGCACCAAAATGCTCAGCCTGAGAAGGTGACACTGACCTCATGGAGGGAGAACAGCAAGATGTGGCAACTGCACGTGGCGTCCTAACGCTGCTGTAAAACAGCAGATGCGGTGTTACAGTGGACACAGGAACCACACAAAAGGGCACGTGATGAACATGACCACGAGCCTGCAGAACACAGTGACACTGGCGGAACCCCTGGTCCAGCGAACCTGACTCAACACCAGCTGAAAGATGCGCCGCCGAGCAGGAGACCCAGGAAAGGAGAGCGGGAAGCACAGCATCATGTGTCTGTGGCTGTCAGACACGGCAGAGTGCTAAAAAAGAAAGAAAGAAAGAAAGAAAGAACATTGTAGAATCTACAAAATGCTATACAACTCATTTGATACCCTGTGGCCTTTGAATTTGATATTACTGATTCAAACTAATATACTAAGCTCAGTTAAGTTCTTACAGTTAACAGTTGTATTTGATGAGTGGAAAGGAACCTCAACACAAGGAATGGTCCGAGGGACACAGTGCCATCAGATGACGGACATTCTCACAGAGCCAAGACTGGACAGGAGAAAGGGCCAGTGTGTCTGTTACACGGGTCACAGGACTGGCACGACCATGAATGGGCACCAAAAGGGGACACTGAAGCATTCTCAAATGTGAGGCAGACAGGGAGCCTCTTTATTTCAAGAACCTCATTCTGATTTAAAAAAAAAAAAAAATTCTAATTTTAATTAGATCCCATTTGTTTATTTTTGCTTTTATTTCCAGAATTCTGGGAGGTGGATCATAGAGGATCCTGCTGTGATTTATGTCAGAGAGTGTTTTGCCTATGTTCTCCTCTAGGAGTTTTATAGTTTCTGATCTTACATTTAGATCTTTAATCCATTTTGAGTTTATTTTTGTGTGCGGTGTTAGAAAGTGATCTAGTTTCATTCTTTTACAAGTGGTTGACCAGTTTTCCCAGCACCACTTGTTAAAGAGATTGTCTTTACTCCATTGTATATTCTTGCCTCCTTTGTCAAAGATAAGGTGTCCATATGTGTGTGGATTTATCTCTGGGCTTTCTATTTTGTTCCATTGATCTATATGTCTGTCTTTGTGCCAGTACCATACTGTCTTGATGACTGTGGCTTTGTAGTAGAGCCTGAAGTCAGGCAAGTTGATTCCTCCAGTTCCATTCTTCTTTCTCAAGATTGCTTTGGCTATTCGAGGTTTTTGTATTTCCATACAAATCTTGAAATGATTTGTTCTAGTTCTGTGAAAATGTGGCTGGTAGCTTGATAGGGATTGCATTGAATTTGTAGATTGCTTTGGGTAGTATACTCATTTTCACTATATTGATTCTTCCGATCCATGAACATGGTATATTTCTCCATCTATTAGTGTCCTCTTTGATTTCTTTCATCAGTGTTTTATAGTTTTCTATATATAGGTCTTTAGTTTCTTTAGGTAGATATATTCCTAAGTATTTTATTCTTTTCGTTGCAATGGTGAATGGAATTGTTTCCTTAATTTCTTTTTCTACTTTTTCATTATTCGTGTATAGGAATGCAAGGGATTTCTGTGTGTTGATTTTATATCCTGCAACTTTACTATATTCATTGACGAGCTCTAGTAATTTTCTGGTGGAGTCTTTAGGGTTTTCCATGTAGAGGATCATGTCATCTGCAAACAGTGAGAGTTTTACTTCTTCTTTTCCAATTTGGATTCCTTTTATTTCTTTTTCTGCTCTGATTGCTGTGGCCAAAACTTCCAGAACTATGTTGAAAGGAAAATATAAGCAAGGTGAAAAGACAGCCTTCTGAATGGGAGAAAATAAGAGCAAATGAAGCAACTGACAAACAACTAATCTCAAAAATATACAAGCAACTCATGCAGCTCAATTCCAGAAAAATAAACGACCCAATCAAAAAATGGGCCAAAGAACTAAATAGACATTTCTCCAAAGAAGACGTACAGATGGCTAACAAACACATGAAAAGATGCTCAACATCACTCATTGTTAGAGAAATGCAAATCAAAACCACAATGAGGTACCACTTCACACCAGTCAGAATGTCTGCGATCCAAAAATCTGCAAGCAATAAATGCTGGAGAGGGTGTGGAGAAAAGGGAACCCTCCTACACTGTTGGTGGGAATGCAAACTAGTACAGCCACTATGGAGAACAGTGTGGAGATTCCTTAAAAAATTGCAAATAGAACTACCTTATGACCCAGCAATCCCACTGCTGGGCATACACACTGAGGAAACCAGAATGGAAAGAGACACATGTACCCCAATGTTCATCGCAGCACTGTTTATAATAGCCAGGACATGGAAACAACCTAGATGTCCATCAGCAGATGAATGGATAAGAAAGCTGTGGTACATATACACAATGGAGTATTACTTCAGCCGTTAAAAAGAATTCATTTGAATCAGTTCTGATGAGATGGATGAAACTGGAGCCGATTATACAGAGTGAAGTAAGCCAGAAAGAAAAACACCAATACAGTATACTAACACATATATATGGAATTTAGGAAGATGACAATGACGACCCTGTATGCAAGACAGGAAAAAAGACACAGATGTGTATAATGGACTTTTTGGACTCAGAGGGAGAGGGAGAGGGTGGGATGATTTGGGAGAATGGCATTCTAACATGTATACTATCATGTAAGAACTGAATCGCCAGTCTATGTCT
Source organism: Ovis aries (assembly GCF_016772045.2). NCBI lineage: Eukaryota > Metazoa > Chordata > Mammalia > Artiodactyla > Bovidae > Ovis > Ovis aries. The sequence continues at coordinate 2,286,881 of NC_056079.1, read as the reverse complement.
GATGCAGGATACAGCATGCTTGGGGCTGGTGCATAGGGATGACCCAGAGAGATGTTATGGGGAGGGAGGTGGGGTGGGAGGGGGGTTCATGTTTGGGAACGCATGTAAGAATTAAAGATTTTAAAATTTTAAAAACAATTAAAAAATTAAAAAAAAATTCTAGAAATAAAGAACAATCAGTTCAGTTCAGTTGCTCAGTCATGCCCAACTCTGCAACCCCATGAACCGCAGCATACCAGGCCTCCCTGTCCATCACCAACTCCCGGAGTTCACCTAAACCCATGCCCATTGAGTCAGTGATGTCATCCAACCGTCTCACCCTCTGTTATCCCCTTCTCCTCCTGTCCTCAATCTTTCCCAGCATCAGGGTCTTTTCAAATGAGTCAGCTCTTCGCATCAGGTGGCCAAAGTACTGGAGTTTCAGCTTCAACATCAGTCCTTCCAATGAACACCCAGGACTGATCTCCTTTAGGATGGACTGGTTGGGTCTCCTTGCAGCCCAAGGGACTCTCAAGAGTCTTCTCCACCACCACAGTTCAAAAGCATCAATTCTTCGGTGCTCAGCTTTCTTTATAGTTCACTCTTACATCCATATGTGACTACTAGAAAAACCATAGCCTTGACTAGATGGACCTTTGTTGACAAAGTAATGTCTCTGCTTTTTAATATGCTGTCTAGGTTGGTCATAACTTTCCTTCCAAGGAGTAAGTGTCTTTTAATTTCACAGCTGCAATTACCATCTGCAGTGATTTTGGAGCCCCAAAAAATAAAGTTAGCCACTGTTTCCCCATCTATTTGCCATGAAGTGACGGGATCATATGCCATGATCTTTGTTTCCTTAAAATGTATGCAAAAACACAGAAAAGAAAGGCTTCTAACTATTGCATGTGACTCCACAGAACACAGGGTTTATTTGTGTAAACCTGCTGCAAAGTAATTAGCTGCACCCCTTTCAGTTTGGAATAATGATTATTAGTAGATAATACTTATGGGGCATTTAAGAAGTATCATGAAGTATTTAAGCTGCTCACAATTATTAATCGATGATTGAGGATTCTCAGTATGTAAATAAATCACTTCTCTCTTCACATTCTAGAAAAGCTACAATTTATTAGTAGTCAGCTAATTAAAAATAAATGAAAATTTCTAGACCTGAAATGGAAATCTGACTCATGATCCTAGCTTGGTGGTTTAAATGATATTGTAGAGAAGTTACCGCCTTCACAACCACGTTTTGCTATTCAAGTAGAGGATTTCCATTATTCATTAGCTGACCTTTTTATTTCATTGTGCACTAATTGGCTGTGTGATTTAATTATGCATAAAACTCTAATTGATGATATTAAGGGTGCTTGAATGGCTCTATCTATCAGAAGGAACAAATTGTGATTATTATGTGGTTTTGTTATGTTGTAGCCACATAAAGAAGCACATTTCACAAATTGTGTGCATTTTATTCCTAAAGATAATCAGGGTCTCAGAATAATCAAGTGAATTATAAGCTAACATTCAGACCTATGCTACTCACCCATCTCATTAACCTAGTAATTAAGCATATATTTCTCTGTATAATCCAAGGGTTTATGTCTTCTGATGACCTCACTGTATTTCAGAAAAAAAAATTCTTAAAAACCTTAGGAGACATTTTTTGCCTCTGATCCATACCCACAGCTCACTCTCATTCTCCAGTGGATGTGAACTGAGCTTAAGGAAATATTTCAACTCTCTAAGGCCATTAGCATATCATTGCATTATTTTTTTATTGTTTTGTTTTATTTCAACTTCTGTTCTTAGTGGAATGACACGTGCCCACAACTCAGAGCCACCAACTTTTACAAGGCATAGCAGTCCATACCCCCTCCAACAGGCAACCACATTCAATTCTTTTAATAAATGTTTTGGTATTTACCTCTAAAGTGTAACTGGAAAAGGAAATGGCAACCCACTCCAGGAGTCTTGCCTGGAGAATTTCATGGACAGAAGAGCCTGGCAGATTATAGTCCACAGGGTCACAGAGAGTTGGACATGACTGACTAACACTCACTTTTTCTAAAGTGTAAACATTATCTTTCAGCTGCTGATTGTTAACCCTCATCTTGTGACAGCACACAGGCATTCTGAGGACAGAAGGTGGGGACTCAGCTCACCATCAGCCCTCCCTGCCCCTCAGTGCTTTCCATTTCTTTTCCCTTTTCCGTTATAATTTGCTTAGACCAACACTACCTCTTATGTTGCTATGACAACACAGATGCTATTCACAGCTGAGCCACGTACATTACAAACTCCTTTCATTTCCTGAAATGCTACTGCTTTTAAGATCTGTACAAAATTAATAAACAGAAACATCAGTTTGCTCTGACGGTAGCAGAGCCCAACAGGACAAGACAGACACTTCTTCCCCGGCAAGGACTTAGCAATGACAAGCCCTGGGGACTCTGTTCACTGCGGCCCCCACCTGCCTTGCCCGCATTAGAGGACCCCTCCTCTCTTGAGGGGCACGGACTTTCAAATGTTTGGCCGCAGGGGCAGACCCCAGACAGCACAGTCTGCAGATCCCAAATAAACCATCTTCGCTGGACAATCATCTGGCGTCTATTTGTGTCAGGTCAACAGACCTATAGTGTCTTCCCTCCCCACCTATATGTACTTAGTGGTCTGTTCACGTCGCATCACACATTGCCCTTACATCGGTGATCTGTCCACCTGCTTTTGTACAGCAGACTCTGCCCAGAGATTCTGGCCCGTGGCGGTTGGAGCTGGTCTCCCCCAAGGTCTGTTTCACAGATGTCTCCCGGATTTCTTCACCACCACACTGCTGGCCACCTCTTCATTTTTCTTTATTGGATTCCCAGCTCCCCTCAGTTCACAGCATCTTCCATTTTGACATCAACTCCTGTTTTGGTAGTATTGATCTCCTGTAAAGCTCCAAACATAAGCATTGAAGAGTTACATTTTCTGAGAACCTGTTAGCCCAAACTGTCTTTAATAGATCATCATACTTCATTAATTCTGCAAATGCAAGAGCTTCTCATTCTCTTACCAGTCTCACCACTTCAAGGTGCCGGGAACCAAGGTCAGTGATACTCGACACTGTAGCCTGAGGCACCGCCGTCCCTGTGCTCTGGCTCCCCACCAGTCCAGCTGGCAGCCTTGAGAGGCAGCCCTCAGTGCTCACAGGCCCGTGCAGCCCCTGTTACCTGCACACCCCCTCCCATCACGGCACCGTCTGCACTGGCTGGTGTCTGCCCCAACCCACAGCCACACCTCGGTCCTTCCCCAAGGTCCCTCCTGACTGCTTCCTTCCATGTCAGTTTTCCAACTTGTAAAAGCATCTGGGTTAAAATGATTAAAGAGACTCAGATGTCATATTTGGAAAATCATTTACTATTTCAACAGGTGTTAATTCATTGGGAAGATCCCCTGGAGAAGGAAATGGAAACCCACTCCAGTACTCTTGCCTGGAGAATCCCATGGAGGGTGGAGCCTGGTAGGCTACAGTCCATGGGGTCACAAAGAGTCGGACACGACTGAGCGACTTGACTTGACTTGACTTGACTTTAGTAACAGAGGTCACGTTAGAGTAACAGCCCTTTAAGAACCTTGACTGGCCTATGGATAGCAACATACAGTTGTCAAACTTCCACCCTGTTTGGTGAAAATGGTGGCATTCCTGTGCATTTTCCTCAATATGAAGTAAGTATCTTTAAATATTTATCATCCCCCTGCCAAAAAGCAGAAGATCCTGTCTTCTGCATAAACTACTGAAGCTATAAACATTATAGTGACATGAAGGCTAATTTTATTAATTCTGTTTGGTAAAATGACTTATTAAATTTTCTGTTTTACTTGGGAAAAATAACACTCCAGATTCTGTCATGTGCAAGCCTGCGAGTCTTTTTGTCTAGCAGTTCTAACAGTTACAGAGAGGGAGGTGCTTAAGTCCTCACCTGTAACTGTGAATTTGCCCATTTCCTTTCAGCTCTGTCAGCTTTTGCTTCTGTGCTTTGAGGCTCTATTGTCTGGGGCAAATGCACTTAGGATGACTATGTATTCTGGGCAGATGACCCTTTCATCATTATGTAATGTCCCTTTGTGTTTCTAGTCATTTTTTTGTTGTTGTTCTGAGATCTATTTTATCTGATACTATGAGAGCTACTTGCTTTTTAAAACTTCAAAGGGGTAAATGCCAAATAAAAAGATAAAAAATTTACAATAGAATAATGCAGAAATATTAACCAGTCCAAATAAATAGTTAGTGTTAGTCGGCTGTCCCTGATGGCTCAGCCAGTAAAGAATCTACCTGCAATGCAGGAGACCCAGGTTGGATCCTTGGGTTGGGAAAATCTCCTGTAAAAGGGAATGGCAACCTACTCCAGTATTCTTGCCTGGAGAACAATGCAGAAAAAATAACCAATGCAAATAATAGTTAAGGAAATGCCTAATTAAGCAAATGCATAGAATATGAACCTATTAATAGTTCAGAACATGCTTAGTTGTCTATTTCAGTCTAAGACCAATTAGCTACTTCTGTATATAAAATTTCAAATTATATGAAAAAGATACACTATCATTCCACTTTGTGATTTTTCTTGATTTAATACGGTGTATAATAACTAATACAGAACAATTTTTTGAATAAAGTTTTGACATTTTCTGATTTCAATCAATTGTTTAAGTCTACTTGTTAACGCATGCTAAATGCAATGGAAATCTTTCTATAGTAAATTCCAAGGCAGTGACACTGTTATCAATTAGATATGCAGTCATTTGATATCTTCCCAATGAATCTTTAAAAGTATATAGACTCCATATTATATACTTTTTGCAGAGGAATTCACTTATACATGCAAATTACTTCGGTTCCATTCTATAACCACAAGGGAAACAAGGAAATGAAATATAAGTACATATAACTGTAACTGAACTATAATTGATCGGCATCTATGGTCTTTCTCATGTGATAGATCTTTTATAACAGACTAAAATATTATCAATTTAATGAGAATCTAGAATTATCATTCGACAAAAAATATACCTAAAAGAGAAAAGATGCCATCTAACCGAGTAAGAGTTAAATATTGATAGCAGTGGACATTTTTAAGCAAAGGTAAATCTTAGAAACGTAATAGGAGAAACTGACAATCACCCTATGCATGTGAATTCACTCACTGTGCTTTTATCAGGTGGAGATTTTAAACCATTTTTGTGTTTCCTTGATCAACAATGACAGCAGTGTTGACTACCACACCACAGTGTTGAAACACCACAAAAAGTGCTTGTGTGTGTAAGTGTGAAGAGGTTGAAGATACTGACTTACTCTTGATTGAGAAGGAATGAATACAACTTCTTTAAGACAGTATGAAAGTACTTAGGCTAAAGTGCAGTGTAAGGCTGCTGGCTTATGGGGAATACCGTTCTTCAGAATGTATTCTGTTGACTGTGACAAAACAAAGCGTCAGGAGTGTTACTGTTACTTAACTGATGGCCAGGCTTGCTCGGCATCAGTTAACTTCTACAGCACACTCTGTCCCTTCTGTCCTCCCCGTTTCCTTGAGAAAATGCACACTTTCCGGCCGCTTGTGTTTCTTATGGTCCCAGCCTCAATATCCATCCTACTCACAGAGACAGGCTGTAACCTAAACCAGCACCGACCAGGACTCATCTGTTGCTGATTTTATAGCAGTGAAGCATGGAATAAAGACAGCTGGGAGTGAGCCCTCCTGTAGATCTCAGGTTCTGGGCTGTGAGGTTAGCCCTGGTCCTTGAAAAAGTCAGAGGACATTGATGTAAGTGCACAGCAGAGAGAAAAACAGAAAAACATGAAGACAGAGTGCAGACTGCAGTGTAAAAATCAGTTCTTAGTCCCTGTCCTTAGAAATGACGTATATTTTTTCTATGCTTGCTACATTCCTCTCTTTTTTTTAAGCTCAAGGTTATTTGAGTTCGGCTTTTGTAACTGGCATCGAAGAATCCTGACACAGGTACTCAGGACAGATCTGCATAATCAGCGAAATAAACTCACAGTGCTTTTCAGGAAGCCGTTCAGTTAGCTATCCCACCGTGGAATCCTGCAGAACAACACTGTAACTCCAGGAGAGCCTTGACCAGACTCCAAGAAATTAACCTCCTTATCTGCATCTCATTCCAATTTAGACACTATGTTTTCTGGAAACAGCAGCATCTTATTTATTTCCATACTTGGTGACTGTCACTGGGTGAAAGTGAAAGTCGCTCAGTTATGTCCGACTCTTTGTGACCCTATAGACTATACAGTCCATGGAATTCTCCAGGCCAGAATACTTGAGTGTGTAGCCTTTCTCTTTTCCAGGGGATCTTCCTAACCCAGGGATCAAGCCCAAGTCTCCCACATTGCAGGCAGATTCTTTGCCAGCTGAGCCATAAGGGAAGACTGTCACTGGGTACTTACTGTATATTCAAAACCTAGCTCATTTCTCAAAAGGGAAAAGTCATACACACACACACACACACACACACACACACACAATTAAACAATATATATGCATTCAATACATGTATGCATGTATATCTAATTATATTTTATAAAAATAAATTGTATTATTATTAATTTTTATGTGATTGTTACATGTTACAATGAAGACCTCTTTAGAGGCCTACAAGCTGAGATTTGAAGAGGCATCAAAGACATTGGTTAACACCATTCAGTTACTGAGCACAACAAACACATACTAATATCTGCTCCAAAATACACTTGGCGATAGAATGGGAAAGAATAGATATCTCTTCAAGAAAATCTGAGATACCCAGGGAATATCTCATGCAAAGATGGGCACAACAAAGGACAAAAACAGTAGGGACCTAACAGAAGCAGAAGATATTAAGAGGAGGTAGAAAGAATACATGGATAAACTGTACAAAAAAGGTCTTAACCACAATGCTGTGATCACTCACCTAGAGCCAGACAATGTGAAGTCAAGTGGGCCTTAGGAAGCATCACTATGAACAAAGCTAGTGGAGGTAATGAAATTCCAGCTGAGCTATTTCAAATTCTAAAAGATGATGCTATTAAAGTGCTGCACTCAATATGCCAACAAACTAGGAAAACTCAGCAGTGGTCACATGACTGGAAAAGGTCAGTTTTCATCCCAGTCCCAAAGAAGGGCAATGTTAAAGAATGTTCAAATTACCGCACAATTGCACTCATTTCACATGCTAGCAAAGTAATGCTCAAAATCCTTCAAGCTAATAATATGTGAACTGAGAAATTCCAGCTGTACCAGCTGGATTTAGAAAAGGCAGAGGAACCAGAGATCAAATTGCTAACCTATGTCAGATCACAGGAAAAGCAAGGAAATTCCAGAAGAACAGCTACTTCTGCTTCGTTGACTACACGAAACCATTTGTGTGGATCACAACAAACTGCGGAAAATTCTTAAAGAGCTGGGAATACACAGAACACTTTACCTGCCTCCTGAGAAACCCATATGCAGGACAAGAAGCAACAGTTAGAACCTTAGAACCAGATACGGAACAACAAACTGGTTCAAAATGGGGAAAGGAGTATGTCATGGCTGTATATTGTCACCTTGCTTATTTAACTTATACACAGAATACATCATGAGAAATGCCAGGCTGGATGAATCACAGGCTGGACTCAAGATTGCTGGGAGGAATAGCGATAACCTTAGATATACATATGACACCACCCTAATGGCAGAAAGCGAAGAGGAACTAAACAGCCTCTAGATGAAGGTGAAAGAGGAGAGTGAAAAAGCTAGCTTAAAACTCAACACTCAAAGAACTAAGATCATGGCATCTGGTCCCATCACTTCACAGCAAATAGATGTGGAAAAAATAGAAACAGTGACAGATTTATTTTCTTGGGCTCTAAAATCACTGCAGACAGTGACTGCAGCCAGGAAATTAAAAGATGCTTCCTCCTTGAAGGAAAGCTATGACACACCTAGACAGCAAATTAACAAACAGAGACATCAGTTTGCCGACAAAGGTCCATCTAGTCAAAGCTATAGCTCTTCCAGCAGCCATGTATCGATGTGAGAATTGGACCATAAAGAAGGTTGAGCACTGAAGAACTGATACTCTCAAATTGCAGTGCTAGAGGACTCTTGAGAGTCCCTTGGACTGCAAGGAGATCAAATCAATCAATCCCAAAGGAAATCCATCCTGAATATTCATTGAAAGGACTGGTGTTGAAGGCGAAGACCCAATACTTTGGCCACTTGATGCAAAGAGCCAATTCACTGGAAGACCCTGAGGCTGGGAAAGACTGAGGGCAGGAGAAGGGGGCGACAGAGGATGAGATGGTTGAGCAAACTCCAGTAGATAGTAAAGGACTGGGAAGCCTGGCACCATGCAGCCCATGGGGCAGCACAGAGTCGGACATGACTGAGTCACTGAACAATAACACCACTTAGGAAATACTTAATAAAAACACTAATGAGGCCCTACACTGGGGTTTGGGAGCCAGGGGTGAAGAGCCCAGGAAAGCAAAGCGAGAGGATCCCTTCCTGCCCCACAAAACCCACCCCACCACCATCCCTGTCCTGGCCTGACTTTGGGGGGAAGCTGAATTTCCACTGGAAAGGAAGGATTTCCTTTCCCTTCCAGAAATCGTTCTGGGAAGATTTCTCAGGACAGAGATGCTACAGGTTCCACCTCTTGGGAATCCCAGGTGGCTCAGTGGTAAAGAATCTGCCTGCCAAAGATGCGGGTTCAATCCCTGGGTTGGGAAGATCCCCTGGAGAAGGGCATGGGAACCCACACCAGTATCCTTGCCTGGGAAATCCCATGGACAGCAGGGCCTGGCGGGCTACAGTCCACAGGGTCACAGAGAGTCAGACACGGCTGAGCACACAGGTAGGCCAGCTCCTCTCACCACCCCAAGGTCCTGGGGGCTGTGGTAAGTTCAGAGGGAAAGATGGACAGCAGGTGGTTTGGCCAATGGGAATGGCTGCTTCTCTGAGCCTTGTGAAACACACTTGTTCTTGTGAAGAATGCATTGGTAGAGGACTGGGTGCTGTTCTTTTCCTTCACAGCTTCAGATGTCAGGATGGATTTTCTGAAGGACAGATCTCAGTCTCCCCACTATGAATCAACCTCTCTCCATTACGTTTTTGAGAATAAAAACAATCTAAAAGCCTCAGTTATCTGAGCTGGTTACTGGTTTGTCTATACAGTAACCAGCATATATTTATGCAGCTTGTGCCCAGGGGTGATAGAACTTCTGCCTCAGATCCAGGGCCAAGGACCCCACAGCTTTCTTCCAAAGCCCCCAACTTCCATGAGCCCAGCTTGTCACCATAAGTGCCATTACTCATTAGTTAAGCTAGTTAGTCCAAGCTCAGGTCAATACTTCACAATTGAAGAGGCAAGCATCAGCCTTTATTTTATCTTCTAGCTATTAATAAATCCAAATAAGAATAATATTTTAAAAGAACAGTATGTGCACACCGAAAGAGGAGAAACAATTTCTTCTCAAATATTTTAGCATAAGCATCATCTATATTTTGCCTACTGGACCTTCCGAAACTTCTCTGAAAAGAGCAGCTGACCCTGCTTCTATTAACAGACAGGGCAGTGTCTCTATTCCCAGGGCTCTCCCTTTTCAATTTCGACTCCAAACTCACCTAAAAACAACCACTGAAGTTATGCAAGAAAAATGTAGCAATGCTTTCCATTTGTAGAAAGTTAATTCTAAATACAGGGTGAAATGTGGACATGCTTCCCTCAGCAAACAACACAAAGGATCAGTTCTTGTGTTTAGAATCTGAAGCCTTGACTGGACTAATCACAGGCCCCACAAGCTCCAAGTAAGCTGATAAAGTAAAATGAAGGCAGACAAACGGAAGTCCGGAAAGTATAAAGGACAACCCCAGGGCTTCCTTAGTCTCCAAGCTGTCGTTGACGTCCGTGGATATTTTCAGAGTTTCATATGTACAAGCCGTTTTAGTCAGAGTTGAAGAAGTTGCCTGGCTTCTGTTCAGCAAGTAAAACAAGAGCTAAGCACCAATAACAGACAGCAAACCCTATTCCGAGTGTCCCTCCCCATCAGTAATCTGGCTTTCTCTTCCTTTGCTAGGACAAGACCTCCTCTTTTCACCAGGCCTTTACAAAATCAAGAAAACACGCTACAAATCACTGCTTCTGTGACCTCTAGTCCTCAGTGTATTCCCTCTTCAGTGGTTCAGAACACGCCTTCCTAACCATGCAACAGTGGAGAATTTGCAGCTCACTGGTTAAGGTCAAATAAATACAAAATGTTTGTGTACCCGCCGACAGGCTGTGTGGTGAGATTGATGTCATCTGTCCCAGGACATAAATTGTGGCGCCAGACCATCAATTACCTAAGAAAACACAGCGTGAGGACCTCTGTCACGTACACCTGACCGTGTCTGTGGCGAGAACCCTGTTTCCTAACATACACAAAACGGCGTGTTTGCATAACCACAGCCAAACTTGTCCCTCCTCAGAAAGTTCTGACATCCTCATTCATTTTTAAATATTGTATAGAGGATTTCATAAAAGAAACACACATATCAAATCAGTGATACTATCGCACCTGCAATCCCAGTCATGAAAGGGTATTTTGCTCCGTTGTTTATGAAACATGTTACAAGGCCTCCCGGATTCACCCAGAACAATACCCACGGGATGCTGGCCAAGATGTCACAAGACAAATTCTAAAGGAAGGAAAAAAAAAAAAATACAAAGTCCGGTCTCAATGCAGTATATCCCTACAATAAGGAAAAAGACCCACACTACGGTAGCGAAAGACAAACCACTAGGATGTATTTTGGATTTCAGAAGTAAACTCAAGCAAATGTAAAACTTTAGCAGGTCACAGAGGCAGTCCTTGAAAGTAGATGTGAAATCTGGCTTATTTCAAAGTGTGGCGTTATTACCCAGTCAGGAAAATAAGACTGGGTCAAAATATCCCTAACATTACATATTTGGGTGTATATATAACAAGCACAAAAATAGAAGAACACGTCCATAAATGCATTTATAAGCAACTCTATGTTATGGTCTGCCCAAAGGCTAGGTTCTCACACATTTTCTCTTTACTTGCTGATCTACCCTTAGTCACTAAGTATTTTCATCAAATTGCATAGCTTAGATACCGCAGTTAACTGGGAGACTCCTGAATCTCTACATACAGAGCTCATGAACCCTTGAACACTCCCCTCCTGCCTGGACACCTCCTGGTGAGCTTGCCCAGGGCTGCACCCCTCTGCTTCCCTGTGGACCTGCCGATGTCCCTCCCAGACAGAGAGCGGGGCACCCAGGCCCACGCCTGCTTGGGCATGGCAGCATCTCCCCAGCCCCTTGTCCCATGACCGCTTCGTGGTCAGGAGGCCAGAGTGTCTAAACCAAGGTCAGGAGCAGCCCGTTTGTTAGGAGTGTGTGTTCTTTTATTTTCATCAGCACACGTCCTATTTAATGTATTTTCCCAAAGTGCACCTTTCCCTCTTTCTAAACCGAGTTAATGACTCTCTGTTTCCCAAGTTTCTCAGGCCCACACCCACCGCATCCCTGGCTCTGCACCTGCTCCTCACTCCAGCAAACCAAATTCTTTCGTCTAAACGAAGGCAACCGCCTCCCATGCATCCCCCGCAACCACCCCACCCTCCAGGCTGGTCCCTGTAGGAGCCAGGGTGACACTTTACAAGTATAAGTCTCACCCATCACTCCCCGCTCTAAACTCTCAGGCCCCTCCTTCAGGGTTAAAGTAGCATCTGTGATCCCATCACGACTCATAGGGCTTCACGTGCCCTGGTCCTGACCCCTCTCCAAACTCGATCACATCCATCCTTCACTCTGAGCAGTCTCTGGCCTCATCGATCTTCCTCAGAACTACAGAGGACAACCCCATCTCCACTGTCTCATCCACCTCGAAATGGCTTCCTCATGTTAGTCACCCGCCTGCCCACTCAAGGCTTTGCTGACAGTCCTGTCACCAAAGAGCCCCTCATCATGGCCACGGCCCGAGATGGCCTTTCAACTTGTGTTAATAAAGTGAAACTGCAAACCAGTAATCAATTTTACCCACCGCATACAGACTTCTGGTTTGAGCAGCTGAAAGTAATTCTTAATTGACAATTGACGAGCAGAGTTCTCACTATTAAAAACGAGGCTTTTGTATTCTTTTCCTGATTTCACAGTTTTAGAGGCAATTAGATATAAGCCAAAGTAATATTGGCTCCTAGATTTGTGGAAGTAAGCATACACTTCTGGGAAACGTCTCAATCCTAATAACAAGAGATACAAGGACATCCACATCCCTCACCCCTCTGGCAGCTGCAGAGCCCTTTCGTGATGCCAGGAGCTGGTGCAGCCGTGTTTCACCAGAGTCAGGCCATCTCATAGGCACGAGAGCAGGATGGTGGAGACGCTGAAGGTGGAGGATCAGATGGGAGGAACGCTTCTGACTCTGGGATGCCATCAGCCTCCAAGCCAACTGCGAAATCACCTTGTCAATCTTCCCTGGAGAATTCAGTTTAATGCAGGTTCTGCAGAGTCTGATAGGATGGGTATTTCTGATAAAGGTGTCCTGGTTTGCACAGTAATTTATAAGATAAAGTCCTGGCTAAAACACAGAATAGCTTAGGGAGCGTGTATTCAGGCTCTGCTCAATTATTTAACAGCTGTGAGACAGGGCAAGTTTCTAGCACACAGTAAATTCTCATTACATGCTAACTATTGTTATTTGGACTAGGGTGCATGGAGCAGAAAACTGTTTTATAGGAAGGAAACAGTTGATAGATTATGAAAGAAAAGAATGAGAATGAAAAGAATTAAGGAGGGAGAGAATAAAAAAATGTAAGTTACCAACTTTAGGAAAGAATCAGGTTAGAAAAAGAAAAGAAAGAGGAGCGATTCAAGTTTTGGGTCTGCACAATGTGGAACTGACGTCATCCACAGTGAAGAAAGAGAAGATGGTTTAGGAAAGAGGCTCAAAGTGCTGACGACAGTCCTGTAAACATAACACATAATTTATCAACCTAAAATAATGATATTCCTGGAATATATATGACTGTCAAGCAGTGCATTATCATTGTGAAAATCTAGAAGTCACTAGAACCTGTATGGCTTCAAAGACCAGTTCTCACAGGGCTACGGGTGTCTCCAAGTATCCTGCGGAATAATGATAGACTAGGTGATTAGCTCAGCCTTGGATCACTGAATTTTCCTCCTTTTCCTGCAAGACACAAGGCTGGGTAATCTACCTTAAAATGCTCAGTGTAATCAGTGTGCACAGCTTAACACCCCAGAGAGTTTAATTAGCATTTGAAGCCCTCTATTTAGGGTCCTCAGTCCAAAAGTCATCAGTTAGCACATGAAGGACTTTAACAGGACCCAGCACCTTCAAGGTTGGTCACTTGAAGAGTCTTGTTGTTTAGCTGCTCAGTCATGTCCGCCTTGGCCACCCCATGGACTGCAGCACACCAAAGTTTGCTCAGACACACGTCCATTCAGTCGGTGATGGCATCCAACAATCTCATCCTCTGTCGCCCTCTTCTCCCGCCCTCAATCTTTCCCAGCATCAGGGTCTTTTTCAATGAGTCGTCTCTTCGAATCAGGTGGCCAAAGTACTGGAGCTTAAGCTTCAGCATCAGTCCTTCCAGTGAATCTTCAGGACTGATTTTTTTTTTAGGATTGATTGGTTTGATCTCCTTGCAGTCCAAGGGACTCTCAAGAGTCTTCTCCAACACCACAGTTCAAAAGCATCTATTTCTTTAGGGTCCAACTCTCACACCTGTACATGACTACTGGAAAAATAATAGTTTTGACTATATGCACCTTTGTCGGCAAAGTAATATCTCTGCTTTTTAAAAGCTGTCTAGGTTTGTCACAGCTTTTCTTCCAAGGAGCAAGACTCTTAATTTCATGGCTGCAGTCAACATCCGCAGTGACTTTGGAGCCCAAGAAGATAAAGTTTGTCACTGTTTCCATTTTTACCCCATCTATTTGCCACGAAGCAATGGGACCAGATACCATGATCTTTGTTTTCTGAATGCTGAGTTTCAAGCCAGCTTTTTCACTCTCTTCTTTCACCTTCATCAAGAGATTCTAGTCATTTAGTGTTTAATGTGTTCTTATTGAAATCTAACCACGAGGTGAAGTCGTTCAGTCGTGTATGACTCTTTGCGATCCCATGGACTGTAGTCTACCAGGCTTCTCTGTCCATGGGATTTTCCAGGCAAGAGTAGTGGAGTGGGTTGCCATTTCCTTCTCCAGAGGATCACCCAGGTCTCCCGCATTGCCGGCAGACGCTTCACCCTCTGAGCCACCAGGGAGGTAGGTTATCATAAAGGCTGTGAGACTCCCTTGTTATTAGTGAGATGAGTGGTGCTGAGAATGCGGATAAGGAATCTTGTACAGACGCTGGCAGTCCAGCAGGCCGGGGCCTGGAAGCACCCCCTGGCTCTAGAGGTCCAGTGGCCCAGCGTCCAGGGACATCACGGTGCAGACCGCGAGCCAGCCCTGCTTGCAGGCTGCTGCTGGCCAGCCGTCCCAGGACATGGTGCGGACCTCCGGGGCCAGAGCAGACTGGGCTGTCATCCATCTGTGTCCCATCCCCACCACCGTCCCTCCTTCTAGTTGACAACTCCTCTCTGGTCTTTCCCACACACTGTTTACATACCAGGGGGGGTCTTCGGGAATGGACCGGATGCTGTCTTGTGTGTGTAGGAAAGAGGCTTTCGTGTCCTGAATGTCAACATTCAGGTGCAATAATGCCCTGTCACTGGGGCAGGGAGACCAAGAACGGGCCTCCGGGGGTCACGTGGGGCTGATACTCACCCTCTGCACAGGGCCCTTGGGGAAAGCCACATGTGGGGGCAGGAAGGGCAGGGCGGCTCCACGCCCCCTCACCGGGAATGTCCCCGAGGGCCTCTCCTGCCAGCTGCATGTCACCCACCGGCGCCTGGCAGTTCTGTGAGCCCTGGGATGGGTCAGCGTCGCTTGCGCTCTGCCCCTCCTGCTGCCTTCCCGCTCCTCCTCCTCTCACTCCTCTCCTCTTCCCTGTGATGAGAGGGAAACGAAAAGGTGATGACAATGAGCCACAGGCAAAGGCACTCTTCCTCTTCCTCTTGGAGGAGTGAGACGCCTGGCGAGCTAGAAAGCTCTCGAGTCCAAGCTCCCCTCTGAGATCTGTACTGGGCACTATGGACCTGTGTAGCACAGGCTTCCTGCTCATTGTGGGAGACTTACCTGCAAGATCCCCATGCAAGGGAAGACCAGCTTTCCTTGTCCTGGGAGAGGGGCGCTGCCATGGACCCCTGGGACCAATGACTGTGCTCTTTGCTGGTGTCCTTCAGTGAGGACACCCTGGGCGGGTGGAGAGGAAGCCCCACCTCACCATGTGTCTTGTTCACAGGCCACTTCACACCGCTGACACCAGAGCTGTCACTCAGCTCTGACACTGTCTTCTCCGCTGGCCTCTGCCCCATAGGGTGCAATCCCACATCAATGCCCTTCAACCCCGCAGACACGCCTCTTGAGTCCAGGCTGTCACATTGCTTCTGACCGATTGGCCATAGGCTGGAGGTTCCAGCACCTGCTCTTCAGGTCTGATTACTCTGGGAGAGTGGGTCCAGAGCGCAGAAGCACTGCACTTCTGAGCTCACTTCTGAGCTCACCAGTTTACATGAAAGAGCAGAACTGGGGGGGAGCCGAGTTCTGGAAGGCATGCCGAGGCGGGGCAAGGGGTCACAGAGCTCCAGCCCCGACCAGCACCTCCCCGTACCACCGCCCAGAATCCCTCTGGACCCTGTCCTCATGGATTTCTACTGAGGCCTCATTACATGGCATAACTGATTATGCCACTGACCCCAGCTCCAGTCCCTCTGTCCTCCTCAAGGTCAGGGGTGAGGCTGCCAGTTCCCACCCTGTAATCACCAGCCCCATCCTTCAAAGCTTCCCCCAAACCACCTGATTAGCAAAGGCTCAGGTGTCGCTGACAGAGTGCCTGAAGAACTACAGACAGAGGCCCCCATTATACAGGAGGCAGTGAACAAAACCACACCAAAGAAAAAGAAAAGAAAGAAGGCCAAGTGGTTATCTGAGGAAGCCTTACAAATAGTGGAAGAAGGAAGCAAGGGAGAGAGGGAAAGGAACAGCCAATTAAACACAGAGTTCCAAAGAACAGCTAGAGAGATAAGAAGACCTTCTTCAATGAACAGTAATAATAGAAGAAAAAAACAAAAGAGAAAGGACAAGAGATCTCTTCAGGAAAACTGGAAACATCAAGGGAGCACTCCACCCAAAGATGTGCACGATAAAGGGTGAAAATGGTAGGGCACTAGTAGACGCTGAAGAGATCGGGATGAGATGGAAAGAATACATGGAAGAACTGAATGAAAGAGATCTTAATGAGCCAGATTACTACAATAGTGTGGTTCGTCACCCAGAGACAGACACTCTGGAGTGTGAAGTCCAGGGGGCCTTAAGAAGCACTGCTGTTAATAAAGCTACTGAATGTGATGAAATTCCAGCAGAACTATTCAAATCCCTAAAGGAGGAGCCATCAAGGTTTGGCATTCATGATGTCAGCAAATCTGGAAGACCCAGCGGAGGCCACAGGACTGGAAAAGGTCAATCCTCATCCCGGTTCCCAAGAAGGGTAGTACCAAAGAATGTGCTAACCATCGGACAATCACACTCATCTTCCATGCTAGTAAGGTCATGCTTAAAATCTTTCATGCCAGCCTTCAGCATTATGTGAACCAACAACTTCCAGATGTTCAAGCTAGGTTTAGAAAAGGAAGAGAAACTAGAGATCAAATTGCAAACATTCGCTGGATTAGAGAGAAAGCAAGGGAATTTCAGAAAAATATCTATCTCTGTTTCATCAGCTATGCTAAAGCCTTTGACTGTGTGGATTGTGACAAACTGTGGAAAGCTCTTAGAGAGATGGGCATACCAGACCATCTTACCTGTCTCCTGAGAAACCTGTATGTGGGTCAAAAACAACAGTTAGAACCCTGAATGGAACAACTGATTGATTCAAGATTGAGAAAGGAGTATGACAGGGCCGTCTGTTGTCATCCTGCTTGCTCAACCTGTACACTGAGCACATCATGAGAAATGCTGGGCTGGATGAGTTACAAGCTGGACTCAAGATAGGCGGGAGAAACATCAACAACCTCAGATATGTGGATGATACCACTCTAATGGCAGCAAGTGAAGAAGAATCAAAAAGCCTCTTGATGAGGGTGAAGAAGGAGAAATCAAAGAGCTTAATACTAAATATTAAAAACACTAAAATCATGGTATCCAGCCCCATTACTTCATGGCAAATAGAAGCGCAAAAGGTGGAAGTAGTGACAGATTTCCTCTTCGTGGACTCCAAAACCACTGTGGACTGTGACTGCAGCCACGCAATCAGAAGATGACTGCTTCTTGGCAGAAGATCAATGACAAACCTAAACAGTGTGTTGAAAAGCAGAGACATTACTCTGCTGACAAAAGCCTATATAGTCAAAGCTATGGTCTTTCCAGTGGTCATGTACAGTTGTGAGAGCTGGACCATAAAGAAGGTGTAGTGCCAAAGAATTGATGCCTTTGAACTGTGGTGCTGAAGACGACTCCTGAAAATCCCCTGGACAGCAAGGAAATCTAAATCAGTTAATCTTGAGGGAGATCAAACCCTTAATATTCACTGGACGGACTGATGCTGAAGCTGAAGCTCCAGTGTTTTGGTCATCTGATGTGAACAGACTTATTGGAAAAGTCCCCAGTGCTGGGAAATATTGAGGGCAGAAGGAGAAGAGGGCATCAGAGGATGAGATGGCTGGACAGCATCACTGATACAATGAACATAACCTGGGAAAACTCCGGGAGATGGTGAGGGACAGCGAGGCCTGGCGTGCTGCAGTCCGTGGGGTTGTGAAGAGTTGGACACGACTGGGTGACTGAACAACAACAGGTGTTCTGGTCGTGGATCCTGCAGACCTCTGTACGTTTTCATCACTGAGGAGACTCCCTGGGACTTTTAGGAGCTTCAGGGGGACATAAGTGGGCATCTTCCTGGCAGGAAAAGCCCTCTTCTCTAGACTATCCAGCAGCAGGCCTCTTCCCCAGGTCCCAGGCCTGCAGTTGGGAGGGGACAGCAAAGACCAGGCCCGACAGCTCCATCAGGGCAGGGTCGGTGTGGGGCCCTCCACGCAGGAGGCCCCGGGCGGCACGGAGGATGCTGGGGGCAGCACTGCGCTGACTCGGCTCTCGGTCCCTCTTAAGCCTACTGCCTGGTCTGAGCATGTATTCCTAGGACAGTAGCTGAGAGTCAGCAGAGATGCTGGGGGTGGGGACGGATCCCTGTAAGGGGAAAGCATGCCTGCCGGGGGACGGGGGCCCGGGGATCAAGGGCGAACTCAGGGCCGTCATGTCCTCACGTCAGCGCTCTGCCTGGCTCTGAAAACAGAGCTCGCAGCTTACCTCCAACTCTCCGTGTCCACGGGGGCAGGGTGGGGGGTGAGGCCTAACTTGACCAGCTTTGCGCTTGTCCGACTCTCTAGCTCGCTGTTGTGAGGAGACAGGAGTGCTTATTCCGCCCGAGACGTGCTGCGGCTCTGGCGGAAGGCGCTTGCCTTCCAGTCAGGCGTCCTCCAGCGCCGTAGCAGGGCGCTGGGCCGCCTCTGATGGGCCCGTGCTCTCACCTGCAGGACCCAGCACGAGGGCACCAGGCAAGACACGCAGTAGACACGGGATTTTTGTGCATCTGCAGCTCCCTTGGGGATTTCCCACACATGATAATAAAATTTAGATCCGTGGTATTTCTGATGCCTTCAACAGCTGTTGAAAAAATTAAGATTTGGGTGAGCATTTACCTCACAAAATGGTTTTTTAAAAAAGATATGTTAATGAGATACCTTACCCAAATGTCACCCCATTAAGGCACTGTTTTCCAAAATATCAGCTGTTAAGTCAACATGATCTCTATTTAATTTGGGGTTCACTTCTTTTATCTTAAGATAAAATGTGAATTTCTTCTAGAAGGCTTTGCAGAAAAAATCAAAACCAAATATTTAATTCCAGTGGACACATCCCCAAGGCATACTGCTATCCTTAAAGTCAGGTGTACATCTTCAGCAGTGCACCCAGAAACCGGTTCTTCTCATACCAAAATTTAGTAAATCTATCAGAAAATGTTAAGGCTTAGCAACCTCAAAAGCAGGATTCAATGTGCTTATGAACTGACTAAAATTAAGTTGAAATGGTTTCATAAGATTTTAAGTTGACACTGTTAAAAAATTAATTTGAAAGATAATAATGTGTTAGACGTAAACCACACAGAATATTATTTAAATCAATAAGCACGTTTAATGTTTTATTTCAGAATTTTTGGTTTAGATTCAGCATGGAACTGTAGTCAGACAAACAGTAATGAAAATATCAATTAGAATAAAATTGGGGGAATTGGAAGGTTTTTCAATATAGTAGGTGGCCAATCACAAAGGGGAAAATGCTGAATAAACACTGCAGACTTTTATTTCCCCTTAAAGAAATGTGAACAGGAAGATACTTTTCTTCAAAGTTGCATTTGGAATATGCTTACTTGCACTCAGGCATTTGTCGCTTCAACATTTGTCCTTTCAAGCCTAGAGTTCCTAGCATAATTATATTATTCTGTACCCTTTGTGAACTAGAATAGCAATACTTTTTTTAAAATTTCAAAAGTAACATCTAGATACTTTTTGAAGTTAGTATCTATATTGTATGTGCCTGTGAAATATTTCAAATCTGCATCTTAATCTTCAAAGTGAAAAAGGAGATGACTCATCTCTAGGAACATCACACTGGCACAAGAATTAATTTCTGCATAAGCAGCAGAAGCTGAAAGTAACAAGGATCCACAAACATTTCCAGGAAGAGCCAACAGCATGCGCTCTGCCCTAAATACTGGAGCGGCCTGACAGGGCCAAGGGCCCCAGAGCTTCCGGAATGAGCCCCTTCTCACCCCTGGCCTCGCCTCTGCCTCAGATGGCTGCCCTCCCCCAGCCTTTGCTCCCTGCCCACCGGCATCCCCTTGGTTCTTTCATGCACAAAATACCCCGGCACCCATGGTGTTTTCACACTCCCTCTCCAGTTCTCTCTGTAAGGTTTCATGGACAAAGGTGGTTTTGTCTATTCACTGAGTCCCCATCGCCAAGAACTGTATTTGGTGCCTTTAGACATTCCACGCATGGCTCTGGAATGAATGCACAAATGAGTGAGTGAATGTGGCAAAAAAGTCTAAACAATCTTTTTGAAATAAACGCAAAGGTTCAGGTTTTCGCAGGCTGTTTCCCTGAGTGTTACCTTGATGGACAAACACACAAAGATAATAAGTCACACAAACATCGTCCTGCAGTGAGACAGAGCAGTGGGAGGGACCTGGAGGACGCAGCGGTGCCCACGCAGGGAGAGGAGGTGGGGGACACGTTCAGAGCTAAACACCAAAACACCACACATGGAGTGGAGGCTGCTGGGTCCTATCAGCTTTCCTCAGAGGAGCAGCAACAAGGCAGGGCGGGGGCAGGAGACCGGAGAGCTTGTGGGTGTGCAGGAGGGTGGGGGCAGTCAGAGCCTGGGCGAGAAGTAGGGAAGAGCGGGGGCCTGTCTCATGGACCAGAGGTCCCCCTCTTTCACTGTGCTTTGTTATTTTGCTCTCCTGACCGCTGGCAGCGACCCTCTCTCTGTGCCTGGTTACAGTTGTGGTTTGGAAAATGAGCGTACTTTTGATATGTTCAGATTTGACGATGGTTCTGTTTCTAGCCTCATCATAACAGACTTCACAGCCCAGGGGACTTAAACCACAGAAGTTAATTTTCCCCCAGCCCTGGAGGCTGCACGTCCCAGATCAAGGTGTCAGCAGGGCTGCCCTCTCCTGAGGCATCCCCCTGTAGGTGTTGACTGACAGCTTTTCACCGTGGCGGCACAGGGCCTTTCCTCCGAGACCACGTGTCCCTGGTGTCGCCTCCTCTTCTCAAGAGGACACCAGTCCTACTGCATCAGCACCTCACCCGTTTGGGCTCATTTTACTGAGATCACCTCTGAAGGCCTGTCTCCAAACGCGGCCACGTTCTGAAGACCTGGGGGACTGGGTTCTGTCCACAGCATGGTGAGTCTGCCTGCTGATCCATCGCAGGATGGTTCTGTCTGAAGTGGCATTTTGGGTCATTCTGAGGAGCTCAGCCCATTCAAATCTCCTCTTCTGATCACTCCCAAGCGTCACATCTTCTGCAGTAAGACACGGCCCTTAAATCTACAGCTGTGGCAATCTTCGTGCTGGTCTCCTGGTGGCGATTTCCCGAGGCTGGGTTTCACTGTGGACTCTCCCAACCGGCAGCCTCCGCCCTTCCCGAGATTCCCTGTTCCCCAAGCCCCTTCCTCACTGCTGAGGGGCGCATGTCCTCCATGCGTGTTTCTGAGTCCCTCTCACTGGGTTTTAAGCTGATTTAAGAAGAGGGGCTCCATTTTACTTATTTTTGTGACTTTACTCTCTCAGTGCTTTGCTTACAACAAAGCTCCATCAAATACTGAATAAATAATATAGAAAGTCTTTATCAGCATATATTCCACATCAGTATTGCTTAACTAATTTTGTGGTACTATCACAGATTTTTTTGCAAACATGTGTTAAAGATGACAATAACCTCTTCATATCAGACATTATAATCAACTCCCATTATTTTCAGTATAAAGAATCTTCAGTGTAAGATGAATGGCCTTCCGAAAGCGTTGTGTTAATGAGACAGATAAAACAGAAGGCAACTTTCCATGGAAATAGCAACAGAGGAGTGGGGGAGCCTTCTCGGTAGAGGCTGAGCCCCATTATTAGGGGACCCCATCTCTGCAGTCCTTGCAGAAAGCTGGCCCCCAGGGGACAGGCAGGGAGCAGTGTGACTGACCGCCAGCCACCAGGTCAGTGGCGAGTGGACCAGACCCAGATCCAGGCCCACACCACAGGGCCTCCTGGCCGGCCTGCAGCTTCTGCTGCAACGTGGCGGAAGTCACGCCCATAACCTTCAGGAGCCTGTGTGCATATCTGACCAGAGCACTGGGCCACTGGCTCCAGGATGCCCTCTGCCCACGGCAGGGATGGGAGACGCTGTTGGAAATGCCAGCTGTGATCACTTCAGCACTGGCTTTCCACCTCTTGTGAGGTGAGGCTGGAGGGGGATGCTCCCTCAGGACAGTTAACCACCCCCAGAGAAAAGCAGGATGCCAGTGATGAAAGCAGTTTTGATTTTCTGGTTCTCCTTTTTAGGGCACTGCTGTCTCTTAGAAGAGAGTAAGGTATCTATGAAGGAGTCTCTGGTTTTCCTCATCTTAAAATTAAAAGAAAATGAAAACAAACCAAAGCTAGAGGCTCTTATTTCCTGAAGCAGAAAATTAGACGTCTATGGTTCCTAAGAGCATTTGTGGTTCTGAAAAGGAGAGCGACTCTTCTCTCTGGTTCTGATGGGAAGGAACCTTCTCTCCTCATGAGAAGGGCTACTGCTTTGAGAGCTGATTTGCTAAATGTGCTTGTGAAAACTGAGTTGGTTTACAAGTTTGGCATCTACTTCCAGAACACGTCTGTTAATACCATTACTGTTGCTGTTTTTGATCAGTCATGTCTGACTCTTTGTGACCCCATGGACTGCAGCACTCCGGCTCATCAGAATCCGCTTGTTTTTACCATCAGCTTGTTTTTCTTTCCCCAGACCTGAGTTCCAACAAACACCTCTACACTGTTCACCTGGCAGGGTTTCCTGTCCTTCACCATTTCCCAGAGGTTGCTGAAACTCATGTCCATGGAGTTGGTAATGCCATCCAGCCATCTCACCCTCTGTCGGCCCCTTCTCCTCCTGCCCCCAATCTTTCCCGGCATCAGGGTCTTTTCCAATGAGTCTGCTCTTAGCATCACGTGGTCAAAAGTGTTGCAGCTTCAGCCTCAGCATCAACCCCTTCAATGAACAGGAGATAACAGTGATAGGATTCAGAACTGTAAGAAAACTGATGATGAGGACTGGCAAATTTAGGCCACCACATGCCCTTAACGGGCTTCACCTACATCCCAGGCAGGTGAGTAGTCCTCACACACCTGGTGGGAAGCAGAGAGCTGCCTGGCCTGGAGAACACTGGGAGCACAGCCCATCAGGACCCCGGGAAAGGGACTGAGCGGCCCACCTGGATCCATACGAGACAGAGGCCCGAGAAGTGTGCTCTGAGCCCCAGTAGGACAGCCCCTTGTGTCCTCCAGGTCCTGGTGAGGCCATGACCCCAGGGGGTTCTGTCCCAGCATCTGTTCCTCTCGGGACCGTCCATTGCAGGCTGGGTGTGCAGTGGACTCAGAGCCAGAGATCTAGTACTGCTCCCTGAACCTCACTTTGTGCCTCTGTAAAATGGGCAGATGTCCTCAGCACAGTTCCACTTGGGGGGATGGCCTGAGACTGCAGAGAGCCCCTGGGGGAGGGGGAACTGTGAAGTATAAGCAGATGCCTCTGACCTTCATTCATGGAGAGCTCCCTATGTCCTGGGCCCATGCCGCTGAGTCCTCTTGACAGCCCTTGCAAGAGCCCCGAGCATCACCTCCCATCTCCTGTGAGGAAATAGAGACCCT
The DNA here is from genome assembly GCF_016772045.2 of Ovis aries. Classification (NCBI taxonomy): domain Eukaryota; kingdom Metazoa; phylum Chordata; class Mammalia; order Artiodactyla; family Bovidae; genus Ovis; species Ovis aries. The sequence continues at coordinate 2,263,291 of NC_056079.1, read as the reverse complement.
GATACATTAGGTTATTGTTCAAGGTCACACAAACAGTAAGGGCCAGGGCTCTCTAGAGAGATGTCCCCACTTCATGCATCTCATGAATTCATCCAAATGTCTACCAAGGACAGGCGAGAGCAGGCACACAGCTACTGCATTCAAAACTACTAATATTAATCCTCCTTTCACGGCTAGGAGCAGCGGCAGGAAGCACTGCTTCCCTAGTTGCCGGACTCCCACAGGCTGCAGGATGCAGGGCTCGCCTACCTGCTGGCCTCTGAACACAGAGCATCCGTGTGAACGTGAGCCAGAGTCCTTCCACTTGGGCTTCGGCGTTTTCAGGGCAATGACACTGCTGTTTAAAGTAGATCGTCTCTGACATCTCCTATCTCGAGGACTCCAGAAATGGAATAAGAAAAGAAAGTCTGAAATCAAGTAAAATAACACAGATACTAGTAATTGAAACTGTGTGACACCATTTTAAGAGCTTTAAAATTCATTTCTTCCAGTATTTGAAATATTTTTATTTCTTTGGTATTTTGATGGTTTCTTCTTCTACTTTAATAACCATTTATTTATTATGGCAAAATCTAAAGCACATACACCTTCCTCAAGACCCAACAGCACTGGCTGGGTCAACCATGCACTGTCTGCCCTTCTTGCTTTTCAGGAGTACTGGTTTTCCCAGGACACTTTCCAACTAGCTCTCTGAAGAAGGGCATGATGAGGGATTTCAGGCAGCTGTCTGGGGGCATGCAGAACTCTTCTGGAGGTCCACCCAGGGAAGGACCACAGCTACCTGCCACCATCCTTACACCTGGGAAGGTCTCCCCTTATCTGCTGCTCTGGCTCATTAGAATCTGCTTGTTTTCACCATCAGCTTGTTTTTCTTTCTCCAGACCTGAGTTCCAACAAACACCTCTACACTGTTCACGTGGCAGATATATTTGACACTCGTTCTGAAGAAGGAAATAATCAGTGTATTCAGCACATCACACAATATTTAGAAAATAGATTTGTTTTCCCTCTTGCCGACTTTGAAGTCAGAGGTATACAAATGGCTGTGAAACATCTAACTGCCATCAAAGGCCATTTTCTCTGAGGGAAAACATGAGTGTGCTTTTACTAAAACAAGTTAAAGAGTGATTGCCAAAGCACATGGGGTAGAAACTTGCCTTTCAACTCTGTGGTACCTTTTTCATCTCTACTGGAAACTGGATTAACTCAAAGGTTTTCCTTTCTCTTTTCTCTCTTTTTTTTTCCTATTTATATTTCTAAGACCCTGAGCAAAGTCTTTCATCTGAAAATTCATAGTCTAACCTCCTTAAAATGCATGGCAGATGATCTGAATATCCATTTTGGCAGATGTTCCTAAAATTTCTTCTGTTCAGTGTTATTTGAATTCTTCTCAAATAAGTTCAAAGAAGTTTTACAATATACAGTATGCTTATAGTCCCCAAGACTGAACTGCAGTTTTGAAGTCTTCTATTCATTAAATGGGCCACATGCATGGCATGAAACAGAATCAGAAATTTGACCAGAACAGTTGGAAACAATATAAATCTTGCAAGCCATATCAAGGCATCTTGTTTGATACAGAATATTTTGGAGCTGACCATTATTATCTATTTGTCAAGTTTGAATTAGCATTATTTTTTTTAAAATACTGAAAGTTCTATCAATTAGACACTTCTGTAACCTTATAGGCAGAAGCCAATTAGAATTATGACAATGATTTTAAAAAGGATATTGAAATCAGCCCCATTATGCACCAACTAAATCAAATAAATCTGACAATTCTGTTCCACTTCTGTTCAGGTCTACCCTAGCCAGTCTACACTAATCAGTTCAGTTCAGTTCAGTTGTCGCACAGCCGTCTCCGACTCTTTGCAACCCCATAGACTGCAGCACACCAGGCCGCCGTGTCCAACACCAACTCCCAGAGTTTACTCAAACTCACGTCCATTGAGTCAGTGATGCCATCCAACTAATTCATCCTCTGTCATTCCCTTCTCACGCCTTCAATCTTCCCCAGCATCAGGGTCTTTTCAAATGACTCAATTCTTCACATCAGGTGGCCAAAGTATTGGAGTTTCAGCTTCAACATCAGTCCTTCCATGAATATTCAGGACTGATTTCCTTTAGGATGGACTGGTTGGGTCTCCTTGCAACCCAAGGGAGGTTCAAGAGTCTTCTCCAACACCACAGTTCAAAAGCATCAATTCTTCAGCACTCAGCTTTCTTTATTGTCCAACTCTTACATCCATATATGACTACTGGGAAAACCATAGCCTCCGACTAGATGGACCTTTGCTGGCAAAGTAATATCTCTGCTTTTTATTTTTTATTTTTTTTAATATAAATTTATTTTTTAATATAAATTTATTTATTTTAATTGGAGGTTAATTACTTTACAATATTGTATTGGTTTTGCCATGCATCAACATGAATCCACCACAGGTATACATGTGTTCCCCATCCTGAACCCCCCTTCCTCCTCCCTCCCCATACCATTCCTCTGGGTCATCTCAGTGCACCAGCCCCAAGCATCCAGTATCATGCATCAAACCTAGACTGGTGATTCATTTCATATATGATATTATACATGTTTCAATGCCATTCTCCCAAATCATCCCACCCTTGCCCTCTCCCACAGAGTCCAAAAGACTGTTCTATACATCTGTGTCTCTTTTGTTGTCTCGCATACAGGGTTATCATTACCATCTTTCTAAATTCCATATATATGCCTTAGTATACTATATTGGTTCTTTTCTTTCTGGCTTACTTCACTCTGTATAATAGGCTCCAGTTTCATCCACTTCATTAGAACTGATTCAAATGTATTCTTTTAACGGCTGAGTAATACTCCATTGTGTATATGTATCACAGCTTTCTTATCCATTCCTCTGCTGACTGACATCTAGGCTGCGCTGTCTAGCTTGGTCATAACTTTTCTTCCAAGGAGTAAACGTCTTTTAATTTCATGGCTGCAATAACCATCTGCAGTGATTTTCGAGCACAAAAAAAAAATAAAGTCTGTCACTGTTTCCTCATCTATTTGCCATTAAGTAATGGGACCAGATGCCATGATCTTAGTTTTCCGAATGTTGACTTTTAAGCCAACTTTTTCACTCTCCTCTTTCACTTTCATCAAGAGGCTCTTTAGTTCTTCTTTGCTTTATGTCATAAGGGTGGTATCATCTGCATATCTGAGGTTATTGATATTTCTCCCAGCAATCTTGATTCCACTTTATATATCATCCGGACCAGTTTTTCTCATGATGTACTCTGCATATAAGTTAAATAAACAGGGTGACAATATACAGCCTTGACTTACTGCTTTCCCTATTTGGAACCAGTCTGTTGTTCCATGTCCAGTTCTAACTGTTGCTTCCTGACCTGCATACAGATTTCTCAAGAAGTAGGTCAGACGGTCTGGTATTCCCACCTCTTTCAGAATTTTCCACAGTTTGTTGTGATCCACACAGTCAAAGGCTTTGGCATAGTCAATAAAGCAGAAATAGATGTTTTCCTGGAATTCTCTTGCTTTTTTGATGATCCAAAGGATGTTGGCAACTTGATATCTGGTTCTTCTGCCTATTCTAAAACCAGCTTGAACATCTGGAAGTTCACAGTTCATGTACTATTAAAGCCTGGCTTGGAGAATTTTGAGCATTACTTTACTAGCATGTGAGATGAGTGCAACTGTGCAATAGTTTGAGCATTCTTTGGCATTGCCTTTCTTTGAGATTGGAATGAAAGCTGACCTTTTCCAATCCTGTGGCCACTGCTGAGTTTTCCAAATTTGCTGGCATATTGAGTGTAGCATTTTCACAACATCATCTTTCAGGATTTGAAATAGCTCAACTGGAATTCCATCACCTCCACTAGCTTTGTTGGTAGTGATGCTTCCTAAGGCCAACTTGACTTCACATTCCAGGATGTCTGGCTCTAGGTGAGTGCTCTGGAGAAGGCAATGGCACCCCACTCAAGTACTCTTGCCTGGAAAATCCCATGGACGGAGGAGCCTGGTGGACTGCAGTCCATGGGGTCACTAAGAGTCAGACATGACTGAGCGGCTTCACTTTCACTTTTCACTTTCATGCATTGGAGAAGGAAATGGCATCCCACTCCAGTGTTCTTGCCTGGAGAACCCCAGGCACGGGGGAGCCTGATGTGCTGCCGTCTACAGGGTGGCACAGAGTTGGACATGACTGAAGCGACTTAACAGCAACAGCAGCAGCAGGTGAGTGCTCACACCATTGTGATTATCTTGGTCATGAAAATCTTTTTGTATAGTTCTTTTGTGTATTCTTGCCACCTCTTCTTAATATCTTCTGCTTCGGTTAGGTCCATACCATTTCTGTTCTTAACTGAGCCCATCTTTGCATGAAATGTTCCCTTGGTATCTCTAATTTTCATGAAGTTATCTCTAGTCTTTCCCATTCTATTGCTTCCCTCTATTTCTTTGCGCTGATCACTGAGGAAGGCTTTCTTATCTCTCCTTGCTATTCTTTGGAACTTGCATTCAGATGCTTATATCTTTCCTTTTCTCCTTTGCTTTTCGCTTCTCTTCTTTTCACAGCTATTTGTAAGGCCTCCTCAGACAGCCATTTTGCTTTTTTGCATTTCTTTTCCTTGGGGATGGTCTTGATCCCTTTCTCCTGTACAATGTCATGAACCTCCATTCCTAGTTCATCAGACACTCTATCAGATCTAATTTAATTACACTAATCAGGGGCTCAGTTTTTTCAAGGCAAAATACTGGAAATTGTAGGACAGAAGTATCAGGAAGTGAGCATTTTTATGTTTCTGCATGGTTACAGATTCTCACCACAGCTTCCTGGCCCTTGGTTAAGGGATAAACCTGTTTTATGAATGGTCAGAGACTTACCACCCTGATGGTTTGGTCCACTGTTAACAGAGGATGAGATATGGAGCCAAGTGGCCAGTCTAGAGGGTGTAAAAGGAGAGATGCCCTTGTCTCATCTCCCCTGGAAAGACATTTATTTATAATCCAAAGAATGAAAACCCAGGACCCCCCTCTTCTCTGCCCAGGAGATATGTTTAAACTAGAGAACAGAGAGTTTTCTCCCTTCATGAGAAGAGGGGGTGGCTTCAGGCATACCTCTCCTGTGTAAGCACTCAGATGTGTGTTTTGGGGATTCCTCACCTATGGACTCTGATATACACAGGGTAACACCTGGCTCTCTTCACTTCACCGCAGACATGGCAAAGACTGGGAAAGGGAAGCCTATGTAGTTACAGCTCTGCAGACTGGAAGCCAACAGTCTGTCTCTGGATCAGAAACTGTATGTCCGCTTGCAAGATGTACAAATATACTGACTGATGGATCAACAGATGGATGACAGGTCAATAGACAGACACTGCCACCATAAGTGGAGAAAGAATCATTACAGAAAGCAAATTTTAAGTGTCCTAAAGAAAAGTAACTGTTGTGGAAGATATTTAAGGAAGGATAAATTGCAAAAGGTAGAGGGCTTCCCCAGTGGCTCAGATAGTAAAGAATCTGCCTGCAATGCAGGAAACCTGAGTTTGATCCTTGGGTCAGGAAGATGCCCTGGAGAAGGGCATGGCAACCCACCCCAGTACTGTTACCTGGAGAATTCCATGGATGGAGGAGCCTGGAGAGCTACAGTCCATGGGGTCACAAAAGAGTCAGACATGACTGAGCAACAAACACTTTTACTTTCAGAGGGTCATCTGAGAGGAAGCCTTGAGGTCACTGCTGCTTCAGGTGACCCAAAGTGATAACAAGAGTCCAGGGACCAGCTAGAGGGTGGAGATGTCTGACTTCAGATGGAGGGGTGAGCAGAGCAAGGCAGGGTGAGGCCCGCTGCAGTCTGGGGGCCCTGTGTCTGCAGCGACTTCAGATTTGTGAAAGAAGAATGACAAGATCAGGGATTTATTTTTTTCCACAAAGAATTTATGGGACTTCCCTGGTGGTCCAGTGGTTAAGACTCTGCCTTCCAATGCAGGGGGTACAGGTTCAATCCCCGGTCAGGGAGCTAAGGTCACCCCCTGACTCACAGCCAAAAATACAGACTATAAACAACAGAAGCAAAATTGTAAACAATTCAATAAAGACTTTAAAAATCGTCCACATCAAAAAATCTTTTTTAAAAAAGAATTTATCTAGCAGATTTGAATGAACAGGGCATTCTATGTGCTATGTATACTATTTTTAACTGAATATTAAATAATCTATTTCAAGTTACCCAATAAATGATTTTCTCTTTTGAGTCTGTTCAATCATCTTATGCTGACCCCATTTTGAGGTCTGTTGCTAAAAATACTATCAAAGAATATTGACTCATATCTCAAAATGTTCTGAACACCACTGAATTGCAATATTATCGAATTCAGAAATGTCTAACAATTAAGAATTTCTTTCTCCTAATGGTCTGTGTTACTCTGTTAGGGCTGCTATAACTGCACACAGACAGCGTGGCTTAAAAAACAAAAATATATTTCCTCAGGGTCTGGAGGCCAGGCATCCAGGGTCAAGGTGCCAGTGGGCTGGAGGCTTCTCCAGAGTCTTCTCTCCTTGGTCTGCAGATCTTGCTATGTCTCCACACAGCTTTCCCTCTGGACACATCCCTTGAGACTCTGCTTTTAAGGGACATCAAGCATTTGGAGTTTTGGCCCACCCTAACCTAAAAATCTCTCTAAAGTTGGGGCTCATGTTCAGTGATCTAGGGGTTATTGCTTCGACATGGGAATTTTAGGTGAGAGGGATGGGGGAAGGGGTGCATGATTCAGCCAATCACAGTCTCTTGTGTGTTTAGAATCCTTAAACCAAGTTTCCTGCAATCTCCAAGCCCAACTTTCTGCAAACATAGTGCTGTCCTGTGTTTCAGTGCTTGTAATGCTGGCATAATTCATGCCGTTCCACATCTAAATCTGATTCGCATTTGAATCATGGGTGGAAGTTAAAGAATATTGCTGCTCAGCAGGATGATAAGAGTCTCTGTTTTTTTTCTTTTAAATCTTTTCTTTATGTCCCTTTTTTCCTGACTTGTTACCTGAGACCTGCTGGCAAAAGGACAGACAGACTTTCCGTGGAAGTGCATCAAGGGATGTACAAAGAAAAGTAACTTCCCAACATCACAAACATCAGAGTTTCCAAACATTTTATTCAGATTATTATAAAATATGAGAGCAACGTTCTCTTTTTCAGAACCTCTGTGTGGGCTGCCCTTTTCGCTTCTCTATTCATAAAGTGAAAGTGAAAGAAAGTGAAGTCGCTCAGCCGTGTTCGACTCTTTGTGACACTGTGGACTGTAGCCTGCCAGACTCCTCCATCCATGGGATTCTCCAGGCAAGAATACTGGAGTGTGTTGCCATTTCTTCCTCCAGGGGATCTTCCTGACCCAGGGATCGAACCCAGGTCTCCCGCATTCATGAAAATATCACAGATATTTAAAATCCTTCTGTTCACTCCCAAATTAAGATACTCTTTGTTATAGACACCAGTGCATACTGTATAAATCAATGACACATATTTAGTGCCTGAATCAACTACATGGTACATGAGGATGAGGGAGAACTGATTTTTTCTAAAAAAACAACCCGTCGTCTAGTGGCATGTGCAGAATCATTATGAAATTCCCTAAAGCAACAGAAATCATTTGCAAATGAGCATTTTTCATCAAATTCCTAAGAATCTCATTCTTACACTGGACAGAAGCCATACATATTAAAAATTGCACACTACCAACTTGAAAATGAAAATGAATCTATTTTATCCCAGTGTGTCTGCAAGTAGGTGCTTCCCTCATGACAAATGACTGTGGAGAACCTGGGAGCATCCAAGGCAGATTGTGCAGAGGGAGGTGCATCTGGGGAATTCCCTCAGGAAGATGGATGTAAATGGCACATTCTCAGCAAGGTGATTGGGAGCTTTGATCAAGAATAATTACTATCAAGAACTTAGGGACTCTTCCCAGCACTTAAAAATCTTACTGTTTAAGTTTCCAGGGAATAGTTTTCCAGGTTTGGGAGAAGAAAAACCTCCAAGAAAGACAAGCACTTGTTTTCTCTGGGAGCTGCTATAAAAAGTAGCAGTTATGGGAAGACCCCTGAAACTGTGAAGTGCTGTGCACTGCAACAGCAGGTGGTGCAGAAGATGGAAGGTATCTGGATTCAAACAAATAACCTCTGACCTCAGCTTTTACTTCTTAAGCAATGGATTTAGACAGTTTTAGACAAAGAAATTTAAATATAGAATTAATGAAGAGGAAGCACACATAGTCTCTTCCTGGCCACAGTGAACCAGCCAGGATCAGACCCAGCCTCTCGAAATGAATAACTATGAAACCTGGACAAATACACATGGAACCACTGGCCTATGAATGAAGTAGGCAGGCTGGGTGAGCCCCAGGCTCTGCTCTGCAGACGGTCTCCAAGCCAGGGTCACAGCCAGCATGGAAGGCAGCTGTCTCACTGGGTGAAGGGGACAGAGTCCAGAGGGTGAGGCAGCAGCACAGCCAGGCTCTGAGGAAGCGGAGCACTTGAGAAAGGAGGAGCATGAGGAGCGAACGGCAAAAGTCTATGCAGAAATGCATTTCCAACCTTACACTCCTGGGCCATGTGCACAGGAGGGGAGGTCTGGAGGACCTGGGGCATGGCTCCCAGGAGAAGGTGAAATTCCAGAGGCGCCACCTGCTGGGAAGACACCACAGTTGGTGTCCAATCAGAGGGGAGAATGTTGTTGACTATTTGGAGAATCTATAAAGTAAATGTTGACACTGCTAGAAGGAGACAGAATTTCACAACTGTAGTCAGGAATTTTAACACAAACACCACAGAACTGATAGAATAAGCAGACAAAAACCTATTAACTATATACTTCTGAACAGCACTATTAACAACCTAGATATGATGTAATATAATGCATATATGTGTATATATATATATATATATGGGTATATGATACATACCAAACTCAATAATTACAGAATTTGAATTCTTTCCAAATGCTTTCAGAGCATTTACTAATATTTTCCTTATGCTGATCCTTAAAGCAATCCTTAACAAATTTCCATGGATTGAAATCATTCAGACCACGGTTTTTAGCTTAGGCAGATTAAACAGATAAGGGGGAAGTTCACCCACAGAATGGAAATTAAGCAATACATTTCTGAATAAGTCCTAATTAAAATTCAAAGTGAAATTTAGAAAAACAATGAATCATAATGAAATTTCAAAGTATCAGTATGGGTAGATGAAAGTAAATTAATGCTCAGAAGGAAATTTATTAATGATGAGTGTATTAAAGAATTAAATATCTAACTTTTCATCTCAAGAATCTAGAAAAATGGCATTTAAAATAAAACATAAAGCACGTATAATTAAGAAAACAGAATAAGAATAGAAATAAATAAAACAGGAAAATAAATGAATGCCAAAAGGAAACCATAAACAAAACAAAAAGATAACCTCTAGAATTCAAAAATATTTGTAAGCAACGTGACCAACAAGGGATTAATTTCAAAAATATTCAAATGGCTCAATATCAAATAAACAAAAATGCACAGAAGATCTAAACAGATATTTCTCCAAAGAAGGCGTATTGAAAAAAAAAAAATACAAGCTCAAGAAAAGATGCTTAACATCACTAAGGATTAGAGAAGTATAAATCAAAACTACAGTGAAGTTTCACCTCACACTGGTCTGAATGGCCATTATCAAAATGTCTACAAACAATAAATGCTGGAGAGTGTGTGGAGAAAAGGGAACCTCTTACACTGTTAGTAGGAACGTAAATTGGTGCAGCCACTATGGAGAACCGTATTCAGGCACGGGTGCTCAGTCAGTCATGTCTGACTCCTTGCAGCTCCATGGACTGTAGACTGCCAGCCACCTCTGTCCATGGGATTTCCCAGGCAAGAATACTGGAGTGGGTTGCCATTCCCTCCTCCAGAGGATCTTCTCCATCCAGGGATTGGACCCAAACCTCCTACCTTGTCAGGCAGATTCTTTACCACTGAGTCACCCGGAATGCCCTGGAGAACAGTATGGAGGTTCTATAAAAATAAAAATAGACTACCATATGATCCTGCAATGCCACTCCTGGACATATATCCAGAGACAACTATAATTTGAAAAAGTACATGTATTCCCGAGGTTCATTGCAACGCTAATTACAACAGACAAGTCATAGAAGCAACCTAAAAGTCCACTGACAGATAAATGAGGAAGATGTAATACATATGTTTGTATGTATACACACACATATACATACACACACATAGGCACACACATTAAAATTAAAAATAATGAAATAAAATCATCTGCAACAACATGAATGAACCTAGAGATTACCATAATAAGTGATATGAGAAATACAAATACCATATAATATTGCTTATATGTGAATCAAGTCCTAAAAGATGATGCTGTGAAAGTGTTGCACTCAATATGCCAGCAAATTTGGAAAACTCAGTGGCCACAGCTCTGGAAAAGGTCAAATTTCATTCCAATCCCAAAGAAAGGCAATGCCAAAGAATGCTCAAACTATCACACTACTGCATTCATCTCACACACTAGCAAAGTAATGCTCAAAATTCTCCAAGTCAGGCTTCAACAGTGTGTGAACTATGAACTTTCAGATGTTCAACCTGGATTTAGAAAAGGCAGAGGAACTAGAGATCAAATTGCCAACACCTGTTGGATCATCGAAAAAGCAAGAGAGTGCCAGAAAAACACCTACCTCTGCCTTATTGACTACACCAAAGCATTTGACTGTGTGGATCACAACAAACTGTGGACAATTCTTCAAAAGATGGGAATACCAGACAACTTCACCTGCCTCCTGAGAAATCTGTATGCAGGTCAAGAAGCAACAGGTAGAATTGGATATGGAACAACAGACTGTTTCCAAATATGGAAAGGAGTACGTCAAGGCTGTATATTGTCACCCTGCTCATTTAACTTATAGGCAGAGTACATCGTGAGAAAAGCTGGTCTGGATGAAGCACAAGGTGGAATCAAGATTGCCAGGAAAAATATCAATAACCTCAGATATGCAGATGACACCACACTTATGGCAGAAAATGAAGAAGAACTAATGAGCCTCTTGATGAAAGAGAAAGAGGAGAGTGAAAAAGTTGTCTTAAAGCTCAACATTCAGGAAACTAAGATCAGTGCATCTGGTCCCACCACTTCATGGGAAATAGATGAGGAAACAGTGACAGACTTTATTTTGGGGGGCTCTAAAATTACTGCAGGTGGTGACTGCAGTCATGAAATTAAAAGATGCTTTCTCCTTGGAAGAAAAGTTATGACCAACCTAGAGAGCATATTAAAAAGCAGAGACATTACTTTGCGAACAAGTTCCGTTCTCGTCAAAGCTATGGTTTTTCCAGTGGTCAAGTATGGATGTGAGAGTTGGACTGTGAAGAAAGCTGAGCGCCAAAGAACTGATGCTTTTGAACAGTGGTGTTGGAGAAGACTCTTAAAAATCTCTTGGATTGCAAGGAGGTCCAACCAGTCCATCCTAAAGGAGATTAGTCCTGGGTGTTCATTGGAAGGACTGATGCTAAAGCTGAAACTCCAATACTTTGGCCACCTCATGTGAAAAGTTGATTCATTGGAAAAGACCCTGATGCTGCGAGGGATTATGGGCAGGAAGAGAAGGGGACGACAGAGGATGAGATGGCTGGATGGCATCACCAACTCGATGGACATGAGTTTGAGTGAACCCTGGGAGTTGGTGATGGACAGGGAGGCCTGGCGTGCTGCGATTCATGGGGTCGCAAACAGTTGGACAGGACTGAGTGACTGAACTGAACTGAATGGGGCCAGATACCATGATCTTAGATTTGTGAATATTTAGTCTTAAGCTGCCTCTTTCACTCTCCTCCTTCACTCTCATCAAGAGGCGTGTTTTGTTTTTTTTTTAAGTTCTTCTTTGCTTTCTTCCATTAGAGTGGTATCATCCACATATCTGAGGTTGTTGATGTTTCTCCCACCTATCTTGATTCCAGCTTGTAACTCATTCAGCCCAGCATTTCTCATGATGTGCTCAGTGTATAGGTTAAACAAACAGAGTGACAGCAGACAGCCCTGTCATACACCTTTCTCAATCTCGAACCAATCAGCTCAGTGTTCTAATTGTTGCTACTTGACCCACATACAGGTTTCTCAGGAGACAGGTAAGATGGTCTGGTATGCCCATCTCTCTAAGAGCTTTCCACAGTTTGTCATAATCCACGCAGTCAAAGGCCTTAGCATAGTCAATGAAACAGAAATAGATATTTTTTCTGAAATTCCCTTGCTTTCTCTCTAATCCAGCGAATGTTTGCAATTTGATCTCTAGCTCCTCTTCCTTTTCTAAACCCAACCTGGACATCTGGAAGTTCTTGGTTCACATAATGCTGAAGCCTGGAGTGCAAGACTTTAAGCATGGGAGATGAGTGTGACTGTCCAATGGTTAGCACATTCTTTGGTACTACCCTTCTTGGGAACTCAGATGAGGATTGACCTTTTCCAGTCCTGTGGCCACTGCTGGGTCTTCAGATTTGCTGAAATCATGAATGCAAAACCTAGATGACATCCTCTTTTAGGGATTTGAATAGTTCTGCTGGAATTTCATCGCATCCACTAGTTTTATTAACAACAGTGCTTCTCAATGCCCACTTGATTTCACACTCCAGAATGTCTGGCTCTGGGTGACTAACCACATCATCATAGTAATCTGGTTCGTGAAAATCTTTTTTATAAAGTTCTTCCATGTATTCTTTGCATCTTATCTTGATCTCTTCACTGTCTATAGGTCTCTGCTATTTTTATCCTTTATCGTGCACATCTTTGGGTGGAGTGCTCCCCTGATGTTTCCAGTTTTCCTGAAGAGATCTTTAGTCTTTCTCCTCTTGTTGCTTTCTTTTGGAACTCTGCATTTAAATTGGATGCATTTTTCCCTGTCTCCCTTGCTTTTTGCCCCTGTTCCTTCTTCCACTATTTGTAAAGCCTCCTCAAATAACCACCCTGCCTTCTTGCTTTTCTTTTCATTGGGAAGGTTTTGTTCACTGCCTTCTGTACAGTATTATGGACCTCTGTCCACAGCTCGTCAGGCACACTGTTAACTAGATCTAGTCCCTTGAATCTATTCATTATCTCCACTGTGAATCCATTCAGGTTTTGATTTAAGTCATACCTGGCTGACCTAGTGTTTTCCCCAAGTTTTCTTTAGTTTAAGCCTGAATTTTGCTATGAGAAACTGATGATCTAAGCCACAAACAGATACAGGTCTTGTTTTTGTTGACTGTATACAGCTTCTCCATCTTTGGGTACAAAGAATGCAATCAATTTGATTTCGGTATTGACCATCTGATGATGTCCATGTGTAAAGTCACCTCTTGTGTTGTTGAAAAAGGGTATTTGATATGACTTGTGCATTCTCTTGACAGAATTCAGGTAGTCTTTGCCCTGCTTCATTTTTATCTCCAAGGTCGAACTTGCCTGTTACTCCAGGTATATCTTCACTTTCTAACTTTGCATTCCAGTCCCCTGTGATGACTAGAACATCTTCTTTAGGTGTTAGTTCTAGGAGGTCTTCTAGGTCTTCATAGAACTTATCAACCTCAGCTTCTTTGGCATTGGTGGTGGGGTCACAGACTTGGATTACTGTGATATTGAATGATTTGCCTTGGAAACGAAACGAGATCATTCTGTCATTTTTGAGGCTGCACCCAAGTACTGTATTTCAGACTCTGGTTGATTATGAGGGCTACTCCATTTCTTCTATGGGATTCTTGCTCACAGTAGTAGATACAATTGTCATCTGAATTAAATTCGCCCATTCCCATTCATTTTAGTTTGGTGATTCCTAAGATGTTTATGTTTATTCTTACCATCTCCTGCTTGACTACATCCAATTTTCCTTGATTCGGGGACCTAACATTCCAGGTTTCTAAACAATACTCTTCTTTGCAGCATCAGATTTTCCTTTTGTCACCAAACACGTGAAAAGCTAAGTGTTGTACCTGCTTTGGTCCAGCTACTTCATTCATTCAGGGGCTTTTGGTAATTCTCCTCTACTCTTACCCAGTAGCATACTGGACACCTGCAGACCTGGGGGACTTGTCTTTTGCTGGCATACCTTTTTGGACTTTTATACAGTTCATGAGGTTCTCACAGAAAGTATCCTGGGGTGGTTTGCCATTCCTCCTCCAGTGGATCACATTTTGTCAGAACTCTCTGCTATGACCCATGTCTTGGGTGGCCCTGCACGGCATGGCTCATAGCTTCATTGAATTACACAAGCCCCTTTGTCACGAGAAGGCAGTGATCCTTGAAGGGGACTAAGACTAAGAGTCCTGCCTGCCATCAGCTAACTAAGAGAAGCAGAACTAAAATTTCAACCTTGACAGTCTGTTTCCTGTGTATTCTCTATATTATCTGTTTATTTGCATTTTACTTATTGTACTATTTGGGCCAATTAAAGTATTTATTTTCTTGAATTAATGTACTACTCTGATACAGAAAATTTCACATAGCATTAAATATATCATTTTTTGTCTCAGATTTATACCTTGATCTGGGAATAGTATGTTTCTATCTTTGAATAACCTTAATTAACATATGACCTTGCACATGATATTATGTCTGTCTGTCTATATATTATATACCATCTATTATTTAGCCATATGTCTTTGCTGAGTAAAAAATAAAAAATAAAAAACATGTTTCTAAAAGTCAATTACCTAAATACGCATTAAAAGAGCTTTTGAAAAGGAATGAATTATTTTTGATCCAAAGTGAAAGCTTTTCTGAGTAATTAAAATAACTGAATATCAGAAGTGGCTAGCAATCAGTTATTTTTTTATGTGACATTCATCTTTCTAAGTACTTTATAGTCATATTCTGAAGTAACAGTACCAGCAAAAGACAAATTCTACCCAGTCTTAATGGACACCTAGGTTTGTTTTCAATTAATCAACAAACATCATACATTGTCCCACAAAGAGCTAAAAATGCCATTCAAAGGATGAAATGCAACAATATTTAATCTCCTCATTCAGCTAAACATTTTAAATTCCCCTCTGGTAAGCAAGATGTGAGGATCAGGGTTGCAGCCTGTTTGAATACAGATACAGGATTCCAGGTATAATTTTGTTCATCTTCCAACGGATCAACCTCGAGGTTAATGGAATCACACTGAATAATGAAAGAAAACGCCCAGACACATTTTATTTTTTAAAAAGTGATCTCTTAAAATTTAATTATTTATGTTCTCAATGAAGAAGATTAACTCAATTATAATGACTCCTCAAAACAGTGTAAAGTGAATCATTCCAGGACTCTAAATTCATTATGGAATTATTCTGAAATCTGCTAACTTTTAAAATTATGTCAGAAACCCATCACTATTAAGTCAGCATTAATGTTTTAGAAAATTAGTAAGCCAATATTTTTGCAAAATATCTGCCTCCTCATTTTAAATATGGCAAAATCAATACAGTATTCTAAAGCAAAATAAAGTAAAAATAAAAATTTTAAAAAAGTCCAAAATATTACAATTTCCTTTCCCTTCTAATTGTGGAGTAGAGAGGTACTCATATTCATGGTTCAGTTCAGTTCAGTTGCTCAGTCGTGTCCGACTTTTCGCGACCCCATGAATCGCAGCACGCCAGGCATCCCTGTCCATCACCAACTCCCGGAGTCCACTCAGACTCATGTCCATCAAGTCCGTGATGCCATCCAGCCATCTCATCCTTGGTCGTCCCCTTCTTCTCCTAACCCCAATCCCTCCCAGCATCAGAGTCTTTTCCAATGAGTCAACTCTTCACATGAGGTGGCCAAAGTTCTGGAGTTTCAGCTTTAGCATCATTCCTTCCAAAGAAATCCCAGGGTTGATCTCCTTCAGGATGGACTGGTTGGATCTCCTTGCAGTCCAAGGGACTCTCAAGAGTCTTCTCCAACACCACAGTTGAAAAGCATCAATTCTTCAGTGCTCAGCCTTCTTCACAGTCCAACTCTCACATCCGTACATGACTACTGGAAAAACCATAGCCATGACTAGACGGACCTTAGTTGGCAAAGTAATGTCTCTGCTTTTGAATATGTTATCTAGGTTGCTCATAACTTTTCTTCCAAGGAGGAAGTGTCTTTTAATTTCATGGCTGCAGTCACCATCTGCAGTGATTTTGGAGCCCCCAAAAATAAAGTCTGACACTGTTTGCCCATCTATTTCCCATGAAGTGATGGGACCGGATGCCATGATTTTCATTTTCTGAATGTTGAACTTTAAGCCAACTTTTTCACTCTCCTCTTTCACTTTCATCAAGAGGCTCTTTAGCTCCTCTTCACTTTCTGCCATAAGGGTGGTATCATCTGCATATCTGAGGTTATTGATATTTCTCCCAGCAATCTTGATTCCAGCTTGTGTTTCTTCCAGTCCAGCGTTTCTCATGATGTACTCTGCATAGAAGTTAAATAAGCAGGGTGACAATATACAGCCTGACGTACTCCTTTTCCTATTTGGAACCAGTCTGTTGTTCCATGTCCAGTTCTAACTGTTGCTTCCTGGCCTGCATACAGATTTCTCAAGAGGCAGGTTAGGTGGTCTGGTATTCCCATCTCTTTCAGAATTTTCCAGAGTTGATTGTGATCCACACAGTCAAAGGCTTTGGCATAGTCAATAAAGCAGAAATAGATGTTCTTCTGGAACTCTCTTAGTTTTTCCATGATCCAGTGGATGTTGGCAATTTGATCTCTGGTTTCTCTGCCTTTTCTAAAACCAGCTTGAACATCAGGAAGTTCACAGTTCATGTACTGCTGAAGCCTGGCTTGGAGAATTTTGAGCATTACTTTGCTAGCATGTGAGATGAGTGCAATTGTGCAGTAGTTTGAGGATTTTTTGGCATTGCCTTTCTTTGGGATTGGAATGAGAACTGACCTTTTCCAGTCCTGTGGCCACTGCTGAGTTTTCCAAATTTGTTGGCATATTGAGTGCAGCACTTTCACAGCATCATCTTCCAGGGGCATGCAATCATCATATCTTGCACACTGAATTTTTCTAATTTTTTTCCATTGTTCACAATATTATTCTCCTACCTATAGTAATCTATTCCTTTATCTAATGCTTATTCTTGTCACAACTGACTGTGTGCTTTTTTTACATGTATAATTATTTGCTATAAAAGTTAAACTATTTCTGAATCACTCTGTGTTCCAGAGATAACTTTTCTTGCCTTCTGACCTGCACATGTGTTTAAACATACTTTGAGGTCTAACATGGCTTTCTATGTGATTTCTCTATCCTCAATCAGATAAAAAGGTTTTTATACAAAGAATCCAATTATTTCTGTATTTGAAATTCCTTGTACCCTCGTCTGCTTCTATCACTAAGTTATAAGGTGACTGAGCAGATGGCCTGACTACCAGCAGTTCACAGGTGCCCAACACAGAGGAGGCCTTTAATAATATCTAATAAATAATGAAATATTGTATCTGTGACTAGGTTACTGTTTTCATCACATCAGGCCCCTCTGTGACTTGAACCTTTTGCTCTATTTAAAATAAGTAACCTCAGTTAATCTATATGTTGGCTTGTTTCATTTTGCTCCAATTTAAACTAAAAGGTCAGAGCCTTGAAAAATATTTAGTAGTATCCAGTAGCTAATATATTTAACATTGAAAGAGTGATACCGATCAATTTTTTAAAAATTTATTGAGGTATAGTTGACTTACCATGTTTTGTTGATTTCTTCTGAACAGCAAAGTGACAGTCACATAAGTATATATTCACTTTAGTATTCTTTTCCATTATGATTTATTATAGGATATTGAGTATTATTCCCTGTGCTATACAGTAGGACCTTATTGTTTATCCATCCTGTATATAATAATTTGCATCTGCTAATCCAAACTCTTATTCCTTCCCTGCTCCACCCCCTAAACAATGATATATTTTTGACAAAGAATTAATATGAGGAAAAGTTGTTTTCCCTTAAGATTTTTAAAACTTACAGTTTGTACCAATTCTATTTTAATTTTCTTTCTAAATGCCTTAATGGAAAAAAATATGGAAATCATCAACAACTATGAATTAATAAGCATGTATACATAACGATTTTATTATAGGTGAATTATAAAATTAAATATATTTGGTAGTTACTGCTTTCGAAGCTCTCTTAGGGGCTAATGGGTAAAATGTTTCTTTTTTAAAACTTATCATTTAAGTAAGCCAGAAAGAAAAACACCAATACAGTATACTAACGCATATACATGGAATTTAGAAAGATGGTAACGATAACCCTGTATGTGAGACAGCAAAAGAGACACAGATGTATAGAAGAGACATTTTTTATAAAACTTTCCTTAAATGTGTTTTCCTACTGACATTTTACTTGGAATATTAGGTTAAATGTACATTTAAAAATTCATAACCAGTGAATATTTATTGCTTTCTATCAGGACTCACATGCATATGTAAGGTTTGCCAGCCTCTGACATCCACTCTCCCCACCTGTTGAGGCCATATTTAATTATTTTAATAATTATTTCCAGTTATTCCTGACATACCTGTAGCAAACCAATCGAGAGACACACAAAGCTGTACTGTTGAGTCTTGGATACACTTTAAGCTGAATGTATCCACTCACTACTGTAGTCAAGCTGTGTGTTACAAAATATACGTACTGCATTTTAAATCACTAGTGTTGGGGAAAAGGGAATCTGTAGTTGAAATTCTTAGAAAATTGGTGCTTTGAGGTGCTTTGGGGGTTTACATCAACTCTGTTCATCTCAGCATCCTATGCAACTGTGTTTCCATACTCCCTCCCCTGTGAGGGCTTCATTACAAGAGACAAGCTGAAGTAAAAAGACCAGCCATGGACTCTCCACTAAGCCTACTCAAGCCTGGTGTCACTCTGCATTTTCAATCTTAATCATATTATCACTTACAAAAATTAAACAGGCAGGCTTAGTATTTTAGGGGTCAGTCAGTTCAGTAGCTCAGTCATGTCTGACTCTTTGTGACCCCATGGGCTGCAACACGCCAGGCCTCCCTGTCCATCACCAACTCCCGGAGTTCACTCAAACCCATGTCCATTGAGTCGGTGATGCCATCTAACCATTTCACGCTCTGTCGTCCCCTTCTCCTCCTGCCCTCAATCTTTCCCAGCACCAAGGTCTTTTCAAATGAGTCAGTTCTTCTCATCAGGTGGCCAAAGTGTTGGAGTTTCAGCTTTAGCATCAGTCATTCCAATGAATATTCAGGACTGATCTCCTTTAGGATGGACTGGTTGGATCTCCTTGAAGCCCAAGGGACTCTCAAGAGTTTTCTCCAACACCACAGCTCAAAAGCATCAATTCTTTGGCACTCAGATTTCTTTATAGCCCAACGCTCACATCCATACATGACTGCTGGGAAAACTATAGCCTTGACTAGATGGACCTTAGTTGGCAAAGTAATGTCTTTGCTTTTTAATATGCTGTCTACATTGGTCATAGCTTTTCTTCCAAGGAGAAAGCATCTTTTAATTTCATGGCTACAGTCATCATCTGCAGTGATTTTGGAGCACAAAAAAAAAAGTCTGACACTGTTTCCAGGGTTTCCGATCTACTCGCCATGAAGTGATGAGACTGGATGCCATGATCTTAGTTTCCTGAATGTCGAGCTTTAAGACAACTTTTTCACTCTCCTCTTTCACTTTCATCAAGAGGCTCTTTAGTTCTTTGCTTTCTGCCATAAGGGTGGTGTCATCTGCATATCTGAGGTTATTGATATTACTCCCTGCAATCTTGATTCCAGCTTGTACTTCATCCAGCCCAGCATTTATCATGCTGTAATTTGCATATAAGTAAGCAAGGTGACAATATACAGCCTTGATATACTCCTTTTCCTATTTGGAACCAGTCTGACGTTCCATGTCCACTTCTAACTGTTGCTTCCTGACCTGCATACAGATTTCTCAAGAGGCAGGTCAGGTGGTCTGGTATTCCCATCTCTTGAAGAATCTTCCACAGTTTATTTTGATCCACACAGTCAAAGGCGTTGGCATAGTCAATAAAGCAGAAATAGATGTTTTTCTGGAACTCTCTTGCTTTCTCAGTGATCCAAAGGATGTTGGCAATTTGATATCTGGTTCCTCTGCTTTTTCTAAAACTGGTTTCAACATCTGGAAGTTTATGGTTCATGTATTGCTGAAGCCTGGCTTGGAGAATTTTGAGCATGACTTTACTAGTATGTGAGATGAGTGCAATTGTGCGGTAGTTTGAGCATTCTTTGACATTGCCTTTCTTTGGGATTGGAATGAAAACTGACCTTTTCCAGTTCTACGGCCACTGCTGAGTTTTCCAAATTTGCTGGCATATTGAGTGCAGCACTTTCACAGCATCATCTTTTAGGATTTGAAATAGCTCAGCTAGAATTCCATCACCTCCACTAGCTTTGTTCACAGTGATGCTTCCTAAGGCCCACTTGACCTCACATTCCAGGATGTCTGGCTCTAGGTGAGTGATCACACCATCATGATTATCCGAGTAGTGAAGATCTTTTTTGTACAGTTCTTCTGTGTATTCTTTTTATTTTTTTTTTTTTTACTTTACAATACTGTATTGGTTTTGCCATACATTGACATGAATCCACCACAGGTATACATACTTCTGTGTATTCTTGCCACCTCTTCTTAATATCTTCTGTTTCTGTTAGGTCCATACCATTTCTGTCCTTTAGTGAGCCCATCTTTGCATGAAATATTCCCTTTGTATCTTGAATTTTCTTGAAGAGATCTCTAGTCTTTCCCATCTATTGTTTTCCTCCATTTATTTGCATTGATCACTGAGGAAGGCTTTCTTATCTCTCCTTGCTATTCTTTGAAACTCTACATTCAAATGGATATATATTTCCTTTTCTCCTTTGCTTTTTGCTTCTCTTCTTCTCACAGCTATATGTAAGGTCTCCTCAGACAGCCATTTTGCTTTTTTACATTTCTTTTTCATGGGGGTGGTCTTAATCCCTGTCTCCTGTACAATGTCACGAACCTCCATCCATAGTTCATCTATCTGTCACTCTGTCTGTCAGATCTAGTCCCTTGAATCTATTTCTTTTTTGGGGGGGCAGTATTAATTAATTAATTAATTTTATTTTTTTAAGTTTATTTTATTATTTTTTTATGGAATTTAAAAAGATGGTAACGATAACCTTGAATCTATTTCTTACTTCTACTGTATAATCATAAGGGATTTGATTTAGGTCATACCTGAATGGTCTAGTGGTTTTCCCTACTTTCTTCAATTTAAGTCTCAATTTGGCAATAAGAAGCTCATGATCTGAGCCACAGTATAGACCTTCTCCATCTTTGGCTGCAAAGGATATAATCAATCTGATTTCAGTGTTGACCATCTGGTGATGTCCATGTGTAGAGTCTTCTCTTGTGTTGTTGGAAGAGGGTGTTTGCTATGACCAGCGTGTTCTCTTGGCAAAACTCTATTAGTCTTTTCCCTGCTTCATTCTGTACTCCAAGGCCAAATTTGCCTGTTACTCCAGGTATTTCTTGACTTCCTACTTTTGCATTCCAGTCCCCTATAATGATAAGGACATCTTTTGGGGGTGTTAGTTCTAAAAGGTCTTGTAGGTCTTCATAGAACCATTCAACTTCAGCTTCTTCAGCATTACTGGTCTGGGCATAGTCTTGGACTACTGTGATATTGAATGGTTTGCCTTGGAAATGAACAGAGATCATTCTGTCATTTTTGAGATTACATCCAAGTACTGCATTTTTATTGAAGAGCTTGAAAAGTAGTGATGGAGTCCAGGTGGGTGAACCTATGATGGTGGAAAGACAAGAAGGAAACACACCTGGAGATGTGTGCTTGTGCTGTGACCTGAGCTATCTCCACTCTGATCACCCTGTTCTGCATGGTCAGGAAATAAACACAGGCACTGCTTGTATTTGTACCATGG
This sequence comes from Ovis aries, assembly GCF_016772045.2. Lineage (NCBI taxonomy): Eukaryota > Metazoa > Chordata > Mammalia > Artiodactyla > Bovidae > Ovis > Ovis aries. The sequence goes on along the minus strand of NC_056079.1, from coordinate 2,241,372 downwards.
CCCCTCAAATGTAATTTTATCCTAAAGGTAAGATTCATGGATGTAACAAAATAGCAATAAGCTGAAACTGCATTTAAACAAGGTAATTATGGAAGTTCAAAACTAAAAAGCTTACCTTGTTTGTACAGCAACTAAGGATGTTCAGATGCCCTGGGTTTTACTTTTAAAGATGGAAATGGGGGTTTCACTCCTGACTGGTTTGTGTCAACATTCAGTGGGGCTCAGATGGGAGTCTGAAACACTTCAAACAGCAGGTCATTTTCTCAAGCAGGTTTCTGCCTGTAAGCAATTCCTGCTGTTCCATTCCCCCCAACAGGATGGGGAGTCGGACAGCTACTGGGGGCCACTGAATCCCACAGAGACCCCCATGGATGATGGAAACCAGGCTGTGACACAACAGCCAGGAGGATGCAATCATTCCTGGAAATGTGCCCACAGTCTTCTGCTATGAGGATAAAATCAAACATAAATTGTCCTCTTAGGGTCCTAAGCTGACCATCTGGTCCACTGCCCACAACTCCCCACCTGCCATCTCCTCCTCAATTGTTCCTCAGGGAACCTAGGTAAAACAGCCCTTCCATGGACCACAGGGCTGTGGAATCACAGAGAAATACCCTACAGTGAAAATCATATCTTCTCTGTGCTACTTCTTAGGTTGTAACCAAATTTTTCAACTGAATGTGAGAATTACAAAATATAAAAATTTTAAAACTCCAGTTGAATTCTGCCTAACTTACTCATTACACAGTGGTGGAATTTCTTCTTCTTCTTCTTTTAATCTCAGTTTTATTTATTTATTTTACTTTACAATATTGTATTGGTTTTGCCATACATTGACATGAATCCGCCATGGGTGTACATGTGTTCCCCATCCTGAACCCCCCTCCCACCTCCCTCCCCATCCCATCTCTCTGGGTCATCCCAGTGCACCAGCTCCGAGCACCCTGTATCATGCATCGAACCTGGACTGGCAATTCATTTCATGTGTGATAATTTACATGTTTTAATGCCATTCTCCCAAAGCATCCCACCCTCGCCAGGATCAATCCAAGAAGATATAACAATTATAAATATATATGCACCCAACATAGGAGCACCACAATATGTAAAACAAATGCTAACAAGTATGAAAGGGGAAATTAGTAATAACACAATAATAGTGGGAGACTAATACCCCATTCATACCTATGGATAGATCAACTAAACAGAAAATTAACAAGGAAACACAAACTTAAAATGATACAATAGACCAGTTAGACCTAATTGATATCTATAGGACATTTCACCCCAAAACAATGAATTTCACCTTTTTCCCAAGTGCACATGGAACCTTCTCCAGGGTAGATCACATCCAGGGCCATAAATCTAGACTTGGTAAATTTTAAAAAAATTAAATAATTCCAAGCATCTTTTCTGACCACAATGCAGTAAGATTAGATGTCAGTTATAGGAGAAAAACTATTTAAAATTCCAATATACGGAGGCTGAACAACATGCTGCTGAATAACCAACAAATCACAGAAGAAATCAAAAAAGAAATTAAAATATGCATAGAAATGAATGAAAATGAAAACACAACAACCCAAAACCTATGGGACACTGTAAAAGCAGTGCTAAGGGGAAAGTTCACAGCAATACAGGCATACCTCAAGAAACAAGATAAAAGTCAAATAAATAACCTCACTCTACACCTAAAGCAACTAGAAAAGGAAGAAATGAAGAACCCCAGGGTTAGTACAAGGAAAAAAATCTTAAAAATTAGGGCAGAAATAAATGCAAAAGAAACAAGAGACCATAGCAAAATTCAACAAACCAAAAAGCTGGTTCTTTGAGAAGATAAATAAAATGGACAAACCATTAGCCAGACTCATCAAAAAACAAAGGGAGAAAAATCAAATCAACAAAATTAGAAATGAAAATGGAGAGATCACAACAGACAACACAGAAATACAAAGGATCATAAGAGACTACTATCAGCAATTATATGCCAATAAAATGGACAACTTGGAAGAAATGGACAAATTCTTAGAAAAGTACAACTTTCCAAAACTGAACCAGGAAGAAATACAAAATCTTAGCAGACCCATCACAAGCACAGAAATTGAAACTGTAATCAGAAATTTTCCAACACACAAAAGCCCAGGACCAGACAGCTTCACAGCTGAATTCTACTAAAACCTTAGAGAAGAGCTAACACCTATCCTACTCAAACTCTTCCCAAAAATTGCAGAGGAAGATAAACTTCCAAACTCATTCTATGAGGCCACCATAACCCTAATACCAAAACCTGACAAAGATGCCACAAAAAAAAGAAAACTAAAGGCCAATATCACTGATGAACATAGATGCAAAAGTCCTTAACAAAATTCTAGCAAACAGAATCCAACAACACATTAAAAAGATCATACATCATGACAAAGTAGGCTTTATCCCAGGGATGCAAGTATTCTTCAATATCCACAGATCAATCAATGGAATTTCTTATTTTAAGACAAAGGACAGGGCAAATTTCCTTTCCATAACTGTATGTGGTGAAACACTTAAATCAGGCAAAACAAGTGGATATAAAAACCAACTGAACCCAACCCAACAAAAAAGCCATTTGTTCTATCTCTAAACTTAGAAATTGATCTCTATATACTTGAAATCATCATGTGAAAAATGTAAGCTATGGAGCCAAAGGTCACAATGGTGTCTTGATCTCCCTAGTGTTTTCAGAATGCTAAAACCCAAACTGTGGTGCTGGAGAAGACTCTTGAGAGTCCTTTGGACAACAAGGAGATCAAACTAGTCATTCCTAATGGAAATCAACCTTGAATATTCATTGGAAGGACTGAAGCTGAACCTGAAGCTCCAATCCTTTGGCCACCTGATGCGAAGAACTGACTCATTAGAAAAGACAGTGATGCTGGGAAAGATCAAAGGCAGGAGGAGAAGGGGACAACATAGAATGAGATGGTTGACAATAGAGTATGAGATGGTTGGATGGCATCACTGACTCAATGGATATGAATTTGAGCAAACTCTGGGAGATAGTGAAGGACAGGGAAGCCTGGCGTACTGCAGTCTATGGGGTCACAAAGGACATGACTTAGTGACTGAACAACAACAAAACCAAAACATCAACATTTTTTTTTTCAGATAAATATAACAGAATCCTGACAACACACCATTCACAGTGCTCAGGAATTAATCACCTCAGAGAATTCATTGCTACCAGACTACACTACAAGAAATGACACGGGAGATTCCAGGCTTAGAAAGCTGGGTCTTCAGAAAAGAAGAGTACGAGAAATGGAAACTGTTATTAGTTAAAACCTGACCTTGTGCTACAGGTATTGTTAAAGGACACTTGTTGAGTTCAGATTTCTGGAACAAGAGTTAATTTCTTCTGCTTGTTTTTGTTTTTAGTTCAGAATTTATAGTTGTTACATGAGAAAGTGTTTGTTACAAATTCACTCCTCTATATCTTCAGTATAACTTCAAATATAGGTATTTGTGGGAAATCATAAATGCACTCATGCTCTAGGTTTGAATAGTGTAAATTTAAATCTGTAAGATGAGAAGCCAACCTAAGCAATATGACACACACAGTTACCCCAATGAAACACACGTTTTGGTGGAGTTATATAACAAAAGCTGAACTAAGAGAAGAGTTAATGCAATTTAGGATTGGTAGGTGGAGAGAGGAAAAGCAAAGTTCTATAAAGAACTTGTGGAAATCCTAAGTAAGAGTCCCAGGGGGAATAAGATTACATCTTGAAACACAGTAATTGAGGAGCTTTACTTTTTTAATTAGTTTATTTATTTTTAACATCAATTGATTTAATTGGAGGATAATTACAATATTGTGATGGTTTTGCCTCATATCAGCATGAATTTGCCATAGGCATACACATGCCTCCTCCCTCCTGAGCTCCCCTCCCGCCTCTCTCCCCACCCCTCTCCCCCAGGTTTTCACAGAGCACTGGCTTTGGGTGCCCTGTGCCATATATCAAATTCTCAGTATCTTATATATGGTAATGTACGTGTTTCAGTGCTATTTTCTCAAATCATGCCACCATCTCCCCCTCCCATTCTGTCCGAAAGTCTGTCCTTTATGTCTGGGTCTGCTTTGCTTCCCTACATGTAGGACTGTACTATCTTTCTAGATTCCATATGTATTTGTTAATATATGATACTCATCTTTCCATTTCTGACTTACTTTACTCTGTATAATAGGCTCTAGGTTCATCATCAGAACTGACTCAAATTCATTATTTTTATGGCTGAGTAATATTCCACTGTATATATGTACCACAACTTCTTTATCCATTCATCTGCTGATGGACACCTAGGTTGCTTCCACATCCCAGCTATTGTAAATAGTGCTGCAATGAACACTGGGGTACATGTGTCTTTTTCAGTTCTGGTTTCCTCAAGGTATGTGCCCAGCAGTGGGATTGCTGGGTCATATGGTAGTTTTATTCCTAGTTTTTTAAGGAATCCATACTGTTCTCCACAGTGGCTGTATCAATTTGCATTCCCACCAATAGTGCAAGAGGGTTCTCTTTTCTCCACACCATCTCCAGAATTTAGTTTGTAGACTTTTTGATGATGGCCATTTAGACCAGTGTAAGGTGATAGCTCATTGTTGTTTTGATTTGCAATTCTCTAATAATGAGTGATATTGAGCATCTTTTCAAGTGTTTATCATCCACTTGTGCATCTTCTTTGGAGAAATATCTGTTTAGGCCTTCTGCCCACTTTTTGATTGGGCTGTTTTTCTGGTATTGAGTTTGCATGAACTGCTTGTATATTTTGTAGATTAATTCTATGTCCATTGTTTCATTTGCAATTATTTTCTCCCATTCTGAAGGTTATTTTTTCATCTTGCTTATAATTTCCTTCATTTTGCAAAAGCTTTTAAGTTTAATTAGGTCCCATTGGGAACCACCCTGGAAGTGGCAAGTGTAACAGATTAATTTATTTATTTTAATTGGAGGATAATTGCTTTAAAATATCTTGTTGGTTTCTGCCATATACCAACATGAAGCAGCCCCTACAGGCAAGAAAAAACAGTAAGAGATGGTAAACAAACAAAAAAAAAGATCCAGGTTAGCAAAAGAAAGGTGTCCTTTCCCACTGGGTGGGGAACAGCAGGGGTGGGACCCAGCTGTGGGGTCTGGGAGGAGGTCAGCTTTCTGAGAGGCCCTCTGTCTGCCCTCAGCAGTGCCCTGAGTCCTACCTGTGGGTACCTCCCCTTGCACACAGCCGAGGACCAAGAAGCCTTGCTGATTCAGGCCAGAAAACGTAGTCCTGAGCTCTGGGCAGGGTAAAGAGTGGAGGTCAGTCCAGGAGGATAAGGGGAAGTACACAGAGCACAAATTAAGAGTAATAATTTCCATTTGGTGTTTCTAGAATTAACGGCCAGACTAGCTTGTTTCTCAACTTCCACAAAAGAACAATGACAGGTTGACTCTTTGCCTCTGTCTCCCCAGAGGCTGGATCTTTTCTGTTCTTTCTTGTTGCAGGTTGTTTGTGTGTCAATGCGCAGGAATTGGGTTCCTGGACCCAGTTCCAATGTGTGTGTGTTGGGGGGGCGGGGGTTTGTCCCTGCACCGACAATCAGTCCTCTGATGCCAGCTGGTGTCGAGATCCCACCCCATCCCTAGGCTCTCCACCTGGGTTCAGCGGCAGGGCCCTGGGGGAAGGGGCTCAGTCCACTTCAGACATTAACACCTGCCCCTCTGATGGAGCTACAAGCTGAACATCCCTGCAACCCCCTCCAACTCAGGGTCGCAATCCAGGTTGTCTCCTGCACTTCTGAACACCTGGTGGTAAACCAGAGTCTCCCTTTCTTGGATTCTATTCATTTCTAAAGCCACTAACAAAACTTAGAAAAACTGTACTCACTAGATGAACAGTTAATTATAAAGAATACTAAAGTACACGAATCAACAACCAGAGGAAGAGATACACAGGGCAAGGTCCCCAGCAAACGAGTGTCGGTCCTCCTGAAACCTGGGCCATGGCTGGGTGTCACAAGGAGCAATCTCATCTCCTTACCTCATAGCTCACCAAGAAACAGGCCGAAAAGTTGTTTTTGTGGGTTTTATGGAGGCTTCATTACAGTCATGACTGGCTAATCAAGGACCAATGGCGATGACTCAACCCCCAGCTCCCTTTGCCTCTCAGCGCATCAGTTGGGACTAAAAGTCCAAACCTCTAATCTCACAGTGGCTTTTCCTGGTTCCCACCGTTGAGTAGGACAAGCTTTTTCAGGAATAGAGGACAAGGGGCCAAACATGCTCCCATCATTCTTCAGTTCAGTTCAGTCGTTCAGTCATGTCTGACTCTTTGCAACCCCATGGACTGCAGCACGCCAGGCCTCCCTGTCCTTCACCAACGCCTGGAGTTTACTCAAACTCATGTCCATTGAGTCAGTGATGCCATCCAACCATCTCATCCTCTGTCATCCCCTTCTCCTCCTGCCTTCAATCTTTCCCAGCATCAGGGTCTTTTCCAATGAGTCAGTTCTTTGCATCAGGTGGCCAAAGTATTGGAGCTTCAGCTTCAGCATCAGTCCTTATTGCTGAATAAGTCCCATTATTGCTGAATAAATCTCATTGCTCTTATTGTTCAGGAAATTCCAAGGATTTGGGGAGCTGTGAGCCAGGAACTGTGGATGTTGACAAAATATATGTATTTCTTATAAATCACAATAGAATGGCAGTCAAGTAGCAAAATTCTCCTGAATAGTATATGTGGCTTAATCTTAATAACTGCACATCTGGGGCACAATAAGAACTCAGGAAATATTTTTGAACACATTAATGAACAAATACCAAAAATGTGGCAAAAATACTTACAACTGAGTTCTATAGGATCATTTACCAGATCACATATATTGCACATGTTTAAGGCCATGCTGAATCCTGTAATGAGCCACATCAAGACCACTGTAGCTACCACATTGCTGATGGTATTTGTCATGCCCTTTTCCCATATTCCTGCCTCTCCCTTGATAAACACCAAGCGTGCACTGGCCCACTCCCCTGTCACTAACTCTCCGTCTGAGCCAAGAACTGATCTGACTGATCAGGAACGCGGCATCCCCTGCCCACACTTTGCAGGCTTACAGCAGAGCCACACACCACCACCCTGCTTCCCTCCTAAGCAAGGTCCGCCATCTCTCCCCTGACTCCCTCTTCCTGCCTCGTGGACAGGAGCTGGTGAGGGAGCCTCGCGCTCTTGGCCTGATCCCTGTTCTCACTCTTGCAAGTAGCCTGGCTGCCCATCTAGGTTTAGTGGTTTGCACTGGAGCCTTGCCAGCCCCCCACAAGCCAGCACTAATCAGTGGAAGATGCACAGGTGGCCCTCACGTCACCATGGTGACACCGTGTCCAGAGTGATGGCCATACAGGCAGATTCATGGGAAAAGGGCAAGGCACCCCCAGAACTCTAGCTTTAAGCTGCATTTTCTCTTCCAGCTGTAAAATTCTGTGAATCTGTGAATTATTGAAATGGGAAAATATTTCCCCCAAAAATGGAAGTGAAACACAAAGAATCTTAATTATTGTTGCTAATTATTCATGTTATAATAGGATAATTAATTTTAATATTAAATTTCAAGAGCCTGATAGCTGACTTTAAATATTTTTAACTGTATTTTGAAATATTTTTTTTTTTCGGTAGAGTTTTACAGTCTTAACTTTTAATCCATCATCAGTGGTTGACTTTTCCCCAGATATTTTTATATAATCCATATTAACATTCTGTAATGAACTAACACTTAATTAAAATATATAATCATATTTTAATTCCTTGGTTGTATTCTTAAATTCCTTTCTATTTATTAATACATAGCAGAGCATAATATTTGCATCTTAATTAACTTTTTCATACTTAATAATTGTTTGTTATTGCCTTTGTATCTGTTCATAAGCAGCAGCTAATTCCCCAATCTATTAATGTACATATTCTTAACTCCATGACTGTTTTATCTTGTAATTTCCCACTAAACTGAGAAACTATTTGCAAAGGGTTTTTTTTACTAAATGTTTTTAAAAATTACCACTCTGCTTCAGATATACTCACCATATTACATAGCAAAATCCACTGATTTGCTTAAAATGTATGTAGTCTGGGGGGCGTGGGGGCCACATGAAATTAGTGGGGTGCTAATCAAACCCCTAGGTGATCTCACCACTGCATCACTCTCCACAGTAGGGTCCTTTCATTTCATGATATGACCAATGAATACTGCTCCAATATAAAGCATAATCTACAGCTCTTCTATTCTGGAGTCTTAGTCTTCAGGGAAACTAGTGCTTCCTTTTTCCTAGTAATGAACTGATTTTGAAATGTGGCTAAAATATAATTTTGAGCAACCTGCCCCACTACCTTCACTAAGAAAGGTCACAGTGCTGTAGCCAATAATAACGTCCAGCCTGACTGGTCAATACTCAGGCTCTAGGTGATTATTTTTTTAAGGCTTTCTGGAACACTCATTTAAAAAATCATAATTTGATAAAGAGACACTGTCTCATTTTACTTGCAAAACAACAGAATTGTAATTTTATACAAATATAAGATAAACCCATGAAAAGATTTTATTAGACTCATTAATTAATGTATGAACCAGTGAGGTGTCCAAATTAATTTGAATACTGTTTTGGAGTAGGTGTATGTAGGGACCAGTTAATAAAGGAAGATTAGGATATGATTTTTGTGTTAGATATGAAACTGGCTAATGAGAAACAGGACAATTAAACATCACCATTCAGTTATCTTCTCCATTATCTGGAAATTATTTGCATCTCCACATTGCAAGTTCATTTCTATCACTACAACGTTAAACCAGTCCATTCAATTAAAAACAATCAAGGATTCAGGGCCAGTACTGCCTTTTTCAAGTTATCAGATGATTTTTCTATCAAAGGGTTTTTAACAAGTAATAATAAAAAGTGTGTAAACAGTGGGGACCAAGGGCTCCCAGATGGAGTGAGAAGTACACAGCGTGTCCAACGGGACAGCCTGTTTGTGGCTGAAGCTTTCTCGTACCTTGTGGATATACGGTCCGCAGTGCAATCTGAGTCCCTTAATTTTTTAAAATAAAAATCTAGGAAACAGAAGTTTTTCAGAAGAAAACTCTCGATTTGTAAAACCTAAGTAGACTATAGAGAAGACCCTGATGCTGAGAAAGACTGAAGGCAGGGGGAGAAGGGGGTGACAGAGGATGAGATGGTTGGATGGCATCACTGCCTCAACGGACATGAGTTTGAGCAAACTCCAGGAGACGGTAAAGGACAGGGAAGTGCTGTAGTTCATGGGATCTCAGAGTCAGACATGACTGAGCGACTGAAAAGCAACAACAAGTAGACCGGGAAAAACACAGGTTTCTTTGGGTACAAGTTTTAATCTGCTAAATTGCTCAAGATGGAACTGTTTCCTGGAGGAAACCATCCTTGGATTTACAGCTGGCTTTGGACACAGCCACAGTCTGCCACACTGTGCCTCCTTAGCATGCTGATAGTTTCCCCAGAGGCAAGTTACACAGTTACTGAAGTTACTTCCAGGCTGGAGGCCCCAAGTCCATTCCCCAAAACCTGAATGCCCCACACCTAGATATGTACCTCAGATGCCATTCCGTGCTCTCTGGGTCTGCTACTCTACCGGTTCCCAACACTAGGAAAATTTCTGATCGCCAAAGCCGGGGCAAAACATACGAATCCCTGCTGGTGGTTGCAGAGCGTCGGCTCTCTATTGCCTAAAAGAGGAGCTACAGATATTTCTGAATTGATAGATCACATTTAGAGCTCACGTCTCCTAACAGAGTAGAGATCCTGACCCCCAGTCGAAGTAATACTGACCTAAAACAAGCAGCCATTTCTCCAGCAATGATGCATGATCTTGGCATACACAGAGAAATTGATTTGGGGACGTGCAGTCACAGGAGGCTTGTGTAAGCCCTGCATAGGAAGGGCAGCGGCTTTTATAGAGGGGAAAGGCAGGCAGGCGGGAGGACTGCCAGGAATAAAGAGTCTGCGTCTTTTTACCGGTCCAGAAAGAAGCAAGTCTGTCTTCGTATTGGGCTCTGCTATCCTTGCAGGCAGGAGGGAGCCCCCTTCTGTTCTGCCTACTCCATTTAATTGAGATTCCTGATTATTAACCATATTTGTCCAGCCAGTAGGGCATCCCAGGTGGTGCTGGTGGTAAAGAACCCACCTGCCAGCGCAGGAGACACAAGGGGTGTGGGTTCGATCCCTGGACGGGAAGATCCTTCTTAGGACACCATGTTAGGACACCATGAAAAGTCTTCCACCAAGAGGACCCGGCTCTCTGCTGAAGCACAGCTCCTATAAGAGGGTTCCCCTCCCTGGGGAGCTGAGTCTCCCCCTCTTTCCAGACAGCTGCCTCCCCTCCCGTGCAGCCCAGGGAGCCTGAGGCATGCAGCAGGCACGCCGCACTCATGAGCACTGCCGTGAGGAGCCCTATTGGGGTCCCCAGCAGCGTAACTCCCTCAGAGCCCTCCATCCTTCACACCACACTGGGCTGTGATGCGCCCCACCTGCACGGCCCCGAGGGCAGAGGTGAGACAGTAACCACATGCCAACATCCCCCATGGGGCTCTCCCCACACCACACACGTTCTCAGACCAAACACTGACTCTCAGAGGGGAGCACTCCACCTTCTCTGCTGTCTCAGCCACCACAGGTAATTCCTTAATCCCAAAATACTCTGGTAAATATGAGGATGATTACAGACCAGCTCACCGCATCCTCAAGAGAGAATGAGGACAGAATGAAGACCTCCCCAATTAACACAAAAGCAAAGAGAAGGAAGGAAAGACCACCTGCAGAGCCACACCCCTGACATGTGTCCTGGCAGGATCCAAACCTCTTCTCTCCACCTGCCTGCCTGTGAAAAGAGTGAGACCCAGTGTGTCCCCTCAGGAAAATGACGCAGTCACCCCTGGTATGGCAGCCTCCATCCAGGGAGGAGCCCCCAGTGCTCAGGGTCGGAGCATCCACCATGCAGTATCCTCCTGAGTTGGAAGGGGCTGTTTCCTCTGAAGCCAGTGGGTCCGACCAGATCTGAACAGACAGAACATGTATCTGTCACCCCTCTGTATGTCAGAGTCCCTTAGCCGAAGCAAAGAGGAAGGGGCAGTTCACTTTCTAATACAGATTCTACGAAAAGATGAAGAGAAGAGTCAACTTGACCTAATTGGCACAATGAAGGCATTGCCATTTGGGGGGTTAACCTTTTAAGACCATTCATCTTATGAAACCTGTACAGCAGAAATAAAGAACCTCTTCAAATGTAAAACTTCTAAGCATTTACACTGTTACACATTCACCTTTCAATGAGCTTTCTATTTTTTTTAAAAGATCATATCTACTTGAAGATTTCCTTTCTTTTAGTAAAAAAGGCTGAAAAAGTTAACATCTCTGAAGAGCAACTGTTATGAACAAGGTTAATTTGGTTCAGCCTTGCTTCAAATGATTTATCATTGTCCACAATTAATTTTACTGGATTGTTTTAAAAAAGAAATTCTCTTGGAATTTCAGCCAAAAAAAAAAAAAAAAACAACACAACTCTTTATGTTGCTATACACAGTTATTTTGGATTTTTCCCTACCCCCCAAATAAATGAATGATTAAACTGACTGAGGAGACTCCCACCCAGCTCATTTCACTGTATATTTTTACAGAAACAACACTTGTCCCCCAGGGGCTACTTATTAATATTAATGTTGTTGTTCAGTCACTCAGTCATGTTTTTTTGCGACCCCATGGACTGCAGCATGCCCGGCTTCACTGTCCTTCACTATCTCCCACAGTTTACTTAAACTCATGTCCATTGAGTTGATGATGCCATCCAACCATCTATCTCATCCTCTGTCATCCCCTTCTCCTCTCCTTCCTTCAATATTTTTCCAGCAACAGGGTCTTTTCTAAGGAGTTGGTTCTTCACATCAGGTGGCCAAAGTATTGGAGCTTCAGCTTCAGCATCAGCTTTTCCAATGAATATTCAAGGTTGATATCCTTTAGGATTGACTGGTTGGATCTCCTTGCTGTCCAAGAGATTCTCAAGAGTCTTCTCCAGTGCAGAATAATAATTATGATTAATTATTAATTGTATTAACTAATACAATTAATGCTGTATTAATATTAACACAAGTGAACTAAGTTCCTCTGTCCACATATCCTATCAGCTCTAGTCCTTCCCTCATGACCTCAGTTGGGTTCTTCCCAAACCAGAGGCAACAAATCACCTCCCCACTGCCTGCTGCCTCCTGCTGACCTGCTGGCCCCATGGGCTCCTGTGCTTCCTGGAAGGCCAGTCAGGAGCTCGTGAAATTACTTGCTGATCTTAGAGTCTTCCTTCAACCACTTTGTCTGCCCACACTAGCTCTTCTTAAGGTGACGGCAGTCCCATGTGCCATGTCTTAAGCCACACTTTGTCTTCCTCTGGTCTCCTCTCCCTGTGGCTCTGCCCACTGCTGGCCAGTCCCTCATTCGTGATGGGCTCTGTCCCCATTTCCATGGCAACACTCTGTGTTTTCTCCTCCTCCCTGGCTCCCTGTTCATTTCAAACAGGGCTGCCCTTCTAGAACACAAGCAGGAACTCAACTCCCCGCCCCCAAACTTCTTCCCACCCTTTCCTTTTTCCTCCTCTCCTCCCCACTCCTCCCTTTTCCATCCGACTTCTCACGGTAACGTTCTCTTCATCTGACAGAAGAATCCCCTCTTCATCAGATGAAATAAAGGACACCCAATCAATTGGCAATTTCCACTAAACGTCAAATACATTTCTAGCTTTAAGGATCTCACAAGTATTTCATGGGGCACAGGAAATAAAAATAAAAAGTTATTTTATCTGAAATTTTCATTTAACTAGGTATCTGGTATTTTTATTTGCTAAATCTTATTTACTAAATCTTACTGTCCGAGGATAAATTAATTCCATACATATGGAACCTCACAGCTTCCATGAACACCTGGAGTTTTCCAACCTGTCCCTTCACCTGGACTACCTTGAGCTGCCCCCAAACACAATGGCAGTCTTTTACACATCCTCACCTTTTTCCAGAGCTTTTCTTTATGACCGAATTGTCCAGCCCGATTTCCTCCACACAAACAGACACCTGTTCTTCAACACCACCAGTTTCAGGTACTTGTCATGCTGAATAGTCCTAGACATCTGCAGGAACTTTCTGGATCACAAGTCCTCTCTCAGCAAGGACTTACTCTCCTGGGCCTCCATGCAGACCAGCCTCCCATGTGTGGTCCAGACTCTCACACGAGACTGATTTAGTAGAAAGACCAAGGACAGCCACCGAGTGCAACCCTCCGCATGTCTGAGACACTGTGTGCTGTGGGGCCTATTTTTCTTCCAGAGCTGATCCTCCATTAATCTAAAGTAACTTTCTTTTAACCTCTCCTCTGCTTCTAAGCCTTCAGGTTTGGTTTGCTCAGGCACACATTTCCGCTTAGGCGAGTCTTTCTCAAGACACACGTGGCCGAAGGCGCGGAGGCTCAGGGCCGCACGTCTGTCTGACCACCTTCCACTGGCCCCCTAGTCCAGCCTCCCTGCAGCCCAGGGGCCCCTCCATGCATGTCAGTCAGCACGCTGTCTGCCCAGGCTATCCATCCCTCCATGCTGAGCACATGGCGCACATGCCAGTCAGCCCGCAGGAGAGCTGCGAGCTGGGGCCGTGGGCCTCTGAGATCTGACTCCACCCCACCCCAGCTGTGTTACTGAAGGGTTAGCTGAAATGACTGGGGCTCGATGTTTTCATCTGTATAACCCGGTCAACAACACCATAATCTCCTAAAACTCCCGTGATGAGCAAGCGTGCTGCTAAGTCACTTCAGCCGTGTCTGACTCTGTACGACCCCATAGATGGCAGCCCACTAGGCTCCCCCATCCCTGGGATTCTCCAGGCAAGAATACTGGAGTGGGTTGCCATTTCCTTCTCCAGTGCATGAAAGTGAAAAGTGAAAGTGAAGATGCTCAGTCGTGCTCGACTCTTAGCAACCCCGTGGACTGCAGCCCACTAGGCTCCTCCGTCCATGGGATTTTCCAGGCAAGAGTACACTCTAGTACAGGTGAAAGCAGCTGCAACAGGAGCTGGAGCTCTGAGAGGCAGAACGTCGCGGTCACTGCCGCTTGGACCATCCTCCCCCGAGTGCCGAGCCCCTGCCTCCTACAGCTGAGCTCCTCCTCACCTCTCACTCCTGAACTTCAAGCCACGCCGCAGCTGCTCGGAGCCCTTCATCGCCAAACACACCTGACCATTCCTCATCTGCTACCCCCACTCCTGGGCACAGCCCCCTTTCTGCTCCTTACTCTCCAGCCAGGAGCTTGGATCAACCTCCCCACCAGAGGCTTTCCTCAGTCACCACGCACAGTGGATACCCAGCATCCTGTCCTGTTCATCTCTTCTATATCCACTCTAAATACACATTTTTTAAAAATCAATAGTTTTTTTTTTTCTTTTTTGTCCATTCTTACCTCTTTACAGGAGAATCCAAGCTCCTGAAGGCAAGAGCAGTGGTGAGCTGTTAAATTCTGGGGAGTTTGCTGGGCTCATTGATAAGCACAGTCAATCTTGAGAAGAATGTTACATAAACATAAGATCAAACAAGTCAGTTTTTAAACGAGGAGGGGGAAACACCTCCTCCTAATCACTCTATGGTTCCCTGTGCTTTGGAGACCACCGAGGACAGTGTCTGTCTGGTGGGAAAGACACACAGGCCTGCTGCTACACAGCCTCCTGACAGCTGCCGGGTCAGCGGGGTCACGAAGACAGCCTGAAACTGGCCACCGTGGGAGCACCCACACCACAGAACCAGCAGACACTGGGCTCAGGGCTTCCTGCACCATTCTGCTGTTTGACTAGAATTAGCAGTGTGGTGGGAAATGTTAGTGATGAAGATCTGATTAAAAACATGTTATGTCCATAGCTGTTATATAGTAGAAAATACACAAAATAATAATAATCATAATTTAAAAAGTCTATCTAGTCAAAGTTATGGTTTTTCCAGTAGTCACATATGGATGTAAGAGTTGGACTATAAAGAAAACTGAGCACCAAAGAACTGATGCTTTTGTTTTTTTGTTGTTGTTGTTGTTTTGTTTTGTTTTAATTAATTTATTTTAATTGGAGGCTAATTACTTTACAATATTGTATTGGTTTTGCCATACATTGACATGAATCTGCCATGGGTGTACACGAGTTCCCCATCCTGAATCCCCTCCCGCCTCCCTCCCCATACCATCCCTCTGGGTCATCCCAGTGCACCAGCCCTGAGCATCCTGTATCATACATCGAACCTGAACTGGTGATACTTTTGAACTGTGGTGTTGGAGAAGACTCTTGAGAGTCCCTTGGACTGCAAGGAGATTCAACCAGTGAATCCTAAAGGAGATCAGTCCTGAATATTCACTGGAGAAACTGATGCTGAAACTGAAACTCCAATTCTTTAGCCACCTGATGTGAAGAACCAACTCACTGGAAAAGACCCTGATGCAGGGAAAGACTGAAGGTGGGAGAAGAAAGGGATGATAGAGGGCGAGATGGTTGGATGGCATCACCAACTCAATGCACATGAGTTTGAGTAAGCTCTGGGAGTTGCTGATGGACAGGGAGGCCTGGTGTGCTGCAGTCCATGGGGTCACAAAGAGTCAGACACAACTGAGTGACTGAACTGAACACACACAAAAATTGTGGCCTTGTTCTCCCAGTGTCCAAAAATTATCATTCAGTATCAGCCACGAGCTGCTGTGGTACTGACAAAGTGTGGACACAGACGTCATGGATCAATGCTCTTTAATATTACAGAAAGTCTATTTCAGCTTCTGGGTCAAAGGTGCCCTTGTCTGTCAACTGAAACCAGGCCAACTATGGATACAGAAATCAACTACACGCACATACACATATATACACACGCACACGCGTGTGTTCCCCCCTGGACAGCAGGTATTCAACCTTAGTTGGTGCAGGACTGGGAGAGTACTGTCAACCTTTTTAATGATCTCCTTATTGCCAATAACAGGACTGGATATATTGCTTGAATGTATTACCATTTGCTAAATAAGCGATTGAAATGTGTGACATAAGTTGGCTGAATCAAGTAAATTTTAGCCAAATTTAGACACTCAATACTGCTTGAGGAACATGAAATTCTCATTACTAGTGAGTTTATCATTTCCAAGTTTCTTTTCTGGAAAGTTCAAATGTTCTTATCTCAAAATTTTAAAAAATTATTTTGATAAGCTTTAAACATCTCATGTCCTAGACAATGACATAGCCTCTTTAAATTATATATATACCCTCAAGTCATTACATCTTTTTCATAAACCTACATAGCACTATTTTTTTATCCTCGTGTCAGCCAATAATATGTTTATTCTTTATATTAGAAAACATCATCTTTTTTCCGATTTAAAATTATATATTCATTGTACTTCTTCAAAATGCATGTGATCCTTTCCTCTCCACAATAAACTTGGCTCTACCTCCTGCCTGGGAGGATGCCTCAGTGTCAAGGACATGAAGGTCTGTGACTTCACCTAACTTGCAAGCTGATGAGACAAATGTTCTTGACAGTTTCACGGATCCTGGCGGAAGACATGAACTCCCGGGTCAGAGATAACGGATGAGGTATTACTCAGAGCTCAGAACGGGGCAGGGGGTCAGTGTTTCTGACCTCTCTGAGCCCTAGTTCCCAGGGAGATAGGGAGTGTCTAGGTGACTCCTGCATATGCAGTCAGCCGCCCTACTGAAGAGAAACCGGACCCTGGGGGCTGGAATCTTCCAAAGTGGGCAGGGAGTGTGCATGCTCTTTGCTCTGGAGGGAATGCCTATCTCTCTCTTCTAGCACAATTCACTCCACAAACATCTCTACAAAGATAATCTGGAATTAAGAGCTGCCAGTGCCTCACTTCAATGGTTCAGAACATAAGGAACCCATGGAGGATCGCCTCACAGCAATTAGGACTGTTGAAGTGGCAACTGACTCAAAGATAAAAAGGTAACTCGAACCAGATAAAGCAAAAATGGAGCTCACTGGTTTATGTAACTGGGAACTAGGGGGTGATTCTGGGTGCAGGCCATGCTTTTGATCAAGAAAATCATAGAATAATCTAGGGCATCTCTCTCTTGCTCTCTTCTTAATTAAACTATTCATAAATTCTAATTATGTGTTGGGCTTGTTCACTCTTTATGCAAATCAGTTTCCACACTGTGGCCAAATTTAGGTGGGAATGGATCTCTGTCACTCTGCCTAGTGATCTCAGAGGACAGGCCCTCTTTCCCCTCTGCCCACACGCCAGTTTCAGTCTGCGGCCTGCCGAGGGCGTGTGCGCACTGTGCTGCGGGAGGCACGCCCATGACTGACCAGGCCTATGCAATGCCGTGGCCACGGTCTCCTCCACAAGGACTGAATTCAATAAAAAGGAGAAAGAGAAAACAGTTCATGTGCCGGTGTCCATCTATAGTCCATCTATTTATAGGAGTGGCTCTTCTCCTTTGAAACACAGTAGTTTGTTAAGAGCTACTCTGAGTAGACATTTCTATAGTGAAAAATGCTAAGGAGGAAAGTGCCTAACCATTACAGTAGTAACAGGAGGTTCGTTTATTAATTCAATACTTTTTAGGCACGAACATGATCCAAGATACTTGCTGGGTACTAGAAAAATAATAAATAAATTGCACATGAACCTCTGTCACTCCTTTCAAGGAAATATCAGCCATTTCCCCCCTATTATCCAAAATAATGTGATGTTTTAAATGTCTGACATTTGTGGATATGCTACATTATAATTTTTTTCTTGGTAGTTTAAAGTCTTGCTGTCCGTTGTTCCTGTCTTTTATCTCTATAAATGATTTTCGTTTCTAGCATTTTTGACTGCTTTCATGTTTAACTGCCCTTGTTATTTACAGCTAAGTGTTGGTATTTGGTTTGCGAGGACTGGCTGTCAGCATGAATCCAGAACAACCTCTACCAGCGACTTTGTGTCCTTTAAGCAGAACTGAAGTTTTTCTTCTTTTTTTTCTTTTAAGATTTTTTTTTATGTGGACCATCCATTTTTCAAGTCTTTATTGAATTTTTTACAATACTGCTTCTGTTTTATGCTTTGGTTTTCAGGCTAAAAGGCATGTGGGATCTTAGTTCCCTGACCAGGGATGGAACCCACACTGCCTGTACTAGAAGGTGAAGTCTCAACCACGGGATCACCAGGGAAGTCCTTTCTTTTCTTTTTTCATTATCTCTCCTCACCTCTGTCTCTGTGACTGTATCTCTCTCTCTTAAAAACACACAGTGTGCTTACGTGCTAAGTTACTTTAGTCATGTTCGACTCTTTGAGACTCCATGGACTGTAGCATACCAGGCTCCTCTGTCCATGGGATTCTCCATGCAAGAATACTGGAGTGGGGTGCCATGCCCTCCTCCAGGGGATCTTCCTGACCCAGGGATCAAACCTGCATCTTTTTATGTCTCCTGCATTGGCAGGTAGGTTCCTTACCACTAGTGCCAGCTGGGAAGTGCCCACCACCCCCTGCAAAAAAAAAAAAAAAAAAAAACACACACACACACAGAAAAGCACACCAATGCAGCAGCTAATTTGTACATACTGAACACATACCTCTTATTCACATTCAGAGAAACCACTTATTCTTTAAAATGGTGATTTACTATTATTAATAATGAATTATTTATTTATTTATTGAATTATTATTTAGTGAGTTATTTATTATCATTATTTATCTACTACATAAAATCATCCTTGTCATTCTTATTTCATCTTACATTGACTACATGTGTTCCCATGATCTGTATTGTCTATTCATAAAATAGTATAAGAATTCATTCTATAATTAACATAAAATCTATCCATTTTGATGGATTATCTCACATATAATATACTTATTAATATCTACCTAATGTCTGGACTGTGGTTCCGTCGCTCAGTCTCATCTGAATCTCTGTGACCTTATGGACTGCAGCACATCAGGCTCCCCTGTCCTTAACTGAATCCCAGAGTTTGCTGAAAACTTTTCTTTTTGTCTGGGTAGAAAGACATTTATTAAACATTGTTTACACTGAGAAACAGTTGTCAGAGACTACAGAAGAAGCCTGCCAGCTACGTAGATGTTCAGAAATACCCCTTTTCTCCACAGTTAGGGTTAAGTCTGGGAAAATGCTTGTCAGCATAAAATGCAGATGTCCTGCTCCAACTGTCCACAATGGGCTGAATGCCTGTGTACCCAGAGTCCATAGGCTGTAACTTAACTGTGGCGTGATGGTATTTGGCGCTGGGGCTTCAGGTGATTAGGTCAAGGAACCCCATGCATAGACTCTGTGCTCTCAGGAGGACCTGGCAGCCCCCTCCCCACCACATGAAGGCACAGCAAGAAGACAGCCCTCTGTGAACAAGCAAGAGGGTCCTCAGCAAGAACTAGGCTGGCTCCCCAGCTCAGACTTCAGCCTCTAGACTGAGACCAGCAACCGTGAGTGTCAAGGCTCTTGTCTATGGCATTCTGTTAGAGTGGCCTGAGTGAAGACACTGTCAGTAGTAAGCATTCCACCACCCTTTCTCATTGGCCCACATAATCCACCTCTCAAGTGATTCTTGAAATTTTGGCTCACTCTAAATGTGAGGTTCCACTTCTTTCTCTTAAACCAAACTGCCATGAACAAAGTATGGATCAAACGCTCTGTTAATTAACTATTGTTCCAATTAATCTATATCATATATACAACATTTAACTTGATCTTTTCCTACTGTTGGATAAAGATGATGTACAGTAATGCCTTTTGATTTTTTTTTTAACTTCTAACCTCAAAGTCTTTAAAATGACTGCTGACTTATGCTGGCATTATTGCATCCATATGCAATCACAAATGGTTTGCATGCAGAGGAATGTGGCCTCTGTATTCAAGAGGCAGATAAGTTCACCAGATGCTTCTCAAAAAGCGATTGATTCCACTAGTGTCTTCTTCATCCACTTTTCACTGCTCAGCAGAATAAACTGATAAATACATAGATCATTTTAAACCAGACAGTTGAGTACTGTGAGTACACGCATTCACACATACAAGGGAGTACAATCTTGGACCAAACAGATATTGGAAATCTGTTTTCTACCCAGATTCCATTCTGCAAGATTCTCTCCAAGAAATTCACATATTTAACAAAATAAGTTCCTTACTACAGTCTATTCCAAAAATAGCTTAGAGTAATTATACTTGATATTGTTTATGGCGATTGTGAAAGAACAGACAGGTCTAGGAGCGAAAAAGCATCCGAAGATACATGTTCATTAAAATCAGAGAGATCGGGGAGCCCCTCCCTGTCTGCAGGCGGCAGCCTCACCTCTGCCCACACCTGGCATGGAGGCCTGGGCTTTCCTCACTCACCTGTCAGTCACCAGGTGGAGACCAGTAAGAGCTCCTGTTGCTGTGGGGTTTGCATGCAGTGCATATGTATATGCTTGGGCATATGTACACAATACAGTGTTATTCAGTATGTAAGCAATTCGTGTCTAATTATCTGTTCTATCACCTGCCTCCCCCACAGCATAGAAGATTTTACACAGTGGCCTGTCTGCATCCACAGCTCACTGCTGAACCTGTAACACCTGGACAGCCTTTCAGTGCAGTCAAGTGCATATTTGTTGAATTTTTTAAACACCTGCGCAAATTGATAAATATTTCAAAGGCCTGTTTAAAATCTCACTGAAAACAGATGAATGTTTAAATTCACACATACACACACACACAAACACACATAATTTCACGCAAAATTCTTTGAACAAAACCCACTCCATCTTTCCACTTGTAAATCTGGCAGAGAGAAGACTCTAAAATCAACGAAGGCAATTAGCTGGATTAAAGGCACGAAGAAAAGACAATGTGACTACACCCAGCAAGTTGGATTTTTCATCATCCTGTTTTGGAAATGTACTGTGTTGTTTTTTTTTTTTTTTAAATTTATACCCAGTCTTGGTGATTTTCCAAGTTTCTCTTTTCTAGTTGGAAAGATTGGTGCACACTTCAACCAAACAAATACTATGTGAAACCCAAGAGGATTGCTTTCTTTGTGATAATCATAATGAATGTTTTTCTCCCACAGTTTTAATATTTTAAAGGTTAAAAAGGTTTGTATGCTAGTGCCCTTAACGTCACATTTACATTGGCTTCTAGAGAGAAAAAGTGCAGCCTGAAACCTGGCTCAGATTGGTCAGTTTGAAATCAGTTTAAGAAAAAAGTTTTGGCTATTCGAGGTTTTTTGTATTTCCATACAAATCTTGAAATTATTTGTTCTAGTTCTGTGAAAAATGTGGCTGGTAGCTTGATAGGGATTGCATTGAATTTGTAAATTGCTTTGGGTAGTATACTCATTTTCACTATATTGATTCTTCCGATCCATGAACATGGTATATTTCTCCATCTATTAGTGTCCTCTTTGATTTCTTTCATCAGTGTTTTATAGTTTTCTATATATAGGTCTTTAGTTTCTTTAGGTAGATATATTCCTAAGTATTTTATTCTTTTCGTTGCAATGGTGAATGGAATTGTTTCCTTAATTTCTTTTTCTACTTTCTCATTATTCGTGTATAGGAATGCAAGGGATTTCTGTGTGTTGATTTTATATCCTGCAACTTTACTGTATTCATTGATTAGCTCTAGTAATTTTCTGGTGGAGTCTTTAGGGTTTTCCATGTAGAGGATCATGTCATCTGCAAACAGTGAGAGTTTGACTTCTTCTTTTCCAATTTGGATTCCTTTTATTTCTTTTTCTGCTCTGATTGCTGTGGCCAAAACTTCCAGAACTATGTTGAATAGTAGCAGTGAAAGTGGACACCCTTGTCTTGTTCCTGACTTTAGGGGAAATGCTTTCAATTTTTCACCATTGAGGATAATGTTTGCTGTGGGTTTGTCATAGATAGCTTTTATTATGTTGAGGTATGTTCCTTCTATTCCTGCTTTCTGGAGAGTTTTTATCATAAATGGATGTTGAGTTTTGTCAAAGGCCTTCTCTGCATCTATTGAGATAATCATATGGTTTTTATTTTTCAATTTGTTAATGTGGTGAATTACATTGATTGATTTGCGGATATTGAAGAATCCTTGCATCCCTGGGATAAAGCCCACTTGGTCATGGTGTATGATCTTTTTAATGTGTTGTTGGATTCTGATTGCTAGAATTTTGTTGAGGATTTTTGCATCTATGTTCATCAGAGATATTGGCCTGTAGTTTTCTTTTTTGGTGACATCTAAAACCTCGAATAGCCAAAGCAATCTTGAGAAAGAAGAATGGAACTGGAGGAATCAACTTGCCTGACTTCAGGCTCTACTACAAAGCCACAGTCATCAAGACAGTATGGTACTGGCACAAAGACAGACATATAGATCAATGGAACAAAATAGAAAGCCCAGAGATAAATCCACACACATATGGACACCTTATCTTTGACAAAGGAGGCAAGAATATACAATGGAGTAAAGACAATCTCTTTAACAAGTGGTGCTGGGAAAACTGGTCAACCACTTGTAAAAGAATGAAACTAGATCACTTTCTAACACCGCACACAAAAATAAACTCAAAATGGATTAAAGATCTAAATGTAAGATCAGAAACTATAAAACTCCTAGAGGAGAACATAGGCAAAACACTCTCAGACATAAATCATAGCAGGATCCTCTATGATCCACCTCCCAGAATTCTGGAAATAAAAGCAAAATTAAACAAATGGGATCTAATTAAAATTAAAAGCTTCTGCACAACAAAGGAAAATATAAGCAAGGTGAAAAGACAGCCTTCTGAATGGGAGAAAATAATAGCAAATGAAGCAACTGACAAACAACTAATCTCAAAAATATACAAGCAACTTATGCAGCTCAATTCCAGAAAAATAAACGACCCAATCAAAAAATGGGCCAAAGAACTAAATAGACATTTCTCCAAAGAAGACATACGGATGGCTAACAAACACATGAAAAGATGCTCAACATCACTCATTGTTAGAGAAATGCAAATCAAAACCACAATGAGGTACCACTTCACACCAGTCAGAATGGCTGCGATCCAAAAATCTGCAAGCAATAAATGCTGGAGAGGGTGTGGAGAAAAGGGAACCCTCCTACACTGTTGGTGGGAATGCAAACTAGTACAGCCACTATGGAGAACAGTGTGGAGATTCCTTAAAAATTGCAAATAGAACTACCTTATGACCCAGCAATCCCACTGCTGGGCATACACACCGAGGAAACCAGAATTGAAAGAGACACATGTACCCCAATGTTCATCGCAGCACTGTTTATAATAGCCAGGACATGGAAACAACCTAGATGTCCATCAGCAGATGAATGGATAAGCAAGCTGTGGTACATATACACAATGGAGTATTACTCAGCCGTTAAAAAGAATTCATTTGAATCAGTTCTGATGAGATGGATGAAACTGGAGCCGATTATACAGAGTGAAGTAAGCCAGAAAAAAAAAACACCAATACAGTATACTAACACATATATATGGAATTTAGGAAGATGGCAATGACGACCCTGTATGCAAGACAGGGAAAGAGACACAGATGTGTATAACGGACTTTTGGACTCAGAGGGAGAGGGAGAGGGTGGGATGATTTGGGAGAATGACATTCTAACATGTATACTACCATGTGAATTGAATCGCCAGTCTGTGTCTGACGCGGGATGCAGCATGCTTGGGACTGGTGCATGGGGATGACCCAGAAAGATGTTATGGGGAGGGAGGTGAAAGGGGGGTTCATGTTTGGGAATGCATGTAAGAATTAAAGATTTTAAAATTTAAAAAATGAAAAACTAAAATGAAAAATAAAATAAAATAAAATAAAATAAAAAAGAAAAAAGTTGAGGAACCAGAGATCAAATTGGCAACATCTGCTGGATCATACAAAAAACAAGGGAATTCCAAAGAAACATCTACTTCTGTTTCATTGACTATACTAAAGCCTTTTACTGTGTGAATCACAACAAACTGTGGAAAGTTCTTAAAGATATGAGAATACCAGACTACCTTACCTGCCTCCTGCAAAACCTGTATACAGGTCAAGAACCAACAGTTAGAACCAGACATCAAAAAGTGGACTGGTTTCAAATTGGGACAGGAACATTCCACGACTGTATATTGTCATCCTCTTTATTTAAATTATGTGCAGAGTACTTCATGCAAAAGGCTAGGCTGGATGATTCACAGGCTGGAATCAAAATTGATAGGAGAAATATATACAGATGGATACTACTCTAATGGCAGAAAGAGAAGAGGAACTAAGCCTCTTGATGAGAGTGAAAGAGAAGAGTGAAAAAGCTGGTTTAAAACTCAACATTCAAAAAACTAAGATTATGACATCCATTCCCATCAGTCCATGGCAAATAGATTTGGGGAAACAGTGGAAACAGCGACAGACTTTCTTTTCATGGGCTCCATTATCACTGCGGATGGTGACTGCAGCCATGAAATTAAAAGACACCTGCTCCTTGAAAAGTTATGACAAACCTAGACAACATATTAAAAAGAGATACATCACATAGCTGACAAACATCCATACAGTCAAAGCTATGATTTTTCCAGTATCATGTACAGATGTGAGAATAATAACAATAATTCAGTCACTCAGTCATGTCCAACTCTTTGCAATCCCATGGACTATTAGCCCACCAGGTTCTGTCCATGTAATTCTCTAGACAAGAATACAGGAATGGGTTGCCCTTTCCTTCTCCAGGGGATCTTCTCAACTCAAGGATTTAACCCAGGTCTCCTGCATCTCTGGCAGTTTCCTAACCATTTGAGCCATCAGGGAAGCCCCTGGTGATGTGAGAAGTGGACCATAAAGAACCCAACAGACTTGGACCATAAAGCCCCAGTGGATGGGAGGGTTAGACCATAAAGAAGAGCGAGCACCAAAGAACTGATGCTTTTGAAATGTGGTGCTTGAGAAGACTCTTGAGAGTCCCTTGGACTGCAAGGAGATCAAACTACTCAATCCTAAAGGAAATCAACCATGAACATTCATTGAAACGACTGATATGGAAGGTGAAGCTCAATACTTTGGCCACCTGATGAGAACAGCCTACTTGTTGGAAAAGACCTTGATACTGGGAAAGATTAAAGGCAGGAGGAGAAGGGAGTGACAGAGGATGAGATGGTTGGATGGAATCACTGACTCAGTGGACACGAGTTTGAGCAAACTCGGGGAGATAGTGAAGGACAGGGAAGCCTGGAGTGCTGCAGTCCATGGGGCCACAAAGAGTCATGACTTAGGGGCTGAACAACAAAGAGGAAGTTGTCCCCTGTTAACATTTCAGTTCAGCTCAGTCGCTCAGTTGTGTCCGACTCTTTGCGACCCCATGAATTGCAGCACGCCAGGCCTCCCTGTCCATCACCAACTCCCGGAGTTCACTTAGACCTCACATCCACTGAGTCAGTGATGCCATCCAGCCATCTCATCCTCTGTAGATCCCTTCTCCTCCTGCCCCCAAGCCCTCCCAGGATCAGAGTCTTTTCCAATGAGTCAACTCTTTGCATGAGGTGGCCAAAGTACTGGAGTTTCAGCTTTAGCATCATTCCTTCCAAAGAAATCCCAGGGCTGATCTCCTTCAGAATGGACTGGTTGGATCTCCTTGCAGTCCAAGGGACTCTCAAGAGTCTTCTCCAACACCACAGTTCAAAAGCATCAATTCTTCGGTGCTCAGCCTTCTTCACAGACCAACTCTCACATCCATACATGACCACTGGAAAAACCATAGCCTTGACTAGATGGACCTTAGTTGGCAAAGTAATGTCTCTGCTTTTGAGTATGCTATCTACGTTAGTCATAACTTTTCTTCCAAGGAGTAGGCGTCTTTTAATTTCATGGCTGCAATCACCATCTGCAGTGATTTTGGAACCCAAAAAAAATAAAGTCTGACACTGTTTCCACTGTTTCCCCATCTATGTCCCATGAAGTGATGGGACCGGATGCCATGATCTTTGTTTTCTGAATGTTCCATCCTGACCACAAGTCTCATGCTGTCACACTTTGCACGTCGCCTTCATCATCTTCTCCCTCTTCTGTCTTCCCGCCTCCAATGTCTCCTTTCCGCCTCTGCTCACAAGCTGTTTTCTTAGGCTCATATCACAATTTTCATCCAAGATCTTTCACATCATGTTTCCTGCCCAGTGCACCTGAGATGGTAGGTGTCAACTGCTGTCAACATTTAAGAAATAGGCAACTGATTTACAAATGTTGTTGATACTTTGCTGGGACAGTTACACCATCCAGTTCATCCACTGAAGAGAATATCATATGAACTGCTACAGTCAGGAGTCAGATGGTAAAATACAAGCCTGATTTATTAGTAGATAAATCTCAGAGAGTGAATGACTGACAGTCCTCCAAAGCAGACACCCTAGGCTTGCAAAATCCCAGATCTCCAAAGGAAGAGAAGAGTTTCTTCATCCTGGGAGCAGATGCTGGGCTGAGGGGTAGTGGGAGGCATCCAGGAGCCTGTGCATACTGACTGGTGCCAGGTCAACCAAGGGGCTGGCAGCTTACAGTACAGTGTCAGATTCACGATCTCCAAAGAAGACCTAGCTTTGGGACCAGGGACCAGGCTTGGTCACTTAAGAGCTTCTGTATAGCAGAGTTTTATTAAAGTGAAAAGGGGCAGAGGGAGCTTCTACATAGACATCAGAAGTGGGGGCAGAAAGTGGCCCCCCTTGCTATCTTTAACAAGGAAAGTATATGCTTTTTAAAATTAGTTATTACAATAAATCAAAAGAATGTCTCAAGGTTGTAAAGATCTTACTAGACCCACTGCCATAATTTACATTTTAAGATAACAGGATTAGCCAGAAGGTTTTCAGAAAGGAGAAACTGTCCTCAAGAAGGATACATTGTTGCTATATAATGCCTAGTACAAAGTTCAAACTGAGTTGTTTGCTGTGTTCCAGGCTTAAAAAAAAAAAAAAGTTTGTCCTTTCCTCCTCCTTGAGAATTCCAGACCCCTTTCTCCTCCCCAGGGACCCTGGACTTCCTATCAACCTGCCTAGGAATTTACTCTCTTATTCTCCTCTTTTCTTTTAGGAGAATTATGTTGCCAAGGGAAAGGGGTGTCATTTTCATCCCAAAACTACTTCCTGCTATGATGGGGCACTGTCCCTAAACTGTTGAGGCAACATATTCTCCTAACCCTCATATTAAGCATCTCTGATCCAGGGACCCCCGGTAATAGTTAGAGGAGGCTGTGGCACTTGCAGGAGCTTTGACAACCATTTGTAACCTAAAAGATTTCAAATGGTTAAGAAACAAACACCATTATACAGTTACAAATGTAAGGTAAAATAGTTATTAAACCAAGTTAAAATATAATCAAAATTAAAAGTTACATTATGTCCATAGTTACATCAGTCCATCATAGGATTGCTAGATGAGGCATCACATACGATTGATGTTGGTGAAGGTATTCACGGAGCTGAAGAAAGCTCTTTGCTTGAAGCGGAGAAACCCACCCTGTGAAGCCTTCAATTGATGAGGAGGTTGAAAAGCTGAAAGCTGAGTCACATAGATAATTCTAACGCTTCAGGATCTATGACAATATCTGTGCACAAAAACAGTCTGTCATAGAGACATTCCCTTCTTAGGGGCAGCTCAAGCCCTCATTAAAGCTTTGGGCAAAACTTTAAATGAACAGTCTTGTGTTTCCTGAGTTAGCTTACACAGGTGTCTTTTAATAATGTCTTTTAAGCCTTTTTAATCTTTTCTGAAAATTGGGGTCTCCCGGAACAGTGTAAGTGATACTCTATTCCTAAAGCTTTTGACACCCCTTGAGCTACAGCAGCTTTAAAGATGGAGCCACTGTTGCTCTGAACTTCAGACTTTAAGATCCCACTTACATCATGAGAAGTCACTACAGTAAGATTTTGTCCAATAGTAAACTTACAAGCTTTAGTCATTAGCAAACCAATAATAGCAATTTCCCTTAAGCAATGTGGCCATAGCCTTTTTTCAGTAACAAGCTGAACTCTGATCCTGTGGGCAAGCTCAAAGGAGGAGCCTGTAAGAGAGCAGTTTGAAGAGCCTTTTAAAAGCCTTTTGAGTTTCTGGGGACCAAACCAGCTTGTTGGTTTGTGCCTGCTGAGTTTCAGTTATAAATTTATATAAAGGCCAGGCATGTTCCCCATATCCAGAATCCAAATGTGGCGATAGCCTGTAATGCCCAAGAATCCTCTCAGTTGTTTTAAAGTCATATTTGGCTCATTTAGGAATTTCATACAAGGTATAAGGATTAGGCACTTATTATTTGCATATCTTAAACAAGTCTCCATTTATCATTTGACATTTTTCACACCCAAAATAGCAGTGTTGTATGGACTATTACAGAGAATTGATATCCCCTGTTCTTTTAAATTTTCAATGATGGGTTTTAACCCTTCTTTAACTTCAGGCTTTAGTGGATACTGCTTTTGATATGGAAATTGGTGAGGGTCTTTGAGCTTTATAACTACAGGAACAGCATTTTGTGCTAGACCCACAATTTTTCCATCAGCCCACACTTAAGGATTTATATTTTGTTCCATTAAAAAGAATGGGTTCCATATTTATGAAAACAGAGGCCTGGACCTTGTTCGGTATATCCCTCCCGAGAAGGGGTGAGGGAGATTCCCAGCACAATTAGAAACTCGAGAAAATAGCACAGAGTCCCAGCTGCAGCTTAAAGGATGACTGACATAATAGCATTTTGGCTCGTCCTGACAGTCTCATTACAGTAGTGGATCATGAGGAAAGCGGACTGGGGACTTCCGTGAGCACAGAGAAAGTTGCCCCAGGGTCCAAAGGAAAATCTACTGATTGGCCCCCACAGTTACTAATACCTGGGGTTCCTCAGGTGTGATTAGGAAGGGGGCTTGCTTGGGGACCCCCAGGCACCTTCAGTCCCAATTGTCTTGAGAGTCCGACCTCTGGGACCTATACCTTGGAGGGCAATCTCGCCTCCAGTGTGGACCTTTGCGGACCAGACACAGAGCTGAGGGTGGCTTAGATGCCTGAGGGCAATCCTGCTAGAGATGCCCCCTTCCCACAGTAATAGCAAGTCTATCCCTTTTCACCTGGGTCCCTCTGGGCATTTTTCCTCGGACTGTTTCAAAGCAGGTCTAACAGCCATTGTTGGGGCTTCCGTCTTTTGCCTGGCTCTTTTCTTCCTCCTCCTATTCTCTACCATAATATACCATCTGACCCAGCTGTAACACGTTTTTGGCAATCTGCTCCAGCACTCTTGCCAGGAAAATCCCATGGACGGAGGAGCCTGAGTCGCAGAGTCGGACATGACTGAGCGACTTCACTTTCACTTTCTTTGGTCCAAACACCTGTTTTCGTAATTTACAGCAGATATCTGGAGCCGACTGAGTGAGAAATCTATCTTTTAAGATCATTTCTCCCTCTGCAGTTTCAGGATCAAAGTCAGTAAACTTTGGAGAGCCTCCCATAGTCTATCCAGGAATTTACCAGGAGTTTCCTTCTCTCCCTGTTCTATGTCATCCAACTTAGCCTAGTTTAAAGACTTCTTGCGTGCTCACTTGAGTCCTTCAAGACTACATCTGACAAAGTGGCTGTTATGGGAACTGCTTGGCTTCCAGTAGGGAGGAGGGCTACTTCATGTTCTCTAGTTCCCCTTGTCTCACACTCGAGCAATTCATCTCCAAAAGTAGTAGCTTCCCCCAAAACTTGAGCTCTCAAGTCAGGAGTCAGTGTCTGTCCCAAGACATACATTACATCTCTCCAAGTAAGCTCATAAAGTAAAATCAGTCCTGTAAAGCCTTTCATTTTGGATCCTCTAAATAGTCTTGACAACAATTAGGACTGTTTGAATTTCTACCTAGACTGAGGCAACCCCTGCTGGAAGGGTGCCCTGATCCTCAGCCTGTTCAGGTGGGAGCCCCAGATACAGGGGCAAGGTAAGAGAGCAGGAGGGAGCTGACGGTTTCACACCCAAATCTGCACCCTTATGACATAAATCTGGCATGTCTCACAGAGAGAGCAAACACATAGAGCACTTCTATGCATTTCCCTCATTTTCTACAGAACCAATCTAGTTGTAAAACAGTAATGATTGAGATCCTTCAACAGGTCAGTGTTCCCTGTCTTCCAAAGGATACTGTGGCCATTCAGTATCACAGAAGAAGATCAGGCGTGTCTTTTTTAAACTCTGGGGATCAACCTTGTCCCCGTTTTTCAAATACATTGTAAAGGAGTGGTTCTGGAACTGTTTCCCCTTGGGAAACATTCCTAGGGGAAGCATCTGTCTTACATGTACCCATGCGCATTCCTGAGTACAGCCCTGACCACAGGAGAAGCAATGAGCCATAAAGAGATGAACAGCAACCAAGATGTCCCTTCTGAGTGTCACCACGCCAGTAGAGCAAAAGAGGTGGTGGAGGGTTGGCTGGCGAGGAAAAAGTGATTTTTGTCCTCAAGCTAGTAGGGCCAGACCTTCTAGTTCATTTCCACAGATTTCCACAAAAAAGTATCTAAGGAGTTGTGACAAAAGCCACCAGAGAGCCTCCTCTGGTCCACCAAGAGCTAGCGCTACCAAAGGAAGAAGCCCACTGCACTTTCAATCTGACCAGATCCTGCAGTTCCCAATCGTGTCCTCAGAAACCTCATGGCCACCAGCAGTGCTTCTGTACACATAGATCAGAGGCACAGCCATGACAAAGACTCACTTTCAGGTTGCTGGACCCTGAGTCAGGCAGCCAAGAGAGTGACCTCTAGCCTGAGAGATATTCCTGGAGCTAGAGTTCTGCCTACTTTCTGAACATGCTCTGGACCTAGAGCTCCAGCTCACTCTGTACCTCCTCCTAGTAAATTTCTAGCAAGGCTTGACTAGTCTAGCAAGGCTAAGAGCTTCCATACATGGGTCTAAGTAAAAGTACACAATAACAGCATGGATCACAAGTCCCTTGAACATCTGTAATATGACAGATTATTTTCACTTCAGCTCAGTTCAGTTCAGTCGCTCAGTCGTGTCCAACTCTTTGCAACCCCGTGAATCGCAGCATGCCAGGCCTCCCTGTCCATTACCAACTCCCGGAGGTCTCTCAGACTCACGTCCATCAAGTCAGTGATGCCATCCAGCCATCTCATCTTCTGTCATCCCCTTCTCCTCCTGCCCCCAATCCCTCCCAGCATCAGAGTCTTTTCCAGTGAGTCAACTGTTCACATGAGGTGGCCAAAGTACTAGAGTTTCAGCTTCAGCATCATTCCCTTCAAAGAAATCCCAGGGTTGATCTTCAGAATGGACTGGTTGGATCTCCTTGCAGTCCAAGGGACTCTCAAGAGTCTTCTCCAACTCCACAGTTTAAGAGCATCAATTCTTCAGCACTCAGCTCTCTTCACAGTCCAACTCTCACATCCATACGAGACCACTGGAAAAACCACAGCCTTGACTAGACGGACCTTTGTTGGCAAAGTAATGTCTCTGCTTTTAAATATGCTATCTAGATTATCTTAGTAGTTCTAATTCCCAACGCAATTACGAAATGGCCAAAGAGACCAGGAAAAAGTGACTGAGAAACGAAAGTTTGGTCCATACGCTTCGCCCATCTCTGGCCGCTCCCTTTGCAGGGACATTGGTTGTCTCTAGGCATTGGCAACTCGGTAAAAACCCCAGACAAGTCTCCCTTTTGGGGTTGCCTTCAGTCATTATGAGGCATTGCAACACTTTAGAGCATGGCTCAACCCTCCTTTCACGCATGGTGTGTAATCCATTCACACAAGCATACCATAGAGTTAGTAAAGTAAAGCAGAAAATGTGTATGTTGAGAAAGCAAAGAGGCTACAGTTCTGAATGTTCTTCCCTAGTCCTAAAGACCCTGGATGAGCCCCCAAGATGACAGCTTACAGTGAACAGTGTTGGATTCATGATTTCTGAAGAAGATTTAACTTTGAGACCAGGGACCAGGCTTGATCACTCAAGAGCTTTTATATAGCACAGTTTTATTAAAGCATGTAAAGGAATAGAGAAAGCTTCTGACATAGGCCTCAGAAGGGGGATGGAGAGTGCCCCCTCACTAGTGTTAGCAAGGGAGTTATATACTTTTGTAACTAGTTATTATAGTAAATCAAAAGAATGTCTCCAGGTTGTAAATATCTTACTAGACCCACTCCCATAATTTACATTTTGAGATAACAGGATTAGCCAGAAGGCTTTCAGAAAGGAGAAACTGTCCTCAAGCAGGATACATTGTTGTTATATAATCCCTAGTACAGAGAAACACAAGCTGGAATCAAGATTGACAGGAGAAATATCAATAACCTCAGATATGCAGATGACACCACCCTTATGGCAGAAAGTGAAGAGGAACTCAAAAGCCTCTTGATGAAAGTGAAAGAGGAGAGTGAAAAAGTTGGCTTAAAGCTCAACGTTCAGAAAATGAAGATCATGGCATCCGGTCCCATCACTTCATGG
Organism: Ovis aries; assembly: GCF_016772045.2. NCBI lineage: Eukaryota > Metazoa > Chordata > Mammalia > Artiodactyla > Bovidae > Ovis > Ovis aries. Next base: position 2,208,886 of record NC_056079.1, on the reverse strand, counting down.
GAAATAGATGGGGAAACAGTGGAAACAGTGTCAGACTTTATTTTTTCAGGCTCCAAAATCACTGCAGATGGTGACTGCAGCCATGAAATTAAAAGATGCTTACTCCTTGGAAGAAAAGTTATGACCAACCTAGATAGCATATTGAAAAGCAGAGGCATTACTTTGCCGACTAAGGTCCATCTAGTCAAGGCTATGGTTTTTCCAGTAGTCATGTATGGATGTGAGAGTTGGACTGTGAAGAAAGCTGAGCACAGAAGAATTGATGCTTTTGAACTGTGGTGTTGGAGAAGACTCTTGAGAGTCCCTTGGACTGCAAGGAGATCCAACCGGTCCATTCTGAAGGAGATCAACCCTGGGATTTCTTTGGAAGGAATGATGCTAAAGCTGAAACTCCAGTACTTTGGGCACCTGATGCAAAGAGTTGACTCATTGGAAAAGACTCTGATGCTGGGAGGGATTGGGGGCAAGAGAAGAAGGGGACGACCAAGGATGAGATGGCTGGATGGCATCACTGACTCAATGGACGTGAGTCTGAGTGACCTCCGGGAGTTGGTGACGGACAGGGAGGCCTGGCGTGCTGCGATTCATGGGGTCGCGAAGAGTCGGACACGACTGAGTGACTGAACTGAAGTGACTGAACTGAACTGACAGAGTTCAAACTGATTTGTCTGTTGTGTAATCACCATTTACAGGCTTAAAGAAAAAAAAAATCGTTTTATGTGACTAAGACCAAGGAATGTAGAGGAAAAGAAAAATAAAATTTTGTCCTTTCCTTCTCCTTGAGAATTCCAGACCCTTATCTCCTCCTTGAGAGCCCCAGATCCCTCTCTCTTCCTTGGGGACCCCGGACTTCCTATCAACCTGACTCGGAACTGACTCTTTCAGAGCCAGCTGAGAAAGATGTGGATTCCCATTAAAAAATCAGATTCTACCCTGAGACTACTGACTGACTCTCATGACCAGTTCCCCTCCCCTCACCTTCCTGGGCTTCTGACAGAGCCCAGAGTTGGCTGAGCACATAGCCAGCCAGATCAGGACCTGCCACCAAAGTCCACCTGCAGCTGTGAGAAGCTTATGTATGTACAATGGATTGAAAATGGAAATGTCAACACAGCATCCTAAGAAGGAGGGCTGCACCCCACCTTCCTAACTGCTAGTGGCAAAGAAGATGCTCTCAAGGCATCTTGGACCATGAGGTGAAGGGCAGAGTGAGGATGTAAGGATGACCCATCCAGGTGTGCAGACCTGAGTGGTGACAGACCTTCCTCTCCCGTGAACAGAGTACCCTTCCTAATGCACATGAGTTCCTGGCACTGACCACATGGGCCCTCATGCAGCTATTTATGTACCATAACATGCTGCCTCTGGACTTCCAGATCTCAGTTCTGCACACAAACAGGGTGGCAGTCAATATCCTGACAGCAAAGAAAACGTCAAACAAGCTGAAAAGTCAACAACTCTTTTTCAATCCTCAAGCAAACTAAAGTCACAGGGCAATCAACAGCACTGATGCTGAGACCACCAGGCAAGTTCTGAGAACCCCAGCTTCCTGGAGCAGGAATGTGAACTGAACCCTTTGTGGGAACCAGGGCTGTGGGCCGTGTGGTCCAGCATGGGCAAGTCTCAGGGCACTCCAGGGGGCCCACCTTTGTGAGTTGTACCTCCAGGAGCCTGATGAGGGTTTCATAGTAAAAATTCATTTATGGAGGGGTAGAAGAGTCATCTTAAAATACACCAGAGAATTCTGTTTTTAACAAGACTGCCCTCTGGAGAAACTAGCTAACCTGAGCCTAGACAGCTTGGATTTGATCAACATCTAGCTGACCTGAGGAAGAAAAATAACCAGCTGTAGCTCCCACCAGCCATCCTGTCCCACCTAAGAGGTGAAACTGAGAAATGTGAGTGAAGTTCACAGTCTAGAGGGTCAGCTTGCTAAAATGCTGTGCTTAGTCACTCAGTCGTACCCGACTCTTTGCAACCCCATGGACTGTAGCCCACCAGGCTCCTTTGTCCATGGGGATTCTCCAGGTAAGAATACTGGAGTGGGTAGCCTATTCTTTTCCAAGGGATCTTCCCAACCCAGGAACCAAACCAGGGTCTCCTGCATTGCAGGCAGATTCTTTATCAGCTACCAGGGAAGCCCAAAATGCTGAGAGGAAGGAAACTATAAACAAGGTGAAAAGACACCCCTCAGAATGGGAAAAAATAATACCAAATTAAAAAAACCGACAAATACTAATCTCCAAAACATACAAGCAGCTCACACAAGCTCAACAACAGAAAAACAAGCAACCCAATCAAAAAGAGGACAGAAGACCTAAACAGACATTTCTCCAAAGAAGACATACAGATGACTAATAAACACATGAAAAGATGCTCAACATGGCTTCATTATTAAAGAGATGCAAATCAAAACTACAATGAGGTATCTCCTCACACCGGTCAGAATGGCCATCATCAAAAAATCTATAAACAACAAATGCTGGAGAGAATGTGGAGAAAAGGGGACCTCTTGCACTGTTGGTGGGAATGCAAATTGGTATAGCCACTAAGGAGAACAGTATGGAGATTCCTTAAAACATTAGGAATAAAACTACCATGAAATTGTTAAGTCGCTCAGTTGTATCCAACTCTTTGTGATCCCGTGGACTGTAGCCCAACAGCCTCCTCTGTCCATGGATTTCTCCAGGCAAGAAGACTAGAGTGAGTAGCCGTTCCCTTTTCCAGGGGATTTTCCAGACCCAGGGATCAAACTCAGGTCTCCTGCATCGCAGGTAGATTCTCTAATGTATTGGACGTATATCCTGAGAAAACCATAATTGAAAAAAATCACATGTACCACAGTGTTCATCACAGCATTGTTTTTTTTACAGTATCAAGGACATGGAAGCAACCTAGACGCCCATCGACAGATGAATGGATAAAGAAGTTGTGGTACATATATCTGAGGCAGTATTATTCAGCCATAAAACAGAACACATCTGAGTCAGTTCTAATGAGGTGGATAAACCTAGAACTTATTATACTGAGTGAAGTAAGTTAGAAAGATAAAAATAAGTATTACATATTAATGTATACAGAGTACAACACAAGAAATGCTGGGCTGGAAGAAGCTCAAGCTGGAATCAAGACTGCCAGGAGAAGTATCAATAACCTCAGATATGCAGAAGACACCACCCTTATGGCAGAAAGTGAAGAGGAACTCAAAAGCCTCTTGATGAAAGTGAAAGAGGAGAGTGAAAAAGTTGGCTTAAAGCTCAACATTCAGAAAACGAAGATCATGGCATCTGATCATGGGAAATAGATGGGGAAACAGTGGAAACAGTGTCAGACTTTATTTTGGGGGGCTCCAAAATCACTGCAGATGGTGACTGTACCCATGAAATTAAAAGACACTCTTTGGAAGAAAAGTCATGACCAACCTAGATAGCATATTCAAAAGCAGAGATATTACTTTGCCAACTAAGGTCCGTCTAGTCAAGGCTATGGTTTTTTCCCAGTGGTCATGTATGGATGTGAGAGTTGGACTATAAAGAAAGCTGAGCACTGAAGAATTGATGCTTTTGAACTGTGTGTTGGAGAAGACTCTTGAGAGTTCCTTGGACTGCAAGGAGATCCAACCAGTCCATTCTAAAGGAGATCAGTCCTGGGTGTTGTTCTTTGCAAGGACTGATGCTCAAGCTAAATGGACTGATGTTTCAGCTAGAGCTGAAACTCCAATACTTTGGCCACCTCATGCGAAGAGTTGACTCATTGGAAAAGATCCTGATGCTGGGAAGGATTGTGGGCAGGAGGAGAAGGGGACGACAGAGGATGAGATGACTGGATGGCATCACTGACTCGATGGACATGAGTTTCAGGGAACTCCGGAAGTTGGTGATGGACAGGGAGGCCTGGTGTGCTGCTATTCATGGGGTCGCAAAGAGTCAGACATGACTGAGTGACTGAACTGAACTGATTAACATATGCATCTGGAATCTAGAGAGATGGTACTGATGAACCTATTTGGAAGGCAGTAAATTCAAACCTCATACCTACCAGAGATGCTTGGAGGGCGCAAATTAAACCTTGTGCAAAACCAGGAAAAGAAGCAGTGACCTCCACAAGGACTGAGCCAGACCTGCCTGTGACTGTCTGAGGGTTTCCTGTGGAGGCATGGGTCAGCAGTAGACAACTTCGGGGACAGGGGCTCTGGCAGCAGCTGTCCTGGAAGATATAGCATGTGGTGTAAGTCCTCTTGGAGGAGGTTTCCATTAGCCCCAACATAGAGCTTCAGAGAAGATGACTCACAAACTGGAGAACAATTATACCAGAGAAGTTCTCACCCTGTTGTGAAAGTGTAGGCTCCACAATAGATTTCTGAACCTGGGGATACAGCAAAGGGACTGAGAACCCCCAGAGAATTTGACATGGAAAGCCAGTGGGATTTGATTGCAGAACTTACACAGGACTGGGGAAACAGAGACTGCTGGAGGGCACAACAAAATTTTGTGCTCACCAGGACCCAAGAGAAAGGAGCAGTGACCCCACAAGAGACTGAGCCAGATTTGCTTGTGACTGTCCAGGAGTCTGTGGTGGAGGTGGAGGTCGACAGTGGCCCGCCGCAGGGTCAGGGGCACCGAATACAGCAGTCTAGGGAAACATACTGCATAAGTCCTTCTGAAGGAAGCCATTAAAGCCATTAAAGCCATTACCCCACCATAGTTTAGCCTCAGGCCAAACCATAGAGAGGGAACACAGCATCACCCATCAGCAGAAAATTGGATTAAAGACTTACAGAGCATGGCCAAGCCTACCACAGCCAGTCCCTTCTATCAGGAAGCTTCCACAAGCCTCCTATCCTTATCCATCAGAGGGCAGTTCAGTTCAGTTCAGTCGCTCAGTCGTGTCCGACTTTTTGCGACCCCATGAACTGCAGCACGCCAGGCCTCCCTGTCCATCACCAACTCCTGGAGGTCACTCAGACTCATGTCCATCGAGTCAGTGATGCCATCCAGCCATCTCATCCTCGGTCGTCCCCTTCTCCTCCTGCCCCCAATGCCTCCCAGCATCACAGTCTTTTCCAATGAGTCAACTCTTCACATGAGGTGGCCAAAGTACTGAAGTTTCAGCTTTAGGATCATTCCTTCCAAAGAAATCCCAGGGCTGATCTCCTTCAGAATGGACTGGTTGGATCTCCTTGCAGCCCAAGGGACTCTCAAGAATCTTCTCCAACACCACAGTTCAAAAGCATCAAGTGTTCTGTGCTCTGCCTTCTTCACAGTCCAAATCTCACATCCATACATGACCACAGGAAAAACCACAGCCTTGACTAGACGGACCTTTGTTGGCAAAGTAATGTCGCTGCTTTTGAATACACTATCTAGATTGGTCATAACTTTTCTTCCAAGGAGTAAGCGTCTTTTAATTTCATGGCTGCAATCACCATCTGCAGTGATTTTGGAGCCCCCAAAATAAAGTCTGACACTGTTTCCACTGTTTCCCCATCTATTTCCCATGAAGTGATGGGACTGGATGCCATGATCTTCGTTTTCTGAATCTTGAGCTTTAAGCCAACTTTTTCACTCTCCACTTTCACTTTCATCAAGAGGCTTTTGAGTTCCTCTTCACTTTCTGCCATAAGGGTGGTGTCATCTGCATATCTGAGGTTATTGATATTTCTCCCAGCAATCTTGATTCCAGTTTGTGTTTCTTCCAGTCCAGCGTTTCTCATGATGTACTCTGCATAGAAGTTAAATAAGCAGGGTGACAATATACAGCCTTGACGTACTCCTTTCCCTATTTGGAACCAGTCTGTTGTTCCATGTCCAGTTCTAACTGTTGCTTCCTGACCTGCATACAGATTTCTCAAGAGGCAGGTTAGGTGGTCTGGTATTCCCATCTCTTTCAGAATTTTCCATAGTTTCTCGTGATCCACACAGTCAAAGGTTTTGGCATTGTCAATAAAGCAGAAATAGATGCTTTTCTGGAACCCTCTTGCTTTTTCCATGATCCAGCAGATGTTGGCAATTTGATCTCTGGTTCCTCTGCCTTTTCTAAAACCAGCTTGAACATCAGGAAGTTCATGGTTCACATATTGTTTAAGCCTGGCTTGGAGAATTTTGAGCATTACTTTGCTAGCATGTGAGGTGAGTGAAATTGTGCAGTAGTTTGAGCATTCTTTGGCATTGCCTTTCTTTGGAATTGGAATGAAAACGGGCCTTTTCCAGTCCTGTGGCCATTGCTGAGTTTTCCAAATTTGCTGGCATATTTGGGCAGACAGGATGAAAACCATGATCACAGAAAACTAACCAAACTGATCACATGGGTCACAACCTTGTCTTAACTCAATGAAGCTATGAGATGCTGTGTAGGACCACCCAAGACAGACGAGTCATGGTGGAAAGTTCTGAGAAAATGTGGTCCACTGGAGAAGGGAATGGCAAATCATTTTGGTATTCTCACCTTAAGAACCCCATGAACCGTAGGAAAAGGCAAAAAGTCATGAAACTGAAAGATGAACTCCCCGGGTCAGTAAGTGCCCAATATGCTACTGGAGAAGAGCAGAGAATAGATGGAAAGAAGAGGTTGAGAAGATGGCAGAGGACTAGGATGGGGAAACCACTTTCTCCCCCACAAATTCATCGCAAGAACATTTGAGCACTGAGCAAATTCCACAGAATAACTTCTGAATGATGGCAGAGGTCATCAGGCACCCAGAAAAGCAGCCCATTGTCTTCAAAAGTAAGTAGGACAAAATATAAAAGATAAAAAGAGAGACAAAAGAGGTAAGGACAGAGATCTGTCCCAGGAAGGAGTCTTTAAAAGAGAGAAGTTCCCAAACACCAGGGAACACTCTCTCCGGTGGGTCTATGGCAAGCCTTGGAATCTCAGAGAGCAACATAATCGGGAGGAAAAATAAATAAATAATTAAACCCCACAGATTACGTGCCGAACAGCAACTCCCAGTGGTGCAACAACCCAGAGGCTCGCATCCCCCACTAGCAAGCAGGGGAGGAACAGGGAGGAGTGGGTGGCATTGCTTAGGATAAGGACCGGGCCTGAATGCCCTGAGGGAAATCTGAGGGAACTAGGTTGAGATAGCAACAGAGACTCTGGGATAGCTATCCTGCAATCCTTCGAAAAGCCCTAACTGCCACCAGACATGCTCACAGAACAAGGACTGAGCAGAGCTAGCTGGCTGTGGACGGGCCATCCCCTGCCGGAGACAGGCAGGTGAGGGTAGCAAGAGCCGGAAGGGGGCAATCATGGCCCCAGAGAGGCATCCTATATAAAACTGCAAGTAGACTTCATTGCTAACCAATACTTCTTGGGATTCTGGATGGACGACATCCACTGGGAGAGTTGCAGCCAGAGATCAGCTTCCCAGAAGAGACACACAGCACACCTGAGAAGGCATGCCCATTGTACACCCAGAAAACCAAGCAGCTAGGATGGAGGAGGGGATAAGTCGCAGCCTTAAACTGAGGTTGACTATGCGCGCCAAAGACCTGGTCACCTGAGCTGATTGGACCTCGGACAGGTGCAAAATGTAGGCCCAACCAAGTCTGCGCCTTTGCGGAGTAACTGAGAACCTGAACCTGAGCGGCTTAGACCTGGGAAGTGCATGCAAACCTGGGCCTGCATCAGACAGTTGCCAGCAGAGCAACCTAGAGTCTGAGCAGTGTAGATTGGGAAAGCACACACGCTGTGAGCAGGGGCAAACCCAGTGTGGCTGAATCACTGTGAACACACACCAGTGATATTTGTTTGCAGTGTTCCTACCTCCCCAAAGCACGACTGAACAAGCGAGCCTTAAAAAAGTGACCACCACCACCCTCCTTGTGTCAGGGCAGACATTAGACACTGAAGAGACCAGCAAACAGAAGAAGGTAAAATAAACAGAGGGAACCACTTTGGAAGTGACAGGTGCAATGGATTAAAACCCTGTAGTTAGTACTGACTATATAGGAAGGGGCCTATAGACCATGAGAAGTACAAGCCAGACCAAGGGACTATCTGAAAATGAACTAACCCCACACTGTCTGCAACAGCTCCAGAGAAAGTCTGAGATATATTTTTACTATTATCATTTTTTTAATTAAAAAATTTTTAATTAAATTTTTTTGTTATATTTAAGTCCCCATTTCTCCTTTAATTTTCATTTATACAACCTACTATTACTTTGCCAAGAAAAGAGAAAGACCCTATTTTTAAAGCAAACTTCATATATATATATTGTATAATTTCTGTGACTTTGTGATTTTGTTTTGTTTTTCTTGTTTTTGGTTTTTATTATTATTATTTTTTTAACATTGTAGTTTTGAGAATCTAATGCACTGGTCATAGCAAACACCGTCTTCCAACAACACAAGAGAAGACCCTACACATGGACATCACCAGATGGTCAACACCGAAATCACACTGATTATATTCTTTGAAGCCAAAGATGGAGAAGCTCTATACAGTCAACAAAAACAAGACCAGGAGCTGACTGTGGCTCAGACCATGAACTCCTTATTGCCAAATTCAGACTTAAATTGAAGAAAGTAGGGAAAACCACTAGACCATTCAGGTTTGACCTAAATAAAATCCCTTATGATTACACAGTGGAAGTGAGAAATAGATTTAAGGGCCTAGATCTGATAGATAAGAGTGACTGATAAACTATGGAATGAGGTTCGTGACATTGTACAGGAGACAGGGATCAAGACCATCCCATGGAAAAGAAATGCAAAAAAGCAAAATGGCTGTCTGGGGAGGCCATACAAATATCTGTGAAAAGAAGAGAGGCAAAAAGCAAAGGAGAAAAGAAAAGATATAAGCATCTGAATGCAGAGTTCCAAAGAATAGCAAGAAGAGATAAGAAAGCCTTCTTCAGCGATCAATGCAAAGAAATAGAGGAGAAGAACAGAATGGGAAAGACTAGAGATCTCTTCAAGAAAATTAGAGATACTAAGGGAACATTTCATGCAAAGATGGGCTTGATCAAGGACAGAAATGGTATAGACCTAACAGAAGCAGAAGATATTAAGAAGAGATGGCAAGAATACACAAAAGAACTGTACAAAAAAGATCTTCATGACCCAGATAATCATGATGATGTGATCACTAATCTAGAGCCAGACATCCTGGGATGTAAAGTCAAGTGGGCCTTAGAAAGCATCACTACGAACAAAGCTAGTGGAGGTGATGGAATTCCAGTTGAGCGGTTTCAAATCCCGGAAGATGATGCTGTGAAAGTGCTGCACTCGATATGCCAGCAAATTTGGAAAACTCAGCAGTGGCCACAGGACTGGAAAAGGTCAGTTTTCATTCCAATTCCAAAGAAAGGCAATGCCAAAGAATGCTCAAACTACCACACAATTGCACTCATCTCACATGCTAGTAAAGTAATGCTCAAAATTCTCCAAGCCAGGCTTCAGCAATACGTGAACTGTGAACACCCTGATGTTCAAGCTGGTTTTAGAAAAGGCAGAGGAACCAGAGATCAAATTGCCAACATCCGCTGGATCATGGAGAAAGCAAGAGAGTTCCAGAAAAACATCTATTTCTGCTTTATTGACAATGCCAAAACCTTTGACTGTGTGGATCACAATAAACTGTGGAAAATTCTGAAAGAGATGGGAATACAGACCACCTGACCTGCCTCTTGAGAAATCTGTATGCAGGTCAGGAAGCAACAGTTAGAACTGGACATGGAACAAGAGACTGGTTCCAAATAGGAAAAGGAGTATGTCAAGGCTGTATATTGTCACCCTGCTTATTTAACTTCTATGCAGAGTACATCATGAGAAACGCTGGACTGGAAGAAACACAAGCTGGCATCAAGATTGCCAGGAGAAATATCAATAACCTCAGATATGCAGATGACACCACCCTTATGGCAGAAAGTGAAGAGGAACTAAAAAGCCTCTTGATGAAAGTGAAAGAGGAGAGCGAAAAAGTTGGCTTAAAGCTCAAGATTCAGAAAACGAAGATCATGGCATCTGGTCCCATCACTTCATGGGAAATAGATGGGGAAACAGTAGAAACAGTGTCAGACTTTATTTTGGGGGGCTCCAAAATCACTGCAGATGGCGACTGCAGCCATGAAATTAAAAGACGCTTACTCCTTGGAAGAAAGGTTATGACCAATCTAGATAGTATATTCAAAAGCAGAGACATTACTTTGCCGAATAAGGTCTGTCTAGTCAAGGCTATGGTTTTTCCTGTGGTCATGTATGGATGTGAGAGTTGGACTGTGAAGAAGGCTGAGCGCTGAAGAATTGATGCTTTTCAACTGTGGTGTTGGAGAAGACTCTTGAGAGTCCCTTGGACTGCAAGGAGATCCAACCAGTCCATTCTGAAGGAGATCAACCCTGGGATTTCTTCGGAAGGAATGATGCTAAAGCTGAAACTCTGGTACTTTGCCCACCTCATGCGAAGAGTTGACTCATTGGAAAACTCTGATGCTGGGAGGCATTGGGGGCAGGAGGACAAGGGGATGACAGAGGATGAGATGGCTGGATGGCATCACGGACTCTATGGACGTGAGTCTGAGTGAACTCTGGGAGATGGTGATGGACATGGAGGCCTGGCGTGCTGTGATTCATGGGGTTGCAAAGAATCGGACATGACTGAGTGACTGAACTGAACTGAACTGAACCTCTACTCAAGGTTTTTAATCTTTGCTTTTTGGTATTTGAGAAAATCCTGAGAATATCAGAGAACTTCTGACTCCAGGGAACATTAATTGATAGGAGGTCATCAAATGCTTCCATGCCAACATTGAAACCAAGCACCACCAAAGGGAAAACAAACTCCAGAGCAAGGCATACCACGTAAATTCTCCAGCAAAGTGGGAGCATAACCCTGTGCCTCAATATACAGGCTGACCAACGTCACGCCAAACCCACTGACATCTCAATACATTACTGGACACTACATTGCACTCCAGAAAGAAGAAATACAGCTCCATCCACCAGAACACCAACAGAAGCTTCCCTAACCAGAAAACCTTGACAAGCCACCCATCCAACCTCAACCACAGTGAGGAACCTCCACAATAAAGAGGAGCCACCAACTGCCAGAATACAGAAAGGCCACCCCAAACACAGCAATATAAACAAGATGAAAAGGCAGAGAAATACCCAGCAGGTAAAGGAACAGGATAAATGTCCACCAAACCAAACAAAAGAGGAAGAGACAGGGAATCTACCTGATAAAGAATTACGAATATTGATAGTGAACATGATCCAAAATCTTGAGAACAAATTGGAGATACAGATAAATAGCCTAGAGACAAGGATGGAGAAGATGCAAGAAAGGTTTAACAAGGACCTAGAAGAAATAAAAAAGAGTCAATATATAATGAATAATGCAATAAATGAGATCAAAAACACTCTGGAGGGAACCAACAGTAGAATAACAGAGGTAGAAGATAGGATAAGTGAGTTAGAAGATAGAATGGTAGAAATAAATGAAACAGAGGGAAAAAAGAAAGAATTAAAAGAAATGAGGACAACCTCAGAGACCTCTGGGACTATGTTAAATGCCCAACATTCAAATCATAGGAGTCCCTGAAGAAGAAGACAAAAAGAAAGACCATAAGATCATACTTGAGGAGATAATAGTTGAAAACTTTCCTAAAATGGGGAAGGAAATAATCACCCAAGTCCAAGAAACCCAGAGAGTCCCAAATAGGATAAACCCAAGGAGAAACACCCCAAGACACATATTTATCAAATTAACAAAGATCGAACACAAAGAACAAATATTAAAAACTGCAAGGGAAAAACAGCAAATAACATACAAGGGGATTCCCATAAGGATAACGGCTGTTCTTTCAATAGAAACTCTTCAGGGCAGAAGGGAATGGCAAAAGATACTTAAAGTGATGAAAGAAAATAACCCACAGACCAGATTACTGTACCCAGCAAGGATCTCATTCAAATATGAAGGAGAAATCAAAAGCTTTACAGACAATCAAAAGCTGAGAGAATTCAGCACCACCAAACCAGCTCTCCAACAAATGCTAAAGGATCTTCTCTAGACAGGAAACACAGAAAGGGTGAATAAACTCGAACCCAAAACAATAAAATAAGTGGCAATGGGATCATACTTATCAATAATTACCTTAAATGTAAATGAGTTGAACGCCCCAACCAAAAGACAAAGACTGGCTGAATGGATACAAAAACAAGACCCCTATACATGTTGTCTACAAGAGACCCACCTTGAAACAAGGAACACAAACAGACTGAAAGTGAAGGGCTGGAAATAGATATTCCATGCAAATAGAGATGAAAAGAAATCAGGAGTAGCAATACTCATATCAGATAAAATAGACTTTAAAACAAAGTCTATGAAAAGAGACAAAGATGGACACTACATAATTATCAAAGGATCAATCAAAGAAGAAGATATAACAATTATAAATATATATGCACCCAACATAGGAGCACCACAATATGTGAGACAAATGCTAACAAGTATCAAGTGGAAATTAACAATAACACAATAATAGTGGGAGATTATAATACCCCACTAACACCTATGGATAGATCAACTAAACAGAAAATTAAACAAAGAAACACAAACTTTAAATGATATAATAGACCAGCTCGACCTAATTGATATCTATAGGACATTTCACCCCAAAACAAAGAATTTCACCTTTTTCTCAAGCGCACATGAAACCTTCTCCAGGATAGATCACAGCCTGGGCCATAAATCTACCGTTGGTAAATTCAAAACAATTGAATCATTCCAAACATCTTTTCTGACCACAATACAGTAAGATTAGATCTCAATTACAGGAGAAAACTATTAAAACTCCCAACATATGGAGGCTGAACAATATGCTGCTGAATAACCAACAAATCACAGAGTAAATCAAAATATGCATAGAAACGAATGAAAATGAAAACACAACAACCCAAAACCTATGAGACACTGTAAAAGCAGTACTAAGGGGAAGGTTCATAGCAATACAGGCTTACCTCAAGAAACAAGAAAAAAGTCAAATAACCTCATTCTACACCTAAAGCAACTAGAAAAGGAAGAAATGGAGAACCCCAGGGTTAGTAGATGGAAAAAAATCTTAAAAATTAGGGCAGAAATAAACGCAAAAGAAACAAAAGAGACCATAGCAGAAATCAACAAAACCAAAAGCTGGTTCTTTGAGAAGATAAATAAAATGGACAAACCATTAGCCAGACTCATCAAAAAACAAAGGGAGAAAAATCAAATCAACAAAATTAGAAATGAAAATGGAGAGATCACAACAGACAACACAGAAATACAAAGGATCATAAAAAACTATTATCAGCAACTATATGCAAATAAAATGGACAACTTAGAAGAAATGGACCAATTCTTAGAAAAGTACAACCTTACAAAACTGAACCAGGAAGAAATAGAAAATCTTAACAGACCCATCACAAGCACAGAAATGGAAACTATAGTCAGAAATCTCTCAACACACAAAAGCCCAGGACCATACGGCTTCACAGTTGAATTCTACCAAAAATTTAGAGAAGAGCTAACACCTATCCTACTCAAACTCTTCCAGAAAATTGCAGAGGAAGGTAAACTTCCAAACTCATTCTGTGAGGCCACCATCACCCTAATACCAAAACCTGACAAAGATGCCACCAAAAAAAAAAAGAAAACTAAAGGCCAATATCACTGATGAACATAGATGCAGAAGTCCTTCACAAAATTCTAGCAAACAGAATCCAACAACATATTAAAAAGATCATACACCATGACCAAGTGGGCTTTAATCACAGGGATGCAAGGATTCTTCAATATCCACAAATTAATCAATAAAATACACCACATTAACAAATTGAAAGGTAAAAACCATATGATTATCTCAATAGATGCAGAGAAAGCCTTTGACAAAATTCAACATCCATTTATGATAAAAACCCTCCAGAAAGCAGGAATAAAAGGAACATAGCTCAATATAATAAAAGCTATATATGACAAATCCTCAGCAAACATTATCCTCAATGGTGTAAAATTGAAAATATTTCCCCTAAAGTCAGGAACAAGACAAGGGTGCCCACTCTCACCACTACTATTCAACATAGTTTTGGAAGTTTGGGCCACAGCAATCAGAACAGGAAAAGAAATAAAAGGAATCCAGATTGGAAAAGAAGAAGTAAAACTCTCACTGTTTGCAGATGACATGATCCTCTACATAGAAAACCCTAAAGACTCCACCAGAAAATTACTAGAGTTAATCAATGAATATAGTAAAGTTGCAGGTTATAAAATTAACACACAGAAATCCCTGGCATTCCTATACACTAACAATGAGAAAACAGAAAGAGAAATTAAGGAAACAATTCCATTCACCATTGCAATGAAAATAATAAAATACTTAGAAATATATCTACCTAAAGAAACAAAGACCTATCTATAGAAAACTATAAAACGCTGGTGAAAGAAATCAAAGAGGACACAAATAGATGGAGTAATATACCGCACTCATGGATCAAGAGAATCAATATAGTGGAAATAAGTATACAACCCAAAGCAATCTATAGAGTCAATGCAACCCCTATCAAGCTACCAATGGTATTTTTCACAGAGCTAGAACAAATATTTTCACAATTTGTATGGAAATACAAAAAACCTCGAATAGCCAAAGCAATTTTGAGAAGAATGGAACTGGAGGAATCAACCTGTCTGACTTCATCTCTACTACAAAGCCACAGTTATCACGACAGTATGGTACTGTCAGAAAAAAGACAGAAATATAGATCAATGGAACAAAAAAAAAAAAAAAAGAAAGAAAGAAAGAAAAGAAAGCCACGCACCTATGGACACCTTATCTTTGACAAAGGAGGCAAAAATATACAATGGAGAAAAGACAATCTCTTTAACAAGTGATGCTGGGAAAACTGGTCAACCACTTGTAAAAGAATGAAACTTTCTAACATCATAAACAAAAATAAACTCAAAATGGATTAAAGATTTAAATGTAAGACGAGAAACTATAAAACTCCTAGAGGAAAACATAGGCAAAACATTCTCCGATATAAACCACAGCAGGATCCTCTATGACCCACCTCCCAGAATATTGGAAATAAAAGCAAAAATAAATAAATGGGACCTAATTAAAAGCTTCTGCACAACAAAGGAAAATATAAGCAAGGTGAAAAGACAGCCTTCAGAATGGGAGAAAATAATAGCAAACAAAGCAATGGACAAAGAATTAATCTTAAAAATATACAAGCAACTCCTACAGATCAATTCCAGGAAAATAAACAACCCAATCAAAAAATGGGCCAAAGAACTAAATAGACATTTCTCCAAAGAAGACATACAGATGGCTAACAAACACATAAAAAGATGCTCAACATCACTCATTATCAGAGAAATGCAAATCAAGACCACAGTGAGATATCATTTCACACCAGTCAGAATGGCTGTGATCCAAAAGTCTACAAGCAATAAATGCTGGAGAGGGTGTGGAGAAAAAGGAACCCCTTCCTCTGTTGGTGGGAATGCAAATTAGTACAGCCACTATGGAGAACAATGTGGAGATTCCTTAAAATACTGGAAATATAACTGCCTTATGACCCAGCAATCCCATTGCTGGGCATACACACCGAGGAAACCAGAATCAAAAGAGACACATGTACCCCAATGTTCATTGCAGCCTTGTTCATAATAGCCAGGACATGGAAACAATCTAGATGTCCTTCAGCAGATGAATGGATAAGAAAGCTGTGGTACATATACACAATGGACTATTACTCAGCCATTAAAAAGAATACATTTGAATTAGTTCTAATGAGGTGGAAGAAACTGTATAATACAGAGTGATGTAAGCCAGAAAGAAAAACACCAATACAGTATACTAATGCATATATATGAAATTTAGAAAGAAGGTAATGATAACCCTGTATGCGAGACAGCACAAGAGACACAGATGTATTGAACAGTCTTTAGGACTCTGTGGGAGAGTGCGAGGGCAGGATGATATGGGAGAATGGCATTGAAATATGTAAAATATCATATATGAAACAAATCACAAAAAAAAAAAAAAAGAAGAAGAAGAAGAAGAGGCTGAGGGAAAGCGGAAATAACATCCAGTTGTGGATGTGCCTGGTGGTGAAAGTCTGATTCTGTAAAGAACAATATTACTTAGGAGCCTGTAATCTTAGGTCTATGAATCAAGCTAAACTGGATATGGTCAATCAGGAAATTGCAAGAGTGAACACCAACATTTTAAGAATCAGTGAACTAAAATGGACTGGAATGGGTAAATATAAATTAGATGACCAATATATCTACAACAGTGGGCAAGAATCCCTGAGAAGTAATGGAGTAGCCCTCATAGTCAACAAAAGAGTCCAAAATATAGTACTTGTTTGCAATCTCAAAAATGACAGAATGATCTCGGCTCATTTTCCAAGGCAAATTATTCAATATCACAGTAATCCAAGTCTATGTCCCAATTACTAATGCCAAAGAAGTGGGTTGAATGGTTTTATGAAGACCTACAAGACCTTCCAGAACTAATACCAAAAAAAATGTCCTTTTCATAGGGGGCTTGAATGCAAAAGTAGAAAGTCAAGAGACATCTAGAGTAACAGGCAAGTTTGACCTTCGAGTACAAAATGAAGCAGGGTAAAGACTAACAGAGTTTTGCCAAGAGAATACACTGGTCACAGTAAACACCGTCTTCCAACAACATATAAGAAGACTCTACACATGGACATCATCAGATGGTCAATACCAAAATCAGAATGATTATATTCTTTGCAGCCAAAGATGGAGAAGATCCATACAGTCAGTTAAAAGAAGACTGGGAGCTGACTGTGGCTCAGATCGTGAACTCCTTATTGCCAAGTTCAGACTTAATTTGAAGAAAACAGGGAAAACCACTAGGTTCTTCAGATATGACCAAAATCAAATCCCTTACGATTATACAGTGGAAGTGACAAATAGACTCAAGGGATTAGATGTGATAGACAGAGTGCCTGAAGAACTCTGGACAGAGGTTCATAACATTGTACAGGAGGCATGGATCAAGACCATCCCCAAGAAAAAAGAAATGCAAAAGGGCAAAATGGTTGTCTGAAGAGGCCTTTCAAATAGCTGTGAAAAGAAGAAAAGTTAAAGGCTAAGGAGAAAGGGAAAGATATGTCCATTTGAATGCAGAGTTCCAAAGAATAGCAAGGAGAGATAAGAAAGCCTTCCTCAGTGACCAACACAGAGAAATAAAGGAAAACCAAAAAAAAAAAAAAAAAGGAAAACACTAGTGATCTCTTCAAGAAAATTAGAGATACAAAGGGAACATTTCATGCAAAGATGGGCACAATAAAGGACAGAAATGGTATGGACCTAACAGAAGCAAAGATATTAAGAAGATGTGGTAAGAATACACATAAGAACTATACAAAAAAAGATCTTAATGACCAAGATAACCATGATGGTGTGATCACTCACCTAGAGCCAGACATCTTGGAGTGTGATGTCAAGTAGGCAATAGGAAGTGACACTAGGAACAAAGCTAGTGGAGGTGGGTCATGGAATTACAGCTGGGATATTTCAAATCCTTAAAGATGATGCTATGAAAGTGCTGCACTCAATATGCCAGCAAATTTGGAAAACTCAGCAGTGGCCACAGAACTGAAAAAGATCAGTTTTCATTCCAAGCCCAAAGAAAGGCAATGCCAGAATGGCCAAACTACCAGATATTGCACTTGTTTCGCATGCTAGTAAGGTGATGCTCAAACTCCTTCAAGCTATGCTTCAATAGTACATGAACTGAGAATTTCCAGATGATCAAGTTGGATTTAGAAAAGGCAGAGGAAGAAGAGAGTAAATTGCCAACATATGTCAGATCACAGAAAAAGCAAGGGAATTCCAGAAAAACATCTACTTCTGCTTCATTGACTATGCCAAAGCCTTTGACTGTATGGATCACAACAAACTGTGGAAAATTCTTATGGAGATGGGAATACCAGACCATCTCACCAGCCTCCTGAGAAACCTGTATGCAAATTAAAAAGCAACAGTTAGAACCAGATATGGAACAACAGACTGGTTCAAGATTGGGAATGGAGTATGCCAAGGCTGTAATCATCACTCTGATTATTTAGCTTATATGCAGAGTACATCATGTGAGATGCAAGGCTGGATGAAGCTTAAAAGCTGTGGCATTGGAGAAGACTCTCGAGAGTCCCTTGGACAGCAAGGAGGTCAAACCAATCAATCAATAAAGGAAATCAACGCTGAACATTCACTGGAAGAACTGATGCTGAAGCTGAAGCTCTAGTACTTTGACTACCTGATGCAAAGAGCTGACTCACTGGAAAAGACTCTGTTGGTGGGAAATAGTGAAGTCAGGAGGAGAAGAGGGTGACAGAGGATGAGATGGTTGGATGGCATCATCAACTCAATGGACATGAGTTTGAGCAAACTCTGGGAGACGGTGAAGAATAGGGAAGTCTGGTGTGCTGTGGCCCATGGGGTCACAAAGAGTTGGACATGACTGAGCAACTGAATTAGAACAACAAATGGAGACAGAGACATAGAGAACAGATTTCTGGACTCAGTGAGGGAAGGAGAGGGCGGGATGAATTGAGAGAGTGGCATTGAAACATACATGTTACCATATGTAAAATAGCCAGTGGAAATTTGCTGTATGACACAAGGAGCTCAAATTGGTGCTCTGCAACAACCTAGGGGTGGGATGGGGTGGTAAGTTTAAGAGGGAATAGACATATGTACACCTATGGTTGATTCATGTTGAAATATGGCAGAAACCAACACATTATTATAAAGAAATTATTCTCCAATTAAAAATAAATTAGATTACAAAAAGGCTGAGACGGACCTCATCACAGACTTTCCCTCCCCCACCACACCAACATATCCCTAAAGGACTGTTTCCAGCAGTTCTTTTGATCCAGCTCATCATGGCCCTTATTAAGACTGTATCACAAGATGTACCAGGCACACCACATCATTCGGAAAGACAAAGTGAACATCAGAATAAGAGGTGGCAGTGGAAGGCTGGACCCCGGGGGGCCATGATGGGCACCCCTCCTCTCCCTCCCGCTGGCGGGGGAAGTCCCTAATGGAAGGAAGGAGCCTCCCAGATCCTGGGGACCAATGACAGCACACTTCGCCAGCCAAAGCCACCCCACCCCAGCCATGTAGAAGGACCTGTCAGCCCGCAACGCCTCGGCCTGGCAACCTATCCAAACCCCCGTCCATCTAGCCTGACTATCCCTCACAACGAACATATAAAAACCACCCCCAACACGGTCCAGGTGTGGACTTCCTCGACCTGCCTCGTTTGGGTCCAGGAACCCCGCCCAGGAGCATTTCCCCATTAAAGCCTGTTAGACACTCTTTTTGGTGTCCTGGTTGTCTTTTACCTAACATTTGGTGCCCAGTGTGGGGCCTGAGGCAAGGGCCCATCCCACGACGAGCGGGATTTGCGGCCCCCTCGGGTCTGGCCCGCACCGGACCAGGTCACCCCGTCACCCCTCCGGGACCATTCAACCATCTGGCAGGATACGGGGTAAGTTCCATAGGTTGGGTTCTGGGGGGTGTTGCTCCCATGGCAAATATTCCTAGGGTGCTTTGGTCCCTTTAAATCACGGCCGCGTCTGGACCCCTCCTCCACAGGCCAGGCCTGCTATTTCTTTGCGCCAGTCAACTCAGAGTTGTCCATCTTGGCTGAGTGGCCCTCTCCTTGCTGGGTTGATGGCCCATTCAGGGACGCCTGACTGGATCACTACCAGCCCTGCTAACGATTGGTCTAGGACCTTCGTTTCATATTCCCCATGGGGGCGGCTGCCTCCAGGGCCGACCAACCCTGATCTACACCATTAAAATGTTTACTCGCCAACCTCAGAACTCCACATATCTCTGGAAAAATTTGCTCCAAACGCTTAACCTTCCTTTGCTCTGAGGCATGGCCCCAATATTCTTTAGATAACGGCTCACAATGGCCGCCAACCAGAACTTTCGATTTTAACATCTTCCATGACTTAGATAATTACTGCCAGAAGACGGGAAAATGGTCTGAGGTGCCCTATGTACAGGCTTTCTGGCTGTTGCGCTCCCGTCCCACCCTATGTACCCACTGTTCCCCTTCTGAAATTCTCCTAACCATGGCCCTTCCTAGCCCTACACCAACTCCCCCTCTATCGCCTTCGCCAACTCCCTCCATATCCACTCCTCCCCTATCGTCCTCACAGCCCAGCCCTCCTGTGACTAAGCCTCTCGCTGCTCCCTTGGCTCCGCCTAGATAACCACCCGTTCCTCCATGCCCACCCCTTTCTGACTCACCAGTCAGCTCACAGACTGCTCCCAATCTGCCGCCAGCTCCCCTGCTTCCTCTCCGCCAGGTGGCCGGCTCAAAGGGTCTCACCCATGTCCACGTGCCTTTTTCACTCCAACATCTTGCCCATATTTAACAACGGAAATATCAATAACCTCAGATATGCAGATGACACCACCCTTATGGCAGAAAGTGAAGAGGAACTCAAAAGCCTCTTGATGAAAGTGAAAGTGGAGAGTGAAAAAGTTGGCTTAAAGCTCAACATTCAGAAAACGAAGATCATGGCATCCAGTCCCATCACTTCATGGGAAATAGACGGGAAACAGTGGAAACAGTGTTAGACTTTATTTTTGGGGGCTCCAAAATCACTGCAGATGGTGATTGCAGCCATGAAATTAAAAGACACTTACCCCTTGGAAGAAAAGTTATGACCAACCTAGATAGTGTATTCAAAAGCAGAGACATTATTTTGCTGACTAAGGTCCATCTAGTCAAGGCTATGGTTTTTCCAGTGGTCATGTATGGATGTGAGAGTTGGACTGTGAAGAAGGCTGAGTGCCGAAGAATTGATGCTTTTGAACTGTGGTGTGGAGAAGACTCTTGAGAGTCCCTTGGACTGCAAGGAGATCCAACCAGTCCATTCTGAAGGAGATCAGCCCTGGGATTTCTTTGGAAGGAATGATGCTAAAGCTGAAACTCCGGTACTTTGGCCACCTCATGTGAAGAGTTGACTCATTGGAAAAGACTCTGATGCTGGGAGGGAGTGGGGGCAGGAGGAGAAGGGGACAACAGAGGATGAGATGGCTGGATAGCATCACTGACTCGATGGACATGCATCTGAGTGAACTCCAGGAGTTGGTGATGGACAGGGAGGCCTGGCATCCTGTGATTCATCAGGTCGAAAAGAGTGGGACACAACTGAGCGACTGAACTGAACTGAACTGAGGCTCCCATTCAGCCAACCCCTCTAACCACATCAGAAACTTCACCCAGCTGCCTCAGTCTTACACCCTCACCTGGCAGGACGTATTTGTCATTCTGAGGCCACCACTACCCCAGAGGAGAGAAAGGCCATTTTGGCTGTGGCAAAAGTGGTGGCTGACCAAAAACATCTAGCTAACCCAGCAGACCCAGCCTGGCCACCTGGAGGAGCTGCTATTCCAGACGTAGACCCAGACTGGGACTATCAGGAAGGACAGAGAGGAAGAGCCAACACTTGGTACATGGTAAAATGCCTATTGGAGGGAATGGAGACCACCTCCCTCAGGTGGTAAACCTACTTAAACTAGATGGAGTAACCCAGGGCCCCGATGAGAACCCGGCAGCCTTCCTTAACAGACTGACAGAGGCTCTCACCTCTTATACCCGGATTGCCCCAGATTCTCCGGCGGGGGTCACCACCCTAGCCAACCGTTTTATATCCCAATCAGCTTCAGACATCAGAAAAAAACTCTCCAAGGCTGAAAATGGGCCTCAGACCCCACTCTGAGACCTGGTAAAAATGGCCTTTAAGGTTTATAACGCCCGAGAGGAAGCCACCGAAGCCAATCGCAAGGCAAGGCTTAAACAAAAAGCCAAACTCTAGGCTAACCTCCTTGAGAGACACACCCAGGCACTGGTAGCAGCCCTGCGGCTGGCCATGGGACAGAAGGTGGGTCCCCAGAAGCCACCACCAGGAGCCTGCTTCAAATGCGGTCATGAGGGCCACTGGGCCCACCAATGCCCTAACTCCTGGCGCTCGACAAAGCCCTGCCCTCGTTACAAACAGCCGGGACATTGGGCAAGTGATTGTCCCCGGGCAACTCAGGCCCTGGCCTTACCGGGCCGGGGTCTGGGCCCCCAAAACGACATTTCCTCCCCGTATCCCTCCTTGGAACTTCTCTCCTTTGATGAAGATTGATGGCGCCCAGACTCGGGGACCCCCACGACCCAAGCCAAGCCCAGGGTAATGCTTCAAGTGGCAGGTAAGTCCATCAATTTCTTGATAGATACGGGGGCTACTTACTTGGTTCTTTCCTCCTTCAGGGGCACCTTGCATCCTTCCCAGGTCTCGGTGGTGGGTATAGATGGCACGTCTTCACGACCGTTACAGACTGGGCCACAGCCCTGTCAGCTTGATCACTCCTTATTCACACACTGTTTTCTGATGATCCCTTCATGCCCCACTCCCCTGCTGGGGCGGGACATTTTAGCTAAGCTTAGGGCCACCATTTACCTACCTCTCTCACTTTCCCAATCTCTCACCTTGCCCCTACTCCTCCTTTGCTCCCCTGAGGCTCGACCCTAACATCTGGGACACTGAAATCCCTCTGGTAACAACCCATGACACCCCTGTCCTGATTAAACTACATGATCCTTCCCACTTCCCAAACCGCCCTCAATTCCCCATCTCTCAGACTCACCTACGTGGTCTTAAACCAATCATAGCCCATCTCTCAGGCCAGGGCCTCCTGGTCCCCGCGACCTTGCCCTACAATACCCCCATTCTTCCGATACGGAAAGCTGCTGGTGGCTACTGACTGGTCCAGGACCTTTGACTGATAAACGAGGCCATGATCCCTGCCCATCCGACTGTCCCCAATCCCTATACCTTGCTTTCTGACATCCCTAGCAGTACGACTCACTTTACTGTCATAGACCTCAAAGATGCCTTTTTCACTATTCCCTTACACCCACACTGCCAATTCCTCTTTGCTTTCACATGGACCAACCCAGAAACCTGACAGTCCTCCCAGCTAATGTGGACAGTCCTCCCCCAAGGGTTTAGAGACAGCCCCCATTTTTCTGGCCAGGCTCTGGCCCGGGATCTGGCTACGTGCCCTTGGCCCCTAGTGTCCTGTTACAGTATGTGGATGACCTTCTGCTCTGCAGCCCCTCACAAGCTCTCTCTCAGACACATACCACTATTCTTCTTAACTCCCTTAACTCTAAAGGATATCAAGCATCTCAACAAAAGGCACAACTCACCCAGACCTCTGTGACTTACCTACGTCTAAAGATTACCCCGACAACCAAGGTTCTAACTACTGACAGAGTCAGCCTTCTCTG
Source organism: Ovis aries (assembly GCF_016772045.2). Classification (NCBI taxonomy): domain Eukaryota; kingdom Metazoa; phylum Chordata; class Mammalia; order Artiodactyla; family Bovidae; genus Ovis; species Ovis aries. The sequence continues at coordinate 2,185,554 of NC_056079.1, read as the reverse complement.
AGACCTCTGCCCCACTTCCACTGGAGAACAAATCTTGTCTTTTTTGAGGTTAACAGGATTCTTCCGGCACTGTGTCCCCAACTATGCTTCTCTGGCTAAACCCCTCTATGCAGCCACAAAAGACACGCCTACTGGACCGTCTCTTCAGAAACAGAGGTCCAGAAGGCTTTCTACAACATTTGCTCAGCTTTGCTGTCCTCTTCCCCGCTCTTCCTGCCCAATCCCAACCTCCCCTATCACCTGTACACTGATAAAAAAAGGGGGCATAATTTTTAGAGCCCTCATACAGCCTGCGGGGCCTGAAATGCTGCCAGTGACATTTATCTCCAAACAGTTAGACCCCACCGCCTGGAGATGGTTCCCCTGCCTATGTGCCCTGGCAGCAGCAGCTTCTCTATACACAGATGCAAAAAAGAGAGAGGGGATTCCTCATCACCAAGGAATCACCCATCTCTAATGCCCCCTAATCGCCAAGCTCCGCAGGCCATCTCACAGCCCACCCAGGTAGCCATCCTACACTGCAAAGGACATCAGACAACTCACGACACAGTTTCCCTAGACAACAATAAGGCTGACCAGATGGCCAGACAAATAGCCTTACAACAGGGGCCTCTGCCTATACTATTTCTCAGGACCTCCCTTACACCTAACTACTCAAAAGCCAAAAAGGAGGCCCTCCTCTCAGAGGAGGGCACTTCCTAACACCCCTCAGGATGGATCACACTCCACGACAAACTAGTCCTACCCGAAAAACAGGCAATGTCCATTATCACCCAGATCCATGACTCTTTACACATTGGGCCCCGCACACTCTTGACCTTCCCTAGCCCTCTCTTTTCCCCATTACATCTCTGACCTACCATTCAGGCAGTCCATCATCGCTGCCTAATCTGTGCCAAGACCTCTCCTCAAGGAGGACTCAGGCCTCCACAAGAAACTCACCAGTTGAGGGGACACCTTCCGGGACAGGATTGGCAGATAGACTTTACTCACATGCCTAGACATCAGACCTTCCAGTATATGCTGGCCTCAGTCATCAGGCAAGATAAAATGGGCTAACGGCATCCTCAAGGCTCATCTGACCAGGTTAACAGCAGAACTTCATCTCTCCTGGGTTGATCTCCTGCCAGCAGCCCTGACCCACATATGGGTAACTCCTCATGTCAAGACGGGTTTGACACCTTTTGAACTGCTGTACGGTAGGCCATATCTGCTGACTAACCTTCTGGATCCCCCAACCCCCCTTCTGGAGACCTACTTGTCCTATTTCACTCTCCTGAGGTCCCTACTTAGAAAACACACTGACCATGTCCTCCCTCAACCTGTCAGAGACCACGCCCAGGCAATCCCGTCACCCGCTTTGGCACCAGGAGATCAGGTTCTCCTAAAAACCCTGACGTGTCAACCCCTTCAGCCCTGATGGACTGGGCCTTTCACAGTGGTCCTCATCACCCCTACAACAGCCAAACTGTGGGGACACAAGCCGTGGTACCTCATCACATGGCTCAAATGGGCTCCACTACACAGCCTGCCTTCTCCCAAGCCCCTGGAGACTTACACCTCTAAAATCTTGGGACCTACCAAGGTCACAATTACTAAGACACCCCTGCCTCCCACCAGTGAGTGGCACGCCCTGTCCAAGGCTTGTCTGGCCTCACCCGCTGTGGCTGTTGCCAGTCGCAACTCTGGCCCTGCTCTTCGCCCTTGGACTGGCTGTCACGGCCCCCAGGACCGGCCGCTCACACTTCGACTTTCACTGGCCCTTGCTTACCTTATTATCTGTTCACTACTCCTGGGGTGCTACTCCTTTGGGGCAACCTGACCGGGCCATATGTCTCTCACCCTTGCCTGCCTTAAAGAGTTTATTTGTACCCTACTACAGGACCTTTGGCTGGCTACCCCGATTATTGACTGTGACTCTTTCTTTCAGGCAATTTCTGATCTACACTTACAGGGGACCTTCCTCCTTTTTACAGAATCTCAAATTGACTTCTTCTCTTTTATCACTCTCCTTCTAGTATCATAGCTAAACATGTTCTTGCCACTATTCCTCCTGGCCATGGTAACATGGGCAGGACAACTTACACCCTGCCCCTGGGACTGCACTGAACGAGACCGCTGGGGAACTGGGTTCACAGCCTACACTTACGTCCACTGAGACTGTCATGTCTCACCCGCCCAGCCGTGCTCCCATGGGGGTAAATGGTACTGGACGGCCAGGAGCCTTGGGACTGCCAAATCAAGCTCCGTCTCTAACTGCTATAAAGCTAGGGGCAAAGATCTCTGTTTTACCACGCAAACTCACTATGGAATGACAGACGGGAAGGGGACCCAAAAAGAGGCGAGAACAAATACAACATACGGTCCAACAGGACCTCATAAAGTTGGCGACTGAAGCCTCTGGTCCACACCATGAGCCCAGCAAACTCCTAGACCAGGTTCATCAGGTGCTCAAACCCCTGGATTTTTCATCCCAAATTTTCACCAGCCGCAATGACACCTATCAGACCGTGACTGAAACCTCACCAGACCTCTCATGTTGGCTCTGTCTTCCCTTGAGACCCTGACCGTTCCTTGCCCAACCGATCCCCAGCAAATGCATAGAGGCCCAAAATCTCACTCGAAATGCCACAGAAGTAACCTTGCCAATGGGGCCCTTGACCACGGAGGTACTGTACCTCCCAGCCAATGCCTCTTGTGTTCTGGCCAACGACACCTCATTAACCACAGTGGCCTGTGACGGCTCGAGACGAGACCCCCTATCCCCAAACCCTCCAGTATGTGGAAAACCTGGGATATTCTTTCTCTGTAAGCAAACCACCTTATTACAATGTTTTCTGCCCAACTGGACTCAGCCTTGCATCCCAGTCTTTCTTACTCCCTATCTGACCATTCTGATGCCACAGGTGATAGAAGACCAGATCCAGTCAACCCACCGCCACCGGAGGGCATCAGCTGCAACTCCCCTGCTCCTTGGAGGAGGTTTATTCACGGCCTTAGGACTGGGGGTGGGAGGATTGGGATCAGCCACACACTTCTACTATAAGCTGTCCGCAGACCTCAATAGAGACCTGGACAAAGTGGCAAATTCCCTAATAGCATTATAAACCCAGATAACCTCTCTGGTAGCAGTGGCTCTCCAAAATTGAAGGGCCCTAGACCTGCTAATGGCTGAAAAAGGGGGAACCTGTCAGTTCTTAAGAGAAGACTGTTGTTTTTTCGTTAATGCCGCGGGGATAGTTCAGAACAAGGTCCGAGAGCTGAGAGAGAGCATCAGACTTGGACAGGCTGAGTCAGACGGTTTCGATTTCTCAGGATGGTGAAAGTCGTCTTGGGCAAAATGGCTTCTCCCATTTCTCGGACCCCTCGCAGCCTTGTTCCTCATCCTGTCGATAAGACCTTGTGTCTTTCAGATCATCCTCTGGAGGGTCAAGGAGCTAACCCAGACGGCTACTGGACAGATGCTGATGGTGGCCGCATACTCCAAGCTTCCATCCAGAGACCCTGAGGCACCCTAAAGGTCACCAGGATCCAGCCATGACCCTCAGCCCCAGCGACGCCCCAGTTCAGCAGGAAGTAGCCGGAAGCGATAATGGCGCCCCTTATCCTATCAAAAGGGTCAGAATGTAAAGCCAGACCCCAGGGGGCCATGATGGGCCGCCCCTCCTCTCCCTCCCGCTGGCAGGGGAAATTCCTAATGGGAGGAGCCTCCCAGATCCTGGGGACCAATGACAGCACATTTCGCCAGCTAAAGCCACCCCACCCGAGCCATGTAGAAGGACCTAGCAGCCCGTGACGCCTCGGCCTGGCAACCTATCCGAACCCCTGTCCATCTAGCCTGACCATCCCTCACAACGAACATATAAAAACCACCCCCAACACGGTCCGGGCACTGACTTCCTTGACCTGCCTCGTTCGGGTCCAGGAACCCCGCCCAGGAGCATTTCCCCATTAAAGCCTGTTAGACACTCTTTTTGGTGTCCTGGTCGTCTTTTACCTAACAGGCAGCAGTGCTTGAGTTATCAGTCTGAGAATCTGAAAGGACTATGAGTGATAGGCCAAGCAAGCCAGTGGAAGAAGTAGCCAGAATGCAAGAACAGATGGGCAATATGAGCAGAAAGATGGAAAAACCAAGAAAAAACAAAAGGAAATGTTAGCCTTTCCAGACCCTTCCAGGGCCATTTCCAGGGCCTGCTTTATTTCTCGTGGATGGGTCACTCTATTCTACTTCTTTGCATGTCCTTGTAATTTTTTTAAATTATTAATTCTTTGTCATTTTTATTAAAAACTGGACATTTTAGATAATATATTGGAACAATTCTAGGTATTGATGTCTCCGATATTCCAAGGTTTATTTTTGCTGTTTTTGGCTTGCTTGTCTAAAGATTGGCTGGACCAGATGAGTCCACCCCACCGTGTGCAGGCCCCAATGCCACCCTCAGGGCAGGGGCTGGGCCTGAGCTCCTTGCCACCAGCGAGCGCACGGCGGCGCAAGCAGACTGAGCTGTGTTTTTGGCAACACCCCAGGCATGCGCTCCCCACAGTCCTGCCTGATTCAACGTGGACGCCTTTGCATGGATGGAGGTTGACTGGCTCTAAGACCTGTCCCACCTCCAGAAGGGCCCTCCTCTGCTGTCTCCTTCTGCATCTTGCTCCTGGCTTTACAACATTTCCTCTTAAATGCTCAGCCCCAAGATCTCCAGCGTCGTTTCTGCCTCCTGGAGGAACTGTAATCAAATTACTGCAGAGAGACACACACGAGGAACATGACCTCAGACCTGGTTACCTGAGACAGTCCCCTGCAGCGGTGGGTTGGTGGGTTTGGGATGCGTGGGGCTGGGCGGGCGGAGCCAACCTCTCTGGCTCACAGTCTCCAGGGCTCGGCGGGGGAGGGCCGAGTGTTGACCTGGCTTCTCAGCGGCCGCCTCCCCTCCTCAGAGCGATGCCAAGACTCTCCAAACGCAGGGCCCCCACTGGGCCCTTTGCCATCACAGGCCTGCCTGTCCTCCCTGCCCCTGCAGCCCACGAGGCCCCCAGGCACAAGCTCCCACAGTCTCTGATTCTGCGGAAGGCTGTGCCAAAGCAGCAGGTGGACGTACGTCTCTGCAAGGACAGGACAGCCTGTGCACAGAGAGAGGGCTGTGATCTCCGACCAGGCCTGGGTCCTCTCTGCTGTCTCTTCCACGTGGAATCTCTGCCCTGAAGGAAGTGGGACCAGCCTTGCCCTGCTCACAAGAGCAGAGCTTCGGTCACAGCGACACGGGATTTGGGGTAGGACTGCAGGTAGGCTGTGGCTCAAATACTACCTTATCTTTCTCTTTTCACCAAAATTTGGGAGAGTTTCATAAACAAATGTTTCTCCATTCATCTACTTGTGTTCTTAGGGAAATTCCAGATCCTGTAAATAGCCATTGAATTAATTCTGTTCAGTGTGAACCAGAAAGATGGTGGTGGTTGTTCTAGGAAGACAGTTCACCCCATCTTTCATTAATGTCTACATGTAGCTAAACTCTCTTATGAGTGATTATCTTTACCTTCTAAAATAGCAGTTATTAGGGTATAATTGGTGAGCAAAAATTCACCAAGGTTAAGTGTATAATTAGAGGAATTTTGATAAATGTGTAACTTACACAGCCACAGTCACGGCAGAGAATGAGTCCATCACCCCAAATACCCTGCGTGTTGGTTCAGAATCAATCCAAGACCCCAGATCCAACCCCAGAAACTACTGGCTTGATGTTATTTCTGTAATAATTAACACATTTGCCTTCTCCACACACTCACACAAATCCAGGCATCTAGCCCCCAAAGGAACCCAGATCCTGCACACTCTGTCCTTTACCCAAACGTGACTATGCCTGTGTGACTCAGCCAGAGGTACTGAGATGGGGAGAGCCCTGTGGATCATCCAGGGGGGCCCTAAGTGTAACCACAAGCAAGCTTATACTTTCTTCATTCTTGTATCTAGTCAAAGTCCGTTGATGTAACTTTTACATAATTCTGAAGCTGAGGAGCTCACAGAGCTGACAGAAAAATACAATGTGGCAACATTCATACAAGTAACTGCAGACATCTTATGTCTGTGGGAAAGTATGGGGGTGAGGGGTCACTGTAACAGAGATAAATACTGGATCTAACCACAAACACTGCGGATGGTGTATTTGGAGAAGAGGGTTCCAAAATCACAGTAAATGGTGACTGCAGCCATGAAATTAAAAGAAGGTAGCTCATTGGAAGAAAAGCTATGACCAACCTAGACAGCATATTAAAAAGCAGAGACATTACTTTGCCAACAGAGGTCCGTCTAGTCAAAGCTATGTAGCTTTTTTCCAGTAGTCATGTATGGATGTGAGAGTTAGACTATAAAGAAAGCTGAGCACTGAAGAATTGATGCTTTTGAACTGTGGTATTGGAGAAGACTTGAGAGTCCCTTGGACTGCAAGGAGATACAACCAGTCAATCATAAAGGAAATCAATCCTGAATATTCATTGAAAGGACTGATGCTGAAGCTGAAACTCCAATACTTTGGCCACCTGATGGGAAGAACGGACTCATTGGAAAAGACCCTGATGCTGGGAAAGATTGAAGGCAGGAGCAGAAGGGGACAACAAGAGGATAAGATGGTTGGATGGCATCACCGACTCAATGGACATGAGTTAGGGTAAACTCTGGGAGTTAATGATGGTGATGGACAGCTTCCGCCTGGCGTGCTATGGTCCATGGGGTTGCAAAGAGTCAGCCATGGCTGAGTAACTGAACTGAACTGAACCACAAACGCACATGGAACTGGACTTGAATGTGAAGACGAAGCTAACAACTGTGGTGGTGGTGGGGTTTCTCTGGGGTGGGGCGCTGAGCAGCACAAGTCAGGGCGTGGCTCTCCAGAATGCAGCACAGCTGGGGCCTAGTTTATAAATGTCTGTGGGTTAGGAATTTATGTGATATTTGGCCTTTAGGGTTTAATAAGGTGAATTGAAAGTAATCAAATTTGGAGAGAAAACAATTTTTGGCTAGCTGTTTTCAACTCTACAAATACCAACTTACAGGATAAAATTAATGACATTGAAATATTTGTACTGGTAACTGCATTTCATCTGAAATGTGTATCCTGAGACGTCTTATCACTAAAGTAAATTTCAGCACCATCCTACACTTCTGATACACTTAACAGGCCAGCCGCTGATGCCTGTCTTGTAGACAAGCCTCAAAACCCTCACAAAGTCACAAACTAGATGGCTTCATCCTCTCATCTAGCGGTTCAAATCTGTGAAGTTAATGTATTGATAATTCATGTTGAATAAGATCCCTGAGTATGGATGAAAAAACACATGTAAACCAGATTTCATATATATGCATTAATATACCATATTTGACTTTCTCTTTCTGACTTACTTCACTCTGTATAATAGGCTCTAGGTTCATCCACTTCATGAGAACTGACTCAAATGTGATTTTTTATAGTTGAATGATATTCCACTGTATATATGTATCACAGCTTCTTTATTCATTCATCTGCACGATGCATGGAGCTCAAACTCAGTGCTCTGTGATGACCTAGAGGGGTGGGACTGGGGGGAAGTTGGGAGGGAGGTTCGGCAGGTGGGCACGTGTATACCTACGGCTGATTCATGATGTATGGCAGAAACCAACACAACACTGTAAACCACTTATCATTCAATTAAAAAGAAATAATTTTTTTAAATGTAAACTAGGAAAAACTTACAAAATTGAATTGTAAAGAAACACAAGGAATTTGATATATGGTTTAAAAATACATAGTAATACAAAGTATAACAATATGCATACACATTTTGAGATGTGCCAATGAAATATCCTTCACAAGGATATCATGCTTCGTGGTGGCAGGATTATTTGTTTGTTTTGTTTTCTTCAAACACTTGAAGGTCCCTAGAGGAAGGCTCACGAATAGCCTATTCTCTAAAAAATTGTCTCAAGTGAAAGGACAAACACAGGGCTGCTATGGAACCGTTTCATATAGACAAAATTTCCCCAGTTAAATGCTGTCTCTACCCTTCCTCCCCTGTCTCTACCCTTCCTTACCTCATGGTGTGAGGATATTTCAGGGCATTGTTTGCTCCTTGTGACAGAGACTTCACTCTTCTGCCCATCCCTATATTCCTAGTGAGTAGATAATAGTCATTCTTGATAAATATTTGTTGAACTAATAAATGCATGATATTGTAGCTGGTGGGGATGTGTAGGTTTTTATTCAGTAAAGGTTTAATACTCAGAATCAGAACTCTTAGTTTTGGTGGTATTATTTTTAATTCTCCTGGATGGAGGACTATACAAAGGCTGGAAGTCTCTGACGTGCAGCGTATGTCAATCCCGGCAGAGGTGATGTGGGTAATAACTAGATGGGGGATCACACGCTTCAGGATGCCAGCTGCTGATCGTGTTTAGCAGTACACACTTCAGTATAAGCACCTGTGTGTTAAGACCTTCTGTAAGCACATATAACATTACCCATAAAAATAAAGCCTTGAAAGGCCTTTGCTGGTTCCTCGCAAATTATGTTGTTTTTGCAAGAGAAAGAGGCTTTTACCTGAGGAGGCTGGATGATTAAATAAAGTTCTAGGTTAGGTAATTTCCCATTTTTCAAGCACTGCTGCAGGGCAGGAGGCTGACAGCAATGGCAGAAAGAACGATAGCCTTTATTAAGCTTGGACGGGCTTTCATCCCATAGCTTTGGGATACTAAAGGAGTGCACTGAATCCCATCTCAGGGACCCCACATCGCAGTCAGGTGAACAGAGAGGGGCAGAGAACACACCTAACACTCTCAGAGCACCGCTGCACAGGGCCCTGCCATCCTGCTGGAAGGTTTGCTGTGGCCAGTGGGGGAGACACCCCTGGACCAGCGATCAGGGGAGGAGACAAAGCCTTCCCCAGCAGAGGCCCATGTGATCCTAGTGAAGCCCACCACCACCACTGCTGACCGCGGGACCACCACTGCTGACCACGGGACCACCGCCGTGCCTCCCAGCAATCTGGTCTCAGAGGGGCCGCCCTGCCTTCTCACAGGGTGCTTCCCCGTCGGGCAGAGCAGTTTAGGGGAAAGAGGAGCAGTGGCTCTGCCCGCAGGGAACATGCCTGAGGTTGGACCAACACTGCCACCCAAACTTTGTGGGTCTTGGGTGGAAGAGGGAGTGAGGGAGGCACCCCAAGAACTGGGGGTCGCTGCTCCACACCTGACGTTTTCAGTGTCTTGAGTGTGAGATCAAAGGCCTCGTTTCTTCCTGCCTGGATTATGCATCCTGCAAACATCTTGTTAGGAACCTGGGGTTAAAGCGACGACTTCTTATCTCCCACAGACAAGTTACATTCATGGGCCACACAGCGTTTCCTTCCTAAAAAACATCTTTAGTAATGAATGATAGAAAAGGTCATATTTTCTGAATCCCAATGAAAACTACATGGTCAGTGCTCACTCACAAGAACAGGATTCGTCAAGAGTACACAGTCCATGTGCGGAAAATCTGTTATTTTCAAGGCATTTCATAGTTTCTGAGGTCAGTGAGACAGAAGCCTGAATTCCAGTTGATCAGTGTATGGCAAAAACCACTACAATAATGTAATTCGCCTTAAACTAAAATAAATAAATTAAAAAATAAATAAAATAAAATAATAAGAAGAGGTTGGTGTGAGTGGATTGTTTAGTGGATACAAAACACTAAAACTGTTCTCAAGCCCTGGGATGATACCTTCCCATAATGGGAAAATGATTTAGAAGAGTGTAATTTCAGAAAGCTACTTTATACAACCATGTTTATTTAGGAAGTAAAGAAGCTTTTCATTGGATGTAATCTGTATAATCAGTTCAGTTCAGTTCAGTTCAGTCACTCAGTGGTGTCCAACTCTTTGCGACTCCACGAACTGCAGCACGCCAGGCCTCCCTGTCCATCACCAACTCCCAGAGATCACTCAAACTCACGTCCATCGAGTTAGTGATGCCTTCCAGCCATCTCATCCTCTGTCGTCCCCTTCTCCTCCTGCCCTCAGACCCTCACGGCATTAGAGTCTTTTCCAATGAGTCAACTCTTTGCATGAAGTGGCCAAAGTACTGGCGTTTCAGCTTTAGCATCATTCCTTCCAAAGGACACCCAGGACTGATCTCCTTTAGGATGGACTGGTTGGATCTTCTTGCAGTCCAAGGGACTCTCAAGAGTCTTCTCCAACACCACAGTTCAAAAGCATCAATTCTTCAGCACTCAGCCTTCTTCACAGTCCAACTCTCATATCCATACATGACCACTAGAAAAACCATAGCCTTGACTAAACGGACATTTGTTTGCAAAATAATGTCTCTGCATTTTAATATGCTATCTAGGTTGGTCATAACTTTCCTTCCAAGGAGTAAGCGTCTTTTAATTTCATGGCTGCAATCACCATCTGCATAATACTGACCTGCAAAATCTAAATAGGGCTGATAGAGAACAGGAAAAACTTAAGTCAGTGGCATTGGTGAAAAACACACCAACCTTCGGTGAGAAAATCAATGACGAAATGTTAATCAGAATTTTTTCAGCACTGACTCAAATTCAGAGTCTGATCCTGTAACTTTTTTCCTGCTTGAGAGAGTCACTGCAATTACACGACTCAGAAGCTGACATTTTCCCGTTGAATTTAGTAGGTGTTAATTTCTTATGCTTTTTATTTCATTTTACTTTGATCAATTAATCCCTCCTCTGACTCTGGCATAAATAATAACATCCCCAAGAAGATCATGGATCACAGGGTAGTTACTTGAAAAAACTGCTGTACAAAAGACTTTTACACAAACATAAGATGTGTCAGCCTGTCTGTGCTGCTCAGTTCATTCCTAAACATGAATTTCCCAGTTTGCATGAAAATAACATGTAATTAATTTCATGAATTTTCATAGATAAGAACAAATGTTCCAATCTATTATTTATTTGGTCCTTTGCAGCAATCTTAGGAGGTATATATTTTTACTAACCCCCATTTTAAAGATTGAAAATTTGTGGCTAAGAACACTTAAGAAATGCACCATCAACTTGTGCATAGTTAACCCTTCAGTCAATTTCTAATCATTCAAAATATTGTGATTGGAGGGGGTGGAATCCGTAATATAATTTACAGTTCCAGGCAAATATAAGGAACAACTTGTAAAATTAAATTAATACAATGGTTGTAACATCTCAAAAATTGCATCACTGTAAATTTTAGGTAGAACAGACATGGGCAACGACTATGATTTCCATAGAGAAGGAACTGTGATGACCCCAGAGAGAATTCTGAGACAAAGTAGGGAGATTCTTACTTATGCTCTGTAGACTTTCTCATGTGAATTTTTATAATGAAAGTACATTCATGTTTTAACTGTGTAAATAAACAAAAACTTGTTAAACTATTCTTGGTAATGCACATTAAAGAGCTTACTCTGTTAAAAGAAAGTAAAAGAAATTGTTCAGAATATTTGTTATTGAATATCCTTAGTTTTTGCAGGGGCAGTTGTCGGGCAGGGAAATGTGCTGGAGGGAAAGAAAAAACAGTTTAAATATAGTCTCATAATATGCAGTGGGAACAAGCAAGGGAGCCATTGCAACATTCCAGGATAGCACTGTCTCTCCAAGAAAGGCATCCCTGGGGAACAAAATTAACACTGGGCTGAGATGACGTTATGACAGAGAAACATTCCCCAGAACATCCAGAACACACTGACCACAGACGAACCCAGGACATATTTCAGTATAGAGGGAGCTGTAAGTGGCTAACTCACAGGAAAATATTGCTTAAAAATAAACGTTCATATCAATATCAGATAGACTATTATCTCTCATGTGGTGATTTTGGAGGGAAGACCTTGGTATAATGTCCTCACTGAGCAAAATGATAAGCAAGCAATTTATTAACACCTCAGTTGACTGGGAAAAAAATTATCCTTTACCACCTGAAATTGGTATGATATGTCTAAGCTGATACTCCCCAGTTCCAACCTTAATTCATTTAGGGATGGCTGCTTGTATGTTTTGTACTCAAGAAATTTAGAGAAAGTTTTAGACATGCTCTCAAAATAACCAGAAGCAAAAGGGGTTTGTCAGCTGGTGTTTCTCAAAATTAATGGTTGGTGCTGAAGACCAGCTTTCATCCACTCACTCCCTGCTGGCTTGTATGAGAAATGCACACAGTAGTAGGAATTCCCTCTGGCAGGTTTCCTCAAGCATAACTAGGTGGATTTTTTTCACTTCTGCAAAGAAATGGAACAGTCTCAGTATCCCCATCAAACTAAGATGAGTAGCCTGCAGTATTTGCCTGTGGTTTCTTACTGCCCTGTGGCTCCAAAAACTAATAGATTTTTTTCCTTTGGCAAAACATTGTAAGCAAATGTATACAAAATCTCCCTTACATTGACATTTGACATGTAATAAATCTTAGAAAAACTAATTTTCTTAAAGGTTTATGTACAGAAGAAAATGTATCTACATGGTCCCTGAAATACAGACATTAGGTCTCTCAAACTCTTTGTATTGATAGATGGGTTGTTAATCGTTCAGTCATGTCCAACTCTGCGACCCCATGGACTATAGCCCACCAGGCTTTTCTGTCTGTGGAATTCTCCAGGCAAGAATAATGGGGTATGTCACCATTTCCTTCTCCAGGGGATCGTCCCAACCCAGGATTGAATCCAGATCTCCCAAACTGCAGGCAGATTCTTTATCATCTGAGCCACAAGATGAAACTGTATGATTTTGCAATTAAAGCTATTCCATGTACTATACCAAATGAGATCTAGAAACATTTCTCACCCAGCTTAGAGTAAAATACAATTAGGTAAGTACATCTCAAGAGGAATCAGGTCACAGGCATCAAGAGAAACTGTGAAATTACATGTTATGATCATTTTAATACGGCTAATGGTGAGCAGAAAGTAATACTGATGAGACAGTACAAGTCAATCTGAGAATGAAGACAAGATATGCAGGCAGGGCTCATTTATTTATTCCTTTAGGATGCATTACCCATCCAGGCACTCCGAGCTCAGTTTTGCATCAATGAGTGTCCTACAGTGAGTGGAAGGAGGCAGGGCTTAGCTCAGAGTTCCCAGCAGGGTCCACTCATGAAGTCCATCACTGGGCAATATCATTTGGTGTCCAGAGCCCTGGACCAAGGTTCCTGCCAGTGCTGTGCTTGAGCTGGACACTGGGCACCATCCCCCAGTCTGCTTGTCCCTGACCCAGGCCACCTCCATCAGCCACAGGGGGATGAAAGCACCCCCTCTGGACGTGAGCACCTCCTCCTGAGCTGTCACTCAAACACGTTCTTCCCCTCCACCCACATCTTATGCAGACAGCTTCAAAACCTAACACACTTCCTTTCTAAATATCTCTGAAATACAGCCCATTCTTAATTCTACTGTCAGTCACCACCTTGGTCCAGACACTCACTGCCTCGTGAGATTACTTCAAAAGCCACTCAACGGTGGGAAGGCAGTTTACTGATGCTGCCTTTCCATTATAATTTCTCTTGGATGCATATTTATCCAAAAGTGAAAACTAGAGTTGCTCTAATGTAAACTGTTTTCACAAGGTTGACCTCTTGCTAAATAAGTGTGATGAGGTTCCACTTTTCACTTTCTCATGAAAAAACATCTTCTCTGTTTCCCAGAAGTTTCCACAATCTAGTTTCAACCTGGTTCTCAAATGTGTCTCTTCTCCTTCTGGACTGATTTCCTCTTGCCTAACAAACTGTGCTCCTCATTTACAAAACCCTTGCTTATTCCCACAGCCACATCGATGATCACAGAGATACCTTCTCCACACCTGGACGTGTTCCCTGCTTTACCTAAAACCATAGACATGACGACTGCCTCTCTGAGGGCATTTCTGACATCACCAGCCATGCTTATTTCTGCAACAAATCACAGTGCCATTCACTCCATTGGTATGTTTGCCATTACTAATCATCCCTTCTATGTATCTAAGCTACATCTTTTCATTAGGTTCCGATCTCTTATTTGACAGGGCTTGAAGCTTATTTCAAAATTCTGAAAAATTATGCATCACAGAAATCAGGAGGATCCATCAAAAACAAGTTTATACTGTCTCATTTCATGTATTTCTTTACTCCCCACTCAACTTCAAAGCTGAAAAGTAACAAACTGTGTTTTATTCATGTAAAGTTTATGAGCACCACACTAAATTTCAAAGGTCAAATTTCAACATTAATATGACTAGCTCAAACACCTCATAAAAATAAATGAGGTAAATAATAATGGAATCTAAAATGTTTGTGAGATCTAAAGATGAAAAATGGTTTGGCACAAGCTATTATTTTGGGACCCTGAATATCTTATGGCACGTTGTTTATATTAAAGTTGTTAATAAAAGTTTTTTATGATATAATTGTCAGGGAAAGAATAACATATAATTTAGGGGCTAAATATTTCATACATGCTTTATCTATTTTAATTTTTTTTGAGGAATATGATTTGCTCCATTCTCTGTCCAACCACCCAAACAGGAGCCATGTTTTGTTTTCTTGTTTAAACTTCCTGTTTGATCCTATAAGGCACTGCACAAACACATGTGTCCTGACATAAGGACGCAGAGCTTCAGCCAGCTGAGGCAAGAGATGACAACTGTCTACAGAAACATGGAATTAAAAATTAAGGAATTACCCATAAATGAACAGAAATGTTCTAAGTAAATACAGGAAGGATTCAGAACTATGTATAGGAGTTGGCTATTAACACCAAGTGACCTGGGTAGATTTTGCTTGTTTGGGGGCTTTCTGAGGGGGAGGTTGGCCACACAGTGCAGCATGTGGGATATCAGCTCCTTGATCAGGGATCAAACTTAAACACTCCTTGCAGTAGAAGCTCAGAGTCTCAACCTCTGGACTGCCAGGGAAGTCCATGCCTGGGGTGTTTATGCTCAAGAAGACTTAGTAACCAGATGTCTAAACAGCTGGGTGGGTGACAGCAATGGAACCCAGGATGCAGGCTCACAGAGGAGGATCTTAGCAGATGAACATACTCAGGAGGCACTCAGCCTCAACAACAAGGGCTCCAGACAATCACATAGGGACAGAGCTTTGAGCCCAGGATGAAGGCTGTGCTTCTATGCCGGGAGCCAGTGTGAGGAATCCCACCCGTGACAAGGTCATGAGGAAGGAAGCTGACATACGCAAGGCGTGCTCAGACTTCAGGGGCCCCTCTGGAAATTCCTAAGCATGTACCCCAACAAAAATCTGCCAGTTTTTGTGCTCTGCTTTTCCACTCTTCTGACATTCTCTGGAAAAAGTCAATTCAGGGCTTTAGTCTTCTGCATTTGAAAGAGTGTTTCAATCCAAAAACCCCTCTGATGGCTTTCTAGCCTGCCTGCAGGACTGGTACAGCTGCGCATGTGATTGTTTGAGGCCTCCTAACCTCAGGAGGCACATGAAGCTTAAAACATCCTAGGAATGTAGGGGCTTCCGAGGAGTCAAAATCTTTAGAATAGGACTGATTAAAGGTTTCATTTGTTGAGCCAATACTTGCTGCCAAATTTTCATATCCTTTATTTTTAGATATAGTTGGTATACAGAAAAACAAGTAGTAGACCTGGTATTAGCAACATTAGATCTTTGAGTTAACTACCTTCTTTGTTATAACCCACTGCACCTTTGTTCTATAGAGATGTAACTGCTTTAAGGAGATGCAGATTAAAGAAAAACACTTCAGGGGAAACGAAATTAACATTCATTAAGGAAGAGAGCCAAAAAGTGTTAATAAGCCTCTTGGCCAGAAGATAATGTAAATCACCTGAGACCTTTTGTATACAAAAAATATACAGAAAGAGTCTGGGCTGCGAATGCTACATAATTTTGTATTACCCATTGATCTCTATGTATAATCAAAAGTATAAAAGGCCTTGAAGGACAATAGAAGGAGAGCCAGTCGCTGGACTGGTTTCCCCCGTGTCTCCTCTTTACTCTAATTTCAGGCTGAATTCCCATCTGGGGCGTGGAGGCTCACTACGTCTACTTACTTGCCCGGGCTTTTGAGATCGGTAAGATAGAGAGCCCAAGGCGAGGCACTCTCCGATATTCAAACGGGCGCCGGCGGCCTAACGTAGATGGTGCAAGCTCCTTGTCTGGAGCTTTATTGGTTTTCCATGTAACCCAAGTTAATCAGCCTCTTCTCTTCACTTAATTTTCTTACTACACTACTTCTTCCTAATTTAATCTTATATTAATAAATAAACAAGTTTTCCTCGCCGACTCCGTCCACCCTTCGAATTCCTGGATCCCGGCACTTCTACACAAACAAGTAATCAGAACTAAAGAGAAACATATTCTAGCCACAACTGGGAAATGTCCACCTTGAGCTATTTAGAGGTCAAAACCTTATTTTCAAGGAAGGAGGTTTTTAATGCAGGTATTGGAAAAGTAACTGGAGGAATACAGAAAAAGCCGACAATCATATAGAGACAAAAGAATTTGGGTTAACATATGTAAAATAGATAGCCAATGGGAGTTTGCTGTATCACCCCAGGGACTCAAACCTGGGCGTAACAACTGGGTTGGGGGGGATCGGGGAGGGAGCTCAAGAAAGAGGGGATATATGTATACCTATGGCTGATTCAAGTTGATGTTTGGCAGAAACCAACACAATTCTGTAAAGCAAGTACCCTTCAATTAATAAATAAATAAATTTAAGAACAGATAAAAAAGAAAGAATTTGGGCTAAGAGAGTAGCTCATTCAAAACCTCACCAGATGAAAGGAAGGAGACTTAGTTCTTTGCAATGTTTTAACTGAGGAGCCATTCACAGCAACAAGTAAAAGACGCACTTATTTTAGGTATGCAGCTTGATGAGTTTTTGCTTCTGTGTTTACCTGTGAAGTCATCACATAGATCAAGATCTGGAACCTTCCAGCATTATATATTCCTCTCCAAATTATCTTTGACTGTGTGGATCACACAAACTGTGGAATATTCTTAATGAGTTGGGAATAACAGACCACCTTAAACCCTGGGATTTCTTTGGAAGGAATGATGCTAAAGCTGAAACTCCAGTACTTTGGCCACCTCATGTGAAGAGTTGACTCACTGGAAAAGACTCTGATGCTGGGAGGGATTGGGGGCAGGAGAAGGGGACGACAGAGGATGAGATGGCTGGATGGCATCACTGACTTGATGGACGTGAGTCTGAGTGAACTCCAGGAGTTGGTGATGGACAGGGAGGCCTCGCGTGCTGCGATTCACGGGGTTGCAAAGAGTTGGACACGACTGAGCGACTGAACTGAACTGAACTACCTGCCTGCTAAGAAACCTGTATGCAGATCAAGAAGGAATACTCAGAACTGGACATGGAACAATGGACTGGTTCAAAATTAGGAAAGAAGTAAGTCAAGGCTGTATACTGTCACCTTGCTTATTTAACTTATATGCAGAGGACATCATAACGAAATGCCAGGCTCCATGAATCACAAGCTGGAATCAAGATTGCTGGGAGAAATATCAACAATCTCAGATATGCAGATGATGCCACCCTTATGGCAGAAAGTGAAGAGGAAGAGCCTCTTATTAAAGGTGAAAGAGAAGCCAGAAAAACCTGGCTTAAAACTCAACATTCAAAAAATGAAGATCATGGCATCCAGTCCCATCACTGCATGGAAAACAGATGGGGAAAACAGTGGAAACAGTGGGAGACTTTATTTTCATGGGCTTCAAAATCACTGTGGATGGTGACTTCAGCCACGAAATTAAAAGATCCTTGCTCCTTGGAAGAAAAGCTATGACAAACCTAGACAGCATATTAAAAAGCAAAGATGTTACTTTGCCGACAAATGTCAGTATAGTCAAAGTTATGGTTTTTCCAGTAGTCATGTACGGATGTGAGAGCTGGACTATAAAGAAGGCTGAACACCAAAGGATTGGTGCTTTTGAACTGTAGTGCTGGAGAAGACTCTTAAGAGTCCCTTGGACAGCAAGGAGATCAAACCAGTTAATCCTAAAGGAAATCAACCCTGAACGCCCACTGGATGGACTGATGCTGAAGCTGAAGCTCCAATACGTTGGCCACCTGATGCAATGAGCTGACTCATTGGAAAAAACCTTGATGCTGGGAAAGATTGAAGGCAGGAGAAGAGGGCGATAGAGGATAAGATGGTTGGATGGCCTCACCAATTCAATGGACACGAGTTTGAGCAAACTCCAGGAGATAGCAAAGGACAGGGAAGCTTGGCGTGCTGCATCCAAGGGGTCGCAAAGAGTCAGACAAGTGACTGAACAACAACAACAAAAACATGATTCTCTTAGTCTGCAATCTCCCTACTTCAAGGGAATCAACCACAATTGTGACCTCTGACATTCAACTTCCTTTTACCTGTTTTTGATGGTCATAAAAATTGTATCATCTCCTCATTCACCCTGTATGAGATTTTGATCAACACAATGCTTTGGAATTATTTTGTGTATCAGTAGTTTAATATTTATTTGTGGTATATGGTGTGGAGATAAATAAAAATTGAATTACTTATTCTCCTTTTGTTGGGAATTTTGTTGGTTTTTCCTACATGTGTTATTATGACTAAAGCTGCTATGAAGCTTCCTGTACAGGCTCTGTAGGCGCCTGCAGTCACATCTCTTGAATGCATAAGCAAGACCATAACTGAATGGCCTACCTTCAGCCCAACACTTACTACCTGACAATGTTCCAGCATCTCAGGCTATATTCTCATCAGCAATGTATGCCTTGGTAGTCACTCCACTTTCCCCAACTCTTTCCAACACTTTCCAGTACTCTGACTTTTCTTCTAATAGACAACTCTGCTTTGGTGTGCTGGTTTGCTCCGAGTTCAGCCCTCTTTGCCAGTCTGCAGAATCAGCACATGCTGGCTTTAATCTGCAGATGACTAAGCACCGTTAGTGTCTAATACTGGAGGGCTGAGTCCTGTTTCAATAGCTAACTGCACATTCAGATACTGTGTTCTTCTTTGACTTAGCTCATCCAGTGTTTTGACCACCTTGGTGGGCTGTATTTTTAAAATATCTGTTTCTTACTGTTCTGTTGGAATTTTCTAAATATGATGGAAATGAGACTTTGGACAGAAATGTTGACCACACTGCCTTGTAAGAGTCAGCTTAAAGCTGGGGGCTCTGAAACTCGGTTAGGCCATGAAGTTTGCTCTGGGTACAAAATTTGATGGAAATAATGCCTGGTTTCAGACTGGACTGCTTTCTCTTCAGTCTACTGCTGCCCCCAGAAAACAGGAAGTGCAGAAGTCAACTGCTCAACACAGGGACAGGCACGTGCACCCGATGTCCCTGGGCTCTCAGAGACCAGACAAAGCCGAGGGAGCCGCAGGCACCTGTGTGCAGAGGGAGGAGCCTGGTCGGAAGGCCAGGGCTGGGGGCCTCCTGCCTCCCCCTGGCTGACAGCTGGCAGGGCCAGGCACATAGGCACTCACAGGTCACATCTGAGTCCATGCTGTCTGAACCACATGCACATACATTGTGTGCTATTCCACAAAGTGACTAGTTCTGGCAGACCACACAGAATCCAGCCTCTAGCAGTGGAGGAAGTAAAAGGAGAGCAACACCAGACCGGAGATGACAGGTTTGCAGCAGTGCACCTGACTCACACGACCCAGCAGTCTCCTTCATTTGACATCAAGAATAACTCCAAAAATGGAATGCCATCTCTCGGTGTAAGGAGAAAAGAGTGTAAGTCATGTATTGTGTTCACATGTGCAAAGATGATATCACTGCATATACTATAGATCCATTATACAAAACTATAATTAATAATTAGCAAGGTAAAAATTACCATACTTTCAGGAGAAATAAAAACAGAATAGCTATTTCAAGGTACTTTAATAGACTAATGAAATTTCAGGGTCAAAGTACTATACCCAAATTGATTAGAGGGTCTTCACATATGAATTGTAAACCTCATCCCCTAAAGTAACTATGAACATAAAGAACATTCCCAGTTCTGAGCAAAAGCTACAAAATTCAGTGTTTCTGTTAATTTGAATAGGTACCCAAACCTAGAAGCTGACAGTAATTACACTGAATGGACAAACCATAGTGCTAATATTTACTATTTGGTGTATGTTACAATTTGGTCAAGTTAGTCTACATTCTAGCATTAATAAGCCCAAGAGGACATAACTAATTCCTGGAATTTCAAAGTGAACAGGAGGAGGTTCAACTATCCATGAGAGGCTACCGTTCTGCAGTATTCTTTCAAAAGCGTGGGTGTGCGTGCCAGATGTGTAAAGGCACAGAAACCGAGGCTGTCCACTTGGTACTGTGTTCAGGGCTGGTGCACATCAGTCTAGGTGAGGCCAACATCAGTTTCTTTTTCATGATGCCTTTTCTCTGGGCTAGAGCAGCCTCTATGGGGCTATCTTCTTAGAGCCATGATACATACTCCCTTGGCCCCTGGAGGGTTTCCCTGAGAAGCAGGTCGCGCCCTGCCCTGGGGGCTGCACTTCATGTCAGTGGATCTGGGGACTCATCTGACTCTCACACACTGGCTTTGCGATGCTGAGGGAACGCCAGCCTCTCTCAGGTTCATGCTTTTATTTGTACAATGAAATGAATATAGTTAGTAGTTTTGAGGCTCTGGCAATGGAAGACTTCATTCAAAATGAAAAACAAAGCACTTTTTCAGAAGCCCAAACCGTGAAACCAAATATGAGACTATTACCAACTAACTGCATGACTTTGTGTCTCCAATCTGGTCTCTATAATGAAGACTGAATTATATCTATAGTTCTGCTCATTGCCAGCAAATTGTGATCCGAAGATCATCTAAGCAGATAATAAACAAACACAAACAAAAATAGGATTTGGTAAGGAAGGAGTAGGAACCGCAGAAAACAGGATGGACTATGGACTCAGAAATTTAGATACCACCACTCTAATGGCAGGAAATGAAGAGAAACTAAGACAGTGAAGGAGGAGAGTGAAAAAGCTGGCTTAAAACTCAACATTCAAAAAACAAGATCATGGCATCTGGTCTCATCACTTCATGGGAAACAGAAGGGGAAACAGTGGAAACAGTGAGAGACTTTATTTTCCTGGGCTCCAAAATCACTGCAGACAGTGACACAGCCAAAAAATTCAAAGATGCTTGGCTCCTTGAAAGAAAAGCTATGATAAACCTAGACAGCATATTCAAAAGCAGAGATATCACTTTGCCTACAAAGGTCCATCTAGTCAAAACTATGGGTTTTCCAGTAGTTATGTGAGCGCTGGACCATAAAGAAGGCTAAGCACCAAAGAATTGATGCTTTTGCACTCTGGTGCTGGAGAAAACACTTGAGAGTCCCTTGGACTGCAAAGATATCAAACCAGTCAGTCCTAAAGGAAATCAACCCTGAATATTCATCAGAAGGACTGATACTGAAGCTGAAGCTCCAATACTTTGGACATTTGATGCAAAACTCAATGGAAAACAGACCCTGATGCTGGGAAAGATAGAGGAGAGAAGGAGAAGGGGGCAATGGAGGATGAGATGGTTGGATGGCATCACTGACTCAATGGACATGAGTTTGAGCAAAGTCCCGAAGATAGTGAAGGACAGGGAAGCCTGGAGTGCTGCAGTTCATGGGTCAGACTCGCAAAGAGTATGACATGACTGAGTGACTGAACAACAACAAAGGCTGGGGCAGGGCAAATGGAAATTATTCCAAGGGAAGAAGGGAAAGGAAAGTTGAAGAGTTATGGGAGCGAAGTTGGTCATTATTGCTGCAGGGATCCCAAGGCTGGAGAATGAGGAGGATAATGATTATGTGGATGATAATCATCATGATGGTTGATGAAGATGATGATGATGATGATGATTCAAGATCTGTTGGGGGATCTCCTCTGGATTTCTCAGGGTTCCTACAGAGTCTCAGTCTCCTAAGCAGTGGAGGGTTTCATGCTGCAGAGACAGGGAGAGCCTAAATTCAGTATCTCCAGGAACATGCTTCACACGCCACAAGGATCCACTCTGCAGCCATCTACTTCTGTAACAACAGAGCCATTGCTGCTTGTTTCTACCCAACATGACAAAACACTTCTTATTTCCATAAGACCCCCCACGGCTACATCCAGGGTGGACACCTGATATAACTCTGAGCAAGACTAAAAAAACCCAGAGATCTCCATGGGGATTGGGCATGCATTCCAAGTGTTCAGAAGGGATGACAATTTGGGTTGTAAACCTGGAAATCTTCAGCCTTCCTCTTGCAGAGGTCACCAAGGGTCCTTCCCATCCAGTCTTTGCAGAAACTCCTAGAAGCTGATGAGAACAGCCACCTTTTCTCTTTTAAGAGCAAAGGAAATGCATGTTCTGGGCCATTGCCTATAGAACAGGTCTGCTGGTTATGCAGGATTGCTGTTCAGGCAGCTCCCACGGGGTTGCCTGGGGAGTTCCAGACTCTAAATGTGAGGGGACTGACTTTACAATGTTAGTCTGGCTGTTGCTATAATTCCTAAAAGGTTGGCAGAGTGATCTCCATCTTAGAGATGAGGAAAGAATGGCTTCTAGTAAAGAACTGTTCTAATGCTCGCTGGCAGAGAAGAAGTCCACGCTCAGTTCTCATTTGAGAAAGAGTCCACGGAAACACTCTTAGAAACCTGATGTTTCAGCCCTTAGGGATAGGCTGACGCATAATAAAAGCAAAAGAAAAAAGAAAAGAAAACAAAGATACAAGTATGCAGACTTCCTGGTCTTGGGGAGCTGAGAAACCAGCCTGTGGCAGCTGTTTTACTTCCTGTCCCTCTTAGTGACATCATTATCATTATCACTTCATAAGGCCCTGGAACTTCTAAGGTCTTCCTAAAGTCTACATTCTACTTGTAGGCATGGCCTAAAGAATTCTGGAGAAATGACACAAGGTTCCTTTGTAAGGAAAACCATTTTAAGGTTGATGCTTTGAATAGACAAA
The DNA here is from genome assembly GCF_016772045.2 of Ovis aries. Taxonomy (NCBI): domain Eukaryota; kingdom Metazoa; phylum Chordata; class Mammalia; order Artiodactyla; family Bovidae; genus Ovis; species Ovis aries. Next base: position 2,162,638 of record NC_056079.1, on the reverse strand, counting down.
GCGTTTATTCAATAGTATTTCTAACAGATTTTTACTGTTGTATAGTATTAATTAAGGATGGATAAAATTTTAAAAACTCATCTGAGAACATAGGCATGCTTTTGTGCTAACTACTAATACTAGTATCTTCTTTTTATTTACAGATTATCCCCTATCATGTAACTTAAAACATAAGCTTTGTCTTGTGAAGAGTGCAGGCATAAAGTCTGGGTAGAAATTACACGGAAAAATAAAACTAACATTTTTAAAGAAGCCATTATTTTTCATTTGGAATTGTAAATTTGAAATCTTAGACTGAAAGCACCATTTTATTGAAGTTTCATAGAGAAGGAAAATGCCTATGTCATGTGGTGCTTGATGATTAGAAAGTTATTCAGAGTAAAGTGTTAGTTATGTGTTTACATTACATAACCACAATTTGTCAGAAAAGCATTTTCAATGAACAATACAATTATACTGTGGATGCAGGAATTTATATTTTTTTCTTCCTCAAAAGGTCTTTATTACTCAGGAAAAAAACGTCATTTCATAATGGACCACCAGGAAATAATGAAAATTTTGTAGGCTCATTTCATACATTTAGTACATTTTTAGTTTTATTAAAGATTGTCAAAACAACAGGTTGATTATGCCCAAAAGCATTTTTAAAAGAGTATTTACTATAATAAATACTATAATAGTTTATTTAGTATAGGGTATTTCAAATTTAAATTTGATATATGCAGTCTTGATAATTTGAATTGATTCATATGGTTTATTATACAGTATGTTTTATAAAGTCATATGGATAAAATCCAGAGTAAAATATTAACAGAAAAAAATTAAAAAAAACGTTTTTCCTTGCAAGGAAGAATTCTCAAAAAGCCTTCTTTCTGCTTCAAGATCACATGAAGAATACAAATGTGGTCTTGGATACAGAGCTGGTCATCACTAGCAGAGGTAACTATTCGCTTGGATCAGGACCAGTGTCAGACTCAGGCATACACAGTGTGACTCCAAACATTCTGTGGAATAAATACTGAACCACCTTCCTGACAAGATACAAATCACTGGGAGATGGGAATGAATTGATTGGTTTCAGGGAATGAGTTGGTTTAGCTCTAATGCTCTATTCTGGTACAGGTTTAAGCTCATCATGCCACTAATGACCTTGGCAACATTCTGAGGGCTTTGTTGTTTCACACAGAAATTCCAGAACTGAATCAAGACTTTGTGATGTTTGCTAAGGCTAATTTTGTCAAACACTAACTATTGACATATGTGGGGAAACAGAAAATTAAGTAAGTCTGCTGTTATAATGAACGATAGTATTTATGGAACCATCTCGTTACATACAGAGGATGTGTATTTAAAATGTCAATGCAAAGCAGAATGAATTAATTTTAATACTGAACCAAAATCAACTTGTCTTCTCAGGCATGTTTAACACTTAGGTACTTTGAAAAGAAGCTAAATTTATGATGGTAAAAAATGGAAATGGTCTTTGTATATCATTAATTTTTAATAATGGTCATTTTTGCTAGTACAATTTGTAATAAATGCTATTTCATTTTTAAAGTTTTTCAAAATTTTCTTAGAAATAAATGTTGTTAGCCAGTTTATGTTAACTATAACCATCCAGAAATAAAGCATAAAAAATTAGCAGGGTAATCTTGCAGTTTTAGACAAAATCTTTTCACCATCTGAAAAACGAGAAAGTAGACTAGGGTGGCCTAGTCAGCTAGGGGCCTGGTGTGGGCCCATAATTCTCATTCTGTTCAAATCACAGGGTATAAGTCTACACACCACTCACAGCTGTGACTATTGATAACTTCTGATTCATTATATATATGACTATTTTCCTAAATAATCTTAGATGACTTTTAGATACACTAAGAAAATGAAGTATTTTAATTACTTACAAGTGTAATTTTTCAGCCATACAAGGAGGATAAGAATCCTAAGCTGAATTCTTAAAATATGAAAATGTAATCAAAGTTTGTAAGGGCCCAAACCATGCTGTGGAATTGTAGATTTATCCTAGGCCATCACAGCTAGGGCTTCCCTGGTGCCTCAGACGGTAAAGCATCTGCCAGCAATGCAGGAGACACAGGTTCCAACCCTGGGTAGGGAAGATCCTCTGGAGGAGGAAATGGCTACTCACCCCAGTGTTCTTGGCTGGCTAGACAGCATGGGGCTTTCTTTTGCGTGTGTGTCTGACAAATGCAGAGTTAGATTTTGTTCTCTGTAATTCATATTGGTTACTATGGGGAAATATATAAAGTGGGAATTCATAAAACATGGGATTAAAAATAATATTTTGAACCAAGAGGGTCTATACAGAGAGTCACTGGCTTGTCGGTTTTTGCTCTGAAAAACAGTTGGTAGCTATTGATTCTGTCTGTCAAAACACAAGAAAATTGATTGTATGTTAAAAACAGTATTCTCTTCAGAAACCACAAGATTCTGAGTGACGACTCAACAGGAATCCTAATGAAGAGCTGTAATCCCACTGCTGTTTATTTCCATACAGTATGTCACATTGTAAAAGTGGTTTTGACTCATTATTTAATATCACAATAACTTTATTACTTGGATAGAACTCTAAAGTGCTTTCCAGACTTTTTTTTAATCAGTAGTACTACGGCTTGAATGTGGTTTCATACAGAAACTGACATCTGAGCTGACACATAAAAAGTGGGTCACTCTGGCACCCGGAGGGCCCGGTCCAGCATCATAACAGGACGAGTCAGCAGGGCGGTTCCCCTTTCAGGCCCCAGCAGGATGCCACCGTCAGAAGCAGAACAGTGCCCAAGCAGACCCCACCCCTGGCTTGAATCCAGAGGGGCACTTGGGCTGTGATCTTTATTTTGGTTTTTCTAGCCAGTGTCTTCTTGAGACCTTTTATTGATTCCTGCCAAAGACGATCACACTGTTCACAGGAGGAAATTTAATAAGAGAACTGTGGGAATAGAAGCCCACAACACATGCACGTGTTTCTGAACGTGCTGATGCCAGACCGCAAAGCCGTGAAATTTGGTATCTTCCAACCACATGACAAATCAGACCAAAGCTGCGCTTATAAAGATATATTTATGTGATGGTAGTATTCCAGAAAATGACAAGAGAATCCAGACTGCAGGTCAGGTCTACAACACAGGTACATCTTTCCTTATCCTATGAAGGAAGGAGCTGGAGAGGTGGTACCCAGGTGCAAATCAGGCTACTGGTGCCACAAGCTGCCTCTTAATTATGGCTGCACATGAGGCCTACCACTTCCAGGCCTCAATTTTAGAGCAGGCACGGGCAGTCCTCAAGGTAATTTAAATCAATTCACTAATATTTAAACCAGCATACCATGCTACCTCCCCACCCCAATGCCAGGGCTGCTGCTTCTTTCCAGCATTTCCTGAGTACGCAACTCCATGGCCGCACCTTTTCCTAAGGGAAGGATCGGTGCCGGTGGTGATGGGGGAGAAAATGAAGAAGGGCCATCTTTCCTCAGGACTTAGTTACCTTCCTCGTGTTTGAAAGAAAACCACCACCAGATGTCATATAACTGAAAAATTATGGACCAAACTGAATTTTCAGAAACACGAGCTTTACGTTTTACAAAATCCATCAGTTAAAATTCTCATATTGATTTCTCCTTTTCCCGTTTTCACAGCAGCTTGAAGAGCACATGGAGAGTGACAGAGGAAACATTTATTTTTTTATTACTTTCAACCTAAAAATAATGTGTATTTTTCTAAAACAAGGAACAGTATCTCATCCTGGGAATCATAGTTTACTGGGGACTCAAGGAAAACACTATTCTTTGGAAACAGAATGTATTCAAGTTAGCTCCTCTGAAATGATATTAGAAGCTATATTTCTCATACAATTGTGTATCTTCCTTGATATTAGCCCTGGGTTTAATAATTTCCTGACCTTAGCTACATATCATTACTAAGTTTACCTGTGGGCTTGTATTTCTGATTTTGCTACTAGTTTTTGCTTATAAAACTTGCAGTGAGAAGAACACTTTTTCTTTCTTTAAAAGAGTCATTTATACTTTTAATGTTTCTCCAGAAACATAGGAAGGAGGAAATAGCCAAACAATAAAATATTATTTTTGGAAGCACGCCTCTCCAGATTTATAGTTATAGTAGTTATATAGTGATAATCATCAAACAGTTTAATCTTGTCCTAAAATGGCTCCAAAAATAATTAAGAGAATATATTCATAGTAGGTCTCAAATCTCTTTTCTCTATTCATTTACTTCTATGAAACACTGGCCTTTTGAAAGAAATTATTGTTGGGGGTTAAAGAGCATATCATGTTGCTAGCATTTAACACAGTAAATATTTGACTTAAATAAAAGTAATTGAACCTAGGGTGATCTCCAATCATTATAAAATAATGTTTCTGGTTCCTCTTAACTTCAGGAGTGTTACTGACTTTCCTAAGGACAAACCATGGATGCAGGTGATACAGATTTGACCTATAAACATGGCCCCACATCAAGGAAAGATAAAGGCAAACAAGCCTCATGCTACTGAAACAACTTTCTAGTTCTGGGATAATATTTTATGAGCTTATATAATCAATTCTTTTTCCATAATTCTATTTTTCTTTTAACTAGATCCCTATTTAGACTACATCTACTTCTGCTTCATTGACTACTCTAAAGCCTTTGGCTATGTGGATCACAACAAACTGTGGAATATTCTTAGAGAGGTGGGAATACCAGATCACCTTACCTCCCTCCTGAGAAACCTGTATGCAAGTCAAGAAGCAACAGTTAGAATTGGACATGGAACAATGGACTGATTCAAAATTGGGAAAGGAATGTATCAAGGCTGTATATTGTCACCCTGCATATTTAACTTTTATGCAGAATACATCATACGAAATGCTGGGCTGGATGAAGCACAAGCTGGCATCAAGATTGCAAGGAGAAATATCAATAACCTCAGATATGCAGATAACACCACCCTTATGGCAGAACGTGAAGAGGAACTAAAGAGCCTCTTGATGAAAGTGAAAGAGGAGAGTTAAAAAGCTGGCTTAAAACTCAACATTCAAAAAATGAAGATCACGGCATCTGGCCACATCACTTCATGGCAAATAGATGGGGAAACAACCAAAACAGTGACAGACTTTATTTTTCTGGGCTCCAGACACGAAATTAAAAGATGCTTGCTCCCTGAAAGAAAAGCTGTGACAAACTTAGACAGCATATTCAAAAACAGAGACATCACTTTGCCCACAAAGGTCCATCTAGTTAAAGCTATGGTTTTCCCAGTGGCCACATACAGATGTGACAGTTGGACCATAAAGAAGGCTGCGCACTGAAGAATCGATGCTTTTGAACTGTGGTGTTGGAGAAGACTCTTGAGAGTCCCTTGGACTGCAAGGAGATCCAACCAGTCAATCTAAAGGAAATCAACCTTGAATATTCACTGGCAGGACGGATATTGAAGCTCCAATATATTGGCCACCTGATGCAAAGAGCCTACTCACTGGAAAAGACCATGATGCTGGGAAAGACTGAAGGCAGGAGGAGAAGGGGACAACAGAGGATAAGATGGTTGGATGGTATCACGCTTCAGCAGACATAAATTTGAGCACACTCCAGGAGATGGTGAAGGATAGGGAAAACTGACGTGATGCAGCCCATGGGGGTCACAAAAATCAAACATGACTGAGCAACTGAACAACTGTTTCAACTTAGACAAAGGGAGCAATCCAATTGCTTAATTATCAGCAATTAAACTAGTTTCTTAAAAAAAATCCTGGAAAAGTTTCATATGTTTTGAAATTATAAAAATATGCTTCTAAATATTCCAGTTATCAAACATACATAGTTGACTACAGAAAATATTTTCAACTGAAAGATGACAAATGGAATCTAACATCTTCCTAGGCTGAGGAGGACCTTCTGAGACTTCGATAGCAAATACCAGTGGCGACCGTCAGAACCAGCTCACCCGAAAGCGGTGATGGTGAGAAGGCCCACTGTCACCAGTTGTCCTCAAAACCAAGCTGCAGTTTCTGGCCAGTGCAGAGATGTGCTGCTGAGAGAGGGAGAAGAAGACCGTCGCCCTCAGGTTACGTGAGTGTGGAAAATGTAAGGAACGGAAACCAAGAGGACTTCATGCGGTGGCACAGTAGGACTCCCACGCATAACACAACAGTATGAAATCATGTGTGTTTAGGGTATAATGCTACAGCAAGCAGGCCGTGTATCAGACACACGGAATCCAGGAGGGCACCTCCAACCACTTCCTGTGTTTTCTGTGAAACACGCAAATGTCCATCCAGACTGGGGTTCAGGTAGACCACAAAGGACCCTGAGTTGATGATTTCAAATTCACCCCCACTTTAGTTACAATACCCATGTTTTCATACTTTCCTTTTAGGTTTCATAACCGAATCTCGAAACCGAAACCGATTCACAAACAGAATCTCTACTTGTATCGTGAGGTTACTGCAATCATATCCTGTGACCCTGCATTTCCCTCCTGGAGAAACTAGTACATGTGTGACTATACATGCGCGTATATGGTATGCATTTGAGGGCACCAGGTTACATGTGCAAGGATGTCTTTACCTGAATCATTTCTGAACACACTGGAAGGAATCAAAACGCCTGTCAACAGAAGAACGGACACGTTAACTGTGACACTGTCCCACAGCAGTGAGCTGAGGGACTGTAACAGTGTGTAACTAAGGAAGCAGCTGGACGTGTGTCACACCTCCTATCCCCTCCATCCACACATGCTCTCTTGGTAACGCCCTCGGACCCACAGTTTTGCACATGATCCGCTGATCACATCCAAAAGCGTATTTCTAGTGCGCACTTTTCAATTTCACATGGTCATGAGCCATTTTCTTAGAAAGAAAATGTAAGATTACACTTAAACTTGGCAGATTACATTGAAGTGACACAGTCACAGACAACCTATATTCAAATCTATTGTAGAAAATGTCTGTTTTCAAGTAGCTAAAACACCAGTAAACCACTTTCAGCTCTCATCTACTTCTCATTTGACAATTCTTTTGTGTGTTTCTATGCTTAAACTTTTATGTTATCTACTCCTTTATGCTGCAAAAAAATTTAAAAATGATAATGATATGTGTGATAATTTTAGTCAAAATAGCATTCTTAAAAAAAAGAGTGGATGTAAAATAACTGACCTTTGATACAGTGTTTTGCGAAAACACAATTTTTCAGCAGATGGGACTGAAGTTACAAATACGAAGAGAACATGAAGGAAACCAGTTGGAAAGGAACATAGACTTAAACCCTATGTAAATAAAGCATGGAATTTCACTGTGATGTAGAGAAAGGGAAAATGGTATCCCCATTGCTTTTGAAATACACACTGTAAACTAAGGAGATAAATACCAGTGGAACTGGAAGCTATGAAACACAGCAACATATACACCCTGCGGAAACGGACAGCACGTCCTGCCACCTACATTATCTCACAGGTAATGCAACACTGCTACAAATAACCATCAGTACACAGATGACTTCACGTACCTGAGAGTGTGGGCTGGGTCTCGTGACACCCTTTGGAAAGGTTTTCTGGGGCCATGCTGAGTTTCTTCTCTTGTCTTTATTTAGAAACATTACAACATTTGCTGAGGTTTTTCTTCCCTGTTATCTTAACATCAAAAACTAGGGTTTTCTATCCTTTTTAATTTATGTTTCTTAAAACTTCTATAGTGTCCTACAACCAGAGAGGTTATCAAGAAAAGCAACTGATACCTCAGAAGCATTTTAGTCGTTAAGGTCATTTAACCACTTCGAGCCTGATAATCCCTATCACCTCATCAGTAAGAGGAGTTAATACAAAACTGGAATACCATATTGGTGATGAATGTGACAATGTGCAAAAATATTTTGTGGGTTCTCAAATATCAGGCTTCCCTGGCAGCTCAGACGGTAAAGAACTTTCACTAAAAAGTGAAAGTGCTGGTCATTCAGTCATGTCCGACTTTTTGTGACCCCACGGACTGCAGCCGCCAGGCTCCTCTGTCCATGGAATTCCCCAAGCAAGAATACTGGCATGGGTTGCCATTCCCTTCTCCAAGAGATCTTGACCCAGAGATTGAATCCAGGTCTCCTGCATTGCAGGCAGGTTCTTTACTGTCTGAGCTGCCAGGGAAGCCTGATATTTGAGAACCCACAAAACATTTTTGCACATTGTCACATTCATCACCAATATGATGTTCCAGTTTTCTATTATTAACTCCTTTTACTGATGAGGTGATAGGGATTATCAGGCTCGAAGTGGTTAAGTGACCTTAACAACTAAAATTACATTAAAAATCAAAGATGATGCAGTCCAGGCCCATTTGCTTAAGGTCACTGAATACGTCCTCAAGTTTTGGTTTGATAAAAGAACGTCACTTCACCACTCTATTCATTTCAAATACACTTTACTGTTTATATTCTTCTAACATGACTTCTGTCTCTTACTTGCAAACTGGCACCTAATATGAGCATCTGACTCATCCTCTCCCACTACCTGTCCACCATCCCATAGTGGAGAGACATTTCACATAACAAATGGAAAAGGTAAATGCTGTTTCATTTGTTAAGAGAACACGGTGTCCTTCCAAGTTCTATTTAGAAGTGTATTCCCTTCAGAACTTTTTTATTGTTGTTCACTTCCATACACAAGTGAAGTAAGACAAGTCTTTCCATGAACCTGAAGAAATACAACTCGGGCAACTTACACTTTTCTCTAGAAGAGAATCCCCTGTCCATGTGGGATCTCCCACAAGCCACAGATCATCTGAAACAGGCACCTGAGGCAGCAGATTCAGGGGAAATGTACCTGGGAATTGATGAGCACTATCTCTCCTTCTGAAAATACTGCTCTGCACGATTCGTCGACAACTCAGGGCCACTAAAGTTATCTGAGCAGGAAGAGGAACTAAGTGTATTTCAGAGACGATGCATGGACCAGCGTCCACCCTGGCACTGAGCAGCATGCTGAGAGAGCCTGCCTCCTCCAGCTCAGCATCTGCCTGCCGGTTCCCCCAGCTTGGTAGGGGCTGCTCCTACTACCAAAACAGGGACACGCTGAGATTTGCCAGGTGTATTCTTCCTTCACACGGAAGAGCCTCACTTAAAACTCACTACCCTGCTCCATCACCAGCGCCCACGAGCCTCTTGTGACCTCTTTTCCAGCCCCATCTTGGGCAGTTGTTAATTCTGTGTTGCTCTCCTCTGGGCATAGACACTGACATCAGGTTCCGTCTTCCTGATGTCTCTAGATTCTTGATGCATCGTGGTAAACTCCATCCCGGCCTTGGCTTCACTTGAACAAAACCCCAGGTTCTCTTTCTGACCCCAGCCATCCATCTCATCTGGCCACATGGCACCACACTGTCCGTCTCAGTACACGCACAGCCCGTCCAAGCAGTCCTGTGCCCTGAGACCTTCTCACTCCCCGCTCTCCTCTGTGCTCTGCCTTCTTTCTGTCGCCTTCTTCAAGGACTGATCCTGGACAACACTGTCTTCTTCATGAAGCCATGTGGTAGAGAGCCACAGCCCCAGCGCGCGTTTGAGAAATGTAGAGCTAGTCTCTCAGTGCCAACAGAGGGGCTTGCGGCCCAGACTCGTGCCAGCGGGCATGCAACCGGCCTCCGGGGTGGGCCTGACCCTCCAGCTGCAGTTCTGAAGGCAGGGTCCCTGGCGGGGTGGGGCTGGGGGGGCGGCTGTTCTCCTGTTATCTCCCCTCCTAGCCTCCCCTCGACCTCCACCTGCCATACTGCCCTCTGCACCTTCAGTGCTATCACACCTGTCTCCATGGCAAACGCTGGCTCATCACAGAGGTCCCGGTGTCAAACAGGAAAACCAAGCCCATCTCCCTCACAGTCACATGGTACTTGGGAATTTCCTTTCTTTATTTTTTCCATTAAAATCCATTTAGCTCTTTCCAGGACTTCTAAACCTTTTGGTTTTTTTTTTTTTGTTTTTTTTTTTTTACAATTTCCATTCAGATTAGGAAGTATAAAATAAATCAGCTCAGAGAAAATAAATTTCAGCTTTTGCTGAGATGGTAGCTGTAGACCATGAAGAAGCTCTAAGCAGGCACAGCTCCCATATGGGTTGATATGAGGGCTTCACATCAACATAATCCCACTGGGGCAAACTAAATGGTTAGATTGAAGGTTTTATGTGAAAAGTCCCAAGTGGCATTTTCAATAGAGGCAACTATTATTTGAGAACACTGTTTTAATTCTTACTTTCAGTTTTTACTCGCTTTTTAAAAACTAGTTCAAATTTTTAGGCACATGGGTGCCTCACTGAGAGTTCTGTGGGGGAAGATGTGTGCACGCCCTAGGCCCACTCCTACCAGGGCAGCTCCTGCTCAAAGTTTGAAGGCACCATGGGAGACAGGAGGGGCCACGGCGTGCACATAGGGCAGGAGTGCTCAGGTTCTCTCTCACTGCCGGAGACCGCAGGACCAGCTCACCAGACCAGGCTCTGGCAGCACAAGCACATGATGATACTGAAATGCCTGCTGCTGAACTCGAGACAGGAGAGCACGTGCCTCCTCCATCCTGATTAGGCAAGACATGCGGTGTCAAGCGACCACCGCGGCCTGTCTATGTAATTATCACCAGTTATGATCAGAGAGGAGTTTTCCTTGATCCCAAGAGGCTTGTGTGAAATGCAAAAAAAAAAAAAAAAAAAATCTTACAAAAAGGTTGCTATATTCACTATTAGGAGGTTTCCTCCCAGTGCTGCTGCTGCTAAGTCGCTTCAGTCGTGTCCAACTCTGTGCGACCCCATAGACGGCAGCCCGCTAGGCTCCCCCGTCCCTGGGATTCTCCAGGCAAGAACACTGGAGTGGGTTGCCATTTCCTTCTCCAATGCATGAAAGTGAAAAGTGGAAGTGAAGTTGCTCAGTCGTGTTCGACCCTCAGCGACCCCATGGACTGCAGTCTTCTAGGCTCCTCCGTGAATGGGATTTTCCAGGCAAGAGTACTGGAGTGGGGTGCCATTGCCTTCTCCCAGTGCAGAACCACTCAAATTGCTAAACTCTCAGATGTAAAGGAGGTATCAAGGCAGGCTTTCAGCATTAAGAGGAAAGGGATTTATAGGCACATAGATAACAAGGTGTTTTTCTGAAAACATGGCCACTTGGAATTCTATCCCACTTCAATTGCTGTGCAACCTGAAAGGATCATTCAGAATTTTAAATTATTTTTCTACATGAAATACATTCAAACTGATGTGGCCCATTTTACTGCCTCAGAGTCATTAAAAAAATTTTTTTTTCATCTCTACTGCTATTTCCCTAAGTTTCTTTTGTAATAAATAGAATCATCTAATGTAATCATGACAAAAGGTTGCATAACTGGATATCAAAACACATTGAAACCAATGCCATTTGGAGCCAAACAGTCAAAATCCTAATAAGAATATTCACATTAGAAGCCACATACCCCAATATTTCACTGGGACATCTGCCCTCGGGATGCCATGCTCCACATTTCCTGAGTCAGAAGACTTTTCTCCTCTCCCCGACAGAGCTGTGAACCATGAAACTGCGCCTTTGACACTGGCTGAGAGGTCACAGCTCCCTTCTCTGTTCACTACTATGAAGTTTTATTCCATTTATGATTATTTGAACACCAGCAGATCAGGTACTGAGGTTAAAGTGAGATGAAATTCCATGTTCTAGATGCTTCCTCACGTCTCATCTGTCCTGTTAAAGGAAATTCTGTTCCATCTGGTGTCCACCATTTTCAAGGAAAATGGGATCACCACAACCCAGAATGGCAGCCCACTTCTGTTTCCACTTCGATTTCATTCCATTTTCTGACCATTTTCTAGTTGTAGAGACAACAGCCTCTGGGCCGAGAGAGAGGCTAATAGAGTAGTTTTACTTGCAGGGCCCTGACATCCATTTGAAAGAGATTGGTGCATGGAACTAAAGTAGACCTGGTTTCAGCCCTTTTCCATGGGGTTTTTGGGGAAAGTTCTATTCTGTATTTATGTTCCTCAATGTTATAGCTAGAACCAGCTCCCACAGAAACTCCTCTCTCTCTCTCTCTCGTGCATTATAAAATGTGGCTGGGAGTGGAATATCCCTAGATGTGGGAGGAATGCATGACAGTGCTGTGTGCGTCTAGAGATGGGACCTCTAGTTTTGCTATGGGTTGGGGGTAGGTTGGATAAAGCCACATGAAATGGTGTCAGGTAAAACAAGCGGTTTTGACTAATTTTATTTGAAGAATCACTGAATCATGTGAATCCTGGCAGAAGAAATCGTACCTTGACAGATCTCCAGGTTCCCTTAACAAGCTCGGCCAGATACAGTCATTCAGCACAAAGAGAAAGAGGAATTTATGTTTGTTGAGCATAAGGCACTTAAAAATTTCATACTCAACATGGATCAGGGTATCTGCATTATACAAACAACTAGGCTAGAGAAAGTCCCAGTCTTTTGCAACACCTTGAAATCCCAACAGTTTCCACACCCCTCCAGCAAGCCCTCTGCACTGTGCCATGCACTCAATTTCAGATTTTTGATGAGAAATAGCAATATAAATCGGAGAAGGCAATGGCACCCCACTCCAGTATTCTTGCCTGGAAAATCCCATGGATGGAGGAGCCTGGTAGACTGCAGTCCATGGGGTCACTATGAGTCGGACACGACTGAGCGACTTCACTTTCACTTTTCAGTTTCATGCATTGGAGAAGGAAATGGCAACCCACTCCAGTGTTGTTGCCTGGAGAATCCCAGGGATGGGGGAGCCTGGCAGGCTGCCGTCTATGGGATCGCATAGAGTCGGACACGACTGAAGTGACTTAGCAGCGGCAGCATCAATATAAATAAAATAAATGTGCCTTATTAATGAAAATATAACCTGCACTTAAAAATATAATCAGGTTTGAATATTAAAGCAGTTGTTTGGATTCTGTTTCATTTGCAAGCTGCTTGGTAAGAACTTGGATGAAAAATCCAGTGGGAAGAAAAATATTTAACTGCAAATATTTTTTTTTCTTTTTTTAATTTTTATTTTTGCTTTATTTTACAATACTGTATTGGTTTTGCCATACATTGACATGAATCCACCACGGGTGTGCATGCGTTCCCAAACATGAACCCCCTCCCACCTCCCTCCCCATAACATCTCTCTGGGTCATCGCCGTGCACCAGCCCCAAGCATGCTGTATCCTGTGTCGGACATAGACTGGCGATTATATTTTTCATTTCAAAATTAAGATAAACATGTTGTGGTTAAAAGGCAAACAGTAGGAATGGTTATAGGATGATAGGGAAGTGTATTCTTTGGGGCCGCTTGTCTCCACACTGAGAGACAGTGTTATCAACACCTGGACGAGTGAGTCACACGGAGCATCTCTAAACATGGGCCGCTTGGAGCCTCCTGCTAATCGCCACCTAAAAAACTGAATTAAGTATTTAAAACGCTGATGTCTTAACTAGGAAATATGATATAAAAAGCAAGTTTAAAATATACAAGCAGGATGTCAACAAATGTTAACAGAATGAGGGATAGTCTAAAAAAAAAAAGGCTGACTTGATGTCTTCAGCAAGTTTAGACATTAAGCACCAGTGCCTGTGTATGGGAGACACAGCCCCAAGCAAAATACGTGATCCTTGTTGGGAGCCTGACTTCAACCAACCAATAATTTTAAACTGTCTTTGCCAGAGACAGAAACAGGAGGGTGCATGCGTGAGTGTTCATCCACTCAGTCGTGTCTGACTCTGCGACACCAGGGACTGTAGCCCACCAGATTCTTCTGTCCATGGGATTCTCCAGGCAAGAATACTAGAGAGGACTGCCATGCCCTCCTCAAGGGCATCTTCCTGACCCAGGGATTGAACCTGAGTCTCCTACATTGCAGGCAGATTCTTTATTGCTGAGCCACTGAGGAAGCCCATTAATTGTAAATAAAATGAAAGAATTATTTTCCATTATCACCTAGAGATTCTGTTAAAATTTCCTCTAATTTAGCTTTTTATTTTAATGTCCTTTCTCATTAAAATTCTCAATAGCAAACTAGGTACAAGATGTAAATAAAAACAAACTCAGGAGAAAGTTTTTTGTGGAATTTTATACTGATTCTAGTAAACGATTTTGAAGGCTAAAAAGCAATTTGCTATAAAAAATGGTTGTGACTAAATGCGGATTTTTTCCTTCATTCAAATTCTGCATCATATAAATGTTTATTCATGAAAATCAGTTATAACAACATTTTGTAAGAAATAGCAATGAAATTTCCCTTTGTTTCATAGGTACAGAGCTCTTCATTACCTTAAAATATAAAACTGGTTAAAAAAAAAAAACCAGAAGTACTTTACATCTGAATGTGAAATTTTTAAGAATTTATTAAAATAAATTAACACTTTAAAATGATAATTTTACAGCTTAACCTAGTATAATGTGCACTTAAGCTTTACTCAATTTAATACGCACGACTCATTTTCATACTTATAGATGTAAAGTACTCCTGTTTAATTAGAAGCATTTTATTCTCCTAACAATTGGTACTTGCCTTATTGTGAAGGAGATTCATTTATTATGAAAGAAAATTCACATAAATTTTAATAGGACTATAGCTTTTGCATTATCTTAAGTCCAAATCTATTATTTAAAAATTTTTAAAAAGATTTTTCCTGTGTGGTATGTAGGAAAGTAACATAGTTCTATGTTTGGAATCCATTTTGCATAATGAAGACTCTGTGGGAATTATTTATCACAGGCAGATTTTTTTAAAATCAATGTATTTTGTTCAAAGTTCTTATTTATTTGTGAACCCAAATGAAATTCTTGCTTCTTTAGTATGAACCTAAATCTTCCATTTAAATTCTGCAGATTTATGTAGGAAAAGGAGTACATCAAGGCTGTATATTGTCACCCTGCTTATTTAACTTATATGCAGAGTACATCATGAGAAACGCTGGGCTAGAAGAAACACAAGCTGGAATCAAGATTGCCGAATAACCTCGGATATGCAGATGACACCACCCTTATGGCAGAACAAAATGAAGAGGAGCTAAAAGGCCTCTTGATGAAAGTGAAAGAAGAGAGCGAAAAAGTTGGCTTAAAGCTCAACATTTAGAAAACGAAGATCATGGCATCTGGTCCCATCACTTCATGGGAAATAGATGGGGAAACAGTGGAAACAGCGTCAGTTTATTTTTGGGGGCTCCAAAATCACTGCAGATGGTGACTGCAGCCATGAAATTAAAAGATGCTTACTCCTTGGAAGAAAAGTTATGAACAACCTAGATAGTATATTCAAAAGCAGAGATATTACTTTGCCGACTAAGGTCTGTCTAGTCAAGGCTATGGTTTTTCCTGTGGGCATGTATGGATGTGACAGTTGGACTGTGAAGAAGGCTGAGCACCGAAGAATTGATGCTTTTGAACTGTGGTGTTGGAGAAGACTCTTGAGAGTCCCTTGGACTGCAAGGAGATCCAACCAATCTATTCTGAAGGAGATCAGCCCTGGGATTTCTTTGGAAGGAATGATGCTAAAGCTGAAACTCAAGTACTTTGGACACCTCATTGAAGAGTTGACTCATTGGAAAAAACTCTGATGCTGGGAGGGATTGGGGGCAGGAGGAGAAGGGGACAACCGAGGATGAGATGGCTGGATGGCATCACGGACTCGATGGATGTGAGTCTGAGTGAAATCCGGGAGATGGTGATAAACAGGGAGGCCTGGCGTGCTGCAATTCATGGGGTCGCAAAGAGTCAGACACGACTGAGCGACTGAACTGAACTGAGGTAGTCAACAGCTACTAAATAGTTAGGGATTGCTGATGATAAAGAACTAAGCCATCTTGATTAACTGTCATATCAATCATTACCCCACTTTTATCAGATATTAAAAAAGTAACTGATTTCAAATTTCGGCATTAAAAAATGTATAGTTCACTTCAAGAAAAGGAAAGGTATGTATTTAACCATCTAGGCATTCATACACTAATTCTATATCTATTATTCACCCGTATTCCTATGATAAGATATACAAAAACAAACAAGCTTCCCTCTTTCCCTTATCTTCGGTCTTTAACTACTTTTTCTAAATTCCAGAGATAAAGTCAGTTCCTGTAGTCTTAGAAAAGTTGCAAACTCTTATATCTGTATTTTTGTTCTCACTGCTTTGGGTTTCTGTGTTTTTCAGTTAATGTTTTGTGAAGGTCTGTCTCTTATCCATCAAAGCTGGTATCTATGTCACTATTTTGAAGACTCACCCAATCTACTTTTTAAAATGGGTGTGTTTTGTCTCAAAATATTTAGAGGAATTTGGTCTGAAACATCCTGCTCACCAATGTATAGCTTGGTGTTAGAACCACTTATGCATGAGTTTCTTACCTTCTTGATAATAAATGACTAACAAGAGACTGTCTTACATATGCATTTGATGTCAAGTACATAGTTGCTTTTTAAAAAAGAGAAAATAGTGAAGAAATATGCTTCTCCATTATAAGTGGAGCCAACAGTATGACCGTCACATACTAAGAGACACTGAGATGTTTTCCAAATTATCAAATAATGATTCATGTGATTCTTCGTAGTTTTAACAAAATGAATGTTGTGGCATTATGCTTAAAAACCCATTAAGTTTTAAACTATTATAAGTAATAGTTTATAGAACTATTACTAAAAGTTAAATTTATTAAATTCCAATTATATTGATATGTCTTGTTAACATAGAAAATTTTTACTAAATGTGGTTAGAGCATTGCTTTTCATGAAAACTGTATTTTAAAGATCAAGTAATCTGTGTGGCAGGCGACTTTCGGGTAACCAGAGTTTACCTCACAAATGCACTCTGCTGTGTGAAAGCTAATGAACAAATACAGTGAGAAATGCTGGAACGCCGACCTGTCCAGATAGCTTGATTCCGTGTGAGAAGTCTGCACCAGTGTCCACTCCAAATCTGAGAAAACAGAGTAAGCGCTGCCTCCACCAGTCAGCCGGATTTCTGTCTCTATGGTAATGTGACACAAGCTTATTTTCTCAGTTGATGTGAAGTGACGGGCAATTAGCTCCCATCATTTATTCTGGGGATGGCAGGCTGTGATTCTAGAAGCAGTGGATGATGACTGAAGGGTTAACTTGTGCTCAACCAGGAACATAGCATTTTCATACTGTTCAGGGGGTTCTCAAGGAAGAACTCCAGGAGATGATGAAGTACAAGGAAGCCTGGCATACTGCGGTTCATGAGGTCACAAAGAGTTGGACGCAACTAAGCGACTGAACAACAACAAAGAACAGAGCATCACGTGGCATTAGGTTCCACAGACAGCAGCTGGCCTCATCAGCACGGGCTCTCATCACGCAGGCACCAGTGGGGCCCAGTGGGGACGGCACAGGCATGCATGGGCGTGCATGTCAGCCATAGCAGGTGCAGAGAATGTGGCATGTCTTGGTCTGGTTTTCAAGAGCAGTAAGTCCTAGAAAGAAACTGGCCTTTCTAAAGGGGACAACATCTCTCTTTTTGTTGAAAAATATAAAATATAAATTATAGTTTCTATAGCTACTCTGAGAATATTGATTAGGAAGCTCTTTTTCAAAAAATTACCTTTCACTATAAAACGGCAACAGTGACATCCAGTGTTTAGCAGAACTAACAGCAGGTTGTCCCCAAGGACAATGACAGATTCTAGCAATTTAACTTATATGAAGGTGCCTGCACTTCCTTTTCTATAGGAAAACGGGCACATGGGAACATGCTAACTGCTCACCATGGCTCCCCGGCCGGGCTGACGGTCACACCGCCCACAGGCAGGCATGCAGGTGGTGCTGGTCCAGTGGTGTTCTACCCTGAGAACGTGGGCTGTCATCCACTGATGATGGCGTCTGCTGAATCCAGGGCACATTCGTTTTCCCTGTTTCCCTTATTTCTGCATCCTATGTTTCATGACTCTGAGAACAAAGGAATCGCAGCAGAGAGAGCAGTCTTGTGGACTCCCATGGGGCTGACTGGCTGTGGTCCATTTCATTCCCTCCAGTTCTTCTTGGCTCCTCAGTGTCAAGATGGGTCACCCAGCACTTAGAGAACTCCTCTGCATGGAGAGGGAACATTAATTCTTATTCTATGTGGATGATTCCAGATCTCACTGCTCCTTGCTGCACCTGCTGAAGCTCTGTCACTCCCAGCCCTGACTCTGGGAGCAGAGGGGTGTCTCCTGACAGGGGTACCTCCTGCCTTGACACAGAACTACCATCACAGATGCACGCCAGCCCAGCTTTGCTTGGTGGAGAGCTCCCAGCTGGTGCATTCTCATCGGGTCGCACCCCAGGGTTTTAGATTGGTATGTTAGGTTTTCTAATATCTAATCCCAATTCATTTCTCCAGTTTTCAAATTTTGCATATGCACATGACTCTCTCCTGTTTCCACCATTTCTCCTAAAGGCCAACAATACGCACGGATGCTCTGAATAAATTATGCTCCAGCAAATCACCAGCATCCTATCCACCCCACTGCCTCCTGGCAGGGTCTCTTCACACTGTTTCCCTATCTCCTTCAATTCTCCATGCTTTAGTTTCACTTTTGTAAACTGGTGTAAGTAACTTATTACCAGACATTTTCCATGAAGTTGATATAAAGGAAAAGCCAGAAAATATCCAAATGAATTAACCATATTGCTGTTACTCAGTCACTAAGTCATTCCTGACTCTTTACAACCCCATGGACCACAGCATGTTAAGCTTCCCTGTCCTTCACTATCTCCCAGAATATGCCAAATACATGTCCATTGAGTCAGTGATGCCATCCAACCATCTCATCCTCTGTTGCCCCCCTCTCCTCCTCCCCTCCATCTTTCCTGGCACCAGAGTCTTTTCCAATGAGTCAGCTCTTTGCATCAGGTGGCCAAAGTACTGGAGCTCCAGCAACAATCCTTTCGTCATACAAGGATACAATCCTTGTATGGTCATACAATCCAATTAGTCATACAAGGGTCAAATTAAATGGATATTTAATAACACATGATTTGTTTTATCAAAGGTGCTACATTTTGGGGGTTGTGTAAAATCAGTTGGATAGCTGAAAGTGTTTTTTTTAAATATATTTTTAAAACAGTCCTTTAACTTTTTGTTTTGTTTTGTTTTTTGTTTTTTTATTTTTAAAATTTTAATATCTTTAATTCTTATATGCGTTCCCAAACATGAACCCCCTCCCACCTCCCTCCCCACAACATCTCTCTGGGTCATCCCCATGCACCAGCCCCAAGCATGCTGCATCCTGCGTCAGACATAGACTGGCGATTCAATTCTTACATGATAGTATACATGTTAGAATGTCATTCTCCCAAGTCATCCCACCCTCTCCCTCTCCCTCTGAGTCCAAAAGTCCGTTATACACATCTGTGTCTCTTTCCCTGTCTTGCATACAGGGTCGTCATTGCCATCTTCCTAAATTCCATATATATGTGTTAGTATACTGTATTGGTGTTTTTCTTTCTGGCTTACTTCACTCTGTATAATCGTCTCCAGTTTCATCCATCTCATCAGAACTGATTCAAATGAATTCTTTTAACGGCTGAGTAATACTCCATTGTGTATATGTACCGCAGCTTTCTTATCCATTCATCTGCTGATGGACATCTAGGTTGGTTCCATGTCCTGGCTATTATAAACAGTGCTGCGATGAACATTGGGGTACATGTGTCTCTTTCAATTCTGGTTTCCTTGGTGTGTATGCCCAGGAGTGGGATTGCTGGGTCATAAGGTAGTTCTATTTGCAATTTTTTAAGGAATCTCCACACTGTTCTCCATAGTGGCTGTACTAGTTTGCATTCCCACCAACAGTGTAGGAGGGTTCCCTTTTCTCCACACCCTCTCCAGCATTTATTGCTTGCAGACTTTTGGATCGCAGCCATTCTGACTGGTGTGAAGTGGTACCTCATTGTGGTTTTGATTTGCATTTCTCTAATAATAAGTGATGTTGAGCATCTTTTCATGTGTTTGTTAGCCATCTGTATGTCTTCTTTGGAGAAATGTCTATTTAGTTCTTTGGCCCATTTTTTGATTGGGTCGTTTATTTTTCTGGAATTGAGCTGCATAAGTTGCTTGTATATTTTTGAGATTAGTTGTTTGTCAGTTGCTTCATTTGCTATTATTTTCTCCCATTCTGAAGGCTGTCTTTTCACCTTGCTTATATTTTCCTTTGTTGTGCAGAAGCTTTTAATTTTAATTAGATCCCATTTGTTTATTTTTGCTTTTATTTCCAGAATGCTGGGAGGTGGATCATAGAGGATCCTGCTGTGATGTATGTCTGAGAGTGTTTTGCCTATGTTCTCCTCTAGGAGTTTTATAGTTTCTGATCTTACATTTAGATCTTTAATCCATTTTGAGTTTATTTTTGTGTGCGGTGTTAGGAAGTGATCTAGTTTCATTCTTTTACAAGTGGTTGACCAGTTTTCCCAGCACCAATTGTTAAAGAGATTGTCTTTACTCCATTGTATATTCTTGCCTCCTTTGTCAAAGATAAGGTGTCCACATATGGACACACATACAGTCCTTTAACTTTTTAACTTAGAAACAATTATAGATTCACAGGGAGTTTACAGACAGTGGAGTGTGGTGCTCTGCACACTCCAGCTGCTGTCCCTCCAGCAGTACATACGTTATCCACACTAGGGAGGCGACTGGGCACAACACATGTGCAGAGTTTCATGATTTCATCACATGTGTGAGCCACCAATGCACTCAATGTACAGAACTATTCCATGTTCACATGATTCCTCTCCTGTTGTCCCTTCAGGCCTTCTTCCTCAGCACCTCCAAATCCTAGAAACCACTCAGTTTTCTCCATCTCCATAATTTTGTTACTTCAAGAATGTGATTTGAATGACAGCATTGAGTGTGCGACCTTTCACTTTACACTAAGCTTAATGCCCTGAGATCCACCCAAATAGCACCTTGTAGCAGTTTGTTTATCGCCAAGTGGCATTCCATGGTGTGAACCTAAGACCGTCTCATTAATCATTCACCTATTTTTGACATTTTGGCTGTTAAAGCTGCTTTGAGATTTTCCTGTAGACAATGGTTTTCATTTCTCTGGGACACATACCAGAGACAGCAATGGCCTGGTCCCATGTGAAAGTGAAACTCACTCAGTCATGCCCAACTCTTTGTGACCCTGTAGACTATACAGGCCATGGAATTCTCCAGGCCAGAATACTGGACTGGGTAGCCTTTCCCTTCTCTAGGGCATCTTCCCGACCCAGGGATCGAACCCAGGTCTCCAGTATTGCAGGCAGATTCTTTACCAACTGAGCTATCAGGGAAGCCCCGCCCCATGGGAAGTGCATATTTATTATTTTTAAGAAACTGGACATGGATCTTCCATGGTGGCCCTACCATTTCACATCCGTGCCTGCGAAGCGGGGCAGATCTCATTTCCTGGCCTCCTCACCACACATGCTCTTGTGCTGGCTTTACCCTTCACGTGCCAGCAGGTGCACACTGACAGTCATCCTTGCCCTGGTCTGTGTGTTTCCGCAACAGCTGTTCACAGTGAGCGTCGTCTCAGGTGCGCATCTGCCGTGCGTCCATCCTCTTCAGTACAATGTGCTTGCTGCCACTTTTCTGTTTGGATTTTGCTTTTTCCCACTGAGCTTTTGAAGCATGTTTATACATTCAAGATGGGAGTCCTTTGTCTTGTATGTGGTTTGCAAATATTTCCTCTTAGTCTCTGCCTTGTCTTTATTCCCATCCTATTCAAAGTGCCTTTTGCAGAGCATTTTTGCATTTTCTTTAAATTTTGACTTCATTATCTCATGGGTTTGTTTTCTCTGTCTTATTTTCTGTTTTCTTATTCTTGCCTGCCTCTGGGTTTCTTGAATACATTTCTAGATTTCCATTTTCATTTGTCTGTGATGTATTTGACTCTATGTCCCTGTATAGCTTTTCAGTAGTCGCTCCAAGTGTTACATTATACACACAAAGCTTATCACAGTCTATCAGGTCACTTTCCACCAGTGTGAATAAAATATAGAGACATTATTTCTCTTTATTCCCTTTTACCTTTCCTCATTTTTAAAATTTAAATTTATTTATTTTAATTGGAGGCTAATTACTTTCCTAGATAGCATTTTGAAAAGCAGAGACATTACTTTGCCAACAAAGGTCCATCTAGTCAAGGCTATGGTTTTCCTGTGGTCATGTATGGATGTGAGAGTTGGACTGTGAAGAAGGCTGAGCGCTGAAGAATTGATGCTTTTGAACTGTGGTGTTGGAGAAGACTCTTGAGAGTCCCTTGGACTGCAAGGAGATCCAGCCAGTCCATTCTGAAGGAGATCAGTCATGGTACTTCTTTGGAAGGAATGATGCTAAAGCTGAAACTCCAGTACTTTGGCCACCTCATTGAAGAGTTGACTCATTGGAAAAAACTCTGATTCTGGGAGGGATTGGGGGCAGGAAGAGAAGGGGACGACAGAGGATGAGATGGCTGGATGGCATCACTGACTCGATGGACGTGAGTCTGAGTGAACTCCGGGATTTGGTGATGCACAGGGAGGCCTGGCGTGCTGCGATTCATGGGGTCGCAAAGAGTTGGACACGACTGAGTGACTGAACTGAACTGAACTGAATTACTTTCCAATATTGTATTGGTTTTGCCATACATGAACATGAATCCGCCACGGGTGTACACATGTTCCCCATCCTGAACCCCCCTCCATTCTCCCTCCCCATACCATCCCTCCAGGTCATCCCAGTGCACCAGCCCTGAGCATCCTGTATCATGCATAGAACCTGGACTGGCGATTTGTTTTCTATATGATATTATACATGTTTCAATGCCATTCTCCCAAATCTTCCCACCCTCTCCCTCTCCCACAGAGTCCAAAAGTCTGTTCTGTACATCTGTGTCTCTTCTGCTGTCTCGCCTACAGGGTTATCATTAACATCTTTCTAAATTCCATATATATGTGTTAGTATACTGTATTGGTGTTTTTCTTTCTGGTTTACTTCACTCTGTATAATTGGCTCCAGTTTCATCCACCTCATTAGAACTGATTCAAATGTATTCTTTTTAATGGCTGAGTAATACTCCATTGTGTATATGTACCACAGCTTTCTTATCCATTCATCTGCTGATGGACATCTAGGCTGCTTCCATGTCCTGGCTATTATATTTCCTCTATATACATTAAGAATCACATAGTCAGTACTATTATTTTTGCTTCAAATATTAAAAATAATTTAGGAAGCTCCAGATGTGAATGGAAGACTCTTATTTATACTTACTTTCTGCTTATTCTTTCAGTTGCTCTCTCTTCTTTTAGGGTAAGTCTGCTGTCGAAAAATGCTGAGTCCTCCTCCATCTGGGAATGTCTTCGTTTCTCTTCATTTCTGAAGAATATTTTCACAGGACAGACTTCTGAATCAGAATCTTTTTTTAAGTATATGAAAAATGTTATGCTGCTTCCTATGGCCTCCGTGGTCCTGACAGAAAATCTGCAGTCATACCCACAGTTTTCCCTGGTGGGTAAGATGCCACTTCTCTCTCATTGTTTTCAAGATCTCTCCTCGGTCTTTATTTTCCATAAGTTTGACCATGATGCGTATTGCTAAGGACATATTAAGTTTTATTGGTTTGGGTTCACTCAGCTTCTTGAATCTGTAGATTTGCTTCTTTTACAAAATTTCAAACATGTTAATCCACTGTTTCTTCAAATCTTTCTTCTTCCCCATGCTCCTCCCTCTCCTGGAATGCCAAAGACATGAATGGTACACATCCTCTGTGATTGCCCACACGTCCTTGAGCCTCTGTTCAATTTATTTTCTATTTTCAATCTATTTTCTGTCTGGCTCAGATTGGGAGGAACACTGCTGACAAGTGCCTTTGTTCTTAGCAGAGTTGTTCAGAAAAGTCATGTCTCTATCTCAGACATAAGAGGAGAAAAAAGGCAGATTTAACCCCCTGAGCCTGGGCCCACCTGCCGTACTAAACACAGGAGGCTGCTCACTGCAGAAGGACTCTGCTCCCCACCCGCCCGCTCCCACCACCACTCTGCAGCTTCGGCTGGAGGGTAACAGTCAGGAGACCTCAGAGAGCAAAAAATCAACCGAGAGATAAAAGGTACCAACAGAAGGCGGGAGTAGAAAAGCAGAGAAGTGGAGAAGGGATGGGACAAACAGAAAGCCTGTGAAGATGAACTTTCAGCATTATCACAGATGCAATCAGCAGAGAAGAGAGAACGGTCCTGTTGAAAGGCAGTGCTGTCAGACTGGATGAAAGAGCCAAACACATGTATGAGTTGTTTATGAGAAACACACTTTGAAGAGATACAGATGTATGGTGTGGCATTAGACTTAACAATACTGGCAGTGCATATAATAACTATTAATAAAAGTTACATTTATATTTATCAGAATGTCAATTATATTGGTGTGTCTTGCTAACATGGACTACTGGCACTAAATCCGGTTAGAAATTCACTTTTCATGAAGACTACATTTTAAGAGACCTCCCTAGTGGCTCAGATGGTAAAGCAGCTGCCTACAATGTGGGAGACCAGGGTTCAATTCCTGGGTTGGGAAGATCTCCTGGAGAAGGAAATGGCAACCTGCTCCAGTAGTCTTGCCTGGAGAATCCCATGAATGGAGGAGCCTGGTGGGCTACAGTCCCCAGGGTGGCAGAGAGTTGGACATTTTCAGAATCAAATAGTCTATCATCTCACAGGTGATTATCAGGTTATCATAGGGTTAAAAGTCCTAAATACATATGCACCTAAAATGGTGCTTCAAATAAATACAAATTTATAAAACTAGAAAGAAAACAGAATAAATTCACAAAAATAGTTGGAGAGTTAAAAAAACTTCTGTTCCAGTAACTGATAGAAGGGGTAAATAAAAAATGACAATATTTTCAACCAACTTGGTCTTTTTGAACTTTACAGAACACTACAAACAACTGTACAATGAATTTTTATTTCAAGGGTTCATGGAATATTAACTTTATAGTAAGTCATTTAACAACTCAATGAATTTTGAAATGTGGAATTCGCAAAGAATAATCTCTTATCATGGTGAATTACTTTAGAAATAAATTACAATGTTTTATTAAGAAATGAAGCAATAAACTTTAGAATAACCCACCAACCAAAGAAGAATTCATAAGGATATATAAAATATTTTGATCCCAACAATAAATACAATCTATGAAAATGCTGGGATGCAGGTAAAGTAGGTTTAGAAGGAAAAAAAAAAAAAACAGAGCTTTAAATGCTTCCTTAAGAAGAGGGATGTAAAATGAACAAACTAAGCTTCCAACTGAAGAACCTAAAAAAATAACCAAATTAAGTCCAAAAGACAGGAGGAGAAGGGGATGACAGGATGATATGGTGGTATGGCATCACCGAATCAACAGACATTAGTTTGAGCAAGTTTCAGGAGTTGATGCTGGACAGAGAAGCCTGGCAAGCTGCAGTTCACAGGGTCGCAAACAGTTGGACACAATTCAGTTCAGTTGAGACTGAACTGAAGTCCAAAAACACAGGAGGAAAAAAGTACCATAAAATCAGAAATCAATACAATGGGAAAAAGAAATTTTTAAAAATAGTTTAGAATACATTAAGTACTGAAAATATGTAAACTTGATTAAGTCCCAGGAAGCCTGATCAAGACAAGTAGAAAATGCAAATTATAAACATCAGAAAATAAAAAAGCAGATTTCCAGAAATCACATAGCTTTAAACAACAACAGGATGACACCATAAAAATTATGACAAAAAATCAGGAAAATTTAGATGAAATGGGTAATGTCCTCAAAAACAATAATTTATCAAAAGTGATTCAAGAAGGAATAGAAAAATATGAATATCTCTACCTATTAAAGAAACTGAAATCATAGTCACAAAACTTGTTCACAATAGTCTAAATTCAAATGGCTTCCTTGGTAGGTTCTATCAAAAATATACATATTAGAAATAATACCAAATGTTGTCAAATGCTTCAGAAAAAAACAGCACTCCCCAACTAGTTGTATGAGACTAGAATAATCCTGATATCAAAACTGACATGGGTATTACAAGAAATAATTCACAAATACATGAGCAATAATTCGTATAAAGCTACTAGCACATTGAATGTAGTTCTGTGTAAAAGGGTAACACATCACCCGCAGGTGAGTTTTGACCAAGAAACAAAGTTTGTACAGCACTGAAAATTATCAACAAAATTCACAGGACAGGATCTGGTCATTAAGTTGGATGCCTTTTACTGTGCTTTTTAAACTCACTATCTTATTGTCAAGTCTTATGCATAGTTAGAACAGCCTTTACAGGAAGAAACTCTTGAGTGCTAATAATTAGTTGGAGAAACACTCCTCAAAGGAGAATTTGCATACAAGTGGGATTAAACTGTTCCCCAAATTCATTATGGAACGTGGATGTATCTTGTAACTTTTTTACTTAATTATTGGAGTTTCCAGGACCACTCTCCCCTTTGGATGGTCCCCAGGCCCCAAATCAGGCCTCCCCATCAGCGTCCTGTCAAGAACGGATCTCATCAACCTGCGGGTGCGATTCCTCATTTGGCCACCAGGTGGCACTGCCTAAATGGGCAACCTTGTTCAGGGTTTTGCCCAATTTCTTGAGTCCAGATTCTTAACTGTGGCTATGAACTGAATCTTCAAGACAGGTGATCCCACTCCCGTAATGGTAAGCTTTGCCGAGCAACCACCCCATCTAGGATCCAAAATGTAAAGATCCTCTAGGATGAGCTCTTTAATTTCACAAGCCAGCGCGGAGGGGATCTGGTCCAGCCTTATCCTTTCTTTCATCTGATGGTCACTCTAGTTCATATGACAACCCGAGGCTGACTGTACCCACTGGGACAGTCAACGACACCCAAGGGGGGGCAGCTCTTCTCATAACCGTCACAATGAGACCCCGTTGACTAAGGTCAGGATCAGGTTGCGCTGCCCCAGGACCTGCACCAGGGATGTGCGTGCTCGGAGGAGGCACCCCCAGCCCACCAGCGTTAAACCAGAAGTCAGCGGCGGCGCCCCAAGGTGAGGCTCCCCCTTCACAGCCAGGAGATGCTCCGCCAGCTGCTTTCCTGACAGGACACACCCGCTGCTGGGTCCTGCCCCTGTGAGGTGCTCATTTACAGCATGGAGTTCCATAGCACTCATGTTTCTATGGAAACAGATCAGGACTTCGTGCCACTGGAGACACCCTTGTGGAGGTGTTGATATAAAGCCAGAAGATGTGAGGTGACCCATCTGTGTTATGGGATTAAAACAAGACCTGACAAAGACAGCAGGCAAAGGCCCTTTACCCAGAGGCTGCGGGGCTGTGGCAACACCACAGCAGAGACGGGTGGGAACATGTTCCCAGTGTGGCAGAGCAGGGCTCCCGGGGTCTGTGGGGCCCCACTGGAGGTGGAGGAAGGTAAGGCTACTGGTATCTGAGGGCCTCAATGGAAGCTGGTAGCAGGCAGAGGCAGTGGGCTGATAGAAGGACCTCCTCAGAACGGAGGTCTGGCTGGTCCTCAGGGGAAGGGGCACAGATTCAGGCCAGCAGTCAGTATGATCCAGTCCTGGCCACTGGGTCCACTGTCATGGGGTTGAAGTTTAGCTTGAAGGATTTTTAGCATTACTTTGCTAGCATGCAAATAGAGTGCAATTGTGTGGTAGTTTGAACACTCTTTGGCACTGCCCTTCTTTGGGATTGGAATGAAAACTGACCTTTTCCAGTTCTGTGGCTGAGTTTTCCAAATTTGCTGGCATATTGAGTGCAGCACTTTCATAGCATCATCTTTTAGGATTTGAGATAACTCAGCTGGAATTCCATTACCTCCACTAGCTTTATTTGTAGTGAGGCTTCCTAAGGCCAACTTGACTTCACATTCCATGATGTCTGACCCTAGGTAAGTGATCACACCATCGTGGTTATCTGGATCATTCTTTTTTGTATAGTTCTTCTGTGTATTCTTGCCACCTCTTCTTTTTTTAAATTTATTTTAATTGGAGGTTAATTACTTTACAATATTGTATTGGTTTTGCCATACATCAACATGTATCCGCCACAGGTATACACGTGTTCCCCATCCTGAACCCCCCTCCCTCCTCCCTCCCCATAGCATCCCTCTTCTTAATTTCTTCTTCTGTTAGGTCCACATTGTTTCTGTCCTTTATTATGCCTATCTTTGCATGCGTGATATGTTCCCTTGGTATCTCTAATTTTCTTGAAGAAATTTCTAGTCTTTCCCATTCTATTGTTTTCCTCTATTTCTTTGCATTGTTCACTTACAAAGGTTTAAAATCACTTAAATAAGGCTTGCAAAAGGAAGCTATTCAGTCAGGTGTCTCTATTAGGAATGTTAGGGCTGAGGTTAACTCTCTTTAAGACCATTAGTCCCCAAAATGCCATTTATTTGATATCTATGCTGTCTCCAGAAGCCACAGGAATTGAGTTCACCACATCTTTCTGTTACATGTACAGGTACCATCAAGATGAAGCCAAATGACATGCGGATATAACAAGGAAGGAGCAGCTGGTGGGACAGTCTTTGCATATCATGGACAGCGCCCACTGACCGCCCCCCATCCCCCAACACAACCACATTTCCTAACGTCCTGACTTTTACTATTGATATTTTTATTCACAGGTGACTTTTGTCGATATTTTTGGCACATATTAGCTATCCTTTCTTTGTTCCTTGATTCATGTGTTTTCATTTTTGGTTATGAGTTTATGGTTTGTGGCTCATAGCTGTGACAGCTTGGTAAGCCTTTTGAGGTCAAACACTAAGTCATGTGCCCCCCAGTTGCCTTTACGGCTCCCCTAGCAGTGATGTCTTCTCTCACAGGAAGTGTTCTGCAAACATCCTCTGCTTGATTAGCACCGAAGACAACAACTCTCTCAGGATCCATATAAAACTCTCTTGATCAGTCAGTAATTTCCACTGTCTTATGCAAGCACTAACTTAGCAATATTGATGCAAAATACCTTCTCCTTCTAAACAAGAGAACACTAAAATGAAAATGTTTCTGCAAAGGAGTTGTGCTTCAAAGACCTGATGGAGATGCTTTTAGGAACGCCTGTAACAGATAAGTAAATGATTTGATCATTGACTTTGGCGACTAGAAGAGAACTGATAATGGAATGTTTGCTTTTCTTGTGATTTTAACACTCAGTTTCAACTCTTATGGCATGAATTTAAAATTAAATATGTGAGTGATCCGTCACATCTTTATGAGAAGCAATTGCAATCTGACTGGAAATGGAAGGGGACAGAGTAAGACAGGCAGGTTGTCAAAGACAGGCTCTTGCATCCGGTCCTGACTGAGCGCCGTGACAGGTGGAGTTCTAAAGTGGCAAGCAGACAAATCTGTTAGGAGATTTTGAAAAAATCCTGTCTAGAGAAAAAAATTGTTCAATGACATGAGACTGCTCTTCAAGGAGCCTCTCAAAGCACAATAGATAGGCCATCAACACTTACTCAAGGTGGGATTTTGGAAACAGTCAGAAAATCACTTGGGAAGATTTGATATTCACATCTCTTCAGAAAATAGTCTCAATGAGGTGTCAACATAGTGAAGTTCCTAACACATGCTTTTTTAGTTGGAGTCTAACTGCTTTACCATGTTGTGTTTCTGCAGTACAATGAAACGACCCAGCTATAGGTGCACATATCCCCCTCCCTCTTGGATCTCTCACCTACCCCTGCATTCCACTCCTTTAGGTCATCACCAACTTGAACTGCCTGTACTCTATAATACGTTCCCGCGAGCCATCTGTTTTACACATGATAGTGTATACATGTCCATCCTAAAACCCCTATCAACAAAGTCAACCAATCCAATAAAAAAATGGGCAGAAGACCTAATCAGACATTCATCCAAAGAAGAAATACAGATGGCCAAGAGACACAGGAAAAGATGCTCAACATCACTAATTACTAGAGAAATGCAAATCAAAACTGCAATAAGGTATCACCTCACACTGATCAGAATGGCCATCATCAAAAAAATATGCAAACAATAAATGCTGGAGGGGGTGTGGAGAGAAGGGAGCCCTCTTACATGTTGGTGGGAATATAAATTGATACAGCCACTGTGAAGAATGGCATGGAGATTCTCTAAAAAACTAAAAATAAAGCTGTCACATGACCCAGTAGCCCCACTCCTGCGCGTACACCCATGACACAGTACCCTAGTGGCCACAGCTGCCCCATTTACAACAGCAAGGACACGGAATCACCCTAAATGCCCAGCAACAGACAGGTGAGTAACTAAGATGCAGCACAGACCCCAAAGCAATATTACAGGGCCATAAAAAGGAAGGAAACTGTCATTTGTAGATATGTGGACGGACCAAGAGTCTGCCATACAGAATGAAGTAAGTCAGAAAGAGAAAAACAGATACCCCACACTAACACATGTATGTGGAATCTACAAGAATGGTATAGATGGCCTATGTGCAGGGGAAGAATAGAGACGCGCACACACACACATACTTGATTCAATCTTTCTCACAACTTCAAATGTGCTCTTTTTTTCCACTTAATTCTGCCCTCAGAATTGTAACTCAGCTGTTTCAGTTGGAACAGACATTATTTTCTATCAAGACTCCTCTTTGTACAAACATAAAAACAGGGTATGGACACGTATCAGTAAAGCCAAGATGGTGTGCGGTGAGGCAGATGATGCACCTACGGGTGGAACCTGAATTGGCCTCTCAGTCTTTCTGAAACTCACAAGCCCGTCCACCTCCCCAGCATCCCATACAGCCTGCCACCCAAGTGGTATTCTGCTGCCAGCACTCCATAAATGCTGAGTTCATTATAAGGGGGGTAGGGAATTTTACACAGGCATACCATACCATGGAAAATTTTATTCAAGATCCTCACAATAAAGCGAGTCAAGTGAATTTTTGGTTTCCCAGTGCATAAAAAGTTATGTTTATACTATAGTCTAGTAAGTGTACAATAACATCATGTCTAACCAATGCATATGCCCTACTTAAAAGTATTTTATTAATAAAAAGGTTAACCATCTTCTTACAACACAGAGTTGCCACAAAACTTAAATTTGTACAAAACATAAATATCTGCAAAGACCATTATAATAAGGTGTACCTGCATTTACCTGCCTGCTCTGTGCGTGCCATTCTGCATTGATACCTAATTTGGTATCAGGAGCAACAAAAAAGTGTACACAACTGAACCTCAGCAGAGGTGAATCCACGTCTCCTTTAGAGACCACAGATCAAGCACAGACAGGCCCTCTGCCAAACCCCAAAACACATGCCCCAGCAGGCTGCACACCCTGGAGGACACCTCAGGACACTTTACTGTAACAGAAGGGCTGCCCACGGGCACACTGTTCCAGAGCCACAGTGCCCACGCATCCTGGTCCCAGGGCCTCTCACAGAAGTAAACATCACTGAGGATCCAAAGATCTTTGTATTATGTGTGTTAAGCCCACTGAGTTTTACCATATTCGGAATTAAAAAGGAGAGCTTTTAGAATACTCCTTAAAAAAATAACTATGATAAATCGATTGTAAACATAAATAATCCATCTTTATGAAAATAGCAGCCTTGCAAAGCACAGACAGACGGTGTGCAATGGCGACCAGAGGGAAGGATCACTCTGTCCCAAAGGTGTCTTCTGTTCCCGCCGTTATGACAGGAGGACGCAGCTGTGCCGCTAGGCCCACCGGGTTCCCTTGCAGAAAGCGACTGAAGCCTGTCTGAACCGTCCTTCCTGCAGCTGCCAGTGCAGCCCGTGGGCTCGGCACCCTCTCCCTGTGTGACCCAACATCAACCTGTGGGCAGTGGCGAAAGCGACAGCAGATACTGAACAACAAACAAAGCTTCACAAGCACTGTCCCAAGGGCTCCCTCATACGTTCACTTCTTTTGCTCCACAAAATTCTGTGACTTATACTGTGATGATCTGAACCCTCACGGGGAGGAGGCAGTGCACGTGGGCTAAACAACTCACCTCTGGTCCCACAGGAAGGCAGTGGTGGATCGTGGGTTTGAACAAGGAAATCTGTCTCCTAATTCTTTGTTCTAAAATCTGCACCGGGAGGAAACATGCAGGAAGCCAATGTCCAGTCTTCATTCGTAACTTGTTCCTCATATTTATTACAAATCAGATCTGGAAATTCATTCCAAGAAGAAAAAGAGTCGTTATTTGTACAAAATAATAACACGCTATAAAATACATTTCACTCCAATAAAGACGATATTGAAAAAGAAACAGTATCTTTTGGTAAACATTAAAACCCCTTCCAATACTTCTTTCAGGAAAAATATACAACAAAAATGACAAAGAAAGAAGATATTACAAAACACTATAATTCTTAGCAAAAACTTGTTTTATTATTTTAGTGATCACAAACAGAAAATCTGCAAGTTATGATATGACCTATTATATCACAATAAAATAGCAAGAACAACATTCCTTGAAGTGGGTTTCTGAGATTTGCTATCAACATAATATTTTATACATGTTTTTATGAGCCAACAACCATAAAACTTTCCTAACATCTTTATCCTCTCTCTTTTCTTAAATTTTTTGTTTGTTAAAATTATGATGAAATAGTTTCAGATATTTTTTTCCTTTACACATTTGAATTGGTTTGAAATGTGGAAACTGAGGAATACATATTTGGGTTTATTTTGATTTCCAAATATGACCAGAAAGAAATGTAATAGGCTTACTCTATCATTTCCTTCAGCAATTCTTTTCTGCTTTAAGCCAACATTTAAATAGTGGAACACATATTCATCTAACTATTAAGGACCTTCACATTAGTGTCCAATCTCTTTTGATAAATATGTATTTAAATTGCATATTTTCGCAGATGAAAAATCTCATCACCATCCCCATGTAAATAGGGTCATCTTTTCCCCAGTGGCCCCCGCAGCAAAACCCATCCTGCACCACAGGCATTCTGCAGTCCAGGGATGCCCCAGGGGGAAGCCAGTCTCGCAGGGGCAGGTGCGCCCGGCAGCCCCGCAGTGCGGGGTTGCACACGCACTGTGACGGGTGTGGCAGGCACCCCGTGGGCTGACTTGCAGACACGTGTGAAGACCAAGCTGTCAGAGTCATGTTTTCTTGGCGTCATCACTATTCCCCGTGTGCATGTGTGCTGAAGTCACTTCAGTCATATCCAACTCTTTGCAACTCCATGGACTGCAGCCCGCCAGGCTCCTCTGTCCATGGGATTTCTCAGGCAAGAATGCTACAGTGGGTTGCCCTACCCTCCTCCATGGGATCTTCCCAACCCAGGGATTGAACCTGCCTCTCCTACATCTCCTGTACTGGCATGCAGGTTCTTTACTGGAATTTCTGCCGAAAAGTCATAACCTTCAGAATATTCAGGCCAAAAGGACCGAATGCTTGATCTTAGGGTACCAACAAAGCATGAAAACCATCTATCATTCCCAATGTACATTTCAGAAAAGCACCCAGTGGTCAACATGGACAAAGTCAGACTCAGGCTGAGCATAGTGAGCACAGATTTAGGTGAAATGGCAAAAACGGAAAGAGCGAGTGGACTGGAACTGAGAAGGGCCATGATATGTTCAGTGCTCACTTCTGTCTTAGTTCAGTCTTATGCAGTGACCAGGGTATTTGGTCATAGTATCGATTTTCCAATAACAGTAACTCACAGATCTTATGGCAAGAATTCAGAGATTGTCACTTTTATCACTTTGGTAATTAACATTTAATTTTGATCCCTTCCCTCATGGAAAGTGGTGTTGTTAGGACATCTACCAAGCACCTGATACGTTATTATTGGAGTCAAACATTAAAGTTGAAGGAAAAATTGACAGCCACAAAACACATCCACTCATTCTGTATCCTCATGCACAATGCCATATTTATGTACTCAGTGATTCACGGTTGCTTTGAGTTTATGGGCTTCTCTCATGGCTGAGAGGGCAAAGCGTCTTCCCAAGTCAGGAAGATTTGCTGGAGAAGGAAATGGCAACCCACTCCAGTACTCTTGCCTGGAAAATTCCATAAATGGAGGAGCCTGGTAGGCTACAGTCCACGGGATCGCAGAGTCACACACAACTGAACTTTTTCACTTTTGAGTTTATAGTTATAATGTATATGAGGGTTTTTTTTTTGTGTATTATACATGTATATAATGTATGTGTCTGTTCAGTGAAAGAAAAACAAGGAGAGAGCCACATTCTGAACCGAAAATTTGGAATGCATCCTGATGTAACACAACTGCACACATGCACGCACACAATCACACAGACACAGAGCTCTGGCTTATGGTGAATAACACGCCTGCTGAGAGCAAACAGAAAGTCCAGAGAGTCTACAAAAACAAAACCTTGGAAAGCAGTGATATCTCTTAGGGCAACCAGGTCTCGAGTGCCCAAGTCATAGATGAGAACTATACAGATGCGAGCTTCCTGTGAGACACGCCGTTCTCATCAGCCTCTCGCCAAGTCGAGGCTCTGCAAAGAGAGGCTTCTGAGAATAAACACATCTGCAGAGCCTTGGGAAATATCCTGGGCTGGAGAGGTAAGGCTGGAGTTGGGAGTCCCTGGGCAGCAAGGACTCTGAGGCCCTGTCCAGGTGAGGAAGGAGGGCTGAGTTGTGGCTCTGTGCCCCGCGGGGCAGTCTCAGGCAAATGCCTAATACTTAAGCTGAACTGAGCGGGTCCAAGGGGAGCTGATTCCACCAGAAAGCTGGGAGCTCTATGTCTGAGAGCAGGTGTGGGCGGGTGGGTGAGTGAGGGCTCCTAACCCTGCGGCTCTGAGGGAGAATCCCAGTGTGTATCCCACGTGTGGATGAAGACAGAGCAGGAAACTATGATTGACTATTGAGTCCAAAGTAATGTCAGCCTTATGTTTTAAGGATTTAAATAAATATCCATAATATATTGCACATCACTAATGAGCTAATTAAAGGAAAAGTGGAAATTAATAAACTAATGCAAAAGGAAAGAAAAATTTAAATGTGGATAAATAGACAAAATTAAAATCATAACTAGAAATCAAGTATTCCAGTAACTATACTAAATGCAAATGGTTCAACTATCCAGTTAAAAGACAAAGATTATCAAGTTGAATAGAACACAGAAGTCAATACATGCTACTAACAAGCAGAGGAACCAGAGATCAAATTGCCAACATCCGCTGGATCATGGAAAAAGCAAAAGAGTTCCAGAAAAACATATATTTCTGCTTTACTGACTATGCCAAAGCCTTTGACTGTGTGGATCACAATCAACTGTGGAAAATTCTGAAAGAGATGGGAATACAGACCACCTGACCTGCCTCTTGAGAAATCTGTATGCAGGTCAGGAAGCAACAGTTAGAACTGGACATGGAACAACAGACTGGTTCCAAATAGGAAAAGGAGTACGCCAAGGCTGTATATTGTCACCCTGCTTATTTAACTTATATGCAGAGGACATCATGAGAAATGCCGGGCTGGAAGAAACACAAGTTGGAATCAAGATTGCCAGGAGAAATATCAATAACCTCAGATATGCAGATGACACCACCCTTATGGCAGAAAGTGAAGAGGAGCTAAAAAGCCTCTTGATGACAGTGAAAGAGGAGAGTGAAAAAGTTGGCTTAAAGCTCAACATTCAGAAAACGAAGATCATGGCATCTGGTCCCATCACTTCATGGGAAATAGACGGGAAACAGTGGAAACAGTGTCAGACTTTATTTTTCTGGGCTCCAAAATCATTGCAGATGGTGATTGCAGCCATGAAATTAAAAGATGCTTACTCCTTGGAAGAAAAGTTATGACCAACCTAGATAGTATACTCAAAAGCAGAGACATTACTTTGCCAACTAAGGTCCGTCTAGTCAAGGCTATGGTTTTTCCAGTGGTCATGTATGGATGTGACAGTTGGACTGTGAAGAAGGCTGAGCGCCGAAGAATTGATGCTTTTGAACTGTGGTGTTGGAGAAGACTCTTGAGAGTCCCTTGGACTGCAAGGAGATCCAACCAGTCCATTCTGAAGGAGATC
Organism: Ovis aries; assembly: GCF_016772045.2. Taxonomy (NCBI): domain Eukaryota; kingdom Metazoa; phylum Chordata; class Mammalia; order Artiodactyla; family Bovidae; genus Ovis; species Ovis aries. The sequence goes on along the minus strand of NC_056079.1, from coordinate 2,126,672 downwards.
AGCCCTGGGATTTCTTTGGAAGGAATGATGCTAAAGCTGAAGCTCCAGTACTTTGGCCACCTCATGCGAAGAGTTGACTCATTGGAAAAGACTCTGATGCTGGGAGGGATTGGGGGCAGGAAGAGAAGGGGACGACCGAGGATGAGATGGCTGGACGGCATCACGGACTCAATGGACGTGAGTCTGAGTGAACTCCAGGAGTTGGTGATGGACAGGGAGGCCTGGTGTGCTGCGATTCATGGGGTTGCAAAGAGTCGGACACAACTGAGCAACTGAACTGAACTGAACAAGCAACATGCCTTAAATATGAGGAGACAGCATGCTGAAAATAAAAGTATGAAAAAGATAGACCTAAAAAGAACCCTAAATAAAACAAAGCAAGGGTATGTTAGTAATATCAGACTGGAAGGCAAGAAATGCTTCTGAAGATTAAGAGGGCATTTCAAGACAAGATCAGCCCACCAGGAAGACATCACAATTTAAAATGTATATACATATTGTACCATAACTTCAATATATGTGAAGCAAAGTTGAAAGACTAAAAGAGAAGAAAAAAAAAAGGCAACCTACACAACTCTGTCAACAACTAATAAAACAAGCAAATTTTTAATACAGATAATCTGAAAACTATTAAGTTTTTGACCTAATTGATATTTTGTGTGTTCATATACATACACACTGGGCCCGACAGCATCTGCTGAGCCCGAGCAGCAGGTTCCTGCCTCTGTGCCACCAGCCTCCCGCCTCTGCCAGCACCCCCAAAACTCTGCTACGGTGACTGCTCAGCAGGGGAAGGTCTCAGGTCCCTCATATATTTTGACAAGGATATGACTGACAGTGGATAACAAGGTATTACAAAACCTGAGTTCAAGAACTGAAATAAATTGAAAAAGTTGTTCCAAAAGTATAACTCTTAGCTGCAATATGGTCACTGGCTCCCCGGTGCTGCTCTGCTCCACCCAATGGGTCAGACACATTCCTGAGGCTCCCCCGCACACAGCGCATCCCATTGGCACTGGACTCTGCCATGTGACTTGCTTTGGTCAGTGGAAGTGGACAGAAGCTATGTACTCGAGTTTCCCACTAAGGCCTTAAGAGGTGCTGTGTATTTTTCTTACCTCTCCTGTTCTTCAGATCCCTCTGTTAAAAAGGCAGGTAGCTGTTGGTCACCTAAATGAATCTGCCTTGACTTCTGGAGCCAGGATTTGCCAATCAAGGTGAGTCCAGGAGTTATGTGTGACCTGAAGGTCCAACTAATAAACACTTGTTGCTGTAAGTCATTGACACTTTAAAGATATTCTGGAAGTAGCAGCAAACACTTTATAATACAGCATTTCTATGCTCATAAAATTCAATGGGCTTCCTCTAGCCTGAAGGATGAAGATCATAGAGTTATGTTCAGTGTTCTCTATAATTCTACCCTAGCTATCTACTCACTCACATCTTCAAATTCTTCCATTAACCTAGGCTTTTTACCAAGACTGCTCTATAGTCCATGAGCGATTACCACCTACAGTATCTTTACATGGCCAAGTCCGAGGTGCACTTCCTTATAGCACACTCCACAGGAATCCATCTATTCCAGCAGACTATCTCCTTGATAGAGCTTTTTATTAAGAATTACTTTGTTCTAATCAAAATTCATATCTTTAAATCTACCAATACAAGGTTTTAATACCACTATCTACCTCATAAAAGGCTGTCTTGAAAAATGCCTTTAAATTCACTGGTGACAGAAATTATACTCCTCTCAAGCTGCAATATTTGATAGTACATCACCACAGTGTTTTACACAGTGTGGCAAGTTCATTGAATTGGACTGAATTACTGTGGGAAAATACTACGTAAAATATTTTGCAAAAATAAATAGATAGGAGCAAAAATAGAGATGGTTACATAAAAAATTAACCCTCCATAAATGAGATTTGTGGTAATTTTTCTCAGAACTAGTCATGAAGGCCAGATGGAAGATGACCAGAACACAGCGATCCTCTGCTGTAATTGACAAAGTCCAAATCTGGAGCTGAGGAAGATGCAGAAGCAAGAAAACACATTCATACTGAATCATTCCAGATCACTGACATGTAAAAACTGAGCGTTCAGGTATAGCTGTTAACCACACACTTAATATCTGATTCCAAGGTGCAGACGCTGGTGCCACAAAAAACTCCCCAGCCCTCACCAACATGAAAAACACTTTTTTAAAAAAAATTTTTGCCCCATTCACAGGATCTTAACATTCCTATAACGTAACCCATTTTTGCTTTGTTTTTCAGCCTAGAGGTGGGAGGCTGCATCTGAGAGAGACTATTCTTTTCTTTCCTTGGGTAATTAGATTGTCAGGTATTCACAAGATCAATTACTTCCACCATGAGTGCCGGAAGCCAGGAAAGCTCTGGTCAGGAGAGACCAGTGAAGACAAATGGAACTGCGTGGAGCCAGGCTCCTGTGGGCACAGCATCACAGCAGCCGCCGGCGTCCCCAGGACAAGTCTGGAGGCTCACTATAGCCTCCTCTTTCCCTGAAGCTCCTGCCGGTTAAGCTTTTCATGACCTTCAAGCCAAAAAGTCCAACATTTTCAAAGGCATGGAAATGACATATTTTCAGAGCTGGTGGTTCTTTCCATATATTTAAGCAATTATTTTGCGAATTAGAAGCAATGTAGGCAGAGATCATTCTGCCAAAAAACATTTCTTCCCTCCTCCAAGGGATCTTTCAAACCTATGGATGGAGTCTTACTGTCTCCTGCATTGGCAGGCAGCTTCTTGGTGACCACTAGGGCCACCTGGGAAGCCTGTCAACCATTACCAAAAATATTATAAATGATTATATTTTTCTAAACCATATTTAAACAGTTTTTTCACAGGGATGCTTTCTTATCCCGGATTATGCTGTGTTTCAGGTGACACAGGAAGTAATTCCAGCTATCCAAGTTGCGCTTCTGTATCTACATTTATTTCAGGCAGCCATAATTACAGCTAAGTACATCGATGCTTTATTGTGACCTCCACGGGATTTACTGTTGTCGGCTAAACTGCTTACATCTGTTTATGCCTACGCCACTATAAATCAATCCAAACAAACCTCATTCTGCTAATACTCCCATCTGCCAACTCCCACTCACTGTTTACCAATAGTAAAGGCTCCCCATCAGTCTAACAATAAGTGAATGAAACATTTTGTTTCTTCTCTCAGGCAGCAGGAAGCCATTCACCATGCTTGCTAGATTCTATTTAGCAAATAAATGTTTGGTGAAGGATTAACGGACTGACTGGTCTCTAAATTCTGCAACTGAACAAATTTAATCAGCACTCCTACATTTTTGTTTTACTAATATTGTGCAATGCATTCAATATAAAAACTTCTTAATTGACTGACCAGGGACAAATCAATCAGGTTCTCATTTTGTTTTGCCATCTCTGGCAGATGGCTGAATGCAAAGACAGAGAGTCAAGCCTCAGGTCATATCACACACAGAGCTGGAAGAAAGCATTAGCAAAGATCCCTGGGCGGCAATCACCTTGGGAAGGAAACTGGCTTGAGTATATAAACAAGGGCAGATCAATTAAGAATATAAGGGCCTGTGGTCATTGTGTAAGATGCTGAGGTCATTAGATACCCTGATCACACTGAACCCTAAGTTCCCAATGAGCTATCAGCAGTGTAGCACTAATGGCCAAAACCAAGCATTGATGTATGTTGAAAAAGTAGAAATGTTGCCAAAATAATGAATATACCTCCAAGGCTGAATTACAGAGGCTTAGTTTTTTCAAAGATTAATACAAAATACATATAATATCTGGTTGGAGTCTTGGAAGTACATGGAAACATCGAAGCATATTTGAAGCTGTAGATTCTTACACTACTTTCCAAGTTGCTCTAATACTATCTAATCACTTTCATGTTACAAAGTAACCCTCAAATTATGATTACTATATACATTTAAAGACCCTCTGCTATCTATAGAGAACGTCTTAACTTCACTAAATTCTACAACTACTGGCAAAGAAAAAAGATAAATTGTAACTGACCTTGGAGCATAAGAAAATACTACTGTCAATCAACACTTAAGAGGCAAAGAACGACTTACCACTTGAACAGCATTCTAAAATTATGTTGCCATGGTTTATCATTGAATAATAGCTGTTAGGATATACTATATTATGAGAGATGCTACAGCAAATTACACATTAATAATGCTGACCCATGTGAAGAAATTTTCATTATCTCCAAATTTAATTGAAAATATCCTTTTAAGGATTCTTCAAATGTGTGAGTCATTTTAATACAAAATTACAAGTAATCAAAATGCATTAATTATTTGCATGCATGTCCCATATGGTTACATTTAGAAATTAGCTTCTGACCCACATATATGCAATACAAAATTTCATGTTGCTATTATTTATTAAGATAATTGGTGATAGTTATCTGAGCAATCTAAGCATTCTTGTAATGACAGGCAAGAACTGATTAAAATAAGAAAGTGAGGTGAAGAGACAGGTTAATTCAATGCTAAATAAGCTCCTGAGTGTTCTACCCATGGCAGTCCCTAACCTTAAGGACCCTCCACCCAGCGTCCTTTTGTTTCAGGTAGAAGCAAACTTAAATACTTCTTTGAGAATGATAATGTTTTCTCATGCCTTAAATTAGCCCTAAAACTTTCACATACAATGAACAGCATGCAACCAAAAATTAACCAGGCATATAAGGAATTATACAACATTGAAACTCAAAAAATAACATGGTGGACAATAGCAATAAACAATAGATCCATATCTTGAAGTGATCAGACTTCATTACACCCATGCTTAATATATTTAAACAAATATTGAAACTTTCAGAAATGAACTGAAAACAAACCAAAAAAGGAGAAGCAAATAGAAATCTAGGACAGAAAAACAATAACTTAAAATAAGGTCTCAGTGAGATGTTCAATAATAGATTGAAAAAGTGAAAGTGAAGTCACTCAGGCATGTCCGACTCTTTGCGACCCCATGGACCGTAGCCTATAAGGCTCCTCCGTCCATGGGATTTTCCAGGCAAGAGTGCTGCAGCAGATTGCCATTTCCTTCTCCAGGGTATCTTCCCGACCCAGGAATCGAACCCGGGTCTCCCGCATTGCAGGCAGACGCTTTACCGTCTTAGCCACCAAGAGAAATACTGAATTAGAGGTTGGTCAGCAGAAAATCTGAGCATCAAACATGGAAAGACAGAAAACACACTAAAGTGAGGAGGAGACACAGGGTGGAGGTGTGCTGCTGTTGTCTGAAGCGAAAAGCGAAACTCTTAGTTGCTCAGGGGTGTCCAATTCCTTGCATCCCCATGGACTGTAACCTGCCAGGCTCCTCTGTCCGTGGGATTTTCCAGGCAAGAACACTGGAGTGGGTGAGTACTTCCTACTCCAGGGGATCTTTCCAACCCAGGGATCAAACCCACATCTCTTGTGTCTCCTGTACTGGCAGGTGGGTTCTTTACCACCAGTACCACCTGGGAAATCAGGATGTTTCTGTAGGGTATTTCTACTTATTAACATTTAAATGAGTAGATTTTGAGTACAGCAGAATGCCTTCCATAATGTGGGTGGGACTCAAAACTGGTTGAGGACTTCAGTGAAGAAAGGCTGAGCTTTAGCCAGAAGAAATTTTGCCAGCAGACTGCCTTTAGAGTTGAACTATAACTCTTCATTGGGTCTCCAGAATGACTCTGGATGTTGACCTCACAATCACAAGAGCAATTCCTTAAAACAAATCTCTCTAGATAAACACACCTCCTGCCACTTCTCTCCCATCACCTCTGTGTCTCTGGAGAACCCCGACTAGTTCAAACAGCACAGAGAGGATAGCTTGTCCCTCCGACGTTTGGGCTGGGGCTCCTGCCACGTCTCCACTGAGATGCCCTCCCATCTCCTCTCAGTCCAGGCAATCTCTGGCCCATTGATGATCAGTCCAGTCACTTCAAAGGTGGAAGATAACAGCACTATACAAGTTTCATGACACAACTACATATGTTCATTATATCTAAGGACATTTTTGCTTACTAATACAGTATTTATTGGAGCTTCCCCAGTGGCTCAGGGGTAAAGAATCCACCAGCATTGCAGGAGCCTCAGGAGACATGGGTTCGATTCCTGGGTTGGAAAAATCCCCTGGAGGAGGGCATGGCTACCCTCCAATATTCCTGACTGGAGAATCCTACAGACAGAGGAGCCTGGGGAGCTACAGTTCATAGGGTCGCAAAGAGTCGGACAAGACTGAACTGAAATAGCACGCACAGTACTACAGAAAAGTTGATAAAGTATCTATAAGCACCTCCACTTCTTCCTCCCATTAAATCCTAAAACTCACACACACACACACACACACACACACACACACACACACACACAAATAATGCCTAGGAAAATAAAACACTCCCATGATCCCATTTCTAGTATGATAACCACTTTAACTCAATATATTCATTCTAAAAATTTCAAATTCTATTTTTTCCTGTGAGCTTGTGTATATTTATAATAATGCATGTATATTATAATTTAGTATGTCATACTGTGAATGCCAGTAATAAGACCACCTTGAATATTACTGGCAAGGTGCACTTCAGAAGGAAATCTACCCAAAAATATGATGGGCAACTTAAATATACAGGCAAGCGAAAGTGTTGGTTGCTTAGTTGCATCTGACTCTTTGTGACCCCATAGACTGTAGCCCTACAGGCTCCTCTGTCCACGGGATTCTCCAGGCAATAATACTGGGTGGGTAGCCATTACCTCCTCTAGGGGATCTTTCCAACACAGGAATCTAACCTAGGTCTCCTACATTGCAGACAGATTTTTTTTACCCACTGAGCCACTAGGGAAGCCCTAAAGCCCCTATATAAATATATAGATATATATTTACATGTATATGTAACAGAAATCATGTCTACTTATATTATTCAATATTTAATTTAGTTACCCATACACAATTTGTCACATTATATAGAACAAATAATTTATAAATATTAAATATTTCCACCCTTAGGTTTCATGAAACATTTTATTCAAAATCCCCACATGTATTTTTGATATTCATGCATTCATCACTTTGACAACTAGTTTCTGAATCACCTAACACTGTCTTCTAGCATACATCACCTTTGCATCCATCTAAAATCTTAAAGCTCTAACACTTTTTGAATGCCTAGGATACTGTCACTGGAAAATGTGTGTCAACTCAGAAGGTTCTATTCATATAACATCAGCACATGCTTCCTCTCACACCACTGCAGATGTGCACGGTCTCCAGATCTCCACACTGCAGTCATCCATCTTCCTTTAGGAGATCATCAGAAGCCCAGTTTACAATGCATTAAGTTCTATTTAACCCGCGGTCTTACAACCATATAGTCAAAGCTATGGTTTTTTCAGTAGTCATGTAGGGATGTGAGAGTCAGACCATAAAGAAGGCTTTAGAAGGCTAGAGAATTGATGCTTTAGAACTGTGGTGTTGGAGAAGACTCTTGAGAGTCCCTTGGACTGCAAGATCAATCCAGTCAATCCTAAAGGAAATCAACCCTGAATATTCACTGGAAGGATTGATGCTGAAGCTGAAGCTCCAATACTTTGGCCACCTGATGCAAAGAGCCAACTTCACTGGAAAAGACCCTGATACTGGGAAAGACTGAAGGCAGGAGGAGAAGCGGCCAACAGAGGATGAGATGGTTGGATTGCATCACCAACTCAATGGACATGAATTTGAGCAAACTCTGAGAGATGGTGAAGAACAGGAAGCCTCGCATGCTGCAGTCCATGAGGTCACAGAGAGTTGGACATGACTGAGCGACTGGACAACATACAACCAGAAATATCTACCAAATCTATGTTACTCTGTGTGTGTGCATATGTGCATATTTTGTGCACATGTGTTTCTCTCCCCTAACTTCCAGAAGCATTTAAATTTTCAACGTTCATTATAACATGTCTTACCCATGGGTGCTTCAAAATATGACGTGATTCACAGAGCAACATACACGTGAGAAGTTTTTAAGTGGAACTGGTAAACAACTCTTTGAAAGGTAATTTTAGGATACAATACACATCTGATATTTGGGTACAAACTGTTTTATTTTTAAACCTATGTTTTATTCAATATGTTACAAATAACTTTATATTTTATTAAATACTTTCTACAACAAAAGTTTAATGATTAAACAGTATTTTGTTGTATAGATTTGGCAAGTTTTGTTTAACCAGTTCCTTTCTGTTTGGCCTTTGTTTTGCTTTCTGATACTTCCCTAATGGAAAAACACAATGATGAACCCCTTATGATTATAAACTTGGAAATCCCTGTTTCTTTCCTTAGCATAAATTCTTAGATATGCAAATGATGCACCTTTTATTTAAGGCTTTTTGTGTACTTCCAAAGTAAAGAGGCACGTCCCACTGGGCAGGGCCATTTTAGTCTTTACTTTTGTGACATGCATTATCATCGTAAAGGCCAATGCAAGCCACAGAGTCAATGTGGGATGGGGTACTCAAGGGTGTGAGTACAGGGAGGTATCAGTAGATTTTTGCAACAATCTGCAGAAAGCCTTGTTGTGGTGCTTAGATCTATGACATTGGCATCAATCCAGGTTCAAGTCCTGGTTCTGAAGCTTAAAGTATGTATGATTACGGACAAGTTACTGAAACCTTCTGAGCTTCACTCTGATGTCTGAATTATGCCTAATCATAGCAGCTAGAGTGTAAGAGGGAGAATTAAATAAAACAGTGTACATAAAGTACTTAACATGAAGCATAATAAGGGCTCAAAACATTTCAGTTACTTTTATTGAGTCACATTCTTAGGTTCTGAATGTTCTGTGATAAATTCTTTCCATTCATTGTGGAAACATGTCAGTGGTGCCCACTCCTCTGAGGCTACATGGGTGGACAGGCCTGAATGCAAGGCTGGACACAGCTCAGCTCTGAGTGAGCTCAGGACTGCACGCTCATCCTCTGTGAGCAGTGCTTTTCCCCACTGGCCCGCTGAGGAATTCCTAATGCAGAGAAATCCATCACCCAGCCTAGTTAGCAAATAGTAATGTGCTGGCTTCACCGTGGGGAGATGATTCAGATTTCCTTCATTGTAAAAATGACAAAGACAATTCTTCAGTATCACCATCTTTCATTAATAGGTTGCAAGAGGCAATATGTATGCAATCTGTTATCCTGCACTTAGCCTGTTTAAGAGCTCTGCCTGCCAAAATATTACTTCTCATATGATTTTATCAAAAACATTCCCAATTTTGCACATTTCCCCTACTAACTTTTCTCTAGTAGTTGGATTCACCACTGTAATAACTCTATGACTGATTTTCTTTCCACCACCCTCCACACTATACACAGAGTGACATTCAAAGCACAACTCTGGTTGCCTACTGATGGATACACACCTGCCCCCCTGAGTTGCAGGGCCGCCCTCCTCTGATCTGCTGAAGCGTGAACTCTGCACACCACACTCCAGGAGGCGTCCTTGGGCAGAGAGAGGGGGGAAGGGCTGCTCTTCCCCACATCCGGGTTTCTCCAGAATCACCCCGGCAGAAGCCAATGGCTCCAAGAGTAGCTACAGTAACTGAACTCAGTACAGAGGCTCAGGACTTGGCAGGGGCACAGGGAGCCCTGGCCCTGCCGCACCTGGACACCTGAGTGCAATGGCGCGGGTTCCCCCTCCCTCCTTGGAGCTCCTGAAGTTGCCGGAAGACTCGACTCCATCCCCCGCAGGAGGCGGTGCCTCATCTGAAGAAGGCTTTCCTATCTGAGGCCTCCTTGGTCCCAACTCTTCCCGAAACCACAGAGAAGCGTCTTCCTGCATTTAACTATTTTGGGTTACCTTCAGTTCAGTTCAGTTCAGTCTCAGTCATGTCCGACTCTTTGCGACCCCATGAATCGCAGCATGCCAGGCCTCCCTGTCCACCACCAACTCCCGGAGTTCACTCAGACTCACGTCCATCGAGTCCGTGATGCCATCCAGCCATCTCATCCTCGGTTGTCCCCTTCTCCTCCTGCCCCCAATCCCTCCCAGCATCACTCTTTTCCAATAAGTCAACTCTTTGCATCAGGTGGCCAAAGTATTGGAGTATCAGCTTCAACATCAGTCCTTCCAATGAACACCCAGGACTGATCTCCTTTAGGGTGGACTGGTTGGATCTCCTTGCAGTCTGAGGGAATCTCAAGAGTCTTCTCCAACACCACAGTTCAAAAGCATCAATTCTTCAGCGTTCAGCTTTCTTCACAGTCCAACTCTCACATCCATACATGACCACTGGAAAACCATAGCCTTGACTAGATGGACTTTAGTCGGCAAAGTAATGTCTCTGCTTTTCAATATGCTATCTAGGTTGGTCCTAACTTTCCTTCCAAGGAGTAAGCATCTTTTAATTTCATGGCTGCAGTCACCATCTGCAGTGATTTTGGAGCCCCACAAAATAAAGTCTGACACTGTTTCCACTGTTTTCCCAACTATTTCCCATGAAGTGATGGGACTGGATGCCATGATCTTAGTTTTTTGAATGTTGAGCTTTAAGCCAAATTTTTCACTCTCCTCTTTCAGTTTCATCAAGAGCCTCTTTAGTTCTTCTTATTTTCTGCCATAAGGGTGGTGCCATCTGCATATCTGAGGTATTGATATTTCTCCCGGCAATCTTGATTCCAGCTTGTGCTTCATTCAGCCCAGCGTTTCTCATGATGTACTCTGCATAAAAGTTATGGGTTACCTTAGCGACATTCTTCAGGTTTTCAAGCGTTAAAACACCTCTGGAAAACAACCGTTGTGTTTAGTCCTTCTGCTTGAAATTCCTAGTGTGTTGTCTGTTTTCCTAACTGAACCCTGACTGAGGCAGCGTGGGCAACAGGAGTTGTCCGAGGAAAAGACACAGACTAGAAGATGGGATGGTGGGGTCCCTCTGGTTATGTTCTTGGCCTCATGTGTCTCAGAGCCCCTTCCTGCTGCGAGATGGCACAGGTCATCCCCAGCTTGTCACGGTATCACAAGGATGCACACCCATGTCGGACCTGGATAAAATGTGCCTTTATGCCTGCTGGGACTGCCGAGGTCCACAGACCGGGGGCCAACCTTCATTTGTCTCTGCCTCTGTTATCCCCAAATTTGACTTTGCATGGCCAAGAATCAATCAACCTGTTTCAAATATTTAACATCCCTAAAAGGCCCAGGCATTTTCCCCCAGGTGTACAAGTTCCCTAGTAACTGGATATACATTTGTTCCAGGAAAACTTGGAGGAAGTGTTCATGATGTTGCTCTAGGTTTCCAAAGTCAAACACAGGAAAAGAGTGATCATAAGACACCTGAGAGTCTGGTCCAAATCCAAGCAGCGATGAAGACCTTCTGTGTGGAAGGGTCACAATTCTGGCCTGGTAGTTAGGTGTACCCAGCAGGTAGCAGCGTCCACCCACTGGCCCCAGGGCCCCAGAGCCCCAGAGTAATGACAGCTGGAGGGAAGGGAAGGTGAAGCGAAGGGGACAGCAGTCCTGGGAGGCACTGCACCCTCCAGAGGTGGCACAGATGTGGGCAGCAAGGCTGATGCGAAGGCTGTCATAGCTCGGGCAGGGGATTGTTGCCGCTGCAGAGTCGGCCCCACGTGTGATGACTCTGCTGAAGCCAGTCAACGCTGCTCCTGGCACTGGCTGGCATTACCCAACTCCCCAAGGACTGTCAGACACTTTCCCTCCACTCAGCAGAGGCCACAGGCTCCTTCAAGTTCTGCCTGGGAAGTGCAGACTCTTCCGCTCTCCATCACAGGCTAAACTCAGGACCAGAAAACCTGCTCTTAGGGGTCAGATTCCGAGTATTTTAGGGCCACATTCCCTATATGTGTGACTGCATGGCGGAGGGTGAAGCCACATCCGAATGAAACTGAGTTCACGGACACAGCAGCCACACTGACTCCATATGCAAACCTGAGCAGTGTGTTATCTGAACACCCTACAGGAAATCCTGTTCACACTATAGTTGAGGACCCTCAAAGTGACCTGACAAGCAATAACTAGCATGTTTTTTTTAAAGACGACTTAGAAAGGTTTGTTTACAAATTCTTGTCAACAAGAGTTATCTCTTGGGAGACAAACTTGAAAAGATTTATGGACTTGCCAGTTGGCAATGTTAAAGGGAAACCTAACTTTAAGCTAAGCATGCTGGAATATGCCTCCAATGTGAATGACATTTTGTTGGACTTCATGTTAACGAGATGATTGAGCGGCATCATGGACTCAATGGACATGAGTTTGAGCAAACTCTGGGAGATAGTAAAGGACTGGGAAGCTTGGCATGCTGCAGTCCATGGGTCACAAAGAGTCTGACATGATTGAGCGACTGAACAACAATGAGAACTTCTGCTAACAATATACACCATGTTTGAAAGGCAGCTAGTTAATCAATAAAGGTTGCCAGTTTCTCATCAGGTCGAGGATGAGAAATTACTCTGTATGTGTCCTGTGGGAAACTCGGCAAGAGAAACAGAACTGATCCCTAGGATCTGGGAACAGCCTCTGCTCTATGTGTTTGAAAATATCTGGTCTATGATCATTGGTAGAGAGCGTCTAATAGTTTCCTTAGATAAAGTGTGATGATCATATTTTAAACAATTCTTCAATATTGGATCTGAGTATAGTCCCCTTGGTCTATCACCTGATGAGAGAAGTATGTATGTGTCAAAATACTGTAGATGATAGATTAAAAAGAATGAGTCCACTGATAACCATCAGTCTCATCGCCATGAATAAATACTTCTTCACTCCATAAGAGAATGCTCTGCACTGCTTCATGTATGCTGTGTTTCTTTAGCCCTGGCAGTGAAAGGTTTAGTATCTTCCAAACAGGTTTCTAAATTTCAATTTAATGTTATGAAATTAAGTCTTTCTTCTAGTTCTCAAATTATATTTATATGTTCTTTTTATTTTAATCCATTTGAGAAATACCTTTAAAATATTGTGGTTTTGATATTAAAAACATTGAGCTCCATAGAGAAAAGAGACATTTACCACTGACATTTATGAATAATTGAAGCAAGTATTAAAACCTTATTAAAACTCTGATCTTGGCTGAAGTATTATAGTCATATAATCACATACTTCATCACCATGATATATTATAAGAAAAACCATGTGGAATTCAGTTAGATTCAGTTTCTTCATTTGTATATCATCCATGACTTTTTTGTGTATTTCTGATATGGTCTTCAGTCTACTGCCAGAAATAGAGGACTTTATTTCCAGTTTCCATTTTTTCCCATGTGTTAATGCTAAGAAAATATTGTGTTAGGGACCACTTTTTCAATAGTTTCCTCTTTTTTCTGCCTAATGTTCACCTTTTCACTCTTTCTTGATGGTAAAATGTAACAACATAAATTAAGTTTTTCTACATATAAATTAGTATAATATTTGATTGATTTTCAGCATAACATCAGTAATCAAAAAGCATCTAATGCATTAAATGGAGTACTTTCTATCTATTCAATGTTTAGTACTAGTCTGTGTGCAGGAAAGCATAATGGCTCATCTACACCCTCTGCACACATTTTCTGGATGCTCTCATAAACGTACGTACTCGTTAACGCTTCTAATCAAGATTTGCACTTATGAGAGTGTCCCTGTGGGTCCAGTGGTTAGGACTCTGCACTCCCAATGTTCAGGCCCGGGTTCAGTCTCTGGTTAGGGAGCTAGATTCTGCACAGCCAAATAAATAAAAGTAAAAAAAAAAATTAACAGATATGCACCTACTGTATCAGGTTTCACAAACAGATTACATTAAAGGAGCACTAATATACTTAGAGAATTCGTAGTTAAACTACTAAACTTCCACAATGAGTCTGGAGTCATCTAGTCATTTTAATGGATAGTTATCTATCCATTTATCATCTACCTTTCTGCCTGTCTGTCTATAGACAGAGGATAAAGACAAGAAGATTAAGTATTTCTCGAAGTTATGTACTCAATTCAATTCTTTTGTATGGGTAGCACAGAGTCTGTACCTAGCAAAGTGCATGCAATTATTTTGTTTTAAATAAATACTTTAGATCCTACTGCACGATGGTTTAAGATCTGAAGAAAAGATCAACTATAATTTTTTTGCTAATATATCTCACATCTCTTCATGGATCTTGCTTCTATTAAAGATCACTAAATTGAAATGGTACTTGACCATGGATACACTGTGTGCCTGCAATACTAGTAGTTAATGGTGTCAGCCTGCCTCTGTGACAGCTCACTGACACAGCACAGGTAGTGCAAGTGCCAGCATTCAGTGCTTGTATTAGTTAAGGTTCTCTGGTTAAATAGAACCAGTAGGGATATATATGAAGAGATTTAATAAAAATGAGTTGAGTCCCACTATTGTGGAAGCTGAGGACTCCCACAGTCTGCTCTCTGGAAGCTGGAGCCCCATGAAGGCAGAGGTGGGATTCAGTCCAGAGGGGAGGCGTGAGAACTGGAGGCAAGTTGTATATGAGGAATTCAGTGTCCTCACTCAAGAAATCGGGCAGGAAAGGCTGAGTTCTCTTCCTTTTCCTGTCTTTCTGTTGTATTTAGACATTTCCTGGATTAGAGGATGCTCCCCAAACTAGGGGCTCCAAAATCGCTGCAGATGTTGACTGCAGCCATGAAATTAAAAGACACTTTCTCCTTGGAAGAAAAGCTATGACAAACCTAGACAGTATATTAAAAAGCAGAGATACTGCTTTGCCGACAAAGGTCCATATAGTCAAAGTTACAGTTTTTCCAGTAGTCATGTATGGATGTGAGAGTTGGACTATAAAGAAAGCTGAGCACCGAAGAATTGATGCTTCTGAACTGTGGTGTTGCAGAAGACTCTTGAGAATCCCTTGGACTGCAAGGAAATCAAACCAGTCAATCCTTCCTAAAGGAAATCAGAAGGACTGATGCTGAAACTGAAACTCCAAAACCTTGGCCACCTGATGCGAAGAGCTGACTCATTAGAAAAGACCCTGTTGCTGGGACAGATTGAAGGCAGGAGGGGAAGGGGACAACAGAAGATGAGATGGTTGGATGGCATCACCAACTCGACAGACATGAGTTTGAGTAAGCTCTGGGCGTTGCTGATGGACAGGGAAGCCTGGCGTGCTGCAGTTCATGGGGTCACAAAAAGTCAGATAAGACTGAGCAACTGAACTGAACTGAATCCACACCAGGGAGGCAAGGTGCTTTATGATCCATAGATCAAACACTAATTTCATCTGGAAACACCCTCAACAGACACTCCCAGAAACAACGTTTATCCAAATATCTAGTCACCCTGGGATCCAGTCAAATTGACATATAAAATTAACCATCACAATTATAGAGAAAAAAAGCCCTGAAACAATAATCTAAGCTTCCACATTGTCACACCAGATAGGAAAGCCAAAAAGGGCAAAATTCAATGAGACAGAAAAACAACAGAGAAAACAAAACCAACAGTGAGTGAGTCTAGTAGAGAAAAAAGATGGGAGCTACAAACTACCAGCATCAGCCTAAAGATAAGCCAAGAGTACACTCCCTACATACATAGAATGACAGTACCATGGAAAAGTGAGCAAATTACTCTACATATACAATCTTCACAATCTTCAAATTACTCTACAGATACAATAAATAACTCAAAATACCCTTTATTCAGTGAATAAATGAAGTTTTAGTGAAAAACCTTCTTTTAAAGCAAACTCCAGTGCCAGGTAGCTTAGCTGCTGATTCTACCTACTACTTTACAGGCAAATAATACCTATTTTATTTAAATTCTTCCAGAAAATGGAAGAGAACAGAGTATCTCTCAACTAATTTATGAGACCAGAATTACCCTTATATCAAAACCAGACAAAGATTCTACAAAAAAAGGAAAACTTCGATAATTTCATTCATAATCATATATGTAAATGTCCTTAACAAAATATTAGCAAATCAAATCCAGCCATATATATACTAAATATTATATCATGACCAATTAGGGGTTTAGCCCATAAAGCTGAGCTTTTTTCAACACTGATATTTTTCATTCTATTAGCAAATTCAATATAAATTAATTCTTGTATATAAGAAAATAAAATCACCTCAACAAATGCTGAAAAGTCTCTTAATAAAATCAACATCCATTCATATAAAAAAATCTTAGGAAAGTCATCCAATTTTGTAAATGTATCCACACAAAATCAATAGTAAATATCATAATTAATAGTGAATAACTGAAAGCTTTCCCCCAAAACTGGGAATCTTAATGTTTTCCACTCTCATCACTTCTATTCAAAATTGTACCAGATTTTCCAGCCAGTAGATAAGGAGAAAACAGACTAACACTGTTTAAATTATAAAATAGACTTTTTCAGAAATAACTTATTTTTTAACATAGAAAATCTCAAGGAATATGCAAAATATCTCCTAAAACTATAACAATCACTGAATTTATCAAGGTTGCAGAGTCAAAGAGAAAAAAGCACCACTGTTCTATCTTCACTAACAACAAATACTTTGATATTGAATATAAGAAATAATGACACAATATAATAAAAAACATGAAATGCATAGGGATAAATCTAAGTAAATATATGAGTTTCATATGATGAAAATTATTAATGAGATAAATTAGATAAGCCAAATTCAGAGATACATTATGTTTATGGATCTGAAGATTCTATTTTAATATGTCTGTTATCCTTAAGTTAGTCTATACTTCCCATATCTCCTAGTCAAACATTCAGCAGAAATTTTGAGCAAATGAAAAACAAATGATATAATTTACATGGAAAAATAAACATCCTGAAAGAGCCAACATAGCTTATTTTAAGACTGTACTATAACAATAACACTACACTAACCAAGTAGAGTATTGGTGTTGGATAGACATGAATGGAATAGAATCAAAATTACAGAAATATGCAAACTCTTATTCAGTTCATTTTTGTCAATGTTACCAATGCAATTCATTAGAGAAAGGACAGTCTTTGCAATAAGTGATGTTGGTATAAAATATAAAATAATCAAATTTGAAAACAGCCTTTTCTCTGAAGCTCCAGCAGTTTGGCCACCTGATACAAAGAGCTGACTCACTGGAAAAGATCTTCATGTTGGGAAAGATTGAGGGCAGGAGAAGGGGGCGGCAGAGTATGCGATGGTTGGATGGCATCACCAATTCAATGGACATGAATTTGAGCAAACTCTGGGAGATAGTGGAGGCTTCCCTGTGCTGGTGTGTTGCAGTCTATGGGGTTTCAAAAGTCAACATGACTTAGTGGCTGAACAACAAACAACAACCCTTTCCTCACAGCTTATACAAGACTAGCTTGAACTAATCATCTTATGGATCATAAACACCTAAAAGTTTAAAAATCTCTGTCAAAACAGAGGGGCATTTCTTTGCAATCTTGAATTACATACATGTTTTTTAAACAGTACACAAAAAACACATTATAAAATATCATAAAAGAAAAAATGGGGGCGGTCCTAAGATGGTGGAGGAATAGGACGGGGAGACCACTTTCTCCCTTACAAATTCATCAAAAGAACATTTCAGCACTGAGTAAATTCCACAAAACAACTTCTGTATGCTGGCAGAAGACATTAGGCACCCAGAAAAGCAGATCATTGTCTTCAAAAACAGGTAGGAAAAAATATAAAAGACTAAAAAAGAGACAAAAGAGGTAGGGAGGGAGCTCCATCCCAGGAAAGGAGTCTTAAAAAGAGAGAAGTTTCCAAACACCAGGAAACACTTTCGCTGCCGAGTCTGTGGCGAGCCTTGGAAGCACAGAGGGCAACGTAACAGGGAAGAAAAATAAATAAATAATTAAAACCAACAGATTACGAGCCCAGCGGTAACTCCCCCAGTGGAGAAGCAGTGCAGATGCCTACATCTGCCACTTGCAAGCTGGGGCTGGGCAGGGAGGTGTGAGCTGCAGTGCTTTTTAAGAATCAGGCCAGAATGACCCGAGCATAACCAGAGCGAACTAACTTGGGCTAGCAAACCAGACTGTGGGATAGCTACCACGCAAAAAGCTCTAACATAAGACACCGCCAGGCCCGCACACAGAACAAAGGATGGAACAGAATTAGCCGGCTGCAGACCATCCCCCTCCGCTGACAGGCAGCCAGGGCCAGAAGGGCTGGAAGGGGGCAATCACAGCCCCAGAGAGACATTAACTACCAAACTTCAAGCAAGCTTCTTTGCTAACTAAGACTTCTTGGGGTTCTGGGCAGTCACCATCCACCAGAGAAGGGGTGCCAGCTGTACTCCCAGAAAATTGAGCAGCAGGGACAGGAAATGCGATAAGTCGCAGCGACCACACTCGCCAAACACCTGAGCTACTTGGACCTGGGAAGGGCACAAAACACAGGCCCAACTAAGTCTGCACCTCTGAGGACTACCTGAGTGACTGAGCCTGAGCGGCTTAGACCGGGGAGGTGCATGCAACCCAGGGCCAGCCTCAGACAGTTCCCGGCAGAGCAACCTAGAGCCTGAGCGGTGTGCACCATGAATGGGGGCAGGCCCAGCGTGCCTGAGACACTGCGAGCAACGCCAGTGTTATTTGTTTGCAGCATCCCTCCCTCCCCACAGCGCGACTGAACAAGTAAGCCTAAAAAAATAAAAAAAAAAGTGCCCCCCTTGTGTCAGGGTATAAATCAGACACTGGAAACACCAGCAAACAAAGAAGCTAAAACAGAGGCAACCGCCTTGGAAGTGACAGGTGCAATAGATTAAAACCC
Organism: Ovis aries; assembly: GCF_016772045.2. Taxonomy (NCBI): domain Eukaryota; kingdom Metazoa; phylum Chordata; class Mammalia; order Artiodactyla; family Bovidae; genus Ovis; species Ovis aries. The sequence continues at coordinate 2,107,953 of NC_056079.1, read as the reverse complement.
TGTCGTTAGTACCGACTACATAGGAAGGGGCCTGTAGATCTTGAGAAATATAAGCCGGACCAAGGAACTATCCAAAAATGAACTGAGCCCACATTGCCCACAACACCACCAGAGAAAGTCCCAGACATATCTTTACTATTTTTACAATCATTCTTTTTGTTTGTTTGTTTTCTTCTTTTTTTTCTTCTTTTTAACATTTTTTAATTTTAAGACCTCTATTTCTCCTTTAATTTTTATTTTTATAACCTACTATTACTTTTCAAAAAAAGACCCTATTTTTAAAGTAAATGCCATAGATATTTTTTTGTGGTTGTTGTTGTTGTTGTTTTAATAATTCTCGTGATTTTGTTTTTTCTTTTTTCTTCTTCTTCTTCTTCTTTTCTTTAATATTCCACTTTTGAAAATCCAACCTCTTCTCTAGATTTTTAATCTTTGCTTTTTGGTATTTGTTATCAATTGTGTACCTTTAAAAACCCATTCTTCAGTACCCATTTTGACTTGAGAGAGAGATTACTGGCCTGACCACTCTCTCCTCATTTGGACTCTCTTTTTTCTCCACCAGGTTGCCTCTGTCTCCTCCCTCCCCCTTCTCTTCTCTACCCAACTCTGTGAATCTCTGTGTGTTCCAGACAGTGGAGAACACTTAGGGAAATGGTTACTGGCTGGATCTGCCTCTCTGCTTTTCATTTCCCTCTTTTATCCTCCTGGCCACCTCTGTCTCCTTCCTCCCTCTCCTCTTCTCTGTATAACTCCATGAACATCTCTGAGTAGGCCAGACTGTGGAGCGCACATAAGGAAGTGATTACTGGCTAGCTCGCTCTCTCCTCTTTTGATCCCACCTCATCTCATTCCAATCACCTCCAAATCCCCCCTCCCTCTTCTCTTCTCCATGTAACTCAGTGAACCTCTCTGGGTGTCCCTCAATGTGGAGAAACTTTTCATCTTTAACCTAGATATGTTATCATCAGTGCTGCATAGATGGAGAAGTCTTGAGGCTACTGTAAAAATAAAATTGAAAACCAGAAGCAGGAGGCTTAAGTCCAAATCCAGAGAACTCCTGACTCCAGGGAACATTAATCCAGAGGAGCTCATCAAACGCCTCCATACCTACACTGAAACCAAGCACCACCTGAGGGCCAACAAGTTCCAGAGCAAGTCATATCACGCAAATTCTCCAGCAACACAGGAACACACCCCTGAGCTTCAATATACAGGCAGCTCAAAGTTACTCCAAAACCACAGACATCTCATAACTCATTACGGGACACTTCATTGCACTCCATAGAGAAGAAATCCAGCTCCACCCACCAGAACTCTGACACAAGCTTCCCTAACCAAGAAGCCTTGACAAGCCACTGATACAACCCCACCCAAAGCGAGGAAACTCCATAATAGAGAACTCCACAAACTACCAGAATATTAAAAGGCCACCCCAAATGCAGCAATATAACCCAGATGAAGAGACAGAGGAATACCCAGCAGGTAAAGGAACAGATAAATGTCCACCAAACCAAACAAAAGAGGAAGAGATAGGGAATCTACCTGAGAAAGAATTCCAAATATTGATAGTGAAAATGATCCAAGATCTTGAAATCAAAATGGAATCACAGATAAATAGCCTGGAGACAAAGACTGAGAAGATGCAAGAAAGCTTTAACAAGGACCTAGAAGAAATAAGAAAGAGACAGTATATAATGAATAATGCAATAAATGAGATCAGAAACACTCTGGAGGCAACAAATAGTAGAATAATGGAGGCAGAAGATAGGATTAGTGAAATAGAAGATAGAATGGTAGAAATAAATGAATCAGAGAGGAAAAGAGAAAAACGAATTAAAAGAAATGAGGACAATCTCAGAGACCTCCAGGACAATATGAAATGCTCAAACATTCGAATTATAGGAGTCCCAGAAGAAGAAGACAAAAAGAAAGACCATGAAAAAATACTTGAGGAGATAATAGTTGAAAACTTCCCTAAAATGGGGAAGGAAATAATCACCCAAGTCCAAGAAACACAGAGAGTCCCAAACAGGATAAACCCAAAGTGAAACACCCCAAGACACATATTAATCAAATTAACAAAGATCAAACACAAAGAACAAATATTAAAAGCAGCAAGGGAAGAACAACAAATAACACCCAAGGGGATTCCCATAAGGATAATAGCTGATCTTTCAATAGAAACGCTTCAGGCCAGGAGGGAATGGCAAGACATACTTAAAGTGATGAAAGACAATAACTTACAGACCAGATTACTGTAACCAGCAAGGATCTCATTCAAATATGAAGGAGAATTCAAAAGCTTTACAGAAAAGCAAAAGCTGAGAGAATTCAGCACCACCTAACCAGCTCTCCAACAAATGCTAAAGGACATTCTCTAGACAGGAAACACAAAAAGGGTGTATAAACCAAACCCAAAACAATAAAGTAAACGGCAACGGGATCATACATATTAATAATTACCTTAAACGTAAATGGGTTGAATGCCCCAACCAAAAGACAAAGACTAGCTGAATGGATACAAAAACAAGACCCCTATATATGTTGTCTACAAAAGACCCACCTCAAAACAAGGGACACATACAGACTGAAAGTGAAGGGCTGGAAAAGATATTCCATGCAAATAGAGACCAAAAGAAAGGAGTAGCAATACTCATATCAAATAAAATAGACTTTAAAACAAAGGCTGTGAAAAGACAAAAAGGCCACTACATAATGATCAAAGGATCATTCCAAAAAGAAGATAGAACAATTATAAATATATATGCACCCAACATAGGAGCACAATATGTAAGACAAATGCTAACAAGTATGAAAGGGGAAATTAACAATAACACAATAGTAATGGGAGATTATAATATCCCACACACACCTATGGACAGATCAACTAAACAGAAAATTAACAAAGAAACACAAACTTTAAATGATACAATAGATCAGTCAGACCTAATTGATATCTATAGGACATTTCACCCCAAAACAATGAATTTCACCTTTTTCTCAAGTGCTCACAGAACCTTCTCAAGGATAGATCACATCCTGGGCCATAAATCTAGCTTTGATAAATTAAAAAAAAAATGAAATCATTCCAAGCATCTTTTCTGACCATAATGCAGTAAGATTAGATCTCAATTACAGGAGAAAAAATATTAAAAGCTCCACCATATGGAGGCTGAACAGCACACTTCTGAATAACCAACAAATCACAGAAGAAATCAAAAAAGAAAAATATGCACAGAAACAAATGAAAATGAAAACACAACAACCCCAAACCTGTGGGACACTATAAAAGCAATACTAAGGGGAAAGTTTATAGCACTACAGGCATACCTCAAGAAATAAGAAAAAAGTCAAATAAATAACCTAACTCTACACCTAAAGCAACTAGAAAAGGAAGATATGGAGAACCCCAGGGTTAGTAGAAGGAAATAAATCTTAAAAATTAGGGCAGGAATAAATGCAAAAGAAACAAAAGAGACCATAGCAAAAATCAACAAAGCCAAAAGCTGGTTCTTTGAAAGGATAAATAAAATTGACAAACCATTAGCCAGACTCATCAAGAAGTAAAGGGAGAAAAATCAAATCAATAAAATTAGAAATGAAAATGGAGAGATCACAACAGACAACACAGAAATATAAAGGCTCATAAGAGACTACTATCACCAATTATATGCCAATAAAATGGACAACATGGAAGAAATGGACAAATTCTTAGAAAAGTACAACTTTCCAAAACTGAACCAGGAAGAAATGGAAAATCGTAACAGACCCATCGCAAGCATGGAAATTGAAACTGTAATCAGAAATCTTCCAGCAAACAAAAGCCGAGGTCCAGACGGCTTCACAGCTGAATTCTACCAAAAATTTAGAGAAGAGGTAACACCTATCCTACTCAAACTCTTTCAGAAATTGCAGAGGAAGGTAAACTTCCAAACTCATTCTATGAGGCCACCACTACCCTAATACCAAAACCTGACAAAGATGTCAGAGAAAAAGAAAATTACAGGCCAACATCATTATTGAACATAGATGCAAAAATCCTCAACAAAATTCTAGCAATCAGAATCCAACAACACATTAAAAAGATCATATACCATGACCAAGTGGGCTTAATCCCAGGGATGCAAGGATTCTTCAATATCCACAAATCAATCAATGTAATTCACTACATTAAAAATTGATAAATAAAAGCCATATGATTATCTCAGGAGATGCAGAGAAAGCCTCTGACAAAATTCAACATCCATTTATGATAAAAACTCTCCAGAAAGCAGGACTAGAAGGAATATACCTCAACATAACAAAAGCAATATATGACAAACCCACAGCAAACATCATCCTCAATGGTGAAAAATTGAAAGCATTTCCCCTAAAGTCAGAAACAAGACAAGGGTGCCCACTTTCACCACTACTATTCAACATAGTTCTGGAAGTTTTGGCCATAGTAATCAGAGCAGAGAAAGAAATAAAAGGAATCCAGATTTGAAAAGAAGTAAAACTCTCTCCGTTTGCAGATGACATGATCCTCTACATAGAAAACCCTAAAGACTCCACCAGAAAATTACTAGAGCTAATCAATGAATATAGTAAAGTTTCAGGATATAAAATCAACACTCAGAAATCCCTTGCATTCCTATACACTAGTAATGAGAAAGTAGAAAAAGAAATTAAGGAAACAATTCCATTCACCATTGCAACGAAAAGAATAGAATACTTAGGAATATATCTACCTAAAGAAACTAAAGACCTATATATGGAAAACTATAAAACACTGGTGAAAGAAATCAAAGAGGACACTAATAGATGGAGAAATATACCATGTTCATGGATTGGAAGAATCAACATAATGAAAATGAGTATACTACCCAAAGCAATCTACAGATTCAATGCAATCCCTATCAAGCTACCAATGGTATTTTTCACAGAGCTAGAACAAATAATTTCACAATTTGTATGGAAATACAAAAAACCTTGAATAGTCAAAGCAATCTTGAGAAAGAAGAATGGAACTGGAGGAATCACCCTGCCTGACTTCAGGCTCTACTACAAAGCCACAGGCATCAAGACAGTATGGTACTGGCACAAAGATAGAAATATACATCAATGGAACAAAATAGAAAGCCCAGAGATAAATCCACGCACCTATGGACACCTTATCGTCGACAAAGGAGGCAAGAATATACAATGGAAAAAAGACAATCTCTTTAACAAGTGGTGCTGGGAAAACTGGTCAACCACTTGTAAAAGAATGAAACTAGCATACTTTCTAACACCATACACAAACATAAACTCAAACTGGATTAAAGATCTATACATAAGACCAGAAACCATAAAACTCCTAGAGGAGAACATAGGCAAAACACTCTCCGACATAAATCACAGCAGGATCCTCTATGATCCACCTCCCAGAATACTGGAAATAAAAGCAAAAATAAACAAATGGGATCTAATTAACATTAAAAGCTTCTGCACAACAAAGGAAAATATAAGCAAGGTGAAAAGACAGCCTTCGGAATGGGAGAAAATAATAGGAAATGAAGCAACTGACAAACAACTAATCTCAAAAGTATACAAGCAACTCCTACAGATCAATTCCAGAAAAATAAACGACCCAATCAAAAAATGGGCCAAAGAACTAAATAGACATTTCTCCAAAGACGACATACAGATGGCTAACAAACACATGAAGTGATGCTCAACATCACTCATTATCAGAGAAATGCAAATCAAAACCACAATGACATACCATTTCACACCAGTCAGAATGGCTGGGATCCAAAAGTCTACAAGCAATAAATGCTGGAGAGGAGGCGGAGAAAAGGGAACCCTCTTACACTGTTGGTGGGATGTAAACTAGTACAGCCACTATGGAGAACAGTGTGGAGATGCCTCAAAAAACTGCAAATAGAACTGCCTTATGACCCAGCAATCTCACTGCTGGGCATACACACTAAGGAAACCAGAATTGAAAAGGAAAAGTGTACCCCAATATTCATTGCAGCACTGTTTATAATAGCCAGGACATGGAAACAACAGAGATGTCCATCAGCAGACGAACGGCTAAGAAAGCTGTGTTACATATACACAATGGAGTATTACTCAGCCATTAAAAACAATACATTTGAATCTGTTCTAATGAGGTGCATGAAACTGGAGCTAATTATACAGAGTAAGTTCAGTTCAGTTCACTCACTCAGTCGTGTCCAACTCTTTGTGACCCCATGAATCGCAGCACGCCAGGCCTCCCTGTCCATCACCATCTTCCGGAGTTCACTCAGACTCACGTCCATCGAGTCCGTGATGCCATCCAGTCATCTCATCCTCGGTCGTCCCCTTCTCCTCCTGCCCCCTATCCCTCCTAGCATCAGAGTCTTTTCCAATGAGTCAACTCTTCGCATGAGGTGGCCAAAGTACTGGAGCTTCAGCTTTAGCATCATTCCTTCCAAAGAAATCCCAGGGTTGATCTCCTTCAGAATGGACTGGTTGGATCTCCTTGCAGTCCAAGGGACTCTCAAGAGTCTTCTCCAACACCACAGTTCAAAAGCATCAATTCTTCAGTGCTAAGCCTTCTTCACAGTCCAACTCTCACATCCATACATGACCACAGGGAAAACCATAGCCTTGACTAGACGGACCTTAGTCGGCAAAGTAATGTCTCTGCTTTTGAATATACTATCTAGGTTGGTCATAACTTTTCTTCCAAGGAGTAAGCGTCTTTTAATTTCATGGCTGCAATCACCATCTGCAGTGATTTTGGAGCCCAAAAAAATAAAGTCTGACAGTGTTTCTACTGTTTCCCATCTATTTCCCAAGAAGTGATGGGATGCCATGATCTTCCTTTTCTGAACGTTGAGCTTTAAGCCAACTTTTTCACTCTCCTCTTTCACTTTCATCAAGAGAATTTTTAGCTCCTCTTCACTTTTTTGCCATAAGGGTGGTGTCATCTGCATATCTGAGGTTATTGATATTTCTTCCGGCTATCTTGATTCCAGCTTGTGTTTCTTCCAGTTCAGCGTTTCTCATGATGTCCTCTGCATATAAGTTAAATAAGCAGGGTGACAATATACAGCCTTGACATACTCCTTTTCCTATTTGGAACCAGTCTGTTGTTCCATGTCCAGTTGTAACTGTTGCTTCCTGACCTGCATACAGATTTCTCAAGAGGCAGGTTAGGTGGTCTGGTATTCCCATCTCTTTCAGAATTTTCCACAGTTGATTGCGATCCACACAGTCAAAGGCTTTGGCATAGTCAATAAAGCAGAAAGAGATGTTTTTCTGGAACTCTCTTGCTTTTTCTATGATCCAGCGGATGTTGGGAATTTGATCTCTGGTTCCTCTGCCTTTTCTAAAACCAGCTTGAACATCAGGGAGTTCACAGTTCACGTATTGCTGAAGCCTGGCTTGGAGAATTTTGAGCATTACTTTACTAGCATGTGAGATGAGTGCAATTGTGTGGTAGTTTGAGCATTCTTTGGCATTGCCTTTCTTTGGAATTGGAATGAAAACTGACTTTTTCCAGTCCTGTGGCCACTGCTGAGTTTTCCAAACTTGCTGGCATATTGAGTGCAGCACTTTCACAGCATCATCTTTCAGGTTTTGAAATAGCTCAACTGGAATTCCTTCACCTCCACTAGCTTTGTTCGTAGTGATGCTTTCTAAGGCCCACTTGACTTCACATTCCAAGATGTCTGGCTCTAGATTAGTGATCACATCATCATGATTATCTGGGTCGTGAATATTTTTTTGTACAGTTCTTCCGTGTATTCTTGCCACCTCTGCTTAATATCTTCTGCTTCTGTTAGGTCCAGACCATTTCTGTCTTTTATCGAGCCCATCTTTGAATGAAATATTCCCTTGGTATCTCTAATTTTCTTGAAGAGATCTCTAGTCTTTCCCATTCTGTTCTTTTCCTCTTTTTCTTTGCATTGATCGCTGAAGAAGGCTTTCTTATCTCTTCTTGCTATTCAGATGCTTATATCTTTCCTTTTCTCCTTTGCTTTTGGCTTCTCTTCTTTTCACAGCTATTTGTAAGGCCTCCCCAGACAGCCATTTTGCTTTTTTGCATTTCTTTTCCATGGGGATGGTCTTGATCCCTGTCTCCTGTACAATGTCATATCAGGCACTCTATCTATCAGATCTAAGCCCTTAAATCTATTTCTCACTTCCACTGTATAATCATAAGGGATTTGATTTAGGTCATACCTGAATGGTCTAGCGGTTTTCCCTACTTTCTTCAATTTAAGTCTGAATTTGCCAATAAGGAGTTCATGATCTGAGCCACAGTCAGCTCCGGTCTTGTTTTTGTTGACTGTATAGAGCTTCTCCATCTTTGGCTGCAAAGAATATAATCAATCTGATTTTGGTGTTGACCATCTGGTGATGTCCATGTGTAGAGTCTTCTCTTGTGTTGTTGGAAGAGGGTGTTTGCTATGACCAGTGTATTTTCTTGGCAAAACTCTATTAGTCTTTGCCCTGCTTCATTACGCATTCCAAGGCCAAATTTGCCTTTACTCCAGGTGTTTCTTGACTTCCTACTTTTGCATTCCATTACCCTATAATGAAAAGGACACCTTTTTTGGGTGTTAGTTCTAAAAGGTCTTGTAGGTCTTCATAAAACCATTCAACTTCAGTTTCTTCAGTGTTACTGGTTGGGGCATAGACTTGGATTACCATGATATTGAATGGTTTGCCCTGGAAATGAACAGAGATCATTCTGTCATTTTTGAGATTGCATCCAAGTACTGCATTTCAGACTCTTTTGTTGACCATGATGGCTACTCCATTTCTTCTGAGGGATTCCTGCCCGCAGTAGTAGATGTAATGGTCATCTGAGTTAAATTCACCCATTCCAGTCCATTTTAGTTCGCTGATTCCTAGAATGTCGACATTCACTCTTGCCATCTCGTTTGACCACTTCCTATTTGCCTTGATTCATGGACCTGACATTCCAGGTTCCTATGCAATATTGCTCTTTACAGCATCGGATCTTGCTTCTATCGCCAGTCACATCCGCAACTGGGTATTGTTTTTGCTTTGGCTCCATCCCTTCATTCTTTCTGGAGTTATTTCTCCACTGATCTCCAGTAGCATATTGGGCACCTAATAACCTGAGGAGTTCCTCTTTTGGTATCGTATCATTTTGCCTTTCCATACTGTTCATGGGGTTCTCAAGGCAAGAATACTGAAGTGGCTTGCCATTCCCTTCTCCAGTGGACCACATTTTGTCAGGCCTCTCCACCATGACCCGCCCGTCTTGGGTTGCCCCACAGGCATGGCTTGGTTTCATTGAGTTACCCCTCGCCAAGGTAACAGAAACCCAATAAGATGATAAGTGTTGCAAGAGGGCATCAGAGGGCAGACACACTGAAACCATACTCACAGAAAACTAGTCAATCTAATCACACTAGGACCACAGCCTTGTCTAACTCAATACAGAGTGAAGTAAGCTCAAAACAAAAACACCAATACAGTATACTAACACATATATATGGAACTTCGAAAGATGGTAATGATAACCCTGTATGCAAGACAGCAAAAGAGACACAGATGTATAGAACAGACTTTTGGACTCTGTGAGAGAGGGAAAGGGTGGGATGATTCGGGAGAATGGCATTGAAACATGTATACTATCATGTAAGAAACGAATTGCCAGTCTAGGTTTGATACAGGATACAGGATGCTTGGGGCTGGTGCACTGGGATGACCCAGAGAGATGATATGGGGAGAGAGGTGGGAGGGGGGTTCAGGATTGAGAACTCATGTACACCCATGGCAGATTCATGTCAGTGTATGGCAAAACCAATACAGTATTGTAAAGTAAAATTAAAAAATTAAAAATAAAAAGGATAGAAAAAATGAGACTTAAAATTATAGTGTCTGCCTTTGAAAGACCCTGTTCAGAAAATAGACAAATATGCTCTGGGAGAAATTATTTTAAAACCAATATCAAATAAAATATCAATTCAAAAATACTAACTGAATAATCAGAATCCAATAAAAAAAAGAAAACCAAAATAGCTAAAGAAGCACACAAAAAGATGCTCCACGTCTTTATCCAACAGGGAAATTCCAACTAAAACCACAAATGAAATACTACTTCATACCTGCTAGAAGAGCCAAGAACAACAACAACAAAAAGTGAACAGAACAATGCGGATACTAATAACACCAAGTGCTGGTACAGATGTGCAGCAACCAGAGCTCTATCCTTCCCTGTTAAGTCATACAAATGCTTTACCACCCTCAAAAACAGCTTGACGGCTTCTTATTAAATTATCAGCCCTACTCCTGAATACCTACCCAAGGGAAATAAAAACACTGTTTACAGATGGTTTGCAAAGGCTCATATAGCTTTTTACTCATAGGGGTCAAATATTGAGGGAGGAAATGTAACGTCCAAACTACTGAGCAAATTATCAGATTGTGGCCTACAGTCAACAGTGAAAAGGAACAGAGTTATGTGAAGGATTACAACAAGGACTGATGGAGGGGGTCAGACACAGTCTGTCTGAGCCCATTTACAACATCTAGGAACAACAAAACCAGTGACCAGATTAGTAGTTATGAAGGCCCAGGGTGCAGAGAGAGGTTAATTACAAAAAAGCATTAAGAAGACTCCCCGGAGGGACAGAAATATTCTGCATCTTGATTAAAGTATCAGTTATACCTCTATATACATATGTCAAGGTCCCTCTAAGTACAAATAAAAGAAGTAAATAATACCGATAAGAACCCAGCTTATTAAAAAATGTAAGGAAACAGATGCAAAAAATTAAAAACCATGTCTTACCTTGCTAATCTTCCATAATTACTTCCTCCATACCCAAAATAAGTGGGGTCTAATTTGTAAATTCTTTGGAAGATCATGGCATTATTTTTTTTATTCACTGCAGCAAGAAATAATTTGTACTTTGTTGGGTTGCTCTATTATTAGGTGAAATTCAGTATTCTTGTCTGGCAAATCCTATGGACAGAGGAGCCTGGTGGGCTGCAGTCCATGGGGTTGCTAGGAGTCAGACACGACTGAGTGACTTCACTTTCACTTTTCACTTTCATGCATTGGAGAAGGAAGTGGCAACCCACTCCAGTGTTCTTGCCTGGAGAATCCCAGGGACAGGGGAGCCTGGTGGGCTGCCGTCTCTGGGGTCACACAGAGTCGGACATGACTGAAGCGACTTAGCAGCAGTAGCAGCAGCAGAGATCAGTACACTGACTACTGGGCTTCGAGAGAGACTTTATTTTGACATTTAATGCCTGATGGATAGACTCAAATATAATTTTTCTAGTTGCCTACTTGAATTTTTGTGCTCAGTTCATATTGGTTACTTGTGTAGTCAACCATATTCTTATTTCTGTGTTTTTACCGGTCCAAAATTTTGGAATTCATTCCTGCAAAATGCCAAGCTGAATGAAGCACAAGCAGGAATCAAGAGTGTCTGGAGATATACCAATAACCTCAGATATGCAGATGACAGCACCCTTATGGTATAAAGCGAAGAGGAACTAACAAGCCTCTTGATGAAGGTGAAAGAGGAGAATGAAAAAGCGGCTTAAAACTCAACATTCAAAAAGTGAAGATCATGGCATCCAGACCCATTTAGTTCAGTTCAGTTCAGTCGCTCAGCCGTGTCCAACTCTTTGCGACCCCATGAATCGCAGCATGCCAGGCCTCCCTGTCCATCACCATCTCCCGGAGTCCACTCAGACTCACGTCCATCGAGTCCATGATGCCATCCAGCTATCTCATCCTGGGTCGTCCCCTTCTCCTCCTGCCCTCAACTCTCCCAGCATCAGAGTCTTTTCCAATGAGTCAACTCTTCTCATGAGGTGGCCAAAGTACTGGAGCTTCAGCTTTAGCATCATTCCTTCCAAAGAAATCCCAGGGTTGATCTCCTTCAGAATGGACTGGTTGGATCTCCTTGCAGTCCAAGGGACTCTCAAGAGGCTTCTCCAACACCACAGTTCAAACGCATCAATTCTTCGGCGCTCAGCCTTCTTCACAGTCCAACTCTCACATCCATACATGACCACAGGGAAAACCATAGCCTTGACTAGATGGACCTTAGTCGGCAAAGTAATGTCTCTGCTTTTGAATATACTATCTAGGTTGGTCATAACTTTTCTTCCAAGGAGTAAGCGTCTTTTAATTTCATGGCTGCAGTCACCATCTGCAGTGATTTTGGAGCCCCAAAAAATAAAGTCTGACAGTGTTTCTACTGTTTCCCATCTATTTCCCAAGAAGTGATGGGACCAGATGCCATGATCTTTGTTTTCTGAATGTTGAGCTTTAAGCCAACTTTTTCACTCTCCTCTTTCACTTTCATCAAGAGAATTTTTAGCTCCTCTTCACTTTTTGCCATAAGGGTGGTGTCATCTGCATATCTGAGGTTATTGATATTTCTCCCGGCTATCTTGATTCCAGCTTATGTTTCTTCCAGTCCAGCGTTTCTCATGATGTCCTCTGCATATAAGTTAAATAAGCAGGGTGACAATATACAGCCTTGACATACTCCTTTTCCTATTTGGAACCAGTCTGTTGTTCCATGTCCAGATATATACCTAATTTTGCCCACATTACTCTCTGATGCGTCAAGAAAAGTATCAGGAGCAAAGATAAACAACATGACCTCAATAAACCAACAGTCCTGAGGCAGACTCGGAACCCAAGGCACAAGGCCATGATTCCAAACAGATCTGAACACAGTGTCATGCAAGTAAGAAGGAAAGAAGGATAATGGTCAGAAAATTATATGATAAACTTGGTGTGATAAACTTGACGGGACATGGAGGGCCGGGACAAATGAAATTAGCTCCTCATATGAAAGAGGAAATACAACTGGCGACATAAATGAAGATGCCAGAGTGCAAACACCAGTTTATTAAATTTTATCCTGTATTTTTACTTCCTGTTCTGATGGGAATAAAACACAGGGGAAAACAGAGAGCAGGAGGAGGTGTTAGAGAGCAAGCCTTGCCACGGGGGCTGAGAGGTGGTCACGGATCAAGTTATTACCTAACTGAACTCTTAACTCCTAATAAGGTCTTGGTGGCCAGAACAGCCAGGAACATGGGAATTTCCAGCCTCCCCAAATGTGGAGAAGGCAGTGGCACCCCACTCCAGTACTCTTGCCTGGAAAATCCCATGAACAGAGGAGCCTGGAAGGCTGCAGTCCATGGGGTCGCTGAGGGTCGGACACAACTGAGCAACTTCACTTTCACTTTTCACTTTCCTGCATTGGAGAAGGAAATGGCAACCCACTCCAGTGTTCTTGCCTGGAGAATCCCAGGGACGGGGGAGCCTGGTGGGCTGCCGTCTATGGGGTCGCACAGAGTCGGACACGACTGAAGTGACTTAGCAGCAACTTAGCAGCAAAGCTATACACCTTTAATGGTGGGACTGGGTGGGGGGAGGGAGTATCTTTAATTCCCAGAGGAATTTTCTTTAGTCACAGTCTAAATATCTGTTTTGTTAGGGAATAAAAATCACATAATGCTTGAGTAATTCACACCTCCAGCCAAGCTCTCCCAACCTTTGTTGACTCTGCCTGAGGGAAATCCACCACCACCACCACCACCACCACCACCACTACCACCTCCCAGGCATTTAAGCAAAGTACAATCACACAAGAAGACAACAAGGGATTTTAGTCCAAACAAGCCAAGCACAGTGACAGGTTAGCTATAAAACCCTCCTCAGCCTCGCCTCACAATGTGCCCACTCTGTCCATATGCGAGGGGCCTGTTCCCTCGCCACCGGCAGCACCGCCCTTCTTCCTAGAGTCCCCCATGTCTGAAAGGAAAGCGTGCCCTGGAAGCACACCGGGGTTGTCAGGAACTGCTTCTCCTTCAGCAGCCTTCCTGTCTGCCTGGGTTGGGCCTGTTTTCTAACCCAGGAGATCCAGCCTGTTTTCAAGTCAGGAGATGCAGCTGCAGGCCCCGTGCTGTGTGTGTGGAAAGGGCCTCTGTAGGGGTGGGGGCTCCCACAGTGGAAGCCACGGCCATTGCAGGAGGGGATAGTACAGGTGCGCTCATTTCCTCCAGTTCCCTTCCCAAGGCTGTCTTTTACCCTTGAGCAAAGGTCGAAGATTTTCACAGTAAAAAATAACAGCGATATGCAACTAAGGAACTGGCCCACAAATGAGAGTGGGAGAAAAATTTCCCAAGGACACTGGCGAGCCACCAGCTCTTATGAAATGGATATCTTTTAAATAGCACCAGAAAGAAGAGCTCCCATTACCTGGAAACAGAACAGCTCTGCAAATTAAACTCCTGTCATGCTTTACTGGACATAGTAAGTGTGCAAATACAAGGGTGACACAGCTCTGCTAAATTCATACTAGAGAGTGCAGTGGTTGTGGTGTTGAGAACTGGAGAACTGCACACACATCTGCCCCCTTGAAAAGTCAAAGAAACTCCACTTTGACCAAATGAGGGGAAAAGCGAAAATGTGTCCTCATTTTCTTCCCCCTTTTTAGACATACTCATCTGTGTGCATTCCTCAAACCACAGCTTACAAAAGAACTGGCTGAGCAGACCTAGCGGGATATTGCAGTGGAACAGCAAATCGGGCAGGCAGATTCATTTCCTCTGCCATGGACGGCATCGCTAGCCTGCTATGCCTCCAGCCTCAGGTCAGAAAGCTTGTCTGTGTGCCTGTGTACTGGGCGGAGGTCAGCCACTTGCCCGGCAGGCTCTGTGTAATTAGTCAGAGTCATGTAAGACTCAGCTCCCCATGCTGGAACTGTCTGAAGAGTATTTCTTCGATTCTTTACGATCTAAAGTTAGGCATTTTGCCAGAGAAGACAGAAAAAGGCTCACTAAAACCAAGAAGCCGGCTGATTTATGCAGGAGAAAGTGTGCATGGTCAGCAAGTGACTTTCTTGATTCCTGAAAGGACTGTTAGGACTTCAATAGGATCGGACAGGTGCCCTACGAGTTTGTGCTTTGTTGAGTCTGTTGAATCCGGGGTACCCACGGAGCAGGTCAGAGCAGAGTCAGGGCCTGATGACCTGGACGCAGGGCCCGCACCGATGTGATGATTTTAGATGTTTAATGTATATATTACATGATCTTAAAGCTGACATAATGACTTTATGTTAGCAATTTTCTGAAAATCCTTATAAATGAACACTAAATTTACAGTAAACATAAAGCAACTGTTTAAGACATAAACTAACATTTATGTGTAACCTCCAAACCAAACTTTGAGAACTTAGCTGGCCTTTGGGTTCATTTGCACATGTGCACACCAGTCTGAAAACCGGAGCTGCCCCCCACAACCGTCCCGGTTGAGGTCAGAGAAAGGGGCACACTGCCTGTTACTGTCCCGCTAAGACCCTCTGTAAAAACGATCTACTCTGTTCAATGTGCATTTGGTCATCTTTAAAATGGATCTAGAAACTAAAAAAGGCATATTAAAGCAATATAATTAAAATGATCAAAAGGAATAACATCTTAGTAAAAACAGATTATTAAATTCTTCTTTCCTCTATTATTCAATTTCTTATATGCAAAATGCACATTGCATAGTAACCCATGAATAACACAAGGAACCACTTTACCAGAACATTAAAAGCATAAATTTTATACCTAGAAATTGTTTATAATTCTTGCCAGGTCTACTTAAAGATGATAATTATAAAGATATAGTTCACCTTACACAGTTAAAACCCAACTTCAAAAGTTAATCTAATTAAACCCAGTTATTTAAAAATGAGTGTCTCTATTGACTGTTAAAATATGTTAGCATTTTAGCTAGTGTATTTACAAAGGGTTCAATAGTTTACAACCCATATTGACTAGTGATTAACCTCCTTTGGAAGGTTATCTTCATATTTCCAAGGTTTTAGTTATATAATGTCCAGAATATTTTGTAGCAGACCCATGACATTAGGGAGTAAGTCTGTGACATTTTCTTATAGAAGAATCAGTGGGATTCTGTAACAATAACTCTTTCTTCTCCCAACATGTTATTGACCTGAGAAGAAAAAAAAAATCTCCAAAAGTATACTGTCATGCGCACGTTAAAGATAGAAAGTGTTTCTCTCTTTTTGGAGAGAAACTGAATGGTGGATAATAATTTCATCTATGTTCATTGCACAGGTGAAACAAAATGTTTGTGTAGGTACTAACTGGATCTATGCAAAGCTCCAGTTGAAAACAAATGTTCAAAGGGATGTATTCAGTTCAGAGTTTCTACTTGCTTTTAATGCCCTGGAGCTAGAATCATGGAAAGCAGATG
Source organism: Ovis aries (assembly GCF_016772045.2). Taxonomy (NCBI): domain Eukaryota; kingdom Metazoa; phylum Chordata; class Mammalia; order Artiodactyla; family Bovidae; genus Ovis; species Ovis aries. Next base: position 2,091,713 of record NC_056079.1, on the reverse strand, counting down.
AAGTCGTGTGATTGCAGCAGCTCATCAACTCTTTGCTGGATAAAGAACTGTGGTCCATAGGTGAACAGCCCTGACCATCTGGCAAATAGAAAGTGTTGTAGGAAGTTCATTTTGATCAGTTGGGAGAGAAGGAGTTATATGGGAGAAGTTGTACAGAACAGAATCAAACAAAATAGAATTTTGAACGTCTGAGAATGCTAGATTTTGTAGGAAACTATGCTGAAATGTCAATATGAAACATAAAAGATAAAATAAGAGTATGCAATTTGTTCAGTTATTAGAAAACTGTAACAGACAAATAAAGAACAAATTATTCCATGAAATAAACAACAGAAAGAGTCTGATTTGTCTTTGAAATTGTACCACAGTTCCAAGTAAAAATCATTCATGTCTACATGCTGTTTCCCTGCAGTTCTGCATTTTAACTAAGTGGCCACTGGGTGTCACTACTTCACATTAACCTGTCATACACCTAACTTATAGAGGATGTTTAAAGAATTCTTGGATTTGTCAACTCTCTGAAACATCGCCTTCCAAAATGAAATTTTTTTAATTAATTCAAATGAAGATTATTTGGCTGTTCCTAAGGTACAATAAATAAAACTGCTCTACATACTAAATGACAGGTCTCTGTGTGGACACATATTTTCATTTCTTTCAGATAAATTTCTAGGTGTGGGATTGTTGGGTCTCAGAGTGAGCCATGTTCATCCCTATAGGAAGCTAACAGTTTGCAAAGTGGCTGAACCATTTTACATTCAAACTTGCAATGTATGAGAGTTTCTATGGCTCTAAACCCTTCCGGCACATAATGAGGTCACATTTCTTTCTTTTTTCTTTAAAAACATAAAACGTACTCAAGATGGTGGGAATGCAGTGGATTCTCATGATGGTCTTCATTTTTGTTTCTCTAATTCTGACAAATGCTGAGCATCTTCAGTGAAGTGTCTGCAGATTACATACTTTGTGCACATTCTCTTGGGTTCGTGCAATCTTCTTTCTCTTATCTCCTCCCCTCATATGCCTTCTTTTCTTCCCTTTTGAAATAAGAGTCTGTTACATATCCTGGGTACAGTTTCTATAGAAGATATGGTTTTTCCAAGTCTGTTTCTCACTTTATCACTCTCTTGAGTGTTTTTTGAAGGCAGTCTTTAATTTTAACAAGTTTAGCTTATTGTGTTTTCTTATTTCATATTTTTAATCAATTTGATTCCGACACTTTTTTATGCTTCTTTTGAATTAATCCAATTTATAAAATAACATCTTTATATTTGCAAATACTCTTTCTGCCCTCTCCTCTCTTCTCTTTGTTGTAGACTTCAACAACACTTGTATTAAGCAACTCAAATAGTTTCACTTTTTACTGAGGCTATTTTGAATTTTCATTCATTTATATTTTCACCATCTGTTTCATTTTATTTATTTATTTTTTTTTCATTTGTCTGCACATGGGTTCCATTCGGTTTTTTTTTTTAATCAGAATTTATTTATTTATTTATGTCTTTTTTTCTTTCTTTTTTTCTTATTTTTTAAATTTTAAAATCTTTAATTCTTACATGCGTTCCCAGACATGAACCCCCCTCCCACCTCCCTCCCCACAACATCTCTCTGGGTCATCCCCTGCACCAGCCCCAAGCATGCTGCACCCTGCGTCAGACATAGACTGGCGATTCAATTCTTACATGATAGTATACATGTTAGAATGCCATTCTCCCAAATCATCCCACCCTCTCCCTCTCCCTCTGAGTCCAAAAGTCCGTTATACACATCTGTGTCCTTTTTCCTGTCTTGCATACAGGGTCGTCATTGCCATCTTCCTAAATTCCATATATATGTGTTAGTATACATTTTAGATAGTTGGTACTGCCATATCTTCTATGGCAGATTAGTGAATCTGCCAAATTCACTAGTCTTTTATACTGAAATGCCTAATTTACCATTAATCTCAACCAATCTGTTTTTTATCTGAGTTTAAAGAATATTTTTCATGTCTCTACCTATTTTTTGACATATAGAGTGCAAATATATTTACTGACTATATTTTACTGGTAATTTTGATGTCTGTGTCAGTTTTGGTTAGGTTTAGATCAACTGATTTATCTTTTCATTATCAGACATTATTCCAAATGTTTTGCTTTGATTAACTCATTTAATTCTCATAGGAACCCTTAGAAATAAGTATAATTATCATCCCCATTTAAGATGAAGAAGCTGAAGTGTAGAAAGTTAAGGAACTTGCCCAAGATCACACAGTTAATATGCAGGGCTGGGATTTGAAACCTAATCTATGCTATGCTGCCGCTTAAGAGTGAATATGATGAATACTAAACAGAACTCAAATAAATTTAATCTGTCAAATTTTTAAAGATCTCCTCAGGGGGTTTTTATAGGCTTTCAGTAGAAAATATGGTTCATTCTTTGTATTTTAATGATTTTTTTTTTAAATCTAAAGAATCTAAATACTCTGAAGTTCACAAGTAAAGACAAACTACTTCACAGAAAATGTTTTATTATCACAAAACTCCATGCTGGTTTGTGAGGCAGACTACACATAAACAAAGCTTAAAATTTTATTTTGAATGTGTTAAAGGAAATGCATAAAATAGCAACCATGAAAAGTCACTGTGTATCATCTACCCTCATTCTTTTAATCTCCTGAAGTATCTTATTGAATAGCACAAAGAACAAAATAGCAATTCTTTATGACACACGGACTTATAAAGATATTAACCACTGATTCGATTTACAGTAAAGAGGAGTAATTAACCTCCAATTAAAATAAATAAATTTATATTAAAATAATAAATAAATAAATTTATATTTTAAAAAAAGAGTAGTAGATATCAATTGTGAGATGTGAATTAACTTTTTAATGTAGTTTTTGAACTTACAGACTGGATTCCATGGTTTAGAATGGAGCACATTTAGATTAGAGTCCAAAGTAAGGCTCTCACAGGAAGAGAGCTAGTCCTGCCCTTGTCACTTATGAAGGGGTGTGACATGGGATGAGTGGCTTAACCTGCAGGATCATTGCTATTTATCAGTGAAATGAGGCTTTTGATAATATTCTCTATATAGAGCTCATTATTTGGGACTCACACTGGGCAAACATCTTGGTAACATGTAGAAAGTAGCCAATAGTTTATGAATTTTAAACCAATAGGTTGTCTTTTAATTTATAGCCTTAAATAGACCAAAAAAAAAAAAAAAAGTTTCCCTTGAGCAGAAAACTGAGCAGAAAACTGCCTCATGTCTCTCACCACCACAGCAGGTCCCACTGCCCTTTAGATCATTTGCTATCAATTTTTTCATCCTCCCCAGAATTCTGATATTCTTAACTTCCCATAGTCTAACTTTCAGTTGCATTCACTAGTGTCTATCAAGAACAAGCAGTGGAAATCCACAGCATTAACTGAGTCTCTTTGTTCTTGAACTCCATCTGAGTAAACATGAACTCATCTGGAAAGAACCCCACTTCCAGCCATCTGACATCCCAAGAGGTTCACCTGAAATTTATATTCATAAGATCTCCTAAAGACCCAAGCATCTTCTTAAATAGCTCACATCATGTGCCTCTCAATCCCATGGAATGCTGTGTTTCACTAATCTGAAGGCAGGTGAGCCCTTGACTTCAGGCAGGGCAGTAGTGTGAGATGTCATGGACTGGAGGGCGGGGGGTGAGAAAGAGTCATCGAAGCCACACAAGCAGTGATGCTAACGAATCCTCTGCAGCCTCTGCACGCTGAAGAGTTTCCACTTGGCTGCTTCCTCGCACCTGACCTCTCTTCTTCCTCTCCTTCTTCTAAATTTTCATCCTCAAACTGTTCTTCATTTTAGTAATGCAGAGCCTCAGCTATCTCTTTTTCTCACATGGTTCTGCAGACTGATGTCCTCACTGTCTAGCATCTTCCACCTAACAGCCTTTCCAGTATATTTATTTTTTTATCATTAAATTATATTCATTTACTTTTTAATATAAATTTATTTAATTGGAGAAAATATATTTTTAAGAGAATATTAGCATTCTCTGTTAAGATTTTTTAAAATTTAAGATACTCTATTTCAAAGGAAAAAAAAAATGAAGGCAACATCCATGAATCCTGATTTTCCCTCAAATAACATTGTTTTTTTTTTTTTTTTCTTGAATTGATTTACTCTCAAACGTTCCATTTGCATTTGTCTAACCACTTCACCAGCATTTGCAAGGGAGAATGATGAACCAGGTCCCACCCACACATCTCCAGGGAGACCCTTCTCGTCAAACAGCAGGTGGTAATTATCACAGCCTCTTCTCTGTCTTCAGCTTCCTTAATACTGGAGGCATCCACTGTGACCACCTTTCTTTCTCAGGATTTTCGCTTCTTCTCTAACACTGCAGGGTACTGGTTCTCTGGTTCTCCTCTGTGTCTTGGATCCCTGTTTTGTCTCTTTTGCTGTAATTCTTCTAACCTACCACCCACCCCCTCCACACTCTAAGATGCTGCTAACGTGTCTGTGTCATTTTTCCTTTACTGGGAACCCCACGACACATCCAGCTTCCTCTCACTCATAGACTCATCAGTTACTTCCTTGCTAGCTTCCACCTCCAACTCCAACCTGTCTGCTCATCTCCAGTTTCACGTTTCTGATATTAAGGTATGAAATTTTACCACATCCCCAAGTCATATTCCAAACACTTCCAAAAATCATATTGCTTCTCTTGATGTCCACATATGGTTTCATGGACTCATTCTAATGAAAGGCTGTTGGCCCTGAATCTCTGTCTTCTTTAACTCCACCACATGCATCCCCTTGGAAGAGAAACTCGGTGGTTCCATCCACACCCCAAGACTCGTGTTAAGAGCCACCTTCACCGTCCCATGTCTGCAGCTATCACATCAGTCAGGCGCTTCTCAGTATTTCTTCGGAAAATTGCAACTGCTCTGCATGTGATTTTGGCATGCACAGTTCCCCTAAGTATTTCTCCACTGAAGATAACCTATAACACAACCTTTTTCATGTTACTCTGCTGCTTGAAAACTCACATATGCCCTAATGCTTAATAAACAGCATATGCATTCTTCACACAAAAATTGCCAAGACTCTTCTAAATACAATATACATTTCCAAACTGATGGTCCACTGCTTCCCTACCAGGGCCCATGCTTCATTTAAATTAACGAATCGCCAGTCTAGGTTTGATGCAGGATACAGGATGCTTGGGGCTGGTGCACTGGGATGACCCAGAGAGATGGTATTGGGAGGGAGGTGGGAGGGGGTTCAGGATTGGGAACACATGTACACCTGTGGCGGACTCATGTTGATGTATGGCAAAACCAATACAATATTATAAAGTAAAAGAAAAATAAATAAATAAAATCTGAAATAAATAAATAAATGATGTAATTGATTTTTTTACGAAGCATTTCTGGAGCTCTGCATAATGCTCATGCTTTGAATCTTTTTCTCATATTTTTTACTGCTTATCTGGATTCATGATTTGCATTTTGTACATTCTTTATCTACCTTAGGTATTGAGATTTTAAACAAACTACATCTTAACGGAGTGTATCAGTAATCTGAACTATAAGTGGCAAATGCTTAATAAATGTTTATTCAATGCAGTGTTACCTATATAATCTCATTTTGGTAGTTATTGCTATATCTTTACAATGAGGCAGATTATATATACAAATTTTGACTGGTTTAATAGCTCACTTCAATTGGCTTTAGTGTTCTCAATATGTTATTTAAAAACAATAATGGCACTGCAGACATGTATTTGAAATGCTATAAATGTACACAAGGGCTTCCCTGGTCACTCAGATGGTAAAGAATCCGCCTGCAAAGCCGGAGAACTGGGTTCGATCCCTGAGTTGGGAAGATCCCCCAGCGAAGGAAATGGCAACCCACTCCAGTATTCCTGCCTGGAGAATCCCATGGACAGAGGAGCCTTGTTGTTGCCATTCAGTCGCTAAATCATGTCCACCTCTTTGCAACCCCATGAACCTCAGCACACCAGGCTTCCCTATTACCTGAAGTTTGTTCAAACTCATGTTCATTGAGTCATTGATGCCATCCAATCATCTCATCCTCTGCTGCCCCCTTCTCCTCCTACCTTCAATCTTTCCCACATCAGGGTCTTTTCCAATGAGTTGGCTCTTCACATCAGGTGGCCAAAGTATTAGAACTTCAGCACCAGTCCCTCCAGTGAATATTCGGGGTTGACTTCCTTTAGGATTGACTGGTTTGATCTCCTTGCTGTCCAAAGGACAGAGGGAAGCCTGGCGGGCTACAGTCCATGGGGTTACAAAGAGTCAGACACAACTGAACAACTAACTCACACAAGTTACATATATAATGGTGTATGTAATGCTGTTTGTCTAAAACTAAAATTATATTAGTTGCCACTTCCCTTGTTGGAATATCTTTTCTCTCTTCTATGTGGCTTCTGTATAGCTGTATCTGTTTTCTGATCCTTTCTTTCCTTCCTCTTCTTTTTCTCAACCAGAATTAATCCTGTCAAACACATACTCTTTTAAAACTCATCCACACTTTCACAAAATGTTTGGAAATAATGATTTTCATACTTCTGATACTGTCCTCTAGATTTATTATAATTATCTGAAAATTTCTCAGAGGTTGTATGTACTTAGTAAACATTTGAACATGTTCAGAATTCTGGGAGTAAAATTAGAACCTAAGACATGCAAACCATGTTAGGATGGCTACATCTCCACTACCATCCATCCACTTCTGAGTTTCAGTTCAGGACACACCACCTGCTGGAAACTACATCTCATGGTCTATGTGGCAACTGGATGTGGCCCTATGAAAATTCCTGTCAATGAAATTTGAGCAGGATGGATACGATGACCACTCCTGGGTTAGATCACTGATAAAGGAATACATATATAGGTCTTGCCCCTTCTTTCTACTAGCTGGGAGTGGCTGAGGATTTTTCAGAGCAGCTGCCTTGAACCAAAGTAGGAAACCTACAGCCTGAAGAGCATTCATCGGGAATGCGTCTTGAGAGAAAAAGAAATTTCTATTTTTTAAGCAACTGAGTGCTGAATTCTTTTACACCAACTAAGCTGCTATGCCAATACAGACAATCACAAGGAATAATAAAAGTAGAGAATTATTTAGAATAATTTGCAGCTTCTAATCAAAATTCAATATCTCATATGTAGTGATTTAATACTCAGTGGTTATACGTCTATGGATATATCACTTATCTAATTCTTTTCTGAGGAAACAAACTTACTAGACGAAAACTAATGCATACAGAATTAACAGAAAACATGGGGCTTCTGGTGAACCCTGGGGTCTGCCAGACTCAGCGAGGATTGCTCTACATCTATCTCTGAGACCATGGCTTACACCACCCAGAACAATGGGCCGGCAGACCCAGTGTCAGCCAAAACCCAGCTCATCCATCTAGGCGTGTCATGAAACCAGAGCCCTGGCTTCATCAGTTATAAAGCAGAAACTCCAAGCCACCATTGCTCAATGCACAGCATGTGATAAGGTGAAATAATGTCATGACTGCTGAAGCTAACAGGAAACTGTACCTTTAGAGCAAGGCTTCTCACATGGGACAGCAGAGCAGAACTACCTGGAGGCTTTGCTGGGCCCCATCTGAGAGGTTCTGACTCTCTGGGTTGGGGCTGGAGCCTGAGAATTTGCATTTCTAACTCTTCCTTATTCTTTCTTTGATTTCAGTTTTTGTTTTCCTAGTTTCTTAAGATGCTAGAGTAGGTTAATGACTTGAGTTCTGAGTTGAGTTTAGTAGCTCAGTCATGTCCAAGTCTTTGTGACCCCATGGACTATAGCCCACCAGGCTCCTCTATCTATAGGATTTTCCAGGCAAGAATACTAGAGTGGGTTGCCATTTCCTTCTCCAGAGGATCTTCCCAACCCAGGGATCGAACCCGGGTCTCCCACATTGTAGGCAGATGCTTTACCATCTGAGCCACAAGGGAAATCTATTTAATAGAGCTGTTTACAGCTATAAATTTCCCTCAGCAGTGCTTGTGTTTATAATTGTTATCTCTACTTGAGAGATTGACTCTTTTATCCTTATAAAATGTCCATCCTTGTCTATAGGGTCAGGTTTTGTCTTGGACTCCAGTCTACTGTGGCTGGTACCAACATGGCCACTTCCAGTTCTTCTGGAGTTTCCATCTATGGAGTTTCTTTTCCACCTTTATTCTCTTTCTAGCTGTGTTTTTGAATCTAAAATGTGCCTCTTTTAAACAGACTATAGTTGCTGTTGTTTAGTCACTCATTCATGTCCAACTCTTTGTGACCCCATGGAATGCAGCATGCCAAGCTTCTTGGTCAATCACCAACTCCCAGAGCTTGCTCAAATTCATGTCCATCGAGTCAGTGACGCCATCCAACCATCTCATCCGTTGTCATCCCCTTCTCCTCCTGCCTTAAATCTTTTCCAGCATCAGGGTCTTTTCTAATGAGTCCGCTCTTTGCATCAGGTGGCCAAAGGATTGGAGGTTCAGCTTCAGCATCAGTCCTTCCAATGAATATTCAGGACTGATTTCCTTTAGGATGGACTGGTTTAATCTTGCAGTCCACGGAACTCTCATGTGCCTTCTCCAGCACCATAGTTGAAAAGCATCAATTCTTCAGTGCTCAGTCTTCCTTATGGTTCAGCTCTCACATCCATACATGACTACTGGAAAAACCATAGCTTTGACTAGATGAACTTTTGTCAGCAAAGTAATGTGTCTGCTTTTTAATATGCAGGTTTGTCTAGGTTTGTCATAGCTGTTCTTCCAAGGAGCAAGCATCTTTGAATTTTATGTCTGCAGTCACCATCTGCAGTAACTCTGGAGCTTAAGAAAATAAAGTCTCTCACTGTTTCATTTGTTTTCCCCTCTATTTTCCATGAAGTGATGGGACCAAATGCCATGATCTTAGTTTTTTGAATGTTGAGCTTTAAGCAAGCTTTTTCATTCTCTTCTTTTACCTTCATCAAGAGACTCTTTAATTCTTCTTTGCTTTCTGCCATAAGGGTGGTATCATCTGCATATCTGAGATTATTGATATTTCTCCTGGTAATCTTGATTCCAGCTTGTGCTTCATTGAGTCCAGCATTTTGCATGATGTACTCTTCAAATAAGTTAAATAAGCAGGGTGACAATGTACAGACTTGAAGTACTCCTTTCCCAATTTGGAACCAGTCTGCTGTTCCATGTCTGGTTCTAGGTATTGCTTCTTGATCTGCATACATGTTTCTTAGGAGGCAGGTAAGGTGGTCTGGTATTCCCAACTCTTTTAAGAATTTCCCACAGTTTGTTGTGACCCACACAGTCAAAGGCTTTAGTCAATGAAGCAGAAGCAAATGTTTTTCTGGAACTCTGTTGCTTTTTCTATGATTCAGCAGATGTTGGCAATTTGATCTCTGGTTCCTCTGTCTTTTCTTAATCCTGCTTGTACATCTAGAAGTTCTCAGTTCATGTACTGTTGAAGCCTCACTTGGAGAATTTTGAGCATTACTTTGCTAGCATGTGAAATGAGTGCAATTGTATGGTAGTTTGAACATTCTTTGGCATTGCCTTTCTTTGGGATTAGAATGAAAACAGACCTTTTCCAGTCCTGTGGCCACTGCCAAACTTTCCAAATTTGCTTGCATATTGAGTGCAGCATTTTAACAGCATCATCTTTTAGGATTTGAAACAGCTCAGCTGGAATTCCCTCACCTCCACTAGCTTTGTTTGTTGTGATGCTACCTAAGGCCTACTTGACTTCACATTCAAGGATGTCTGGCTCTAGGTGAGTGATCACACCATCGTGGTTATCTGGGTCATTAAGACTTTTTTTGTATAGTTCTTCTGTGTATTCTTGCCACCTCTTCTTAATATCTTCTGCTTCTGCTAGGTCCATACCATTTCTGTCCTTTACTGTGCCCATCTTTGCATGAAATGCTCCTTTGGTATCTCTTTCTTAAAGAGATCTCTAGTCTTTCCCATTCTATTGTTTTCCTCTATTTCTTTGCACTAATCACTTAGGATTTCTTATCTCTCCTTGCTATTCTTTGGAACTCTGTATTCAGATGGGTATATCTTTCCTTTTCTCCTTTGCCTTTAGCTTCTTTTGTTTTCTGAGTCATTTTTTTTTAAATCCATCTGCTTACCTCTTCTGATACAGTGTTTAGCCTATTTGTATTTAACATATTCACTGATAAGGTGTTGTTTACAATTGCCATTTTGTTGTTTGTTTTCCATTTTTCTCTATTCCTGTGGCTCCTCTTTCTGTATTACTGCCTACTTGTGTGCTAACTGTTTTTTTCTAGTATGCCAATTTAATATTCTTGGTTTCCCTTTATAATTTATAATTTTTAGTTAATTTTTAACTGGTCAATTTGGGTTTACACCTAGCATTTTAATTTCCAACAGTCCAGTTTGGGTTGATACCAAATATGTTTCAGTGATTTACAAAAATTCTCCTACATGGAGAATTGTTTGTTTCCTCTACCTTCCTTTGTGAGGCTATTGCCTCACAAATTATATCCTTATATATTATATTCGTACCATGACAGTTTCACAGTTACTGTTTTGTTCAGTTGTATTTTAAATCAGAAAAGAGGAAAAATATTTTGTCCCATGCAAGCTTTTTACAACTTCTCTTTGTCACTTGGTGTGGACTTGAGTCACTGTCTGGTGCCCTTTATTTCTGTCTGAAGGGCTGTTTGCAGTGTTTCCTGTAGTGATGAGTTTTCTTGGTTTTAACAGGGAATGTCTGCATCTTCCTGGATCCTGTATTAAGAATGTTCTTATATTTCCTTCATTTTTAAAAGGCTTTTCTGCTGGACAAAAAATTCTCTGTTGCTACTGTTTTCTTTCAGTTCTTTGATTATGTCATCCCACTGCTTTTCAGTCTCCACAGGTTCCAGAGAGAAATCAACTAAATTTCTAGCTTTCACCATTATTAAGAGGAAACTTGTTTTTAAGGATACCATGTTGCTGGAGGAGGGTATGGAAATAAAGAACATTAAAATGGTGAAAAAATAACTTTTTTTAAACTGAGATTCAGTCATCCTTGAAAAAATAATGTTCCCCAAAATATAAGCCTTTGGTTAGTTAATTTCCAGATAACCTGAAAATGTTGATTTTTTCAAGATTTTCCAGCATCTTCTATAAGAAAGAAAAATTTTATAGGTTCTTACTCTACAATTCTGGATGACATAATTTAACAAGTAAAATTTGTAAATCTGTGTTCACCAGTTAGCTCTTGAAACCAACAGTTTCAGATATAAAATAGTGTTTAATTTCATGTGGGTACATAAACTTGAACACAAGGTTCAAATAAGGAATGCAAAAGGAGATTTTCCTCCTGATCATAAATAATAATTGGACATCTTCCTTCATGAAACTCACTCTTATTTCTGGAACTGTCTATATTTTAGCGGCACAGTTATCCACGTTAAGTTTCTGGGACTTAGTTGAAGCGTATCTACTACTTATGTTGGACATTGAAATGTCTCAAGACTGCATGCTACTCAAGTGTTAGTTTAACCTGCACAAAGGAAGCCATGATTAAATGTAGATCCCATACTGGCTGAGTAATCGCATTTTAAACTTAGAATGATTTTTATGACACCATCTTGTGTTTAATCTGAACATCTAACTTTTCCCAGGAACTCACTCCTCACGTTGTTAAATATACCTTTCTTTCTGAATGTATTTACCTTATAAAAAGCAAAGACTTTATTTCATTTCCAATTTCACAGTCATACTACTTCTTCAAGTTATTTCATACCAATGGCAATATTTGGACAATAGAGGCATCACTTTAAGATACTTGAACCTTATTCTACATTTCTGAATTTTGTTAGTTCCCCTATTACATCAACCTTATTTCCTAAATTCCTCTGTATATAATTCTGAAATAATTTTCTTATGATGTGCTGACATAGTCTGAGATTTTATATTGTGTTCAGTGTAAGCAGTTCACATTCCCGGAACCACTTTTAGCTGCATTGCACTCATTGTCCTTCTTATCAGCAAGCTGCAGACTTGGTCCCAGTGCTCCTACTGAAAATTATATTCTCTGGTTAAAAAACAGTCTATCTCCTTTGGAAACTTAGAGGATACCTGTGAGGTTTTGGATTAAAAAAAAAAAAACAAACTCTACAATGTCTTAGTTGTTTCAGTTCCCCACTGGATGTCATGAAATTTTAATTACAGCCTAAATCTATATGTTTTGTTTCTTTATGCTACTCCATTGAAGACTGACAATTTAACACAATTCTTTACTATTGCCATTTTACAATTTATTTCCTATTTCTATATCACAAGACTGCATATATAAAATGATTTGACTCTTTTTGCATTAGGGCACTTCTATGGGGTTTTTGGAAAGACAAATACAAGTAATTGTTAAGCCTTACTTATAAGAAACTCTGTATTTGCAGACTGTGTGGTATGCAGTGCCAATTGTACTGGTTCAGAGTAGGTTATGGAGTATTTTAATGCAGACAATCATTTATTATGCCCTATTCTTTTCTTTAATTTCCACTTTTTCTCTACTCCTTTATGTAGGTCCTTTCAATCAGGTTTTAAATAGACTCAGCTCTATCTCATTCTTAAAAGAAAAAAAGGCAAAAGAACAGAATCCTTTTCTGTGCTACATTCCATTCCACACATGCGCTCATCTCTCTGGCCACACATCTTAGACATTGTGGGCACGCGGTGCATCTGTATATGTGCTTTCCACAGTTGTACGCAGACGGCAGTCCTGCTTTGTCCCCACCATCTCACAGAAAGTGCTTTCCCCAGGGTCACTGCTTGTCTCCCCTAATTGCTCCAACCATCTTAGAGCAATCTGCTGCTTTGGCTTCTGGGACAACCGACTTCCTGGCTGACCCCAGCTTCTCCGATCAGCCACCTCACCTACTTTCTGAAATCGCCTCTGTTGATCACATTCATCAGTTTTATTCCATATTCTCTTCACAGCCTCCTCACCCTACATGAAATGTGACAGCTTCGTTGATATTTACAGGAAGACAGACACAAAGACTGTAACGTACATCCAGATCTCTCTCCAAGGCCCACACGCCGTTCTCACTTTGTATCAGATAGGCTTGCACATCACACACTCAAGAGTCATTTCCTTTCCAAACCGGATTCATTCCCCCAACCATCTTTTGTTGACTGATTAGGGTTATAGTGAGTTGTAAGAAACAGACCTATAATGGTGTGAGACTTTGTGCCCTGGGTGAATATGGCATCACACCTTTTGTGTTTGGCCTATTATGTCTATGACTTTTGTTATCAAGGGGACTTTATGGTCTGAGATGCTTGCTCCAGCTCCAGCCATCAAGTCCAATCCCAGCAGTAACAAAACAGAAAGCAGAGAGAGGAACTGCCCTCACCTCTAAGGATGCCTTCCCCTCTAAGGATGCTTCCCAGGAAAAAACTGTCCCCTCTGTGCATGTCCCAGGGACCAGAAACTGGCTCCACGGACTGAACTCAGAAGGAAGGTGGAAAATGTCACCTGTATCGTGAACTTCATGCATTCAGCAGGCCTTTGGAAGCCCTTTTGCTCTAGAGGCGGTGGACACAGTCCCCACACTGTGGCCCCTCCGCTGTGGGAACATTTCTGCCCAGGAAAGGGACACCTGTCTCCTCACCACCACTTAGTCACTGTGCACGGATCAGCTGGGGTCTCAGTGATGGGCTTATATGAGTTCCTCATGCTGGCTGTGCCTACTTAAGGTCTAAACCCCTAAATCTTAAGTACAATTTTGTTTACCCCAATAACGCTGTCTGAATAATATAACTACAATAGCAATTCTCTTTTTGGAAGATGAAACTAGGAAATGAAATAGTAGTCATTTGTCTACAGGAATTTGCCAACAGTCATTTGTCCAAATGATCCAAAAGAATGATCCAAAGTCTTACTCCCACTTCCGTCAGTAGGTTCCTGGCTTTCATAAGGCCACTTTATTAAATAAAATTCTTTTAGGCTATTCTCTAGAATAAATAGAGAGACAATTTTTTTTCATGGGTTATGTTTTTTGGCTATACATATAGCTATATATGTAGCTATATACATATAGTTTTTGGCTATATGTTTTTTCATGGGTTTTGGTTTTTAGGGTTTTGCTACGATTCATTACCTTTCAATTATATTATTATTATTTTCATATATGCCACACCATTTAAAAACAAGCATCCAGACAATGGAATGTTACCCAGAGCTAAAAATAAATGAGCCATCAAGTCATGAAGAGACATGAAGGAAACTCAAATGCATGTTCCTAAGAAAGAAAAGGCAATCAGAGACAGCTCCATACTCTGTAATTCCAACTCTATGACATTCTGGAAAAGGCAGAACCACGGAGACAGTAAAAGGATCAGTGGCGAGACCAGGGGTTCGGGGGGAGTTCAGGGGTGGGAAATGCTAGTGGAGCACAGAGGACTTTAGGGCAGTGAGTCTACCCTGTCTGATACTATAATGGCAGACACGTGTCGTACATTTGTCCAAACCCAGAGAATGGACAGCATCAAGAGTGAACGCTAATGTAACCATGGACTTTGAGTGATCATGACAAATCAATGTAGGTTCATTAACTATAAGAAATGTACCACTTTCATTTGAAAAATTACCTGATTTGTGTTTGCTTTTCAGCAGTTTCTTTTGCTTTGTGTTCATATTCAACATTTAATCTGCCAAAAATTCTAACCAGAATACTTTTATAGCAGATATTATTTTTTACTCTTTTGAATTGTGATTTGAATGTTTTTTCCCCATGATTCTGTCTCATTTTAAAATCTGTGAGGTACAATTATAGTCATTATTTTAATATTCTTTTTTGTTAAATCACATCTGTATGAATTCTAGTTTTGATTTTTTCCCTGTTCTTTAAGGATTATAGTTTCTGCTTCTTTGCATGCCTGGTAATTTCATAACATCAATTATTGTGAACTTCATTTTGTTCTTGGCTGTATATTTTGTTATTCCTATAAATATTCTTGAGCCTTGTTAGAGAATGTATTTAAATTACTAGAAATGAGTTTGATCCTTGCTGTTATCACTTTTAGTATCTCTTTAGGTATTACCAGAGCAGAATGCACTCTGGGGTAATCATTCTCCATGGCACATCCTACTCAATGCCTCACAAATTAAGCAGTCTCCAGTGTGACAGACTCTGTTGACTATGAGGGCTACTTCATTTCTTCTAAGGGAAGAGGAACTACAGAGCCTCTTGATGAAAATGAAGGTGGAGAGTGAAAAAGCTGGCTTAAAACTCAACATTCAAAACACTAAGATCCTAACATCTGGTCCCATCACTCCATGGGAAACAATGGAAACAGTGACAGACTTTATTTTCTTGGGCTCCAAAATCACTGCAGATGGTGACTGCAGCCATGAAATTAAAAGACGCTTGCTCACTGAAGAAAAGCTATGACAAACACAGATAGTATATTAAAGATTAGAGAAATCACTTTGCCAACAAAGGTCTGTACAGTCAAAGCTGTGGTTTTTCCAGTAGTCATGTATGGATGTGAGAGCTGGGCCATAAAGAAGGCTGAGCACCAAAGAATAGATGCTTTTGATATATGGTACTGGAGAAGGCTCTTGAGAGTTCCTTGGACTGCAAGGAGATCAAACCAGCCAATCCTAAAAGAAATCAATCTTGAATATTCATTAGAAGGACTGGTGCTGAAGCTGAAGCACTAAAATTTTGGCTACCTGATGGGAAGAGCCAATTCACTGGAGAAGATCCTGATGCTGGGAAAGACTGAAGGCAAAAGGAGAAGGGAGTGACAGAGGATGAGTTGTTTAGATGGCCTCACTGATGCAACGGATATGAGTTAGTTTCCAGGAGATAGTGAAGGACAGGGAAGCCTGGTGTGCTGCAGTCCATGCAGTCTCAGACTGAGCAACTAAACAACAACGTGGCGAGGGAGCCCCGTGCTCATGCCGAGTGAACACTGCTACCCCTCGAGTCTTCAGCAGGCTCTTGCTCCGGCTCTCAGTACTCTTCTCTTTTGTGTGTGCTTGCTGCTTCAGTTGAGCACTCCAAAGGACCATCTGCAGACCCGCACGCTCCTTTCTCCCTGAACCTCTTGCTTCCTGTGCTCAGTTCTGTGAACTTCTGTTGCCCAGTTCCCTCTGGACTCAGCTCTGCCAGGTTCCTCCCTCCCTGTTCTATGGACTGGAACCTCACTCAAGACGGCTCCTGGGGCGACCCTACATCCCTGATATGTTTCCCATCTCTCTGAGATCACTGATCTGTATTGCCTGGTGTCCAGTGTCTTGAAAGTTCACGTTTCATGGTTTTTGCACTCTGTTCATATATTTTGTGGTATTTGGTCTGATTTTAATTCAGGGACTGCCATTAGCTTCTGGTCATCTGTCAGGTTTGTTTTTTGTTCGTTTGTTTGTTTCTTTTTTTTTACTTCTGGTGGAACAAACTTGATAATAACCACATTTCTGGCCCATCTCTCTAGCCTAAAGGGTCCCATGTTTTACTATCCTCCCCCAACTCCTCATGGCTCAGGTTCCCTCGTAGCAGCAGCAGCACCAGCTGGGCTGAATCCAGGTCCAGTCATAACCTGAAGCAAACCCTCCGCACATTCTGGAATTAATAGTGGTCTTTTATAATTGCACACAGGTGCCATGGGCCACCCCTTCACACATCCACACTGACCAAGAGCAGACGTGAGAGGCTGTGGGATTAGGCGCCTCTGAGCGGTCGAAGAAATGCTGCCGAGCTGAGCGTGGACCTGTGCTGCCAGAGCCCCCAGCCAGGTAGCGAGTCCTTGTGGATGAGGAGTCCAGGTGGAGTGTAACCGCCTGTACCACATTCATATCCTTTAAAGAATGGCTTGAACCTTTAGAGATGTGTGGCTTCCAGAAGAAGGCAAGGAAGGAGAAAGAAACAGAAGATCAATTGTATGGCACAAGGATTACAGTTTTCTATTTATGCATAAGAGTATCTCTTATTTCCAATCTAGAAAATATGTCTAAACAAAAGAGTGTGTCCAGCAGTGATTGTAAATACAGGCGCAGTCACTTGACAGGATCCATAGCGCTAAATGCTGGCACCTGGTAGGAAGCTGGACTCCAGTACATGAGGCCCCTGCAACCCTCTTATCGCTTCTGCTGGTTTGACTTTTCCCCTCTACAATGCTGTGATTTTTCTGGGATACTGCAATCTTTAACAGCAATGTATAAAGACTCACATAAGTAAATAAAAATGTAGTCACTTGTTACTCCCCTTAACTGAACTGAGGCCTGTTTCCAGGTCGATCACGGTTCCTTAAGTGTCTCTAGCTCCTGTTTCTCACCCAGTCATTATCAAGCTCAATGCAAACATGCCTGGAGGCAGCGCTGAATTCCCCTGCAATTAAGTCTCTCCTCCTGTGAATCCTGGTGCTTCCACTGACTTTGATTTGACGTATATTTCCTTTTGGGACGCATATTCAAGAAAAAGTAGAAAATCCTAGGTTAAAAAAGATTGCCTCAACCCCCTCTACAGTGTGGTGTGCTTTTCACTCTCTACCCAATAGTAAGTTTATAATGATCCTTGTGATTGTCACTGGGCTCTGGAATTGTTGAAAGAAAGCACTGAGGTACACAGCTAAAAAAAACCACAGAAGATCTCTCTGCTTGTAAAGTCACTCATGATACTAAAGCCCCAGATCACCCAGCCATCTTCATTTGTTTCTAATGAAATAACTGGAGATGCTATACAAAACAGTAGATGATGTTTCCAAGAAAAGGTTAGATTTCACAGTATATGTCAGAATATTTCAATACCACATGAGTCCATGCTAGGTCACTTAAATCTTGTCCAACTCTTTTGCGACCCTGTGGACTGTAGCCTGCCATGCTCCCCCAACCATGGGATTCTCCAGGCAAGAATACTGGAATGAGCTGCCATGCCCTCCTCTGAGGGATCTTCTCAACCCAGGGATCCAACCCACGTCCCTTCTGTCTTCTGCATTGGCAGGAGGGTTCTTCACCACTAGTGCCACCTGGGAAGCCCCATTTTAATACCACAAAGATTCTTAGTAACTTATATCCCAAACTTTGAGCAAAAAAAAAATTATTTTGAATGCTTTTATATATGCTAAAAATACTGTAACTATATTTCATAGAATACATTTGTTGCTAGTTCTACAAGGGAAAAAAAAAAGCAGAAACTCTTGTTCTAAAGTAAGGAAAGTCCTCTAAGAGGAATTTGCCATTAAATTTGATATTTTGGAATGACAGCCAACTTGAGACAAGTTGTGAGGTTTTGTATGCAAAATCACAAATTTGGTTCCCTCGAAAGTAGTAAATAAATGTCTCCCAGGATTTAAAAATCTAGTTCAGTTTTTAAAATGTAGTTTGAAGACATCTTTTAAAATATGGGATTCTACACCCCCAGCCCTGCTGTTTATTCAGTAGGAATACATTTGACATTTTATATTTTTTTAAGGGGACAGTTCACTAATTTCTGGGGAAAATTATATACAAATGGTGGCATCTTCAGAACTGCTTGCTTTTACTGCAGAGAAATTTCCTGGAGAACTTAAATGCAGATGAACTGTATGTCTGAGGATTTTTTTCCCCATCACTGGGAAATCCCATGAAAAAAAAGATTTTCTTTTTTTGGTGATGAGACAAATCTTGTCTTATATGAACGCCTTAATCTTAAATATTTCTATATTTCATGATGATTTTAAATATTTATTATATTATTTAAGGACTATTTAAATCTTTCAAGTTGACAATCTAGCTAAATGTATCTCCTAACAATTTAAGATCTTAAAATATCACAGTTATCAACTGCATTCTATGTGATCTACGTAAGTCTAGCTATAAGATCTGGCAGATTAAAAACATTACTTATATGTCAGAGAAACAAGAAAAATAGCTATTTTATTGCTCTAATATTTTTGTTTATGTGATGATAAAACTAATACTCAGATATACTATAAAATTTCAAAATTCATGAACAGTATAGGATTCAAATCATTTCTTGAAGGACAGGGAGAATATGCCCAAACAAAAGCTAATGGCCCCAGGGAAAAGGGACACTGATAATTCCTTCAGGGCAGCATCAGACACACTGGTCTGTGCCGTCACTTTCACATCTGGACACCTGGGACCACTTCACTCTTCCCTTTGCACGGGGCGCATCTGGGAACCAGGCACAGCTGAAGTGCCAGCAAGGCTCCCTCTGTCACACGCCTCACAGCCCACAGGCCTGCCCAGCAGCTGGTTCTTCAGTTCCTATGTTAATAAACAGAATAGCTATGTTTTTGAATATGTCATTGTTTCCACATTGGGTCTTCCCACCTGGTGGCTTAGAAGCTACTGTATAGAGAAGACCAAGGAGACGCCTCTATAACTTGCCCTCCCAACCCCGGTGTGGCCAAGACTGTAAATCAGCAGCAACGTTCTTCCCCTTGCGCACTGTGTAAATCAGGGTCACTCTTGCAGGCATAAAGGGTATTGATGGTGATGACCGTCATGCTGCCACTCAAATTAGTGAGTGGCACTGCCACTCAGATCAGTCAGCATCCTGCAAAACACCTGTGGGGCTGGGAGCCTGGCAGCAGGACAGATGTCTGCACACCTAGCCAGGGACAGCTCCCACGCCTGCCCCGTCCCTCCTCGAGCCCATTCACATGGATGACGTGGCTGTGGTGAGAGGAAGAGGTGAGACTGAGTTCACATCCACATGGATAAAACAACAGTACACATTTCGAGTTTTGCCCCAAGGCTGGGTTTAATATCCAACCCTCTGCCACGTCGTTGTCTGGGAGAGACCTAAATTTCCTGATCATCCTCCTGAATATTGTGTGAATTCACTGAACTGATGACACCGTGCTAACAGATCAGAAGCATGCTAGAGATTGCAGTTAGACGTGTCCCACAGGGTCGGATGCTCACCCTATTCATACTTCGGGTGCTGCCACAATGGTAAAACTCAGGTGTTCCCTGTCAGGGGAATGCTGCAGCACATTATCAAAAGTAAGGGGGGAATGACTGAACCATGCACCTCTCACCACAAAGAAGGCACAACAATGCCTGCAAAGGGTAATTCTAGGTGCCAGCTTAGTGAGGCCACAGTGACCAGCTGTTAGGTCAAACCATGCTCCCATGAATGACTGCTATTTACAATAAGTAGATTTTGAGTAAAGCTGACTAGCTGCTGTAACATGAGTGGGCCGTCCATCAGTTAAAGGTCTGAAGAGCAAGATCTTTGGGGATTTCCCAAACATCCCCAGATACCGCCTCAGCTGAAAACAACTGCCTCTCCAAAGACTGCGATCATAAAAGGTCAGTGGAGATCTAAACGACCAGGCTGGGCCACCTCGCAGGGTCGTCTACCCTGGGCTCCCTGGAGACCATCAACCTGGACTGCAGTCCAGCTCCTTCGCCTGCCCAGTTCTGACTCACTCTCCCCCCTCTACACAACTTCACACAAAAGCACATGCTTCCAGCACATGTATATCAGAGGCTGATTCCTGATTTTTTGATATATGAAAAAAAGGGTGCTTTTTTCCCTAATGAAGATCATAGGCACCTAGGAAAGGTAGGAAAATTCTAAAAGAATAAGAGAAAGTAGTTTAATGTGCTTTAATTCTAATTTCAGACTATCAATTCAGTCTTGTTTCCACTAGGGTCAGGCAAAATTTTTACCACAGTGGATTCTTTAGTTAATATCAATGTTCCAGTGATGTGATAATATGTTACTTGTCTTTGATGTCACGTACTTCTTCATATAAAAGCTTCATAGTTCATTAACACGATCCCTGGATTACTTGAGTACAGTTCAGTTCAGTTCAGTTCAGTCGCTCAGTCGTGTCCGAATCTTTGTGACCCCATGAATCATAGCATGCCAGGCCTCCCTGTCCATCACCAACTCCCGGAGTTCACTCAGACTCACGTCCATCAAGTCAGTGATGCCATCCAGCCATCTCATCCTCTGTCGTCCCCTTCTCCTCCTGCCCCCAATCCCTCCCAGCATCACAGTCTTTTCCAATGAGTCAACTCTTCGCATGAGGGGGCCAAAGTACTGGAGTTTCAGCTTCAACATCATTCCATCCAAAGAACACTCAGGGCTGATCTCCTTCACAATGGACTGGTTGGATCTCCTTGAAGTCCAAGGGACTCTCAAGAGTCTTCTCCATCACCACAGTTCAAAAGCATCAATTCTTCGGCACTCAGCTTTCTTCACAGTCCAACTCTCTCATCCATACACGACCACTGGAAAAGCCATAGCCTTGACTAGACGAACCTTTATTGGCAAAGTAATGTCTCTGCTTTTGAATATACTATCTAGGTTGGTCATAACTTTTCTTCCAAGGAGTAAGCGTCTTTTAATTTCATGGCCGCAATCACCATCTGCAGTGATTCTGGAGCCCCCCAAAATAAAGTCTGGCACTGTTTCCACTGTTTCCCCATCTATTTCCCAGGAAGTGATGGGACCAGATGCCATGATCTTTGTTTTCTGAATGTTGAGCTTTAAGCCAACTTTTCACTCTCCTCTTTCACTTTCATCAAGAGGCTTTTTAGTTCCTCTTCACTTTCTGCCATAAGGGTGGTGTCATCTGCATATCTGAGGTTATTGATATTTCTCCTGGAAATCTTGATTCCAGCTTGTGCTTCCTCCAGCCCAGCGTTTCTCATGATGTACTCTGCATATAAGTTAAATAAGCAGGGTGATGACATACAGCCTTGACGTACTCCTTTTCCTATTTGGAACCAGTCTGTTGTTCCATGTCCAGTTCTAACTGTTGTTTCCTGACCTACTTGAGTACAGGGACCAGTTAATTTTTACTACAATATACACATATGCTAAGTCACACTATGAAAAACTCTTTACAAAATTATTTGTCCAAATTTCTATAGCAACAAATTCTCCACTTTCCCACTGTGGTAAATCATAAAAAGGTGAAGCCTGGAGTTCTCCAAAGTACAGATTACATCCACAAAGAAGTTGAAGCATTTATGAGCGCACTTTGAGCCTCTTTCTGAAGAGGCACTTTGGAAAGGCTTTTTCTCATTGCAGCTGGAATTCCAGCTGGAATTCATTGTGCTGAGTAAAGTGGTGCTGTCACTACTGACCAGTTGCATGCAGCCACGTTCCCAGTGCACATTAATAAAATTAGCCATTTAAACGGCAGCGTATCAAAGGAGAGAGTTTACAGAGTTTTTCATTTGTGCATTTTTTTCAAATAACACATCTCATTTAAACACCTCAAAAATGTCCAAACCTTCTGGTAAAATTAGAAGGGTAACAGTGAGTCTACTCCAAATAAGTGAAATAACCTAGGAAGAGAAGACAAACAGGCTGATGAGTAAGTCTCCTTTGTGACCACAGAGCTACCGGATCATAACATTCTGACAAAAAGTAATTACTTCCTTTATTTTGCACAAGGGCTAAATTTCTAACCAAAAACAAGTAAAAATAAAAATTACCAAATACATGTTGAGTTAAATGTATAAATGGATGGGGAAGCATCAGTGCTAAACAGTCATATAAACCCAAACCAAGATTAATTGTGTACTTACACACTAAAATGAAGAATAAAGATAAGTGTTTTCTTTCCACCTAAATTGCCACTTTAAATTACAACAAATATGCCTAAACATTATGTTGGTTTTAAAATTATGAATAACTCAGTTTGACTCACAATAATTAAAGATTTAAAATAGAAAAGAGAGAAGTTATATTTACTGATCAGTACATTTTATTGCAGAAATGTTATTGTCTGAAATAAAACTGTGCACCACATATGAGTTTTCTAATTCAGAAGTCTACGAAAAATTCTAACTTTTGACTGAAAATCAAGGTCTGTCTGGGGTTTGGCGCTGATGTGCTTTGACTGCCTGTGTCTCTGTGTACATGAAACAAGACTTATCTTCACAAGAGAAATGCGGACAGTGGCAGGAACTGTCCAAGATGATGCTCAGGAGGTCACACCTGTACAGCTCTGAGTTCTACTCATCCCCACGGGACAAGGCTCACACACCGGGAAAATTTCACCCACTAATACTCTAGGACTCCAGATTCAGAAGATAGATTCTGTGCCTAAATGGGGTCTTCAGAAAACCGAGCAGAGAGGCATTCTGAGAAATGGTCCCCAGGATGCGCCCCCATCCAGAAATTGAGGGAAAAAAGGCAACTCCATGAACATCCACTGAAAAGGAATAAGTGCAGGAGGAAGAACATCAAGTGTGTGTGTTTTCCCAAAAGTCAAGTTTAGAAAGAGTCTGAGGAAGGGGAGTTTGGAGGCGGACAACTGCTGACCTGACACTGATGAAGGATCCGACAAGAGGAAGATTAACTGCCCGCTCACAAAGTGGAGGAATGATGTGCAGAAATCATTCACGTCGTCAGCCGTAGATGTCTGTTTCAATGCAGATGAATGCGTGACTGGAAAGCACCAAGAAAAAATGAAAAGTGAAGGCATGAAGACTGAGACAGGTAACTCGAAGATTTGGGCAGAATTAGGATTTTGGAAACAGATCTATTAATTCTAGAAGGAATGGCTTCACTAGAGAGGAAGACAAAAGGTGTGAGAAAAATAAGCAATTTCTGGAACAATCTGGAGCAGATGAAAAAACACAGGACCCTGTGATAAAATATAACTTAGAAGAACCAACAGTTCATTGTGGAAAAGGGAAAGACAAGGTAGGTAGACTGATCAATTTATTGATGAGAACTTAAGAAAGTTTCCTTTTTGAGTAACACAGAAGCAAAGTTAGCTGCCAAAGGTGAAGAGGCGAAAACAGTTAAATATTTTCATCTTAAAACTTATGACATGATATGAGGATCAGGGTAAATAATGAGACCACCAGGCAATTCCAGGAGACCAGATGAAGTATGTGCTCTGCATGCACTCCTCATATACACTCAGTACATATACTCAGAAACAGTTGATTTTTTTCTTCAGCTGAGTTTAGCGCCTGCTCAGGTTTAGCCACAGAATTCATGGAGAATGGAATTAAGGAGGACGTCTTTACATTAGTATCAATAAATTGAAAATCGCTTACATGTTATATACATACATTTCATGTTAGTTTCTATATTCTTTGCATCCTATTTGTAATTACTTTGTATTCACTCAGAAAGTATCTTGAATATATTTCTGTATATTAAAAATTATAGAATTACAACTTATTTATACAGTTGCATTTTATTCTACCATATGTATGTTACTGACCTCTTTTTTTTGTGGAGTTAAAATTTATTATCTATAGGGCAATGATGATATTTATCATTCTCTCTGTGCTTTATATTTATTTACTTCATTTAGTTAAGCATCACAAAAGCACACGAATACATTCTTGTAAAATGAGCATGCTACAGATAAAGCTGAAACCCCTTAGACCAACCCGTCACTCACTTCCTGTATCTTCCCAACAGGGACTCATCCTCAACAGTGTGTGTCCCTCTAGAACTTTTCCCTCCACATTTACATTATATTTTTTCTTCAGTATTTTGGCAGTTAAAACATTAAAAATTCTGTTTGTATTTACTCTGAAAATATTGATTAGATTTTTCTTTTGGTGTCTAGAAATAATTTAGATCTTCTCCCTATTATTTGCTTCTCTACCTTTTCTCCCCCATCCCCTGCCACCTCCTGTATTGTTATCCATCGGGATTCTATTCCTCTTTATTTCAATTATTTAGACTCAACTATTTGTTGTTGTTCAGTCACTCAGTCATGTCCGACTCTTTGTGACCCCATGGACTGCAGCATCCCAGCTTCCCTGTCCTTCACCATCTCCCAGAGCTTGCTCAAACTCATGTCCATAGACTCAACTATAAACTTTACCAATTTCTTTCTGCACTATTGTTATCTTCCAATAGTCTTGGATCTTACCTTGTTTTATTTTGCTGCAATGCATCTTCTTGTAATTCTTCCAGGAAGGATTGTGTGTGGTAAACGTTGAGTCTTTGAATAATTTAAACAGTGTCTTTTTTACTTTAATACTTGATTGATATTTTGGCTGGATATAGAAATGTAAATTCAATATAAGTATTTTCTCTGAAATTTTATGATGTTGCTCTTCAGTATTCTTTCTTTAAATATAAATTTATTTATTTTAATTGCAGGGTAATTACTTCACAATTTTGTATTGGATTTGCCATACATCAACATGAATCTGCCACAGGTGTACATACACGTGTTCCCCATCCTGAACCCCCCTCCCACCTCCCCTCCCCATACCATCCCTCTGGGTCATGCCAGTGCACCAGCCCCGAGCATCCTGTACCATGCATCGAACCTGGACTGGCGATTCATTTCATATATGATATTATACATACCATTCTCCCAAATCATCCCACCCTCACTCTCTCCCACAGAGTCCTATACAACATAGTTTTGGAAGTTCTGGCCACAGCAATCAGAGCAAAACAAGAAATAAAAGGAATCCAGATTGGAAAAGAAGAAGTAAAACTCTCACTGTTTGCAGTTGACATGATCCTCTACATAGAAAACCCTAAAGACTCCACCAGAAAAGTACTAGAGCTAATCAATGAATATAGTAAAGTTTCAGGATATAAAATCAACACACATAAATCCCTGGCATTCCTCTACACTAATAATGAGAAAACAGAAAGAGAAATTAAGGAAACAATTCCATTCATCATTGCAACAAAAAGAATAAAATACTTAGGAATATACCTACCTAAAGAAACAAAAGACCTATATATAGAAACTATAAAACACTGGTGAAAGAAATCAAAGAGGACACTAATAGATGGAGAAATATACCGTGTTCATGGATTGGAAGATTTATATAGTGAAAATGAGTATACTACCCAAAGCAATCTATAGATTCAATGCAATCCCTATCAAGCTACCAATGGTATTTTTCATAGAGCTAGAACAAATAATTTCACAATTTGTATGGAAATACAAAAAACCTCGAATAGCCAAAGCAATCTTGAGAAAGAAGAATGGAACTGGAGAAATCAACCTGCCTGACTTCAGGCTCTACTACAAAGTCACAGTCATCAAGACAGTATGGTACTGGCACAAAGACAGAAATATAGATCAATGGAACAAAATAGAAAGCCCAGAGATAAATCCATGCACCTATGGACACCTTATCGTCGACAAAGGAGGCAAGAATATACAATGGAAAAAAGACAATCTCTTTAACAAGTGGTGCTGGGAAAACTGGTCAACCACTTGTAAAAGAATGAAACTAGAACACTTTCTAACACGATACACAAACATAAACTCAAACTGGATTAAAGATCTAAACATAAGACCAGAAACTATAAAACTCCTGGAGGAGAACATAGGCAAAACATTCTCTGACATAAATCACAGCAGGATCCTCTATGACCCACCTCCCAGAATACTGGAAATAAAAGCAAAAATAAACAAATGGGGCCTAATTAAAATTAAAAGCTTCTGCACAACAAAGGAAAATATAAGCAAGGTGAAAAGACAGCCTTCAGAATGGGACAAAATAATAGCAAATGAAGCAACTGACAAACTAATCTTAAAAAGTATACAAGCAACTCCTGCAGCTCAATTCCAGAAAAATAAACGACCCAATCAAAACATGGGCCAAAGAACTAAACAGACATTTCTCCAAAGAAGACATATAGATGGCTAACAAACACATGAAAAGACGCTCAACATCACTCATTATCAGAGAAATGCAAATCAAGACCACAATGAGATACCACTTCACACCAGTCAGAATGGCAGTGATCCAAAAGTCTATAAGCAATAAATGCTGCAGAGGGTGTGGAGAAAAGGGAACGCTCTTACACTGTCGGTGGGAATGCAGACTAGTACAGCCACTATGGAGAACAGTGTGGAGATTCCTTTAAAAACTGGAAATAGAACTGCCATATGACCCAGCAATCCCACTGCTGGGCATACACACTGAGGAAACCGGAATTGAAAGAGACATGTGTACCCCAATGTTCATTGCAGCACTGTTTACAATAGCCAGGACATGGAAGCAACCTAGATGTCCGTCAGCAGATGAATGGATAAGAAAGCTGTGGTACATATACACAATGGAGTATTACTCAGCCATTAAAAAGAATACATTTGAATCTGTTCTAATGAGGTGGATAAAACTGGAGCTGATTAAACAGAGTGAAGTAAGCTAGAAAGAAAAACACCAATACAGTATACTAACGCATATATATGGAATTTAGAAAGATGGTAATGATAACCCTGTATGTGAGACAGCAAAAGAGACAAAGAAATATAGAATAATCTTATGGACTCTGTGCAAGAGGGCAAGGGTAGGATAATTTGGGAGAATGGCAGTGAAACATGTATAATATCACATATGAGACGAAATGCCAGTCCAGGTTCGATGCATGATACAGGATGCTCGGGGCTGGTGCACTGGGATGACCCAGAGAGATGGTATGGGGAGGGAGGTGGGAGGGGGGTTCAGGATGGGGAACACGTGTACACCCATGGCAGATTCAGGTTGATGTATGGCAAAACTAATACAATATTGTAAAGTAATTAGCCTCCATTTAAAATAAATAAATTTATGTTAAAAATATGTTACATCTTTTAGTGAACAGATCTTTTGCTATCTTGGTTAAATTTATTCCAAAGTTATGTTATTCTTTATGATGCTATTGTAAATGGAACTGTTTTCTTAATTTCCTTTTCAGATTGTTCACTGTTCATGTAAAAAGACACAGCAATTCTGCACATTGATTTTGCACAGCAACTTTGCTGAATTTGCTTACTATATAATTCAAACTTTTTTTTTTTAAACAGAACTCCCCTGGTTCTTAAAGGAGCCAAAACTTTCTGCGGCCTTCAACGACAGTAAAATTAGCATTCTGTTCTGTGGATGCTAAAGCACCATCTGGCAACTGCCAGTTTATAAAGTTAGCCAAGATTATATTTAGGTTTAAATTAGTTGTATTTCAATATTATAGTTTTTTACATAGTTTAGGGCAAATACATTGGAGTGAAAAAGAAATTTAAAAAAAATTTTTTTTCTACCCAGCTGGATGGAAACTAAACAAGAGTTTGAAAATTTCACAGCAGTGAAACTGTAGAGCACTTACCTAGTTTTATATTATTATTCTCGTAAATCTTTCCTATGTCTGATTAGGGACAATGTAATCCCCATCTATATATATTAATATAATGTTAATGTTATGCTAGGGGAATTTTACCTACCTTACAATACTTAGGCTCAAAGGCATGAATAATATTCAAAATATTTAAATGCTATGTAGGACAAACTTCAAACAATCAGAAACATTTTCACCACCACCAAGAAAGGCTATAAAGCACCTGCAATTGCCCAGCACAACCTACACTGAAGCAAACAAATGTGGGCGCTGAAAATAAAGGCAGGCCCTGCACAGTCTGTGCTGAAACATTCAGTGTAAGAATGAAGGAAAACCTGAGCATACAATATGTTTTTAGCCTTCCAAGCTTTGCTGGCTATAGTCCATAAATTGAAAGCCATTTCTTAACATGAAGAGGCAAGTGACAAAACAAACTACTTCTTATACATATATTAGTAGTGGTTCTCTATTGAAGGTCATAGGTATATTTTCAGGGCATATAATCAGGTAGGCATGAGGTAAATATAGTTTTCTCCATCGATTTATTCCTGTTCTAAATCCCATTTTGTCTGCTTATATAATATTTGATACACTCATTTCCTTTTGGACTCTGTGGGAGAGGGAGAGGTTGGGATGATCTGGGAGAATGGCACTGAAACATGTATACCATCACGTAAGAAACGAATCGCTAGTCTAGGTTCAATACAGGATGCAGGATGCTTGAAGCTGGTGCACGGGGATGATCCAGAGAGATGATTATGGAGAGGGTGGTGGGAGGGGGGTTCAGGGTTGGGAACTCATGTACACCTGTGGTGGATTCATGTCAATGTATGGCAAAACCAATACAGTATTGTAAAGTAAAAAAATAAAAGTTAAATTAAAAAATATATATTTGATACACTCATTTCTAACAAGTCCAGTGGTTTCAGGGCTTTTTTGGTCATTGTAGGTTTATATTCAGTCTCCTCAGGGTTTCTTCCCTCTGGCCCTGTCCCCAAAAGCACAGGCTTTCTGAGGCAATATGAAGATATTGTTAGGGAAAGGAATTCTGGTATGGATATGATCATCTTTCTCTTCCACTGCCCCCTGGACTGGAACATTCCCTCACTTGTTCCAATCCCTGGCACCAACCCTCTGGGGCCTGGGGCAAACTAAGTTAATTCAGTCGTGTCTGACTCTTTGCAACGCTATGGACTGCAGCCCACCAGACTCCTCTGTCCATGGGATTCTCCAGGCAAGAAATACTGGAGTGGGTCGCCATGTCCTTCTTCAGGGGATCCTCTGGACCCAGAGATCAAACCTACATCTCTGGCATGGGCAGGCAGGTTCTTTTGGAGAGGGGTTCCAGTTACTCAACTGTCCTCTGGTCCTTGGGAAAAACCAAGCCTTGCTTGTTTCCACTTGTCTCAAATGCCAGGCTTTCTCAGGTTATCCAGCTGTTGTCAACAAGGTCATTTGCCATTTGGCACAAAATCTGTAATGTCACCAGGCTGTCTCAAACCTTCTGTCATAAACACACTGATATTACACAAGAAGATGTTCTTCTGCATAAGCCCCCACCCTCTCACGCTTCACATAAGGAGTCATAAACTAGAATCCTCTGCACTTGGCTCCAGAGGCATCATCTGGTCTGGCAGTTCCCCCTCTGTCCCACCAATGTCCAGGGAGAGTAGGCCATAGGTTCCTCACAAGCAGTCAACAGGACCTGGGCTGAAGAACATGAGAAAGCTCAGGCTCAAGTTCTGGACACTGTTATGGGACCCAAGAACATATGATGAAGCTCAGATCCCAAATATGTCTTGTTTTCTGTGTTTGGCTTTGAAGGTCTAACATTTTCAGAATATCTTAGCTTCAAAATCTGTATTGATGAAGAAAGGCTCATGGTAATTTTTTTAAACTTCTAAACATCAGATATATGCTTATGTCTTACATGTAAAACTATAGTTTCTTTCTGTAAAAGATCCTGGCTGCTTTTTGAGTTATAAGTCCTTTTCTCTTTCTTTCAATCAAATTCTTGGCCCTTGACTCATGAAAGCCTGAGAAAATTTAGCCATTAATATTGTGTAAAATTGCTGCTGCTGCTGTTTAGTTACCAAGTCATGTCTGACTCTTGAGACCACAAGGACTGTAACCCACTAGGCTCCTCTGTCCATGGGGTTTCCCAGGCAAGAACACTGGGTCGCCATTCCCTACTCCAGGTGGTCTTCCCAACCCAGGGATTGAACCTGAACAGTCTCTTGCTTGGCAGGTAGATTCTTTACCACTGAGCCATCTACGAAGTTCCCATCATGTAAAACTACCAGTCATCTGAAATGAGGAGAGTCTGGAAGATGTATCTAACCATGTCTGTAATAAAACCTAGAAAAGGAAAGAGAGGAAAAAGGAGGAGAAAAGGAAGAAGGAGAAGGAGGGGGAATGGGAAGGGGAGGGGAGAGAAGAAACAACCAGATTTAGAAATACTGGACAGAGGGCGCCCAGGTTCTAAATAAGGAGAAATATCGAGAATAACGCCAGGAGATGGGAGCAGCTGGCTGGAGGGCTGAGGAGCTAAGTGCTCAGGATGAAGTAAGCAAATTCATTCAGTAGAGGACGAGAGTAATGAAAGCATTGAATTCTATGCTGCGAATTCTGAAGGGCAACACACTGGAAAGACATTTGCTGGAGCACACCTGCCAGAAAATCAAGAGTTTCCATGTAAACTGACGCTTAAAGTATATACTGAAGTATGCAAGTTTTAAGGAATATTTCAAAATATATTTCAAATAATGTTTCAAAATAAGTAATGTTAAGGATATTATAACCTATCCAGATGGTGCTAGTGGTAAACAATCCACCTGCCAATGCAGGAGATGCAAGAGACATTAAAAAGCAGAGACATCACTTTCCCGACAAAGGTCTGTGTAGTCAAAGCTATGGTTTTTCCAGTCGTCATGTATGGATGTGAGAGCTGGTCCATAAAGAAGGCTGAGCACCAAAGAATTGATGGCTTTGAACTATAGCACTGCAGAAGGCTCTTGAATGTCCCCTGGACAGCAAGGAGATAAAATCAGTCCATCCTAAAGGAAATCAACCCTGAATGCTCACTGGAAGGACTGATACTGAAGCTGAAGCTCCAATACTTCGGCCACCTGATGCAAAGAGCTGACTCACTGGAAAAGACCCTGATGCTGGGAAAGATTGAGGACAAGAGGAGAAGGGAACCACAGAGGATAAGATGGTTGGATGGCATCACTGACTCAACAGAAATGAGTTTCAGCTAACTCCAGGAGACAGTGAAGGACAAGGAAGCCTGGTGTCCTGCAGTTCATGTGGTCACAAAGTCGGACTCAATTTAGCAACTAAACAACAACAAAGGGGATTTTGACATACTATCAAAAATAACACTGAAGTTATTTACAGGACAGTGACAGAAATCCATCTCAATGTGGGCTTATGCATAATGTAGTCATTACCCATTACTGCTGCTGCTAAGTCACTTCAGTCGTGTCCGACTCTGTGCGATCCCATCGACAGCAGCCCATCAGGCTCCCCTGTCCCTGGGATTCTCCAGGCAAAAAAATTAGAGTAGGTTGCCATTATCCATTAGGAAGTACTAAATTAACAGCATTTGGTTTCCCATTCTCAGAGAAGGACTGAGAAGAAGGATTAACCAAGAGCAAATAAGGGCTGTTTCCTGAAGAGGCAATGATGCTGAAAAATTAACAAAATTCTGATTTTCTTACAAAAAGTGAAAGGAAAATAAAGACCTATACTGAGTGTGTGTGGAATGTGTGTGTGTGTGCAAATGTGTGTGCACGTTTGTGTGTGTGTGTGTGTGTGTGTATTCAGTACCATCTTATGAAAAACCCAAACAAATTTTTAGCCAACCCAACATATATATCTCAATAAGGAAACATGGACACTTTTTAATGAGGACTGCACTACACAGGAGTACCATGCCTCTCCAGTTAGAGACAAGAGAACTGAGCTGAGGAATCAAGTCCTCCTGTTAGAGAACTGAGCAGAGGTGGCCATGGATTTGACCATTGCCTGCACTGACTATTTTTGTTGTTTACAAAAGCATTTTACCAAAATAGATTGGTAACTTTAACTGAATCATTGGCAATGCTTGTGGTGTTACTTGTACTGTTCATATATTTTCACGTCCTGATAGTTTAAAAAAGTTCTTTTACTGGTATTTTTCACAGAGATTGAATGCGCAGTGGTATAAAGGACTTTATGCAGTCAGAGCATTTGGAGAGACAGAGCATTTAGAAAGAATTCTAGGCACTGTGGAAGGAAGGAAGATATTCCTAGAAAATGTGGCTTAGAGGAGAGTTCACAATTCTGTATATTTCAAAGTTTTTTGTTTTCATAAGTATCTTTTAGTATTGAATGCCAGCACCACTGTCATAAGGTAAAGATGGAATTGCGTATTTATTTTCATATGCATTTTCAGTATTCTGCTGCCACAAAGTCGCTTCAGTCGTGTCCGACTCTGTGCGACCCCATAGACAGCAGCCCAATAGGCTCCCCCGTCCCTGGGATTCTCCAGGCAAGAACACTGGAGTGGGTTGCCATTTCCTTCTTCAATGCATAAAAGTGAAAAGTAAAAGTGAAGTCACTGAGTCGTGTCCAACTCTCAGTGACCCCATGGACTGCAGCCTACCAGGCTCCTCTGTCCATGGGATTTTCCAGGCAAGAGTACTGGAGTGGGGTGCCATTGCCTTCTCCATTCAGTATTCTAAGTGACCCTTATTTGATTCCTAAAAGGAATTGTTCAATTTTATTTTTAAGCAGCATATATTATTATGGTTACCAAGTGACTTTATGTATGTTAATAAATAGGAATTGCTTACAATAATGAAATAAGGTAAAGCTTAATATTGAGGCAAAATCACTAATAATTATTGAGTTTTATACAACAGTTACTTTTCCATTCGTTATTTAAATTAGCCCATTTGACCTTCAAAACAATATAAACTAGTATACAATTAATTTGTTCATTTTACAAATGAAGAGGCTGAGTTATGGATGGGTTGGTTACTTTGCAAGTGGCTTATATCACTGGACTTTGAATTCACTACAGTGGATTCTGGAGTCCATGATCCCAAACACGACTCTACCACCTCCAAATTTCCTTTTAATATGCTTGCTCTTCCTGAAATCAGTGTCTAAAACATATGCTAGCTTACGGTCACATGCATAAGATATTAATAACAAAATAAGGTATTGGGTAGACATTAACAGACTAAATATTTTTGCAGAAATTCAACCTCTAGAAGAAAATAAAGAAAAAACATGTTTTTCTTTTTCAAAAAAAAAACTCAGTAATATGCTAAATAAATGTATCATTTAATTCAGAGATTTTTCAAGAGGAATTTACAAAATCATGTACTTCAAGGAATTTAAATTTTTTTCTAAATTAAAGTCAATTTGTAAAAGTTAAAAATATATATACTTCATTACAATTACTGTTAAAACAAATATTATAGACTTTCACATATTTGCAATTAAAGGAAATTATTTTTGTTTTAAACATATCTGCCTGAAGTGTTTTGTACTTTGTTGTTCAAAAAAATGTATCTGTGTGTGACAGAAATGATATTGAAAAGGTTGATAAAAATCCATTTTGACTCATAGGGTTTAAAACTACCATATATTTGTGCACGGTAAAATGAGTTGCCACTCAAAATAACATGTCTGAGAGAAAAATGGCAGTTGTCCACAAAATCAATCTCTGGTGCAATCATGTTTTTTTTTTACTATTATGATTTATTGAAAGCATACAGTCCCCAACTTCAATATCCACAACTTAAATTTAGATCCTTAGGGACTTACAAAACAAAAAATTTCAGCTAAATTTAAAGAAAAAGATCTCAACTCTGTTTTATTTACCAACAAATATTTACTATGATATGGACTCATTGGGAATGATCTAATGTAATTAAGTATCAAGGAGGCTACTTACACTATTGGAGGTGTTGAGGGGGGAGTGTTGAGTGTGTGTGTACAAACAGAAGATGTTTTTCTTTCAGTGCTACATTCAAAAATTCTCATAATGATAACAGATTATTTTAAGGACTAATTACTGTTTCTGGAAATGCTTTTGTTGTTGAAGCTGACATTATGAATGGTTAATTTTAAAGGGTCAAGTGGACGTGGGCTTCCACAGCAGTTTAAGTATCACTGACTGTGATCTGTCTGCCTTTGGAGAGGTCTATCCCACACTCTTCTCCTTGTGCTCTGAGTCTGTCTCCTGACTAGTTTACAGTAGCCACTCACTTACTCATTGACAAAGTAACTAAATCTATACTTCCTAGAGAATGCCTTGTTATTGTTCATATTAAACTGCTAAATTTTGGATCTTCATCATTTATGCCATGATAATTACATTTTTAAAGTACGACCCAATCTTTCCATTTTTTATAGTGTTTTTAATGACTGTTATTCTTCAGTAAAAGGAGAAGGGCCAGACATCGCACTCTGAATGGATGCCCAGTTGGGGCAAGGCAGGATGGGAGTGTGTTGGGCCCAGCAGCCAGTGGGGGTGACCCAGTGGCACTTGTGGGCACTAACTCACCTCAGAGTCCACCTTGGTCTCAAGGCAAACATAGCTGAGCCTCCTAATCCAGCTTACGGAAGGGAGGAGGGTGATAAAGCCTGTTGTTATAACAATCAAAGTAAACTCCTGAGTGACACTGTGAAGCTGGAAGGTTTAAAATGGGGCTAGGGGAGGGAAGGCCCAGAGAGAGCCCCCGAGGGGGAGTTCAGGGACAGCACCGAGGAGTGTATGCAGTGCTTTCCTGAGCCTCAACACAGGGTGTGTTTGTGAGGAGCCACCATGTGTCAGGGCCAACTGCACAGTGTGGCGTCAGGAGCAAAATGGACAAGACACTTGAGCAACTTCTCTGAAATATCACATAACAGACTCAGCAGAAACAAAAGAACTGAGTGGGCCAAGAGTCTGTGGGGGTGGCAGTCAGTTTTGCAGTTTCACTTGGATAGTTTGGGGAGCAGAGTAGGTGGGAAAAGGTCCACGTAAGCTCTTATTCAACCCACTGGAAAATGAACTCTTCATGAGTTAGGGAGGGATAGTTCTTATCATCTGTCTATTACAAAAGAACTATGCATGACTCTTCAGGGACTCCAGCAGCCTGCAGGGTGAAAGCACAGACGCTCTCCTGAGAGTCTGGGAGGCCCCTGCCACTTCCTCGTCATGGGTCCACACTCCTGATATCAAACAGCCAGTATTAGGCTTTAAACACTAGACTAGATGAAGCTAACCAGCTGATAACTTATTGGAAAGATAAAGTAAATTACTGGAAGGATAGCTCAAAGAAAGAACAACAACAAAAACGCAGAAAATAAAGACTCTGAGCCAGTCAGGAAACAAAGCAGCTCCGGGAACGCTGAAAGGAGGAGTGATGGACACTACAGGGGGGCAGTGTCAGTCCACAGGGTTCTTCACATCACTCTGAGGCTGAATGCTGGCAGGAAAGGACTGACTGTCCCAGCCAGCGCCAGTGGTGAAGATGAGAGGGCTGTGTGCCTCGGGGCAGGGCGACTCCCTAAAGACACACTACACCACATGATCACAAGAATGAAACCAGGCTGCCAGGAAATAATGTCAAAGGACAACCATTAAAATATCACTATTCTTAATGACTGGCAGAGTCTTCCTCTCACAAAATCCCTATCTAAAACAAAGCAAAACAACAAAACAATAAAAAAAGCAACAGCTATTATTTTGCTGATTATTAGCATTGTTTGGTTGATTTGGAAACCCACATGCATGCATATGATAAATCACAGTTCAATTATAAATCAACAAGGACAAGATGATCCTAGAAACAATCAGAGAAAAATATCTGAAAAGGACTTTAAAAAAAGGACACACACTACTGATTCCACAAGAGGTAATTGAACAGAGTCACATAAATTTTCAGAGCATACTATTTTGTAGGAAATATTTTTGACCAAAGAGCAATTAAGAACATCAAGATTCAGTTCAGGTATGCTGAAAGACTGCAGGCTGTCACCACATGTTCCTGAAACAGTAAGTAGCTGGACAACTGAAATCCATGTGAGCTGAGGTCACAAAGGCAACTGCCACCTGAATTCTAGAGGTGGGTGAACCCAGAAGGTCTGCTTTCTTGGACAAGAAGCTCCAGTAGGAACACTTAAATGCAACGTGCATCCCAGCTGGTGAAGACTCAGATGACACCCAGGCTGCCCACCTTCACACACAGCTGCCTGGGGTTCTGCCCTCCAAGTGTGTACACTCCTGTGAGCAGATGCTCCGGGAGACCCAACAGCAGACTCTGGAGCTCTTCTCTCTGTATGGCTCTCTTCACGGCACATCCCTCCTGCCAACATGAGAATCCTTCAGCTCTGACCTGTCTCCTACAAAAAAGGGATGGGCCTGCTCAGTATGCTACTGGAAAAGAGTGAAAAAAATAGCTTCAGAAAGAATGCAGAGGCTGAGACAAAGGGAAAAAACATCCAGTTGTGGATGTGACTGTAAAGTCCATGCTATAAAGAACAGTATTGAACAGAATAAGAACCTGGAATGTTAGGTCCATGAATCAACGTAAACTGGAAGTAGTCAAACAGGACATGGCAAGAGTAACCAACATATTTTAGGGATCAGTGAACTAAAATGACCAGAATGGGCAAACTTCACTCAGATGACCATTATATCTACCAAGTGGGTAGGAAGCCCTTAGAAGAAACAGAGTAGCCCTCACAGTCAACAAGAGCCTGTACTTGGGTGCAATCTCAAAAATGACAGAACGATCTCTGTTCATTTCCAAAGCAAACCGTTCAATATCACAAAAATCCAAGTCTATGTCCAAAACAGAAAAGCCAAAGAAGCTAAAGTTGAAAGTTTCTATGAAGACCAACATGACCTTCTAGAACAAACACACACATACACAAACACACACACAGATGTCCTTTTCATCATTCAGTTCAGTTCAGTTCAGTCACTCAGTCGTGTCCGACTCTTTGCGACCCCATGAATCGCAGCACACCAGGCCTCCCTGTCCATCACCAACTCCCGGAGTTAAGTCAGATTCACGTCCATCGAGTCAGTGATGCCATCCAGCCATCTCATCCTCTGTCGTCCCCTTCTCCTCCTGCCCCCAGTCCCTCCCAGCATCAAAGTCTTTTCCAATGAGTCAACTCTTTGCATGAGGTGGCCAAAGTACTGGAGTTTCAGCTTTACCATCATTCCTTCCAAAGAAATCCCAGGGCTGATCTCCTTCAGAATGGACTGGTTGGATCTCCTTGCAGTCCAAGGGACTCTCAAGAGTCTTCTCCAACACCACAGTTGAAAAGCATCAATTCTTCAGTGCTCAGCCTTCTTCACAATCCAACTCTCACATCCATACATGACTACTGGGAAAACCATAGCCCTTTCATCATAGGGGACTGGAATACAAAATAGGAAGTCAAGAGATACCTGGAGTAACAGGAGAGTTTGGCCTTAGAGTACAAAATGAAGCAGGATAAAGGCTAACAGAGTTATGGGAAGAGAAAGAACTGGTCACAGCAAACACCCTCTTCCAACAACACAAGAGATAACTCTACACATGGACATCACCAGATGGTCAATACTGAAATCAGACTGATTATATTCTTTGAAGCCAAAGATAAAGAAGCTCTACACAGTCAGCGAAAACAAGACCGGGAGCTGACTGTGGCTCAGATCAGGAACTCCTTATTATGAAATTCAGATTCAATTGAAGAAAATAGGGAGAACCACTAGACCATTCAGATAGGACCTAAACCAAATCTGGGACGATTACACAGTGCAAGTGAGAAACATATTTAAGGGATTAGATCTGATAGAGTACCTGAAGAAACATGGACAGAGGTTCATGATATTGTATAGGAGAAAGTGAACAAAACCATCCATAAGAAAGAAATGCAAAAAGGCAAAACGGCTGTCTGAGGAGGCCTTACAAATAGCTCAGAAAAGAAGCAAAAAGCAAGGAAAAAAAGGAAAGATCTATCCATCTGAATGTAGAGTTCCAAAGAATAGCAAGGAGAGATAAGAAAGCCTTCCTAAGTAATCAATGCAAAGAAATAAAAGAAAACAATAGAATGGGAAAGACTAGAAACCTCGTCAAGAAAATTAGAGATACCAAGGGAACATTTGATATAAAATGGGCACAATTAAGGACAGAAATGGTATGGACCTAACAGAAGCAGAAAGTGAAAGTGAAAGTGAAGTCGTGTCCAACTCTTTGCGACCCCATGGACGGTAGCCCACCAGGCTCCTCCGTCATGGGATTCTCCAGGCAAGAATACTGGAGTGGGTTGCCATTTCCTTCTCCAGGGGATCTTCCCAACCCAGGGATCGAACCCAGGTCTCCCACATTGCAGGCAGACGCTTTACCCTCTGAGCCACCAGGGAAGCCCAACAGAAGCAGAAGATACTAAGAAGAGGTGGCAAGGACACACAGAAGAACTATACAAAAAAGATCTTCATGACCGAGATAACCGTGATGATGTGATCATTCACTTAGAGCCAGGCATCCTGGAGTGTGAAGTCAGGTGGGCCTTAGGAAGCATCACTATGAACAAAGCTAGTGGAGGTGATGGAATTCCAGCTGAGCTATTTCAAATCCCAAAAGATGATGCTTTGAAAGTGTTGCACTCAATATGCCAGCAAATTTGGAAAACTCAGTAGTGGCCACAGGACTGGAAAAGATCAGCTTTCATTCCAAAGAAAGGCAATGCCAAAGAATGTTCAAACTACCACACAACTGCACTCATCTCACAGCTAGCAAAGTAATGCTTAAATTCTCCAAGCTACGCTTCAATAGTTTGTGAACTTAGAATTTCTAGATGTTCAAACTGGATTTAGAAAAGGCAGAGGAACCAGAGATCAAATTACCAACATCTGTTAAATCAGAGAATAAGAAAGGGAATTCCAAAAAGACATCTACTTCTGCTTCATTGATCACACTATAGCCTTTGGCTGTGTGGATCACAACAAAGTGTGGAAAATTCTTCAAGAGATAGAAATACTAGACCACCTTACCTGCCTCCTGAAAAACGTGTATGAAGGTCAGGAAGCAACAGTTAGAATTGAACATGGAACAATGAACTGGTTCCAAACTGGGAAAGGAGTACATTAAAGCTGTATATTGTTACCCTGCTTATTTAACTTATATGCAGAGTACATCATGTGAAATACCAGGCTGGATGAAGCACAAGCTGGAATCAAGATCGCAGGGAAAAATATCAATAACTGCAGATATCTAGATGACCCCATCCTTATGGCAGAAAGCAAAGAGGGACTAAAGAGCTTCTTGATGAAAGTGAAAGAGGAGAGTGAAAAGGCTGACTTAAAACTCAACATTCAAAAAGCCAAGATCATGGCATCCAGTCCCATCACTTCACAGCAAATAGATGGGGAAACAATGGAAAGAGTGACAGACTTTATTTTCTTGGGCTCCAAAGTCACCACATGTGTTGACTGCAGCCATGAAATTAAAAGATGCATACTCTTTGGAAGAAAAGCTGTGACAAACCTAGACACTGTATTAAAAATCAGAGATATCTCTTTGCCAACAAAGGTCCATCTAGTCAAAGCTATGGTTTTTCCAGTAATCATGTATGGATGTGAGAGTTGGACCATAAAGAAAGCTGAGTGCTGAAGAATTGATGCTTTTGAATTGTGGTATTGGAGAAGACTCTTGGGAGTCCCTTGGACAGCACGATCAAACCAGTCAATCCTAAATGAAATCAATCAGTCCTGAATATTCATTGGAAGGAGTGACTCTGAAGCTGAAGCTCCAATACTCTGGCCACCTGATATGATGAAATGACTCACTTGAAAAGACCCTGATGCTGGGAAAGATTGAAGGCAGGAGAAGGGGATGACAGAGGATGAAATGGTTGGATGGCATCACCAACTCGATGGACATGAGTTTAGGCCAACTCCAGGAGTTGGTGATGGACAGGGAAGCGTAGTGTGCTGCAGTCTATGGGGTTACAAAGAGTCGGACATGACTGAGAGACTGAACTCAACTGAACTAACTGCCTGCTCAGAGTGCCCTCCACTTTCCTCCTCCCTTGGGAATGTGCTAGTGGCACAAGTTGAAATCACCCAGAATGCAATGCACATATAAGTTCGTAGTGCCTTTTCCTGGCTTGATGGCCTATGTGTCTGTGGTGGTGAGCAGGTGGTACTGGAGAGCAAGCTACCCTGTGTGAGGGGCTTATTTGGTCTGAATCTCCTACTGGCATCATGGAAGCTTGTGCATAGCCTAGGCAGAAGGAGAAGAGGGAAGGGTGAGATTTAAGACCTGTCAGGAGCAGACTGTAATGCAGAAGACCTGGGTTCGATTCCTGGGTTGGGAAGATCCCCTGGAGAAGGGAACAGCTACCCACTCCAGTATTCTGGAGAGTCCATGGGGTCGCAAATAGTCGGACACGACTGAGTGGCTTTCACTTTCACTTCACTAGGACGAGTCAAACATGAAAAATGAAGTCAGGCTTCTCATTACAATTACCTAATCACAGAACTCAGTAATTCATGAATGCACTAATTTATCTGATGAAAAAACAAAAATGACTGCACAGTACATTTAGTCATTTACTGGGATTGCAACAAAGGAAATCCCTTAGGGTTCCCAGTACAGACACCTCCATATCTTCTGACTACTTCCTATCTGTACTAAAATTTCAGTCAGAGAATAAATTTAATCAGAAAAAGGAGAACATACAGAAACAAAGGAAAACAGTGAAACAAGACAAAACAATAATACTTCAGTTACTAAAGCCAAGAACATTTTGGTTCCTCCTCAAGGGCTATAGATATTATTCTGAACCATACCCTGTGAGCTGTCTTAAAGATACTGAAACCCCTCAACCAGGTGGAAGAGTTAACTACATGATGACCAGACTGTGGCCATAACATC
Source organism: Ovis aries (assembly GCF_016772045.2). Taxonomy (NCBI): domain Eukaryota; kingdom Metazoa; phylum Chordata; class Mammalia; order Artiodactyla; family Bovidae; genus Ovis; species Ovis aries. The sequence goes on along the minus strand of NC_056079.1, from coordinate 2,050,754 downwards.
CTTTGCTCCATCATACACAACTCTGAGAAATGGCCTCAAGGAGACAGGAACAAACCGCCTCTGGAATTGAACTGTACTTAAACCACCCAGTGTAACACTGGTCAGACCACGGCACGATCAATTTTAAGAGGACTGTCAAAGCTGACTGTGCTATTTCTGCACGTGCCCCCCGCCCCCAGCACTCTCCTTTAAGAGCTCCTGCCCCTGAGCAGCAAGGCGGGGGCAGCTGCTTCTTTGGTACAGGAGTTTCCCTTTTCCCAAGACTGCTGGCTTCCTCAACAAAGCTATCTTTCCTTTTACCCAACACTTTCCTCTCAGTATTGGATTTTTAGGCAAAAAGCAGCTAAACCTGAGTCTGATAATAGGGTGATGGCCGTAATTGACAAGATGGAACTCCTTCCAGCAAGCAGCTTATGGTATAGGGTCACGTTTCTCAAACTCTTGGTTGCCTAATAATTAACTGAGTAGCCTGCTAGAAATACTCATTCTCAGGCCACCCTGCCGAGTCTGAGTGGGCTCAGACACATGAAGAATCATCCCCAGATGAGCTGTCTGTGGATCTCACTTTAAAGTAAAGGCACCTAGTCCACTTCCAGACAGCATGACAATCATGAGGAGAGCTATCACTTCCTCTATGAACTACTGCACGTGTATCATTCAGAGAGGCTACCTCCTGTTTATCCTGGAAAAATCCAGGTTTTCAATTTTTGATTTTGTGTCCCATCCATTTTACCACCTGTCTCAAGTGAATCCTAATTGGACAACTTCTGTCATTACCATAAATCTTATGCAAACCTTTGAACAGCAGTGTAGCTGAGTAACAGAGCAAAGATTCTGAGTGAGACACCCTAGGGTTTTAAATCATCTCAGTCACTTGGTAGCTCCTTTGACCCTGTACAAATTACTTGTCCTTAGCCATTAGTCTCCTCATCTATAAAATGGGGATAATAATAGACCGCCAGTTTAAAAGAAGTGCTGTTCAGACTAACGAGCTCACATACACAAAGTGCTCAGCTCACGCCCAGTGTGTCAGGAGCCCTCAGCACAGACCTGTCGTCAGCCATCACCGTCATCTGGCTAGAGCAGCATGTGTGTCTAGGGGCAGCCGTGGAGGGTCTGCCAGCAAGACGGCACCTATGCAGAATCTGGAGTCTTCTGTCAATAGGCTCATAACTGGTATTTTCTTTAATGACATCCCAAAACCGCTTAGATTTAAATGAGTATGATGCTTTCACTAGGTGTTAAGAAGTAGTCTCACCAAATTATTGCTTTTATTTTGAACTTCTATGAACCAATTTTAGTTACTGTCATTAGCCATTCATAATAATCATTTTTTAATAAGCACCTTGCTCTGTAGGAAAGGAATGTGACTTACCCCCTCAGTCTCACGGAAACTGCAGGAACTAATTGAAGGAGACATCCAAAGTAACACATGCTTTCTGTTCCAATAATTCTAAACACTCACAGGTTTTCAGCATCTCTGTCTCCCTAAATCCTCAGATAGTGTAATTATCACATACTGAGACAAGGGATAATTAAAAACATGAAATTTTACTTTAATATTGTTAGAATAGTTGATGAGTCAACTGCCTGCCAATTATCATTAAGATCTTTCTTTTAATACAGCATACTTAAGCTTGTGCCCTTGAGTTATGTAATAAAATAGTAGATTTAACCTAAAATGGTGTGATGCATATATTTGTTTACACTGAGAAGAGCAGCCCACAGTCCCTTTGTTGCTGTAATTAAGGCCAACAGCTGTGAGATGTAGGCATCTTGTTTTACAAGAAAATAGAGGCTAAAGATAAGAAGCACCAGTGGCCGCTGGACACTCTCTCGCCTGGTATAATCAAATGCAACATTGAACATCAGCTCTACTTCAATTAAAAATAAATTAATTTAAAAAGTGTTAATCAGACAGAAATCAACTCTGAAATATTCACTGGAAGGACTTATGCTGAAGCTCCAATACTTTGGGCACCTAACGTGAAGAGCCAATTCATCAGAAAAGACCCTGATGCTGGGAAAGATTGAGGGCAGGAGGAGAAAGGGCAACAGAGGATGAGATGGTTGGATGGCATCACTGATTCAATGGATGTGAATTTGAGCAAACTCTGGGGATAGTGGAGGACAGAGAAGCCTGGCAAGCTGCAGTCCATGGGGTCACAGAGAGTCAGACATGACTGAACAACTCAGCAACAACAAATCAGACAGGTGATGCATTAGGCTCCTCTGAAATCCACTGAGCGAAATAAAGAACTCAGCTACTCATTTTCTGATTTCCATAGATCAGTGAGAATGGAAAGATTCCTTCAGAGACATGTCAGCTTACAGAATTCTAAAAATCCAACTTCTAGTAAGGGAGTCGGAGAAGGCAATGGTGACCCTCTCCAGTACTCTCGCTATGAGTCGGACACGACTGAGCAACTTCACTTTCACTTCATACTTCATTAAAACTTAATCTAAAAAATGAATCATGCCAGGAAATATATTAACCTAATAATCTATTTTCAATGTGATCACACACAACACAGACCTATAGATCTGTTTGTATGCATCTACATGGTTCAATCAACTTTAGAATTAATCCCAGCCAACGTTTCCATCTTTGAAATTATGCCACTTCAAGCTTATGTGCTATGTTGCTGGGTACCAAACTATAGGTTTAAGGCACCTGCCTTTTTTTCTCCTCATCTGAAGTTCACAATCAAGAAAAAACTGAATGTGATGACTCCAACCTAAAAAAAATGGGTATTAAATCACATCTATAAACATTATAGGTTTCCCCACCATTCCTACAACTCTTTTGTTCAGTCAGGAAGAACTTAATATGAACAGAGAGAATGATTGCAAATTGCTCCTTGGTATAAAGCACTTTGATGGCTGACATGCATTCCCACCTGTAGGGTTTTCTACATGCGATTTCATTGCTTTCACCCTCCCTTATACTGGATATGAGACGAGCTGTGAGTACAGAGACGGGTTAAACTTGAAGTACATGTGTTCTGTTTGCTTGTTGCAAAGCATATTTTAAACGAATGAGTATACACTATAATAACAGTATTTTTAAAGAATCCTAATTAATAAATGATACAGTCTACTGGATTCAAGCTGGGTTTAAGTTAAAACAAAAGGTGGCAGCTTTGGGAAGGGTTTGGGTGAGCATGAGGCTGCATCCTTCAGAGCTTTAAGAATGAGTTTTGCAAATTCAGTTATAAATATGCAGCTTCTGTGACTCAGACAAAAATCTGTGATTTGAAGTTACACATTTCACTGGATATCTTATATCTTAACCCATCACACAAATTTTGAATTATAACCGTCTTCCCATTTATGAAGGGTTTTGGAAAACATTAATGTTACAATGAATATTCATGACATGATTTTCTCACTTCAATCCATCTAACTCATGAATTTTCATTTTGAAAGGGAAATGGTTTCTGTCTTGTAAAAACAAACTTACTTTTCATTAAACATTCAAGAAGATTTCAAAGGATACTGGGCCTCAATTTTTTTTACAGAATAGAAGATGGAATGTAAAACTTATTTTTTTCTTCCAGCTTCCACCACACTATAAATTATGTTACTGAGTTTTGATACAGGACAAGATTAAAACACTAGGTATCTGGAGATCTATGTGGCTGTCTCCCAAACCTATGAACTTCGTGGTCATTGTAAGGTTAAACACAGTCAGGTGTTGGATTGACCTCCCGTTTATCACTGCCAGGAAGAGCTCCAGATGGAGTGGAACTCCTGCTTTGTCAGCACAGAGCAAAAGAGATAAACCTGCCTCCTGCTTATGTGCAAAACTAATGATTAGGAAGAGTTCTTTCCACACAGTAAAAACATGTTAGGGCACTTTTTTGTAGTTTTATATTATTTCAGATACTGAGCATCAACAAAGGGCCCTTTGGCATTTATATTTTTTATGTTTCAAAACTCGAAGAATTTCTTTCTTAAAGCTTGGATATATGTGGTCTTTTTTTATGTATTTCAGTCTTCATTTGTTGCAGCACAGGATTTTTGAAAGCTCTAGTTTCTAAACTAATAGTTGCTTCATTTTTTTATCCTTTTGAAATTCTTTCTTTTTTTAATATAAATTTATCTATTTTAATTGGAGGTTAATTACTTTACAATATTGTATTGGTTTTGCCATATATCAACATGAATCTGCCACAGGTATACACATGTTCCCCATATAAATTTATTTACTTTAATTGGAGGTTAATTACTTTACAATATTGTATTGGTTTTGCCATACATCAACATGAATCTGCCACAGGTATACACGTGTTCCCCATCCTGAATCCCCCTCCTTCCTCCCTCCCCATACCATCCCTCTGGGTCATCTCAGTGCACCAGCCCCAAGCATCCAGTATCATGCATTGAACCTGAACTGGCGATTCGTTTCATATATGATATTATACATGTTTCAATGCCATTCTCCCAAATCATCCCACCCTTGCCCTCTACCACAGAGTCCAAAAGACTGTTCTATACATCTGTGTCTCTTTTGCTGTCTCGCATACAGGGTTATTGTTACCATCTTTCTAAATTCCATATATATGCGTTAGTATACTGTATTGGTGTTATTCTCTCTGGCTTGCTTCACTCTGTATAATAGGCTCCAGTTTCATCCACCTCATTAGAACTGATTCAAATGTATTCTTTTTAATGGCTGAGTAATACTCCATTGTGTATATGGATGTATCTTGATAATCAATAGTTTACACAGTCTTATCATGTCCCTTGACTGTATTTTAATAATAGTGGTAGACAGATCTGCAAAATAGGTCCAATAATTTTCAAAAGGACAGGGGTTCAAATGCCACCTCAAGAAGATGACGATGCATGCCTTTCCACCTGAGACACTGCTGCATGTAACCCGGCCTCTCTGTATCCCTCTTCATCTTGGAAACTTTCGGCAACTTTCTCCTCTTATCCAGGTCCACTGAAACCTTACATCTCTCATTTCTGATGCTCTATAAACTGTTCCTTTTCACATTTCCCAAATTCATTCCTAAACAACAATTCAGACTTAAGACATGACCTTCATCATGCTGATTTCTATTCTTCAGAATACCCACTAACTTTTGTATTCATTTGGGCTTCATCAAAAACAAATTTTTTTAATGAGGACTATCTTGTAACCTGATATTTGCTGGTAACCTACATGCTGGGTAATGATTCTGATCTTCACAAAGTTGACAGTTTCACCTCCGGCCCTCCATGACTCTCCGACGCAGGTTCAAGCTCCAGCTTAGCACTGAAGCCAGTCCTCCGCCATCCATGCCTGCTGACAGCTTCGCCATTCACCTTCACACTAGCCACACAATGTGTTCTTGGTTCTCACGTTGCCTCCCCAGCCATCTGCAGCCATTTCCTCAGGACCACAGACTCCTCAGGCACCCTCATCCACTGTTTATCCAACCCTCCCGCTCGGAGGTCAGCACTCAGAGGAGTCTTCCTGACTAGCCAGATCTGTCCTTCCAGCTGACTTCTGGCCTACCTCAAAGCACTTCTCTCACTGAACCAAAACCATCATCTATTTCTCCAACTCTGTTCTTCCCAGGGGGTCCCTGAGGGAAGAACCTTGGGCCAAACACCTTTATATTCCTAGGGGCTCTCAAGGTGCTGGCCCCCTTGTGTTTGCTTGATTCATCTGCTGCATGTATTTCCTGTGAGCCCAGCATGATCAAATGGACACGGCTGAGTGGCTGTGATAATCACTGGACAATTCTCTTTCCTTAAGCGCAGTAATACAATGTTGATATCCATGTAATAAAGACTCAGCATCCATTTTAGGCTGTCATTTAGCTATTGATTTATTTTCTCAGTTTATTTATTTATTTATTTATTTTGCCATGTCATGACTATCTAAGGAGTGGAAAGAAAAGTGTTTTCTGAACTAGAGCTAACCTCTACTCTATAGTCCGGTTTCCCAGTCCTATTTGTTAAACATCTTCGCCAGCAAAAAGGCTGCAAGTTGCCAGTTGCTCTCTGCAGCTGCAGCTAAGCTGTCACCTCTGACTTGCAGCAAGGGAACAGTCCACTATTTCTCCATGTTCTATCATTACCCTGCAAATGACGGGACTGACTATCATTATGCCATCTGCAAGCAATGCTATGATGGGAACCGAATGAGAAGACATTGCTCCTGTCAAAACTGCAAGTTGTAAACTCATAGTTCTCTTTGATTCTCAGCTATCCACTGTATTTAACATCTGAAAATTAGTACTTTCAGTGATTTCTTTCCCTTATCTTATTATGTTAGAGAATATAAGAATGTTTAGATGTTAAGATTAAGCTGAGTTTATTCGATGAAATGTTAATAATGTTTCCCTTGGGGAAGTTCGGAAATCAGCAAAAATTAAACAGACTCAAGGTATAAACTTTCCATGATCGAGTTAAGACCACTGCCTGACAGTAAATTCTGCTTTATTAGAATTCATAACACTTGATGAGGAGTCTAGCTTCTAGGGTGGACAGCCAGTGTAGACAAACGGAAGGCCTAGTCTTTTCCAGCAGGTGTTTCAGTGCTGTGTGTGTCCCCTTCCAAGGTGAGTGCAGCGCATGAGGAAGTAGCTCCCATGTGAGCTGCTCCATGGCAGATGAGCGCACACAGGACTCCAGTGAGGCAGAGACAGGAAGTCCACATGGAGAAGAATGGTGCTATTTCTAAGAGTAAAGATCCCACTTTAATTCAAGTCCAAAAGAGTGTTTATTGACCTATTGATTCCCGAAGGTCAAGCGGATGTCTTCTCGAGGAAGCTCACTGCTTTCCTTGTCAGGTCTATACAAACACTTGGAGGTGTTCTGTGAGTCTTAAGTACACTCCCAGCAGTCATATGTACACCTGGGACAGGACAGTCATCCTTTCTAAATTCCTAACCTCTTAACATACAAGAGTCAGACACAACTAACAACTAAACACCAGCACCACCAGCTCCACTAAGTGGTGGATGCAGTGCACCCTGAGCCCCACCAGTAACTCAGAGGGATAGAAAGAGGGCAAACGCCAGCCAAAGCCATGCCAGAGCATAGCGTGGAACTGAAATGAAAATACAACAGCAAACATTAAAATATTACTGTTAAAAACTGTCTTCTTCAGTGTACTGTCATCTTTACATAGTTCACAAGTCTTGCTATTAGTACTGGCTAGGGCAGTGAGACTATGCCAAAGCCTTTGACTGTGTGGATCACAATAAACTGGAAAATTCTGAAAGAGATGGGAATAACAGACCACCTAACCTGCCTCTTGAGAAATCTGTATGCAGGTCAGGAAGCAACAGTTAGAACTGGACATGGAACAACAGACTGGTTGCAAATAGAAAAAGGAGCATGTCAAGGCTGTATATTGTCACCCTGCTTATTTAACTTCTATGCAGAGTACATCATGAGAAACGCTGGACTAGAAGAAGCACAAGTTGGAATCAAGATTGCTGGGAGAAATATCAATAACCTCAGATATGCAGATGACACCACCCTTATGGCAGAAAGTGAAGAGGAACTCAAAAGCCTCTTGATGAAACTGAAAGAGGAGAGTAAAAAAGTTGGCTTAAAGCTCAACATTCAGAAAACGAAGATCATGGCATCTGGTCCCATCACTTCATGGGAAATAGATGGGGAAACAGTGGAAACAGTGTCAGACTTTGTTTTGGGAGGCTCCAAAATCACTGTAGATGGTGACTGCAGCCATGAAATTAAAAGATGCTTACTCCTTGGAAGAAAAGTTATGACCAACCTAGATAGTATTTTCAAAAGCAGAGACATTACTTTGCCAACTAAGATCCATTTAGTCAAGGCTATGGTTTTTCCTGTGGTCATGTATGGATGTGAGAGTTGGACTGTGAAGAAGGCTGAGCACCAAAGAATTGATGCGTTTGAACTGTGGTGTTGGAGAAGACTCTTGAGGGTCCCTTGGACTGCAAGGAGATCCAACCAGTCCATTCTCAAGGAGATCAGCCCTTGGATTTCTTTGGAAGGAATGATGCTAAAGCTGAAGCTCCAGTACTTTGGCCACCTCATGCGAAGAGTTGATTCATTGGAAAAGACTGTGATGCTGGGAGAGATTGGGGGCAGGAGGCGAAGGGGACGACAGAGGATGAGATGGCTGGATGGCATCATGGACTCGATGGATGTGGATCTGGGTGAACTCTGGGAGTTGGTGATGGATAGGGAGGCCTGGCATGCTGTGATTCATGGGGTCGCAAAGAGTCGGACATGACTGAGCGACTGAACTGAACTGAACTGAGGGCAGTGAGAGACCGTCTCTCTAATCCAGTCCCTGACTACTGAGTAGCTAGCACACACAGATGACTAAGAATGGGATTTGAGAATATCAGGAGAGCTAGCTGATATTTTCAGTCCCCAGGCTTCAGAAGTGGAAAGGCAACAGGTCCCGAGATACCATCTCTCAGGGAAATACTAGAAAGCAAATTCCCTCTGGACTCAGCCAAACCTGGGTTCAAACAGAAGCCCTGATTCTTTATACATATAACCTCTGTGTTTCCCTCTGTCAGGTCAGATCCACTCACCTTGGAAAATAATTGTGAGCATAAAGGATAAAGCATGTAAGCTTCTGATGCAAATTTATTTCTGTGTGGTTTCTTCTTATTCAGCATAGTGCTCTTGTGGCTTGGGAACTAACATACAGATATTTTATATGAGAATAGCCTTAATGCTGGCAGATAATGCAGGGGCCCTGTTATCTCATCGTCCTGTCCACAGTCTTCTTTCCCCAGGAGTACCACACCTTATAGTACAAAGAGAAACCTATCATCCCTCAAATTTGCAGTCTTTTTTTAAATTAGCTTCATGATTGTTTAAAAGTATCTAAAATCATAATGGGGCAGTTTATCCTTACATTTCAGAGTAGTTTTGGCAATCTGCCCTTCAGTGTTTCAGAGAATTAAGTGAGCTGTGTGGTCTTCCCTCATCTGATGATACAGAAAGATGGTATATGGGAGGAATTTTCTCAGAAACGCTGGCGTAAGTGGGATCAGCATTCAAAGCCTTCCCTTTTGTATTTCAGCTCATTTCACTAGAAACTTTTCTTTTCTACATTTTTTTCTCCTGTCACAACTAAAGGCAGCTGTAGAAACCTCAAGAGAAATGCTAGTCTATTGCATAAGAAAAGCATCTTTATTATATAAGCACAACAACCAGACCAGAATGATCTACTATAAATCTATTATTAGCAAAGAAAATAAGTCTTCATTTGGCAAGAGAGGAAATGGTCCATAAAATATCTTTCAAATTAAAATTTTTTTCTAAACACTTAGAGGATATTTTTTCTTTTTCCAATGTTAAATTTTTTCTTGGGCCCTAAATCTATTACTACATGTGTTTTGGGGTGACTATTTTTTATTTGTTAAAATAGACATAAAATTTACCATGTTTAACCATTTGGGGGTGTACAATTCAGTGCCATTAGTACATTCGAAGGGTTGTGAAATCATCACCACTATCCATTTCCAGATTTTCTTCATTCTCCAAAAGAGAAACTTCAAAGCCATTAAACAGTAAGTACCCGTCTACCCATCCCCCAGCTCCCAACAAGTTCTATTCTGCTTCTGTCTCTGTGACAATTTCATGTAACTAAAATTATACAATATTCATCCTTTCACTGCTGGCTTTTCTCACTTAGCATAATGTATTCCAGGTTACCCCATATACTGTACGCAGTGTCAGAATGTTCCTCCTTTTCAACCTGAACCATATTCCATCATATGGATGTACCCATATACCATTTATCCATTATCTGTCAATGGACACTGGAGCTGTCCTCACTTTCTGGCTACCAGGAATGATGTACAGTTACTTCTCAATGTCACTGGACAACCCAAGTCCTGGTAAATTTAGGAACTCAAATAGTTTGTCACATTAAATCGCTTAGTAATCGAGAGAGAAATAAACCCCATGATCTCTGTGACACCTCTGTCCACAATTCTTCCCTAAAACTTGCCACACGAGATGCTGGAGATGCAGCAGGGAAGTGGGGCCCAATCTACCTCCTTCACCTTCGTGTGCGTGCATGCATGCGTGCTAAGTCGCTTCAGGCATGTCTGCCTCTTCGGATCCCATGGACTGTAGCCCACCAGGTGCCTCTATCCATGGGATTCTCCAGAAAAGAAGACTGGAATGGGATGCTATTTCCTCCTCCAGGGGAACTTCCCAACCCAGGGATTGAAACTGCATCTCTCGTGTCTCCTGCATTGGCAGATGGGTTCTTTACCACTAGCACCATCAGAGAAGCCCAAAGGTCCCTTTATCTCATAGCAATAGCTTTGGGATTCTTTCTCATCTCCTCAGAACCTCAGCACAGTCATATGCTCAGGATCTCAGTTTCACATGTGGAAGAACTGAGACAGGAGGATGCCTTACTAGTTTGTTGGAGGTTCTGCATGGATTGCAGTTTAAATTCTCTTCCTTTCCCATCCTCAGACCTTCTAATCCATGTGGATCTCACCAGACACCAATTTGCAAAACACCCAGTTGAACCATTCGCAATATCTACTTTGTCAAAAGAGAGATGCATGTTGTGGCAACAAGAAATCTACAAACACCATCTCTACTCAGAAAAGTGTAATCTAATGGACAGGCAAGAAGTTGTCACTATCCCCTCTGACCTGCCACAGCATTTATCAAAAAGCCCTTCACACACACTCAAAGATAAATATGTATTTATGAAATTAAACTTTTGAGTGAAACAAATTAGGAAATATTCAAGAATACTGTTTCTACCCTTGCTTTCTAACTCAGAGCAGTGACTCACCGCAGAGCGCTCAGGCTGGTTAAAACAGGGAGAGTCGGCGTAATGCAGCACAGATGATGTTGCTACTGTGTGCAACAAGAAAGCCTGTGTCCTGCTTACCAGTAAGCACAGTGAGTGTGCTTGAGTCTCCAGGACGTCATGATCGCCATTCTGGGTCTCTGAGGACCTCCAAACTTGGAAGGAGGTCCAATGAAAGGAGGAGGTGAGGAAAACTAGGTTAAAATATGAGTGTCCCATGCCGCAGGTATGATCCGGATGTACTTAATTCTGTGAAAATGCAATGACATTGTTCAAGGGAAATCACGTAATATCCTATAATTAAGTTCCAGTATGCAGAACTGTCTTCTATTGATACATAATCCTGGATTAACAGCAAGGCTTCCGTCTATGCTGGTGAGGTGACCACACACAGTCAGGACGATGTGGAACCAGGCGTGGCTGTGCTGGAAGTTTCATGTCCTAAGAACCTGTACTCTCCCTACCTCAAGTGAGCCAAAAACACCACACAGTGGAAAAGACACCCTGGGTTTAAACAAAAGTGTAAAAACAAAGATGTAATGCTCATTTTACGTTCTTTGGGTGATAAACAAGACATGCAGTCAAGATACTTTTGTTTGTCTAGGTAAACAAAACCTTGTTGAATAATACAGCAAAAAATATCTGCTGCTTGAGACCATGGGCTGAAACTGTTTGGTACGCAATAAATCTTAAGTGCCCAGACAAGAGCGTGTGCACTCCTGCAGAGACTTGGCCTGAATAAGAGACACCAGAACACAGAGAACAAGACCTTGGGGTCAGGAGGAAGAATCCAGCTCCACCAGCACTGCAGTGCTACTTAAGGATGTCATAACTTCTTTCCTTACCCTGGTGTGGAAACTGCTATACTCAAGGTCCCTGGACTTAAGCACTTAGCAAACTTAGCTCAGCTGTTCTTGCTGGGCCTATGCGAGTTCAGGGAAGAAACCATGTTCATCACCATAACTCCTCAACCTCACAGCACCCACAGTGGGCAATCCATACATATTTACTGAATAACAGAATGGACATCGACAGACTCACAGGTAAGGTTCATGTCATGTATCGCCCAGGTTTGTGTGACAATTCAATAACATAAGGGGTATGAGAATGCTATCCCAGGACTTTGCACATAGTCTCATAGAAGCTAAAATGAAAAGTCAGATGCAAGAATCCTGAGGTTGAGAGCCAAGTTCACTGCTTCTTCTCTCCCTGACAGTAATTAGCTCCCACAGACCATTATTAATATAAATTGCTCTAGGTTTTGCTTCTGTTTCTCATATCTGAAATTCTTTGCATCTTTGTGAAGAAGAAGATGGCACTGAAGAATTAGAGCAGGCTCCAGGAAGCAAGGCACTGTCATTGAAAGCACGCAGAAAATTAGCATATGCTCCTATTTCAGCTTTAAAAGTCTCATCTCAATGACTTCTATCAGCAGCTCTTATTTGACTCAAAGAAAAGGGGTCTGGTCCCCACAGGATATTAAGTATTTATAAAAGACATTCCTCCTCACGCAAGCCAATCAAGATCACTGCTGCTTATTATCTCACCGACTTCAAAATAACTATATTCCTTTGTAGGTTTAATGTATATGTCAAAGCACTTTAACGTTTTCATAAGAAAAGTTTTCTTTTGTAGGAAAAGGTATATTTATCATGTTTCATTAAATGTTGTCTTCAATGAATAAAATATGACTTTATTCTTGTCTAAACTCCATATGATGGTTTCAGGGAAGTCTTCTCAAAGCAAATGACAAGAGTTTGAGACTGGAAAAACTGGCTATCCTAACTAGGTCAAGGAGTATGTTCTGGAGAAGAGGTAAGGAAGCATTCCAAAGAAGAACGCGTACAAAGACACTATGATAGAGAACAGAGTAGCATGCTCAAGACACAGACTGCAAAGTGAGAGCGGAGCCAGGAAGAGTGTGGGCAGAGCCAAGGCTGGATGCAGGGTCTGAGTCTACCTGGGGCCATGTTGACCATCTTAGTATTAATCTGGCAATCAGTCAGGGTGACTGAAGGATAAAAGGGAATGTGACACTGTGAGATTCCCACTGGATGCAAAGCATGGCAGGAGTGAACAGGAAACCAAGCTGGCACCGTACAGAAGTTCTACAGAGACAAATGTTCATAGTTTGAACAGTCCATGGAAATGGAGAGACTACAATCCATGAAAAAGTTAAAAGATATACCTGAGAGCCATTTGTAATGAGCTGGATATTGTTTCAGTGCTGGCACAATACAGGACAGTCTGTCACATCAGATGACCACAATGTGGTCTGTAGAAAAATAAGTCAGTAACAGAAAACCCCACAGAGGACCTAGGTAGGAGGGAAGACCAAGCGTGTGGCTGTCAACAGGGCACTCAGGAACGAAGCTTCAGGTTATATGACTTGTCTCAACTAATGAACTCCCTTTTCCTACTCCAGCTTGAATGCTGCTTTCTGTTTCAATTTCTGTGTAACCTACCACCCCAGTATTAGTGAACTAAAGCAACCACTGGCTCTACTCATGGCTCCGCTGTGCTGGGAGCACAGGAAGGCCACTGTGGGTGCCTTGTTTCAGCCCCGTAATGACCAGGGTCTCAGCCCAAAAAGAGACCCAGAGCCTGGGGGGCTGAATCATCCACAGGGTGGCTCCAGCCTGTGGCTGGCACATAAACTGGGAGGACTCAAGGGCAGCCTGGAGCCCTCACACATGTACAGTGGTGACCCGGAACACCTGCGCGTCTCTGTGCTGGCTCTGGGCCCAAGTGCAGGGCTCCAGGTGGAGGCTGCATGGCCTTCTCAGTGCTGGGCTCAGGGTCAGCAGACTCAACCCACTCTCCTCAAGTGGTTCACAAGCCTCCCTCTCAGCCCTGTGGAGGAGATGCAGTCCTCACCGTCTGCCTAGAGAAGTACTAGGGTCACACGTAGAGAACGTGAGAGGTGCAAGATGCTGGAAGTGGCTGTGGCGACCGTAGCCTGACACTTAGCCTCTCTGCATCTTGCAACCAGAATCTTGGTTCACATGGGCAACCTCTCATCTTGCACATCTTTGCGTAGCCCTGCCCTGCCCAGATTCTCCAGCCTATACTTCCTTCTTTTACTTGTCTTCTGCTTTACCCTTTACAACAACATTTCACCTGTCCATAAAATAATCATTTATATAAAGAAGTCTATGGCTGAACATATGCAATGAAATAAGTGCACAGAAACAAATGAAATGTCTATGATGCCACAATCTAGAGCCAATCATCGTAAATGATTCAATAGATATTTGATGTTTGAGAGATATCTTCCCAGGCTCTCTTGTAAACTTCAGTTTCCCTAGACTCCATAATTTCAATCTTTATTCCTTCCTTTAGTATTATAAAAGTATTTATTCTTATCTTTGAAAAACTCTTCATGAATATAACTTTATAACATTTGTTCAAAGATATGTAAAAGAAGAGTTTTCTATACAACATTAAAACCATAAAGGTGTAGATAGCTAACTGCAGACAGAGCACTCATGTGTGACAACAGAGAGATGCCCAGTTCAGATGTCTTGGAGGAGATATCATGGAGAGGTTGGGAATTAAACTTGCTTTCTTTCACATCATAGTATAAAGACGTAGTCACACCATTTCAGATATTTCCAGCAGGTTTTGGCTAAATTAAGTGACTCATTCCTTCCATTTGCCTAATTTGATAGGCAGAAAATTCACATATTTAGTGACTTTCCTGAAAGAAGCTATACAGTGAAAGCACAGAAGCTATTAAAATCATCTTTAATAATGAAATTACTTCATGAGCCAAATCTGTTCGATTGCTGTGCTTTTGTTTTGTCTGAATTCTCTCCCAAGATTTCACTCTGCACACAGTGCAAAAACAATTCCTGAGTTGTAAAATCGTTAAAGCATACACAGCCTCGGGGTGAAATCTGGTGAAATTTGTCAGAGGTATATTTTTCATCTTGCTTTAAGAAACAAACATTACATTTTTCAAGACTTTTGGAAACATATTTAATTCAAAAATTCATAAATATAAACAAAGGAAGAAAGCAGCTCTTGGTCGTCCATAGAAAGTTGTTTTGAAGAATAAGGGGAATTTATTTCCATTAGAAAAAAAATTAAACTTATTTTCATTAGAATAAAAGAGTGTTCATTTTATTTAAGTAAAATAACTTTCAAAAAATTAATGATACCTATACTAGAAACAAGGAAACAGGATGGTTTTAAAGCTTTATATTGGTGTTATTATATGGTGTCAAGGGTTGAATCATGGCCCCCAAGCCCCTATGCTGAAGTCCTAACCTCCAGTAGCTCAGAGGGTGAGCCTATTTAGGAATAGGGTTATAGCAGACACAGCTAGTTGAGATGAGGTCATACTGGAGCAATGTAAGGGATATTTGAACAAACACACACACACAGAGGGAGAAGGACACGTGAAGACGAAGGCAGCAGCTGAGGCGACACCAGGGAACAGGAAGCCAGGACAGAGGCCTGGCACATCCTCCCACTGCCTCAGAAGGAACCAACGCGCCTCTGGCCTCCAGGGCCCGAGGCCAGTTTCTGATGTCCCAGTCCTCAGTTTGTGGTGCTCTGTTGTGGCAGCCCCAGAAGCTAACACAGTGGTCATTTCATTTCTTTCTAAAAGGATCTTCCTTGTTAAGAATCAAAGATCTTCCATAAAAGTATATACCACTAACATTACATCTCAGAAGTGAGAAACTGAAGTATAACTCATCGGTTTAGTAATTTATGACTGAATTCAGATAGAAATCTGGACCTACAGGGTCTTAACCCTGAGTTTTTATAGAATTTTCCTATTATGAAACACTTTTTGAACATAAGGCAGCAATCACAACAGTAAAAGAAACACAACAAATTTAGGGGTATCACTCCCTCCAGTCTAATCTTGGGGACTTTCTTTTTCTACTTCTTATTCTCTAATAGTTGTGACGTCTTCTCTGAGACTATTAGAGCCAATTACTTGGTATCCTTCGGCCAAACCACCACATGAGAAAGAGAACTGGGTGAGACTAAGTGTACTACTTTTCAATTTTATCATTTTGTTTGAGGGTAGAAATGAGCATGTGTATGATTCCCTCTCTTCTGACCCACTCTCAGGAAGCCATTCATCTGAGATAATATCTATAGATCTTCTGAACCTGAGGCAGCGTGATCACCACGTCACTGTCCATGTCTACAGCTGTCCCTGCTACGCAAAGCCCAGTTTCTCTTTCCCCAGAGTTCCGTGTTAACTTTGGATGAAAACCACACACATACTGCACACTATGATTACCCCATCTGTCTAGAATTGTCTGCTTCCTACCAGATCATTCTAAACACCTATTCTTAGACCTCACGGAATGAAGTCAGTTGTATTCAGCTGCTCTTCCTTTGATGACACAGACTTTGTTAACTCAGGAATTCTCAGCTTAAAGGACTCTGACCTCAAACACCACTGATCTGTGTTTAAAGCAAGATAATAAGCTATATATCAAGTCTCCAGTCAGTCATCCCAGGAGTCAGTATAGAAATAATGAATTCCCACATGGCTAACAGGACTAGATGTGATTACAGAAACCCACCTCTACACACAGGAAACTGCTTGGGTGAAGGAGATGCTAATGAGATGGAACGGGATTTAAAGAAAGATGATGATGATGACAATGATGATGACATCACCAGCAAAATGTAAGTAAACTGACCCCCAGATGGTTTGGCTTAGACATCCAAGGGATAAACTGTGAGATAAAATCACTAACTTTTGAGACAGTTTGGGAATATCCTAACATAGAACCATTGAAACAGTTTCAAGAACTTTTACTTTAAAGATGTTTAAGCTTTATTTATGGGCTAAATTCCTCCATCAGACAATCAATTTTTAGGATTTTACTCAGTGCGAGCCCCATTCACAATATTATAAAAAGGTCAGGCGGATCTTTACTGAAAACAGCCTCCCCAAACACATCTTTACTTTTCTGTGCAGGGAGACAGATATGACGGCATTGCTGAAACAGCCATCTAGGGGTATTAGAGAGACTGGAGTACTGGCCCTGTGGAGCCACTGAACCAATACTAGCAATTGTCTAGCCAAGATTATTTGAAGGAGGAAAAACAAACTTACTTAACAACAGACAACAACCTGAAAGTCCCGCTTTAACTGGACTTCATTTCAGTGGAACACAACTCCTAACTGACCTGCACTGCATTCTGCCGATTAATGACAAATGTAGGTGCACATCCGTCTCATTTACTCCATACGTACTGTGAGCACTGAAAAAATTGTCCTCATTTTTCAAGTAACTGTGAGAATGATCTTAAATTCATCAAATAAATATTTTATCATGTTGACCATGACTAAAGCAAAACAGAAACTACACTTCTCCGGTGTGAGGAATATATGAGTAATAAACCGAAGCAACACAGGCCTTCCAGGTGGCACTAGTGGTAAAGAACCTGCCTGCCAATGCAGGAGACACACTGGGTTGGGAAAATCCCCCCGAGGAGAAAACAGCAACCCACTCGAGTATTCTTGCCCAGAGATCCCATGGACAGAGGAGCCTGGCGAGCTACAGTCCATGGCATTGCAGAGTAGGACATGACTGAAGCGACTTAGTACAACACAGGAGTACTTAGCAAGGAGCAAAGAAGGAAGAAATAAATCACCAAGCTAATCACAGTCACACTGGCACTGCGCTAGTCATGTGCCGTC
The DNA here is from genome assembly GCF_016772045.2 of Ovis aries. Taxonomy (NCBI): domain Eukaryota; kingdom Metazoa; phylum Chordata; class Mammalia; order Artiodactyla; family Bovidae; genus Ovis; species Ovis aries. The sequence goes on along the minus strand of NC_056079.1, from coordinate 2,033,280 downwards.
TTACCCAAATGTCACCTGACCTGCTCCTGCATAAATAATGAATCGCTGGATTTCTTCTGAGGGTCGGCTGACCTTTACAATGACCAAATCCATTTTCTTGGGAATAAAGGTGCGATGTGAGGGGAAGGCTGAAATGAAACAAGTAAAATTATTTTCTGGAGGTCATTCCCACAGTAGCAAGGAAAAAAAAAAAAAAAACAGACATGTGAGAAATTCCTGGTAAATAACCCAGTTTCAAGCTTATTTCAGAGTCTTTAGGACACACTGCTGTGGCGAGTCACAGAGGAGGTAAAGGCCTTCATTGGCAGCTGCATCTACACAGCCTCTGTGGGCACGAAGGCCGGTGCTGCTAGGGCAGGCACAATGCACTCACTCCTGGACTGGACGTGGGAGAAAGCTCCCCAATCCTCTCCATCGGAATGAGTCCCTGTTTGGGCTGCCCTGTGGACTGTGGGTCGGCATTCCCGGAAGGTACTTTTATGTCTATTTTCCTCTCCAGACCACTGACAACTGGGTGGTGGAGAGGAGAGCTCCCCCCGACAGGCTACACCTGTCTCCTGCTGCAGCCCTGGCTCCAAGCTGGGGGTGTGCACACCAGCTGGTCAGATGCAGCAACAGAACTGTCTCTAAAACCAGCTCCACTTCTGATCTTGTCATCGAAGTGCACCTGATTTTTCCTTTGGAATTACTACTTCAACCTACTTTGTTGACACTGTGCCTAGTATATCTCCCTTTTCCTAGCTTTATCAAAGCTGAAAAGGAGCTTGTAGCAGCACTGCACTTTCAACTAAATTCCTACTGTGCAACATGACAGTTTCTATATATTCCCTGTATATTTATATTGCCATCCACATAGCTACCTCTCTAGGCATATCTATTTATTTAATTTAAATGGTTGGGAAGCAGACATGTAAATCATGTTATTTGCCTCACTGGTTGAATTGGATTAATAGGCAGACACTATCTGAAAAGTATTACTCACTGCTTAATGACACGGTGACTCAGTTCAACCAAGTGTGTCCTTAGTCATGCTATCCCCCACCCGGAGACACTGCCTTTCCCACCTGGTCCACAGAGGAAACTCAGCTCTGATCTCCCCCCAAAACCCGTCCAGCACCCCCTCCAAAATCTCTGGGGCAGGGCAGAGAGGCTCCTCCCAAGCCTTCAGCCCAGAGTCATCCCCTGTCTCAGTCTCTCTTCACTGCCCATCAGCACTCAGTGCAGACTGCACAGAGCGCAGGCCTGGTCTCTCCCAGGATGCTAGAGGGAAAATACTACTTTTTCCTTTTGGCTGCAGTCTAGCAAGGGGGAGAAATAGGGGGGAGGAGCAAGGAATAGCAGGGGGCACTGACACCAATGTCATTCAGCGGTTTAAGGAGGTGGACATCTGGTATTTGGTAGTTTTTTGTGTCTTTAATTTTTACTAATATACATTAGCCACTAACATCAAATTTAGCTCAATATTTGGGATGAAGCACTCTTCTAACCACAGACAGATAACATATCAAACTCTCTTTAAGTGTGTCAAATATTTATGATTTTCCTTACACACCAAACAAAACTATTCTTTGAAGAACTGAATATTAAGTATTTATTACACTTTAGTGGGCAAGCCAGTTAATATGGTTACTAGATCTCAATTTAAGAACTGCACTAACTATGTGACGCTTTGACAGTATAAAGAGCGTCTGTAGCTGCCTGACACATGTGCTGCACAGCCTGCCCCACCTCTCCTAGTCTAATGACACGTTTGCCATTGATCCAGTTACCTCAAAACTATTTCTTTTGTGTGAATATGTGCCATGTGCTTTTCTAGATCTTGGAATAAAGCACTAAGTAACCAGGAAAGTTTGTTCTTTCAGAAGAGATGGGAAACAAAAATAAACTAGTAAACTGCGTAGGTTTTAGAAAGCTGTATGGTGATACATGCTATGTGTGGAAATCAAGTTAAAATGGGGGGTGGGGTGGGGAAGAAGAGATGGGAGTGCGAGCAATGGACTTTTGCGTTAACAGGAGGAAGGCAGAAAATGTTCCTGCACTCCCAGGTGGAAGGAAGGCTAGGGCAGCGGCCTGGGCTGGGATTCGCCCCCAGGCTGTTGAGGTGACCGTGAGGAGCACAGGGGGCTCGGGGGGAGTGCACGGAAGAGCAGGGGGCGCAGCGCCCAGGGAGGGCAGTGGGGCCAGACTTTGGGGGGCACCACAGAGAATATGGATTTTGTTGTGAAAGAGGTTGGAATCACTGCCGAGTTTTAATAGATGGTTAGAAGCTGCTGTGTTTGCTTTCCTAAAGCAAGGGGGACCAGTCACACCCCTTGAGAAGAAATTATTAAGATTCAACAAGGAGGTTACATCAATGTCACCAATGTGAACTGAAATATTAGACAACAATAAACTGAATAGTCTTAGAGGAACATGCATCATCTGATGAACAAGTCAGTCATATAAATAAACCAGAAATTGTTTTGTGAATGACTACTAGGTATCAGGCATTCTGGGGTAAACAACAATTTTATGACCTGTAAGTATTTACAATCTACATGGAGAGTCATAGCCAACATATGTTTATAAAATAATAAATGAGGTAAATAGCACAGATTTAAGGATCTAAAGGAATTGGTAATATTCCATTTTGTAATCTATGGTTTCACAGATGTTTACTTATCATCATTTTATTTCACACCACCACACACAACCCAGATATGTACATACTTATGAGAAAGCTCATGATTTAAAGATGCATAGTATGGCACAGAGTATTGATATTTTCTGACTTAACCAAGAAGAATTCAAACTACGTCCAAAAGAATTAGGAAAAGTTCCTTGGAGACAGTGGATTTGATAGAAGGAGCAATCAAAATATAACCAGACATGACAGTAGAGAGCGGGGAATTTTGCCCTTCAATGGTTCAGGGTCCTTTAAGCTGTGGCGTTCCACCTGGGGGCTGAAGAGGGCACAGGTGACCCCAGGGCCCAGATGAGGATGGGGGAGCAGGGAGATGGCACGTGCAGGACCAAGGTCAGCCAGGTAGCTCAGACCTGGGAGGGGGTGCCAAAGGAAAGGAAGATGCCAGCAGCGGAAACACATACACGAGAGACTCTTTTTTCACGATGTGGCCACCTCAGAAGCTGGAAAGTCCTTGCCCTGCCCTTGAATGATGCCACCAAGTCTCAAAAAGGAGTCAGGAGGAAGCTTGTAGAGGTGACGGATCCACAAGTCACCGTGATGGTGGTGGTGGTCTCACTGGTACAGACGTATGCCCAAACTCTCACTGCACACATTAGATATGTGCAGGTTTTAAATATCAGTTATACCTCAATAAGGATGTTTAAAAAGGAAGCATACTCTGAGCCCAGCATCTGCCATGTAAAAATGACAACTTAAAAACAGACAACACTCAGGAACTGGAAAAGGTTTCACTCCATAGAGTGAATTGATCCAACTGAACTGATCATGATTACTCAGCAAGTGTTCAGGAGGGGGAAAGCCTTATTTTCTGTATACTTCTCATTAAAATAAGTCAAACAGACTTATTATCGATTAGACTTTAAGTAATAATCACACTTAGGCATAGTCAATAAGGCAGAAGTAAATGTTTTCCTGGAATTCTCCTGCTTGTTCTATGGTCCAGTGGATGTTGGCAATTTGATCTCTGATTCCTCTGCCTTTTCTGAATCCAGCTTGAACATCTGGAAGTTCTCGATTCACACACTATTAAAGCTTAGCTTGGAGAATTTTGAGCATTACTTTACTAGTGTATGAGATTAATGCAATTGTGTGGTAGTTTGAACACTCTTTGGCATTGCCTTTCTTTGGGATTGGAATGAAAACTGACCTGTTCCAGTCCTGTGGCCACTGCTGAGTTTTCCAAATTTGCTGGCATATTGAGTGCAGCATTTTCACAATATCATCTTTCAGGATTTGAAATAGCTCAACTGGAATTCTATCACCTCCATTAGCTTTGTTCATAGTGATGCTTCCTAAGGCTTACTTGACTTCGCATGTGAGAATGTCTGGGTCTAGGTGAGTGCTCACACCATCATGGTTATCTGGGTCATGAAAATCTGTCTTATATATTCTTCTGGGTAAGCTAGTGGAGGTGATGGAATTCCAGTTAAGCTATTTCAAATCCTGAAAGATGATGCTGTGAAAGTGCTGCACTTCATATGCCAGCAAATTTGGAAAACTCAGCAGTGGCCACAGGACGGGAAAAGGTCAGTTTGCATTCCAATCTCAAAGAAAGGCAATGCCAAAGAATGCTCAAACAACTGCACAGTTGCACTCATCTCACATGCTAGTAAAGTAATGCTCAAAATTCTCCAAGCCAGGCTTCAGCAATATGTGAACTGTGAACTTCCTGATGTTCAAGCTGGTTTTAGAAAAGGCAGAGGAACCAGAGATCAAATTGCCAACATCCGCTGGATCATGGAAAAAGCAAGAGAGTTCCAGAAAAAAAACACCTATTTCTGCTTTATTGACAATGCCAAAGCCTTTGACTGTGTGGATCACAATCAACTGTGGAAAATTCTGAGAGATGGGAATACCAGACCACCTGACCTGCCTCTTTCAGAAACCTATATACAGGTCAGGAAGCAACAGTTAGAACTGTACATGGAACAACATACTGGTTCCAAATAGGAAGAGGAGTACGTCAAGGCTGTCTACTGTTACCCTGCTTATTTAACTTATATGCACAGTACATCATGAAAAATGCTGGGCTGGAAGAAACACTAGCTGGAATCAAGATTGCTGGGAGAAATATCAATAACCTCAAATATGCAGATGACACCACCCTTATGGCAGAAAGTGAAGAGGAACTCAAAAGCCTCTTGATGAAAGTGAAAGTGGAGAGTGAAAACGTTGGCTTAAAGCTCAACATTCAGAAAACGAAGATCATGGCATCTGGTCCCATCACTTCCTGGGAAATAGATGGGGAGACAGTGGAAACAGTGTCAGACTTTATTTTGGGGGGCTCCAAAATCACTGCAGATGGTGACTGCAGCCATGAAATTAAAAGACACTTACTTATTGGAAGGAAAGTTATGACCTATCTAGATAGCAAATTGAAAAGCAGACATTACTTTGCCCAAAATGTCTGTCTAGTCAAGGCTATGGTTTTTCCAGTGGTCATGTATGGATGTGAGAGTTGGACTGTGAAAAAGCTGAGTGCTGAAGAATTGATGCTTTTGAACTGTGGTGTTGGAGAAGACTCTTGAGAGTCCCTTGGACTGCAAGGAGAGCCAACCAGTCCATTCTGAAGGAGATCAGCCCTGGGTGTTCTTTGGAAGGAATGACGCTAAAGCTGAAGCTCCAGTACTTTGGCCACCTCATGCGAAGAGTTGACTCATTCGAAAGAACTCTGATGCTGGGAGGGACTGGGAGCAGGAGGAAAAGGGGACAATGGAGGATGAGATGGCTGGATGGCATCACGGACTCGATGGACGTGAGTCTGAGTGAACTCCGGGGGATGGTGATGGACAGGGAGGCCTGCGGTGCTGCGATTCACGGGGTCGCAAAGAGTCAGACACGACTGAGTGACTGAAGTGAACTGAACAGATTCTTGCTACCTCTTCTTAATATCTTCTGCTTCTATTAGGTCCCTAACACGTGTACTTAATCACTCAGTTGTGTCCGACTCTTTGTTACCCCATGGACCCTAAGAGTCCATGGAATTCTCTAGGCCAGAATACTGGAGTGGGTAGCCTTTCCCTTCTCCAGTGGATTTTCCCAACCCATGAATCAAACTGGTGTCTCCTGCATTGCAGGGGGATTCTTTACCAACTGAGCTACGAGGGAAGCCCTTTCTGTCCTTTATTGTGCCCATCTTTGCATGAAATGTTCCCTTGGTATATCTAATTTTCTTGAAGAGATCTCTAGTCTTTCCCATTCTATTGTTTTCCTCTATTTCTTTGCACTGATCACTTTGGAAGGCTTTCTTTTTTTAATTTATTTAATTGGAGGCCAATTACTTTACAATATTGTAGTGGTTTTGCCATACATTGACATGAATCATCCATAGATGTACATGTGTTCCCCATGCTGAACCCCACTCCTAGCTTCCTCCCCATCCCTTCCCTCAGGGTTATCCCAGTGCATCAGTTTTGAGCGGCCTGTTTCATGTATCAAACCTGGACTGGTCATCTATTTCACATAGGATAATATACATGTTTCAATGCTATTCTCTCAAATCATCCCACCCTCACCTTCTCCACAGAGTCCAAAGGTCTGTTCATTACATCTGTACATCTTTTGCTGTCTTGCATATAGGGTCGTTACCATCTTTCTAAATTCCATACATATGCGTTAATATACTGTATTGTTTTTCTTTCTAACTTACTTCACTCTGTATAATATCCTCCAGTTTCATCCACCTCATTAGAACTGATTCAAATGCATTCTTTTTAATAGCTGAGTAATACTCCATTGTGTATATGTACCACAGCTTTCTTATCCATTCATCTGCTGATAGACATCTCAGGTTGTTTCCATGTCCTAGCTATTGTAAACAGTGCTGTGATGAACACGGGGGTACACAAGCCTCTTTCAATTCTGGTTTCCTCGGTGTGCATGCCCAGCAGTAGAACTGCTGGGTTGTATGGCAGTTCTATTTTCAGTTTTTTGAGAAATCACCATGAGGAGAGTGAAAAAGCTGACTTACAAATCAACATTCAAATAACGAAGATCACAGCATCCAGTCCCATGAATTCATGGCAAATAGATGGGGACACAATGGAAACAGTAAAAGATTTTATTTTCTTGGGCTCCAAAATCACTGCAGATGGTGACTGCAGCCATGAAATTAAAAGATGCTTGCTCCTTAGCTTCGCTGACAGCTCAGTTGGTTAAGAAGTCACCCAGTTCAATTCCTGGGTCAGGAAGAGCCACTGGAGAAGGGATAGGCTACCCACTTCAGTATTCTTGGGCCTCCCCTGTGGCTCAGCTGGTAAGGAATCTGCCTGAAATGCAGGAGACCTTGGTTCAATACCTGGGTTGGGATGATCCCCTGGAGAAGGGAAAGGCTACCCACTCCAGTAGTCTGGCCTGAAGAATTCTATGGACTGCATAGTCCATGGGGTTGCAAAGAGTCAGACACACCTTAGCAACTTTCACTTTCACTGCTCCTTGGAAGAAAAGCTATGACAAACCTAGATAGCATATTTAAAAGCAGAGACATTACTTTGCCAGCAAAAGTCCAGCTAGTCAAAGCTATGATTTTTCCAGTAGTCATGTATGGATGTGAGAGTTGGACCATAAAGAAAGCTGAGTGCCCAAGAATTTATGTTTTTGAACTGTGGTATTGGAGAAGACTCTTGAGAGTCCCTTGGATAGCACAGAGATCAAACCAGTCAGTCCTAAAAGAAATCAGTCCTGAATATTCACTGGAAGGACTGAGGCTAAAGCTGAAGCTCCAATACTTTGTCCATCTGATGGGAAGAACTGACTCACTGGAAAAGACCCTGATGCTGGGACCAAGTGAAGACAGGAGGAGAAGGGGATGACAGAGGATGAGATGGTTGGATGGCATCACCGACTCCATGGACATGAGTTTGAGCTAGCTCCAGAAGTTGGTGGTGGACAGGGAGGCCTGGTGTGCTGTAGTCCATGGGATCACAAAGAGTCAGACAGAACTGAGTGACTGAACTGAACTGAATAATCACACTGGAAATACATGCTAAAATCAATGCCAGCAGTTCATTTGCTTTGTTTCCATGAAAAAAAAAATAAAAACCCCCCACAACAAAAATAAAACCCTGTAATACACTTCAAAATATCAGACAGAAAATCTAGACTCTCCCTAGATAACTGAATGACTGTAGAAATGAGCATTACAGATGTTAGCCACCGGGTAGCATATGATCAGAAATAATTATTGACATGTTTTTCTCATATGCTGTCTCCCATTAAAATGCAATTTGTCAAACTGGAGAGTTTCTAATGCCTGAAATTATGTTTCACTGCCAAAGCTCTTTTAAAAATCAGAAACTTATTGCGAACAATAATAAAATCCATATTTTTGTCAAAATTTTCCAGTGAAGACTCCTAAGTATCTTCTGAAAGGATAGCATACCTACTTGTGGTCTTAATTTATACTTCACAGCTAGTACTGGTCATATTTTTCATGGATTTCAACAGGCAACATTAAGAGCACTACGAGAAGGTTCACTTTGACTGCCTGGATATTCAAAATTAGATTATTGGGTTAAATTGTTTTGCTAATCACACTGCTTTAAAACTTTCTGGAGTGTTTGATTACTGCAAGAATTAATTTGCTTCCTAAATCCATCTACACCACATTTAAAGAAACAATACTGCCAGTAATAGGGTAGAAATGAAATGGTGCCAATAAACATTCAGTGCCTGTACCTAGTATTATGGTTTTCTATTCTCAATTGGTGCAAATAGGCTTTGAAAAGGAACATCTCACCTAAGTCTCTCTAGGTGAAAACTATGCTCCTAAATTTCAGAGCACAACGAGAGCCCTCATCTAGTGATGTGAAGCAGTGCTGGTGAGGGCTGTGCTTCATCAGACGGTGTCCCGGAGTTGCTGCTGCCATCGGTGTCACATACGGCTTGAATACACATGTAACTGACGAACCGAGAAGAAACAGGTGCCGCGGTGTCCTGTCAGACAACCAGAATGGGCTGCCTTCCCCATCTCCCCCTTGGAAGCACTTGAACATGAATCCCTGTCTCCCGTGTCACTGGTCAAACCCAAGACGGCATGAAGTTGTCCCCACACTTACTGACCCCAGAGCACTTTACCTTCATTTACCCAGAGCAGGTTGCATGTACCTGTAGGCCCTGGATAAAAGTCAGACACTGGAGACCTGGAAAGAGACAGACAAGCTTGTGGAGTGGCCCTGACTGGGACGCTGCCCAGCTCCTGAGACAGCTCCTGTGGGTGGCAAGGCCCCTCTTCTCCCTGACGCCTTGTCCAGCCTCTAAAGACTTGCACAGACACGCACACAGTTCCTGTCAGCTCCAGGCCTCATCCCTGGAGACCTAGCCCCCCTCAAAGTGCTCCCATGAGGAGACAAGGTATCGCAGGCACCCCTGAGGACTGACCCACCTCTGTGGGAGGAGCCCCACCCCCTGACTGCCGCCCTGATCCACCTGCACAGCCCCACCCTCAGTGTGCCTCACTCTGCTCCATGGAACCCCTGCTCCCTCATCCGCCCTTTAAACCCTGCACAAGACAGAGTCGACTCCAGGTCACACTGGCCCCTCTCCTGTTACACAGTTATTGGACTGAATCCATCTTCACTGCTCAAGGACCAGCTCTGCTGATCTCTGACGTGGGTGAGGACAAGGTCCGGGGGAGGGGGATGTGCTCAGCAGGAGAGGGCATGCAGCTGGGCCCAAAGTGGGTGGAGCAAAGGGCCCTAGGACAGTCCTCTGATGGTCAACCAGAGGGAGAACAGTAATATAACTCAAGTTCACGTACTCCACTTAGAGACTTGGAGTCCATGGAATATTTATGATTCTCAGTAATGCACTTTATGACCAGACATCATGAAGATATTTTAAGATAGTTCTCAACATACAGACATATCACTTTAATGTGTATATATAAATGACCTAAATCCCGTGAGTAGGAAAGGTTTTGCACACGAGCAAACTGGACCGGGGAGAATGAAGTGAAGAGCAGCAGGCTGAGCTGGCCCTCACATCCGGAACTTCAGATGACCTGTGTGTCCTTTCATAAAACAATGGATCCAAAAGAATGTTCTATACATCTGGGTCTCTTTTGCTGTCTTGCACGTGTACACCCATGGCAGATTCATGTTGATGTATGTCAAAGCCAATATAATATTGTAAAGTAACTAGCCTTCAGTTAAAATAAATAAATTTAAATTTTAAAAAATCAGAAAATTTAAATAATAATAATAAAATAACTTTCCTTCAAAATAAAAAAAAAAACACCAATGGATCCAGCAGGTACCCTGGCCAGTCTTCCAAATGTGCGCATTTCTCTCTTGCTTTTATCTGACTTTTTCTCTTTTAGTATAAATTCAATTTTATTTGTGTGAAGAAAACACAGCCAAGAAGGTACTGTACCAGATACTCAACAAAGAGAGAAATAAAGTCACTGGATCAAACGTTAAAAACATCTGCTTGTGTCGTATATGATTTACCTAGCAAACTATTTGGAGCATAATTCAAAGTCACATTAAAATAAATTTTAATAAAAAATTTAAAATCATTGACTCTATAAAACATTGTTCAACATATTTCCCACACTTCAGAGCCTTGAAAACCTCATTCAAGACTATTTTGAGTGTTCAGTTCAGTTCAGTCGCTCAGTCATGTCCGACTCTTTGCGACCCTATGAATCACAGCACGCCAGGCCTCCCTGTCCATCACCATGCCCCGGAGCTCATTCAGACTCACATCCATCGAGTCAGTGATGCCATCCAGCCATCTCATCCTCGGTCGTCCCCTTTTCTTCCTGCCCCCAATCCCTCCCAGCATCAGAGTCTTTTCCAATGAGTCAGCTCTTCACATGAGGTGGCCAAAGTACTGGAGCTTCAGCTTTAGCATCATTCCTTCCAAAGAAATCCCAGGGCTGATCTCCTTCAGAATGGACTGGTTGGATCTCCTTGTAGTCCGAGGGACTCTCAAGAGTCTTCTCCAACAACACAGTTCAAACGCATCAATTCTTCAGCACTCAGCCTTCTTCACAGTCCAACTCTCACATCCGTACATGACCACAGGAAAACCATAGCCTTGACTAGACGGACCTTAGTTGGCAAAGTAATGTCTCTGCTTTTCAATATACTATCTAGGTTGGTCATAACTTTTCTTCCAAGGAGTAAGCGTCTTTTAATTTCATGGCTGCAATCACCATCTGCAGTGATTTTGGAGACCAAAAATAAAGTCTGACACTGTTTCCACTGTCTCCCCACCTATTTCCCATGAAGTGATCAGACCAGATGCCATGATCTTTGTTTTCTGAATGTTGAGCTTTAAGTCAACTTTTTCACTCTCCTCTTTCACTTTCATCAAGAGGCTTTTTAGTTCCTCTTCACTTTCTGCCATAAGGGTGGTGTCATCTGCATATCTGAGGTTATTGATATTTCTCCCAGCAATCTTGATTCCAGCTTGTGCTTCTTCCAGTCCAGCGTTTCTCATGATGTACTCTGCATATAAGTTAAATAAATAGGGTGACAACAGATAGTCTTGACGTACTCCTTTTCCTATTTGGAACCAGTCTGTTGTTCCATGTCCAGTTCTAACTGTTGCTTCCTGATCTGCATACAGATTTCTCAAGAGGCAGGTTAGGTGGTCTGTTATTCCCATCTCTTTCAGAATTTTCCAGTTTATTGTGATCCACACAGTCAAAGGCTTTGGCATAGTCAATAAAGCAGAAATAGATATTTTTCTGGAACTCTTGCTTTTTCCATGATCCAGCGGATGTTGGCCATTTGATCTGTGGTTCCTCTGCCTTTTCTAAAACCAGCTTGAACATCAGGAAGTTCATGGTTCATGTATTGCTGAAGCCTGGCTTGGAGAATTTTGAGCATTACTTTACTAGCATGTGAGATGACTGCAATTGTGCGGTAGTTTGAGCATTCTTTGGCATTGCCTTTCTTTGGAATTGGAATGAAAACTGACCTTTTGAGTGTTAAGCAAAAAAATTTTAATATGTATTTATTTATATTATTTACTTCGCTGCTGGGGTGTTAGCTGCAGCACAGAAGATCTTTGATCTTCATTGAGACATGGGGGATCTTTAGTTGTAGCATGCAAACTCTAGTTGCAGCATGTTGGATCTAGTTCCCCGACCAGGGATCAAACCCAGGCATTCTGCACTGGCAGCACAGTCTTAGCCACTGGACCACTAGGGGAGTTCCAGCAAAAAAGTTAAAGAAGGCGCTTGTGTTCTGAAGACAACGAGAAATGAAATAAATAAAAACACAACTGATTAGTGCATGTGCTATACTACTTATTGCCTAAGGGGCTTCCCAGGTGGCTCAGATGGTAAAGAATCTGCCTGCAATGCTAGAGACCCTGGTTCAATCCCTGGGTCGGCAAGATCCCCTGGAGAAGGGAATGGCAACCCACTCCAGCATTCTTGCCTGGAGAATCCCATGGACAGAGGGGCCTGGCGCGCTACAGTCCATGGGGTCACAAAGAGTCAGACACATCTGGGTGACTAACGCTTTCACTTTCAATGCCTAGGAGATGTTCCATCATAATCTGTTGAACAATATTAACAGTATGTACAAGAAACAATTAAACACATCAAGAAAATTGTGTTAACCTAGTAATGTGACAAAGGAAGTATAATATGGGTGGAAAACAAAGAAATTCTATTATAATTCTTATTGTTAAAGTCATTCATCATTCTTCCCAAACTTCTTTCGTAAAGTCACTATTTATATTTCTCTTTTCAGCATATTCCAGTGCTTAACACAAAAACTGAGGGTTAATCCTGCACTATTCCAGTAAAATACTTTCATTTTGAAAGCAAAGAATGGCATTTTCCCAGGAAATAGGTACCCACTTGTTGAGTCTATTCCTGAACAAATCAATGGAAAGTTACTTTTCTTAGCAATATTTGTCCTATCACTGCAGGTCATTTTACTTTGAAGTCATGTCAGTGTGAGGCAAGCCGAATTAAAGGGTTTGTACTAGGAAGGTAATATACATGTACTTAGGCTGAGAGCCCCACAACAGCCTTGTCATGTTTCAGTCAGATGAAAATGTTCCCTGGATAATCAGCGGCTGCCTGTGGCAGTGTCTGCATTCTCACCACCCGGGCTGCCGTGCATCATCTGAGGGCCTCTCGGCATCTCAGGCTCTGCCAGGCTCCTGACAGGTGCCTAAGAACACATTACTCGGGCATTCTGTGGTTTCTGTGAGGACCCTGTCATCAGGAGTCGGTGTGAGGAGGGCCATCCTGCCTGTACGAGCAGATTGCACCCCTTCTGGAACATGCTCTGGCACGTGGAACAACATCAGAGAAGCCCAAAAGCTCTTCCAGAACTAACATCAGCAAAGGAGCTGTGTGCACATCAGGCATTTTTCAGTGGGTCTCTGCTGCTGCTACTGCTAAGTCACTTCAGTCGTGTCCGACTCTGTGGGACTCCATAGATGGCAGCCCAACAGGCTCCCCGGTCCCTAGGATTCTCCAGGCAAGAACACTGGAGTGGGTTGCCATTTCCTTCTCCAATGCAGCAAAGTGAAAAGTGAAAGTGAAGTCGCTCAGTTGTGTCTGACTCTTAGCGACCCCATGGACTGCAGCCTACCAGGCTCCTCCGTCCATGGGATTTTCCAGGCAAGAGTACTGGAGTTGGGTGCCATCACCTTCTCCTCAGTGGGTCTCTATTCAATGGTAAAAATGGCAAACACAGAGTTAACTAGAGAAGTCAAGGGTGGTTTCTTCTTAGGTCCCAGAAAAGAACAGAATAACTGGGGAAACTTTCTAAAATACAGTCTTCCTAAAATTTAACAGTTGAAGTCTCTTTTCCAGCCACTCAAGTACTGCATCAAATGGACGCAATCTGAATAAATACCAACTCAAAACAATTATGTACAATAATCCTGAAGGAAAACCACTGCACACAGGGAACCTGACCATTTACCCTGCAATAGAGCAGCTGGGGCCTGCCTCGGACGACTGTTCCATAAGCCAGTCTGTTCTTCATGGGGTGAACCAGCCTGTCTCTCTGTCCCCAGGGCCAGAGGCTGCAACTGCAAGGGCCACTCCACGGCACTATTTCCCCTCAGGACCTGCCCTCTGGCTCCTCCAGAAGCTACAAAGGCCCCATCTCCATGACTTCTTTATCAAAACTAGATGGACAATGGACAGATCGATGAACAGATGGAATGATGTATGAATAAAATATATAATTTGTATGAGCACAAAAGTGATGGCAAAGTTTTGTGTAAGTATCACACTTTATCAACAAGCCTCAGCTTAGCGGAGCTGGTTCTGACCACTGTTTTCTGATTCTTGTCTCTCTTCATAGGTTCTACTCAAAGCTGCATCTGTTGGTGGGGAGTCTACCTGCTGGGTCTCCTACTGGCTGTACACCAGTCCCGAGAGCACTAAAGTCTTCTCTGTGTGTGTGTGTTTCTTAGGATCTTAACATTCTTCTCTTTGAGAAATCAGCAAACACACTGTGTGTGTGTGTGTGTGTGTGTGTGTCTGTGTCTGTGTCTGTGTGTCTATGTGTATTCCCAACAGACTTGATTATGCAAGTTACAATGAGATAATCCTGGTATCTTCATGATCTCTGCCCTCCTCAATTTTCTTCTCCATGGATACAACTGGGATCAGGCTCCTTGAAAGGTCATCTCTGGGCTGACCCCTATTTCTCAGTCAATACTGGCCCCTGAAGTCTGGCTCCTCATCCCTGACTCCTGGGACCCTGGGACAAGCTTACAACTGGAAAGTCTAGATAGGTTAAGGGAACCATCATCTCTCTGGGATAAAAATTTCCAGCAAGATATACTTTTAAATGAATTCCTTAGCTCTCAGGAATCTTACAGATCATAAACAAATCGGTAAGTGCCCTAATTTTCCAGATGGAGAAAAGTAAGTTCCAGACTAAGCTAATTTCTTAAAAACATATGGATGGAAAAAGGTCTTTTGAAGATGAATTCTAAATGGAGAAATCTTTTTCTTTGCTCCAGTACTTTCTCAGTGTCTGATCATAATAGGAATTTATCAAATATTAATGAAATAGTTAGCAAAAAATCATATTTCAATATCCAAATATATGAAAATATATAGTTAAAATAGGTATATTTTCTTTACTGAGGATCAGGAAAACTTTAGTTTAATATTTCCCAGTTACAAAAAAATACAAATGGCTTTCTCTTTGAAAATTTCACTTTGATTTTCATATGAAACTAAATTGTATTTTTCATTACAGTATGAGGCCCAATGTGGACTTAGTTATTAAATTATTGCCTGTGACAATGAATGGACTTCCCTGATAGCTCAGTTGGTAAAGAATCCGCCTGCAATGCAGGAGACCCCAGTTAGAGAACATGCTACATATATTCAGAAGCACTCCTTTACACCTTGTAAATGCATGTACAAAAAGAACAAAAGAGATTTCCGTGCATCTGTACTCTTCAAATACAGGAGCCAATGGCAGCTCATGATTTAAAACAACATACCCCACAGCAGTAATTTAATATTTTTTGTTCTTTTTCATCAAAGCCTATTTCATACTTTCTTGCATAAAGTGCCTTAATAAACATTAGGTTCCAATAGTAGGTGTGCTTAATCATTTTGCTGACACAATGGGCAGAGAAGACACATGGAACAATATAAGCAGAATTGAAATTAGAATAATCAATGTAAAATTGAGAAATCAACATCACATTTGAACCCAAATTGCACATCCACTTCATCTCACAACTATTCTTTCTCTTTTCTCTTTTTTCACATGCAAAGACTGACATGTATGGCATAGTAGTCTTGAGGAATTCAGGATTTGTTATAAAGCTACTTTAAAATATTTGTTACAATGAGAAAAGTGCATTTAGAGAATTTCACTGCTTCCAATAACTATTTCATATGGCAAATTTTATCTTTTAAGTTTGTACTTGTTTCCTATTTTTAAATGGAAAAAAACACAATAAATGAGTTTATGAGGATTTAAAGGTAGAATACTCATCTAAACATACTTTAAAAGCTAGAGATTTCAGGATTTATGAGTAACACATTGGCTCAAACTAAATTTTCCTTCTCAAGACAGAACATTACTGAGAACCACATCAGCTTTAGTCAGAGATCAGGCAAGTAAGAATGTTTGGCCAGGATCCCATCTACTCCTCAACTGAGGCAACACATCCCTCTTCAAAACCTCTACGCTTGTATTATTAAATACAATAAAGAGGATTCAAAAACTGAAAATTCTACTGTTATATTAAAACTTCATAGATCAGCAACTAATCTCAAAAATATACAAGCAACTCCTGAAGCTTAATTCTAGAAAAATAAACGACCCAATCAAAAAATGGGCCAAAGAACTAAATAGACATTTCTCCAAAGACATACAGATGGCTAACAAACATATGAAAAGATGCTCAACATCACTCATTATCAGAGAAATGCAAATCAAAACCACAATGAGGTACCATTTCATGCCAATCAGAATGGCTGTGATCCAAAAGTCTACAAGCAATTAATGCTGGAGAGGGTGTGGAGAAAAGGGAACCCTCTCACACTGTTGGTGGGAATGCAAACTAGTACAGCCACTATGGAGAACAGTGTGGAGATGCCTCAAAAAACTGGAAATAGAACTGCCTTATGACCCAGTAATCCCACTGCTGGGCATACACATCAAGGAAACCAGAACCAAAAGAGACACGTGTATCCCAATGATCATCACAGCACTGTTTGTAATAGCCAGGACATGGAAGCAACCTAGATGTCCATCAGCAGATGAATGGATAAGAAAGCTGTGGTACATATACACAGTGGAGTATTACTCAGCCATTAAAAAGAATACATTTGAATCAGTTCTAATGAGGTGGATGAAACTGGAGCCGATTATATAGAGTGAAGTAAGCCAGAAGGAAAAACACCAATACAGTATGCTGCTACTGCTAAGTCACTTCAGTCATGTTCGACTCTGTGTGACCCCATAGACGGCAGCCCACCAGGCTCCCCCATCCCTGGGATTCTCCAGGCAAGAACACTGGAGTGAGTTGCCATTTCCTTCTCCAATGCATGAAAGTGAAAAGTGAAAGGGAAGTTGCTCAGTCATGTCCAACTCTTCACAACCCCATGGACTGCAGCCCACCAGCCTCCCCCAACACAGTATACTAACACATACATGTGGAATTTAGAACGATGGTAATGATAACCCTGTATGCGAGACAGCATAAGAGACACAGATGTATAGAACAGTCTTTTGGACTTTGTGGAAGAGGGAGAGGGTGGGATGATTTGGAAGAATGGCATTGAAACATGTATAATACCATATAAGAAACGAATCACCAGTCTAGGTTCAATGCAGGATACAGGATGCTTGGGGCTGGTGCACTGGGATGACCCAGAGAGATGGTATGCGGAGGGAGGTGGGAGCGGGGTTCAGGATTGGGAACACATGTACACCTGTGGCGGATTCACATTGATGTATGGCAAAACCAATAGAGTACTGTAAAATAAAATAAAGTAAAATTAAAACAATAAATTTTAAAAAAGAGAGATCATTAAAAAAAACTTCATAGATCAAATCCATGAATCTGAAAAATAAAATATATTACCTTTTCAACTGTTCTCTTACTGTGTCTAGAAAAAGCAGTACCTAGTTCTTAAAAAATAATGACAGTAAAAATGGTTACTTTGCTCTTTTTAGATGACACTAGAGATAAAGAATCCACCTGCTAATGCAGGAGACACAAGTGACTCAGGTTCAGTCCGTGGGTCAGGAAGATCTCCTGGAGGAGGATAGGCAGCCCATTCCAGTACTCATGGCTGGAGAATCCCACAGACAGAGGAGCCTGGCAGGTTATGGTCTACAGGGTCACAAAAAGTCAGACACCACTGAAGTGACTTAGCACACACATGCAAGCTCAAAGAAGCTTAATTTTTTGGGAGGAATAAACAACTGTAACTATATATCAACAAAATGAAGGTCAAAAGAACCATAATTCATTGAGCAAAATTCTGGGACCTAAGGACATAAAGACAATAGTGAACACTTACTGACTGCCTTCTGTGTGTTCATGTACTGGGGCCAAGGGCAGTTTGGGTGTCACAGAGCAGAGGCGGGGAGGCCAGGAGAAGGGTCCTGACTATAGGGTGTGGGATGCTCAAGCCCACCACAGTGAGAAGCAGAAGAGAGAGGGCGCACTGCATGGGCAACAGGGGAGTGCTCTAATACCCTGCTAGTCACCACTTCCTCCGGGGGTACCCCATGCATTTTACTAATACTGAAAAAGAAGTCTGCTTTCTAATATCTATTTTCCAATTTTTTAATACTGATACATAAAAGCACTATTTTCTTGGCATGCTGATTTTATACAAAAAAAATGTTTATTCCTATCGCAAAAATTATGGAGAATTACTTTCTTTAAAGATGTCAGAACAGATTGCTGGATGCCCTGTCTAGCATGTGTTTTGATTATCTGTGTCTTTCATTGTCTCTGAGCTATTTTACAACTCTCTGCAAAACTGATAGTAACATAAATTACACTTGTCCACAGAAACACAAATGATATTCAACACTGGATACTGACTAGGTTTTTGTATCTGTAATGAAGGTTCACTTCAGCATTTCCAGTTTCATATGTGTGTGTGTGCTGATCAAATTCTCTGAATCAGTTATAACAGGTTACTGGTTTCCTCCTTAATTATAAATTAAATGAATCTTTGCCATATTTTCATTTTATATTTGAGTGCCATGACCTAACCTTTAAAGAATCGTATTTTACCATTTTAAAAGTTCATCTTTAAGTGTTCTGTTGTAATTTTTATTTGAACAATACTCATATTTTTCATACAAAGAAAACTGATTCAGGCCAATTCTCAGGATTTGCAGTTATATAATCCATAGAGTTGCTGCAAACACAGTATCAGTGAGTCCTGAATAGCCGTTGGAGGGCAGACCAGGCGGGCTTTTGCCAGCCTCTGGTCATGATATCCAAGGTCTATCAGCCCCTCAGTAACGTTCAGCCCAACCCAAATGCACTAAATCATGGCTGAATGAGACCATGCAACAGAGACTTCTCTATAAGGTCCACTGTGCCCTCTGGCCTTAGAACACTTCACTTCTTCCCATAGACTCACTTCAGCAGTCTACTCAAAGGCCTTTTTCAAGCGAGAAATCATCAACAGAAAGTACAGAGTGTGAAACACATGAAATAAGGATACTAGAGAAGGACGCTTGTCTACACTGAGAGCTGAGACCTGCCGGCATAGCACCCCAGAGGAACAATCTCAATTTCTTTTTTCCACTCATGACCACAGGCATTTGCAAGATGTCCTCACAGTTTTAAGACAGAGAGGAGCAAGCTTTTTCTAGTCTGCTTTTTCTGTTCCTGTCAATAGGCCCCATCTGTAGACAGATCACAACTGCAGCCCCTGATACACCAGGCACACACAGTGCCCTTTCTGATGTGGGTCTCAAGACTCCTGCCACCACTGTGAAATGACCGTCCAGAGCTATAAACCCAGGATATACTGGAGACTCGAATTTCGCTCCTAGCTATGATGTTAGAAAACTTAATTGGTTTCTAGTCATCTCTATCTTTTGATGTCAAGGTTTTGGCTCAAAACCCACATATTTTCATTCTGTATTATCCAGCAGCACTGGCAATTTTTTGATGGGTGTGAAAGATAAGTACAGAAATGATTCGTTACAGTCTGCCATTTCAGAACAGTACTAATTTCTCTGCTAGTGATCCTAAACTCGTCCATGTGACTCTTGCCTGTCAACCTCACATAGATCACAAGGCTCTTCTATGTCAGAGACCTGCATGTGCCTGAACAGTCACATCCTTCCTACAGTTTGTCTTCATGAACTGTGCTCTGACCATTTTTCTTATGTTGCCATTTCAGTCTCTTAAATCTCCATCATTTGACTTAACATTGACCTGCTTGTCTGCATTTTAAATTAATGCTAATTTATTTAGCACAAATAAGTCTTACGATTACACTGAAAAACTACTGGCAAAACGAAACTATTTTCGAATACAATGAAATCTCCTGGCTGGCTCCTGGGACAAGTGCTCCTTTTGGCCTTCCAGGAGATGCTAGTAGTAAAGAACCTGCCTGCCAATGCAGGAGACATAAGAGACAGATTAGATTCCTGGGTCAGGAAGATCCCCTGGAAGAGGAAATGGCAACCCACTCCAGTATTCTTGTCTGGAGAATCTCACAGACAAAGGGGCCTGGCAGGCTACAGTCCACAAGGTTGCAAAGAGTCAGACACAACTGAAGCGACTTAGAATCTATGCACAAGTCATACAATTACACTGAAAAACTACTGGCACAGACAAAAAAAGTATTTTCGAATACAAAGAAAACCCCTCAGTAGCTTAAAAATGTAACTGGTAGTCCCATGAACATATAATAAACACACGTTGAAGTTACCTCATATAACAAATCTTAAAATAAGGTTTTTCTGTGTTGACACTAGAGTTATCACATTTGAAAGTTCGATCTTAAAAAGTTCATCTTTGGCTTCTGTAAAGAAACTGAATTTGATTTTCAGTTTATAATATATATAGGACAGTGAAAATTGTTAACTTTCTGCCAATTTCATACAATTTCCAATGTGATTCATCTGAAATCAAAATCTAATTTCCTATCCGCAAGATATAATAAACACCTAATAAAATTTAATGAAAAAGATCATTTCCTATCACCACGTGGTAATTGACAAATTAACTGGTATTGTCACTAAAATCATTTTTTTCATCTTCTTTTTTACATGTTTTCATGACTGATACTTGTTGGGACTTGACAATTTATAGGTCAGATTAAAAATCTCAGGAATTAGTTGACAGAAATTCAATTTTAAAGTAGTTCAAGCTGTGCTAATATATTATCAGAGCCGTAAAGATTATAAAGTTCAGTCTCAAACTTCTGTGACCTACAAAATGACTTATGCCAACACATGAATCCTAAATAACTGTGTTAGGGGAAAGGCTTTATAAATCAAAGTCTGGAGTAGGTTTTAATAAGGTCGCATCCACATGTTCCATTACTGTGAGAGAAGAAAAATTAGTATCTTTCACAGAGACGAAAATACACTTGAGGAAATAATTCTGTTATGATTAGCTCATGGCTCACAGAGACGTGGAGAACACAGAGAAGACAGGTTGAAAGAGATGGAGGTGGTACCTGACCTCCTCTTCCACCAGGAGACAAGACAGGCGTCCCGCATCTTCTCCATCAGACACAGTAGATGCAGACCCTCCTGCTCACACATCAGGCTCTTACAGTCACACCTATAGTCAGTTTTGTTAGGCAGAATGCATGTCTTGGTATTTAAAAGCATGTGAATATTTTTGTGTTTCTGAGTCTACCCCTTAATGCCTAAGGAATATCTTATCCCCTCTGCATCTTCATGCTCCTGGGGTCACACCACCAACGAGCTGCAGCCTCCCTACTAACACTTCTAAGGGCACGGTCATAGAGCAGCCACGGCTCCCTGTGTGTTCCCACTAAGACTATGGTCAGTTAGCTGCTGTTTTCCATTTATATCCCTGGACACACCACTGTCATTGGCTCCAGAGAACTGTGTGCATCTCCTGTGATGAGATCACCAGTGAGCCACAGATCCCCATTTAATTCACCATTTGCACAACTTCCAGAACCGATTCCAGAGGACACCACCCTCAATCAGCAGCAGCTCCCTACCACAGTCTCGAGAACACCAATGCACACACCACAGCTGCCCTCTGCTAGCCCCTGGTGACACTGTGAATGAGCCTCAGACTCTTACACATCTTAGGACGTTCTTGCCATGGGACCACAGCATCCTCCTTTCCATCCCAACAATACAGCCACCGATCTGCTGCAGCTCCCATCTGCTCCCAAGGATCCATTGGCGGGTACCCAGCACTCCCTGCTTCTTCCAGGGCCCCACCATCACTCAGCTGCAGCTTCCTACTCACATAACTAAGAAGACCACCACCAGTGGGCCACCGTTTCCTATTTAGATTTGCAAGGAAATCGAACATGAGCTGTAGCTTCTGTTCACACTCCTAAGGAGACGTTCATCAATTGGGGATGGCATCCTCCTTGCCTTCCCAACACCACCACCACCAAAAACTGGCTGCAGCTTCCTCTAACATCCCCAAGGATAATGTCTCCTGCTAGCTTCTACACAAAATACCTCATCCAGGAGGACAAGACTGCTTAAATTCCAACACCAACTAAGACAGTTTACAGAGAGAGAATCTGGTCATTAGGCCTGACTGTGGAATGGCTGGGGGCAGAGGCCAGCTGACAGAAATCCACCTCTGAAGTTTCTCAGGAAGTGTAACTCGGGGAACTTCATGTCTGAGTGTGTGTTTAGGGTGAGGATGGACACCTCTTGCACTTCACCCACCAACCTGAGCTAAACACAATATGCCCTCCCAGAGAAACCGCAGAGAGCTCCATGCTATGTGACAATCCATTCCTCAGACACATTCGTCTCTAATGACCTGAGTGCTAGTCACAGTTTTTACTTTTTCCAGATTTCTAGCTTAGACAAGTTATATATGTCATCTGATTTTTATCTCCCTGAAAGATAACAATGGCTTTTCTTTTAATCAAGGATTGAGAATTCAGCAAAGAAAACCTCACACAACATTAAGGAAAAACCATGTTGATAAACACTATTCCTGAGTTCAATTTCTTATAAAATGTTTGTTTTTCTCTGCAAGTTGAAGCTGTGCAATCTAAAAATCCCTTTAAACCACCTTAAAGCATTTTATCTCATTAAACTCCCCCATGGCGGCTCCACACACCCACGTGCCCTACGCCCATCTTACCTGCTGTGTCATCAGCCAGGGTTCCTCAGGATTTTTAACACCAGGTGTGATCGACCTGGGTGCCTCCTGGGCCTTCTTTCCCTCTGCTCAGCTGTGCGGAAATACTTGAGAACAGTTTCCATACAATTTTCTGGCAGAATTTTGTTTTTCTGTAATTTACACGTGTGAATCTGTGAAAACAAGACAGAGATTCATGTGGACTGACGTTATTTACGAAAAAGAGGAAAACGGAAACTGGCATTACCTGGAGACCATACACACTGTACAGTTTTTGCATACTTCGATGCTAATTAAATTTGGTGCTTGCCTTAAAGTATCGATTTTGTTCACAGCACTCACATACACTTGTCCTTCTGTATGGTTTTTAAAACCGTAATGAAGGGAATTCCCACAGATGGCCCTGATGCTGTGTACTCATACGCGAGCCAGTTCTTTCAGGTGTCTGAACTAAAAAATAGACACACAAGCCCGGCTTTGTCTATGAAAATGGTGATTCTTTAAAAACACAGATAACCAACTGTTATGATATATACAAACTAAGAACAGTTTGCCTAATAATAATTCTGGTTACCATGCACTGCATATATATTTTGTGCTAAGGGCTTTTTAACATTCTGCATTTAAGTAGAGATCAAAAGTAATATATGTAAACACATGTTTTAATGCCTGGTGCATTTTAAGGACGCGATAAATGTCTGCTGTTTTTATTAGGATAATGGATGCTACCATTTAATCTTCGCAAGAGCCCTTGTAAGTAGGACTTTTAATGCCTCTGATTTACACATGGAGGGCCTGGGCTGAGTGTGCTGACGGCTGACGTGAAGAAGTGTGGGCGGTAACATGATGGAACACCGACAGGGCAGGTGGATTCTCTGTGCACCGTCCTCTGTACAGGGCGTGGGGCTGGAGCCCAGGAGATGCAGACTCGAGAGCATGGGCACCTATCTCTGTCTGCCACTCTTCTGCCGCCCCCGCCAGAAGGGCCTGCGCCAACAGACGCTGTCGGGCACACAGACACCACTGTGAGCGCGCGCCTCCCTCTGCCATCCAAGGCCCTGAGGACAGGCTCACTTTCCTTCTCTTTGATTTTCTGTGTTCCACCTCTCTTCTCTCCCTTCCTCCTCCTTCCTTTTTAAGTTCCCAGAGCCCAGTACACAGTAAGGACTTCACTTAAAACAACTAAATTAGCTTTCCCTCAAAATTATACTGGAGTTAGCAATTTCCAACTCTGCACAGGCCTCCAGGACTCCACAGCCACGCTCTTTCTAAGGCATCACCATAGGTCACAAAGTGTTACAGCCGGGCACTGCAGATAAGCCAGGAAGGGACAAGGTTGACTGAATGTGTCAAGTCTTTTGACCAAAAATAAAAGAACTTTGGTTCTAAGACCGTCCTAAGACTGAACGAGTCTCTGTAAGGCCACAGAAATATCCACTATAGAAAGCCAGAGAGGGAGAGGGAAATAGGGGAAAACAACTCTATGCAGAAAGAATGCCAGCAAATAAATACACAGGGAGTAAAATCATTAGAAAGATCACCAGTTTGCAACCACCACTGTAACTGAGTCTTTTAGGGATTGTCAACTGATGCTAAAATCATTCAGTGAAAAGTGCTTTCAAGAGAATGGACTATTTGCATAATATCAACACATCACAGGATACAGTAATTATTAACTACAAATGGAAAAGGCACCTTTCAACAGATAAATGTGGAGAGCACACAGAACCATCCAGAAGGACAAACTGACCTCCTGATAAGACACACTGGGAAGGAGACCAAACATTACCTGTCTGATTTCATTTCCAAAGTGTTCAACCAGAACTTAATGAGGAAATAGATAAATGCAGATGTCTGAAAATTATGACAAAACTGCCCTGTGAGTTTGGAAACAACTCATGAAAGACAAGGACAGACGGGGTGGTGTGTGGGTGAAAGTTTGAGGAGAATCACAAAGCTGAGGTGAGATGCTACACTTCAGTGAGCATTATTAGCACAACAGAAGTTTCATGAGTTTCATATTTTGTAGTATCAATGTTTGAATCATGTATTAATATCAATGTTAAATAAAATTAATTAAAGTAATATTAGTGTTGATATTGAATGTACTGAGTTTGATAATAATATTGGGATTATGAGGAATGCTTTGTCCTTAAGAAATATATGTGACGGGTTTTGGGGGTATGATGTCATGATATCTTTTCTCTAAAGATTTTTTCTATTTTTGGCCGTGCTGGGTCTTCACTGCTGTGCAGGCCTTCCTCTAGCTGCGCTGAGCGGGGGCTCGCCTTCGCTGAAGTGTGTGGGCTTCTCCTCGCGGTGGCTTCTCTTGCTGTGGACTACAGGCTCAAGGGAGCGGGTGCAGCGGCCGTGGCACGTGGGCTCAGCAGTTGCGGCTCACTGGCTCTAGAGCATAGGCCCAGTTGTGGTGCATGGGCTTAGCTGTCCTGCGGCATGAGGGATCTTCCCACCCCAAGGACAGAACTGGTGTCCCCTGCATGGCAAGGCAGGTCCTTAACCACTGAGCCACCAGGGGCACCGCATGTTTGGCACTGGTGCACACCTACGATAGCAGCTTCCCCAAGAGTTAGCTCAGCTGACCCAGGGCTCTGCCTGCTCACTAGAGCACATGTTCTCTCAGGGTCGAGGGCTTCAATTGATCCTTCCTGTGTCTTCCATCACAGGGCAGGAGCTCAGAAAGACTTTTTTAAAAATCAGTTCCACTGGACAGAAAAGATGAGCATAATGACAGGGGAAAGCATCCCTTGCTGTGTTTGACTGTGCCCGTCAGGCTGAATGAGCACACTGAGTCTGTGCAGGGCTGTGGAGGATGGAGTGGCTCCTGTTAATAAGAGCAGCCTCCGGGCTGCGTGGGGGCTCAGGGACCACCCGCCATGGACTCCACGAACAGCCCACGGAGCGGCACTGCTGCCTTCACCACACACTCATACACGATGGCAGAACCTGAGGCCAGAGGGGCCACTCATCAGAGACTCTGCACCCTGGGAGGTGGCTGAGACCGAGGTCCACGTGAGCAATGCCACCTCAAAGCCCTGGTGGACTCCCAGTCGCCTCTTCAGCACTGCATCCCCTTCACAACTTAGGAAGACCAGGAAACCGCCCGCAGCACTGCGTCCTTTCTTCACGCCCTCGGCCATGGATTTGTTCTGCTGCACCTACGTCTCCTCCAGCAGTGGACTCTCTTGAAGGTGCTTTCAAACGTGTGCTCACCAGGCTGTAAGGAAGCAGAATGGTCTTCCCACTGAGAATCCAATGTTCACATGTACTCTTGAAATTCACTGTCACAGCACTGTGACAAGGCAAAGTCACATGAAAGTAATTAGGATAATCCAATGCATCTTATTGGAGAAGGCAATGGCACCCCACTCCAGTACTCTTGCCTGGAAAATCCCATGGACGGAGGGGCCTGGTAGGCTGCAGTCCATGGGCTCGCTAAGAGTTGGACAGGGCTAAGCAACTTCACTTTCACTTTTCACTTTCAGGCATTGGAGAAGGAAATGGCAACCCACTCCACTGTTCTTGCCTGGAGAATCCCAGGGACAGAGGAGCCTGGCAGGCCACAGTCTTCGGGGTCGCAAGAGGTGGACACGACTGAAGCGACTTAGCAGCAGTAGCAGCAACGCATCTTATTAGAGAAATGAAAGGAAAGTGAAGTCGCTCAGTAATGTCCAACTCTTTGCGACCCCCATGGACTGTAACCTACCAGGCTCCTCTCATGGGATTTTCCAGGCAATAGTCCTGGAATAGATTGCCATTTCCTTCTCCAAGGGATTTTCCCAACCCAACATAAATCCTTAATATTCAATGAAAGAGACAAATCCAGATTATCACAAGTATTACCTAAAAAAAGAAAATATGATTTCTAAAGGACAAAAATCATACAGTATAAATGATGCATAGAAATCATTGTACTCGTACATTTGTGACTAACCCCATCTTAAGGGTACATAACGCTAGATTTCTCTACCCTGTTAAAAATAGTACTTCTAAGAAAAATTCTATCTCTTAAAAACAGTTTCTTAGTATCACCACAGTCTGCATATTTGGATGGTGACTATGTCTGAACATAATGTAAAGCCAAGAAAAATCTACTGTAATAACATTCCATTTATTTTTCCATATTGTGTTTCAGTCCTATAGGATTACAAAAGAAATAAATGAATACCAATAAGAATATGTTTCATTTGAAAATTTTTATTTTTTAAACCTGGATTTTCCTTTTTAAAATGAGTAAAGTATACTAACGCATATATATGGAATTTAGAAAGATGGTAACGATAACCCTATGTGTGAGACAGCAAAAGGGACACAGATGTAAAGAACAGACTTTTGGACTCTGTGGGAGAAGGCAAGGGTGGGATGATTTGAGAGAATAGCACTGAAACATGTATATTACCATATATGAAACAGATCACCAGTCCAGGTTCAATGCATGAGACAGGGCGCTCGGGGCCGGTGCACTGGGATGACCCTGAGAGATGAGATGGGGAGGGAGGAGTGAGGGGGGTTCAGGATGGGGGACACATGTACACCTGTGGCTGATTCATGTCAATGTATGGCAAAAACCACTATAATACTGTAAAGTAATTAGCTTCCAATTAAAATAAATAAATTAAAAATAAAATGAGTGAAAAAAGCTAACACATTTTTCTGTTCCTTTAAGCCAGTGAGAGGGAGGAGAAGGGATGAGTGAGCCTGAGGAGGCCAATACCAAACTCTGTGAGGTTCCCATGGCCAGTCTCTCCTAACTGTTTCTGATATATTATCTCAGTCAAACCATATTGCAACCAGACTGCACATTTTATTAAGTAAGCAAAATTAACTATCCTTTCAATAGATTATGCCATCTGACTCAAGGCAGCCTATGAAAAGCACTCAAATGCTGTACTGCCCTGGAGGTTAAAGCCCATGTTCTAAACCACCACTTTACGTTAAAACCAGTCTTGCTGTATGGGATTTACCTCAAGAAACTGAACATGTTAGATTAGGTTATCTTTAAACTGATACATCCATATAGAAAAACCAAAGTCAAGGGATCAGGTACAGTGTCTGCAAAGTGTATACTGATTCCAACGAAAGTGGTACTTTTTTATATAGTTTGGTTTTAAACATGACATAGAAAAATGCTCAATGATTTCTAATGCTCCAACTTCTCGATCACTTGTGGATTTAATCAACACTAGTGATTCTCACACACACACTCTCAGATCATGCTGCCTGCAGTGTGACTCCTCCCTACATGCCAACCAGCCCTCTCAGATACTGCAAAGCCATGCCAGCCACCGAGCCCCCCAACCTCCCCTCGTCAGGAAACGGGCTCTGTGCCCACCTTCACCTTGAGCTGTAGCACCCCCAGGGTCCCTCTGTTCAGACTGGACTTGTCAGATCCTCCACTCTGGTGAAGCCAGTCATGGACAACACCACATGCAGCTGAGCTCTCAGTGTGATAGATGGATCACAGGGATCTCACAGAAGTATTTCTTTAACTGATTCAGTTAACAAAAAAATCATCTGGAGATTTTGGGGCAATCTGGAGAAAAAGGTTCTGGTTGCAAATTTTCTACATTTTTTTTTAATTTTAAAAAATCAAAGAAGTCAAGGGTCAGGGTCTTTGCAAAAAACTATTCTTCACTGACTGCCAATATCTGACAAAAACAAAATCTCACCCTTGATCCAAACATATTTAGAGATTAGTTTGGAAGTTAAGGATCTCTCTTCTGTTGAAAAATAATTGTGAGATTGTGATATAAGATGGAGAATAAGAATAGGGTGCTAAAGGAAGAAACTACATGAGCTTAAGCATGGCAAGAGTCATCATCTTTCCATCATGTTTTATATTCAAATGTGCTATTCTAAGTTATTCAGTTGTTTTAAATTCTGTAGTCGTTGAGGTCAAGAAAAAAATGACTTGTTATTCCATGAGGCTAGAAATTAACCATGTATTTCTGTGGTATTTGAGTCCCTCGGACCCACCAGTGATTCACATTAAATCTTCTGGCCCCTATGAGTAGTCATTAATATTTTAAATGTTAATTTACAAAAGGAAGCAGAACTGTTTGCTTGGCTGGCTATTGTCACTCAAACATGGCTGCTCTGCTGAGTCACAGACTGTAGAAGTGTGTCAGGAGCCCAGTGCTGACAAAGGGGAAGAGGCTTCAGCAGATGGTGGACCCCAGGAGAAGGGAAACTTGGAGCGTCAAGGGACTTAACTGACTCCACAGGGAATGGATGGAGAAAGGCCTACCAGGGACAGACCTGTAGGGGACGAGCAGAAACATTTGTGAGAAAGCAGCGTTGCTGTTTCTGTAATCCTGCTGACCTGGCAGCATTTAGCTTACAGTCTTTCAGGACTGAAATGGATTAGCCTTCCCCAGGGCCGTCCCGTGAAAGAAATACCCAGGCCAGGCCAGGTGACCTCCAGACAGAAGCGCTGAGCAGGAGACAGCCTCAGCCACAGGCAGGGGCTTGGAGGACGCCTTGGGCGAGGGGCAGGCCTCCAGGAAACATGAATGTCCCATTGCCTCTAGAGTATTAGACACACCATTTCAGTATCCATGCTGTTATTTACTCTCCTCTGTTTTCAAAATGCTGATTCCCACCCACACAACTGTTTGATAAAAAATGACATAAAAGCTGGTATCCAAACAGCCTCCTCCAGTGTCTAGGCCAGGACCAGGATAGGCAGAGGCAGAGTCTGCTGAGCTGGGGAAGGACATAGCTGTGGCCCGAAGCATCTCAATTTCCTGAGGCCACCACAGCCACCAGCTTCGATGCTACCAAAATCCACTTTATCATCTCAGGACAGTCTCCACTTAATCATCCTCATCCAGATGGCCCCTTGCTAAGTCACCGCTAAGTCACTTCAGTCTTTTTAACAACAGCTACTCAGGAAAGACGGAGAAGAAAATGGCAACCCGCTCCAGTATTCTTGCCTGGGGAATCCCATGACAGAGAAGTCCAGTGGGCTACAGTCTACAGGATCACAAAGAGTCAGACAGAACTCAGTGACAGAGTGCGCACTCATGTACTCTCAGGAAAAAATGAACATTCAAACACATTCACCTTGTATTCTTCTTTGACAAAGACCCAGAACTAGTTTCCATAATTGGTACAAACTCAAGAACATCCTCAATTTATATTAAGCCAGAGATGCAGTACCATCAACACGTTAACATCTTTCATTACTAGATACTGGAAAAAACTGTGTTTTTGTGGAACTCATCCCAGCAAGGCTAACTTCCCAAAATCTTACTCAGTTCCCACTTCACACACAGAGGAAAAGCAGATCCATGCTGGGACCCCCAGGACCCCACAGGAAAGCCATCACCCAATTCAGAGACCTTGCCTGTAACACACTTTGGATGAATTAAACCTAAAAGGCAGTTTGATGTGTGAACAAACCAAAGAACAACAACACAAGTGCGGGAATAAATACTGTGCAGACACCTGAGAAGCGACGAGGTTACAGCTGGAGGCTGGGCATGGGGACAGGAGGCACACGGCAGGAGCCCCGCTCCCTGGGGATCAGGAGGCTGTTTGGTCGTGCCAGGTACTGAATCCACGGCTGGGATGTAGTAGCAGGTTTCTCACAAGCGCGAGGGGGCACTAGAGAGGACAGTGACTTAGAACTGCCATGAGCCACAGGAGGGGCCTGAGGAATGCCTCTGTGCGCTTGCCCACTAGCAAAATACGAGCATGTGTGATGAGATCTCACAGCTTGAATTTTATAATATTAGCCACTATCAAAGAACAAATTGGATACAAATTTTGCTTCTGGCATTGAATACATTATAGTTACCTGCTTATATGTCTCCAGCTTTTAACTAGTAGTTATGGAAGAGACCTTTAACATTTGTCAGAGGCCTAGTTTCTAAAATACCCTTCCCTTTTTATTTCTTTCTGAGAAGTCTCTTGGATGCTGGAGATGACCAAATCGGACCTTTCTTTGACAGGGTTTGTTCAGCAGGCACAGAGAAAGCACGCAAGCTCTACCTACCAGGACTTCTGTTCCTGAAGTCTAGATTTTACAATGTCAGCAAGCCTTCTGACAGGAACAGGGGAAGACTGAACTGCTTCTAGAGCTTCACTTCTCTTCTTGGG
The DNA here is from genome assembly GCF_016772045.2 of Ovis aries. Taxonomy (NCBI): domain Eukaryota; kingdom Metazoa; phylum Chordata; class Mammalia; order Artiodactyla; family Bovidae; genus Ovis; species Ovis aries. Next base: position 2,002,706 of record NC_056079.1, on the reverse strand, counting down.
AAGGCTCCACTTGTGAGACAAATACAGCTGTTTTCATTTCCTCAAGAACCGGGTAGCCACCCGAATGGTGCGGGGCCACCCCCACCCAACTACGTTCTCCCCAGTCTGCTTCTTCATACTGGGGACGGCCTCCAACTATTAACACAGACAGAATCCCCCACAGACTGCTTGGTTCATGACCCTGTTTCTGGGAAGGTGCTATCTGGGCGTAAGCCCCAGTGTGGTGACCTCCTGGCTTCCTTGTGCTCCCTCAGCCCCCGGCTCAGGATCCAAGCAGCATCACTCCGGGCCGCATATCATGTCTCCTCTTCTCCTCACACCAACTTCCTGGTGTGCGTGTCTGGGTTCAAGTTCTCCCTTTTTATAAGGACATCAGTCATACTGATTTAGGATCCACCCAAAGACCTCATTCTTCTCTTGATAATCTTTGTAAAGATCCTATAAAGGTCCTGTAAGATTACATTCTGAGGGAGTAGGGATTAAGATTCCAACACATTTTAGGGGAGGACACAATTGAACCCAGCAAAACAATGAGACAATTCTGATAACAGGGAATATAACAGTTTACCTTTTTTTTTATTTTTCATTTTACTTTATTTTACTTTACAATACTGTATTGGTTTTGCCATACATTGACATGAATTAGCCACGGGTGTACATGAGTTCCCAATACTGAACCCCCCTCCCTCCTCCCACCCCATATCATCTCTCTAGATCATCCCTGTGCACCAGCCCCAACCATCCTGTATCCTGTATCGAACATAGACTGGGGATTCATTTCTTACACGATAGTATACATGTTTCAATGTCATTCTCCCAAATCATCCCATGCTCTCCCTCTCCCACAGTGTCCAAAAGTCCGATCTATACATCTGTCTCTCTTTTGCTGTCTCACATACAGGGTTATCATTACCATCTTTCTAAATTCCATATATTTGTGTTCAGTTCAGTTCACTCACTCAGTCGTGTCCGACTCTTTGCAACTCCATGAATCATAGAACACCAGGCCTCCCTGTCCATCACCATCTCCCAGAGTTCACTCAGACTCACGTCCATCAAGTCAGTGATGCCATCCAGCCATTTCATCCTCGGTCGTCCCCTTCTCCTCCTGCCCCCAATCCCTCCCAGCATCAGAGTCTTTTCCGATGAGTCAACTCTTCACATGAGGTGGCCAAAGTACTGGAGTTTCAGCTTTAGCATCATTCCTTCCAAAGAAATCCCAGGGCTGATCTCCTTGCAGTCCAAGGGACCCTCAAGAGTCTTCTCCAACACCACAGTTCAAACACATCAATTCTTTGGTGCTCAGCCTTCTTCACAGTCCAACTCTCACATCCATACATGACCACAGGAAAACCATAGCCTTGACTAGACGGACCTTAGTTGGCAAAGTAATGTCTCTGCTTTTGAATATACTATCTAGGTTGGTCATAACTTTTCTTCCAAGGAGTAAGCGTCTTTTAATTTCATGGCTGCAGTCACCATCTGCAGTGATTTTGGAGCGCCCAAAAAATAAACTCTGACACTGTTTCTACTGTTTCCCCATCTATTTCCCATGAAGTGATGGGACCAGATGCCATGATCTTCGTTTTCTGAATGTTGAGTTTAAGCCAACTTTTTCGCTCTCCTCTTTCACTTTCATCAAGAGGCTTTTTAGCTCCTCTTCACTTTCTGCCATAAGGGTGGTATCATCTGCATATCTGAGGTTATTGATATTTCTCCCGGCAATCTTGATTCCAGCTTCTGTTTCTTCCAGTCCAGCGTTTCTCATGATGTACTCTGCATATAAGTTAAACAAGCAGGGTGACAATATACAGCCTTGATATACTCCTTTTCCTATTTGGAACCAGTCTGTTGTTCCATGCCCAGTTTTAACTGTTGCTTCCTGACCTGCATACAGATTTCTCAAGAGGCAGGTCAGGTGGTCTGTATTCCCATCTCTTAAAGAATCTTCCAGTTTATTGTGATCCACACTGTCAAAGGCTTTGGCATAGTCAATAAAGCAGAAAGACATGTTTTTCTGGAACTCTCTTGCTTTTTCCATGATCCAGCAGATGTTGGCAATTTGATCTCTGGTTCCTCTGCCTTTTCTAAAACCAGCTTGAACATCAGGGAGTTCACGGTTCATGTATTGCTGACGCCTTGCTTGGAGAATTTTGAGCATTACTTTACTAGCATGGGAGATGAGCGCAATTGTGCAGTAGTTTGAGCATTCTTTGGCATTGCCTTTCTTTGGAATTGGAATGAAAATTGACCTTTTCCAGTCCTGCGGCCACTGCTGAGTTTTCCAAATTTGCTGGCATTTTCAGTGCAGCACTTTCACAGCATCATCTTCCAGGATTCGAAACAGCTCAACTGGAATTCCATCACCTCCACTAGCTTTGTTCATAGTGATGCTTTCTAGGCCCACTTGACTTCACATTCCAAGATGTCTGGCTCTAGATGAGTGATCACATCATCATGATTATCTGGGTCGTGAAAATCTTTTTTGTACAGTTCTTCCATGTATTCTTGCCACCTCTTCTTAATATCTTCTGCTTGTTAGGCCCATACCATTTCTGTCCTTTATCGAGCCCATCTTTGCATGAAATGTTCCCTTGGTATCTCTAATTTTCTTGAAGAGATCTCTAGTCTTTCCCATTCTGTTCCTCTTTTTCTTTGCACTGATCGCTGAAGAAGGCTTTCTTATCTCTTCTTGCTATTCTTTGGAACTCTGCATTCAGATGCTTATATCTTTCCTTTCCTCCTTTGCTTTTCGCCTCTCTTCTTTTCATAGCTATTTGTAAGGCCTCCCCAGACAGCCATTTTGCTTTTTTGCATTTCTTTTCCATGGGGATGGTCTTGATCCCTGTCTCCTGTACAATGTCACCAACCTCATTCCATAGTTCATCAGGCACTCTATCTATCAGATCTAGGCCCTTAAATCTATTTCTCACTTCCACTGTGTAATCATAAGGGATTTGATTTAGGTCATACCTGAATGGTCTAGCGGTTTTCCCTACTTTCTTCAATTTAAGTCTGAATTTGGCAATAAGGAGTTCATGATCTGAGCCACAGTCAGCTCCTGGTCTTGTTTTTGTTGACTGTATAGAGCTTCTCCATCTTTGGCTGCAAAGAACAGAATCAATCTAATTTCGGTGTTCTGGTGATGTCCATGTGTAGAGTCTTCTCTTGTGTTGTTGGAAGAGGGTGTTTGCTATGACCAGTGCATTTTCTTGGCAAAACTCTATTAGTCTTTGCCCTGCTTCATTCCACATTCCAAGGCCAAATTTGCCTGTTACTCCAGGTGTTTCTTGACTTCCTACTTTTGCATTCCAGTCCCCAATAATGAAAAGGACATCTTTTTTGGGTGTTAGTTCTAAAAGGTCTTGTAGGTCTTCATAAAACCATTCAACTTCAGTTTCTTCAGTGTTACTGGTTGGGGCATAGACTTGGAGTACCATGATATTGAATGGTTTGCCCTGGAAATGAACAGAGATCATTCTGTCATTTTTGAGATTGCATCCAAGTACTGCATTTCAGACTCTTTTGTTGACCATGATGGCTACTCCATTTCTTCTGAGGGATTCCTGCCCACAGTAGTAGATATAATGGTCATCTGAGTTAAATTCACCCATTCCAGTCCATTTTAGTTCGCTGATTCCTAGAATGTCGACATTCACTCTTACCATCTCTTGTTTGATCACTTCCAATTTGCCTTGATTCATGGATCTGACATTCCAGGTTCCTATGCAATATTGCTCTTTACAGCATTAGATCTTGCTTCTATCACCAGTCACATCCACAACTGGGTATTGTTTTTGCTTTGGCTCCATCCCGTCATTCTTTCTGGAGTTATTTCTCCACTGATCTCCAGTAGCATACTGGGCACCTAATGACCTGGGGAGTTCCTCTTTTGGTATCCTATCATTTTGCCTTTTCCTACTGTTCATGGGGTTCTCAAGGCAAGAATACTGAAGTGGCTTGCCATTCCCTTCTCCAGGGGACCACATTCTGTCAGACCTCTCCACCATGACCTGCCCATCTTGGGTTGTCCCCGCAGGCACGGCTTGGTTTCATTGAGTTAGACAAGGCTGTGGTCCTAGTGTGATTAGATTGACTAGTTTTCTGTGAGTATGGTTTCAGTGTGTCTGCCCTCTGATGCCCTCTTGCAACACCTACCATCTTACTTGGGTTTCTCTTACCTTGGGCGTGGGGTATCTCTTCACAGCTGCTCCAGCAAAGCACAGCCGCTGCTCCTTACCTTGGACGAGGGGTATCTCCTTACCGCAGCCATTCCTGACCTTCAACGTGGGATAGCTCCCCTAGGCCCTCCAGCACCTGCGCAGCCACCACTCCTTGGGTTGCTCCTCCCAGCCGCCGGCCCTGGCCTCAGGTGTTAATATACTGTATTGGTGTTTTCTTTCTGGCTTACTTCACTCTGTATAATCAGCTCCAGTTTCATCCACCTCATTAGTTAGAACTGATTCAAATGTATTCTTTTTAATGGCTGAGTCCCATTGTGTATATGTACCACAGCTTTCTTATCCATTCATCTGCTGATGGACTTCTAGGTTGCTTCCATGTCCTGGCTATTATAAATAGTGCTGTGATGAACATTGGGGTACATGTATCTCTTTCAATTCTGGTTTCCTTGGTGTGTATGTCCAGCAGCGGGATTGCTGGGTCATAAGGCAGTTCTATTTGCAATTTTTTGAAGAATCTCCACACTGTTCTCCATAGTGGCTGTACTAGTTTGCATTCCCACCAACAGTGTAAGAGGGTTCCCTTTTCTCCACACCCTCTCCAGCATTTATTGCTTGTAGGCTTTTGGATCGCTGCCATTCTAACTGGTGTGAAATGGTACCTCACTGTGGTTTTGATTTGCATTTCTCTAATAACGAGTGATGTTGAGCATCTTTTCATGTGTTTGGTAGCCGTATGTCTTCTTTGGAGAAATGTCTATTTAATTCTTTGGTCCATTTTTTGATTGGGTCGTTTATTTTTCTAGAATTGAGCTGCATAAGTTGCTTGTATATTTTTGAGATTAGTTGTCAGTTGCTTCATTTGCTATTATTTTCTCCCATTCAGAGGCTGTCTTTTCACCTTGCTTATAGTTTCCTTTGTTGTGCAGAAGCTTTTAATTTTAATTAAGTCCCATTTGTTTAGTTTTGCTTTTATTTCCAGTATTCTGGGAGGTGGATCATAGAGGATCCTGCTGTGATTTATGTTGGAGAGTGTTTTCCCTATGTTCTCCTCTAGGATTTTTATAGTTTCTGGTCTTATGTTTAGATCTTTAATCTGTTAACTATTTATGTATTTATTTATTTGACTGTTTCAGGTCTTAGGTGCAGTATGTAGACTTAGCTGCCCATTAGCATGCAGAATCTTAAGTTCCCAACCTGGGATCAAACCTATATCCACTACTTTGGAAGGCAGATCCTTAACTACTGGAGCACCAGGGAAGTCCTTAAAAAGGTTCATTTATACTTTACTTGCCTTAGACATTTCTGCAAATTAATGATTCTAATCTGTGTTAAATAGACAGAAGCCAGAAATACAGTTCTTTTCTCCTAAGATACATATTTTAATAATCAAATTCCTAAATGCTTTTATCTATCCCAATTTTCTATCTTTGCTTTCATATAACATGAAATATTTTAGCCAACACCTTTTCTTCACTGATGTGCCATGATTTCTAAAACTTTGTGGCATAAAATTATCATACTGGATTACTGAAACATAGAAAGAGAACTTATACAGAGATACATAATTCATAAAGCCCACAAAAGAAACATTCTGTATTTTTAGTCACCACGTTAATTAAAAGTGTGTTTCTATTCTCTTAAACCAGCTCTCTGCCCGAGAGCTACCTGAACTCTTCCGTAGGCTTTTCCACAAGGATCACATTTCAAAATCTATCATCTCCAGTTTCCAGCTGAAATGCCTTGTTCCGCTAACATCACTGATCTTCTCCTGGTCTATGTTCAACTCCCTCTAGCCTGACTATGCAATTCTGTCAAGCTCTATGTTCCACAAAACTATATTTATACCTTCAAGGTTATTAGAGCTTATTTTACATGCTCTGATTTAAACTGACTTTCCCCTAAATCCTAGAGGCAAATGTTCTCAAGAGAATGACTCACTTCAGACACCTGCCTGGTGCCCAGATGTGGACGGAGGTGTGCCAGTGTGACTCACTCCTGGAAATGGATGGAGAGGAGGTTTCTTCTGCCTAGCAACAGTGTCCTCAGGACCACAGGAGACTCCATGTCAGAAGGGCAGTGTCAGTAACTCTGCAGTGCAGGGCCACAGAAGGGAGAACCTACCTCAGCTGCCTGATACAAATCCAGGACACGTGGGTACTTGTGCCAATACCAGAGATCAGTTAGTTATATGCAGGTTGAAAACAACTCATGATTGAAATTATCAGGCTCTTGTTTTCTGCTTCTAGTTCAAGTTATTTCTGGAGATACTGACTCATTGTTAAGAGGTACAGTATGAGGAATGAAATGTAAATAAATATCTTTCTCTTACGGAAAGACACTCTGGAAAAAGAACTAATGAAATCCCCAATTTCAGCTAAAGCTGGCTGAGTGATTTGCATGGTCTGTGGATGTCATTCAGTTTTGACTGTCACCCAGTACATCACATAATACATTAAGATCTTGAAATACACTCTCACAGTCCTTGAGTCAAAATGATATTTTTTATTGTTTCAATTCAGTTCAGTTCAGTCACTTAGTCATGTGTGACCCCATGGACTGCAATACACCAGGCTTCCCTGTCCATCACCAACTCCCAGAGCTTATTCAAACTCATGTCCATCGTGTCGGTGATGCCATCCAACCATCTCATCCTGTCTTCCCCTTCTCCTTCTGATTACTAATTCATTTTTACCTACTGCAATAAAAGCTACATTAAAATTTTATAGCATATACTATTTGTTAAATTTCCACTGGCTGTACCACATCTATTGATAAATAAAAGTGTGAAGTAAATGTATGAGGTATTTGACACTAATGAAACTATTATCCTCTTTCCATCCCACAACCTCATCCCAGGATCCTACCTCTTAATTCTAGGGCTTCCAGGAGCTGGTCCTGGTTAATTACACTGACAAATTGTGCATGTGTGCTAAGTTGCCTCAGTTGTTTCCGACTCTTTGCAACACTATGGACTGTAGCCAACCAGGCTTCTTTGTCCATGGGATACTCCAGGTAAGAATACTGGAGTGGCTTGCTATGCCCTTCTCCAGGGGATCTTCCTGACTCAGGGATCAAATCCAGATCTCCTGCAATGGTAGGCAGGTTCTTTATCATTAGCACCACCTGGGAAGCCCCAATTGTGCCCACATCCATGCTTTAATATAGATTTAGGGGGAAAAAAAGCACTATTATAAATCTTCAAAACACAGCTTATTTTGTTTGTGTAAAATGGATTGGCAAAAGAGAGATACTTTCAAGATGATGAGTTACTTAATCCACTTGTTCATTTATTTTAGAGTACATGTAAAGGTTCTGAGGTATTAGACATCAAGAAGAAATGTCTCCTGTCCTCAGAGTGACCACACTCTCCTGGGGGTGACAGGCAACTTCTCAAGTGTCAACTAAAACTGATGTGATGGGTGAGAAGCAGAGGAAGAGACTAGCCTGGCTAAGTGTGAGGGGAGCCTATGCAACTTCACATGGAATAACTCTGAAACGACCCTCGTAACATAGGCGGTTTTTACCTGAATAAAATAGAGGGATGACCCCCTCTATTACAACTCTCTTTTTACAATACAAATAGAAAGGTAAACCAGGTTGTTAGTGGTAGGTGCTCTGAAAAGCAATTTCATTCCGAATATTCCACACTGACTGGTACTTAAACTCTTGTCTTCAAGGATCTCTGGCAGAGGTGGGGAACATGCTCACCTGCAGGACCATATGAGCTGGCTCCTCCACCTTCCTCAGGAAAGCCTGGCCTTCGCCTCAGAAGCCCACATTGTTCAGACATTGTGCTCATTAATTTCTTAACCTGGTCCATTCTAATAATGCAAAGCAGTTTTATTCAATTATTATTCTGAAAGTCCAATTAAGAATTTTATCATCTCTAATCAAATCATTTAAATACTAATGGGACTAAAAATGGTCCAGCACTTTTGAATTACTTGGCCCCTCTCAGTAGGAATATTATTTAGTCAAAACTAGACCTCCTTTCTCTCAGCTAATTCTTCTCTCAAATAACAATGGCATTGAAATTTCAGTTTTATGAGGTAGTTTGCCACTATGCACTGGCATGCCAAGAATTATTTTCTAAATTAAGGATCTAAGGTCTTGTCCATATTCCTCACCTCGGACATTCAGAGTCAGAGCTCATGGGCAGATGTAACCCTGTGCACTGCGTGTTTGGGAGAGATAGTCCTCCAGGGTTTCTATCAGAGTCAAGTACACCTGTTTGTTTGACAACTGAAATAGCCTTCCTCTACTGCACCCAATTAATTTCCTACATTTTTAAAATTTTCCTCCCACAGTGAATGTTAGCTGAAAGGTAGGAAACTTGCTCCTGAAGTAGGAAAAGGAGATGTTCTAGTTCTACTCAATGCCCTATCACATGTGCTAGAATCTCCACCTTTTCTACCTTTTACCTACTTATCTTTTTTTCTTTTCTTCCTTCTTCCTCCTCCTCCTTGTCTCTCTCTCTCCCCCTCCCCATCTCACACATACACACATACCCCTCATGTGTATCTGGGGAAGATGCTGGTAAGACTGCTATTCCTTACAATCCCCAGGTCTCTACAGATGTCAATCTTGCAAACACTGTGTGATCTCCTCTCTGAGAGCCTGTTACCCTTCTGGGAAAACAAGATACTTGCTGTTTAGCAGTAATGAGATTCCCCAGGCACTACTAAAACATAACTACTATATTTTTTCTTGAAAAATTTAATCATCAACACAGTTGATAGTTCATACTCTCTAAGTTGTAGTTCATTTTATGTTACAAAAATGTTCACAGCCAATAAACTGAAGTCACAAATGCTCCACTCTCAGAGTTATTAAACATAAAATCTCTTTTATGTCTCCAGAGTCTGCAGAACTCACTGTACTAAGTACTTCGTTGCATTCCTGGAAATTAACGGCAAAATAGCATGAATTGGTGGGTGTAGATTTATGTGCCTAAATCCATTTATCTGATCCTTTCTTGACTTAAAATTTTAGTATCTTGTTTATCATGTATTTTGCATTACTTTTCAGTTTTTAAAATACTGCATTAAGTATTTATCTGGATTACAGAATTTATTGGTGCACCCCTAAATTCTGTATCCGATTTAACAGCTTCACTTGCCACACCCTGTCCCATCCTGGCAAGACAACCTGACTTTAGTTTAAGTTCTAAAGCGATGAGGATTTCACCCTGGTTTTTCTTTTTCTTTTTTTACACAGTAATTAGTGTTAAGGGTAAGAAAAAGATTGTTGCTGTTGTTCAGTGGCTCAGTCCTGTCCAGCTTTTTGCAACCCCATGAACTGCAGCATACCAAGCTTCCCCGCCCTTCACTATCTCCTGGAGTTTACTCAGATTCATGTCCATTGAGTCAGTGATGCCATTCAACCATCTCATTCTCTTCTCAGTCATTCTCTTCTCCATCACCACTAACCAAAAAATATCAATACAGATGTAAAACATGTCCTTCATTTTGTGTTCAGAATATCCAAACTCTGGTTTATTCTGAGCCATCTCAGATTTATCACTGTATATTTAAGTTAAACCACAAAAAAAAATATTGATAAAGGGTAGGAAATTGTAATAAGATATTAAGGAAGTGAGGCAAAGCATTAAGGGTCCACTTTTAGCTTTAGTCCCACCATTGACATGATCCCATTGCCATGCTGTCCCCTTTTGGGAACAATACATACCAGTAATGTGAAGAAACTTTTCATTCAGGATAAAATAAAAGCAAGCAATTTAAATAAAAATAAGGAGGCAGAAAGTGTGAATGATGTTATATGTACAAAGAGTATATAAATACATTACCACCTGTGATATACACAGCTGGACAGATAGGAATCTTCAGTTTTTTGGTATTCACACCAGAGGTAAAACCTGGAGGCAGGGGCTCTGCCCTGGTCAGGGGTGGGAGTGTGGACTCCACTCTCAGTCACTCCCATCTGCTCAGTCTCATCACCCGAGAACCCTGCCCCCATGACACCACCTGCCTGCCTGTTTCTTGTCTCCAGGGCTCAGTGTTTCCCCGCTAGAGAGACAAGCAGTTCCTTCTGTCTTTTTCTGTTTCAGGAGACAATTTCAGGTGATAGAAACCCAGGACAACTTAGCACAGAGCAGAAAACCGAGTATAAAACTCCCAGAGGGGAACTTTTTAAAAGGCCATTAAGTTTCCTAAAGGATAAAATAAATGTTCTCCAACTCTTCCTTTTCTATTGCTTTAGTTGTAGAGTTAGGTTATTTATTTGACTTTTTCTTGTTTCTTGAGGTATGCCTGTATTGCTATGAACTTTCCTCTTAGCACTGCTTTTATAGTGTCCCACAGGTTTTGGGTTGTTGTGTTTTCATTTTCATTAGTTTCTATGCATATTTTGATTTCTTTTTCAGAAGTGTGTTGTTCAACCTCCATATGTTGGCATTTTTAATAGTTTTTCTCCTGTAATTGAGATCTAATCTTAATGCATTATGGTCAGAAAAGATGCTTGGAATGATTTCGATTTTTTTGAATTTATCAAGTTTAGATTTATGGCCCAGGATGTGGTCTATCCTGGAGAAGGTTCCATGAGCACTTGAAAAAAAGGTGAAATTCGTTGTTTTGGGGTGAAATGTCCTATAGATATCAATTAGGTCTAACTGACCTAATGTATCATTTAAAGTTTGCGTTTCTTTGTTAATTTTCTGTTTAGTTGATCTGTCCATAGGTGTGAGTGGGGTATTAAAGTCTCCCACTATTATTGTGTTATTGTTGATTTCCCCTTTCATACTTGTTAGCATTTGTCTTACATATTGTGGTGCTCCTATATTGGGTATATATATTTATAATTGTTATATCTTCTTCTTGGATTGTTCCTTTGATCATTATGTAGTGGCCTTCTTTGTCTCTTTTCACAGCCTTTGTTTTAAAGTCTATTTTATCGGATATGAGTATTGCCACTCCTGCTTTCTTTTGGTCTCTATTCGCGTGGTATATCTTTTCCAGCCCTTCACTTTCAGTCTGTATGTGTCCCTTGTTTTGAGGTGGGTCTCTTGTAAGCAGCATATAGAGTATCCATTCGGCCAGTCTTTGTCTTTTGGTTGGGGCATTCAACCCATTTTACGTTCAGAATTGAAAGAGACACATGTACCCCAATGTTCATCGCAGCACTGTTTATAATAGCCAGGACATGAAACAACCTAGATGTCCATCAGCAGATGAATGGATAAGAAAGCTGTGGTACATATACACAATGGAGTATTACTCAGCCGTTAAAAGAATTCATTTGAATCAGTTCTGATGAGATGGATGAAACTGGAGCCGATTATACAGAGTGAAGTAAGCCAGAAAGAAAACACCAATACAGTATACTAACACATATATATGGAATTTAGGAAGATGGCAATGACGACCCTGTATGCAAGACAGGGAAAGAGACACAGATGTGTATAACGGACTTTTGGACTCAGAGGGAGAGGAGAGGGTGGGATGATTTGGGAGAATGACATTCTAACATGTATACTATCATGTGAATTGAATCGCCAGTCTATGTCTGACGCAGGATGCAGCATGCTTGGGGGCTGGTGCATGGGGATGTGAAAAATCTCATAGGTTGGTGGTTTCTGTTTCCTGGCATGTAATAATCATAATCATAACAGCCAACTAACAGAACTAATAAATGACACTCCTATAGTCTCTCTTTCTTCTAGGCTCAGTCATGTATATCTTTTCATCTCTGACCTCACAGTTCAATCTCAATGACCCCACACGGCTGAGGATAGTGTCAAAACTTACAGAGACGGTGAGTTACTCTCGGTCACGGGAAAGAAACGTGAATTTCAGTTTCCTGTGTTTTGGTCCTTTTCTATTCCAATCACGTCTCACCATTTTATCTAAAATACACACATGTAGGTAACCGTGTTACTAAAACAGAGCATGACAGCAACAGGAACTTCCCTGGCTCACTGGAGGCAGTTCTGAGCACTCACAGTGTTGCTCCTACGGTAGATGTGATGATCTCTCTTGAGGGGTAACAGACACACTTGGTACCTCAGTCCCACGTGTGCGTGCCACCCGCGTGTCCATCCACGCCGTGAGATCAGCGGTACCCCGAGTCCCGCGAGCGCTGCCTCAACATCTGGGGGCACAGGTTGTAGGCTAAGGGAGTTAGAGAAGGTGAGGTTCTGAAAAAGAACAAGACTGGCACTTTATAGGAACCAATCACCTTTAACAAGGCGAGAAGTGGCAGCAGTCAGATTAGTGAGCTGCTGCCCTAACCCAAGAAAAGAGTAAGTATATTTAGGCATATCTGTGGAAAGCTATTGTCTTAAGGGGGCCTGTTCTTCTCCAAGGTTGTTCAGAGTAGTTCTCTCTTAAATGGCTGGGGCAAGGAATTCTGGAGATCGGCCAGAGGCTGGGACTGGCTGGGAGCTGGGCGTAATCAAACTTAATGTCCATTTTTTTCCTTCAGGTGAAAGAGTTCTTTGTTTTGCATAGAATGGTGGGAAGAATCTGAAGAGGAGTTTTAATTCCAGACTATTTTGAGCCGTGTGAAAGTGCTGCACTCAATATGCCAGCAAATTTGGAAAACTCAGCAGTGGCCACAGGCCCGGAAAAAGTCAGTTTTCATTCTAATCCCAAAGAAAGGCAATGCCAAAGAATGCTCAAACTACCACACAATTGCACTCATCTCACACGCTAGTAAAGTAATGCTCAAAATTCTCCAAGCCAGGCTTCAGCAATACGTGAACCATGAAATTCCAGATGTTCAAGCTGGTTTTAGAAAAGGCAGAGGAACCAGAGATCAAATTGCCAACATCCACTGGATCATGGAAAAAGCAAGAGAGTTCCAGAAAAACATCGGTTTCTGCTTTATTGACTATGCCAAAGCCTTTGACTGTGTGGATCACAATCAACTGGGGAAATTTCTGAAAGAGATGGGCATACAGACCACCTGACCTGCCTCTTGAGAAACCTATATGCAGGTCAGGAAGCAACAGTTAGAACTGGACATGGAACAACAGACTGGTTCCAAATAGGAAGAGGAGTACATCAAGGCTGTATATTGTCACCCTGCTTATTTAGCTTATATGCAGAATACATCATGAGAAACACTGGGCTGGAAGAAGCACAAGTTGGAATCAAGACTGCTGGGAGAAATATCAATAACCTCAAATATGCAGATGATACCACCCTTATGGCAGAAAGTGAAGAGGAACTCAAAAGCCTCTTGATGAAAGTGAAAGAGGAGAGTGAAAAAGTTGGCTTAAAGCTCAATATTCAGAAAACAAAGACCATGGCATCTGGTCCCATCACTTCATGGGAAATAGATGGGGAAACAGTGGAAACACTGTCAGACTTTATTTTGGGGGGCTTCAAAATCACTGCAGATGGTGACTGCAGCCATGAAATTAAAAGATGCCTACTCCTTGGAAGGAAAGTTATGACCAACCTAGATAACATTTGAAAAGCAGAGACATTACTTTGCTGACTAAGGTCCGTCTAGTCAAGGCTATGGTTTTTCCAGTAGTCATGTATGGATGTGAGAGTCGGACTGTGAAGAAGGCTGAGCGCTGAAGAATTGATGCGTTTGAACTGTGGTGTTGGAGAAGACTCTTGAGAGTCCCTTGGACTGCAAGGAGATCCAACCAGTCCATTCTGAAGGAGATCAGCCCTGGGATTTCTTTGAAAGGAATGATGCTAAAGCTGAAACTCCAGTACTTTGGCCACCTCAGGCGAAGAGCTGACTCATTGGAAAAGACTCTGATGCTGGGAGGGATTGGGGGCAGGAGGAGAAGGGGACGACCGAGGATGAGATGGCTGGATGGTATCACTGACTCGATGGACGTGAGTCTGAGTGAACTCTGAGAGTTGGTGATGGACAGGGAGGCCTGGTGTGCTGCGATTCATGGGGTCACAGAGTCGGACACAACTGTGCGACTGAACTGACTGAACTGAATTTTCCTTCACTCCAGACCCTAAGAAATATATATAAAAAGAGAAAGAGAGGTGGGCGTCGTTAATATTCAGGGCTTCTTCATGCTGGCAAATGAGGGTCAGGGTTTGTGGTCTGGGAGGAAGGAAGTCTCAGGCCTGTAGTGTTAATTTTCTATTCTAGCCGTCAGGGTCTCAAGCAAAAGAATTTGGAAAATGGCTTAGATTCAGTCTTGGAGGAATCCCTGGAAAAGATTAAAGAAGACCGAAAGGTGAGTAGGAGGATGATAAAAACAAATGGTCCAGGAAGGGGTAAAACCCAAGGTATCCAGTTCCAATCTGTCAACCATGACTGCCAGGAGTTGCTTTATCTCTGGTGGATTCGTGAGGCTCGATCTGTAAGGTTTTTTGCAGCTCCTTGGATAATTCCTGACTGTTTGGCACAGAAATAGCAGGATTCATCCAGAAAAAGGTACAGACATCCCTTCTCTGAAGTGAGTAGATATAATCCCCTTCTATTTTGTAATATTATGGCCACCAAGGAATCAACTTGATATTGGACAGTTATTAGGCCTTGAACTATTTCCTGGCGGCTGTCTGATAGGTCTTTAGATAGTGTCTGGTAGTTATGGATGGAGGTGGTTACGCCTACAGTTCCTATTCCAATTGCAGCCACTATTCTTAGTCCTATTAGAGGGGAATGAAATGAATGGCTCATTTTATTCACTTGCGGATGAGTGGAATAGGCAAGGGTTGATCCTTGGGAGTTATTAAAATGTTTGGCCTGGAGTATACCAGGGTGCAGGTCCCAAGCCAATTAGTAGGTAGACAGAGGTTTGTAGACGTCCCACACAGGAAAAATAGGCCAGGTGTCATAATACAACAGCTGAAGTAGATGGCGAAGAGGAGTTGAGGGGGGTTTTGATCATTCAAAGACATTTAGAGACCCTGCTAAGGTGGCCCCAATGATGGGAGAGGTGGAGGAATATGCTGAGGGAATCTGCCCTGTAAAAGTTAAAGAGTGTCCTGTAGGACCAGAAATATTATATATAGCCTTTCCAGTGGCAAAGAGTAAGGTGGAGGTATGGTTGCACATGGAGCTGGGGATTGTGCCCAAGGGTTGGTCATACGAACTGTTTCAGTAATCTCTGGATATGCAAAAAGGAGCTGGTTGTTACTCTCTGGGCAATAGGGCCTCCTACTGGAGGTTTTTCATTGAAGGAGGGAAGTTCGATGAGTAAAGATTCTAAGAGTATGTCTGAATTTTGGATTTGGTCAGTAGCGTGAAGATATTTAAGATATGAGACGAATAAAGGCTCCCCACGGTATGAGTGGTGTAGGGACATGTTACCTGTGGTCCAGTCTAGGATGGATGTAGGGAGGGCTGAATCTCCCAGGGGAGTTACAGATAGACATATCCATCAGTCTTTAGCCAGCTGTGGGTTAGAAGCATTGAGAAGGGTATGGGTTAAATTAAGGGTCCAGAATAGATAGTTGAGGTTAGGATTTTGAAGGAGTTCGTGGGTCAGAAGAAGAAGGGAAGATAAGAAGATGTTAAACAACATTTGGAGAAGTGAGTACAAGATAGATTACTATGGAAAAAAATTGGATTTCAAAGGGGTAAAAGTTATAAAAGGCTCCCTGTAGCCATAGGGTGGAGATGTAATCTTCAACATGTTCGAACGTGGATCCTTGAGGACTCAAGACCCAGATATCTGCCAGAAGTTGTTCCAGGAATAATCGCAGCCATGAAACCAACAGGTTCATCCATTGCTAGTTGGGGCCAGCGGAAGCTGTGAGAACTTTAGAGTTGTAGGGCATGTGTGAGAAACTTGTTAAGTATTAGTCTGGCAAGCATTTTCCTCATTGGGCTGCATAACCTTTTTAACTGAGTGATGTGTACCCAAGGGGTGATTTTTTTTAAATTTTGTAGCGGTAGGGATCAGCAGAATTATCGTGTAGGGTCCTTGCCATTTTGGGGTTAGATCAGAGTGGGACTGAGTTGTCATATAAACTCTGTCCCCTGTTTGAAGGGATGGATATGGAAGACTGGGATGTGGCCGAGGGAGTAAGTTATCCATATGTTGCCAAAGGGCATCTCGTATCTGGGCAAGGAAAGGAAAAGGAAGGTGGGATGGCAGTCTGGGACCATCCTGGGAGGGGGTAGACCTAAAGGTACTATGGGCCTCCCATAAATGGCCTTGAATGGACTGATATTTAAGGGTATTTTTGGTAAGGCCCGGACCTTGAAGAGGGCTAAAGGGAGTTTAGTCCAGTCTTGATGAAGTTTGATCGTTAATTTGGTCAGAGTTTCTTTTAGGACTCGGTTGGCTCTCTCAACCTTACCAGAAGACCGGGGATGATAAGGAATGTAAAACCTCCAAGAAACTCGAAGGGCTCATGCAATATTTTGGGTGATTTGGGATGTGAACTCAGGCCCATTGTCAGACTGGAGGGAGGAAGGCATTCCAAACCTGGGGAGGATTTCAGTAAGAATAAGCTGAGCCACAGTAGGGGCTCGTTTGTTAGTAGTCGGGAAAGCTTTGATCCATCCAGAAAATGTATCTATGAAAACTAGGAGAAATTTAACCCTTTTCACAAGTGGCATGTGGGTGAAATCTACCTGCCGGTCTTGTGCAGGAAGATGTCTACAAATTTGGTGGGTGGGGAAAGGAGGGGGGCGAATGTTAGAATTAGGATTTGTCCACTGACAAATGGTACAAGTTTAGGTCAGATTATTTAAATAAGTCACATCATCCTTAGTCAGTTCAATAATGTTCTGAAGGAAAGCCTTAAGTACTTTTGTAGAGAGGTGGAAAAGGGAATGTAAATATGAAAGCAATATGCAGACGTTAGGCTCATCAATCTGGGCTATAGTAAAGACAAGATTAACAGAGGCAGCCTGAGGCTTTGCTGTGTGATCTGCTATATTGTTATAAAAGGAGATAGGGCCATGCTGCTGATGTCCCCATCAATGTATTACAGCAACTTGTTTTGGGAGCTGAGCTGCATGGAGGAGTTCAGAAATAAAAGAAGCACTGAAAATAGGTGTGTCCTTCTGAGTCATGAATCCCCTCTCTCCCCAGATTATAACGTTAGAATGTAATATGTTATAGGCATAACTTGGAGTCCACATAAATGTTTACCTTTTGGTCTTTGGCTAGGGTCAAAGCTTGTGTAGGAGCTATTAGTTCAGCCTGATGTGAGGATGTATGAGCTGGGAGCATGGCTGACTTGATGAGGCAAGGAGGGATAGCTTTGTCGGGCTGTCCCTGGACTATAGTGTTAAAATTTCCTTTACATGAATGTGAAGTCACTCAGTTGTGTCCAACTCTTTGCGACCCCATGGACACCAGGCTCCTCCGTCCATGGTCTTCTGTAGGCAAGAGTACTGGAGTGGGTTGCCATTTCCTTCTCCAGGGAATCTTCCTGACCCAGGGATCAAACCCAGGTCTCCCACATTGTAGACAGATGCTTTACCATCTGAGCCACCAGGGAAGTCCAGACTATATAGCGTATCCAGCCCCAAATCCGGCTTGTGTCTGGGCACTGCCATCTATGACCCAGGATGGGACTTTGGGGTCAGCAAGGGGCTGATCGGTTATATACTCAAAGGGATTAAGTGTCATATCTAAGGTCTGAACACAGTCATGAGATAGGTGTTCTGCTTCTGGATCGGTGTAGGGAGTAAGCTAGCAGGATTAAGAGGTTTACAAGGCATAAAAGAAAGGGATGGGTCCAGGATGTGTGTGTGGAGGATCTGTAGTTGAGCAGCAGGCAGAGAAAGGAAAGCCCGATGACAGAGTAAATCTTTGAAGGAATGAGGTAAGCATACATTTAGAGGAGTATTTCGGGTTAGTTTTTGGGATTCAGATATTAAGAGGGTGGTTGCAGCTAAGGCCTGGAGACAAGGTGGCCATCTGAGCGTGACGAGATTGAGTTGTTTAGATAACTAAGCTAGAGGGCCCCATGTCCCCTCCGCCTTTTTTAGCACAGAATCCCTAAGGCATGTCCTTGTCGAGAATGTACAAAAAGGAAAAAAGGCTTGGTATAATCAGGTAAGTAAAGAGAAGGGGCCTGTAGTAAATGTTTGATAAGAGTCAGTATTGGGGTGCGGAGACAGGTGGGGGCAAATAAGTGTTCATCTAGGTTTCCTCAAGTAGCTTGGTAGAGAGGTTTTGCATGGAGGGCAAAATTTGGGACCCATATTCAGAAGTTTAATAGGCCTAATAGAAAAAGGAGTCCCCTCTTCGTTTGGGGCCTGGGGGTCTGTGTCAAGGCTCGAAGTCTCGGAGCTGGAATTATTTTGGATGTGGGAGTGAGAAGCAAGCCCATGTAACTGCCAGTGGTGGAAGCAATTGTGCTTTGGAGAGAGACTCTGTAGCCCCAGTTGCCTAGGGCATTTAATACTATCACAGTGTGGACTAGGTAGTTATGGTGAGAGGAACTATATAACAATAAATTGTCTACATATTGGAGTAAGGTAGTAGAGCTTAAGCCTAAAGTTTGTAGGTCTCTTTGGAGGGCTTGATCGAAAAAATGAGGGCTATCTCTAAAGCCTTGTGGTAAAATGGTCCAAGTTAATTGTTGAGATTGATATATGCCTGGGTCCATCCAGGTGAAGGCAAATAGGGTCTTTGAGGGGCATTGTAGAGGTGTAGTAAAGAAAGCATCTTTGAGGCCCAATACTGTGAAGTAGAGTGTGTCAGGGGGAATATGTGGGAGAAGGGTGTAGGGATTAGTGACCACAGGGTGTATGGGTATTAAGGCCTCACTGATCTTGCGAATATCTTGAACTAGACATCAGGAGTGGGGGCCGTTTTTGACTGCCAGTATACCAGTATCATGAGGAGAACAGATAGGCTGCAAAAGGCCAGCTTTGAGCAGTCAGCAGATTATTTATTGGTTTAAGTCTTTGTCGAGATTCTGTGGTCAGGGTATATTGAGTTTAGTTATTACCTCAGAGGGATTTTTAAGAAAAATATGTATAGGGGAATGGTGTTGAGCTATTGACAGGGCTTCAGTGTCCCAGACCTGAGGATCTATGGGGGAAGGTGAGGGGGCAGGTTTTGGGAGTGAGGGCTGGCCAAGGGTTCGGGTGCCATTTGAATGCAAAGAGTTGATATGGGATCTAAGAATGGGAGGTTTATAGAAGTTTGTGGCTTAGCCAGAGATCATGAGGAACCACTATAAAAGAATATGTTAATGTCGCCTTACCAAAAGAACATAGGAGAGGAGGGATTATTTGGGGATAAAAAGGGATGCTTGAGACCCCTTCGACGGCCACTTCTGAAGGTTGAAGAGAGCCCTTAAGGGAGGTTAGAAGTGGAAAGGCTGCTCCAGTGTCTGTCAGGGATGAGACGCTGTGTCTGGCCACTGTGCCACTTACCCGAAGCTCTGAGTTCGTCTGTATGGGGCAGACTTAGTGTCTGGAGCTTGGGCTCTGTCACTGGAATAACTCAGGCACAACTGAATCATCTCTCACCTCATCTGAGGAACCGTGGTCTGGGGTGCCAGGGCCCCCCTGAGTCTGGTTCCCAGCCCACTGTTGTTGGGCCTGGGGTGGACCCTGAGATTTGGTGGGTAATGTCTGAGGACAATCCATTTTCCAGTTGCCCCATTGTTTGCAGGTGGGGCAGGGTTTGGTGGGTGGCCAGGTGTTTGGGCAGGACTTAGCCCAGTGTCCCATTTGGTTACATCTGAAGCAGGGGCCTGGAGGGTTAGGTCCCATACAAGTGGGCTGAGGTTGATGGGCCAAAGGGGTTGAATTTTTTTCTTGGATTGCTGTAGTGAATAAAGCGTATTTGGCCTTTCTTTCCTTTCCTTTTTTCGCTTCTTCCTCCCTATTGTTGAAAACTTTAAAGGCGATTTCTAGGAAATCTCACTGAGGGGTTTCAGGGCCTTTCTCTAACTGGCATAGTTTTTGGCAAATATTGGGGGCTGACCAGCTTATGAACTGGAAGTGTGGGTATAGAAGTCCGGCAGGGGTGGAAATACCTAGATTAATGTATTTTTGCACTGCCTCAGTAAGCTGTGAAAGAAACAGGGCAGGATTTTCATCTTTTTTTGAGTCCCTTTCCTAATCTTATCATAGTTAACATGAATGTGGGAGCTTTTTAGCATTCCTTCTAGTAAACAGGTGATCATATGATGTAGGTACCGGATGCCAGCATTGCTGACATGATATGTCCACCAAGGCTCAGTTAAAGGGGCTGCATCATCAGCCACCAGATTAGTCCTATCTTGGTTATGGAGGTGATCAGCATGAGTCTGGGCTGCCTGCCGTATCTGTTCCTTTTCATCAGGGGTTAAAGTGGCATTTAGGATGTAATAAAGATCATTCCAGGTTAAATGATATGCTTGTGTAAGGTGGAGGAATTTTTTTTTTCTCTATCTAGTAGGATTTTCTGGAAAAGATCCCAATTTTTCTTTAATTTGGCTCATATCAGAAACTGAGAAAGGCACATGAACCCGTGTAGGGCCCTCCGGTCCCGCTACCTCTCTGAGGGAAACGTGTTTGCTTTGGGTCCTGGCCAATGGAGGAGGGTGGAAAGCTCTTCTGGGGTTTCAGAGTCATTGCTTCCTGTTTTGGAGGAGGAAGGGCTAGAGGATGGGGTCTCAGCTCCAGAAGCTTTCTCTCCAGCGTGGTAGGGAGGAGGCTCATCTGCCAGGTCAAAATCGGGGGCTGAGGGTCTAGGGGGCCTTTTAGGGGCTTTAGATTTTGATTCTTTTGTAGTGGGGGGGGGGGGGGAGAGAGCAGATAGGTAGAACAGTCCTTGCAGAGAGAAGGATGGCTTTGAAGGTCCCAGAAGGCTTGAATATAGGGGACCTCTGACCATTTGCCATTCCATCTGAGGAAGTTTGTGAGATCTGATAAAATGTTGAAATCAAAAGTCCCAAACTCAGGCCAGCGGTTTTGGTTAACCAGTTTGTACTGAGGCCAAATTTGAGTGCAAAGTGACTGGAGTTTATGAATGTTGAGATCAGTCAAGAGTAGAGGTTTAAGGTTTTGTCTTACACAGGCCAAGGAAGAGTTCCGTGGGATGGACTGGCTTGACCCCATAGCAAATGGCTAGCGACTGTCCGGTCAAGAGAAAAGGTCATCACCTAATCTTTTGACCAGGCAAAGAGAAAGAGAGACTCTGAAGGAGGGAGGGGCGTCCCCCACGTACCTCCCCAGAGGGCCTTTTGGCCAGAGGGTTCCCTGGGAACCCAGAAAGGATGATAGTCTATGGTGCCCTAGAGCACCATTCAGGCTTACCTGGGCTACTGGGTCAGGTGAGAATTCGTGGTGGATGGAGGGAGGTCAAATGGCAAAAGGCCTTTGTCCTGGAGTTGGTCAGTCTCACGGAAAAGAAAATGTAGTGAGGCAGGGTTGGGGAGGAGGGAGAGAGCACGGACAAGCAGTACTCCTCTGGTTATGTCAAAAACCAATGAAGCCCTTACATAGGGTTTGTACTGCTCAGGAAGGCACAGGGCGTCCTCTAGAGGTGGTCTTAACAGCCCAGGTGGGAAGGTGAGCTTGGCAGCCTTCCAGGCTCTGAAGAGCTGGCCGTGAAGAACGAGAAGGAACCTCAACCTCCCAGTTTTGGCACCAAAAACTGTAGGCTAAGGGAGTTAGAGAAGGTGAGGTTCCGAAAAAGAAAAAGACTGGCACTTTACAGGAACCAATCACCTTCAATGAGGCGAGAAGGGGCAGCAGTCAGATTAGTGAGCTGCTACACTAACCCAAGAAAAGAATAAGTATATGTAGGCATACATGTGGAAATCTACTATCTTAAGGGGGCCTGTTTTTCTCCAAGGTTGTTCAGAGTAGTTCTCTCTCTCTTTTTTAATATGAATTTACTTATTTTAATGGGAGGTCTCTCTTAAAGGGCTGGGGCAAGGAATCCTGGAGGTCAGCCAGAGGCTGGGTCCGGCTGGGAGCTGGGTGTAACCAACCTTAATGTCCATTTTTTTTTTTTTCCTTTGGATGACAGAGTTCTCTGTTTTTGCATATAATGGTGGGGAGGAGCTGGAGGGTAGTTTTAATTCCAGGCTATTTTGAGCCATGTAACTTTCCTTCACAGGTCACCTCCCACGATGAGACCTATGTCCCCCTGCCTTACTGACAAGCAACTGATGCGAGTCGCCCTGAATCTGAGCTGACGGCCTGATTTAACAAGGAGAATATTATGACCTTACCCTCCGAGCAAAGGTCACACACATCCAGGGCCTGGTCCTGAGCCGTGGTTCGCACGCCGGACACCCCCGACCCCCGGGCTGGAAGTTCCTCCTTGGCACCCCTTTCCCCATTTCCTCCACCAGCACCCCGTGCTCCGGTGGAGGCCTGTCTGTCTGCTGTGGTTTACAGGCCCCACGAGAGACACCGTCACGTCTGTCTGTGTCTGGGTTGTTTCACTCACCTGAGGCCCTAACGGCTGCACGTTCTCCTTCCCCGCCGAGTAGTGTCCCGTCGTGCGTGTGTGAACACCCTGCGTCTGCACTGGCCCACCCCTCACGGACACCTGGGCCTGCGGCCGCGGCTGCTGTGAACGAAGCTGAGGCGACCGTGGACATGCGGACACTGGGCCGAGTCTGTGTTGCC
The DNA here is from genome assembly GCF_016772045.2 of Ovis aries. Taxonomy (NCBI): domain Eukaryota; kingdom Metazoa; phylum Chordata; class Mammalia; order Artiodactyla; family Bovidae; genus Ovis; species Ovis aries. The sequence goes on along the minus strand of NC_056079.1, from coordinate 1,980,033 downwards.
GTTCAGGGTTTGCCCAAACCTAACAGCATCCCTAATGGGACAGTCTCAGTCAGCAAGAGACTCCGGCTGACTCCAAACCAGACCCTCAGACACCTGCTTTTCACCGAGGCAGTTGTGTACAGTCCTGGGGGCCTCGAACCTCAGACCCTGCGGCCACCACAGCCAGGACCTGCGCCCAGTGGCAGTCAAAACTAGGGCCATAGAGGTGAATCCAAGGCCACAGCTGTAAGCCGGGGCCACTGACGTAAGTCTGGCGTCTGTGAAGTAAACCCGAGGCCACTAACATAAATTTGAGGCCTTGGCCGTAAAGCTGGGACCACTGATGTAAAACTGTGGTCACTGACGTAAATCCAGGGTCCGTGACGTAAAGCCACCATCATTGACGTAAACCCAGGGTCACTAACGTAAAACTGGGATCACTGACGTAAACCCAGAGTCACTGCCGTAAATCTGTTGCCTCAGACGGAAAACCAGGGTCACTGTGGTAAATTGGGGCCTCAGACATGACTCCGGGTACAGGCGTCTGTCAAGCTCAGGTGGAGTGCCAGGTGCGCTGGACTAAGCGGGAGGTGCAGGTGGCCTGGCTTTAATCCCAAGGATACCCTGCCTCCCTGTGCGCCCCAGGCCATTGCCCTGCCCTCCAGTGGCTCGTGGCTGACAGGGTCAGTCCAGGCGTTGAGTGTCCGGGCCTCTCGGGGCGGCTCCTGTGCACCCTGTAGGCTCGGCTCTGGCCGTTCCCGACGCCCGGGGTTCTGAGACTGGACCGGGAGGGGTGTGTGGGGTTCAGACCCTGCCCCTCAGAGAGAGCCCAGGGTTTAGCCCCATCCAGCTTCCCCTCCCCCGCCCTCCCAGAGCCACCATCGCTCAGCCGAGTGGCCGGGTTCTCAGAGGGAATGGTTCTGTGTAGCTGTCGATTCAGTATTTGGGGGAGCGAGTTCAGGACCCTCCTGGATCCCCAGCCTGACCATGAACCCCATGGTTCCTATCGACCTGACTTTATAGATAAACAAAGCGAGGCCCAGAGAAATTCCAGGTTTTGCCTCAGAGTCAGTCACAGTGACAGGGACTCCTGGGGTCCCGGGGTCGTGTCGCCCTGCACCCCCAGAAGGTGTGCGCGCACCCGCAGCTTCCGTGCAGTGCAGTGAACCTGTGTTCCCCTTCCTCTACCCAGCTGCTCAGGGGCGCCAACAGAACCCACAGGCTGGGGGGCTCACAGACAGATTCTGTGGCTTGTGGTGGGGGCCTTGCTGGCTTGTAGGCGTGGAGGGTTGTCTGCCATCTCGCAGCCTTTCAAAGAGGGTGGGAACGAGAGAATGGGGCCTCCCCTCCACCATCCTCTCGTTGCACCAGGGCCCCACTCTGATGACTGCCTTCAGTCTTTTTTTTTTTTTTTTTTTCCATGTTCATACTCGGGAGGAATGCTGTGGTTCCAATTTTTTTTTAATATTTATTTTAATTGGAGGATAGTTACAATATCATGTGGAGAAGGAAATGGCAACCCACTCCAGTATTCTTGCCTGGAGAAACCCATGGACAGGGGAGCTTGGTGGGCTACAGTCCATGGGTTGCAAAGAGTCGGACAGGACTGAGTGACTTCACTTTCACTTTCACAATATCATGATGGTTTTTGCCTACATCAACAGGAATCTGGCACACATATACATGTGTCCCCTCCATCCTGAACCTACCTGCCACTTCCCTCCCCACCCCATCCCCCCAGGTTGTCCCAGAGCACCTTCAGTCTTAATTGCCTCCTAAGAGCCCTGTCTTCAAGAACTGTTGCACTGGGTGTTAGGGTTTCAACATAGGAGTTTTAGGGGCCATGGCCCTGTTCAGGGCAGAGTCACAGACACGTGAATAAATGAGCAGTTGGTGTTTGCAGGCCTTTGTAACTTTGTTCTTGATGTTTCTGAGGCCCTGCAGTGGCTTCCTTCATGTTCTATATTAATTTCCTGTTGCTTCTGTAACAAATTGCCACAAATTCAGTGGCTTAAGACACTGTGAGTGTATTATCCTCCAGTCTTAGGAATCAGAAGTTTGGAGTCAAGGTGCTGGCAGGACTCTGTCCCCATCCTCCCCCCACCCATCCAGCCCCCCTTTCCTTACCTGGTAGCCTCCACCCAACCCCTGTTCACACTGCCTCTCTCTGACAGTCCCCATCTTGGTTCACAGCTCCTTCTGCCCTGAAGGATGGTTGTGATTGTGCTGGGCCTTCCTAGCTGATCCCAGGCTCTCCTGTTTCAGTACCCTGAACTTGGTCCCATCCTCCCTTTGATTACATATGTGATGTGTTCACAGGTTCCAGGGATGGACATGTCTGTGTCTGGGAGACCATTACTCTGCCTCCCACATGGTAAGTTCTACTTTTAAACTAAATGCTTTCTAATATAATTATGCTGTATTAATAAATTATTACTTTAATATAGTAAGAGTACACTCAATATGTTTCAGGTTACTAAAGTGGCAGATGGTATTTGACCTTGGAATTTCAGTTTCTCATATGATAAGAATATTTTCCTTGGAAATCACATGGCCGAGATTTTGAGGATGTTTTCATGCTGAGTAACGTCCATGTCTTCTTGGTCTTTGTCATTTGTTCTCTTAACAAAATATGTAGTTCTGGTAAATTGTGATATACAGTTGGTGCTCATTAAAGCACCATGGATTTGATTGTAGGGTTACACACCAAGTTTGGATGAGGGAAACTCATAAATAGGGAGTCTGCAGATGGTGAGCATCAGTTGCAGTTGGTGAGTCTTTATGACCACATTTTCTATTTGCTCACATGCTCCTATATGTCCCAGTTTATCACTGACCCTTTGCGAATAATCACACTGCTGAGAAATTGGCCATGGAACTTGGAACATCCACACAACACAGGAAGCCACTTAGACCAACTATCAAAGACGACTAGTGGGCCCTCAGCAGGACAGTGACAGATAACAGTGGAAAACTGCACTGTTTGCAGGATAAAACCACCAGTCATTGATCAGACACTTACAGTGTGATGGAACAGCGAGCGATGTGGGTTACAGAGAAGATGAGTGAACTGGGTAGCTAGTGCATCTCAAGTAAGCAAACTTTGGAAATTGAACAGTGACCATTTTTCATTGGGTCTCATGATTTTGTGGCTAGGGCATTTGGACAGAGCTCAGCTGGGCATGTGTGCTCCACTTGGCTTTGAGTGAGGTCACGCAGTGGTGTCTAGAAGCAGATGTATTCTGGAGGGTCTAGAGGGCCACTCACAGGTCGTGCCTTGATGAATGGATGGAGGTCCGGTTCAGCTGGTAATGCCCACCCGAGAAGATTCCAGCGGGCCCTGACAGGTGCTGTAGGGTTTTTGTGGTGCAGACCTGAAGACCCAGCAGGTCCCTTCTGTTGGCCAAGCAGCTCGGTGGCGTTCTCTCTGTCGGTTGCAGAAGCTGCAAAGAATGCGCCTATGAAGTTGTCCTTTCCGCCCTCTCAATGCCCATAGTGAACATGCTGTACTTCTGTTGATATCTACACCCAAACCAATTAGTGGGCAAGACATTTATTTTATTTTTTTTTTTTTTTAAGTTTTATTTTTTTTTATTTTTATTTTTTCTTTCTCGTTAGGGTTCCACTTCTTTTTTTTTTTTTTTTTTTAGTTTTTATTTTTAAATTTTAAAATCTTTAATTCTTACATGCATTCCCAAACATTATTTTAATTTATTCTAAAATATCTTTTTAAATCAGACTTGTTAGCTCATTAACGTTTATTTTCTTAATCTAATCACCTAGTGTGAAAATGAAAACTATAAAAAGAAAGGAAATGTACTTTATGATATGCAAATATATTATCATTCCCTTCACAAAGTCTAGAAAGACCACATAATAGCCTCAGTATCCTTTGGAGAAGAAAGATTCTTAATTTACACATGCTAATTGTTTATCACCATTGTAATTGGTTAAGTTAGTTGAATTTCAGTATTTTATTTACTGATATAAAGATTAAAGTCAGAAGATAGAAACATTTGGAACGAGTTTTTTGTTGTTGTTGTTTTTTTAACTTCCACTACTGAGGCTATTAAGGGCTTAAAAAAGCAAGCTTATAAATGGAATGGATTATTCTCTATAATAATTTTTAAATAACTTAAAAAAAATGTTTGGTGTCCTACAGCTTTTTTTTTTTCTTTACTTTACAATACTGTATTGGTTTTTGCCATACATCAACATGAATCCACCATGGGTGTACACGTGTTCCCAATCCTGAACCCCCCTCCCACCTCCCTCCCCATACCATCTCTCTGGGTCATCCCAGTGCACCAGCCCCAAGCATCCTGTATCCTGCATTGAACTAGACTGGCGATTCATTTCTTATATGAAGTTTTATAAACTCTATTGTCCTAAGAAATCAATATCTAGAGTGTTAGATGCTATATATTCTGTTGTTTAAAATTGTTGTCAGTGTAAGAAAATTATGTGTTGGAGTGACAGGGAATTAACTGTGGAGATTTTTAGGTCTTCTAGGAGGTTCTCAGGCATGGAGACACAAACAACAGATTAAGTTAATTGAAAGAGAACCAAGAAAGTAGAGTCAATTCTCCCAACAGAACTGTGTGCTCAGCAGCCAGCAAGGACTCTCTGTGAACAGGAAGCAGATTCAGGAGCTTATCTTTCAGGACCTAGCCCTCCTCCCTCGACAGATCCTTCACTTTAAAGTCCAGGAATAAGCTCTAATAAGACATGAGCAATAGAGAATAGTTATTTGGTTTCTATTATGACAACTTCTCTTACCACAGCAGCTTCTCTAATTTTTTGTCTTTATGAAGTTTTGCATGTGGTGTGAAAGTAACCCACAGTTATATAAAATGTAAATATTATAAACGTCTGTAATATAGCAAGTGGAAGCACCACTTAATACTACAAACAGAGGAGGCTCGTTGATAGTTTCTGCCAGGCTTGCTTTGGTTCCTGTAAAAACAGTCGTCCCCAAAGTCCCCCAGGGGTCCAGGGAGAGAGAGCCACCCTGGGAGCAGGCGGAGGTGCCTGAGTTCCTCTTCTGTCTGTCTTACACCTGCTGGGAGTGTTTGGTGATACACTTAGCAGCACCTCACAGCCCTGTTTAAGGTCCGTTTCTCTTTGAAGAGAAAGGCCCTGTGAATGATCTCAGTGCCCAGTTCTTTCTCCAGATAGCAGGGAGAGAGACCCATGGGGCACCTCAGTGGGCCAGATGCAGAAGACTTAACACCACCTGGAGACTCCACCATTGTCTTGCGGTGGCAGCAGATTTCTGTGGAGAGTGTTTAGGGTTGGTCTTCCAGCTGGAGCACAGGGGCCGGGGGTGTGAATGCAGCCACTTCTCAGCAGATCCGTTGTGTTTCATTTATTTGACACGTTCCTTCCACATAACTTGAAGGAGCTGATGGAATTACTGGAGGAAGGACCCCTACCCAGCCACATCCATCTCCAGCTGTAGAATCTAAAGACCTGAAGTAGAGACATGCATTTTAAATCTGAGAGTAGCTGTATTAGTGTGTACACAGGGTATTCAGTATAGACTGAGTGTCGTTTTGGTGTGAGTAATGCTTTCACGCATGGCTCTGGGAAATTTTAGCACAAAGGTGTTTGAAGTGAACAAGACCGGGTGACCAGCACAGAGAAGCCCATTATACTTCCTGCTGCTGTGTCCTTTTAGTTATAAATCACCTTTTTTTTTTTTCCTTAGAAAAAAGAGGCAAGTTGTTAAATTTTACTTTTATCATTAAAGACAAGTTAGTTGCATTGGTGTAGAATAAGCGACATCTCCAGCAGGTAGGGAGCAGTTATTTGTTCAGCCACGGTGCTCAGAATGTAGAGTCCTATGTTTTTATAGGAAAAGGAATCAAACTGGGCTCTAGAATTGGGACTTAATCTCTTATTGGTAAGTCAGACTCTTTGTGACCCCATGGACTGCACGTCAGGCTCCCCTGTCCTTCACTATCTCCCATAGTTTGTTCAAACTCATGTCCATTGAGTCAGTGATACAATCCAACCGTCTCATCCAGAATACCCATAGGTAGGGTCCACTCATGAGCACTTTAGAATCCATCTCATCATTTCAAAGCTGGGCCTTAACTTTCGTGTTCCGTCAAGGGCACAGGCATGCAAGTCCTTGGGGACTGTTGGTGGCTGCATGCATTCTGATACGGTGGGGTTGCATGGTGTGGGGATGAGAAGGCTGAGAAGCAGGTAAGGTGGAATGGATCACAAAGGGCTTCACAGGTTGAGTTTTAAGAGCTTCTGTTAGATTCTGTGGACAGTTTTAGAAACTTTCCTGTGTTTAGGAATCACCTCATTAATTAAATAGTGCCTCAAGGGTTTCCCTTTAAAGCCTCTAATGAAGTGGGTCTGCAGTGAGACCCAGAAATGCTTCCTGTTCTTTGAAGAGTACTTATTCATGGAAAGGAGCTGGAATCTGTATAACCCTTGTCACATAATCTTCCCTGTTGTGGAGCAGACAGCTAACCCAATGAAAATAGACAGGAAAGTACAGCTAGGTTATTTAGGATTTGCCTGTGAAACGTTTGCCAGAAAGTGGTGTTCTGTGGGTGTCTTGCATCTCTGCACATCTCCTGAGCAGAAGCACCAATTGCCTTTTGTTCTGTACTCTTTCTAAGGACATTTCTGTAGAGAATGTCCTTGGAAGACAGACCTGCTGTCTCCTTCCAGAGCAGAAGGCAGGCTTTTATGCTGTGGAAGACAGTGATGCAGACATGTCTCTTAAGATGCTGGGCACATTTGCCTGCAGGTCGGGGTTTCCTAAGTGTAATACACGCCCACTGTGCCGCACCAGCCTGGGCCTCACTGGCCCCCAAGGACTCGAGGGAGGAGAAACCATGTTTCTATGATACCACATCAGCTAGCTCTGTACCCTGCAATTAGGACAAAATCTTTGAAATGTCACAGTTCTCGACACTGCCTGGGTATGTTGATTTTATATCCCACTTGCAGTTTGTTAAACTTCTTTGATCTTTTCATAATTTTTAAATTTAATATGAGAATATTTGGCCATTATTTCTACAAAATACTTCTCTGTTTCTTCCTACCCTCCTTTTCTAAAACTCCTTTTCACTTATGTTGGAGAGCTTGGCCCTCATCTCTGAGGCATGATTTTTTTCCCCCTCAATATTTGTTTGCCTCTTTTTTTATTAGATTACTTCTGCTATCTATTTTCAAGTTCATTGTTTATCTTATGCCATCTAAACATCTGACATTAAGACCATCCAGTAATTATTTTCATTTTACTTGCACTTTCAACACTAAAATTTCCTATTGGCTCTTTCTTATGCTTACCATTTCTCCCTTGATATTTCTTGTTTGTTGAATCATTGTTAGTATATTGTCCCTAACCCTAACCCTAACCCTAACCCTAACCCTAACCCTGTATCTGATAATTTTGGTTAAAAACTGACATTCAAGATAAAGTACAGCAAGGACTCAAGGTTTGTTCCCCCTCAGGACTGTTGAATTATTTTTAGTAACTGGCCTGAACTTCAGCTGCAAAATTAGCGTCTCTCCTGATGTGCAGCTGTGGCTGTGTCTGCTTATTTTATCATCTGTCTGTTTACTTCTTTATTTCTGTTATGGTCCCATCTATCTATTCATAATTCAGTGACCAGTTCCAGTGGTTTCAACAGAGTTGTAATCAGACATCTATTCTATAAAGCTTCTACCTTCTGGAAGCTGACTTGTCTGTGGGTTGAGAAATGCGCTCAGATGTACACCCAGTGCTCGGTGGCATTCGTTTACCTCCTGTGTTGGATCTGTCTCTCGCGGACGTCGCAGGAAGCAGGCAGGAAGAGGTGTGGACAGCACGTCTCAGTCCTTCTGCAGTCCTCCTCCTTCCGGGATCTTCCTGTTAAGTCTCTGGCTGACGGCCTCTCGCTTGAATGCAGCCTGCCAGCTTGGGGTGAGCAACCTGTGCTCTAAACTAAAAACGCCAGTTTAGCCAACAAGGCCGTGGTGTGTGAATGACCTCTGTCCTGCCTCACGGAGTTTCCTCTGGCCATGAAGCCACAGGCTGCCCCATGAAGCCACAGGCTGCCCCATCCAGACAATCAGCGAACGGGGTGACAGCTGGTGGGAAAGCTTCAGACTCACAAATGACAAAGTTGCCCAGAATTGTCATTTCTTTTTTTATAAAAATGAACTAAAGCTGCCCAATTCATTGTCTTCTGCATTTGGTAAATATTCAGGAAATTGATATGGTTGTTTCTGGCATTTTGTTGAGGCTTCTACTTGTTTTCGGCAGTGGGGAACCAGGTAAACATTTTATAACAGCCCAACGAGAAGCAGTGGGCTCATTTAAAAACTGATCTTATAAAACGCCAACTTAAAGGTGTTCAGCTGTAGTTTTGTGAAAGATTGAACTTTAAACAGTGTATGTAATTCTAAGAAATTCCGTATGTTACCTAGCAGTGTAAGGGCTGGATTGCTTAAAAGGTATACTTTCAGTATTTTCTTAAAAGGCTGACGCAGTATTTCTCAAATGACCTGCATCATTTTACATCCCCACCAGCAATGTGTGAGTTCCCAGGTGAGCTACAGTCTCACCACCGCTGGTATCTTCAAATCTGATCACTCATTGTAGTGGGAATGAAAGTTCCTCCAAGAAAAACAGGGTAACGGTAGGAATCATCACACTGTCACCTCTCTTAAGAGTCACAGCCCTGTTAGAGTTGTTTTCCAGTGTATGGAGACTGATTTTCATGTATTTTAATGGGTTTTCCAGCTGTTTAGAGCAAGAGAATAGCTTTTATTACAGCTATTCCACTAGGACTGATAGCAGACCCATAGCTCGAATGTGACTTAAGACTACCTCGTCTGAGCACGTCCGTGGTATTTTCCTAGCTTTTCATTTCATTTATAGGTAATAATGCTTCAGTTCAGTTCAGTTCAGTTGCTCAGTTGTGTCCGACTCTTTGCCACCCCATGAATCCCAGCACGCCAGGCCTCCCTGTCCATCACCATCTCCCGGAGTCCACTCAGACTCACGTCCATCGAGTCCGTGATGCCATCAAGCCATCTCATCCTCTGGCGTCCCCTTCTCCTCCTGCCCCCAATCCCTCCCAGCATCAGAGTCTTTTCCAATAAGTCAACTCTTCGCATGAGGTGGCCAAAGTACTGGAGCTTCAGCTTTAGTATCATTCCTTCCAAAGAAATCCCAGGGCTGATCTCCTTCAGAATGGACTGGTTGGATCTCCTTGCAGTCCAAGGGACTCTCAAGAGTCTTCTCCAACACCATAGTTCAAAAGCATCAATTCTTCGGCACTCAACCTTCTTCACAGTCCAACTCTCACATCCATACATGACCACAGGAAAAACCATAGCCTTGACTAGACGGACCTTAGTTGGCAAAGTAATGTCTCTGCTTTTGAATATACTATCTAGATTGGTCATAACATCTAGGTTGGTCATAACTTTTCTTTCAAGGAGTAAGTGTCTTTTAATTTCATGGCTGCAGTCACCATCTGCAATGATTTTGGAGCCCCCCAAAATAAAGTCTGACACTGTTTATACTGTTTCCCCATCTATTTCCCATGAAGTGATGGGACCAGATGCCATGATCTTTGTTTTCTGAATGTTGAGCTTTAAGCCAACTTTTTCACTCTCCTCTTTCACTTTCATCAAGAGGCTTTTTAGCTCCTCTTCACTTTCTGCCATAAGGGTGGTGTCATCTGCATATCTGAGGTTATTGATATTTCTCCCTGCAATCTTGATCCCAGTTACCCTATGGACTGTGTCACAGGTGGCTTGGGTGTTTCTGTATCATTAGATGCAGGCTAACTGTGCCTTGTCTTATGTTTATTCACTGTGTCTGTTGTGTTATATGGGGTTTTGTCTGTCTGTGTCTCTGTGTGGTCCATGTCTTTGCTTCCTCATTTGGGTTTATTTTGCTGCCTTGAGTGTGAGGAGGTCTCCAGATGCAGCTTCTACGTGGTTCTACCCCTCTCCGTGTACAGAGACCACTCGGCCACCATCGAAGCCTTCCTTCCCTCCCTGGCAGTGCGTCTGGGCCTCAAGCCACTTTGACTAAATAAAGTAGATGTTTAAAACCGCATTGACTTGGGTAGATTCTTTATATAACCCAAAATTCCAGGGATATTTATATTTTGTTTTCATCTGGACCTTTATATGTTTTTAATGTCCTTCATTTCATTTTTCCTTTCTTAGTTTTATAATGTATTAATTTTTGACTTCCACCTATTATAATCCCCCCAAAAACTCTTTTTCCTAACTTTCTCTTGACAGTTCTTTTCATTTACCATTGTGTTATTTCTAAGTTGTAAGAACACTTAAGATTATTATACCTTTTGTTCTATCCTCAATGCACTTTTCTTTACTCATGAAGAAGTGAAAATGTTTCTCACTCAGTTGTGTCCAACTCTCTGTGACCCCATGGACTGTACCTACCAGATCTCTCTCCATGGAATTCTCCATGCAAGAATACTGGAGTGGGTTTCCATTCCCTTCTCCAGGGGATCCTCCTTCTTCAGTCATATTTTTATTTAAATATATTTAGTCCTTGACTAGTTCTTTAACTGGTCTGGTTTTACCTAGTCATTCCATTTATTGCTTTGTACTGGACAAGTCAATGTTCAGTTTCTAACAATAATTCACAGGTATCCTTGACACACCTGGTTCAATAATGCATAATCAATTCAGTGTTTGTTTTTTTTTTGCAAAATACCTAGTGATGACTCATAAAATGAATAACCACAGATATCTGGCACATTTTATTTTCAAATACATCTTATATATTTTTCAAAGACTCTTTGTGCTCTATATGTATTTTCACCACCATGCTTTGTAACATACAGATTCACCTTTGCATTGTACTGAATTACTGTTTCCTCAGCTTCTTTGAAAATATTGTCAATTGTGGTTATAGAACAGACTCTATAGAAGAAAAACATAGGCACTGTTTTTCAGTCATTTCAGCCTTGGCACTGACTGACTCTTGGAATAAACAACTAAGCAGTATTGCTAACATCCATTTACTCCTAAAGGCCCAAGAAAGTTCACTTGAAATTATTTGTCTTAGTTTTTTATTGACTGATGATACTTTCAATGTCATTAACTTGCCAAACAACTGTTCTCACTGAAGGATAATAGTCTTTAAAAGGCCACTTTAAACACACTTCTTCAACTGCTGCAATCAAACATAATTAATTCAGCATGGGAACACTGCTTTCCCTGCTCTGCTAGCAAAAGAATCACCCAGGAAATTACTTTGTTGCAGCCTTAATTTATATATTTTTTCTATTTATGAAAGAATTTTGTCCAGATGTTGGATTACATTATACAGTTAATGATTTTTCAGAATGCTGCTTTCTGCGAGTTGAAAAGAATGGATTTAATCTGGTAATACTGGTGTATATATATTGTTTTAGCCCAAGTATAGTGTCATTACATAATAGCCACAATGTTAACCATATATTTTGATAAGCAAATAATGAATACTCTGCTACTGCTGCTGCTAAGTCACTTCAGTCATGTCCGACTCTGTGTGATCCCACAGACAGTAGCCCACCAGGCTCCTCCATCCCTGGGATTCTCCGGGCAAGAATACTGGAGTGGGTTGCCATTCCCTTCTCCAATGCATGCATGTATGCTAAGTCATTTCAGTCGTGTCTGACTCTGTGCAACCCCATGGACAGCAGTCCACCAGGCTCCTCTGTCCCTGGGATTCTCCAGGCAAGAATACTGGAGTGGATTGCCATTTCCTTCTCCAGTGAACACTCTGTTATGCCTTAAAATTATGAGACTCAAAGTTAATTTTTTTCTTCTTTTGCTCTAATGGGACCTTTACTTTCTGTGTTACCTGATGATCTCACATGCCACTTTTCAAAGTTCTTCATTGTATTTTTTGCTTTCTTGACATGCTCTTTCTAAGGAATTGTATTTATGTTTCATCACTCATGAGCTGAGACCTGGCACTCCTCTGCTTCTCTCTTCTGTGCGGTTCTAACTCCGCTAGTTTCAGAACATCCATTTGCCCATGTAAATGTGGTTTGAACCTGCAGTGTTATGGGATAATCCAACATTGCTTGAATCTTCATTTCTCTCTTATCTTTTCATGGACTAGCTTTACTATTCACAGGCAACTTCTTCTCTGAACTATAAAATGATATAAAATGGTGGTTTTCAAATTTCATCAATTTTCCTCACACTCCTTAGTTGGCCTTGTTTTCTAAGAGTTTTCTATCATAAAACTCAGCTGTCTGGTTTTGAAATACTATTCCTGTTGAAAACCAGGATGGTGAGAAGCAAAGCCAGATCTGGGTGCACCAAGAAGAGAACATGGAGCAAAGAGCACAGAGACCAGAGATAGTCTATGCAGTGTGTTTTGACCTGGAGGAGAACCAAAGATGTGTTGTCTCAGGAAGAAGACGTGGTGGCCGTCAGGGTGTGGTTACAGGCGGCTGGAACTGTGCTGCAGCACCTCAGCACTCTACTAAAATGGAGTGAAACTCATCTGGCAACACTCTCAGATGCACCTTGAAGTTGTGTTTGATAAGGGCCCCTGAACAGTCACATTGACGTATGAAATTAATCAGATCACAGATCTGTTCCTCCACCCATTTCACTACCTACCCTTCCCTTACAAAGCCTAACTTGTGTGTAAAGCCATTCATTGAATCCACCCTGTCTGATACTCAGACCTCTCAACCACAAGGCTTCCTACTGGCTGTCCAGCTTGAAATGTGCAGATGTGAAATGTTGAACCTTTTGAAGCGAGCAGGTCCACCTTTGAGAACCCTGCTGTCAAAGTCTTCCGAACAAAGCTCAGACCATCTCTCAGTATACACACTTGTTCTGGCTCTGACCCAGTGGTTAGGAATGCATGACATCCCTACCAGATATATCTATACTTCAAATATTTGAAAAATATTATCTCATTTTTGCATGTTAACTTTTCTTCAGTTTTGTATGTTATGTCTCAAACAGTCCAAAGTCCTACAAGACTCAGTTCAGCTCTGCTCTTCTCTAAGTGTGTGGGCTTTACTGTTGCTAGTCTCCTCAGAATTTGTGATGTTCATGGCAATATTTGGATACCAGGAAGGGACCATCTGGTGCACTTAGAATAGTCAGTGCCCTCTGACCCTAATATTTCTACACAAAACTGAAGCCCTAGAAATAGAGGAAATAGAGTTCGTAAAAATATTTGTGAGCAATATAGATGTATTGATTTCTACAAAGATTTATTATTGTTTTTAGGGTTTATAAAGCCAAACTTCACAAATGATGTATTGTGCAAATGAAAAAGAATTCTGAAAACGTGTATGCTTTGAGGAGTCTTATATATAAATGAAGTCAGTTCCTGACCAGGCTGGTTCCACCACCAGTCATGTTTACATCCTCGGTGTCCCCAGAATATAGCCCAGTCTTTGAACTGGGTGACCCGGGCCCTGGGAACTGAGAACCTTGTACAGTGACAATATGTGTGGTAGCACTTATTTCAAGTGGTCAGCACAGTAGCCATACTTTTGTATATAATTTTTTGTATAATTTTGTATATACTTTTGCATATAAGAGAATCAGTGTATTAAAGATATTTTTTTCTGTGTCTAACAGCATTTTGAAAAAAATAAAAATATGTTAGGCAGGCAAAAAACCATAGGAACAGATATATCCTATAATGTGAGGATGGCCCAGGAGAAAATACAACCAGGGACTACTGGAGCCACTCTAGATTTTATGCTTTAGGACATCTTTCTCTTGGCATGAGAGTGAAAATTGTGCTAGGTAATACTTAACTCTTGACTCATCTTTGTGTAGGTGAAGCCAGTGACCTACTTGTAAGTGCAAAAGTGGCTGAGAATGCTAGGGTCTAAATTGGAAGGATTATAGATCTAGGTAGGAAAAGAGTTTCGATAGAACAGAAGAATTTCTTCTGGGAACAAACAGTGGGAAAAGTCCCATAGTTTATGCTTTCAAAGAATATAGTTAATTCTAGGGACATTAGAAGGAACATTAAATAAGTATTTATGCCCCATTTATATCAATTCTACCAGTCAACATTGAATATATTTTCTACAGGTCAAATGTTGTATGTACATATTTTGGAAATAAATAGAAGGTTGCTTCTGCCTGTGGAATCCTATTACCAAATTGCATGTATAACTTCAGCAGAAACACTGTCTAAATTGCTAAAGTGGGCACTGGCTAATTAAAACGTACAGAATTGATCATTTAAATGACAATAAAATATCACAACTAGAATATTGATTTCTTAAAATATGAAAGATAATATCCTTACTGGAGAGTTGTGGTGGGATAGTCTGTCTTCTACAGTCTTAATGGAAGTATAAATTGATAGTATATATTAGAAAGCATTTTGGCTCTCTCTGTATTATTTCTTAAAACTGCAAGTAAATCCACAATGATCTCAATGAAAATGTCAATTAAAAATAAAACATCAAAAGAAAACAAAACAAAAAGTATACTTCAGATGGTGTCTTTTCTGCTTAAAATCCTTCTGTGATTTCCTATTATGCCCAGAATAAAATTCAGACTTCTCTCTAAAGGCTGTTATAATCTGGTTTTAATTTCTCTCCAGTCTCATTTTGTTCTGTTCATGTCTTCTGTCACCATTCACCACACTGGCCTTCTTTAGATGTTACACAAACCAACACACAACTAACTGTATGTTGTTCCCACTAAAATACTCATTCCTCAACTTTTCCTATGGCTAGCTTTTCCTTATCCTTTAGGTCTTGCTTTGGATGTCACTTTCTCAAAAAAACCTTCCCTAATGATGTTCCTAGTTACACAGCAAATAAGTGGGTTATATTTGTAACTTTTTAGATTTTTTAATTGATAATGTAACAATGTTAATATTTTTAATGGCATGTATCTATAAATAGAGGCCAGCTGTGTATTAAGTGACACAATAAAAAGAATAAATTTTAAAAAAAAAAAGCATTTTGGCAATGTCTAGTAAAATTGTCTGCATTATAACCTGGCATTCTGTTTTAACAGTTTATCCTCTAGGTAATATTCCTCAAGTCTGAAAAAACATGTGCAACAAGATAGCACTTTTATATTAGTGACATGTTAGAAATAACTGGGCTTCCCTGGTGGCTCAGTGGTAAAGAATCTGTCTGCAATGCTGGAGCCCCGGGTTCTGTCCCTGAGTGGAGAAGATTCCCTGGAGAAGGGAATGATTATCCAACCCAGTGTTCTTGCCTAGAGAATTCTGTGGACAGAGGAGCCTGGCAGGCTACAGCCCATGGGGTTGCAAGTGTCAGATACAACTTAGCAAATAAACAACAACACAGTAATAATGCCACCAATCCTATACAAAACCCTCCAAAAAATGGAAAAGAGACACTTCTAAACTCAGTTTAAGATCTTCACCTAATCTGTATTGAAATGTGAAAAGAAACATTTCAAGAAAATAAATTATCATCATAAACATAGATATGGATTTGGAATATGGGTCAAGGGTCAATGAGAGTAGAATATTAGCTTTCCATAGGGCCATACTCCTGATTTAGTTTAGACATTTCCCCCTCATTCTACTAACACTTAACAGCAACCACAGTCTGAGTGCTGAAACAGTGTGTGTCAGGGTTTGGGGTAAGTCATTTGCACACCAACATAAAAGAACAGTATGTGTGTTCTTAAGGTATGCACTGGCATCTCTCTGCCCTTTATTAACTCCATCCCCTGGAAAGGGGAGTGGGTTAGCTGATGGATGCTTTTGGTAAGAATCATTGAGCAGGTACAGCTTGGCTTCATTCTTCCTCCATTGGGAACTGTGTTGTCCAGAGAAAGCTCATGCTCTCGTCATCAGCAACCCCAAAGTGTACATTGTAGGGAGGTCCTCGGCTTCTGGAGAAAGCTCGCCCTGGTCCTGCACACTGGAAATAGTGATAAACTTGCAAACTCGAAATTCAGTATCAGCATGGACATCTTTCTAACATAAGTAACTAGGCCACAGTGAGTGATGATGTTGATTTTGGCACTTCTGTATTTACATGCGGCTTCCCTGGTGGCATGATTTATTTTACAGCTTGTTCTGTAAAGAGTTCATGGAGAACAGTCCAGCTCTTAGGGATCCCTTCAGAGGCCTCAGCAAATACTGAGAGCAGAAGTGATTTGGAACTAAGGAGGTTTATGGAAGAGTCTAGAGGATGGAGTGTTTAATGAGCGAGGTTTCTTTAAGAATAAGGAAGATGAGAAACGCTGGCAAGCATGAAATAAGTAGGCTCCAGATTTCAGAATCATGAGGAAGGCATGCTAACAAGTGCAGAGAAGACTGTACTGCAGGATGAGTTGGGGAGGAGCTGAAGAGCGTAATCTTGGAGTTGAAGTTTGAAAAAAACAGAGGACTCAGAATGAGATGTTAGTAAACACAAGAGATCAAGGTCTCTGAATAATGTTCTTTTCACAGAACATAGTACAGTAATACCAATAGGTGAGTGAAGTTTTATGTCAGTTCTAAAATGTAATGATCTCCTTGGGACCTTGACATTAATCTTTCAAATAAAAATACACAGTTATTATCCACAGCATTGCTTCCATTCTATACTTAGTTTTAACAAGGTTGGGACTTCATTTTTGGTAGCCAGGGAAATTAATTTAAACAATTTTTCTTTCTTTTTGCTTTTATCTTAGTTTGGAAACTTGCTGTGTGTTTATGGCTTAGACTTTCAATCTGTCATTTTCTTATAAAATTTGTATTGTGATACTGATGCCAAGTGTCAGATCCAGCCATCACTAAAATGTCTCTGTTCAGACTCGCAGCCTTTAACATAGGAGCCATAAAGGTTTTATTGCTCTGGTGAATTAAAAAAAACATCCCAGAGTCTTGGTAGGGCTTTCAGGTCTTGCCATTAGTTTGTAATGATGGCCAAAACAAAGGTGGGTTATCTCTGAAGAGTTGCATTTTAAACAGTCTTTCCCATGGCCTGCTCCATTTTGATAGGCAAGGAGCATGTTTTCTCAGATGCCTTTTTCTTGGTCTTACAGGAAAACCCTGCAGTGTTTCATTGTAGAATATGATATCAGCTGTATGCTTTTCATGTATGATCTTTCTTATGTTGAGGTGATTACCCTCTATTCCTAGTTTCTTGAAAGTTTTTGTCGTAAAATGGTGTTGAATTCTGTCAAATGCTTCTGCATCAATGGAGATAAACATATGACTTTCAGCTTCCATTCTGCTAATGTAATTCATCGTATTGATTGATTATCATATGTTCAATCATCCTTGCATTTCAGGAGTGAAATCATTGGGTCATGGTGTAGGATCCTTTTAACATGCTCTTGAATTTGGTTTGCTAGTGTTGTATTGAGAAGTTTGCATCTGTGTTCACTGAGGATACGGCCTGCAGTTTTCTTTTCTCATGATGTCTCTGTCTGGCTTTAGAATGAGAGCAAGGCTAGCTTCATAAAATGAGTTTGGAAGTGTTCTCTTCTTCGGTTATTTGGAATAGTTCTGGAGTTAATTCTTTAAATATATGATGGATTTCCTTGTGTTAAATATATGTATGTGCTTAGTTGCTCAGTTGTCTGACTCTTTGTGACCCCATGAACAGTAGCCCGCCAGGCTGCCCTGTTCATGGGCTTCTCCAGGCAAAAACACTGGAGTAGGTTGCCATTTCCTTCTCCAATATATGTATGTATGTATGTGTGTGTGTGTGTGTGTATATGTGTGTATATATATATATATATTTATATATATATATATATATATATATTTATATATTTATATATGGCATTTTCCTGGTGACCCAGTGGTGAAGGATCTGCTTGCAATATAGGAGACGCTGGAGATGCAGGTTTGATCCCTGGGTTGGGAAGATCCCTTGGAGGAGGAAATGGCAACCCACTCCAGTATTCCTGCTTGGGAAATCCCACGGAGAGAGGAGCCTGGTGGGCCACAGTCCTTGGGGTCATAAGAGTCAGACATGACTTAGCAACTAAACAACCACAATATAATACCAAAATATCACAATATATTTTCTGATTTCTGGGAAAGCTGCAGATATCCTAATCAAATTTCCAACACCTTTTAAAAAATAGCTTGCAAAATGTCAAATCAAGCTTCTAGCACCATCCAGACTTGGTAATTAGCAAATTATTAATAATTGAAAATAGAAATATGTGGGATTAAAAGTAAAACTTCCTGAAAACTGAGTATATGAAAGGCATCTGCAGTTATTTAAAAGCAGTCTAAATCTAGCACTGAGTGCAAACTGTGCACAGTTTCACGGGCAGCAGGTCTGAGCAGTGACAAAGGGCAGCACGAGTAAGACACCAGCCAGTGGCCGCCATGGAGTGAAAATAGAGGAGGTGGGTCATAGGGGATCCTGCTGTGATTTATGTCGGAGGGTATTTTGCCTATGTTCTCCTCTAGGAGTTTTATAGTTTCTAGTCTTACGTTTAGCTCTTTAATCCATGTTCAGTTTATTTTAGTGTATGGTGTTAGAAAATGTTCTAGTTTCATTCTTTTACAAGTGGTTGACCAGTTTTCCCAGCACCACTTGTTAAAGAGATTGTCTTTTCTCCATTGTATATTCTTGCCTCCTTTGTCAAAGATAAGGTGGCCATAGGTGTGTGGATTTATCTCTGGGCTTTCTGTTTTGTTCCATTGATCTATATTTCTGTCTTTGTGCCGGTACCATACTGTCTTGATGACTGTGGTTTTGTAGTAGAGCCTGAAGTCAGGCAGGTTGATTCCTCCAGTTCCATTCTTCTTTCTCAAGATTGCTTTGGCTATTCGAGGTTTTTTGTATTTCCATACAAATTGTGAAATTATTTGTTCTATGTCTATGAAAAATACCATTGGTAGTTTGATAGGAATTGCATTGAATCTATAGATTGCTTTGAGTAATATACTCATTTTCACTATATTGATTCTTCCAATCCATAAACATGGTATATTTCTCCATCTTTGATTTCTTTCACCAGTGTTTTATAGTTTTCTATATATAGGTCTTTTGTTTCTTTAGGTAGATATATTTCTATTTATTCTTTTCATTGCAATGGTGAATGTAATTGTTTCCTTAATTTCTCTTTCTATTTTCTCATTATTAGTGTATAAGAATGCAAAGGATTTCTGTGTGTTAATTTTATATCCTGCAACTTTACTATATTCATTAATTAGCTCTAGTAATTTTCTGGCGGAGTCTTTAGGGTTTTCTATGTAGAGGATCATGTCATCTGCAGACAGTGAGAGTTTTACTTCTTCTTTTCCAATTTGAATTCCTTTTATTTCTTTTTCTGCTCTGATTGCTATGGCCAGAACTTCCAAAATTATGTTAAATAGTAGTGGTGAGAGTGGCCACCCTTGTCTTGTTCCTGACTTTAGGGGAAATGCTTTCAATTTTTCACCTTTGAGAATAATGTTTGCTGTGGGTTTGTCGTATATAGCTTTTATTATGTTGAGGTGTGTTCCTTCTATTCCTGCTTTCTGGAGGGTTTTATCATAAATGGATTTTGAATTTTGTCGAAGGCTTCCTCTGCATCTATTGAAATAATCATATGGTTTTTATTTTTCAATTTGTTAATGTGGTCTATTACATTGATTGATTTTCAGATATTGCAAGACAGCAAAAGAGACACAGATGTATAGAACAGTCTTTTGGACTCTGTGGGAGAGGGCAAGGGTGGGATGATTTGGGAGAATGGCATTGAAACATGTATATTATCATATGTGAAACGAATCTCCAGTCCAGGTTCGATGCATGATACAGGATGCTCGGGGCTGGCCCACTGTGATGACCCAGAGGGATGGGATGGGGAGGGAGGTGGGACAGGGGTTCAGGATGGGGAACACATGTACACCCGTGGTGGATTCATGTTGATGTATGGCAAAACCAAAACAATATTGTAATTAGCAATTAAAATAAATAAATTTATATTTTAAAAATTTTTTTTAAAAATAGAGGAGGGCGCTGTGGGGACTTAGCAGAAGCCATTCAGCACTGGAAGAGCTGCAGGCTTCAGCATGTGTTTCATGGTAAACTATGTGCCAAAGGAGACTCTTCATATCCAAGACCAACCACGTAAAAGTAAAATGAAATTGTCAGTAGGATGCTGCATACATGAACACATTGCTTCATGTTGTATATTTTAGTAGAATCCAAAGGAATAGATTGTATGAATCCTCAGAGAAATGACAGAAGAAAACAATGTAAGCAGTAGCATATTAATTTAGACTTTAATTTGAGGCTGAATGTCCAGTAAAATATATTAACATGTGATTGTCAAATTGAGCCTGCTTTGCATAGTTTCTTAAAATTCTATATGTATATATGACAAACCTAAAGAACATAGTAAGAAGCTGAGGCATCACTTTGCTGACAAAGGTCCATTTAGTCAAAGCTACGATTTTTCTAGTAGTCGTGTATGGATGTGAGAGTTAGACTATAAAGAAAGCTGAGAGCCAAAGAATTGATGCTTTCAAACTGTGGCATTGGAGAAGACTCTTGAGAGTCTCTTGGACTGCAAGGAGATCCAACCAGTCCATCCTAAAGGAAATCAGTCCTGAATGTTCATTGGAAGGACTGATGCTGAAGCTGAAGCTCGAGTACTTAGCCACCTGATGGGAAGAGCTGACTCTTTGGAAATGACCCTGATGCTGGGAAAGATTGAAGGCAGGAGGAGAAGGAAGCAACAGAGGATGAGATGGTTGGATGGCATCACCAACTCAATGAACATGAGTTTGAGCAAACTCCAGGAGTTGGTGAAGGACAGGGAGGCCTGGTGTGCTGCAGTCCATGGAGTCACAAAGATTCAGACACAACTGAGTGACTGAACAACAGCAAAATGTAAGTATATGTAAATTTTATTCAGTTAAGTTTATTAAGGTTTTAAATGTTGTAGCAGGCTTTCTGAAAATGCGTTTAAAATGCTTTCTGAAAATGAGTTTAAAGTTTAGCATATGGCTACATATATGAACCTGAAATAGACATTAAAATTCCTGATTGCCACTGCAGTAGATGTATATCCTTGTGTTAGCTTCATAACCTGAAATTCAAGTGCACCATAAAATAGGGGTTATAATCATTTTTCTCTT
The DNA here is from genome assembly GCF_016772045.2 of Ovis aries. Lineage (NCBI taxonomy): Eukaryota > Metazoa > Chordata > Mammalia > Artiodactyla > Bovidae > Ovis > Ovis aries. The sequence continues at coordinate 1,958,999 of NC_056079.1, read as the reverse complement.
TTACAAAACTGTTCTGAAGAGCAGACATATTGATATATATTCAAATCCATGGGAAAGTTCTGTGCAGTTGTACATTGAAATGACCCATGACTGTATGCTAAATTGTAGTTTTGAAATTTGCCATTTTTGCCACCCCTTTTTGTAGTCAAAGTGCTTGACCCCTCACCATACCGTAAGCTTTGTAAGGGAGATATTCCCACTCATCCCAAAGCCACGGTGATGGAGAAAGTGACCTGAGGCCTCATCACTGATTCGTTCAGGATTCCTCTCTCTGTGTAATACAATGATGACTTCTTCTGGGACTCCTGCTGAACCTGTTGGAAACAAAGCATTGCTCAGCTGGGAGGCTGGGTTTAAAGCTGCCTTTCACCCTTTCCCTCATGTGAATAAAATGTCTGTTACATTTTAACCTGGCAGATGCAATCAATGCTGATGTCTTATCACAGGCCTCTGAATCTAGCTCTCTGGAGTCAGGGCCACCCTTGCTCTCTTTGATTAGAAATCTAAGAGTTCCCCACCTCTGACTCTAAGTGTGTAAAGCAACGCAAGTTGGGTACCTTAAGCAACAGGCTTTATGAGCCTCAAAATCTGTCTTTATCTGCACTGCATGCAAGTGATGGGGTGAGCAGCACTGCACACCATCCAGAGCTTCATGACGACCAGACCAACATGAGGCTGTTGAAAGTTCATCTGGATGAGTGCAGTCTTGAAGCAGGGTTGTAGGGAATCCAGAGTGCTGAGGGAGACAGTTGGGTGAGTTTCAATTCCAACTTGAAATCCCCCCAGAGGTGTCTTAATGCCTTCACCAGGACAGAAGATGCCTAAACCCATGGAAATTCAGTTCAGTTCAGTCCCTCAGTCATGTCTGACTCTTTGCAGCCCGATGGACTGCAGCATGCCAGGCTTCCCTGTCCTTCACCAACTCTCAGAACTTGCTCAAATTCATGTCCATCGAGTCAGTGATGCCGTCCAACCATCTCATCCTCTGTCAGCCCCTTCTCCTGCCTTCACTCTTTCCCAGCATCAGGGTCTTTTTCCAATGAGTCAGTTCTTCGCATCAGGTGGCCAAAGTATTAGAGCTTTAGCTTTAGCATCAGTCCTTCCACTGAATATTCAGAACTAATTTCCTTTAGGATTGACTGGTTTGATCTCCCTGAAGTCCAAGGGACTCTCAAGAGTCTTCTCCAGCACCATAGTTCAAAAGCATCAATTCTTTGGTGCTCAGCTTTCTTTATGGTCCAACTCTCACAGCCATACATGGCTACTGGAAAAACCAAAGCTTTTACTAGACAAACCTTTGTCTGCAAAGTAATGTCTCTGCTTTTTAATGTGCTGTCTAAGATTGTCATAGCTTTTCTTCCAAGGAGCAAGTGTCTTTTAATTTTATGGCTACAGACACCATCTGCAGTGATTTTGGAGTGCAAGAAAATAAAAGTCTGTCATTGTTTCCCCATCTGTTTGCCATGAAGTGATGGGACCGGATGCCATGATCTTAGTTTTTTTGAATGTTGAGTTTTGTTGAGTTTTAAGTCAGCTTTTTCACTCTCCTCTTTCAGTTTCATCAAGAGACCCTTTAGTTCCTCTTTGCTTTCCGTCATAAGGGTGGTGTCTTGTGCATATCTCAGGTTATGGATACTTCTCTCAGCAATCTTGATTCCCGCTTGTGCTTCATCCAGCCTGGCATTTCATATGATGTACTCTGCATATAAGTTAACTAAGCAGGGTGATAACATACAGCCTTGACATACTCCTTTCCCAATTTGGATCCAGTCCATTGTTCCTTGCTTGGTTCTAACTGTTGCTTCTTGACCTGCATACAGATTTCTCAGGAGGCAGGTCAGGTGGTCTGGTTATTCCCATCTCTTTAGAAGAGAAAAACATCTACTTCTGCCTCATTGACTACACTGAAACTTTTGACTGTGTGGATCACAAAAAAACTGTGGAAACCCATGGAAAGCTCCTCAAAAAAACAGCACTGGAACCAAAAAAACTGAAGTTGAATCCCCTGTGCAATTAATAATTCCCCTACAGGACTTAAGGGGTCCAATGATAACACTAACAATCAAAGCTCACTCTGCCTAGAGCATGCCAGCCTGATAACACAGCAAGGCATTCCTTTACCGCTGTGGCAGCTCTCCTGTCACAGGTAGCTGTGTCTTTGTTCCTGCATTTCTCTCCTGTTTTTCCATCGCTGCAAATTATAGATGGATGTTCCTCCTTGTCTTCTGGGCCGAGATGGATTTCTTGCAAAGATCCTGTCCCCAGGAACTGCGGAACATAGTTGAGCCCAGGTGCAAATCTTCTCTTATAATTTGAATATTATGCAAAGAACAATCTAAAATGCCCCATAAGAAATGTGGCAGTTACCACAGAGCTCAGCTTTCAGGCTCCCAGATAGAGAATGTAAGAAGATGCTTCCAGCAAATGGTATTTCCAAAGCTATTTTCAGAAAAGAGTAAGATCCAAAGTTGGGAATGTATTAAGTGCGTTCTCTGGAAAGCACACCACCACTTGGAGTACAAGATTGGTGTTTCTCTGTGGGACCCTCCTGTGCTCATTAAAAAAACAGTGCATATTCATCACTGCTTCTACCGCATGAACCAGGCAACACAGAAGGGGCATCTGGGAGAGCAGCCCATGGGCTGAGAAGTTCTGTTACTAAATAATACTCGTTATATTTTGTCCTCATCTCCTATTATTAAATGTTTGAAAGAAAAATTTCCAAATTCCAAATATGTCTCTTTTCATTATCTGATTAGAATCAGAATTCACTAGTATTGGAATATAAAATAAGTTTCCTTCAGGTGCAGATTGTTAAAGCAAGCTCCTATGTTTTATTATATTTTTTTCAAAATGATGAGAAAAATCATGAAATATGCTTTTGTACATAGATGGTTGCAGATGAATAACACATTTGGTCCAATAACATTTATTGAGGAGTTACTGTATTAATTTTTTTATCTAGTGAATTGAAAACTAGATACATAGATACATACTACTGAGTTGGACAAGTGTGCAGCAATGGCCTCATGAAAGTACATGGGAGCAAATGATTTTGATGGGGAAAATGGGAATCAACAGGAACCTCTGGTGAGAGGTGGTATTTGAATTGACCTTAAAAGATGGCTCAGGTGAACTTGGAGGGTTTCTGATACACATAGGAATCACCTCAGATATTTCTCATGCTAGGGATTCATAGGCCTACTGTATAGTCATTTTTAACCCTGATTGGCTGAATTAAGATAGTGTTGATTAAAATGCAAATGGTGTAGTTTGACTTTGGTGACTATTGCCTGGAGTGGGGAGAGGAAGGTAAATGCTAAAAATAAGAGCTGGTGGAAGGTTAGGAGAGCATTCTCAAGGTGAAGTTTTGGCAAGAATTGTTCATGGATTTACAGCAGGAGACACTGTTTGATATATGTGTTTTAGGGAGATTGGTTTGAAAGAAGGATGTTCTGATCTCGTTTAGTCCTCACCTGAGGGCCTGGAGAAAAAAGCTATCCCAGAGCTGCTGAGCTTTCAAGGTCTCCAGTGGTCTTGAATGAGGATGTGGCTGCAGGACTGTAAGATCGTATGAGTTACAGATGGGAGCCTCCTCCAAGACATGGTGATGGATGGGGAGGGGGCCCTGAGGAGCCTTTGGTGGGAATGGAGGATAGACCATTTATTTGTAAAATTTTGATTTCAAATCTAGAAATGTATGGGCTTATTTTTTCCTGGTTCTATCCTGTCTTTTTCTGATTTTTCTACATAGAAACGCAATGTATATAAACTCCCATTTTTTAGTTCTATGCTTGATGTTTAGTTCTGTGCTTCCCTGATGGCTCAACGAGTAAAGAATCCACCTGCAATGCAGGAGACACCAGAGACACTAGTTCAGTCCCTGGTTTGGGAAGATCCCCTGAAGGAGGAAATGGCAACCCACTCTGGTATTCTTGCCTGGGAAATCCCATGGCCAGAGAAGCCTGACAGGCTATAGTCCAAAGATCACAAATAGTCGGACATGACTGAGCAACTAAGCAAGCATAATGTAAAAGGGCTGTGCATTCATCTTAGGTGTCTTTTGAGAGGCTAAGAGAGTTTTTATGTGTGTACAGACTGGCACATGAAAACCCATTAACATCTGTTTTTTATCTCCATCTAAAGATTTACAATGGATGAGAAAGTCCAAGAAAGAAAGTCGACCTTACATACTGTAGTTATACAAGCAGAGAAAGACAGTGACTGTACAGGAAAGAAATGGCACTGATATGCCTTCTGAGTTATTCCCAACCACATCTCCAGCAAAGCAGTAATCTCAGTTTGCTCATTTCCTCCACATCAAATTCTCTTGGTTCCAGATTTTGTTCATAATTATCTGTTTGTAAAACTGCCCTTTTTATTAAGCTTGTGTTCCTTACAAATGAGAAAATGGGGATAAATTATTTTTGGTCCTCTAAGAGTCTAGTTACACTGGGAATACTTGTTTTCAAAAAAATCTCCTGAATTACTGAATGACCACATAGAAAGCTTTAGAACTCAGATGCTTAAATTTGTATGTTATGCACATTCCTACAGAATACAGAAAATACAAAATGTTACAGTTTTATATCTTCATCCCCAAAGAAAATACTTACAAGGAAGACTGAATAATCTCAGGCCAACTCAGAGAATATTTGAGGTTTCAAAATCAGTTTTATATTTTTCTTTTTGTAATTAAAAACTTATTTGTAATACTCCATTGTGTATATGTACCACAGCTTACGGAGAGGGAGGAGGGAGGGGGTTCAGGATGGGGAACACGTGTATACCTGTGGTGGATTCATGTTGATGTATGGCAAAACCAATACAATATTGTAAAGTAATTAACCTCCAATTAAAATAAATAAATTTATATATTTTTTAAAAACTTGTTTGTAAGCCCCCAGTTAAAACTGTTGCTCCTTTAATTTTTTTAATTCAACTTTTTAAAAAATCCAAATTAAAGATACTCGGATAAATAAATTTTTAAATGGAAAAAAAATACAAGCAAATACATGCCATATTAGTCCATTTTGTGATCTTCCACTACCCAAAATCTCCTGTAGTGACCTCTCATGATATTGATGGGTCTTCCTACAGCTTGTTGGTGTGCAAGTAAACAAGAAAGCATGAAAACTACTGAGGATTTTTTTGTTTGCCTTTCACAAAGCAAAGGGAGAATAGTATTATGAAAACAAAGCAAACAAAACAGAAAGCATATGGGAATGCCATCCAAAGGTGGAAATATGACAGTCCCCGAGGAAACATGCAAACACATAGCACAACATCAAAACCAAATTAGGGAAACACATTTGGAAAGCGTCACTCCTTTCATCTTGGGTCGGTACCACCATCTGTGCAAAATGCCCAACTGCATGGGTGATTGACAGATGGAGATGCAGAGACATCCTCCCCAGTGAGGGGCTGAGTCAGCCTTGTCATCCTGAGAAGGTAGCTGCCAGCTAAAGGGCGGTCTGGAGCTCAGTGTCAGTCAGAGCTGAGTTCTGATCCCTGCCAGTCTGTGTGTTTGCCAGGGGATTCTGTGAGACAGGGGACTCCTGGGAGATTTCAAATTATAAAGGCCTTTGTTATACATTAATTATCCCACCTTTTAATGCAGTCCTTACTTTGTAGGATGGTAAATGATTTCCAGTAAATGATGGTATATGGTAAATGATTTTTTAAGATGTAGATGGTAAATGATTTTTTGGGATAAATGCAAACTAAAGAATTGGAAATGTTTTATAAATAATAGAATAGAAATGAGACTGAAGTTGGTAAACTTCTCTATTTACCTACTTTAGGGTTTCAACAGTTATTTCTCAAGTAATTTTCAAAATCAGGCCTCAGTATGGAAAAATCTGTGTGTAATTAAACAATTAATGTTTTAATGGAAAGCAAGATTCTGCAGCTACTCAAAGAGTAGTTGACTCCTAAGAGTATCATTACAGAACTAATAAAAATTAGGATAAAAAGCTTCTGTGAACAAACAGGAAATGTATTTTATTCATTGATTTGTTCCTTCAGCAAACATTTACTAAAATCATGCTCTGTTCCTTCAGGAGCTAGTGCCTTAGAAGAAAAATATACCCCTATCTTACAGAGCTAAGCTTGAAACTAACTGAAATAAATAATGCAAAGAGATTTCTGTAATAGACACAGGGACATTCCTTTTCAAAACAGTTTCCTTGCATTTCTTCAGGAAGGAAAATCTCCACAGGGTGAGGATGGTTTGGTGGTGAATAACCCATCCTTTCTCTCCAGGCATTTGGAATGATATTAGCTAGTCTCCATGAGTCACTGTAAGTCCACCTCTGAAATTAGCAGCAATGTGTATCTAAGCAAAACAATAGGGAAAATACTGTGTATCCCAAAATCAACACATAGTACAATCACTCCTCAAACTTACTATTGTACAGTAGTCACTGTGTGGCCCCTCTTCAAGGGTGACCCTAGTTAGGTGCCCAGTTCTGTCTCCCTCATCCATATAGGAACTAAGACCAAACGCTTATTTATGGTTGAAGCATGCTTGGTTAGATAGTCGAGTTGGCCTGGCTCAGACGTTGGCAATATTTAATATGCATTGTTGTCCTTATCTTCTGCTCTGATGGCATTCCTGGGAGGAGCAGTTCCCACACCTACTCCCAGATGTGCTCCTAGACACGGTCTCCCTCCCGTTATCCTCCTTGTTTCTGCTCCTGGTATTACGGAGACTGCCTGTACTGGGTGGGTATTACTGTCATTGTGTTGTATCCTGAGGTGCTTTCAAGAGAAATGACATGTAGTCATAAGCTCAGTATCCTGTCATTTGGGGAGTAAAGGAAAGCTGACATTCTCTCACATTCCTTCTGTCTGGTCACTCCTTGTGTGGGGTTGGAATCTCAGGGATCATGCGGCTCCTCTTCACTCATTACAGTGTGAACCTGAAAGCTGTCCACCCTGTGTAATAAAGGACATAGCAACAGGTAGCTGCGAACTTTGGAAGCATATCCTCGTTGTTTTACTTGCATTTAAAAAGCATTTTAAATTTCCTCTGTGTATTCACATTTTGAATATTCAGTGTTCATCATCTCCTTGGCATCTGGGGAGAGATGGTCCTGGGAAGAAGCATTTCAGAGTCACAACAGCAGGGGCTGAGCCTTGTCCTCTTGTGAAGAGGGAGGGATGGACGTGAGGGTGCCTGGGGAGGCCCAGCTCCCCGCCATGGGGGAGAGGTTAGAGGTGAGTCTCCAGTTCCACATTTGGGGTTCTCAGAGGATGAACAACTCTGTCCACATTTTCTGAAGTAAGGACAAAAGAGAGAAAATTCACCTCGGTGTTGTGGCCCACCCTGTGTTAGCCAGAGCAATTGCTTTGATTTCTTCTCTAACATTAACCTATTTCCCTCTCTTGCAAGAAACTAAGGACTTCAGGAAAGGCATGGATGAGGACACAGTTGTTAATATAGTGAACAAGTTCTACTTTTCATATACTGTGCTATTTAGGTCTAGATTCGGGGTCAAGAGGACCCTGGGAGACAGCACTTTTCATGGGCACAGACTCCTAAGGAGACTTCTTTTATAATCACAGTAACACTGAGATGTCAAAAGTAGTGTGAAGCTGAGAGCCAAAATTCCTCTCTTTGAGAGACATCAGGAACAGATTGGGAAAGTTAGGATGGAATAGAATTTGTATTCTATTATTAACTTCCCTCCACCTATTGGGCTTATTTTGAAAATTGTTGGAAAATGAGGAAGCAAAGAAAGACCATGTCCGCACTGAGGAGTTTTGGTATGAAATTGGAAAGGAGTCAGGAGCATGATGGTGGTCTTGTATCTTCCAGAAATCATTGATAAGAACTACCTGTGACTGATTCGAGAGTCTTCTTTCCACAAGGAACACCCCTGAAGATAAATGAATCATTCAGTTCAGTTCAGTTCAGTTGCTCAGTCATGTCTGACTCGTTGCGACCCCATGGACTGCAGCACGCCAGGCTTTCCTGTCCATCACCAACTCCCAGAGCTTACTCAAACTCTTGTCCACAAGTTGTTGATGCCATCCAAGCATCTCGTCCTCTGTCATCCTCTTCTCCTCCTGCCTTCAGTCTTTCCCAGCATCAGAGTCTTTTCCAATGAGTCAGTTGTTCATATCAAATGGCCAAGTACTGATGCTTCAGCTTCAGCATCAGTCCTTCCAATGAATATTCAGGACTGATTTCCTTCAAGATTGACTGGTTAGATCTCCTTGCAGCCCAAGGTACTCTCAAGAGTTTTCTCCTACACCACAGTTCAAAAGCATTAATTCTTTGGTGCTCGGCTTTATGGTCCAACTCTCACATCCATACAGGACTACTGGAAAACCATAGCTTTTACTAGACAACCTTTGTCAGAGAAGATCTCTTTGTCTTTGCTTTTTAATATGCTGTCAAACTTGTCATAGCTTTTCTTCCAAGGAGCAAGTGTCTTTTAATTTCATGGCTACAGTCACCATCTGTGGTAATTTTGGAGCCCAAGAAAATAAAGTCTCTCACTGTTTCCATTGTTTCCCCATCTATTTGCCATGAAGTGATGGGACCAGATGCCATGGTCTTAGTTTTTTGAATGTTGAGTTTTAAGTCAGCTTTTTCACTCTCCTCTTTCACTTTCATCAAGAGGCGCTTTAGTTCCTCTTTGCTTTCTGTCATAAGGGTGGTGTCATCTGCATAGCTGAGGTTATTGATATTTCTCCCAGCAGTTTTGATTGCAGTTTGTGGTTCATCCAGCCCACCATTTTGCATGATGTACTCTGAATATAAGTTAAATAAGCAGGATGTCAATATACAGCCTTGACATATTCCTTTCCCAATTTGGATCCTGTCTGTTGTTCCATGGCCAGTTCTAACTGTTGCTTCTTGACCTTCATACAGATTTCTCAGGAGGCAGGTAAGGTGGTCTGGTTTTCCCATCTCTTTAAGAATTTTCCACAGTTTGTTGTGATCCACACAGTCAAAGGTTTTGGCATAGTCAATAAAACAGAAACAGATGTTTTTCCAGAACTCTCTGGTTTTTTTGATGATCGAGCAGATGTTGGCAATTTGATCTCTGGTTCCTCTGCCTTTTCTAAATCCAGCTTGAACATCTGGAAGTTCTTGATTCACTTACTGTTGAAGCTTCACTTGGAGAATTTTGAGCATTACTTTGCTAGCATTTGAGATGAGTGCATTTGTGCAGTAGTTTGAGCATTCTTTGGCATTGCCTTTCTTTGGGATTAGAATGAGAATTTACCTTTTCCAGTCCTGTGGCCACTTCTGAGTTTTTCAAATTTGCTGTATCTAGTTCATTCTAGATACATGATTCCCTTTAATTACATTTCAGATAATTTACTAGGACAAAGAACTGGAACCCTGGCAAGGAATATTCACATATTCTCCTTGCCTTTCCTAGCATATGCTGCTGCACATCTCAGCACTGTGCTAAGAGGAGCACTTACTCACCTACCGCCCACCTTAGTACCTGATGCCTGAAAGGGTTCTGCATGTATAAAAAGACCAAAATGTGCCTGTTAAATTACAAGCTAAATAAACCACTGAGGTCAAATGCAATTTATAATAAATATTAACTTGCTTTTCTGTGATTTCATGGCCTAAAAATATGTATATTTTTAGTAGGATTATTTCATAGGTACTTTTGAGCCTTTTGAACACCTGTCACTGGTTATCACTTCAAGTTGTGCTAATAGGCAACCTGCTGTCTGTAGTCACAGTAGTGTCCAACCACTTGGCTCTGAAGGTACTCCCCCTTTGCCCAGGAGTTCCATCTGTGGTCCCAACCACTGAAGTCTGAGCTTCTTAAACCTGTACCCTGAATGTTTGTGGTATGCCAGATGAGAAGCATTAGGACTTTTCTGGAGATTGTTTTATGGGGGGAAATGGTATTTTAAACAACTAACAGTTATTAATGAATTATAGCAGCAACATGAAAGAAAATAGCAATTCTATTTGCATTTCCAGACTTTCAAAGAATCAGAGCAATCAGCCTTACACTGTGGAGAGGTTTCCTGGCAAATGTCTCAGAGGCATTCATCTAAGCTATCAAGTCAATTATATTATTCTTGACGGAAAACTCCTTGAAATGCTTTTATAATATGTTTATTAAATAAACTTTCTTCATTCCCCTGATCTTAGAACTTTGAAACCAACTTACAGTGCTAGGTTTATTCTCTTGAAAGGCCTCAAATAAGTTTTGCTTTTATAATTTTGATGCATTGGAAGATATTTGTTATAAGAGATACTGCTGCATTCTGACTTAATATAGCATTGCTTCATAAAAAATAAATGTTTACTTCTGTTAAGTAGGATAGTTTTGAAATGTCAGCATCAGAACTAAGTTTTGCAAACAGCTTTGACTTATTAAGGTTAAGAACCTATTAATTCTCAGTTCTTATTAGGAAACACAGTGTTTCTCATTACTGAAAGTTTAAACCCAGAGTCACAGTTTTTCTGTTGTTATCTGCTTTTAAACTCAGGTAAAAAGACATATTTGATCTTTTTTGTACATTCAGTTTCTCAGTAGAATAAAGAGCTCTGGAAATACAATACTTTTATGATACAGAAACTCTAATTCAAAGTTGTCATTCTTTATAATGTTTTATTTCAAAACCTTCTGAGCCCAAATATACATGTTTTTAAGCCGTGAAATCACAGAAAAGCAAGTTAATATTTATTATAAGTTGCATTTGACCTCAGTGGTTTATTTAGCTTGTAATTTAACAGGCACATTTTGGTCTTTTTATACATGCAGAACCCTTTCAGGCATCAGGTACTAAGGCGGGCGGTAGGTGGGTAAGTGCTCCTCTTAGCACAGTGCTGAGATGTGCAGCAGGAGTGCCCTGTGGATGGTGCAGAGGTCCTTGTTGACTGTGATCAATGGACAAACTTCAGAAGGTTTATCCCCAGTCTCTTTCTGGAAAAACAAGCCATGTTTGTTACAGTGCAGGTTGGGCAGTGCATGTAGGACAGAAGCATGCATAAATAAAGTAGATGAGAGACACAGATCCATCTCTCTTCTAATATTGTTTTCCTTCCACATGGAAGGTGTCTTTCAACATTTCTAGTACTGTGCATCTGTTGATAATAAAATCATCCAACTTTGTATGTCTGAAAAAGCCTTTGGTCACACTTGGTTTACAAAGAAAATGTTGCTAAAAAATAAAAAGTTTTGGTTGACAGAACCTTCCATTCAGGAATTTAAAGACATGTGCAATGTCTTCTGACTGCAATGCTATTCTTTCAGAAGAAAAATCTGCTGCCAACCTTGTCTTTGTTGCTTTATATGAAATGTGTCTTTTTTCCTCCAACTGCTCCAACAGCTTATAATTTCTCTGTTATAAATTGTGAGTAATTTGAGTTTATTAAAAGATGCCTTGATATTTTTGTGAATGGTTTTGCTGCTTAATTTTTGTAGTTTCTTGGATCTACAGGATTATAGCTTTCATTTAATTTAGAACATTTTCAGCAATCATTTCTTCACATATTTTTCTTCCCATAATCCTTTAGAAGCAGAAAGGATTGTGTGTAGGTTTGGCTATATGGTTATTCTACACCTCACTGGTTTTCCAATTTTTTTTTATTTCAAATAGTTTTCTGTGGTTTCAAGTTCATTAATCTTTTATTCTGCTCTGTCTAATCTGGCATTGGTCTTATCCAGTATATTTTTTATGTTGGATTTTGCATTTTTTATCTGTAAAAATTCAGATTTTTCCTTTCTTTTCTTTTTTTTTTGACATATCCTTTGTGTCTGCCTTACCTTTTTAACATGTGCAGTAAAGTTATAACAACTTTTAATATCCTTTTCTGCTATTTTAGCTCAGCTGGTAAAGAATCTGTCTGCAATACAGGAGACCGCATTCCAATTCCTGGGTTGCAAAGATCCCCTGGAGAAGGGGTAGGCTACCCACTCCAATATTCTGGCCTGGAGAATTCAATGGACTATATAGTCCATGGGGTCACAAAGAGTCAGACATGGCTGAGTGATTTTCATGTTCACTTCTCACTTTTCTGCTGTTTATAAAATCTGTCATTTCTGAATCCATTTTGATGAACTGATTTTGCACTTTGTTATGGGGAATATTTTCTTGCTCATTTGTGTGTCTGCATATCTTTGATTGGGGTAGATATTATTACATTTGGGGGTTCTAATATTTTTGTAAGACTAGGACAGCTGTATTACCATGTATTTCATCTGTGGTCTACTCTTTATATATCATTATATATTTTAAATTACATATTTAGGCCTGGACCTTTGTTTTTGTTTTATTTTTGACTCATTTTATTGTATGTTCTATCTCTTATTACAGATATATTAAAATCTTTTCCAATATCATCACTGCCAATAGGATCTTAATCCTGTTGTTGCTTTGAAATACCTGTGCTCCTCGCCTGAACATTTATTTTAGTCTCTGATATCAGTTATTTTTTAGCAATTCTGAGAGGCAGTGTGGGTGAGGGAACCAGAGTAAGCTTCTATGCTTAGAAAGACGTGGTACAGAAAATCAGGCTGCAGAAAGTTACCCTCTGAGGGATTTGAACTAGGTCCCTGCACAGGAAAAAGCACAGGAAGGAGCAATATTAGTATGAGACCTAAATTAGATTGTAATGAATCAGTTGGGAAGGTGTAAGGGATGGTTTTAAGGAAGAAATTCCTTCAGACCAATGTGACTTCATGTCTTTTAGCTCATCATTCACTCAGGGCTTCTAAATCACCGTGATGTTGATTACAGTGAGTCTTCTGCACCAGGAGTCCAGACCTCAGATACTGCAGAGACAGGCACTGGGTAGAAGGAAGCAGAGGTAGATGGTGGCTAAAGCAGCCCCAGGCACATGTTCCTGTGACCTTGCATGGTCCCACGGGCTGCCTGAGCTCTGGAGGCTGGCTCTCACTTGCCTTTTCCCATGCGCTGCAGTGAATGAGAGGTGAGCTGGAGTCCCTTGCAGTCTTCACTGGCTGTCAGCTGGGACCCAGCTCTGATGTTGCCTAGAGCCTCTCTGTGGCCTCACCTTGTGACCTGGCCCTACTCCCACATTGACAACTGAGTTCTAATAGCAAGTGTCCCAAGAGAGACATCCATGCTTACGCTGAGAAGTGCTCCAATGGCAAATATGCAGAAGCACCTGGCTGTGACATCACACAGCAGAGGCACTTCTAGTATATTTCATTTTTCCAGGCAGATGGAAAGCCCTTCCAGGTCCAGAGGTAAGGCATGGAGACATCTCCTTTTAATGGGAGAAATGCCAAGTGTGCATATGTGTTTAAACCCACTCATGACTATTTTCCGTTCCTGAATGTGGAGTAGAATGGGAGCACGTTGGCATACAAGAGAACAGTTCAGTTGTTCTCCTGTGCAGCCCACGGCGTACATATTAATAATGTTCTCTTAAGGTTTTCTGATGTCTGTTTCAGCATTTCTCACTGATTGGATGCTGGACTGGGATGATCCTGTGCCAGTCTTTATGCTGTTTTACTCTCACTGTCTCATCTTCCATTAAGTGTCCTGGGTAATTATCAGTGCTGACTTCTTGAGAATAATTGGCTGAGTAGCAAGGGATGTGAGCCCAACGTGCAGTGAAGGTTTTCTGAGTTCCATATTAAACGCAGCATTAGTAATCCTCGTGTTATCCCTTTATTGCTCCTGTGGTGAAATTATTAGGCCATTATTTTCCTAAAACAGCATTTTAATGATAAAGATGAAAAGTATACAATTTGCTTTAGTTGTTATTTGTTCCTCAAGGTTAATGTGTTTGTCACATTGTATTAAACGCTCATAATAACCATTAGAATACTTAGTGTAAGCATGGATGTCTCTGTGCAACTAGTAAACAGGACAAATTAGAACAATTGTCACATTGTTCTCAGGTTTGTGAATAGTGAATAGAATGTGATAGATTTTCTTTTTAACTTGTAGGACAAATTAAAATTATTTCTGTGATTCTCTGTGCTTTGTCTTTGAGACATTTAGTGCATGGTTACAGCAATGACAGTGATGCTAGAATCAAACACTGGATTTTATATTGTAGCATTTAAACCAAAAGAGGTATCGAATTAAGGGTAATTGTTTTTTAGGAGAAAATTGCCAACTCATTTTCAAATATTTTGTTTTCACTCCTGCATTTAGATATTAAATATTATTTGACAGGAGTGTGGTTCAATATGACACATGACCTGAGCTTTCCCCTCAATGTTTGAGCTAAGAGGCTCTGTCAGTCGGCCCTGATCTGTTAGTTCTGTGTTCCCTATAGTTTAAACTGCAGATCTGAAGCCTGCTTTGGAAAATCTCTTAGGTCCTTGCTTAAAGGGAAAAGTGATCTAGAGTGTCCAAGTCCATTAGGATCAGTCCTAATTCTCCACAACTAATAGTCTGGGGGATATCGTAGATGGACACCAATCAAAAATAATTTACATGGGCAGTTAAATTCCCTGAGTTTACTATCCTATGCACCATAAACAGAAAGAAAGAACATTTCCATCATCCCTCAAACACTTCTTGCCCTTTTGCAGTCAATCCCAATCTCAGCCCAAGTTCCAGATATATGACCTGCTTTCTGTCTCTACATTTTGCCTTTTTAGAGACATAAGTAGAACCATACAATATGTAGTCACATCATGTTTTTAAGGTTCATTCATCATATTAATGAGTAATATTCTATTGTATGGATGTGCCACAACCTAACAATTCATCTGCTTTCTATAAATAAAGTTTTTCTAAACAATTTCGTGATGCCTTTTTGCAGAAATTTTTCATTTTTCTGGGACACATATGTAGGACTGAAGTGCTGGGTCATATCGGAAGCATATGTTTTGTTGTTTAGCATCTTCCAGATGGTTTTATTGGTTTGCATTCCCTGTGACTAGTATAAGAGGTTTCCAGCTTCCTTACACCCTTGCCAACATTTGTTATTTTCAGCCTTTTGTGTGAAAGCTGTTCTAGCCAATGTCTAGCTGTGTCTCATGATTTTAGTTGCTAGCATTTTCTTCATAACTAAGGATGTCAAGCATCTTCTTGTATGATCAGGAAGGGCATTAGATAAACTTTGGTGTAGTATCTACAAGATACATATTTCAACTGTAAAGACACACAGACGTGAAATGAATTGATGTAAAAAGATACTCCATTCAAATTGAAAAAAAGAGAGAAAAGGAGAGGATATACTTATATCAGACAAAATAGACATAAAGTCAGAAGCTGTCAGGATGAAGAAGGATGCTCTCCAGTGATAAAGGCGTCAGCTTGTCAGTACATTCATGGATCTATGTGTGTGTCCAAAATAACTAAATATGTGCAATTTTCCATATCAATTCACCTCAGTAAAACTGTTTTAAAAGAAAACTATTATGAATAATATTGTGTTACTTTAATTTTGTTTTCAGATTGTTCATTTTAGGATATAGGAATATGATTGTTTTTTATACTAATCTATCCTGATGCTTGCTAAACTTATTCTAAAGATCTTGCATATTGTTTTCTAGATTCCATATGATTGTCTATATATAGAATATGTCATCTGTGGGATAAAAAAATAGTTTACCTCCTTTTTTACAGCAGTTATACTTTTAATTTGTTTTTCAGCCCTAATTTTCCTGGCTAAGAACTGCTGTCCCTAGGTTAAATACAGTGTGTGTGGCATCTTTGCCTATTGTTGGATCCTAGTGGGAAAGCATCCTGTCTGTCAGTGTCAAGTGTGAGTTTCTCCCAGCAGCAGGCAGAGCTTTCAGTGTTACTGTCTCTCCCTGTGTCTGATTACACAGCAGGCACAGTGCTCAGAGTTTGCCTCCTCCATTCTTCCATTCTGGTGGGGCCTGCCTCCACACAGAACGCACTGAACAGAAAGTCAGTTTTACCTTCATGAAGACCCAGGCAGACACTGGGATCTGCCTTTGCTCATTTCTTTCCTCATCACATTTAAATCTTAATTTGATTGATGATTAAGTTAATCAAATCAACTTAAACTTTTTCCATAGCAATGTGTTCTTCAAACCACGTGTATCAGGCTCCATGTTCTAGTTCAGTTTTTGTCGTGTCAAAATTGTGATCCTGTAATCACAAAAGAATAAAAACACCCCAAGGTTTCCTTCATTGAACAAATATCAACCGTCAATCAAATGTCAAGGGCCTGAGAATGGGTGTGGTTATATTGCCTTTCAAATATGCAATAATAAATTGATCTAATATATGTTGAATGGTACATAGGGGACTAACATTTTCAAAATACTTCCTAATACAGGATAGTTTTAATTCTCTATTTTAATATAGAAAGAAATCTTTCATCTTCTAGTAGGATGCTGTCAGAGCCCCATCAGAACACGTACGCTGTGTCATGCTGCCTTCATTGCCACCTGTGGACCTGATCCTAAGTCTCCAGAATATATTTGAGGCATATTCTGCAGTTGCCACAGTAGGAACAGAGGGTCTCAGGTTACTGCTTTCTTTTTGTGGGCCTAAGATCATTCCTGTTTGCTCTAGTTTCATTTCCCTGGCTCTCTGCTCTGTCCCCTTTTTTTCCCCCCAATTTACTATAGTATAGGAAAAGACCCTAATGCTGAGAATGATTGAAGACAGGAGGAGAAGGGGATGACAAAGGATGAGATGGTTGGATGGCATCACCAATTCGATGGACATGAGTTTCAGTAAGCTCTGGAAGTTGGTGATGGGTAGGGAAGCCTGGTGTCCTGCAGTCCATGGGGAGAGTCCAGACTGAGCGACTGGACTGAACTGAACTGAACTGAACTAAGGTATAACCGAATGTAACATTGTATAAGTTTAGGGGTACTGAATAGTGATTCAATACATCAAACTAAAAAACTTTTAAACAAAAGAAACCATCAACAGAATGAAAAGGCAGCATTTGGAATGGTGGAACATGTTTGTTAGCCACACATGTGGTAAAGAGTTATAGTAGAAATATATAAGGAGCTCAGGAAACTCAACAAAGACATAGGAAATCCAATTGAAAATGGACGAAGGACCTAAGTAGACATTTTCCCAAAGAAAATATCCAAATGGTCAACAAGTGTATGAAAAGATGCTCAACATCACTGTCAGGGAAATACAAAGCAAAGCTACTACATCTGTTAGAATGGCTATGACAGAAGTAACAAGTGTTGGTGATGTGGAAAAAAGGGAACCCTGTGCAGTGTTGGTGGGAATATAAAATGGTGCAAGCGCTGTGGAAAACAATAGGGAGCATCCTCAAAAAATTAAAAGTAGAAATATTATATGACCTGAAAGTCCCACTTCTGGATATTTATCTGAGTGAAACAAAATCACAATCTGAAGACCTGCAACCCGAAGCGTGCTGCAACACTACTCACAACAGCCAAGACATAGACACACCCTAAGTGTCCATCGATAAATGAATGGATAATTCTGCCGCCTTCTTAGTAATTCCCATTGACCATCTGAATCCCCTCCTCCAGGTGGTACACAGGGCTCTGCTCTGCTGCCAAGATCAAGATACGCTGCTTAAATCCTTGTTCCTTCTCCTTACTGATTTTGTGACCCATTTAAACCTTATTATTCTCTCTGCACCTGTATTACCTATAACTGAGCTGTATGCCTTAAAAGCTAAAATATATTGTAATTTGAATATATTCTAAATGCCTAGTAAATTTACATGAAGTCTTATGGTTATATGATGATTAAAAGACTATATGGGCCCATCACCCTTTCATGGTAACAATCTAAGAAAATACCCCAAAATAATAAATTGGCAGTAAGAAACAATTTCAATATCATATCCATCACCTTGGCATAGTTCTGAAAAATGAATATTCAGTCTGGAGGTGTGAAAGGAATATGAGGATGAGCTGATGAAAAATGAAAACAAGTGTGTCACATGTTTTCTGAATTTGGAAGGCATTTTGATTAATGCAGCTTTTTTTTGAAGAAAAAAAAAATCATTCAGCAAATGCAGAGTAGCCAACAAGAAACACTTGCATTTTCATGTGCTGCAGTAGAGATAGACTTATTCATGTGGAAACCCAAGTGAGATAAAACACACCATTCTCCAGAGGGATGAGCAGCAAGGGCCACTTTGTACATTCTCAGAGAGGAGTTCTTTATGGCTAGACCTCAGTATGTGGCCATGAATAAATCTGGGGCTGAGTAAAATGTTTCTTTGTTGTCGTAGATAAATAATTAAAATAAAGGTGAAGCCATGCTTCTTCTTTGCTCACTGTGAGGATATTCAGTGTCTTACGCAGTCTCAGGATATTCTGTATTTTCAACATATTTTTGTATTGAATTCAGTAACTAAGTCCGGTCAGAAATAACAAAATTCTCATTTACAGATGCTTTAAGAGAAAGAAAACTGCCTCACTCAACAAGGTTCGATAGTCTCCTCTCTGTGACATTCTCAGGATGTGTTCTGCATAATTAACAGAACTATTCTGAGCTATGGCAGAAATAGGGAAGTTGTGGAAGAGGAATTACAAGACGAAGACATAATGTCAAGGAGATGGCCCCTGAAGTTGTCTGCAGCCTTTTCTCACACACTCTGAAAAACACTGCTTCTTGCATTTGTGCCAAATAGCCTCCAAATCAATGAAGGACAGTAGGTCATCTCTTGGGTGAGTATTCCTGGGTTAATCCTGGGAGTAGAGTTTCCTGACATAGCCCTTCAGGCCAGAATCAAACCAGATGAGAAGCTGAGATATGTATCAGACAGGAAGCCCAAACCAGTGAAAACCTGTGGACAGCCACCAAGAGAGGACGAACAAGAGCAGCAGAAAGGGGTGCAGCACACTAGAATACAGAACTGGAACCATTTCTTTACACTTTTTTTTCATTGCATTGCCTCACTTTCTGCCAGTCTCTGTCTCCATCTATTGTTTCCTCCCAGGGGTCTTAGAGCAAACATCCTAAATATCAAAGAAACATTTGTAGGAAGTAAAATTCCTAGGAAGTTTACTCAAATCTGACTTGCTAAAAATAGCCCACCATGACAAGTTAGGACAATGTGTGGAAATGTCTGTGATGCCTCATGGAGGGAATTGTTATGTAGAGGAGGTGAGTGTGCTCTGGACCACAGAGACCAAGGGTTCATGGAGGCATGGCCCTCCTGTCCCTGAATCTGCTTGTTCATCTTTACAAACAGCACTCCCTCAGCAGGTTAGTACAGGGATAATGCCTATAAAAATACACGTGTGCAGGGGGTACTCATGTGAGAGCAGTGCTCATACACATACCTGTTCCCTGGCTTTCTCCTATCTGAGAGTATAACACCAAAGATACGTGAGACCTGGCATTTCAGGAAGGGCCTTAAATAAGTTTGTCCTGCTTTGGGAGTATTGATACATTGAATCCAGTGACTGTCATTTTTCAGTGAGTAAATGCCTGGACAAGCATGAGGGGAATTCATGTATCATAAGTAGAGATCTTCAAACATCCCATGAAGTGGAAGCTGGGAAAATTCCAGCAGAGATAAAGTATAAGGTTGAGGGGATGACTTTGGAGATACTGAACCAGATGAGCTCAAAACTCCACTTCACTATGGATCCTATAGACTGTGTTTCTTTTGCATGGTAATATCTATTTCTGCTTTATTGACTATGCCAAAGCCTTTGACTGTGTGGATCACAAGAAACTGTGGGAAATTCTGAAAGAGATGGGAATACCAGACCACCTGACCTGCCTCTTGAGAAACCTGTATGCAGGACAGGAAGCAATAGTTAGGACTGGACATGGAACAACAGACTGGTTCCAAATAAGAAAAGGAGTACATCAAGGCTGTATATCATCACCCTGCTTATTTAATTTATATGCAGAGTACATCATGAGAAACACTGGACTGGAAGAAGCACAAGCTGGAATCAACATTGCCGGGAGAAATATCAATAACCTCAGACATGCAGATGACACCATCCTTATGGCAGAAAGTGAAGAGGAACTCAAAAGCCTCTTGATGAAAGTGAAAGAGGAGAGTGAAAAGTTGGCTTAAAGGTCAACATTCAGAAAATGAAGATCATGGCATCTGGTCCCACCACTTCATGGGAAATAAATGGGAAAACAGTGGAAACAGTGTCAGACTTTATTTTTTGGGGCTCCAAAATCACCGCATATGGTGACTGCAGCCGTGAAATGAAAAGACGCTTACTCCTTGGAAGCAAAGTTATGACCAACCTAGATAGCATATTGAAAAGCAGAGATATTACTTTGCCAACAAAGGTCTGTCTAGTCAAGGCTATGGTTTTTCCTGTGGTCATGTATGGATGTGAGAGTCAGAATGTGAAGAAAGCTGAGTGCCGAAGAATTGATGCTTTTGAACTGTGGTGTTGGAGGAGACTCCTGAGAGTCCCTTGGACTGCAAGGAGATCCAACCAGCCCATTCTGAAGGAGATCAGCCCTGGGTGTTCTTTGGACGGAATGATGGTAAAGCTGAAACTCCAGTACTTTGGCCACTTCATGCAAAGAGTTGACTCATTGGAAAAGACTCTGATCCTGGGAGGGGTTGGGGGCAGGAGGAGAAGGGGACGACAGAGGATGAGATGGCTATATGGCATCACTGACTCAATGGACGTGAGTTTGAGTGAACTCCAGGAGTTGGTGATGGACAGGGAGGCCTGGCATGCTGCGATTCATGGGGTCGCAAAGAGTTGGATACAACTGAACGACTGAACTGAACTGATCTTTAATACAAATATGTAGTATATGTATGTGTATGTCTCTGAATATGTATGTACATATGTATAGCTTCAAGTAAAATTATAGGCACAGCTCTGTGTCACAGTGTAGACAGGTATGTGTGTATGTTGTACATATATGTGTGAATGTTAATGTGTGAAAGGAGCCAGGATATGGCGGTAGCCCTGCCTAAAGGTAACTCTGCTAGTGATTTACCTTGAACAAATCACTTAACATCATCTGGTTCTTCTGTCAGGAGGGAAAAAATAACATCTGTCCTGCTGTTACCACAAAGAAGACAGTGATGCATAATTAAAGACGCCTCCACAGCCATTACCTCTTTTAATTATGGCAGCTGTGACAATCTGGATATGACATATGGGAAAATTATTTTTCAGCTTTAAAGCAATGTAAAAATATTGCTACATCTAAAAAAGAGTATTTGGTTTTAATATTTAAACTATGACTAATGTGCTTATTATTTTCCTAAAATAGGAATGCCAGGTGAAAACAGCAAATTATGATGTCTGGTAACTAGTGAGGGCTTCCCTGGTGGCTCAGATGGTAAAGAATCTGCTTGCAATACAGGAGATCTGAGTGAGGTCAGGAAGATCCCGTGGAGAAGGAGATAGCAACCCAGTCCAGTAGTCTTGCCTGATAAATCCCATGACAGAGGAGCCTGGCAGGATACCATCTATGGTGTCACAAAGAGTCAGGCATGACTCAGCAACTAACACTTTCACTTTCAACCAGTGAAGATTTTCTACCTATTGCTAAATACATGACTTAACTATGTGCCAACTGTTATCAATTGTAGAATTACCAAGTAAAACCCTGAGGACCCAACAAGGGGTGGGGGGGTGGGGGGGTGGGTGTGTGTGTGTGGGTGTGTGTGTGTGTGTGTGTCTGTACACCCCTGTCTGTTGAATTTACTTAGACTGGCTTTCATACCTTTTTAACCCACACAAAATTATATATTGTTTTTCAGAACAAACCTATTTGTTTGGCAAGATGGTATCTCTAAATGTCAAACTTGTTCATTTTATGTTCTCTGTCTTGTAATGTGGCATGTTGTCCCTGTAAATTAACATCATTTCCTGACTTTTCATGAGACATGATTTTCTCCTTCAAATATGGATACAGCATAACTCTTGTTACTGACATTTCTTTCCTGAGAAAACTGTATTTTAATACTTTAAGTTCTGTGCATTGGTGCATGTATGCTCAGTCATTTCAATCATATCTGATTTTGCAACCCTGTGGACTGTAGCCAACCAGGCTTCTCTCTCCATGGGATTCTCCAGGCAAGAATACTGGAGTGGCTTGCCATTGCCCTGCTCCAGGGATTGAACCACCAGAGATTGAACCCAAGTCTCCTGCATTGCAGGTGGATTCTTTACCCACTGAGCCACCTCAGTTCAGTCACTTAGTCATGTCTGACTCTGCGACCCCATGGACTACAGCGTGTCAGGCTTCCCTGTCCGTCACCAACTCCCGAAGCCTACTCAAACTCATGTACATCATGTTGGTGATGCCATCCAACCATCTCATCCTCTGTCACCTCCTTCTCCTCCTGCCTTCAGTCTTTCCGAGCATCAGGATCTTTTCCAGTGAGTCGACTCTTCGCATCAGCTGGCCAAAGTATTGGAGTTTCAGAATCAGTCCTTCCAGTGAATATTCAGGACTGATAGCCTTTAGGATTGATTGTTTGGAGCTCCTTGCAATCCAAGAGATTCTCAAGAGTCTTCCCCAACACCCCAATTCAAAAGCATCAGTTCTTTGGCACTCAACTTTATGGTCCAATTCTCACATCCATACATGACCACTGGAAAAACCATAGCTTTGACTAGACAGACCTTTGGCAACAGAGTAATGTTTCTGCTTTTTAATATGCTGTCTAGGTTGATCATAGCTTTTCTTCCAAGGAGCAAATGTCTTTTAATTTCATGGCTTCAGTCACCATCTGCAGTGAATTTGGAGCCCAAGAAAATAAAGTCTCACTCTTTCCACTGTGTCCCCATCTATTTGCCATAAAGTGATGGGACCGGATGCCATGATCTTAGCTTTCTGAATGTTGAGTGTTTTGTTTTTTTATTTTTAGTTTTAGTTTATTTTACTTTACACTATCCTCTTTCACTTTCATCAGAGGCTCTTTAGTTCCTCTTTGATTACTGCCATAAGGGTGGTGTTATCTGCATATCTGAGGTTATTGATATTTCTCCCAGCAATCTTGATTCCAGCTTATGCTTCATCCAGCATGGCATTTCTCATGATGTACTCTGGGTATAAGTTAAATAAGCAGGGTGACAATATACAGCCTTGACGTACTCCTTTCCCAATTTGGAACCAGTCTGTTGTTCCATGGCCGGTTCTAACTGTTGCTTCTTGACCTGCATGCAGATTTCTCAGGAGACAGGTAAGGTGGTCTGGTCTTCCCATTTCTTGAAGAATTTTTTGCAGTTTGTTGTGATCCGCACACTCAAAGGCTTTGGCATAGTCAGTAAAGCAGAAATAGGTGTTTTTCTGGTACTCTCTTGCTTTTTCGATGATCCAGCAGGTGTTGGCAATTTCATCTCTGGTTCCTCTGCCTTTTCTAAATCCAGCTTGAACATCTGGAAGTTCTTGGTTCACATACTGTTGAAGCTTTTCTTGGAGAATTTTGAGCATTACTTTGCTAGCTTGTTGAGTTGAGTGCAATTGTGCAGTAGTTTGAACATTTTTCACATTGGGATTGGAATGTAAACTAAACTACAAATTTGGTCTGCTTCACTTTAGTATATTTTTCATAACATTCAGATTCCTATTCTTATCAAATATGTATAACATATTGATGTACAAGCACTTTACTTTTAGAGAAGTTTCTGATTCTTTTGAAGCATCAGAATTATCTGGGAACCTTTAGAAAATTATTACAATCTGAGTTTCCCCGTAGATAAAAGAAGTCAGAATCTCAGAAATGTGGGATGTGGGACCCTGTTATCAATATTCTAAGATCCATGAGTGAACTAAGATATGCAGAAAAAGACTGAGAACAGTTAATCCAGAGTGATTTATCACCACATCCTCCCCGAGCCATATTCAGTGAGTACAGATGGTGGACATGGGTGAAGGGGTCACAAGCTGCATCATCACATGGATCCATCGTGAAGCGCTGTTGGCTCCTGTGTCTGGAACCCTTTCAGTCTGTCTGCTTCATCAGCACCAAGACTGTGCACTGTATTACACGGTTCATGACTGAATGTTCAAGTCTACTGGCTGTAGCATGGTTTTGCTAGTACCACCCTCAGATTCATATTGTCAGCTAGAATCCATGACACATGAGAACAACTTCTGTAACAGCCCTCAGCGAGGTGGCCAGTGGTGTTAGGAGATGAGGACTCAAGGCTTCGGTGGTGATGCCACCCATACCCAGCACTGGTCTGGGGGCTCTCCTTGTGAGCCTGATGATGACTTTTGAGGAATCCTCCTGTCTGTTTATTTTAGCTTCCTTTTTAAATCTTCTCATCAATGCAAATGATTTTCTTTAGTTTGGAACTAAGGGCCTTAACTTCATCCCTTCAGTCTATTCCTTTTGTCTGTTAGAAGCATTCAACTTCCTGAGTCTGTGGATCTTGACCAGCAGGCTCAGTTGAATCACCTCAGAAATGATTCAGATACAAACATCTGATGCTGTTCCTGGAGATTCTGATTTAACACTAGGTGGAATGCAAATATAGGCAAATACTTTTAAAAGATACCTTGGAGAGTCAGTCTTGTATTCCTGTATTATATATATATATATATATATATATTTTTGGCCACAAATATACTCCAAGACCAAAACCTCAAAAATGCATCTCTCAAGACTAAAGCCAGAAAGTCCATTTCCATATGCATCACATTGGTGTGTGAGACCCATCTCCATTTTATTAAAACAACATACTGAACATGAGTCTAGTTTTTTTTTTTAAAGAAAATTATGTAATTTTTATACCAGTGAATATGCAGTTAATACATATTGGTATAAAACTTACAATTTGACTTCTGGGTGAAATAATTTTTTTTAAAAAAATCTAAATGAAAACAAACTCCCTTAGCTGAAAAAATGTGTGTGAATATATATACAAAAATATATATTATGTATTGTTTATATTTTAATGATAAATCAGTGACTTAAAGCAAATGTACTCATAAATTCATAAAGATACACAATTGGAGCAAATACTGGTTCTTTATTTCAGAACTCACTGGTAATTAAAAGTACCTCTCCTTTTAAAATAGATCTGAATATGTTTCTAAATATCACAGGCAGATAAAATATTTGAATAGACTTCAGTCTAAGCAGAAACAGAATATGTTGACAATTTTTTAAACACGAAAAGTCAAAGCAAAGTCATTGGAAAGGATGCCAATGTCATAGTGATAATGTCATAGAAGAAAATTAACAAAATGTAGTATTTTAATCATAACTATGCCAATATCTTTATCTGGAAGCCTATTGCCATTTTTGTTTCTTTTGAAATTTTTGTTGCCAAGAAACAGAATTACATTTTCTTCCTACCAGATTGAGTCAGTATAGTGTATTCCTGATCATCAAAATACTCATAGCTTTGGGACTTTGAAGTGGTAGCATTCATGATATGTGAAAAAGCATGATACATAATTGAGATCTTAATTACATAAAAATTAATACATAGATACATAAACAAGACCTGGAAGGACAAATCAAATGGCAAATTGCTTGTGATTATGAACGACTTTATTTTATGCTTCTTGTGGTTTTTTGGTTTGCACCTGTTAACTTTTAAGAAATAAATGTTAACAGCCTTAAAAAAAGAAAAATAAATGCTTACATATATGATATATAATTATAAATGACAACAAAAACAGAGGAAACAAATGGAGTCCAAAGAATTTGGTATTTTAATAATTGGCTCAGTTCTGTCTGACTCTTTGCGATCCTGTGGACTCCAGCCTGCCAGCTCCTCTGTCCATGGGATTTCCCAGGCAAGAATACTAGAGTGGGTTACCATTCCCTTCTCTAGGGGATCTTCCCAACCCAGGGATCAGACTCAGATCTCCTGCACTAGAGGCAGATCCTCTGCCATCTGAGTGACCGGAGGAGCCCTAAATGAGCAGTCATTATGAAACAAAACTCCAAAGCTCTGTAAACGTCGTAAAGAAATGGCAGCAAATTCTTGGTTCCGCGTCCTGGGTTTCAGGCCCTCAGCCCCGAGGCCCAGGTCCGGAGATGTTAGAACTCTTGAAGGACAGAATTGATGTTTTTCATCACAGTCATTCTTCAATGATGAGTCTCCATTCATGAAACTTCCAGCACCCGCAGATAATAAACAGTCTTGCCACAGTTTTGCGTCCTGGAGGCAGATTCTGAGGCGGGGGTTAGTATGCTGGCCTCATTAATCCTGTATGTAGATGGTTGATGGAGTCATCAGCAAGGAGGCAGTTTAGCTTCCTAAAATCTCATAGGCCCTGTTCAGTATTCAGTTGTCCAGACCCCTCCCAACAAACTCAGTCCCACCATGCGTTACACAGAAGGGTTGGCTAAGAAGGCCTAACTGATCAGGTGCAGGCTAATTTGAAAGTGACATCTTCATTGATTCCTTGAGAGTTAAAATTTGTCAGTCAGAGAAAGAACGCAGTGAGTAATTAGTACTAATAAGGGAGTGGCCAAGGTGATGACTACTGAAATATATGCTTGACAGAGAAACTAAAGAAAGCAAGCAAGTAAATCCACCATAGATTCCCTAGGGAAGAACCATGGAAGTCTTAGAATTATGCAACATTTTGGTGAAATTTGAGGATGATTTTTAGTGTTTTTTTTCCCCCAAAGAGGAACAGTTATAGGGCTTATAGAATATAGATTCTTTCTATTTGAAAGCACTTTTAAGCCCAGGCTGGAAGAACCACTTGCCCTGGGCCTGAGGTTGTAGAGGCACTTACCCCAACATCCACATGCTCTACAGAACAGACAGACATCCTGCCATTCAGTGTGTTTCTTTGTTCCATCCCACTGCACTGGAACCGTGGGAGCCAGGAAACAGCCAGCCTCCTGAGCAACATGCTTCAGGCCCCAAAGAACTGCTTCTCCCATCATTTTCCCTGTGTCTGTGAGACAAAAGATGACATTTTCTGAGTGCTATGCAGGTGTATGGATTCTCCTGGAACATGGTCCGAGATGGCCGCTGGGTGTGGGAGTGCTGTTAGTAGCAGCAATGCTCAAGTAAAAGAAAAGGCAGTTAATTAACGTCGATTGTTCCTTTCAGATACCATAAATGCAACGCATAATTACCTAACAAGACTGTTCCTGATCATCTCACTGAGCATTTATCATCACTCTGCATTTTGTGTTCCAATGTGTGCTCACAGACATAATCATGAATTAGTGTATATTCTCATTTAGTTGCACATAGAGGATGCATAATATTTTACAGTATTAAATATCCCATGTTATTCTTAACTTTTTATGAACAAAGGTCCAGAAAGAACAGAAATGAAGCATGATACCAGTTCTTTGTGTTGCAACTGGATGACTTAATTCAGTGCTAGAATTAAGAATACTTTTTAAGGGAATTTTCTGGTGGTCCAGTGGTTAGGACTCAACAGTTTCACTGCCATGGGCCTGGGTTCCATCCTTGGTTAGGGAACTAAAATCCCTCAAGCCACATAGTGCAGCCAAAAAAAAAAAAAAGCTTTTAAAAAAGTATTAATAAAATATTATTACATATATAAAATATACATATATATAACATTTTATTACATCTTCTGATAGGGAGATATAATAAAGCCATCTTCTGTCTTGGCAGACTCACTGTTTTCAATGGCTGGAGGGTCTAGTATTAAAAAGGTCTTTGTTGTTGTGTTTCAGTCACTCAGTCATGTCCAACTGTTTGTGATCCCATGAACTGCAGCGTGCCAGGCTTCCCTGTCCTTCATCATATCCTGGAGTTTGCTCAGACTCATATCCATTGAGTCAGTGATGCCATCCAACCATCTCATCCTCTGTTGCCCCTTCTCCTCCTGCTGTCAATCTTTCCCAACACCAGGATCTTTCCCAATGAGTCAGCTCTTCGCATCAGGTTACCAAAGTATTGGAGCTTCAGCTTCAATCCTTCCAGTGACTATTCAGGGTTGATTTCCTTTAGGATTGATTGGATTGGCCTTCTTGCTGTCCAAGGGACTCTTGAATGTCTTCTCTAGCACCACAATTCAAAAGTGTTGATTCTTCACGGTGCTCAGCCTTCTTTATGGTCTAATTCTCACATCCCTGTACATGACTACTGGAGAATCCATACCTGCAAATGAAGACAGTGTTTTAGTATGAGGTCAAAACTCACAGGGAGAAAAACTGCCAAGTGGTCTGTTAGGATGAGTCTTGAGGATTGGTTATGAATTTACCAATTGGTCATTGATAACCTTGTGAAGAAGTATAGTAGGGCAATATTAAGAGAAGCTAAATTCTGGTTCTAAAAGTCAGATTTATTTCTGCGATAAATAGAATTATTATATCACAACTATTTCTTCCTGGTCTTCTACAAACTGATCCCAGGTATATTTGAAAGTTCCCAAAGGTTCAAAGCTGCCATCGTCTCCTCAAAGCTTCAGCAGTTTGATCTCATTTACGTCATTCTCTGTGCGCTGTCCTTTGCTGTCACGAGATCACCAACACCCTTCTCCCTGATGAGGCCTCTGCGTGCAGCCACTGCTGATGCTGAGTTCTTGTTCAGACTTTGCAAAGTGCTTGGAGGATTCTTGGAGAAGGAAATGGCAACCCATTCCAGCATTCTTGCCTGGAGAATCCCATGGACAGAGGAGCTTGGTGGGCTACTGTCCACGGGTCGCAAAGAGTCGGACACAACTGAGCGACTTCACTTTCTTTCTTTCTGGAGGATTCTGCTAGAGAATAGCTAATTTAAGATGCAGCATCTTAACATTCTCTCTAGTAGTGTTTTTAGCTCAACTCTTCACTCCTCCAATTTTAAGACTTCAAACTCATCACTAGAAAATAGACTGAATCCTGGCAAAGGCCAATGTCTTCGCTGTCATTCCTTGCCTTCTCACCCAAGCAAGCAAAAGCAAACAAGTGAAACAGCTGCTTTTGCTTTCCTGATATAAAGTAACAAACCTCATGGGTATGACTGGGTAAAGAGATGGAAACTGACTGCATGAGGTCCTTGAAGGAGAACTGGAGATTTTTGCCACAGGATAAAGCTGCTGCTATTCCCCGGGGCTAGGGAGAACGCCTTGTTGAATAATTCTGTACTTGGAAATTTATATTTTACTTCATTTTATAACTGCACCTATGGAACCCGCCCCCCCTCAAAAAAAAATCAGGATATAGTGTGACCCAAGATTGTTACCAGCCATTTTCCCACTATCGTAAGGAGGAAAATATAGAGTTGAATTCCAAAGTGAGTGAAGTCACTCAGCCCACCAGGCTCCTCCATCCATGGGATTCTCCGGGCAAGAGTACTGGAGTGGGTTGCCATTTCCTTCTCCATTTTAACAAAATCCAAAATCTAGTGGGAGAAAAATGTTGCCTTGCAAGTGTTTGATAAAAGAAAGTAGTTATGGTAAATAGCTGGATAGATTCAGTAAAATGTCTGCCATTATTAAACCTACTTTGTTTCAGGCTTACAAACCTAATGTAACTTTATTTTATCCAAAATTTATCAAGAAATTTGGAAAGAAATTGTTCAAAGAATTTATCAAGGAAAGTAAAGAGTTGTATGTTTGTAATAATAAAGTCTTTGCTGAACAACCTTTTTCACCCAGAGTTGTGCCTGATTTTTAATTAATGAACTAATTTCAGTCTAATCCAAATCCAAGTCACATCCGACTCTTTGCGAACCCATGGACTATATAGCCCACCAGGCTCCTCAGTCCGTGGAGTTTTCCAGGCAAGAGTACTGGAGTGGGTTGCCATTTCCTTCTCCAGGGGATCTTCCCAACCCAGGGATCGAACCCAGGCTTCCCGCACTTGAGGCAGACGCTTTACCATCTGAGCCACCAGGGAAGCCCCAGTTGATGGTATTTAAAGGTCTGTTGCCCACTTAATTAGCAAGATTGCTAGTCAGTTAAGTACATGCTGAAGTGTCATGCTTGTCAGCATTCTTTGATGGCAAAAGCTTTTTCTCCCTGAACTTTCTTCCTGGACTCCAGTCTCAATACCTTAGATTAAAATAACATTTCTACCATAACCTTATTTTTTATTTATTTTTTGTGTATTTCATTATTATGTATATATGTTTCAATATAAGAGGAAGCAACATGTATAACTCCTGGTGACTTTCCTTATTCATGACACAGTCTGTCTTGGTGAGCCTTGCATATCATCATAAAGAATTATCCTTTTTTAAACATTTGTATTCAGCATGCGAAGGTACCATATTTTAGTTGATTGTTCTTTATGATAGCTGGTTATTTTTTTCTTTTTTGTTCTTTTGCTCTTCAAAAACTACAATTAGCTTTCTGTGTAACTCTTCAAATATACTTGGTTATGCTCTGTGTTTTATATATATTAATATATAATTTATGTATATCAGTTATGTAAATTTTTCTTTCATATGGAATATAGAGTAGTTTCTGTTATATTTTAATTAACTCTGAGTTAGGTCCACCCTCTTTCTTTCATAATCATTTCTATAGCAAATAAGATTGTTCTATGTTCTGCCATCCTATAAGTTGAATTTCATGATTCTGTTTCACTGAAGCATAATTTTCAAACAATAAAGTGATATGAAGTACCAAGTTACGATTTGTTGACAATTTTGTCAACATGAAGTTCCCTCCTGAGTCAAGATAAAACATTGTAGTCATGTCCGACTCTTCTAGACCCCATGGACCACAGCCTACCAGGCCCCTCTGTCCATGGGACTCTCCAGGCAAGAGCACTGAAGTGGGGTGCCATTGCCTTCTCCTTTCTCCAGTTAGTAGACACTTAAGTTGTTCCCAAGTTTTTAATATTTTAAATAATGTCACTGTGAAAATTCTTATAAAGTCATTTATTTTGGTAGATACATTTTTATTTATCTTGAGTAAATATGTAGTAGTGGAATTTAGTTGTCTTCCCCCTACATACTTGGTGATATAGTTTCTGTTTTCTTTGCTTATATGTTTGAGGATATGTATTTCTTCATGTGACTTACAAGTTTTATGATCTATGTTTTGTATTTTTGTTTCTTATATTTAGAAGAAGGCCTTTCTGTGGCCTTTCCCTCAGTTAAAAACCGTCAAGTGTTTAGCTTTGGTCTATACTTAGGTTTCAGTGTTGGACAGCGGCTTCTAGATTCATTTCATTGATTGGATTTTATGTTTTGGGGGTGGAGAATGTAATAATTAAACCCTGCATTTTCAGAAACGTTTTCAGGATTCTTGATACTAATACCTATTTTAATCTCAAAACCTCCAGGGACAATTTATGCTTATTCTCTTATGCTGTTATTCTCACTTTACAGACCAGAAAGTTGATTCCCTGAGTGTTACAGGACCTTGAAGCAGTTTGCCGAGCTTCTGAATGTCAGAGCTCTGCTTCTAGCCCACCGTGTTCCTGAAGCAAGAGGACTCATGCCTGGTGCTTGCTGAGCTCCGGCATGCCCCACAACTGTCTGCTCTGTCAGGTACGTGAAAAGCCATCCATGCCCTGGGGGACCAGGCCCATAGCTCCAGCTCCAGGTCCCGTTCATCTCTGTGGTTCTAGATAGGTCTTCAAGAAGCACTTGTGTGCACCTCAAACACAGATGGAAGGGAGGTAATTACCTCCTTGGGGAATGACGGCTGGATGCTCTGGCAGATGGGAGATACACTTCCAGTAAAAGTGTTGAAGTTGAGATGGTTGTTGGAGCTTTACTGAATTCTTGTACTTGATAGTGGCTCCCCACAAGCCCTCAGAAGCCACTGCTCCAGCCCCAGCCAGACATCCGGATAGATAGATCCCTAAGCCTTCCTGTTCCCAGCTCCTCTGAGGGTTGCAAATCCCCTGATTCCCTAAAGTAAAGCTTATAGGTTTACTTCTGTAATTCTCATTGAATATTGAGTGATGCTGTTTGTGATAAGGAAGCCCCAGACATGGTGTATCCATCTGTTGCTACTGTGATGAACTCTCACAAGTAGAGGCTTAAAGAACCCACCTTATAGTTCTGACAGTCCTCAGCGCAGCACAGTCTCACCAGGCTGAGACAAGGGCTGTGTTCCATAGCTGAGGCCCCTTGGCAGGATCACATCCTTCCTCAAGGAGATGTTGGCAGATTTTAGCTCCTGCAGTTGTAGGACTGAGATTCTCCATTCCTTGCTGACTGTCAACTGAGGGGCCTGTCAAGGTTCTTGAGGCCAATTCTTGACTTCCATCTTCAGAGTAGTAGCAGGGATTCAACTCCTTCCTTACCATGGACTCTACCCTCTTTTCTTCCATCTCATTGCTCTGACTACTCCTCAGCCTTCTCTTCCACTTCTTAAGAACTCATGTGAAAATATTGAACCATCTCAGTAATCCAAGATAATCTCCCCAACTCAGGGTCCTTAATCTTAACCACATCAGCAAAGTTCTACTGCCTGGGAATTAAGGAGTGAGCATCTTTGGGGACATTTACTCTGCCTGCTCAGGATGGGAATTTGGAGTTGTATGTCTCAGCTGATTCTGTTTGGTGAGAATAGTGACCTCATTGTCAGTGGAAAATGAAATGGGACACTAGTAATATACAGCATGCACTCAGATGTCAGATATTTAAAAGTTGAAAGATTTATATGATCTGAAGAGAAACCAGAGTATAATGTCAGATGGTTAAATGGTTACTTGGTTTTATGTATTGAAAAAATTGCCTTTGAGAGACTAAGTGACTGTTGTAACAGTTGTTTTTATTGCTAATGTTGGCAATAATACAAGAAATTTAATGTGTAAGCACTATGGATTGTACTGAATACTGTTTGTTCTGGGGAAAATTGCAAAAAGAGAATAAAAAGAGCTTTTTATTCAACTCTAGCCATGGGTAAGGAACCAGACATGTCTATGTTAAATTAATAGCTCATTTTTTTATAACTATGTAATAAAGATTTCTGAATTAAAATTCTGAACCAGGCCTCATAGATGAATTACAAGGCAAGGTGGATTTATAACTTTGGTCTCTTAAGCTAACATATCACATTGATTGTTAAAAACTGGGATCCTAGAAATTGGAACAGTAAGAACTGTGTAAACTCCATTTTATACACTGTTTACTGTTCAGCACCTGGGCGGCTGTGGAGCCTCTCTTCAAACTGTGACACAGGTGGACTTTTCCTGGCCCTGCAGTCCTGTGAGCGTCAGCTGAAGCACGTACCCTGAGGGTAACTGTTTTCCAAGGACCTGTTTAGTGATTTAGTCTTCTAGCTCTTTGCAACCCCATAGACTACAGCGTGCTGGGTTTCTCTGTCCATGGAATTGTCCAGGCAAGAATACTGGAGTGGGAAGCCATTTCCTTCTTCAGGGGGTCTTCCTGATCCAGGGACCGAGCCCCGGTCTCTCACAATGTAGGCAGTCTCTTTTTTGACTGAGCCACCAGGGAAGCCCTCCTGTTTGACCTGTTCGCAGCATCTCTAACATTTTCCTAGACTTGTAACTAGACCCATAAACTGGCGGATTCCAAGGGATGAATACTGTTAGTTACTAGAAGAGGTAACTGACATCCAAAACTTACTTTGCAATTAGCATTAATAAAAACATAGAAAATCTGTGTCAGATTGATGAATTAAGATGAGAAAGGGAGGGAAACCAGTCGTCTTGCTGCTGCTGCTACTAAGTCACTTCAGTTGTGTCCAACTGTGTGCGACCCCATAGACGGAAGCCCACGAGGCTCCCCCGTCCCTGGGATTCTCCAGCAAGAACACTGGAGTGGGTAGCCATTTCCTTCTCCAGTGCATGAAAGTGAAAAGCGAAAGTGCAGACACTCAGTCATGTCCAACTCTTCACAACCCCATGGACTGCAGCCTACCAGGCTCCTCCATCCATGGGATTTTCCAGGCAAGAGTACTGGAGTGGGTTGCCATTGCCTTCTAGAGTTATACTATTACAATCATTGATCATATATCGAACTATACAATTGATTAGCTGCTTCAAGTCTAGTCATTATTTTCGTTGAAGGCTCAGTCATATACTTGGTAATACAAGAAATACTTATCTTGTGAAACAAGCAAAATACAAATGCTATAGTTAATAACATTAGTGCAATTAAAAGTAAATATTTTAGCCCTGAGCCTCCCACACCAATTTTTTTTAAGTTTTTTATTTTTTAAATTTTAAAATCTTTAATTCTTATATGCATTCCCAAACATGAACCCCCCTCCCACCTCCCCTCCCCATAACATCTCTCTGGGTCATCCCCATGCACCAGCCCCAAGCATGCTGTATCCTGCGTCAGACATAGACTGGCGATTTAATTCTTACATGATAGTATACATGTTAGAATGCCATTCTCCCAAATCATCCCACCCTCTCCCTCTCCCACAGAGTCCAAAAGTCCGTTATACACATCTGTGTCTCTTTTGCTGTCTTGCATACAGGGTCGTCATTGCCATCTTCCTAAATTCCATATATATGTGTTAGTATACTGTATTGGTGTTTTTCTTTCTGGCTTACTTCATTCTGTATAATCGGCTCCAGTTTCATCCATCTCATCAGAACTGATTCAAATGAATTCTTTTTTACGGCTGAGTAATACTCCATTGTGTATATGCACCACAGCTTTCTTATCCATTCATCTGCTGATGGACATCTAAGTTGTTTCCATGTCCTGGCTATTATAAACAGTGCTGCGATGAACATTGGGGTACATGTGTCTCTTTCCATTCTGGTTTCCTCGGTGTGTATGCCCAGCAGTGGGATTGCTGGGTCATAAGGCAGTTCTATTTGCAATTTTTTAAGGAATCTCCACACTGTTCTCCATAGTGGCTGTACTAGTTTGCATTCCCACCAACAGTGTAGGAGGGTTCCCTTTTCTCCACACCCTCTCCAGCATTTATTGCTTGCAGATTTTTGGATCGCAGACATTCTGACTGGTATGAAGTGGTACCTCATTGTGGTTTTGATTTGCATTTCTCTAATAATGAGTGATGTTGAGCATCTTTTCATGTGTTTGTTAGCCATCCGTATGTCTTCTTTGGAGAAATGTCTATTTAGCTCTTTGGCCCATTTTTTGATTGGGTCATTTATTTTTCTGGAATTGAGCTGCATAAGTTGCTTGTATATTTTTGAGATTAGTTGTTTGTCAGTTGCTTCATTTGCTATTATTTTCTCCCATTCAGAAGGCTGTCTTTTCACCTTGCTTATATTTTCCTTTGTTGTGCAGAAGCTTTTAATTTTAATTAGATCCCATTTGTTTATTTTTGCTTTTATTTCCAGAATTCTGGGAGGTGGATCATAGAGGATCCTGCTGTGATTTATGTCTGAGAGTGTTTTGCCTATGTTCTCCTCTAGGAGTTTTATAGTTTCTGATCTTACATTTAGATTTTTAATCCATTTTGAGTTTATTTTTGTGTGCGGTGTTAGAAAGTGATCTAGTTTCATTCTTTTACAGGTGGTTGACCAGTTTTCCCAGCACCACTTGTTAAAGAGATTGTCTTTACTCCATTGTATATTAAAAGATTGTCAAGACTAGGGAATGGGTCACTTAGAGCAGAAATCCGATTTTTCATGTAGTTCAAATGTGTTACATTAAAGGATTTATCAGGTACAAAAATACAGCATTCAGTTTGAATTATAGCACAGATATCTCCCTGAGATGCTGTAAGGTATCAAG
Organism: Ovis aries; assembly: GCF_016772045.2. Classification (NCBI taxonomy): domain Eukaryota; kingdom Metazoa; phylum Chordata; class Mammalia; order Artiodactyla; family Bovidae; genus Ovis; species Ovis aries. The sequence continues at coordinate 1,923,603 of NC_056079.1, read as the reverse complement.
GGTCTTGCAATTGCGTAGCACTGCCTTTCTCATCATAGAGATCTCAGAATTCAATAGGCTAATAGCCTGGTTACTATCATTTAAAGCTTATGAAAGTTGTCAAGGCTTAGATATGGTCAGTTACATCCTCCAACCCCATTGAAGGCACACACACACAAGCTACTAAATGGTCATACCAGTATAATACAGATCTTTGACCCATTGGGATCATACCAATGGTAGATTTGTTGGGGTTACCTGTAATTTGTTAACATGTATGACCTTAAATTCATGGGAATCCCAAGCTATACCTTCGTATCATCCCTGAGGATACCAGGGCCATAAATTAGTGCCACAAATCCACTGAGTTCCATATTAATCACTCTCTCTAAGGGTAATGACAGGCATAGTTCATAAAGCACACAGCCTTGTCTCATAATTACCAGATTGATCATTTTTAATATGATTTAACCATTCCCAACATAGAGGAGGCTTTAAACTTAAATGACCATAGCCTGGTGTTAAGCATGTAGATCCTCCGCATAACTGTAGGAGTATTCCTTTTAATAGATGAGAAGTTAATTTTTTATTAAGATTTAGCTCATCACTCTGATTGAGTTTAAATGACCCTATGAAAAAACTTAAATCTATGGCCAGCCTCAAAGCGGTATTTTTAATTGGCCAGGTGAGAGGATCCCACCTAGAATTATTATGAATAGATAGAACAGGACTGAACACTCATCTAAAACAAATTTCCTAGGGGATATCCAATCAGAGCCCTAAAGAACAGAAATCCACCAAGGTAACCCAGAATAGACACAAGTAGTTGCATTGAGTTTTAACATTAAATCAAACCACAATGAGGTACCATTTCACGCCAGTCAGAATGGCTGTGATCCAAAAGTCTACAAGCAATAAATGCTGGAGAAGGTATGGAGAAAAGGGAACCCTCTTACACTGTTGGTGGGAATGCAAACTAGTACAGCCACTATGGAGAACAGTGTGGAGATTCCTTAAAAAAAAAACTGGAAATAGAACTGCCTTATGACCCAGCAATCCCACTGCTGGGCATACACACCGAGGAAACCAGAATTGAAAGAGTCACGTGTACCTCAATGTTCATCACAGCACTGTTTGTAATAGCCAGGACATGGAAGCAACCTAGATGTCCTTCAGCAGATGAATGGATAAGAAAGCTGTGGTACATATACACAATGGAGTATTACTCGGCCATTAAAAAGAATACATTTGAATCAGTTCTAATGAGGTGGATGAAACTGGAGCCGATTATACAGAGTGAAGTAAGCCAGAAAGAAAAACACCAATACAGTATACTAACGCATATGTATGGAATTTAGAAAGATGGTAACAATAACCTTGTATGTGAGACAGCAAATGTGAGACACAGATGTATAGAACAGTCTTTTGGACTCTGTGGGAGAGGGCGAGGGTGGGATGATTTGGGAGAATGGCATTGAAACATGTATAATATCATATATGAAATGAATCGCCAGTTCAGGTTTGATACGTGATACTGGATGCTTGGGGCTGGTGCACTGAGACGACCCAGAGGGATGGTATGGGGAGGGAGGAGGGAGGGGGATTCAGGATGGGGAACACATGTATACCTGTGGCAGATTCATGTTGATGTATGGCAAAACCAATACAATATTGTAAGGTAATTAACCTTCAATTAAAATCAATAAATTTATATTTAAAAAGAAAAAAAAAAACAAATTAAACCAAAATAAAATCTCCCTTGAAATACTGTAGAAAAAGGAATTGAAAGGCTTGAAGAGAGAATAGGAAAGATTTGCTGTGTTACCTGCCCCCATCCTATAATCACATTTCCTGGGTTGTCTGAGCATACAGAGCCACTGGGGGTAATACCGGTATGTCTGGAAGTTACCTGGCCATTCCCTGGAGCCAGTGGATACATTAGGAATTCTGGTATTGAGATGAATGACTCAGCTGAATGGGAATGATGGGGTCACACAGCCACATCCTGTGCTGAACTGCAGAACACACTTCCCCACTGAAGCATAATCCCCACTAGATAGCCCAATTAAAAGAACAGTGTGACCCAGACACATTTGTGTCAGTCATTAAATGATGGCGGTGCCCTTTGAAATTACAGAGCAGGCCAGTAGGCCAGTGTCTTTCATAATCTGTGTAATTAATGCCTCTAATAGTCCAGCAGAGATGTCACAGCTGAGCACCAGCCTGTCCCCACGGAGGCCAATACTGGACCTGAGGTATAGCCTCTTTTATTTCAGTTTCATTTCCTCGAACGTAGTGAAAGTACAAGTATTAGTTGCTCAGTCATGTCCAACTCTTTGCGACCCCAAGGACTATAGCCTGCCAGACTCCTCTGTCCATAGCGTTCTCTGGGCAAGAATACTGGAGTGGGTAGCCATTTCCTTCTCCAGGGGATCTTTCCAACCCAGGGGTTGAACCTGGGTCTCCAGAATTGCAGGCAGATTCTTCCCATCTGAACCACCAGGGAAGCCCTTGCATTTCCTTATTTCCAGTCATAAACTGTGTTCAGGTTTCCTTGACCAAGTTGCATCTTGCTGGCTCTCCAGTTATCCCTAGTGGGTTTCCTTCAGTTATCTTCCTGATTTATTGTTCTCTTTCAACCATTTCCCCACTCTTTATTCCCTTACATTCTTTTCACATTCCTTACATACATTTTATATACAAATATAAATAAAAAATAAAATAAAAATCAGCAAATTTGCAAAGCAACAATAGTAAGTTCAAAATAGAATATATTCAAACCATGTTGGGCTATGAGAGACATCAAGGATTTTCATACCTATGACTATCACACCAAGTTCTGCGAAATCTATGGTTCCACATGAAACTCCTCAGCATCCTCAAAAGGCCTAGGGATGTGGAAGTGGGCTACATCAAGCTGGGTGTGCGTTCGAGAGGGCTTGAGAAGACAACAGACCCTTCAACTAAAGCAGCTAAAGTGACTGATACCTCCTGCTTATTGTGGAGTATATAAAGTGTAGTTAGAATGCCACTGAAAAGTGGTTCAAACTAGTCAGCTAAGTGACCTCCCTCAGTTTTCCAGGGTCTATTAGTTGAATAGGGTTAGATGCTTCCCCATTACAGACAGTCTGTTTCAGGCTCCTCCCTGCCTGCTGAGCTTTAATTCATCAAGCATATATGTGTACACCAATGCATCCACAGAACACAGATGTAGCTAACTGCTGAATGAGTATATTCCTAGTTCTAAATTTATAAAAGCTATGAAAATATAAACCAAAATACTGAATTATTGCTGTCTTTTCCTTTCATTTTCCCATCCATCAATACTTAAACATTGCATGAAAATTACATCACCTAATTAGAAAGTTTTTAATGAATTACTCAAATCCACACCTTCTTGGGACATCTTTAACCTTTCTGTTAACTTCATAATAAGTAATGTAGGAGGGAGTTTTATTAGGAAAAGTACAATCATTATTCCCTTTAAGTGAACTTCTCATAAATAAGTGATCTATCAGGTAGTTAGAGGAAAGAAGAAATATTGTATGTTAGGTTGTATGTATAATTTATGAAAAAAAGAAATGTCACTCATGAATAAATTTTATTTCTAAGTGATAAATACAGTTTTTAAATATTAAGAGTAAAACAGCTCACATACTAAATTTGCAAATGATGATGCCAAGGAGGAGCAGCCTCATTAATTACAACACACATTTTATCTCCTTCCTTTCTTTTATTTTGATTGCAGGTTGGAACGAAATTGAAAAGAATAAAGCATTTAGAGTTGTAAAGTCAGAAACATTAAGATAAAAGAAGGCCATTTTTAAAAGAGTAACATATATAAATTGCTAATGTCTTATTCTGATTTTCATGTCACAATCTCATGAATAATAATTAATCAATAGAAGTGCCTTATTTAAAGAAAAGCTAGAAATTGTTAATAAATGCAGAAACTGATTTTTAGCCCTAAATTCATGTAAAGGAAAACTTAAATACTTTATAGATTCATTATCCTCATTATCAAAAATATGTAATATGGACTATTATTTTTAAATGTTTATTATTCTGATCACAATATGTTGAGAAAATTAATTAATAGAAGATGTGCCCTGGAGTAGTCTACTTATACTGAAAACAGTTTAAAATAGATGCTATGTGTTTTCAAATAAGTACCATAACTCCCCATCCTCTGTAGGGTGCAGCCTTTGTGGGTGTATGCAGTTTTCTTGATTCTCTCTCCCTGAGCAATCAGTGCATTCCAGATACTTACAGTCAGAGAATAGACTAAATAACGCTGGACTGAACATTGAAAAATGACAAAGGTAGAAAATTTTAGGTTATGTGATTTTACCACAATAAAGAAATTAGAAAAAAATAAAAATTAGTAACAATGAGAATTTCAAGAGTGAGAACAGATCATTAAGCATGGGCTTCCTGCAGGTTGGACCCTCTGGGTGCACATATCTGCCTCCTGAGTGCTACACTCTGCTGAATTCTAGGGATCAGAAAGTGAATAAGAGGCATCTCTATTCTGAAGAATGGCCCTTGTGGCTCAGATGGTAAAGAATCAGCCTGCAATGCAGGAGACCCGTTCTAAAGAAAACTGGTGTCTCCTGGGAGAATCAGATACCAGACAAAATGGCAGCACTAGCCTGGGCACTACAGGACCTCAGGGTAGCACTTGATCCAGCCTGAGGGGATCCCAGGGGAAGTGTCTGAGCTGAGACATGAAGATGGAGAAGAGATGGAGGTGAAGAGAGGGAAGATACTCAGGCACGTACCTCAAAGTTGCAGCAAAGAAGAGGGTGAGGGGAACACCAGGGCTCAAGGAGTTTGGTTCACTTGTGTGGGAAGAACAGAGTGAAGGGTGGGTGGAGGGAGGAGGGTGGGGAGGGCTGGTGGACAGGCTTGTGTGGAATAGAAATAAGTTTTGACATTCTGTCTATCAAATATTTAAAATATGAACATGATTTTAAGTGATCAGGGCAAATGTATATTTTAGTTGAATTATTTTAAATATACATATAGTTTCTAGACTAATCTAAAGCTTTTGCATGGATCACAAAAAAACTGTAGAAAATTCTTAAAGAGATGGGAATACCAGACCATCTTACCTGCCTCCTGAGAAATCTGTATGCAAGTCAAGAAGCAACCGTTAGAACCAGACATGGAACAACAGACTGGTTCCAAACAGGGAAAGGAGTACATCAAGGCTATATATTGTCACCCTGCTTATTTAACTTATATGCAGAGTACATCATGAGAAATGCTGGACTTGATGAAACACAAGCTGGAATCAAGACTGCCAGGAGAAATATCAATCACCTCAGATATGCAGATGACACCACCCTTATGGCAGAAAGTGAAGAGCAGCTAAAAAGCCTCTTGATGAAAGTGAAAGAGGAGAGTGAAAAAGTTGGCTTAAAGCTCAATATTCAGAAAATGAAGATCATGGCATCTGATCCCATCACTTCATGGCAAATAGATGAGGACACATGGAGACAGTGAGAGATTTTATTTTGGGGGGCTCCAAAATCACTGCAGATGGTGATTTCAACCATGAAATTAAAAGACGCTTGCTCCTTGGAAGAAAAGCTATGACAAAACTAGATGGCATATTAAAAATCAGAGACATTACTTTGCCAACAAACGTCCATCTAGGCAAAGCTATGGTTTTTCCAGTAGTCATGTACAGATGTGAGACTTGAACCATAAAGAAAGCTGAGCACCAAAGAATTGATGCTTTTGAACTGTGGTGTTGGAGAAGACTCTTGAGAGTCCCTTAGACTGCAAAGAGACCCAACCAGTCAATCCTAAAGGAAATCAGTCCTGAATATTTGTTGGAAGGACTGATACTGAAGCTGAAGCTCTAATACTTTGGCCAACTGATGGGAAGAACTGACTCATGAGAAAAGACCCTGGTGGTGGGAAAGATTGAAGGCAGGAGGGGACGAGGATGACAGAGGATGAGATGGTTGGATGATATCACCGACTCAATGGACTTGAGTTTGAGCAAACTGCAGGAGTTGGTGATGGACAGGGAAGCCTGGCATGCTGCAGTCCATGGGGTCGCAAAGAGTTGTGAGAGGGTAGGTCCGTCTAGTCAAGGCTATGGTTTTTCCAGTGGTCGTGTATGGATGTGAGAGTTGGACTGTGAAGAAAGAAGGCAGAGTGCCAAAGAATTAATGCTTTTGTACTGTGGTGTTGGAGAAGACTCTTGAGAGTCCCTTGGACTGCAAGGAGATTCAACCAGTCCATTCTGAAGGAGATCAGCCCTGGGATTTCTTTGGAAGGAATGACACTAAAGCTGAAGCTCCAGTACTTTGGCCACCGCATGTGAAGAGTTGACTCATTGGAAAAGACTCTGATGCTGGGAGGGATTGGGGGCAGGAGGAGAAGGGGACGACAAAGGATGAGATGGCTGGATGGCATCACTGACTCGATGGACATGAGACTGAGTGAACTCCGGGAGTTGGTGATGGACAGGGAGGCCTGGCGTGCTGCGATTCACGGGGTCGCAAAGAGTCGGACACGACTGAGCGACTGAACTGACTGAACTGAACTGACTGAACAGGCAGGAAGGCCAGGGGTCTCCAAACAGAGGAAATCGGCTGCAAGTGTCAGACATTTTTATCTCTCTTAAGCAGCAGAAGGAAACAAACTAGCGATATTTCTTTCCTTCTCTATACAAACTTAAAAGGAGGTCTCTCTTAAAATACTGTGTTGCCATAATGACACCTGTTTTCACCTGAAGTTAACTATTCTCAACCCTTGAGTTAACCAATGCATTTTTTCTTATGGAAATGTTTGTCTTAAGCTATGTTAACGTACTATGCATTTACCCCAAACTCTGTCTTCAAGTCCGTCCTGCCTAATGGCTCAGAACCTACATTACAAACCAGTATGTTATACTCAGACATTGTTCCCCTAATCTATGTAAACGAAACTATTTGTATGGTAATCTGCCCTTCTGCAAGATTCAAGTCAATCATCTGGTGCCAAGATTATCCCAAAATGCATCTTATGGGTGAGAGGCCTTGTGCCATTCTGAGTTTTAAGACATTCCTTTCTTTCATTAACAGACTGCACTCTTGCCTGGAAAATACCATGGTGGGCTGCAATCCATGGGGTCGCAAAGAGTCGAACATGACTGAGGACTTCACTTTCATACATTGGAGAAGGAAATGGCAACCCACTGCAATGTTCTTGCCTGGATAATCCCAGGGACGGAGGAGCCTGGTAGGCTGCAGTCCATGGTGTCATGAAGAGTCGGACACGACTGAGCAGCTTCACAATGACTGTATAACATGCAGCTGAAGACTAGCAGGGGGGTGCCCTTTCTGCCCCCTTCTGATGCCTATGTCAGAAGCTTTATCTGACTCCTTTATACTTTAATAAAACTTTATTACACAAAAGCTCTGAGTGATCAAGCCTCGTCTCTGGCCCCGGATTGAATTCTTCTCCTCCAGAGGCCAAGAATCCCGGCATCTTTTCGTTCAGCAACAACCTTTCAGTTGGATATGACTGAGCGACTGAACTGATAGTTTCTAGAGAAAAGATATATTTATGTATTTCCTGGAAAAAGTTCTCGCCATTTAATAACTCAAGCAGTTGTTGGCTTGGCTGAAGGTATCAGATTGAACACACCAATCACCACAGCTTAATCATTTATATCCACAGTCAACACAATCTGATTAAATAATCTGATTATATATATATATATATATATATATATACACACACACACACACACATATATATGTATATGTATGTGTGTGTGTGTGTGTGTATATATATATATATATATATATATATATATATCTTGCCCAAACCAGAATAGTATAGAATTGTAAGTTCAATAGTAGAGTCTTTTTTTCTGCTTTTGTTTATCTGTTGTTTGTATCATTTTACATTCTCAGAAATTAAAGCAGCATACCATACATAAAATGTGCTCACTAATATTTCCTAAATGAACATATGAATTAAATGAATATATGGAGTCAAGTATGACTATAAGGATAGAAACCTGTTTTCAAATTAATTAAACAGACAATGTAAGAAAAGAAAAATATGGTCACATAAGGTAACTAGGACTTCTCAGGTGGCACTAGTGGTAAAGAAACCATCTGCCAATGCTGGAGATCTAGACACAGGTTCAATCCCTGGGTTGGGAAGATCCCCTTTAGGAGGAAATGGCAACCCACTCCAGTATTCTTTTTTTTATTATTTATTTAATTGGAGGCTAATTACTTTACAATATTGTAGTGTTTTTTGCCATACATTGACATGAATCAGCCATGGGTGTACATAGGTTCCCCATCCCCTCACTCCCCATCCTATCCCTCAGGGTCATCCCAGTGCACCGGCCCTGAGCACCCTGTCATAAGAACCTGGACTGGTGATCTATTTCACATATGGCAATATACATATTTTAATGCTATTAAAAGAAATAAGGACAACCACTTCAGTATTCTTTCCTAGGAAATCCCATGGACAGAGGAGCCTGTAGGCTGCAGTCTGTAGGGTCGCAAAGAGTCAGACACCACTAAGAAACTTAGCATAGCACAATACATGGCAAGGTAACTAAACAGTTATGTCAGTGACATTGATTTTTAATATACATAAACAGAGCTTGTGAGTTTTATATGGTAGGGGAGCAAATCCAGACTTCTTTCAAAATAATTTAAATATTTTTCCATGCAGTCATTCACCATGTATTTCTACTTAAAAAATAAGTAAAATTAGTTACATTAAAGAAATATTCCCAGAAATACCAGTCTATATTTCAAAAGTAAAATTATATAAAACAAAAGCAGTAATGAATTTATGCATCTATAAAGTTGAATCCTTGTTATAATTTCTGTTAGGAATCTGCTTTAGAAACAAAATTCACTAGTTAAATAAAAAGCTCTTTGGAATAGTGACTTTCTTGCTATATAATTGAAGCTTGTTATACAACTGAGAATATAAGAATATATACTTATGATAGGGAATGAAAAGTTTTAAAAGTTTTACTTGTAATTGATTTAGGATTATTTTTTATAAAACTGCTTCTTTTCTCACTAAAAGTGAATTTTACATTCATTGCCATCTTAATAATATATAAATATCTATTCTAAAATGTTATTTATATAAATTTATTGCTGCTGCTGCTGCTAAGTCACTTCAGTCGTGTACAACTCTGTGCAACCCCATAGACAGCAGCCTACCAGGCTCCTCTGTCCCTGGGATTATCCAGGCAAGAACACTGGAGTGGGTTGCCATTGCCTTCTCTGAAATTTATTGAGTTGCTCTTTTTCAGGTCTTTTATTTTACTGATTTGTTAAGCATCTATTTTCCTATTCTTCCTCATTTTATTTTATGGTCTTTTGGTCTGATCATTTGATCATTGATCACCTGCAACATTTATTTCCTTGGCCAACATGGATCCAAAAGGCTCCTACTTCAGTCAGATTATCTGTGTTGTTTTCTTACTTTGTTTTGCTTTTGCTCATGGTTTTCTTACTTCTTCATGTGAAATTGTATTATTTTACACTTGAAGAACTTCTGCTTTCTAGTTTTTGCTTATCTACCATTAGTTTTAGGCAAATATGATTTAAAATGCAATTAAACACATAATCGAATTGCATGAAACCACACTTTTACAGCATTTTCATTTTCATAAATAGGAGTGAACTGATTGTCTCTAGAGAACATTTACCATTCCTTCAGCCACTTTAAGGAAAATACAAATAGAACAATAAGTACAGATAAAATAGAAACAAATATATCATCAAGATTAAGAAAACACAATCACTGCCTTAGTGAGAAATGTGATAAAAAAAAATTAATTTTGCTTTAGCAACAGTCTCAAAGAAAAATACCTACCTTAAAAATGCTTGATGTCTCTACTGTCAATAAAAGAAGGTTCTAATTACTCCTTGGAAGGAAAGTTATGACCAACCTAGACAGCATATTAAAAAGTAGAGACAATTACTTTGCCAGCAAAGGTCCATCTAGTCAAGGCTATGGTTTTTCCAGTAGTCATGTATGGATGTGAGAGGTGGACTATAAAGAAAGCTGAGCACTGAAGAACTGATGCTTTTGAACTGTGGTGTTGGAGAAGACTGTTGAGAGTCCCTTGGACTGCAAGGAGATCCAACCAGTCTATCCTAAAGGAGATCAGTCCTGACTGTTCATTGGAAGGAACAAGTGTTCGTTGGAAGCTGTAACTCCAATACTTTGGCCACCTCATGTGAAGAGCTGACTCACTGGAAAATACCCTGATCCTGGGAAAGATTGAAGGCAGGAGGAGAAGGGGATAACAGAGGATGAGATGATTAGATGGCATCACCAACTCAATGGACATGAGTTTGGGTAAACTCCAGGAGTCGGCGATGGATAGGGAGGTCTGGTGTGATATAATCGCAAAGAGTTGGGCATGACTGAGCGACTGAACTGAACTAATCATCTTGAAATTAATATTGACTATTAGAAATTATCCATATGTGTTTGGATGTATGTGTATTAGTATGTATGTATGTTTGCATGCATGTGACCATCTGTATGTACCTGAATATATGTGTGTACATAGGTGTATATGTGTGTACCTGTATATATATGGGTATACATGTATGTGCATCATATGAGTATATGTATATATTTGCATGTATATATATGCATGTGTATAATTTTCAAGTAAAACCAATGTAGACTTGTTATCGTTATAAAGGGTCATAGAAATTTTCATCTTCTTACTTCTTACTAAAAGATAAAAATTGCTGTCATTGGAACAGATAAACAATATGGATGTCTTCTGCATCATAACAAATATATAAGACTTTAATTAGCTTTTGCCAGTAAACTTCTTTTTTTATTTGTACCAGCAAATTAATATTTATAATAAGGAAGATGATTAAAAATTCATTGTTCATGGAGTAAAAACCCTACAAGAATGACATCATTCTGTCATTAGAAATAACCCAGTATAATTTCTCACCCAAAGAAGGCCTTCCTTTGCTTTATTCTAAGTGCAGAATCTGTAAAAATTAATACATGTGTTCATTTGTGGACACAATAGTTCAATTAATAGCCGTACTTATAAGTGACCATTTAATATGGTCTAAACTTCCCAGACTGCAGCCATGAAATTAAAAGACACTTACTCCTTGGAAGAAAAGTTATGACCAACCTAGATGACATATTCAAAAGCAGAGACATTACTTTGCCAACAAAGGTCCATCTAGTCAAGGCTATGGTTTTTCCAGTGGTCATGTATGGATGTGAGAGTTGGACTGTGAAGAAAGCTGAGCACTGAAGAATTGATGCTTTTGAACTGTGGTGTTGGAGAAGACTGTTGAGAGTCCCTTGGACTGCAAGGAGATTCAACCAGTCCATTCTAAAGGAGATCAGCCCTGGGATTTCTTTGGAAGGAATGATGCTAAAGTTGAAACTCCAGTACTTTGGCCACCTCATGCAAAGAGTTGACTCATTGGAAAAGCCGCTGATGCTGGGAGGGATTGGGGGCAGGAGGAAAGGGGATGACTGAGGATGAGATGGCTGGATGGCATCACTGACTCAATGGACATGAGTCTGAGTGAACTCCAGGAGATAGTGATGGACAGGGAGGCCTGGCATGCTGCGATTCATGGGGTCGCAGAGTCGGACACGGCTGGGCAACTGAACTGAACTGAAACTTCCCAGATTGGTAGAATATATAGAAGTTTGAGTTTCTTAGGGAAAGGAATAATAGGTCATTAATTACTACATTCCCCAGTTTCTTTAGTACATGGAAGCAAATCCAGTTCATGTACAGTTCCAGTCCAGTTCCAGTTCAGTCCACACTAACATCTTTGCCCTCTGGGCTTAAAAAAATTATTTGGGAAACAAAACAAGTAGATATAATAACAATTAAAATATGTAGTTTACAGATGCAGACTGCTGCTGCTGCTGCTAAGTCGCTTCAGTCGTGTCCAACTCTGTGCGACCGCATAGACAGCAGCCGACCAGGCTCCCCGTCCCTGGGATTCTCCAGGCAAGAACACTGGAGTGGGTTGCCATTTCCTTCTCCAATGCATAAAAGTGAAAGTGAAGTCGCTCAGTCGTGTCCGACTCTTAGCGACCCCATGGACTACAGCCTACAGACTACAGACTACAGGCTCCTCCATTCATGGGATTTTCCAGGCGAGAGTACTGGAGTGGGGTGCCATTGCCTTCTCCGCAGATGCAGACTACCATGTATAAAACATACACACAAGGACCTACTGTATAGCACAGAGAACTATATTCAATATCTTATAATAACTTATAGTGGAAAGAATCTGAAAAAGAATCACTTTGCTGTATACCTAAAATGTTGTAAATCAACTATACTTCAATAAAAAATTTAATATGTAGTTTGTCAGAATTTAGAGTAAAAGTTGTTGTTCAGTTACTCAGTCCTGTCCAACTCTTTGCGACTCTGTGGACTACAGAATGCCAGTCTTCCCTATACTTCACTATCTCCCGGAGGCCACTCAAACTCATGTCCATTGAGCTGGGGATTGCTATCCAACCTTCTCATCCTCTGTCATCCCCTTCTTCCCCTACCTTCAATCTTTCCCAGCATCAGGGTCTTTTCCAATAAGTTGGGTCTTTTCCAGTGAGTTGGCTGTTCATATCATGTGGCCAAAGTATTGGAGCTTCAGCTTCAGCATCAGTCCTCCCAATGAATATTCATGACTGATTTCCCTTGGATGGGCTGGTTGGATCTCCTTACTGTCCAAGGTACTCTCAAGAGTGTTCTACAGCATCATAGTTTGAAGGCATCAGTTCTTTGGCTTTCAGCCTTTTTTATTGTCCGGCTCTCACATCCATCCATGACTACTGCAAAAACCATGACTTTGACTGTATGGACCTTTGTAGGCAAAGTAATGTCTTTGTTTTTTAATATGCTGTCTAGGTTTGTCATAGCTTTTCTTCCAAGGAGCAAGCGTCTTTTAATTTCATAGCTGCAGTCACCATCCACAGTGATCTTGGAGCCCAAGAAAATAAAGTCTGTCACTGTTTCCACTGTTTCCCCATGCATTTTCCATGAAGTGATGGGACCACATGAATGATTTTCTTTTTTGAATATTGAATTTTAAGTCAGCTTTTTCACCCTCTTCTTTAACCTTCATCATAAAGCTCTTTAATTCCTCTTTGCTTTCTGCCATAAAGGTGGTATCGTCTGCATATCTGAGGTTATTGATACTTCTCCTGGCAAACTGGATCCCAGCTTGTGCTTCATCCAGCCCAACATTTCTCATGATGTACTCTGCATAACTCCTTTCCCAATTTGGAACCATTCTGTTGTTCCATGTCTGGTTCTAACTGTTGCTTCTTGACCTGCATACAGATTTCACAGGAGGCAGGTAAAGTGGTCTGGTATTCCCATCTCTTTAAGAATTTTTCAGTTTGTTGTGACCTACACAGTCAAAGGCTTTATGTAGTCAGTGAAAGAGTAGATGATGAACTCCAGGAAGAGCAAAATAATCATAAAAGACTTTCTGGGAAGGATACAACTGAATGTGTGGTTTGAGGGATGTTTAATTTCAAAATGTTCTGACCTTCTGCCTGAGGAAACAAGGTAAGGTGAACAAGGGGGCAATATTTAACGAGTTAGTGCAGCATGAAAGGAATGTACCTGATAAAAAGGAGATATAGCTTTTGGGAAAAAAATGAGATACAAAATTGTGTACATAAAATAGGAGAGAATGTAGGCAATCAAAATCCCAGGAGTGGAGGGCTTACCTTCAACAGTAATTAAATAGTAAGGCTATGGAGAACCTGTGAAGGGTATTGATGTAATGAAAACATGTTAAACAAAATGAATCTGTAGTGATTATCAGAACTGAATACACATGCTGGGGTTACAGGAGTGCTGCAATTTACTCTCATTTTAGGATAAGTTTTGAGGGTCAGAAATGACAAGCCACATTAATACTTAAAATTATGAAGAAAAAAATCTGAGATCCATGTGATTGTGTCCACATGTGACACATGACAGTGCAGGGGTTGTTCACCTCCTTCAGGAGTCTTAATTTTCAGCACAGTCATGGTGAATTGAAGAGTTGGCATGGTAGACAAAGAAGAAAGAGAAAGTAAAGCAAGTCCTCAAGGGCTGCTTGGTGAAGATGGAATCTGGACCCTGGAGGTGTTTTGTTAGTGGACACTATGTCTGCATTGGCCACCACTGCCACATAGACATGCTCTACCTCTGGGAACAAAAGCTTGGTTTTATGACTCATGACACTTTGGGCCACAAGAAGGTAGAAATCTTGGAGTTGAAATGCCAAACAAAGCCAGAGCCTCCAAAGGATGGTACCTTCTCTGGGAGTATTTTCTAGAGCAGTTCCATTCACCTGAGAAATGTCAACAGGAGCTCATTTCCCTGGACCAGGTCACACAAAAACATCCCTTCATACTTCATGGTCATTGTCCTGTTTTCCCATGTGGTCCTGGCGCCCCAAAGCAGTCCTGAACTTCAGTGGCCCTGACACCTAGCCAGTTCAGTTCAGTTCAATTCAGTCACTCAGTCGTGTCCGACTCTTTGTGACACCATGAATCGCAGCACGCCAGGCCTCCCTGTCCACCACCAACTCCCAGAGTTCACCTAAACCCATGTCCATCGAGTCAGTGATGCCATCCAGCCATCTCATTCTCTGTCATCCCCTTCTCTTCCTGCCCCCAGTCCTTCCCAGCATTAGGGTTTTTTCCAATGAGTCAACTCTTCACATGAGGTGGCCAAAGTATTGGAGTTTCAGCTTCAACATCAGTCCTTCCAATGAGCACCCAAGTCTGATCTTTAGTATGGACTGGTTGGAACTCCTTGCAGTCCAAGGTACTTTCAAGAGTCTTCTTCAACACCACAGTTCAAAAGCATCAATTCTTTGGCACTCAGCTTTCTTCACCATCCAACTCCCACATCCATACATGACTACTGGAAAAAAATTAGCCTTGACTAGATGGACTTTTGTTGGTAAAGTAGTGTCTCTGTTTTTCAATATGCTATCTAGATTGGTCATAACTTTTCTTCCAAGGAGTAAACGTCTTTTAATTTCATGGCTGCAATCACCGCAGAAGCAAATTCTCATGGAATAGGTGATGTGCTCAAGTCTGGCCTCAGGAAAGTCTCACAAAGCAACTATGAAATATGTGAAGAAGCAAGGCTCAGGTGTGAGAGCAAGCAGAAAATCAAAGAGGCCCTCAGATACTGAATAGTATATAATTGTTTAAAATGTTTAAAGAAATAAAAGAGGGATGTCATAACACAAAAAAGAAGGAAATATGATCAAAAGAAACTGAAAACATTTTACATAAATAAATATAAATTCCAGTCGAGTTGTACAAGTTAAAAGTCTCAGTGGACAGGCTGTCAGTGCAAAGAGAAAGCATACTTTGCTTCATTAATAACTTCTCAACAATAAAGGGGAAAATGGATGGCTGTATTAATGTGGGATGAAGAAAATAGAGTGAAACATAAGTAGCCTCACATTTCCTAGTAAGAGCCACCTATTCTGAAAACTCTAAAATGAGTTAGACTAAGACTATTATACTATTTAAGAAAGAGAAAAATATAATAATATGTAGGTGGGTTTCAGTAATAATGAACAGAAAAAAAGTTGCAACTTAAAGACATCATCATCATTAATTTGACATTGATTACATCTATTTTCTCTGATAAAGGCTACAGACTGACTCGTTACTATTCCTAAATTCTGTCACATTTTTTGTTGAAACAAAATACTTCAGTTAGAATATTTACTACTCCTCATAAAAGTAAATATTGCCCTTGCAGGATTCAATCCAGCATGTAGCCAGCCTCAAGTAGCATTGCTCACATAGTTACAAAGATAAAGGGACGCCTGACTGACTTCAAACTGATGATTTTTTTTTCCAACACGTTATAGAGTTGAAGGCACAAAGCAATCAACTGGCTCAGAATTTAGTGAGGGACTGGGTCTACAGGGAGAAGGGAGACTGAAAGGGAGAGAATTAGCCAGACACCAGTGAGGACAATTCACCTAGAAGAACTGATGGTCCTGGGCCACAGAAGTCACTGGAGTCTGTAACTCTGTCCACGACGATTGTTCGAGACAGTGAGGAAGAACTCAGTTAAGACAGGTCTTCAGGGATGGAGACTGGGTTCAGCTCTGAACATGAGAAGGACAAGCTACAGCACAGAGCGGGGCAGGATCACATGGGGACAATCTCCAGGGCAACAAAGGGCATGAGAATCTGGCCAAACCTGTCTGATCTGAGGGGGATCTCCCTGAAGCTAGGCAGGTGATCTGATCAGATGCCAAGGATGGGAGTGAGCATTTGATCAGGTATTGCATGGAGGACTTTTGCAAAGCAGGTTCAGTAGGATTCTTGCTAAAAGTGGACTAAATGGGCCAAGGACAAGCCCTGTGTGGCCCAGTCGCGATAAAGGCTCAGAAGAGCCTGTCTTGGATTCAATCTGGAGAACATCCTACCAGATCTTCCTGCATAAAACCCAAGGTGTCTACTAACAAGCTGAAAGAAGCTAAATGCTGTCCATTTTGGTGCAGATGTAGGGGAGGAGCTAGTGCTGGCAAAATAACTTAAACATGAAATCTTCTTGCAGCCCAGAAACCTCTTCACCAAGGTAGAAGAGAAAGACAGGGTGCATTGGTCACTAAGTCATGAGCAAACCAGAACAAGGTGGGCATCACAGGCATCCACTGGGATTCTGCAGACAGAAGGAAAGCCCGCCTGTCGCATGGCCGACGGAGCCCCTACACGCTCGCTCTCAAGATGAGCAGTGGCTCCTCCATCAGCAAGAGGACCTGGGGAGTACTCGTCACACACAGTTCACCCTAGTCCACCTGCTGACTGGGGTGACATCGTGTTTGCTGATCTACTTTATCTAGAGGAAAACCAAATGTAGTTGTGTAGTCTGGAGCAGGAGCTGTGGGAGCACTGCCTCCCACAGACTCAGCTGGGCTCGCCTCCCCTGATGAGTACATTTCAAAGAGGTGACCCCAGGTCCCTCCCTGATAAACATGTTCCTGGGTCACAGTGTTGACAATAGTTCAGTCTACTACTCAAAAGTATCTATAATACTATATATCGAGAGATACAAAATAGATGTAATATTATATGTAAAAATATGAGAGGATAAAGTACTTACAAACACAATTACAAGTTTTCTGAAATAAATGCTCTGAGACAAAAGGACACTATAGAAAAGTCTTTCCCAGTTTTCAGCCTAGAGAATTGAGCCTCTTGTCTCTCAGGTGCCTCTGTCCTTACATAGCTCCGAATAACGAGAGAAAACAGTGGACCAGTCTAAGGGGACAGAAAGGAAACAAGAGTGTGCACAGGGACCCTTGCTGAGGAGAAAACCAAGTGCATACACAGGACTCAGAGCCAAGCAGCCACACCTGCCTTGGAACCTCCTTATCTCAATAAGATTTTGAAAGTTGAGGTAACTGAGAGTAACCATAGCAGTAGCAAATCTCAAACACACACCACTCTAGATTAGTGTCAGTCCCCCACTAAAGCTCCAACAAAAAAAGTGGTGTCCTTCTCCAGATATCAAGACTGTTTACCTCAGTCATTGTTGTCCTATACAACACGTCTGGCTTTGAACAACAACAAAAGAATATGAGGCATATGAAAGTCTAGAGCAACAAAGAAATCCTGAGGATCAGACTCAGCTATGACACACATTTGGAACTATCTGACATAGAAATCTCCAAAGCCACCAGAGGAAAAAAGAAATTCTACAATTAGAAGAAAAAGATAAGGATTACTGCAGATTTTAAATCACAGGCCCTATAAGCAAGAAAATTACATGTTTAAGGTTTTATATAAAATTACATATTTAACATACTGTAAGAATAAATACTGTCAACCCCAAATTCTGTGGTCAGCAAAGGTAATTCAGAAATGATGGAAAAATAAAGGAGAGAATTAATTTCCAAGAGATCTAGTCTATAATAAATGGTAAAGGAAGCTCTTTAGAGTGAAATAATATATCATTCTGAAACTTGGATCTATGCAAGGAAATGAAGAGCTCTGGAAATGGAATGAATAAAAGTAAAATTAAATTTATGATTTTTTTTAGTTTAAAATACCCTAAAAGATAACTCACTCAAGCCAAAAACTGTAGCAGTAGCTCATGTGTTTATGGTGCAGGTAAAAGTAGAGAGTATGAGAAAGTAACTCAAATAATGTAGGGAAAGAAATGATGTAAAGTTCTGGCAATAAAAGGTAGACCTTGATTAATTCAAAACGTATATTGTAAACCCAAGGGGATCAATGAAAAAAGTAAATAAGGAGGACTGTCAAGAAGATGAAATGAATTTGAAACAAATAATTTAAATAAGAGACAGGGAAGGAGAAAGAAAGAAGAAAGAGAACATAGCAAACAACAGTGAAAAAAAAGCCTGAGAGGGGGTGGTTTTAATCCAAACACCTGAGTAATCACATTGCGTGAGAATGGGATATGCATACCAGTAGAACAGAGCAAGTCAGATTGGATGAAAAGAGAAAGACTGTATGCTGCCTGCAAAAAGCCAACTTTATATATAAAGAGATAGGATAAAACTGAAAGCACGGAACAAGATGTAAAGTGCATACACTAACCAAATGAGCGGGGGTAAACATATTATCATCAGACAGAACAGGTATCAGAGCAAGGAGCAATATTGGAAACAAAGTGAGATTCATGAGAAAGGAGGCAGTTCTTCAGGAACACATGATAATCCTGAGTGTGCATCAGCTAGCATCAGCGTTCCAAACAACTGAAGCAGAAAGGGAAGAAGCCGATAGGATAAATAACTAATCTGAGTTTAGTGTAAGAAGTCAGCCATCCTGTCTGACTGACAGGATGTGAGTCAGCAAGGAGAGAGGACCTCAATGATTCGATGGGCCAACATCTTTGATTAACATCTACAGAGCGCTCAGCCCAACAGCAGAGTTCCTGCATTTTCAAGTTTATATAAAATATGCAAGACTGACCATATCATGGACCATGAAACACAACTCACAAAATTTCACAGAAAAAAACTCATATAAAACATGTCCTCAAGCAATAATAGATGAAATAATACTGCTTTCTGGGGAAGGGGGAATGAATATATTTTTTAAATATAATGAAATATTTCTGTTTTGCTTAAATTTTAATAATACAAATAACAACTAAAATACATGTATTTCTTGACATAACTTCAGGTAGTACTGGTGCTAAGACTAAAGAACCTGCCTGCTGGTGCAGGAGATCTAAGAGACGAGGGTTTGATCCCTGGGTCAGGAAGATCCACTGGTGGAAGACATGGCAGCCTACTCCAGTATTCTTGCCTGGAGAATCCCATGGACAGAGGAGCCTGGCGGGCTACAGTCCATAGGGTGGCACAAAGTTGGACACAACTGAAGCGACTTAGCGCACAAGCACATGTGCACATACACACACATATATTATATTACATATATAATATATATATATATATATATATATATAATTCAGAGATTGCTAAATTGTTCTTTTGTATCCTGGAGTTTATTATTAAATTCTAAATATTGTATATAAAGTATATTCTATCATTACTTATACGATAAATTAACTTTTATTCATTTATTGCTCTTGAAAGTACTTTTACTTTATATTTGAAGAAAAAAGTATGTGAAATTATTATTTGACTAACACAATGTTATGAATTTCTTGTAAATCATCAGTTGGCTTATAAAGGCAATAACGTCCTGGTATAGCTTCCTCTTATGTACATGTTCAAGTAGAATCTGCCTCTAGTGAAGAATATTTTATTTTACACATTTTGTTCAGGTAATACTACTTAACTCTTTTCATAAAGTGGAGATAGAGGAAATTTGGTTCATTAGTAAGTACCTTGACCTATGACCTAAGGGATGTGACTTTTCATTTCAGCTCATTATGGATGAATTTGTGTGTCTGTGTGCACACGTGCATGCATGTGTATGTTGATAGATATTTGTACAAATGTGCACTTATTCGTACACACGTATGATCCAGTTTTTCATTTCATTTGTTCTCCCTTCAAATACTTCCTTATAATGGGGAAACAGTAGAAACAGTGTCATACTTTATCTTTTGGGGCTCCAAAATCACTGCAGATGGTGACTGCAGCCATGAAATTAAAAGATGCTTACTCCTTGGAAGAAAAGTTATGACCAACATAGATAGCATATTGAAAAGCAGAGACGTTACTTTGCCAACAAAGGTCCGTCTAGTCAAGGCTATGGCTTTTCCAGTGGTCATGTATGGATGTGAGAGTTGGACTGTGAAGAAAGCTGAGCACCGAAGAATTGATGCTTTTAAACTGTGGTGTTGGAGAAGACTCTTGAGAGTCCCTTGGACTGCAAGGAGATCCAAGCAGTCCATTCTGAAGGAGATCAGCCCTGGGATTTCTTTGGAAGGCATGATGCTAAAGCTGAAACTCCAGTACTTTGGCCACCTCATGCGAAGAGTTGACTCATTGGGAAAGACTCTGATGCTCGGAGGGATTGGGGACAGGAGGAGAAGGTGACGACAGAGGATGAGATGGCTGGATGGCATCACCGACTCGATGGACATGAGTCTGAGTGAACTCCGGGAGAAGGTGATGGACAGGGAGGCCTGGCCTGCTCTGATTCATCGGGTCGCAAAGAGTCAGACATGACTGAGCGACTGAACAGTACTGAACTAAAGATATGGTTCAACTCACCATTTTTGACATAGCCACCTGTGTCATGTATAATGAAGATTTAGGAAGCCTTGTATAAATTTTGTGCAATGTACATGTAGGAAGCCTTATATTTAATTCCTGCACAACTCCTAAATGCTTTTTGACATCATGTGCTAGGAAACTTCTGACAGATGGTGCTGCACATCTTCTGCCCACATGAGTGCAAACATCCAAGCACCAGACTGGTCAGATCTGAGCCGAAAGCATAGGCTGAGGATAACAGCAGGGCCTTAAGAGAACCTGGTCACAAGCTATCAGCTTAAAGAGGAATAGAAAAAATATGACTAGGACATTCCTAATGAATTGAATGCAACTCATGGCAGGTAACCGAGAATGTATCTTCAACAAAGAAACAGATTTATTGACAGCACACAAAATGATTTCTATAATCAAAATCACATAGTGCCCAAACTATTTACCTAGTAGGTTGTAGTTTGCAAATATTCCATAAATTGAAACATGTATAATATCATATAAGAAACGAATTGCCAGTCTAGGTTCGATGCAGGATACAGGATGCTTGGGGCTGGTGCACTGGGATGACCCAGAGAGATGGTATGGCGAGGGAGGGGGGAGGGGGGTTCAGGATTAGGAACACGTGTATACCCGTGGTGGATTCATGTTGATGTATGGCAAAACCAATACTGTATTGTAAAGTAAAATAAAGTAAAAAAAAAAAAAAAAGTAGAAAACCACCATTTAGATCAGAACTAGTTGCTCAAATATGATTACTTGACCAAAATTCAAAAAGCCTTAAAATCAAAGCACAGAGTTAAAATAAAAGAGACTCATGAGGAAAAGTAGAATAGAAATTCATGACAGATCCAAAGGGGTTACTATGAAATAATAAAAGTTCTAAAAACATTTTTAGGTGACTGATAAAAGAGAAGTCATATATATTATAACTAAAAGTTCCTGATGTGAAGATAGCTCATGTATAGTAGTTGAAAACTTTCTCTAACACCCAGTTAAGAACTTAAAGGAAAAGGAAGAAAGCACATATGTTAGAGTAAGCAGACATCCAGTCTATGATCGGCAGTGCTGGAAGTCAGAAAAGGGTGGAATAAAATCTACAAAGTATCAAGAGATAAGAATGACATTCCTAAATTATGTTCCCAGCCACGATCAGCATCATTCCTCACACAACCCAGTCAAGGAAGATACTCAAGGGCAAAATAAACTCAAGGGCAAATAAAACTCCTTGGGATGGGGATTTGTCATCTCAGGTGGAGCACAACAAAAAAGGTGAGTAGAAGTAAAAGGAGGAAAGAAGAGGAAGAGGAGATGATTGATACAGGAAAATGTGCCTATTTATAGAAATGATAAATACAGTGATGCAGAGAAAGACATGTATACATGGGAAGTATAGATTATTTAAATAGAAGTTCACTCTTGCAAAATAAGATCTAATAATATCCTACAAAGGAAATAGATAAATTATATAAAAGATGAGTCATGAATTTGAAGAGGAGTACTAGGAAAATAAGAAGTGTGTGGATTCTAAAGACCTTATGGTTATGGTTTGAAGAGAAGGGTAATAAGATAATTTCAAAGGATAAGTTTATAGGATGAGATAGCGTAAACACAAGGAGCATAAAATGCCTTAGATATTAGAAATAGTTGGTAATCTGTTGTCATATCATAGTGGAAAAATTAAGTTTCAAATATAAGGGCCAACTTCAGCTTCCAGCAAAGGTGGAATAATAGAGAAAAAAAATTAACCTCCAGTCAGAAATAGTTAATAAACTGGAAAAAGAAATATATGAAACAGTGACACCCAAGGTCACAGAAGAGAGGAAGAAAATGAGGGGAGCATTCTGTTTGATATAGCAGACCACCTGAGATGGCTTCTGGGCCTCTGGGCAAGCAGGGTAATTCCAGTGGAGCCCACTGGTGCCCACGGTTGGAGCAGAGCTGAAAGTCTGGGGAAGTCAAGGGGGTTAGTGTTCACAGCACGAGTCCTGGAAAGGAAGGGGTTCCAAAGAGAGCTCTGGAGATTCAGAGGCCCTCCTTCCCACCCCTACCGGGTCAGGGAAAGGCCCACCTGAGAGGATTAGAAGAACCAGCGCCTACATCATGCCCAAAATAAAGCCTCCAACAGCCAGAGTAGAAAACGTTGGTTTTCATGGAGTACCGATTAACAAGCTAAGAAAGACCTTGTATCAATAAATGGGGAAAATCAATCTCAGGCTAAACACATTTCTGGTCCCATATGTGAAGTCAAAGCACAACTCTAAAAGATCAAAATTGATGAGTCAACTTATCAGGTCCTATAACAAAACTCAAACCTAGTTTTAGAAAGATACAAATACCTAACACTCAACCAGGTAAGAACAGAATGCCTGGCATCGAATTGAAAATTATCAGACACAGACTTTATGAAAAAAAACTAACTCAAAATAAATCACATATTTAAATGTAAATTGTGAAAGTATGCTTTTAAAAGGAAAAGAAAAGCAGATGGCAATTTCTAGAACCTTGGATTGGCAGAGACTCCACATATACTGCCAAAGGTACAAACTATAAATGACATTGACAAAGGAATTTACCAAAATTAAATAATTTTTCTCTGTGATTGAGACTATGAAGATGCAAATACAAGCTGCAGACTTGAGAGTAAGTATTTAAAGGCCACATTTCCAACAAAGACATTGTACCTAAAATATATAAAGACCCCCCAAATTCAACAATAAAAAATAAAAACAATCCTATTTGAAAATAGGCAAAAGACATCAATAGGCATTTATTCAAAATATGCTAAAGGAAATCTTTTCAGCAGAAAAGAAATGATAACAGATGGGAACTTTCAAGAATGGTGAAGACACAGTTCATCTGTAAACTGAGACATTAACCTGCCACAGTTTTGTGGTTGTGATTTACACCACACAGTGAGGACTCTGGCAAGCATAAGCGTTGGGAAAATATTAATGAGGTTCAGTGAACTGAGTATAGGTCAAAGCTATGCCGTTATTATCCTAGAACAAATTCACTGTATTGTGAGAACTGTAGTTGTCTAGTAATATGGATTATCAATTTTGAAACTGTCCTTTTACAGTCTGTCCTTTAGGATCTATACAAAGTTACCTCCAGTATCATCAATGAAGAGGATAATGAGAAGCAGTATTTTTGAGTATTTGTTTTTCTGTTGAGGGAATGAGACTAGATGTAGAAAAAAAGGGAAACCAAGAATTTACCCTGAAGGGTCAGAATGGAACTGAGATATCAGTATATACTCTAGTGTTATTGATAATTTACATAGGTGAGGACGATGATGTTGATAGATAGGAAGAAAGAAAGGAAGGAAACGTGCAGACACATACCAGCTCATACGTTCTGTCTCCATCCACCAAAACAGCCTAGAGTCAGTGACGTAGTGGTAGCCACACCCACCTAATCCCCACAGTTGGCACATAAACTGCTTTTTTCCATTAAAAAGAATCAGAGTTCCTTGAAGAAATGATTGATTCCAGAGCCAGAGTAGAAAAATGGAAGATGAGGTTTCAACTTCTTATTTTGACAGGACATAGGGAAAGAGTCTCTGCTTTTGAATATACTATCTAAGTTGCTCATAACTGTTCTTCCAAGGAGTAAGCGTCTTTTAATTTCATATCTGCAGTAATTTTGGAGCCCAAAAAAAATAAAGTCTGACACAGTTTCCACTGTTTGCCCATCTATTTCCCATGAAGTGATGGGACTGGATGCCATGATCTTCATTTTCTGAATGTTGAGCTTTAAGCCAATTTTTTCACTCTCCTCTTTCACTTTCATCAAGAGGCTTTTTAGTTCCTCTTCACTTTCTGCCATAAGGGTAATGTCATCCGCATATCTGAGGTTATTGATGTTTCTACCAGCAATCTTGATTCCAGCTTGTGCTTCTTCCAGTCCAGCGTTTCTCATTATGTACTCTGCATAGAAGTTAAATAAGCAGGGTGACAATATACAGCCTTGACGTACTCCTTTTCCTATTTGGAACCAGTCTGTTGTTCCATGTCCAGTTCTAATTGTTGCTTCCTGAGCTGCATACATATTTCTCGAGAGGCAGGTCAGGTGGTGTGTTATTCCCATCTCTTTCAGAATTTTCCACAGTTTATAGTGATCCACACTGTGAAGAAGGCTGAGCGCCGAAGAATTGATGCTTCTGAATTGTGGTGTTGGAGAAGACTCTTGAGAGTCCCTTGGACTGCAAGGAGATCCAACCAGTCCATTCTAGAGATCAGCCCTGGGATTTCTTTGGAAGGAATGATGCTAAAGCTGAAACTCCAGTACTTTGGCCACCTCATGTGAAGAATAGACTCATTGGAAAAGACTCTGATGCTGCGAGGGACTGGAGACAGGAGGAGAAGGGGACGACCGAGGATGAGATGGCTGGATGGCATCACTGACTCGATGGACGTGAGTCTGAGTGAACTCTGGGAGTTGGTGATGGACACGGAGGCCTGGCATGCTGCAATTCATGGGGTTGCAAAGAGTCGGACACGACTGAGCGACTGAAGTGAACTGAACTGAACTGAAGGAAATAGTCCAAAATGCAGTACTTGGATGCAATCTCAAAAACGACAGAATGATCTCTGTTTATTTCCAAGGCAAACCATTCAGTGTCATGGTAATCCAAGTCTATGCCCCAATGAGTAACGCTGAAGAAGCTGAAGTTGAATGGTTCTATGAAGATCTACAACACCTTTTTGAACTAACAACCAAAAAAGATCTCCTTTTCATTATAGGGGACTGGAATGTGAAAGTAGGAAGTCAAGAAACACCTGGAGTAATAGTCAAATTTGGCCTTGCAGTACAGAATGAAGCAGGGCAAAGACTAATGGAGTTTTAACAAGACAATGCACTGGTCATAGCAAACACCCTCTTCCAACAACACAAGAGAAGACTCTACACATGGACATCACCAGATGGTCAACACCGAAATCAGATTGATTCTATTCTTTGCAGCCAAAGATGGAGAAGCCCTATACAGTCAGCAAAAATAAGACCAGGAGCTGACAGTGGCTCAGATCATGAACCCCTTATTGCCAAATTCACACTTAAATTGAAAAAAGTAGGGAAAACCACTAGACCATTCAGGTATGACCTAAATCAAATCCCTTATGATTATACAGTGGAAGTAAGAAATAGATTGAAGGGACTAGATTTGATAAACACAGTACCTGATGAACTGTGGATGGAGGTTCGTGACATTGTACAGGAGACAGGGATCAAGACCATCCCCATGGACAAGAAATGAAAGAAAGCAAAATGGCTGTCTGAGGAGGCCTAACAAATAGCTGTGAAAAGAAGAGAAGTGAAAAGCAAAGGAGAAAAGAAAAGATATTCCCATTTGAATGCAGAGTTCCAAAGAATAGCAAGGAGAGACAAGAAGCCTTCCTCAGAGATCAATAGAAGGAAATAGAGGGAAACAACAGAATGGGAAAGACTAGAGATCACTTCAAAAAAATTAGAGATACCAAGGGAACATTTCATGCAAAGATGGGCTCGATAAAGGACAGAAATGGTATGGACCTAATAGAAGCAGAAGATATTAAGAACAGGTGGCAAGAATACACAGAAGAACTGTACAAAAAAGATCTTCACGACCCGGATAATCACGATGGTGTGATCACTCATCTAGAGCCAGACATCCTGGAATGTGAAGTCAAGTGGGCCTTAGAAAGCATCACTATGAACAAAGCTAGTGGAGGTGATGGAATTCCAGTGGAGCTATTTCAAATCCTGAAAGATGATGCTGTGAAGGTGCTGCACTCGATATGTCAGCAAATTTGGAAAACTCATCAGTGGCCACAGGACTTGAAAAGGTCAGCTTTCATTCCAGTCCCGAAGAAAGGCAATGCCAAAGAATGCTCAAACTACTGCACAACTGCACTCATCTCACATGCTAGTAAAGTAATGCTCAAAATTCTCCAAGCCAAGTTTCAGCAACATCTGAACCGTGAACTCCCTGATGTTCAAGCTGGTTTTAGAAAAGGCAGAGGAACCAGAGATCAAATTGCCAACATCCGCTGGATCATAGAAAAAGCAAGAGAGTTCCAGAAAAACATCTCCTTCTGCTTTATTGACTATGCCAAAGCCCTTGACTGTGTGGATCACAATAAACTGTGGAAAATTCTGAAAGAGATGGGAATACCAGACCATCTGACCTGCCTCTTGAGAAACCTATATGCAGGTCAGGAAGCAATATTTAGAACTGGACATGAAACAACAGACTGGTTCCAAATAGGAAAAGGAGCACATCAAGGCTGTATATTGTCACCCTGCTTATTTAGCTTCTATGCAGAGTACATCATGAGAAACGCTGGACTGGAAGAAACACAAGCTGGAATCAAGATTGCCGGGAGAAATATCAATAACCTCAGATACGCAGATGAAACCACCCTATGGAAGAAAGTGAAGAGGAACTAAAAAGCCTCTTGATGAAAGTGAAAGAGGAGAGTGAACAAGTTGGCTTAAAGCTCAACATTCAGAAAACGAAGATCATGGCATCTGGTCCCATCACGTCATGGGAAATCGATGGAGAAACAGCGTAAACAGTATCA
The DNA here is from genome assembly GCF_016772045.2 of Ovis aries. NCBI lineage: Eukaryota > Metazoa > Chordata > Mammalia > Artiodactyla > Bovidae > Ovis > Ovis aries. Next base: position 1,896,359 of record NC_056079.1, on the reverse strand, counting down.
GACTTTATTTTCTCGGTTCCAAAATCACTGCAGATGGTGACTGCAGCCATGAAATTAAAAGACACTCCTTGGAAGGAAAGTTATGACCAACCTAGACAGCATATTGAAAAGCAGAGACATTACCTTGTCAACAAAGGTCCATCTAGTCAAGGCTATGGTTTTTCCAGTAGTCATGGATGGATGTGAGAGTTGGGCTATAAAGAAATTTATATTAAAAAAAAAATTTTTTAAACATAAAGCTGAGTCCCGAAGAACTGATGCTTTTGAACTGTGGTGTTGGAGAAGATTCTTGAGAGTCCCTTGGACTGCAGGAGATCCAACCAGTCCATCCTAAAGGAAATCAGTCCTGCATATTCATTGGAAGGACTGATGCTGAAGCTGAAACTCCAATACTTTGGCCACTTCATGCGAAGAGTTGACTCATTGGAAAAGACCCTGATGCTAGGAAAGATTGAGGGCAGGAGGAGAAGGGGACGACAGAGGATGAGATGGCTGGATGGCATCACCAACTCAGTGGACATGGGTTTGGGTGAACTCTGGGAGTTGGTGATGGACAGGGAGGCCTGGCATGCTACAGTTCATGGGGTCGCAAACAGCCGGACACTACTGAGCAACTGAACTGAACTGAAGGAAAATCAAGAAATCTTGGAGACATGCCCAAAAGACCAAATTCAGGACAATCTTAGCATAAGATAAATAACAGTAATAGATTATCCCATTGGATAAAACAGATATAAAATATGAGTAGAATAAAATATAAATCCTACAGTCCATACTGATTTGTTAAGTAAGTCATTTAATAACTATGGAAGAATGATAAATTTACAAAATCATCAATGAAGTCTAAAATTCATAAAGTTTGTAGAAAACAGGGTATTTATAGCATTTCCAATCATCTTTCCACAAATTGTTACCATATACTTAATGCCACCTGAACTAAGAAGTCTCCAACACTGGGACAGAAGTACGTCTTGCTCCTCCTTACAGATTGCTTTCAGAAGTTACTCAACACCTCCTTCCTGGTTTCTTGCAAAAAAAACACACATCACTCTGTCTACACCTGATGAAACTTTCAGACAAATTTAAATGCTGCAAAAGTATTATCTATACTTTAAAATGTCACCATAGAAAGTACAATGTCAGTGAAAGCTTCGGACATTTCCTAGATTAAAACAGAAAACTGAAACCTGACAGAATCTGAGCATGAAAGGGTGAAGATACACTGAGGACACAACTACAAAAATTGTTACTGAAATAATTGAACATGAAGTGAGTGTGAACAGATAACTGTACTGTACTGGAGTTTGCTTATTTGGATAGTGGCTCTTTGGTTAACTAAAACCATGCCCTTATTGTATTTTTCCACAACAGTAAAAGATGTTTATCAATTTTTATAATCAATACCCAGATGAAAAAGATAATGGCACACCATAATGGGGACATGATTAACCTAGCAATATAAAATAATTACATAAAATTTGAGGGGTGAAACCGAGTGAAGTGATAAGTGAAAGTGCATACATGCACGTTTTCATCCAACCAACTAGTCTATGTCTTTTGATTGGTGCATCTAATCCATTTACATTTAAGATAATTATCAATATGTATAATCCTGTTCACTACAGTTCACTAGCTCAGTCATGTCCTACTGTTTGTGATCCCATGGACTGCAGCATGCCAGGCTTCCCTGTCCATCACCAGTCCTCAGAGCTTGCTCAAACTCGTGTCCTTTGAGTTGGTGATGCCCTCCAACCATCTAATCCTCTATTGGCCCCTTTTCCTGCCTTCACTCTTTCTCAGCATCAGTATCTTTTCCATTGAGTCAGCTTTCACATTAGGTGGCCAAAATATTGGAGCTTCAGCATCAGCACTAGTCCTTCCAATGAATATTTAGGGTTGATTTCCTTTTCTTTTCTTTTAAAATATAAATTTATTTAATTCGAGGTTAATTACTTTCAGTTCAGTCCCTCAGTCATGTCCGACTCTTTGCAACCCCATGAATTGCAGCATGCCAGGCCTCCCTGTCCATCGCCATCTCCCAGAGTTCACTCAGACTCACGTCCATCGAGTCAGTGATGCCATCCAGCCATCTCATCCTCGGTCGTCCCCTTCTCCTCCTGCCCCCAATCCCTCCCAGCATCAGAGTCTTTTCCAATGAGTCAACTCTTCGCATGAGGTGGCCAAAGTACTGGAGTTTCAGCTTTAGCATCATTCCTTCCAAAGAAATCCCAGGGCTGATCTCCTTCAGAATGGACTGGTTGGATCTCCTTGCAGTCCAAGGGACTCTCAAGAGTCTTCTCCAACACCACAGTTCAAACGCATCAATTCTTCAGCACTCAGCCTTCTTCACAGTCCACCTCTCACATCCATACATGACCACAGGAAAAACCATAGCCTTGGCTAGACGGACCTTAGTCGGCAAAGTAATGTCTCTGCTTTTGAATATACTATCTAAGTTGGTCATAACTTTTCTTCCAAGGAGGAAGTGTCTTTTAATTTCATGGCTGCAGTCACCATCTGCAGTGATTTTGGAGCCCAAAAAAATAAAGTCTGACACTGTTTCCACTGTTTCCCCATCAATTTCCCATGAAGTGATGGGACCAGATGCCATGATCTTCATTTTCTGAATGTTGAGCTTTAAAGCCAACTTTTTCACTCTCCTCTTGCACTTTCATCAAGAGGCTTTTAGTTCCTCTTCACTTTCTGCCATAGGGTGGTTTCATCTGCATATCTGAGGTTATTGATATTTCTCTCGGAAATCTTGATTCCAGCTTGTGCTTCTTCCAGTCCAGCATTTCTCATGATGTCCTCTGCATATAAGTTAAATGAGCAGGGTGACAATATACAGCCTTGACGTACTCCTTTTCCTATTTGGAACCAGTCTGTTGTTCCATGTCCAGTTCTAAGTGTTGCTTCCTGACCTGCATACAGATTTCTCAAGAGGCAGGTCAGGTGGTCTGGTATTCCCCTCTCTCTCAGAATTTTCCACAGTTTATTGTGATCCACACAGTCAAGGGCTTTGGCATAGTCAATAAAGCAGAAGGAGATGTTTTTCTGGAACTCTCTTGCTTTTCCATGATCCAGCGGATGTTGGCAATTTGATCTCTGGTTCCTCTGCCTTTTCTAAAACCAGCTTGAACATCAGGGAGTTCACGGTTCAGATGTTGCTGAAACTTGGCTTGGAGAATTTTGAGCATTACTTTACTAGCATGTGAGATGAGTGCAGTTGTGCAGTAGTTTGAGCATTCTTTGGCATCGCCTTTTTGGAATTGGAATGAAAACTGACCTTTTCCAGTCCTGTGGCCACTGCTGAGTTTTCCAAATTTGCTGACATATCGAGTGCAGCACTTTCACAGCATCATCTTTCAGGATTTGAAATAGCTCCACTGGAATTCCATCACCTCCACTAGCTTTGTTCATAGTGATGCTTTCTAAGGCCCACTTGACTTCACATTCCAGGATGTCTGGCTCTAGATTAGTGATCACACCATCATGATTATCTGGGTCATGAAGATCTTTTTTGTACAGTTCTTCTGTGTATTCTTGCCACCTCTTCTTAATATCTTTTGCTTCTGTTAGGTCCATACCATTTCTGTCCTTTATCGAGCCCATCTTTGCATGAAATGTTCCCTTGGTATCTCTAATTTTTTTGAAGAGATCTCTAGTCTTTCCCATTCTATTGTTTTCCTCTATTTCTTTGCATTGATTGCTGAAGAGGGCTTTCTTGTCTCTCCTTGCTATTCTTTGGAACTCTGCATTCAGATGCTTATATTTTTCCTTTTCTCCTTTGCTTTTCGCCTCTCTTCTTTTCACAGCTATTTATAAGGCCTACCCCAACAGTCGTTTTGCTTTTTCGCATTTCTTTTCCATGGGGATGGTCTTGATACCTGTCTCCTGTACAATGTCACCAACCTCATTCCATAGTTCATCAGGCAGTCTGTCTATCAGATCTAGGCCCTTAAATCTATTTCTCACTTCCACTGTATAATCATAAGGGATTTGATTTAGGTCATACCTGAATGGTCTACTGGTCTTCCCTACTTTCTTCAGTGTAAGTCTGAATTTGGTAATAAGGAGTTCATGATCTGAGCCACAGTCAGCTCCTGGTCTTGTTTTTGTTGAGTGTATAGAGCTTCTCCATCTTTAGCTGCAAAGAATATAATCAGTCTGATTTCGGTGTTGACCATCTGGTGATGTCCATGTGTAGAGTCTTCTCTTGTGTTGTTGCTATGACCAGTGCATTTTCTTGGCAAAACTCTATTAGTCTTTGCCCTGCTTCGTTCCGCATTCCAAGGCCAAATTTGCCTATTACTCCAGGTGTTTCTTGACTTCCTACTTTTGCATTCCAGTCCCCTATAATGAAAAGAACATCTTTTTTGGGTATTAGTTCTAAAAGGTCTTGTAGGTCTTCATAAAACCGTTCAACTTCAGCTTCTTCAGCGTTACTGGTTGGGGCATAGACTTGGATAACTGTGATATTGAATGGTTTGCCTTGGACACAAACAGAAATCATTCTGTCATTTTTGAGATTGCATCCAAGTACTGCATTTATTGTATTGGTTTTGACATATATACAGGGTTGATTTACTTTAGGGTTGATTGGTTTGATCTCCTTGCAGTCCAAGGGACTCTCAAGAGTCTTCTCCAACACCACAGTTCAAAAGGATCAGTCAGTGATCCATCTTCTTAATTGTTTTGGGTTTATTTTCTATAGATCTTCTCCTTCTCTTATGTTTCCTGCCTAAAGAAGTTCCTTTAGCATTTGTTGCAAAGCAGGTTTTGTGGTCCTGAATTTTCTTAACTTTTGCTTGTCTGGAAAGCTTTAGATTTCTCTATCAAATCTGAATGAGAGTCTTGCTGGATAGGGTATTCTTGGTTCTCAGTAGGTTCTTCTCTTTCATCACCTTAAATATATCATGCCATTCCCTTCTAACTTATAGAATTTCTGTTGAGAAATCAGCTGATAACCTGTTGAGAGTTTCCTTGTATGTTATTTGTTGTGTTTCCCTTGTTGCTTTTAATATTTCATCTTTGTCTTTAATTTTTGTTAGCTTGATTGCTATGTGTCTTGGTGTGTTCCTCATTGGGTTTATCCTGCCTGGATTCTCTGTGCTTCCTGGACTCGGTTGATTATTTCTTTTCCCATATTAGGGAAGTTTCCAGCTATCATCTCTTCGAATGTTTTATCAGGTCCTTTCTCTCTTCTTCTTCTGGGACCCCTATGACGTGAGTGTTAGTGTGTTTAATGGCCCCGAGGTCTCTTAGGCCGTCTTCTTTTTCTTTCATTCTTTTTTCTGTATTGTGTTCCGTGACAACGATTTCCACCATTCTGCACTCCAGGCCCTTTATCCATTCTTCTGCCTTAGTTGTTCCACTGTTGGTTCCTTCTACTGCATTGTTCATCTCTGCTCTTTAGTTCCTTCAGGTTTTTGGTAAAGGTTTATTGCATCTTCTCCATTATGTTTCCAAGATCCTGGGTCATCTTTACTACCATTATTCCGAATTCTTTTTCTGGAAGGTTGCCTATCTCTACTTCATTTAGTTGCTTTTCTGGGGTTTTATCTTGTCCCTTCACATAACTTTCTACTTTTTCATCCTGATTAACTTTCTGTAATGTGGTTTTTGTTCTAGCTGCTATGGCATTGTGGTTCTTCTTGCTTCTTCTGTCTGCTCCCCTGGTGGAGAAGCTAAGAGGCTTCTATAAGCGTTCATCTGACTGAAGCTTCTTCTTTGTCTTTGGGCATGGGGTATCTTTTTTTTTTTTTTTTTTGGTGGGTTCCATCGTACTCCTGTCAATGGTTGTTCAACAGCTGATTGCAGTTTTGGTGCTCTTCCAGGGGGAGATGAGTGCACGTCCTTCTGCTCTGCCATCTTGAACCAGAAGCCAGCAGAATGCCTATTCTTAGGGAAAGAATTTCACTAAAGAGTTCAGTGAAAAGGACCGAATGTTTCCAATTTCTTTTCAAGTGATTCAGAAATTGTGTATGTGCATGCGTGTGTCTGTCTGCGTATGTCTATATATGAGTGTGTGTGTGCACATGTATGCCTGTGGAGAAAGGGATAGGGAAGGGGAAGAAAGAAAAAGCAAATGTGAATCTGGGCTAAGGGTGTAGAAATTGCTTGTATTACTACTTTAAACATAAATTATATCATAATAAAAAGTTGCAACACTTTAAAATGAAGGTAAAATAGCAGAAGAAAGATCTAAACCCATGCATCTATTCATACAGGTCCAGGTCTTCATACCTGTCATTTCTAATCATCCTCAGTTTTCCCCAGATTAGTTTAAACAATCTATAAAATTCAGCTTTGTGGAGCATGAAGATAAATGAATGGAGCAGATGGCTGGTTGGTTATCTTGATGGGTTAGTGAGTAGGTCTTAAGGCAGACATAAAAATTGTGCCATGCCAGATATTCTACATGAAACATTAAAGGTAAGGTCACTACTTAATGAGAAATAATATTCTTTGAGTTTATCTGCTAGGCATTCTCTGTATTTTTTCTAACTTTTCTTTCATATAAATTTGAATGAATACATTCATTTAACATGGCCTTTTTTGTAAAAGTAAAAGGAGCCATATTTGTAGGCTTCCCTCCCAAAAAATAACCATGTGTTCTCTGCCTGGCCTGCCATCCACAATAGCTGTTTATTTAAAAACACTGAACAATGTCTCCCATAAATATTGACTTACCCTGTATCTTAACGGGCTACCTTGTGTGTCTCTGTTCTCTGGATTTCTATCTATTTGTGGTACAAAGTGAAATAAAACCCAGTAAACTATGCAGATACATGAAATCAGGGCATCTGTTCAGACCCAGCATGTGGTCTGAAGACAAAGACACAGAGGCCATATCCAGGTTTCTGGTTGCACAGGCAGTTCGTCCTTTATCAGGACTAGCTGAGCTGTCAAGCTGGGTTGTCTAGCATTTGAAGTGGGATCTTTTCTGGAGCCCTTGCTGTTCAATAGAGGTTCTGAAGCTCAAAATTTCTTCCCCACCTGGAATTCTGGCTTCTATTAAAATGCTGGCATGGAGCTGGAACAACTCAGATTTCATGTGCTTGAGTCCTTCCTGCGCTTGCAGACAGAGATGGTAGATTAGCTATGCCTGTGGACTGCCAGAGACCTCCAAACACTGGGTCTGGCCTATGATATGTAAGTTGGAAATGAAAAGTTCTTTCCAAAAATCACCCCGGGGGGAGGGGGGACAGGGCGGGGAAACTAAATGCTTCAAGTGAACATCTTGAAGCTCATACCCATGTGAAGGGCTGAGAGTTAATGTCTGAAGGAGCTGGTTTAAGATTGTTAAGAACTTGCTAATCAGTTATGATTTTCTGAACACCAGATGAGGTTCATGAAGAAGTGCTGTGTATAGAGGCCTGTAGGTTTTATTAAAATGCTGCCCAAGTGTCCAGTGAGAAATTGGCCTAGGTGAGCTTGAAAATAGACCTTCCTCCTCTGAATTTCTGAGAAATGTCCAATCTAAGTGTCTGTGGTTGGCAATAATCAAAAAATCAATTCAAGCCAAAAAACACTAAAGTCTACTTTCTGCACACCCTTTGCCTTGAATTAGTGAAATAAATAGCACAAAAGTGGGTTCTATTCATTAAGCCATTAATCTGTACATGTTCAGAAACAACCTTTTTCTCTTAAGGAGATAAGTGTTTTAAGATATCTGCGACTTGTTTTAGACTGAAGTTTATCAACTGAATAATGGATTTAACACATTTGTGGGACTTGTGTGTGTCCGACCTCATAGGTGAAGTGCTGTGGGATTGCTGAGAGAAGGAACACAAAGACTGTACCCTTCAGGAACTTCCATGCTCTGGAAAATGTCAGAAACAATTACAGCAACATATGAGTTGGTTAATGGGAGAAATCCCATTTAAGATTCTTTTGTTCAGTGAAAAAGCTATTACCATTCAATCAAAACAAAGTCTCTGTTGGTGAACCCGGATGGAACTCCCCAACCTAGTCTCCATCAAAGCAGACTGAAGGAAGCGCTGACCTGTCAGATCTCCCCGTGGTATAAACTAAGTTTCCATCTGTTCCTGAAACCAACACTTCTATGGGCTGAGGGCAGTAATCTCAACACACATACACGTGTGTGTATCACTCACATGACAAAAGTCAAAACATGACTGTTTTCATCTGTAAAAATGTTGCATGAAAAATTCTTCAGTTGACCCAGATGTTAATATAACTTTGACTTTGTTCATCAGAAAGGAAGAATCATTACTCAGAAAATGCAATCTTACAAAAGAAACTAAAAATCAGAAGGAAAGTGATCAAAGCAATTGCTATTTTTCTCATCATACTAAGAAGTAAAATAAATTCCTTGGGAAACTAAATTTCTCAAGCATATTTTCTATCTCATATATTTCATCACAGACATAAAATGTACAAAAAGAGGGAAAAAAGATTTGTAAACAATTCTCAGTCAATACCCATTAGCTTTTGTTCCAGACACCTGTTCTACTATTCCTTAAACACACCTATTTCAGGCAAGGTTAATGGTTTCAATTTTTTTTTTTTCACCTAAGTTTTTAGGCATAGAGGTTTTTATCAGGAAAGTAGAAATGTTAGTCACTCAGTCGTGCCTGACTCTTTGCGACCCCGTGGACTGTAGCTCTCCAGGCTGCTCTGTCCATAGGATTCTCTGGGCAAGAATACAGGAGTGCGTAGCTATTCCCTTCTCCAGAGGATCTTCCTGACCCAGGTCTTTTGGAAACAGGAATTTAATTCTGTAGGTTTAGAGAGAACGCACACAAGCTTGGTAAATTTCCTTCTCTTTGTAGAGATTCTCTTGCAATTAGAAACATAAAAAGTACTTTTAAACTTCATGTTCTATAAAGTGAGCATTTAGAGCACATTTTCAGCATTTGAATTGGTCACACACACTGCCCAGTCACCCACTGGACCAGGTGGGGGAGGTGCCACTCCTTGTCTACAGGCTGGTGACGACAAGGCAGTGGTTTCTGATGAGTGTCACTGAAAATGCTTCACACATGGGAAGAAGACTCAACAGAAGGAACAGGATCATGTTCTGAAATATTTAGATGCTGAATTCAGAGTCCCCTTAGCTGTAAGTGGTATTGTGACCACCACAGGCTGTGCCTTAGAAAGTTAATTTTGCCCAGTGCCTTGGGTGGTATCAAGCATGCTGTGTAAGAGGCTTGGAGGTAAATTCAGCTCTTAGCAGTGCTCAGACTTATCCAGAGTTCAAAATACGTGAGCAACATAATATGCAGCCTATCCCAAGCCTGGAGGTGGAGGAGGAAGAATTTAGAACTGAGTAACAGACTCAGTTACTGATGTGATGCTCAGCAGTGTCACACGCCTCCGCTCCTTGCTTTGTCAAGGGGGCAAGCCGGCTGACATCTGAGAACAGCTCAGCCTGGCTGCCATCACCTGCCACGAGTCAGCTCTGAGAATTGTGGTTTGGGTTTCCTTCACCTTGTATCAGGACGCTGAGCTGAAGAAATCCCCCGAGTTTGAGATCTTTCCATCGTTAGTATGTACTGATCTAACCACCACTGATGTAGAGACACATACATGTGCAGGATGGTTGTCTGTAGCCAGTTTCTGTTAAGAAAACACTTATTTAGCAAGAACATATCTCTGTTTCAAGATGAATAGATGTCAATTATGTTTCTGCTGTCAGGCTCTACGTGCTTAGCCCTGAGCTGGTGGAAAGACAGGGAGAGGGACCTCCCAGGACATAGTGACATGCTTATATCATCAGCTCTGCTCACTCCTATGTCCACGGGACCCACCAACATGTCTGGCAGATGGTAGCTGTTCAGTATCATTTTAGAATGAATGAATGAAGTCACAGAGCAGCCTCAGACTCTGTGAGTGAGACTGCAGGAGGGGTAAACACCACTTCTAATGACATCATCCGTTTCATCATACCATAAAAATTTCCACTGCATCTGAATCCAGTGTAAAAAAAAAAAATTGAAAAAATTTTCTAGTTACTATAGCAACAAGAATAGATAGATTTTTCACTATTTATAAATCATACATATTAGAGTTAAGGAGACATATTTCCACTTTTGTATATCCAAATTAATAACACTTTCCTGCTAAAAATTTTCTCCTTCCCTGCTTCCATCGTGCAGGAGAAAATGAAACTAGTTTAAAAAATTAGAATTAAATGAACCTTTAAATTATCAGAAGAAGAAAATCAAATGGAGACAGAGCTTTCAGATATTCCGTTTTCCTTGGAAAACTTCACCCGTGTTGTACCCCAGTGTACCTGCCTATGTGCTCAGTCGCTCAGTCATGTCTGACCCTGCGACCCCCTGGACTTTAGCCCACCAGTCTCCTCTGTCCATAGGATTTCCCAGGCAAGAATACTGGAGCAGGTTGCCCTTTCCTCCTCCTCCAGGGGATCTTCCAGACACAGAGATGGATCCTGGATCTCCTGCATTAGCAGGCAGGTTCTTGACCACTGAGCCAGCAGGGAAACCTACACCTGCACGTATTCCCTGCTTACACAGGGGGGGATCTGTACATGCTGAGAACACCTGCCCCCAGCCCAGACTGTCTCCTGCCAGATTCTCACTCATGACTGCAGGCGCCTGTGGCAGAGACGACGACTCGGCACAAGCAGGGCTCTTGTGAACACGTCTCAAGAAATCCTAAGCAGCAGGAACACTTGAAGGGGAGAGGGCTCAGTTTAAATCCATGCTCAGGTTCTTGTGGGTCTGTTTTCTCAACTAAAAAATTAGATTAACAGCTAATTTGAACTCAAAATGTTGTAAAGTAGACAAACTGAGATAACATACATAACCTTCTCAGCACTAGGCCTGGAATGCAGTAAGCGTTCAATGGATGACGATTAATGTCCCTATTATTCCAATTTTTAAAAATCCATAAGGTGTCTTCAAGGCAAGTCAGTAGCTTAATACCAGATCTTTAAATTCCAAGTTAGTACAATAAAAATATCTTTACAACACTTATTTCCTCACCAGTTGAGGTAATATTATGAGTGATAATTGGAAGCTGACAAAACACTAGTGCAGGTGAAGCAGCAGAATGAGATGTTCCTGTTCTCAAGGGCCATCAACTGTGTGGAACCTCCTCTGGGCCTGCATCAGAAGGCTGGTGCTGTTGGAGAGATGCATTCTCACAGCAGCTGAGTGAACTTGTGCATGTCACCTAAATCACACTGCACCTCAGTCTCAAAATACACAAAAGGAAGATGGTGACTGCAGCTGTGAAATTAAAGGACGCTTGCTCCTTGGAAGAAAAGCTGTAACAAACCTAGACAGTGTATTAAAATGCAGAGACATCACTTTGCCAACAAAAGTCTATATGGTTAACTTGACTACTGGTTTTCCCAGGTGTCATGCACAGATGTGAGAGTTGGACCATAAAGAAGGCTGAGCATGTAAGAATTGATGCTTTTGAATTGTGGTGCTGGAGAAGACACTTAAGAGTCCCTTGGACAGCAAGGAGATCAAGCCAGTCAACCCTAAAGGAAATAAACCCTGAATATTCATTGGAAGGACTGATGCTGAAGCTAATGCTCCAGAACTGTGGTCACCTGATGAAAAGGGCTGACTCACTGGAAAAGACTCTGTTGCTGGAAACGTTGAAGGCAGGAGGAGAAAGGGGTGACAGAGGATGAGATGGTTGGATGGCATCACCGACTCAATGGGCATGAGTTTAAGCAAACTCTGGGAGACAATGAAGGACTGGGAAGCCCATGTGCTGCAGTCCATGGGGTCTCAAAGAGTCAGATATGACTTAGCAATTAAGCAACTGCATATCTTAGGAATATATGTCTTCTGATACATTTAAAAGACAATTTCTTTATTTGCGGTTTACCAGAATTGACCATTATATTCAAATGCTGAGGAACTACAAAGGACAGACAGTCAATTATGATCAAAAGCAACTGTTAAACTCTCAACTTCACTTAAAATAATATCCTCTGAAAATCAGTATCACAATAATGTAAACTCTACTGGATAGGAAAATATGATTGCTAAGTCTTCATTTAGAGGGGAAAAAGAAGGACTGGATAAAATATAAATATCATCTCAAGTATATTCCTGATGTTTCAAAACGGATCACATTCTGGAGTAAGAGAAGGGAAGACAAGTAATACTTTCTTTTAACAACTTCTACTTTAATGGCCATTAGTTACAGACAGCCCATTCCAGACTAGTCTATGGGTTTTTGTCTAAGTGATCTTTGAGCTGGTGATGGACAGCTCTAACTCAAAAGGACCAAATTTTCCATAATTAAGTATGGAGTCAAATTATAGTTGTTATAAAAATACCTTATTTTTAAAATGAATGATAGAAACAAACATGTATTTGCAATAGCATCATAGACATGCACTTCCTAACCATTCATTTTATTTTTTTAATTTATTCATTTTTTAATTGAAGGATAATTGCTTTGCAGAATTTTGTTGGTTTCTGCCAAATATCAGCATGAATCAGCCATAGGTATACATATGTCCCCTCCCTCTTGAAGTTCCCTCACATTTCCCTCCCCATCCCACTCCTCTAGGTTGATACAGAGCCCCTGTTTGAGTTTCCTGAGTCATATAGCAAATTCCCATTGGCAATCTATTTTACATACGGTAATGAAAGTTTCCATGTTACTCTCTCCATACATCTTGGCCCCTCCTTCCTCCCCCTACTGTGTCCATAAGTTTGTTCTCTATGTTTTCTCCACAACTGCCCTGCAAATAAATTCATCAGTACCATCTTTCTAGATTCCATACATAAGCATTGGTATGTGATATTTATCTTTCTCTTTGTGACTTACTTCACTCTTTAGGTTCATCCACTTAGAACTAACACAACTATGTTCCTTTTTATGTTTGAGTAAGATTCCATTGTATGTATGTACCAAAGCTTCTTTATTCATTCATCACTCTGTGGACATCTAGGTTGCTTCCACGTTCTAACTACTGTAAATAGTGCTGCAGTGAACATTGGGGTACATGTGGCTGTTTCAGTTTTGGTTTCCTCAGGGTGTATGCCTAGTAGTGGGATTGCTGGGTCATATGATGGTTTTATTGCTAGTTTTTTAAGGAATCTGCATAATGTCTTATGAACCAGTGAACTCAAATGGACTGGAATGGGTGAATTTAATTCAGATGACCATTATATCTGCTACTATTAGCAAGAATCCCTTAGAAGAAATGGAGTAGCCCTCATAGTTAAAAAAAAAAAAAAAGTTCAAAATGAAATACTTTGGTGCAATCTCAAAAAAGATAGAATGATCTCTCTTCGTTTCCAGCTCAAACAATTCAGTATCACAGTAAACCAAGTCTGTGCCACAACCACGAATGCCAAAGAAGCTGAGGTTGAACAGTTCAATGAAGACCTACAAGACTTTCTAGAACTAACACAACAAAAACTGTCCTTTTCATTATAGGTGACTGGAATGCAAAAGTAGGAAATCAAAAGATACCTAGAGTAACAGGCAAATTTAGCCTTGGAGTGCACAAAATGAAGCAGGGCAAAGGATAACAGAGTTTTGCCAAGCGAATGCACTGGTCATAGCAAACACCATCTTCCAACAACACAAGAGACAACTCTACACATGGACATCAACAGATGGTCAATACTGAAATCAGACTGACTATACTCTTTGCAGCCAAAGATGGAGAAGCTCTATACAGTCAGCAAAAACAAGACTGGAAGCTGACTGTGGCTCAGATCATGAACTCCTTATTGCCAAATTCAGACTTAAATTGAAGAAAGTAGGGAAAACCACTAGAGCATTCAGGTATGACCTAAATCAAATCCCTTATACAGTAGAAGGGAGAAATAGATTTAAGGGACTAGATCTGATAGAGTGCCTGAAGAACTATGGATGGAGGTTCATGACATTCTACAGGAGGCAGTGATCAAAACCATCCCCAAGAAGAAGAAATGAAAAAAGGCAAAATGGTTGTCTGAGGAGGCCTTACAAATAAGTGAGGAAAGAAGAGAAGCTAAAGGCAAAGGAGAAAAGGAAATATATATCCATCTGAATGCAGAGTTCCAAAGAATAGCAAAGGGAGATAAGAAAGCCAGCAAATTTGGAAAACTCAGCAGTGGCCACAGGACTGGAAAAGGTCAGTTTTCATTCCAGTCCCAAAGAAAGGCAATGCCAACGAATTTTCAAACTACTGCACAATTGCACTCATCTCATATACTAGCAAAGTAATGCTTAAAATTCTCCAATCTAGGCTTCAACAGTACATGAACTGAGAACTCCCAGATGTTCAAGCTGAATTTTAAAAAGGCAGAGGAATCAGAGGTCAACTTTCCACCACCCATTGGATCATAGAAAATGCAAGAGAGTTCCAGAAAAACATCTATTTCTGCTTTATTGACTATGCCAAAGCCTTTGACTGTCTGGATCACAATCAACTGTGGAAAATTCTGAAAGAGATGGGAATACCAGACCACCTGACCTGCCTCTTGAGAAACCTGTAGGCAGGTCAGGAAGCAACAGTTAGAACTGGACATGGAACAACAGACTGGTTCCAAATAGGAAAAGGAGTACGTCAAGGCTGTATATCATCACCCTGCTTATTTAACTTACGTGCAGAGTACATCATGAGAAATGCTGGGCTGGAAGAAGCACAAGCTGAAATCAAGATTGCTGGGAGAAATATCAATAACCTCAGATATGCAGATGACAGCACTGTTATGGCAAAAAGTGAAGAGCTAAAGAGCCTCTTGATGAAAGTGAAAGAGGAGAGTGAAAAAGTTGGCTTAAAGCTCAACATTCAGAAAACGAAGATCATGGCATCTGGTCCCATCACTTCATGGGAAATTGATGGGAAACAGTGGAAACAGTGGCTGACTTTATTTTCTGGGCTCCAAAATCACTACAGATGTTGATTTCAGCCATGAAATTAAAAGACGTTTACTCCTTGGAAGGAAAGTTATGACCAACCTAGACAGCATATTGAAAAGCAGAGATATTACTTTGTCAACTAAGGTCCATCTAGTCAAGGCTATGGTTTTTCCAGTAGTCATGTATGGACGTGAGAGTTGGACTGTAAAGAAATCTGAGTGCTGAAGAGCTGATGCTTTTGAACTGTGGTGTTGGAGAAGACTCTTGAGAGTCCTTGGACTGCAAGGAGATCCAACCAGTCCATCCTAAAGGAAATCAGTCCTGCATATTCATTGGAAGGACTGATGCTGAAGCTGAAACTCCAATACTTTGGCCACCTGATGTGAAGAGTTGACTCGTTGGAAAAGACTCTGATGCTGGGAAAGATTGAGGGCAGGAGGAGAAGGGGATGACAGAGGATGAGATGGTTGGATGGCATCACCAACTCAATGGACATGGGTTTGGGTGAACTCCGGTAGTTGGTGATGGACAGGGAGACCTGGAGTGCTGCAGTTAATGGGGTCGCAAAGAGTTGGATACTACTGAGTGACTTAACTGAAGTGAACTGAGCACTGAATCTATAGATTGCATTTGGTAGTATAATCATTTAAAGGAATGGCTAAACTGACTACATAACCATTCATGTTAATTTGCAAAAGGACAGAACAGAAATTCTCACCACCTGGGAGGCATTGTAACCAAGAGGAAATGAGTAGAATTAGATTTTTTTTTTCCATCAATGAGAAGGTTAAACAAGGCTGACAGAGAAGAGGTGAGGACTTTCTGCAGGTCATGTGACTGGAACCTGCAAACTGGATAGCAGTGAGAATTTAACACTACCTGACAAAGCCATCCTCCAGCTATGAAACAGTGTGACTTCAGCAGCTGCAGGCAGAAAGCTCTACTGTCCATTTTATGTTTAAATACACATGGATGAAAACATTAAGTTGAAACTCTCTACTCCAAAATTCTGATCTCCCTATGAACTCTTTGATTTCTCCTTTTTCATGCTTTTTTTGACAGATTCAAGATAGCTGTAAATTTTTGGCTACATCTCCCACTAGAGGAAGGAGTCTAAACTGCCCTCTTTGAGCTGGGGCTGGCCTTGAGGACTTTCTTTGCCAACCAGCTGTGGCAGACAGGCCATCCTGGGGCTCGCAAGGCCTCTTCATACAAAACCCTCACCTTTCCTCCAGAAATCTGCAAGCACTGGCTCTGATAGAGACAGCCTCTCCCTACGTCCAACTGTTTAGAAGCCACCAAGCTGTGAGAAGGCACAAAGGACACACACAGACTGTCCCAGCACAGACAGGTGACTGAGGGTGCCAGTTGTTTAAGCAGCGTTAATGAGTGAGGTATAATTGATACACAAAGCTGCACGTAGTTAATTTATCTCATTTGATGAGTTTGGGCTTTAAATCATCCCCACCATCAAAGTAACAGACATATGCGTCACCTCTGAAGGTTTCCTTCTGCCTCTTTGTTTGTTGTGTTTGTTTTGTTGTTCTGTTGGAAGAACACTAAGCATGCTTTTAATGGACAGGACCATGTTGTGAGTTAACAGGCACTGTGGTGTAGGATAGAACTCCACAATTCACTGATCTTGCACACCTGAAACCTTCTGTCTACTGGATGCCTCTCCATCTTCTCTCCTCCTGCCCCAGCCACTGCTGTGCCCTCAGCTCCTGTGAGTTCACTGTTCGGGATTCCTCACATAAACAAGATCATGCCGTACTCATCCTGTGCTCATCCTCATCTCACTTAGCATAATGTTCACCAGGTTCATCCATGTTGTTGCAAGTGGCAGAATTTCCTTTTTTTTTTTTAATAGGCTGAATAACACTCTGTGTGCAATCCACCTTCTCTTTATCCGTTCATCTGTCCATGGACATTTGTGCTGTTCACATGTCTTGGCTACTGTGATTAATGCTGCAGTGGACACAGGGGTGCAGATACCCCTTCAAGATCAAGATTTCCATTCCTTCAAATGTTCTTCCACAGGTGGAACTGCTGGATCATATGCTGGTTCTATTTTTAACTTTTGGAGGAACTCCCATATTGTTTTTTTATAGTAGTTACACCATTTTTTAATTTCCTTCCAACAGTACACAGACTAAACACCAGGTAAATGCAAGGCAGAACCACAGAGAAGCCATTTTGAGCTTCTAGACTCAATAGACGCAGCGTGGAAAACAGGAGACAAGGCAGTGCTGGGACTAAGCCACCCGGGCCCCTCCCTACCACTGTCCATGGGAACTGGGGAGCGCCTCTGTCCCACCTGCGTTCCTGACCCATGGGGTTGGGACCAGGGTAAAGGAGCTGTGGCTTCAGGCCCCTGTGTTTTGGAGTGGTTCCAAAACAGATAAGCCAGACATATATCTTCAGCTGAAGAATTTCTTTAATATCCCATGAAAGGCAATATATACTTACTTTGCTATTCACTGAAATTATCTATTTCTCAGCTGTCATTTTTTTGTTTTATATACACATTGCAATTCCTTCTTCTACTGTGATCTAGACCTTGCAGTATAAAATTTAGACCTTGCAGTATAAAATTTAGTGTTAAAGACTCTCTAAAGTATTTACAGGAAATTATTACTATTTACCATCAGTAAAAAGTCACAGTTTCTTTTCAGGTCAAACTGTCAAATTATCAAAAGGCTTACAGAGTAGAAAACAACTCCAAAACCAAAATATGTTTTCCTAATCAGCTTAATTTTTTTCAAAGAATTTTATTCCTTTTGTCTTTCTTGAATTCATAGTTGCTATTTTCACACAGCTGATCTCAACATACTAATTTCTTCTTTGTTTGGTTGCAAAATAATAAAGCAGTGATAAAACAGTGCCCCATGCATAGGAAAGTGTGGAGCTACACTGTTATTTCTGATGACCATTCGTGTTTGCTTCACATGGTGGGACAGTTATGTGGGGTAACTCCTGGAGAGCATTCAGAAAGAAGTGAGAGAAAGATTTAATTAGCAAGGGTTAAAACACAGAGTAACTTCCTCAGTTAAAAGTGTACCATTTGTTTATATGAACTGGAAATTGGACTTTCCTTGCCCATGTTCAAGACCAGAACTTTGGTCCATCCTTCAACTACCAGAGGAAGGGTTTTTCTTTACCATAAACTAAATACACTGGCAATTTAAAGAAGCTTTCAGTAATACTTAGAATAAAATGTCAATGAAGTTTCTAAGAGAAAAACCAAAGCTCAGCACTTAGGTGTAGCAAGTTTGCCATCTACTGATCAGTAGGAAATCTTTCTTTTAATGGAAAAGGAAATTCTGAATGTGGATGCGGCTGCTGCATCTGAAATAGTAATATCAATATTTTAAGGCAAAAGCATTAAATACACACCTTCCAGGTATGCAGCCCTAGGCTGAACCTGGGGAGGAGCCAGGTATTAGGCTGTTCAGCCTCCAGAATGATTACCACCTGATGCGGTACACAAGGTACACAAGGAAGGTCTTTAAGTAAAGACAGAATGTGTCTCAGATCCAGCAAGAGGGGTAGGCAGGTATGCCATTGTTCTGTCCTCCACCATTTTTTGGGCTCCCTGCCATTGCAAAACACTTGAGTGCCTGAGGAAGATATTCTAGAAGTCAGCCCTGCCTCTAAGGATAGAGTCTAAGTAGTTCAGACAATGGAAAAGGATATTGCTACTGATCAAAACTTCATTTCTTATTGCTTAATTGGGATAAACACGTAAACCCACTAATCTATCCAATAACCCTCCCTACCTGATGCTCACATGGACAGCCAGCCACTGAGGCAGAGACCATCTTCCCATTTCCTGTAGGCAGATATTGAGTGTGTGAGGACTCAAGTGATAGCCAAGGTCAGGGAAGACTGGTCCTGTCGTAATGGAGTCGAGGCTTTGGTGCGACGTGTTCTTCGGTGATCACACAGTCCAGACCAAATGGTGCTCCAGAGTGTTAATTCTCACCTAATCTGCGCTCTCTGCAGCTGGGTTTATTTAACAGCTTTTAAATTTTAAAGGCAAAATCATCTACCTCTATGGAATTCATCGTAGGATAAGTGATTGTTAATTAATTCAAAAGAGCTTGTTTTCCAAAGTGAAAACTAGAGCTATTTCACATGTGTGGATCCTTCAGGGATTCCAGTTCTCTAGGGGTAGAGAATGCATTTTATTTTAGAATAAAATTCCAAATTGACAGCTGCCAGTTTGAAAAAAGAAAGGTTAATTTTTCTTTGAGACTGACTACATTTAATTTGCAAGTCTTATGATTATTCTAAAATCATTTCATTTCTGTTGAGATTTGTTTCCAAGAAAAAAATAGATATTTGATGAAAAATACATGGCTGTAAGTTTTAAGAGACTTTTCATAAATTATTTTTTGTACAGAATGTCTATCGATAACTTTCTCTGGTTTTTCCCCACATTTCCCTATCTCTTGTTCAGTAAACTGTTTCTAAACCTTTACTCTGGAGCATTGCACTGAAAGAACAGCAATGGAAAGCAATCAATCATTCCCACAAGGAGTTCAAAGAAAATAAACAGACGTTGGCAGGCAGGCTGTGTGTTTGTGGGAGAGGCAGGGCACAGCATCAATCCTTAGCCTACAGATTAAGCCAGTTCTGTTCTGTTTAGTCAAGTAATAAAAAGCAACAGATTTAATGCATTTAGGTACGCTTAAGAGGTTCTAGGGTCAGAATCCTTGTTTAGAAACCTCTAGCAGAGGCTGAGTATGTGACTTTAGACAATGTGTTTACTCCTCTGCCTCGAAGCCACCATCTGTACTGAAGTAACAAACATTCCCACCCCATGAGACCAGTAAAACACTTAGAAGATGACTGTGTCCCATCCACACAAACTCAACATCAGAATATACTTCTGCATTTCCTACTTGGGAATGTTCCACTTCTGGTGCACCTGAATGTGTGGAAATAGAAAAGATGCTATCTTTATTAAAAATTGACAGTGATATAAAGCTAATCTGGATGTAATTGTTCATAAATTATTTATTCTAATAATTCTGACTCTACGGCCCAAGATTTTCACTAGTTCTCTTATGTATCTTAGAATATCTTTGAATTGAGTATATGTAAAAGCATGTAGAAAACCATTGTGGATGATATGCACAACACCTGAAATCTTGGAAGTATGAAATATTTAAGTCATATGTAATGAGCATTATATTTAGAAGAAACATACTTTCCTATGTAAGAGACTGATGAACACCAAAGGACAAACACTTCATACTGAATGATACTTCTGTTTGAATTATGTCAAGCACCTCATGTAAATAAGGAAAAGCTTAACATATCAGATTATAGCTCCAGCAATAGCATATGTTTTTTATATACAACAAAAATATGTGAAAGGAAAACCAGATATTTTCCCATGCTCGCCAGTTATGCTTGTCACTGAAATCTACCCATTTTTGCTGCCTCCCCATAGATTACTTTTGGGGATAAATTTCAAACATTGTATAATTTCGCCCATAGTAAATTCAGTATGCACATCTAAAATATTTTAAAAGTAAATACAATGCTATTATTCTATCTAAATAAATAATATAGTTAATATCATTAAATATCCAATGTGTGCATGCTCAGGCATGTCTGACTCTTTGCAACCCCATGGACTGGGGCTCACCAGGCTTCTCTGTCCATGGGATTTCCTAGGGAAGAATACTGGAGTGGATTGCCATCCTACTCCAGGGGATCTACTGACCGACGGATTGAACCCATGTGTCTCCTACATTGGCAGATGGATTCTTTACCATGAGTGCCACCTAGGAAACCCTAAATATCCAAGCAATTTTCAAATATCCATGGATTTTCAAATACCCTTCATTGTCATAATTTTGTAATTATTATGCTTGTATCTAGAGCAATATATCATGTATAGATTGCAACCCTTGACATTTCTCTCTTAATACAACATAGTTCTCCTCTCTGGCTGGAGATGGAAATGGCAACCCACTCCAGTGTTCTTGCCTGGAGAATCCTGTGGAAAGAGAAGCCTGGTGGGCTGCTGTCCATGGGGTCGCACAGAGTCAGACACGACTGAGGTGACTTAGCATGCATGCATGCGTTGGAGAAGGAAATGGCAACCCACTCCAGTATTCTTGCCTGGAGAATTCCAGGGACAGAGAAGCTTGGTGGGCTGCTGTCGATGGGGTCACACAGAGTCAGACATGACTGAAGCGACTTAGCGGCAGCAGTTCTCCTCTCTGGCACTATAATCCTGGAGAATCTCTCTCAATCTGGGTTTCATAGATCAGATTCCATTGGCATTGTGGAACCTACTTCTCCATCCCCATTATTTTCCTTAAAGTTCTGGCTAGATCTGGAAGCCTGATGAGAGTCCAGGTTTTATTATCTTGCTGACAGCACTTCATGGGTGATGGGGGCCTTCAGAGTACTCATTCCTCATACTGTCCAGTTGTCTTTTTCTATTTTATCCATCACTTATCACATTACCTAGACCTCCTATTCCTAAAAGAGTTATGAAATGGTGATAGTCTAATTAATAATTCCTTTTTAAAGTTTCTTAGTTGAATTTTCTCTAGATAAACTTGTCTAGAGAAATTTCAGACATTATATACCTAGGTTGTTATCATAGTTTCAGTGGTTAAGTACATCTGCATGTTTGACGTGTACTCAATTTGAAGTACTCAGATAGGAGCATCTGGGAAAATCTCATAAAGACAGGATTATTAATATGAATGATTTCTGGACATTTATCTCTGTATTAGTTTTAGACCATCATCAGTTTTAAATAAAATACCATCTTTTCTATATTATACTCACTCATGTGATGAATGATGCCCCTTAAAGACAGGCCCATGTCTTAACCCCTGAAAACTATGAATGTGATCTTATTGGAAATATTTTTCGCCAATGTAAATAAGTTAAGGATCTTAAGATGATCATCTTGGATTATCTGAGTGGACTTTAGATGCAGTGACAAGTGACTTTATAAGAGACACAGGAAATACAGAGGAAAAGAGAAGGCCATGTGAACATTGACCAAATGCTGGAGTGGTGTGGCCATGGGCTGAGTGAAGCCTGGAGCCAGCAGGAACTTCGAGAAGGAGAGTCTTCTGCCTGAACCTTGAGAAGAAGCATGGCCCTGCCGAGGGATACCTTGACTCAGCTTCTGACTCTAGGACTGAAAGAATGAATTTGTGTCCTTTTAAGCCACCTAGCTTGTGACACTTTGTTTAGCATCTGTGGAAAATAAGTACCCCATCATTTGCCTGAACTGAGCCTCCAGGCATATATATAGAAAAATCAAATAAATGATTTTTTCCCTGACACAACTCAAGAGCTTCACAAACACAGTATTCATCCTTGTAAAGGCTGCTGAGGAAGAAGAAGAAATCAGACTCTTGTGAGCATGCTGCTATGTGGGAGGGATGCCCAGGCCTCAGAAAGGCAGGACGCAGAGCTCAGGCCTCAGGGATCAGATCCTGAGACGGCAGAGGAGGGGGGGCCCAGGTGCTCAGGCCCCACCACTCCGCTCTGAGGGTTGTCAGTCTCTCAGAAATTCCCTCTGATCCACCGAGCCTTTTGTTCCCTGACCCCAACTAACACAGGGGTCGTTCCCAGTGAGCCATGGAAGCCCTAGTTCCCTCAGCTCTGCGTGTCTTCTTTGGGGTTTTACTTTGTGTGTAGACACGCTGCATGGTCGTACGTGAAAGCAGTGAGCATGGGTCCGAGGTTTCTGTTTAAGAAAACCACATTCCAAGAGTGAATTCATCTTTCTGTTAACAAAACTAGGTTGAAGGCACTTGCATATAGACACATAAAAGTGACAGTCATTTCAGGATGCAGATGGAAGAAAAGATCAAACCTAAAAAGTAGTGCACTTCTCCTCCTTCCTGAGATAGGGAACTTTTTTCCCCAGAGAGCAATTTATTGTGACCACATAATAATAAAAAAAAAAAAAGACAGTGTTTATACACAAATACTTGACATGGAAAAATTCACAACATGGTAAGAAGGAATCATTAGTTTAATGATTAATTTATTTCTCCAGGGCAGAGCCAAAGCACAGCAACAACAACAAAAGAATTAGGACTTGAAGCAAAGAATAAAACCAGAGAACTGTGAAATGGAAGTTAGGAACTAAAACTACACAATGTTTCTCTATATATTATCCCTTTGCGTTAGCATTATAACACCAAGAATAAGTGTTGAAACTGTTACGGAAGAAAACAGTCTTTTCCTTCTCCCCTTCTTCTAGATTCTCTGCTGGGACCCCTGTAATAAAAGACAGATTAACAAGAGAAAAACAAACACAAGTTTATTAACACGTACATCTCAAATATACATGGGAAAGTCAGGGAAAAGTAACTCAGAGAGATAGCTTAGAATTTCAACTTATATACTGTCTTCAGCTAAAACCAAGGAAGAAGGGTCTGGGGGAGTCTGGGTTTGCAGTGGCCACAGAGAAGCACAGTAAACAAAGGTGAGACTTTTTATGCAGATTTGAGCCGTAATCAGTCTTGTGATTTAGAATTATCCTCTCTCCCTGGTGCAGAGCAGGAGACATCTTTACAAATGAGGATTTCCTTTATGAATGTAAATTTCCCTTACAAAAGGTAAAGCCTACTGTTTTCAGAGCTTCTACTGAGTCAGCTCTTGACCAAAATAATTCTTATACCAAAAAGGCATATATAGAGTGGCATATTCTTGTCTCCTACAACATACAGAATAAAACTGAACACCTGTATGTCATTTACTAATTGCTAAACATTTTCTTAAGTGTTTTGCATATATTATCATCGCCGCAACATCTGAATCCTGCTATTACCCACATTTTATAGAGGAGAAAACAGACCCAGAAATTACTTTGCCAAGATCACAAACCTAGCTCAGGATAGCAACTCTGCTTTCTACAGGAGGCCATTCAGCACAGTTGTTTCCTCAGTAAGCATCAGGGGGCAGAAAATAAAAGGGTAATAGCATTAAAAATATATTCATTCAGCCCTACTAGGTACCTCTTGTTGTCATGCTTTCTCCTGGATTCACAGCAGAGAACAAGTGAACACTGCATTTTTTTGCCTTGGGAAAATTAATGCATAAATTAAGGAACTGTCATAAATCTTTATCTTTAACAGTGCAATGTGTTCTTTTTTTTCACTAGACTTGGGACTCAAAGCAGAGACAGTGTCCAGCTAACTGACCAAATCACATAAGCCTTAAAATGCACAATTATATAGGAAGAGAAACTAGAAATTGCTTATGTAAAGTAGAATATAACTTGGCAGCCACCACTGTTTGCTTAGAAAGGAGAAATTAATATTTATCATGTGCATCTATGGTTCAGACACTTTACCTGCATTGAACATAGTTTCAGATTGGAATATAAACTCATACAAATTTCCCCAAATAGAAAACTGTGACTGACCACTCAAAGATTACCCCTAGCCAAGGCAGAGGGTCAGGAAAGGAAGGTCTTGATGACTGGTTTCCAGTGGGTCAGCATACAGTGAGGAAGAGGACAAGGATTCAGCATCACAGACTATGGGTCTCCTGCCCTTTCCAGGGGCAAACCCTGAGTAGCTCAGAAATACAAGATCCTGTATCACAGGGCAGCAACCTGGTAATCAAGATATTCTAAATTGGTACTTATCAGACTGTATGTCTTAACCTATCCATGGATTTTGAAACCAATCAGGAAAACTATGACAAACCTAGACAGTGTATTAAAAAGCAGAGCTATCACTTGCCAACAAAGGTTCATATAGTCAAAGCTGTGGTTTTTCCAGTAGTTATGTGTGGATGTGAGAGTTGGACCATAAAGAAGGCTGAGCACAAAAAAATTGATGCTTTAGAACTGTGATGTTGGAGAAGACTCTTGAGAGTCCCTTGGACTGCAAAGAGCTCAGACCAGTCCATCCTAAAGGAAATGAGTCCTGAATGTTGATTGAAAGGACTGATGCTGACACTGAAATTCTAATACTTTGGCCACCTGATGTGAAGAACCAGCTCACTGGAAAAGACCCTGATGCTGGGAAAGATTAAGGGCAGGAAGAGAAGGCGATGACAGAGGATGAAATGTTTGGATGGCATCAATGACTCAGTGGACATGAGTCTGAGCAACCTCCAGGAGATAGTGAAGGACTGAGAAGGCTTGTTGTGAATATTTTTTTTATTATCTTATTTTTTAATTTATTTATTTTTTATTGAAGGATAATTGCTTTATAGAATTTTGCTGTTTCTGTCAAATCTTGTTGTTCAGTCACTCAGTCATGTGCAACCCTTTGTGACCCATGGACTGTAATACACCAGGTTTCTCCAGCTTGTGCTTCTTTCAACCTAGCATTTACACAATGTACTCTGCATATAGGGAAGGAAATGGCAACCCACTCCAGTATTCTTGCCTGGAGAATCCCATGGACAGAGGATCCTGGTGGGCTACAGTCCACAGAATCACAAAGAGTCGGACACGACTGAGTGACTTCACACTCACTCACACTCTGCATATAAGTTAAATAAGCAGAGTGACAATATACAGCCTTGACATACTCCTTTCCCAATTTTGAACCGGTCCATTCTTCCATGTCTGGTTCTGACTATTGCTTCTTTACTTGCATACATGTTTCTCAGCAGGCAGGTCAGGCGTCCTGGTATTTCCATCTCTTGAAGAATTTTCCAGTTTGTTTTGATCCACACAGTCAAAGGCTTTAGCATAGTCAATGAGGCAGAAATAGATGTTTTTCTGGAATTCTTTTGCTTTTTCTTTGATCCAGCGGATGTTGGC
This sequence comes from Ovis aries, assembly GCF_016772045.2. Classification (NCBI taxonomy): domain Eukaryota; kingdom Metazoa; phylum Chordata; class Mammalia; order Artiodactyla; family Bovidae; genus Ovis; species Ovis aries. The sequence continues at coordinate 1,870,756 of NC_056079.1, read as the reverse complement.
AGTTTACTCTCTTGCCTTTTCTAAATCCAGCCTGTACATCTGGGAGTTCTCGGTTCATGTACTGTTGTAGCCTGGCTTGCAGGGTTTTGAGCATGAATCCTTGCTAGCGTGTGAGATGAGTGCAACTGTGCAGTAGTTTTCCCATTCATTGATATTGCCCTTCTTTGGGATTGGAATGAAAACTGACCTTTTCCAGTCCTGTGGACTGGCCACTGATGAGTTTTCCAAATTTGCTGGCATATTGAGTGCAGTACTTTAACAGTATCATCTTTTAGGATTTGCAATAGCTCAGCTGGAATTTTGTCACCTCCACTAGCTTTGTTCATAGTGCTTCTGAGGCATGCTGTAGTTCATGGAGTCACAAAAGGTTGGACATGACTGAGCAACTGACCAACACCACCAGCAATAGTGTCTTGTGATCATCATCTGTTATTTGTGGCATAAATCAGAATGCAGAGCACTTGAAACAGTAAAGACTGTTCTTGCTTTGGGATTTTTTCTTTTGGTCATATAGACACGTGTGAACATGCTTATAGATCATGTTCATAATTTACATTCATACATTTATACATATATATATACAAAGACATACATATGTATATTCAAGTATTTGGGATCACAATAATATATTTCACACTAATGATCAAAGTTAAAATAGTCACCTTTTTTTTATATAGGATAGTCAGTTAAAATAGTCAGAATATTTTTTCATATGCTAAAGATACAGAATATGGTAAACTTGGATAATAAGTAAAATTCAGAGCACTTCAGGGAGAGTGGTATGAACATGGTTTTCTGTATACTGAATTACTAGTGTTCCATAATAAGATAGGCAATTGATATGCATAACCTAGATGATTTCAACATTTACACTGAGTTAAAGAAGCCAGACATAAAAGAGAACATACTAGATGCTTCCATTTATATGAAATTCTAGGAAAAGCTAATGTATATTATCAGGAAGCAGGTATGTGTTTGCCTGAAGGCTGGGAGAATGGGGGCTGAAGGTCACAATAGAAACTGTCTTCTGTTTTCATCATATGTTGTATAAGTAGATGATACTTGTGAAAAACTCATCTCTCTCTGAATTTAACATATGAGTGCTTCTTATTGTAAAATACACTCAATAGAATTAATAAAAATGGATACTGCCATAAGTTTTGGCCCTTAAACGCATATCCAGTCAATTAACTGAAAGTTTCTATTCTCTTCTTTTTTCAAGTAACTCTTCGAGTAATCAGGCCAAAAATTGAACCCTTTGAGCATGATTTTTTAGTGGTATTTTGAAAGCTATAAGCTAATCAGATCCCATTCTCTGTGTTGGCTACAGGTTGCCTTATGAGACTCATTCTGATTGTCACTCACTGTGAATCACTTGTTTACAGCAGCTCTCCAGGCCACCTGCCTGTGCCTGCTGCTCATTAAGACAGACCTGGGCAGGTCCTGTCTTGGGGCCCTCCTCCTGGGGTCACAGACACCTTCAACACCAAGAGCGACTTCTGAAATCTTAGCTGCAGATTTTTTCTTGCCTCCTTTGCATGGCTGTGTGTACTTGGTTTGGATTTGGCAATATTGTTTTGGCTCATTTACTATATGGATTTCTCTGCCTTCTGCTAGCCCTGGGAAAAGTCACTGATACTTACTGATTTAGTTAATCACAAAAACAAACCTCATTCGCCACCTGAAGTGTGTGTGTGTGCTCAATCACTCAGTTATGTCCAACTCTTTGGGACCCCATGAGACCCCAGAGGAGCCCATCAGGCTCCTCTGTCCATGGAATTTTCCAGGCAAGAATACTGGAATGGGTTGCCACTTCCTACTCTAGGGGATCTTCCTGACCCAGGTATCGAACCCATGTCTCTTTTGTCTCATGCATTAACAAGCACATTCTTTACCACTAGTGCCACCTGGGAAGCCCTTGCCACCTCCAGAAGTTACCAGAAAACTTTATCCTCTTTTCCCCAATAATCACACAGACCGAGCCACCACTATCCTGGCTACCCTACTCCCTCCTAGGCCCTTTCCTCAGACCAGAAGCCACATTTTCCTGTCACCTCCTGGCCATGCCTCCTTCCTCCTGACTCCACTTCCTAGGATAACTTGAGGAGAGATCTCTTCTGCTTTACGTTCTTCTCCAGATAAGTATTTTCAGCCTTCAAGGTCTACTTCTACTTTTCTGTTTTCCAAGTACCAGGAAAAAAATGCAAGTAGCACAAAAGAATGATGGGCAAATGTTCATCGCAGCACTGTTTACAATAGCCAGGACATGGAAGCAACCTAGATGTCCATCAGCAGACAATTGTATAAGAAAGCTGTGGTGCATATACACAATGGAATATTACTCAGCCGTTACAAAGAATACATTTGAATCAGTTCTAATGAGGTGGATGAAACTGAAGCCTGTTATACAGAGTGAAGTAAGCAGAAAGAAAAACACCAATACAGTATATTAATGCATATATATGAAATTTAGAAAGATGGCAATGATAACCCTATATGAGAGACAACAAGAGACACAGATGTATAGAACAGTGTTTTGGACTCTGTGGGAGAAGGTGAGGGTGGGATGATTTGAGAGAATAGCATTGAAACAAGTGTTTCAATGTATCATATGTGAAACAGATCGCCAGTCCAGATTTCATGCATGAGACAGGGCACTCAGGGCTGGTGCACTGGGATGACCCTGAGGGATGGGATGGGGAGGGAGGTGGGAGGGGGGTTCATGATGGGGACACATGTACACCTGTGGCTGATTCATGTCAATGTATGGCAAAAACCACTACAATATTGTAAAGTAATTAGCCTCCAATTAGAATAAATAAATTAATTTTTTAAATTAAATTAAAAAAAGAGTGACAGGCAGCTAGGACTCCTGCAGTGGTCACTATGTGTCTGACCACAGGACAGGCTGTTTGTGAGGATAAATGGGTTCTTTCTTTTGAAACAGATGCTGTGATGTCCTGTTGAGTGAGTTTAGCATATAATTCAATTGTGTCTCATGCTAGTAAAATGCTGCTTTTTATTACAGTGTAGTTAAATACACAAACATGTCATTAAATTCCTTCAGTGTAACTGCATCAGAAGAGGGTGATGCACTACTTGAAAACCTGTGAGAGACAGGTCAGGGTGAGGTGCTAAGACAGACGACACACCTCCGTCTAATCTCAGACGTCTGATGCTGTTGCTCTTTGGTCCTGAGACAGCATTACGTCCATCACCAGCCAGTGTCGGGTGTGTACCCCGCAGGATTTCAACAGAGAAGAGCCCCAAGGACTTTAGCTTCTTTTACAAATGTGTTTGTGCTGAATATCACATACTGCCTGTCAGGTTCTGTTGAAACCACTGAGTTACGGAAATTACCTTAACATACACCTCCAAACAGTCCCCTGCCGGCTTTTTGTTGGACTCGCAGAGGGCAGAGTCCCCATGGTAGGGTGTGTTGGCCACATACCCTCCGGAGTGAAGCTCGGATTTCAAGAAGTGTGACTTATTCCAGATTTTGTCATTATGTTTGGGTATAGTTTATGCAACAACTAAGCTTTGTAGCAGAAAGAAAAGTACATTTTATCCAGAGGCTGTTGAATCTGTAAATCCCTGTCTTTCATCAGATTAGGGAAATTGTTGGCTACTCTTTCTACCAAGTACTATTCTGACCCATGTTTTCCTCTCCTGGGTGATTCCAACTGCATGTATATGGAACCACTTCATATAAACTAATAGGTCCCTGGTGTTACATTTAGGCATGTTTCAATCTTTACTTTTTTTCCTGCATTGGAAATTTATTTTCATCTATTTTTTAATAGTAAAAGAAGTTTATCAATTTTCACAATCAATAGGCAGACAAAAAATAAAAGATAAGTATAACTTCAAGCCATAATGAAAACATGATTAATCTAACAATATAAAATAATATATAAAATAATTACATCCAATTTAGGGAGTCAAGCAGAATGTTGTGGTAAGTGGAAGTGCATTCATGCACATGTTTTCATCTGCCCAGCAAGTCTATGTCTTTTGGTTGGTGCATTTAATCCACTTACATTTAAGGTAATTATTGATATATATGATCCTATTCCCATTTTCTTAATTGTTTTGGGTTTATTTTGTGTAGTCTTTTTCTTCTCTTGTGTTTTCTGCCTGGAGAAGTTTCTTTAGCATTTGTCATAAAGCTGGTTTGGTGGTACTGAATTTACTTAATTTTTTCTTGTCTGAAAAGCTTTTGATTTCTCCATCAAATCTGAGTGAGAGTCTTGCTGGGCAGAGTATTCTTGGTTGCTGGTTCCTCCTTTTCATTACTTTAAATATATTGTGCCCGTCCCTCCTGGATTGAAGTGGCAGCTGTAGACTCAGTTTAGGTCTTTTGTCTTTAGCTGACCTGCTCTGAGCCCTTTCACACATGCATGTTTCCATAATCAGTCAAAGATGTGGGCTAAGAGAGTTTTGGAATCCCCTGTATCTTCCACTTATAGGATTTTTACACTCTCTTCATGCGTTCATGGATGATCCGCTATCAGTTTGTTGCTTTTTCCAGACATGAGTGAGTGAAGTCGCTCAATCGTGTCCGACTCTTTGCAACCCCATGGACTGTAGCCTACCAGGCTCCTCCCTCCATGGGATTCTCATAGAAGCTACTATAAATTTCCACCAGTTCTTTTTCCAGGTCATAATGATTTCGTTGCACTTAGCTCAGGACTCGGTGCCCTTAAAGAGGAACTGCCTTTGTATTACCTTCATCTAAATGTACAACCCCCTCCTCCATCAAAGCCTGTCTGATTCTATTCATCTGCTCCACCTCAGGTGACTGCTCAAAGTTAGTCCAGATTTTATCATTGTCTGGTGTGAAAGAGTCCTTCTTGCAGGGTCATCCACCATAATTTCCAATATCTTCATTTTAATTCAAAGTAATTGAAGTCAAATTGGCCCAATGAAATATGCAGTGTCCCCCAGCTCTTCATCAACAGAATTGAAATTAGACTCAAGAGTTGTCCTCTATAATTTGTTTGCCTCTTTGATCTGAATATGAACTATATAAAGAAATCAAAAGACTTCTTTTCATGGTTTAATAATTTCCATCAATAAGTTCAGGAAGACTGTGCGTGTCATTTAAGTGACCTTCTTACACGGATGGTTACAGAGGATGAAGGGCAGCTATTGCTCTTTAATTATAGTGTTGATAAAAGTACTCAGTGCTTAATTATTCAGCTATTACAATTTTAAAATCATGCTCCTAAAGTTGTTGTAACTGAGTCATGAAAGTGAGAGTCGGGGCACTAGTTTTTGTGTCATGATGATTGTGGGGGGAACTCTGCTAACACATGCACCTACAGAAATAAAATATAGCCTCCCTTGTGTTTAACATGTCTATGCTTATTTCAGGCACAGAGACATTTGCTAGGTGACATATTTGTCATATGGAACTCAATTATTTCTTCTCTGCAGAAGGTAGTGATTTAAGAACCTTCTCCATCAATAGGCTTTAGATGGAAAAATCAGAGGCGACAGTATAATCACTAAAGACTTGTCCCTGGTCAACATTTTAAAAAACTATCTTCCTGAATAGAGATGCCAAGGATCCTCGCTTCAGTATAACCGAGGTCCTACCAAACTATACGGAAGTGAATGGCCTTCCAGGAGCCACCGGGGAAATATGCAGACCCGGGGGGTGTGAGTCAGGAACATGAGAATAATACACACGGGCGATGGAGCAGGGGACTCAATGGGGAGGCCAGTGCTTGCCATTGAAAGATACAGTGAGCTTTCTGTGGAGGCTTCTGCAAAGAGTAATAAAGAAAATGAGAATAGTGCTTTATTAACGTTGTCAGATTCAAATCCCAGCAAAGTGCAAACCTTCGAGAGGAAAGCAAGAGTGGAGACAGGAGCGACGGCCAGAGGCGGAGGGAGATTCCCAAAGGCGTCAGGGACATGGGGCAGTCCAGGGATTCTGAGGTCAGAGAGCTGTGTAGAAGAGGGAAGGGGGTTCAGAATGGGGAACACGTGTATATCTGTGGCGGATTCATGTTGATGTATGGCAAAACCAATACAATATTGTAAAGTAATTAACCTCCAATTAAAATAAATAAATTTATATTTAAAAAACAAACAAACAAACAAAAAAGAATACACCCCTCCTGGCGATAAAGCGGAGGATAAAAGCCTCCAGCTCTGAAGAGGAAAGGGAGAGGAGAAGGTGATGCGTGACCAGCTACGGAAACCCATGGGCCTTCAGTTCTGATGCTAAGTGCAGGACTTGGAGAGTCCCTGGGGTCAGCCGTTTCATGGAGAAGAAATCCGAAAGTTCACCTGGGCCTCTGGAGTTCACAAATGGCAGCTGAGAATTACATGCGTCAAGGAGAGAGTTTGCAAGAGGGCTGAGGACCGAAGTCGGAAGCCTCACAGAGGACCCTCCACAGCACACGGGCCCTGGGGTGGAGGGGGGCGTGTGGGGGGGGGGGGGGGTGGAGGGAGAGCGTGCGGGGGGGCCTCAGGACCACTGGGTGATAAGAAGAGCCTCAGCATCAGGGACACAGGCAAGAAGAACAGAAAGCTGGGTTCACTGTCTCCCCCGGCATGAGGGGCGGCAGAGAGGCAGCGCCACTGCAGGTTCACTCCCACCGCGGTGGAGCTGATTCTACATCCTGCAGGCGACGGCTGTACCTTTGTGAAATATAATTTTTAATTTTGATGAATTCAACGGACTATATCTGTTTACATGCAGCTGCCAAAATGCAGCAACGTGATAAAACATAAAATATTGGTGCTCAGTAAACTTTGGGAAAGGCTAACATTTTTTAATATAAATTTATTTGTTTTCATTGGAGGCTAATTACTTTACAATATTGTATTGGTTTTGCCATACATCAACATGAATCTGCCACAGGCAGACACGTTTTGCAAGTTGTGCTCCTCAATGTCGCTGAAAGTCAGTGATGACATTTTGCATTTTATTGCAAAATATACTTAAACCTTTTCTCAAGGACAAAAAATGCCTGCCTCTTTCTCTCTCCACATGGATTTACAAAGGAGGCTTCTGGGAAGAGTATGTTTGTATGGGATAGAGCAGGAAGGTATTAGTATTAGGTCAGCATTTCAAGTATATCTTGCTGAAAAAGCATGAAAGATGGGTTCTGTGCCATGCTGCTTTAAATGGATGGGTCTGAAGTACTCATTCCTAAGTACATATCAGATTATAACCACCCCTGATAGCTCAGATGGTTAAGAATCTGCCTGCAAGGTGGGAGACCTGAGTTCAATCCCTGGGTCAGGAAGATCCCCTGGAGAAGGGAATGGCAACTCACTTCTGTATTCACGCCTAGAGAATTCCATGGACAGAGGAGCCTGGTGGGCTGCAGTCCATGGGGTCACAAAGAGTCAGACACAACTGAGTGACTAACATTACATTAACATTATATATATATATAACCCACACAGAACTCATACATATATACATTCATGTTGATTATTTGCTTCTGCAAAGAAAAAGAAACAATAAAACTGAAAGAATTAATCAGCAAGGAAACTAGATTGTGAACAGTACATTGTGTTATAATGAACAAAGCTTCAAGTTTTACAGAGGTATGCAGATGGAAAGAAAATTCCTGAACCAGATATAATTTAATGTATCAAACAAGAATTATTAAAAAGTACAAGCTAGATCATCTTATAAATTTTTTAAAGTAGACTATGTTTACATAAGTTGTAAAGAAGATTTTTCCATGAAAAAGACAAAATCAATCATGTGTTCTCTATTGTGGATGTGCTTATTATTGTGGATGTGCTTGTAAGAACTTTCATTGGAAAGAAAAAACAGTATAATCAAAAAGTTAAAGAAGAAGGCAAAAGGAAGAATTTTACATAGACTGACACCAGATAAGAAGAAAAGAAAGATAGATGATATGGAGATATTGAATAAAGTTCACAAAAAAAAGAGAAAGAAATATGAAAATTGTATTGTCTTGAAAAATGAACATTAAAACAAGCAGAAAAAGATGGTGACAAATAGCAGCTGTGTATGGGAAACAAGACTGAAGCAAGGTTGGATTTGAAATGTCAGGGAAGAAATAAGTGAAATGCTTAGGATAGAACAGTACAATAAACACCTAAAAAGGAAAATTATTTACTTCTGACATCACAGTGGAAAAAGAAATAAAAAGAAAATGAAGTAGTGTCTGAGAGGTCTTCTCCCAAATAACACTCTGTCAAGTGCCCTGGGATTTCCCTGCCCTGTTTACTCTAAAAGGGCAAAAGAAAAAAAGGTGAGATGTCCAGAGAAAGAAAACAAAAAATAATTTCACTAAAGGAAGGCAGGAGAGGTTGTGGTTGGATGACATCAGCAAGATAGAGGAAAGGGGTTTCCAGTGCATGTCCCTTTTCAGAATCATCCATCCACACGTGAAAATACCTCCTGGGAGCCTAGGGGTCCTTCCAGGTGAAGGATCACAGCCCCCGGGGAGCACAGACATGAGAGCAGGTTCCTGAAGAGCGCAGAAAGGCAGGCCCATCGCTTGTGTCAGCTGCATCCCCGGGTGGCCCCACTGAAGGGTGATGCCTGCCTGTGGGCAGGAGGGTGAAGTGCCCTCCAGGCCCAGGTCACCCCCAAGAACTCTGCTGCTGGGCTGGCCCCTGCACCTCCTGCCTCCAAGTCCCCTCAGCACTCAAAGGCCCTGCAGAGGCCGGGCCATGCCCTCCTCATGGGCCCCAGCCCCACAGTGACTCAGGTGCAAGGGCTCCCAAGCACCAGGCTGCTCCCAGGGGCCAGACAAGTACTGGGGGGGGGGGGCAGTGGTGGGGAGAAGCTGGTCAAAAGGCCCGAAGCTGCAGTTACGTGAGCAGAGTAAGTCTGCAGTTCGTAACACTGCATCCAATGCTGGAGACGTGCTAGATTTCAGGACTCCGGCCACAGAGATGGTAACTGTATTAACCATTTCACTGTTAATGTGTGCATCAGACCACCATGCTTGACACCTTAAGTATACATATCTACTTAAAAATAATATAAAACAAAATTAAATTTTTTTAATTTAAAAGGAATTTTTTGGAAAAGCCAGAAATCATGACATTACTTAACATTGACTTAGAAGTGGTATAGAAAGGACTCTCCCTACCAGAAAAAAAAAATGGGCAAGAATGATAAAATTCAAAATTAATTTCTTTAAAAGATAAAAAAATTATCAAATTAAAATTAGGAGTGTTAAAGAAATTTGCTAAAACCTGACGTGAATCATCCAATATTTGAACTTAAGCAGTTGGTTTTTTTTTGTTTTGTTTTGAGGCTCAAGGATGTATTTATTGCACAACAGAGGGAATATAGCCAATATTTTGTAACAACTGTAAATGGAAAGTAATCTTTCAAAATTGTGTAAAAAATAAAGTGAATGAAATAGTCTATTAAAAGTTAATTTTAAAAATGCCCACCATTCAGTGATGTAAAATAAATACTTTGGAGAAACTATTAGCATGCATTGTGGACCTACTGTATAACTGTCTTATGGGAATTGTTTCAGCTACTTTTGTTGTTATTTTTTTTTACATGATAGTATACATGTTTCAGTGCCATTCTCCCAAATCATCCCACCCTCTCCCTCTCCCACAGAGTCCAAAAGTCTGTTATACAAATCTGTGTCTTTTTTGCTGTCTTGCATACAGGGTCGTCATTGCCATCTTTCTAAATTCCATATATATGTGTTAGTATATTGTATTGGTGTTTTTCTTTCTGGCTTAATTCACTCTGTATAATTGGCTCCAGTTTCATCCATCTCATCAGAACTGATTCAAATGAATTCTTTTTAATGGCTGAGTAATACTCCATTGTGTATATGTACGACAGCTTTCTTATCCATTCATCTGCTGATGGACATCTAGGTTGTTTCCATGTCCTGGCTATTATAAACAGTGCTGCGATGAACATTGGGGTACATGTGTCTCTTTCAATGCTGGTTTCCTTGATGTGTATGCCCAGCAGTGGGATTGCTGGGTCATAAGGCAGTTCTATTTGCAATTTTTAAGGAATCTCCACACTGTTCTCCGTAGTGGCTGTACTAGTTTACATTCCCACCAACAGTGTGAGAGGGTTCCCTTTTCTCCACACCCTCTCCAGCATTTATTGCTTGCAGATTTTTGGATCGCAGCCATTCTGACTGGTGTGAAGTGGTACCTCATTGTGGTTTTGATTTGCATTTCTCTGATAATGAGTGATGTTGAGCATCTTTTCATGTGTTTGCTAGCCACCCGAATGTCTTCTTTGGAGAAATATCTATTTAGTTCTTTGGCCCATTTTTTGATTGGGTCATCTATTTTTCTGGAATTGAGCTGCATAAGTTGCTTGTATATTTTTGAGATTAGTTGTTTGTCCGTTGCTTCATTTGCTATTATTTTCTCCCATTCAGAAGGCTGTCTTTTCACCTTGCTTATATTTTCCTTTGTTGTGCAAAAGCTTTTAATTTTAATTAGATCCCATTTGTTTATTTTTGCTTTAATTTCCAGTATTCTGGGAGGTGGATCATAGAGGATCCTGCTGTGGTTTATGATGGAGAGTGTTTTGCCTATGTTCTCCTCTAGGAGTTTTATAGTTTCTGGTCTTACATTTAGATCTTTCATCCATTTTGAATTTATTTTTGTGTGTGGTGTTAGAAAGTAATCTAGTTTCATTCTTTTACAAGTGGTTGACCAGTTTTCCCAGCACCACTTGTTAAAAGAGATTGTCTTTACTCCATTGAATATTCTTGCCTCCTTTGTCAAAGATAAGGTGTCCATATGTCTGTGGATTTATCTCTGGGCTTTCTATTTTGTTCCATTGATCTATATGTCTGTCTTTGTGCCAGTACCATACTGTCTTGATGACTGTGGCTTTGTAGTAGAGCCTGAAGTCAGGCAGGTTGATTCCTCCAGTTCCATTCTTCTTTCTCAAGATTGCTTTGGCAATTCGAGGTTTTTTGTATTTCCATACAAATCTTGAAATTATTTGTTCTGGTTCTGTGAAAAATATCGCTGGTAGCTTAATAGGGATTGCATTGAATCTGTAAATTGCTTTGGGTAGTATACTCATTTTCACTATATTGATTCTTCCAATCCATGAACATGGTATATTTCTCCATCTATTAGTGTCCTCCTTGATTTATTTCATCAGTGTTTTATAGTTTTCTGTATATAGGTCTTTAGTTTCTTTAGGTAGATATATTCCTAAGTATTTTATTCTTTTCGTTGCAATGGTGAATGAAATTGTTTCCTTAATTTCTTTTCTACTTTCTCATTATTAGTGTATAGGAATGCAAGGGATTTCTGAGTGTTGATTTTATATCCTGCAACTTTACTGTATTCATTGATTAGCTCTAGTAATTTTCTGGTGGAGTCTTTAGGGTTTTCTATGTAGAGGATCATGTCATCTGCAAACAGTGAAAGTTTTACTTCTTCTTTTCCAATTTGGATTCCTTTTATTTCTTTTTCTGCTCTGATTGCTGTGGCCAAAACTTCCAGAACTATGTTGAATAGTAGTGGTGAAAGTGGGCACCCTTGTCTTGTTCCTGACTTTAGGGGAAATGCTTTCCATTTTTCACCATTGAGGATAATGTTTGCTGTGGGTTTGTCATATATACCTTTTATTATGTTGAGGTATGTTCCTTCTATTCCTGCTTTCTGGAGAGTTTTTATCATAAATGGATGTTGAATTTTGTCAAAGGCCTTCTCTGCATCTATTGAGATAATCATATGGCTTTTATTTTTCAATTTGTTAATGTGGTGAATTACATTGATTGATTTGTGGATATTGAAGAATCCTTGCATCCCTGGGATAAAGCCCACTTGGTCATGGTGTATGATCTTTTTAATATGTTGTTGGATTCTGATTGCTAGAATTTTGTTGAGGATTTTTGCATCTATGTTCATCAGTGATATTGGCCTGTAGTTTTCTTTTTTTGTAGTATCTTTGTCAAGTTTTGGTATTAGGGTGATGGTGGCCTCATAGAATGAGTTTGGAAGCTTACCTTCCTCTGCAATTTTCTGGAAGAGTTTGAGTAGGATAGATGTTAGCTCTTCTTGAAATTTTTGGTAGAATTCGGCTGTGAAGCCGTCTGGACCTGGGCTTTTGTATGCTGGAAGATTTCTGATTACAGTTTCAATTTCCATGCTTGTGATGGGTCTGTTAAGATTTTCTCTTTCTTCCTGGTTCAGTTTTGGAAAATTGTACTTTTCTAAGAATTGTCCATTTCTTCCACATTGTCCATTTTATTGGCATATAAGTGCTGATAGTAGTCTCTTATGATCCTTTGTATTTCTGTGTTGTCTGTTGCGATCTCTCCATTTTCATTTCTAATTTTATTGATTTGATTTTTCTCTCTTTGCTTCTTGATGAGTCTGGCTAATGGTTTGTCAATTTTATTTATCCTTTCAAAGAACCAGCTTTTGGCTTTGTTGATTTTTGCTATGGTCTCTTTTGTTTCTTTTGCATTTATTTCTGCCCTAATTTTTAAGATTTCTTTCTTCTACTAACCCTGGGGTTCTCCAATTCTTCCTTTTTAGTTGCTTTAGGTGTAGAGTTAGGTTATTTATTTGACTTTTTTCTTGTTTCTTGAGGTATGCCTGTATTGCTATGAACTTTCCTCTTAGCACTGCTTTTATAGTGTCCCACAGGTTTTCGGTTGTTGTGTTTTCATTTTCATTCGTTTCTATGCATATTTTGATTTCTTTTTGATTTCTTCTGTGATTTGTTGGTTATTCAGAAGTGTGTTGTTCAACCTCCATATGTTGGCATTTTTAATAGTTTTTCTCCTGTAATTGAGATCTAATCTTAATGCATTATGGTCAGAAAAGATGCTTGGAATGATTTCAGTTTTTTTGAATTTGTCAAGTTTAGATTTATGGCCCAGGATGTGATCTATCCTGGAGAAGGTTCCATGAGCACTTGAGAAAAAGGTGAAATTCATTGTTTTGGGGTGAAATGTCCTATAGATATCAATTAGGTCTAACTGGTCTAATGTATCATTTAAAGTTTGTGTTTCTTTGTTAATTTTCTGTTTAGTTGATCTGTCCATAGGTGTGAGTGGGGTATTAAAGTCTCCCACTATTACTGTGTTATTGTTAATTTCCCCTTTCATACTTGTTAGCATTTGTCTTACATATTGCGGTGCTCCTATATTGGGTGCATATATATTTATAATTGTTATATCTTCTTGGATTGATCGTTTGATCATTATGTGGTGGCCTTCTTTGTCTCTTTTCACAGCCTTTGTTTTAAAGTCTATTTTATCGGGTATGAGTATTGCCACTCCTGCTTTCTTTTGGTCTCTATTTGCATGGAATATCTTTTTCCAGCCCTTCACTTTCAGTCTGTATGTGTCCCTTGTTTTGAGGTGGGTCTCTTGTAAGCAGCATATAGAGGGGTCTTGTTTTTGTATCCATTCAGCCAGTCTTTGTCTTTTGATTGGGGCATTCAACCCACTTACGTTTAAGGTAATTATTGATAAGTATGATCCCATTACCATTTACTTTATTGTTTTGGGTTTGGGTTATATGCCCTTTTTGTGTTTCCTGTCTAGAGAATATCCTTTAGAATTTGTTGGAGAGCTGGGTTGGTGGTGCTGAATTCTCTCAGCTTTTGCTTGTCTGTAAACCTTTTGATTTCTCCTTCATATTTGAATGAGATCCTTGCTGGGTACAGTAATCTGGGCTGTAGGTTATTTTCTTTCATCACTTTAAGTATGTCTTGCCATTCCCTCCTGGCCTGAAGAGTTTCTATTGAAAGATCAGCTGTTATCCTTATGGGAATCCCCTTGGGTGTTATTTGTTGTTTTTCCCTTGCTGCTTTTAATATTTGTTCTTTGTGTTTGATCTTTGTTAATTTGATTAATATGTGTCTTGGGGTGTTTCGCCTTGGGTTTATCCTATTTGGAACTCTCTGTGTTTCTTGGACTTGGGTGATTATTTCCTTCCCCATTTTAGGGAAGTTTTCAACTATTATCTCCTCAAGGATTTTCTCATGGTCTTTCTTTTTGTCTTCTTCTTCTGGGACTCCTATAATTTGAATGTTGGAGCATTTCATATTGTCCTGGAGGTCTCTGAGATTGTCCTCATTTCTTTTAATTTGTTTTTCTTTTTTTCCTCTCTGATTCATTTATTTCTACCATTCTATCTTCTATTTCACTAATCCTATCTTCTGCCTCCGTTATTCTACTATTTGTTGCCTCCAGAGTGTTTCTGATCTCATTTATTGCATTATTCATTATATTTTGACTCTTTTTTATTTCTTCTAGGTCCTTGTTAAACCTTTCTTGCATCTTCTCAATCCTTGTCTCTAGGCTATTTATCTGTGATTCCATTTTGGTTTCAAGATTTTTGATCATTTTCACTATCAATATTCGGAATTCTTTCTCAGGTAGATTCCCTATCTCTTCCTCTTTTGTTTGGTTTGGTGGGCAACTCTCCTGTTCCTTTACCTGCTGAGTATTCCTCTGTCTCTTCATCTTGGTTATATTGCTTCGTTTGGGGTGGCCTTTTAATATTCTGGTAATTTGTGGAGTTCTCTTTATTATGGAGCTTCCTCACTGTGGGTGGTGGTGTATCAGTGGCTTGTCAAGGTTTCCTGGTTAGGGAGGCTTGTGTTGGAGTTCTGGTGGGTGGAGCTGGGTTTCTTCTCTCTGGAGTGCAGTGGAGTGACCAGTAATAGGTTATGAGACGTCAACGGTTTTGGAGCAACTTTGAGCTGCCTGTATATTGAAGCTCAGGGGTGTGTTCCTGTGTTGCTGGAGAATTTGCGTGGTATGTCTTGTTCTGGAACTTGTTGGCCCTTGGGTGGAGCTTGGTTTCAGTGTAGGTATGGAGGCATTTGATGAGCTCCTATTGCTTAATGTTCCCTGAATTCAGGAGTTCTCTGATGTTTTCAGGCTTTGGACTTAAGCCTCCTGCTTCTGGTTTTCAGTTTTATTTTTTCAGTAGCCTCTAGACTTCTCCATCTATACAGCACCGATGATAAAACATCTAGGTTGAAGATGAAAAGTTTCTCCACATTGAGGGACACCCAGAGAGGTTCACTGAGTTACAAGGAGAAGAGAAAAGGGAGGGGGTAGTTAGAGGTGACTGGAATGAGATGCGGTGAGATCAAAAGAGGAGAGAGCAAGCTAGCCAGTAGTCACTTCCTTATGTGTGCTCCATAATCTGGACCACTCAGAGGTATTTACGGAGTTATACAGGGAAGAGGAGAGGGAGGAAGTAGACAGAGGTGGCCAGGAGGATAAGAGAGAGGAATGAGAAGGAGAGAGACAAATCCTGCCAGTAACCAGTTCCTTAGGTGTTCTCCACCGTCTGGAACACACAGAGATTCACAGAGTTGGATAGAGAAGAGATGGGGGAGGAAAGAGACAGAGGCTACCTGGTGGAGAAAAAGGAGAGTCCAAAGGAGGAGAGAGTGGTCAAGCCAATAATCTCGCTCCCAGGTAAAATTGGGTAGTGAAGTTTGGGTTTTTTAATGTACAAAATTGACAACAAAAACCAAAAAGCAAAGATTAAAAATCTAGAGTAGAAGTTGGATTTTCAAAAATACAATATTAAAGAAAAGAAGCAGAAGGAAAAAGGAAAAAGAAAAAAAAAAAGCCACAAGAATTATTAAAAACACCAACAACAACCACCCAAAGACTATATATGGTGTTTGCCTTAAAAAAAAAAAAAGTCTTTTTTTTTGAAAAGTAATAGTAGGTTATAGAAATAAAAATTAGAGGAGAAATAGAAGACTTATCAATTTTTAAAAAAGTTAGAAAAAAAAAGGAATGATTGTAAAAATAGTAAAAATATATCTGGCCCTTCTCTGATGTTGTGGGCAGTGTGGGGTCACTTCCAAGGTGGTTCCCTCTGATTAACTTCTTCTGTTTGCTGGTTTTTTAGGCTCACTAGTTCAGTCGCGCTGTGGGGAGGTGGGGATGCTGCAAACAAATAGCACTGTCGTGTGCACACAGTGTCTCAGCCCCACTGGACCTGTCCCTTCTTGGCGCACAAACAGCTCTGGCTCTACTACGATGCTCAGCCGAGAACCGTCTGAGACCGGCCCTAGGCTGCGTGCACTTCCCCAGTCTAAGCCGCTCAGGTTCGGTTCTCAGGTAGCCCTTAGAGGCACAGATTCAGTTGGGACTGCATTTTGTGCCCTTCCCAGGTCTGAGTAGCTCAGGAGTTTGGCGAGCATGGTCGCTGCAACTTGTCGCCTTTTCTGCCTCTGCTGCTCAGCTTTCTGGGTGGACCGCTGGTGCCCCTTGTGAGGCAGATGGTGACTGTCCAGCACCCCCAGAAGTCTTAGCAAAGAAGCCTGCTTGCAGTTTGGTAGGTAAAGTCTCTCCGGGTCTGCAATTGCCCCTTTCCAGCCCTTACGGCTCTGGCTGCCTGTCCCCAGCGGGTGATGGTCTGCAGCTGGCTTTTTCCGTTCCGTCCTTTGTTCTGTGCGCTGTCCTGGCGGTGTCTTATGTTCGAGCTTTTTGCGTGGTAGCTATCCCACAGTCTGGTTTGCTAGCCCAAGTTAGATCGTTCTGGTTGCAAGTGGGGCGTTCCTGCCCGATTCTTGCAAAGCACTGCAGCCCGCGCCTCCCGCGCGTCCCTGCCCTGCCCCCACTTCCCAATGGCGGATGCAGGCGTCAGTGCTGCTTTTCTGCTGGGGGGAGTTACTGTTGGGCTTGTAATCTGTTGGTTTTAATTATTTATCTATTTTTCCTTCCTGTTATGTTGCCCTCTGTGTTTCCAAGGCTCACCACAGACTCGGTAGGGAGAGTGTTTCCTGGTGTTTGGAAACCTCTCTTCTTAAGATTCCCTTCCTGGGACGGGCTTCCCTTCCCAGGATGGAGCTCCCTCCCCACCTCCTCTGTCTCCTTTTTCGTCTTTTATATTTTTTCCTACCTGTTTTTGAAGACAATGGTCTGCTTTTCTGGTTGCCTGATGTCCTCTGCCAGCCTTCAGAAGTTGTATTGTGGAGTTTGCTCAGTGTTGAAATGTTCTTTTGAGGAATTTGTGAGGGAGAAAGTGGTCTTCCCGTCCTATTCCTCTGCCATCTTAGGACCCATCATTCAATTTTTTAAATGGACTTAAAAATTATCAAGGATGAGATTAAAGGAACTTCACAAACATGAAATTAAAAAAGACACACAAAAAATAAAGTGTCCATTTCTCAGACTAACAATGATTAGTCAGGTGTGACTAATAACGAAGCAAGCTGCTGAATCCATGCTGTGAGGGCACTGCTCATTGTTTCCAGTTCATGGATTATGGTTAAATGTAGGTGTCAGCTTGACTGGGCTCAGAGATGCCCAGGCAGCTGATATGTGTGTTGTGTGTGTACACACATGTGTGAAGTTTCAGCTTCAGCATCAGTCCTTGCAATGATTATTCGGGACTGATTTCCTTTAGGATGGACTGCCTGGATCTCCTTGCAGTCTAAGGGACTCTCAAGAGTCTTTTCCAACACCAGAGTTCAAAAGCATCAATTCTTTGGTGCTCAGCTTTCTTTACATAAGCTTAGATATGTAATTATGCTTGAGCAGTTCCTGAAGTCTTGAAATGAAGTGAAAATCACTCAATCATGTCTGACTCTTTTCGACCCCATGGACTATACAATCCATGGAATTCCCCAGGCCAGAATACTGGAGTGGGTAGCCATTCCCCTCTCCAGAGGATCTTCCCAACCCAGGGACAAACCTGGGTCTCCCACATTGCGGGAATATTCTTTACCAGCTGAGCCACAAGGGAAGCCCAAGAATACTGGAGTGGGTAGCCTATCCCTTTTCCAGTGGATCTTCCTGACCCAGGAATCGAACCGGGTTCTCCTGCATTGCAGGTGGATTCTTTACCAACTGAGCCATCAGGGAAGCCCCTGAAGTCTTTAGATAGTTTGAATTAACAGGTGGCTTAGAGATTTCTGTGGTTTTACTGTTTTTTTCTCAATGGGAACTTATTTATGGGGACTTCCCTGTGAACGGTTGGGGGAGGGGTACTCAGGCTTGTTTTCCGGATGATTATTCACACTGTCCTGACAGCAGCCACCAGCAAGTAAACGGAGGCTGTAAGACTAGCATTCCACTGATAAGAGGAAGCAGTGTGGTTGAGTAGAAATCTACCTATTGCACAGATGGTGGTGGTGCAGTCACTAAGTCGTGTCCAACTATCTTGTGACCCTATGAACTGTAGTCCACCAGGCTCTCTATCCATGGAATTCCAGGCAACGGCACAGAGTGGGTTGCCATTTTCTACTCCAAGGGATCTTCCTGACCCAGGGATCGAAGCCGGGTATCCTGCATTGTGGAGTCTCCTGCATTGCAGGTGGATTCTTTACTGACTGAGTCACCATAAACCTGGTTTTTCCCTTTTCCCAAACAGAAACATGTCCAGAGATAGGACTCTTGTTTGAACCATGGAATATGCTGGGTGGTTTAGCTAAACAGTCAGTAACTTAGGAAAACAGAATTGGAGAACTGGTGAAAAAACATGGCCAAGAGGCACACGGTGTGTACTAAAGCAGGAATGGTGTGCCATGTAAACAGTCAAGAAGGACACCCACTTCCGCAAGGTATTATGTGGCCAGAGGTCTCATCCTGCCCATTCCGCAGAGGTTGGCCCTCAGCTTCCCCAGCCACGAGAGCATTTGCTCATGGTCTTCAGGTGCAAACTGCTCATACCTGTGAAGGTGTGGTGTCTACACTGCTGAAACAACACAGACTTCCCAGAAAGACCAAGCAGACCACTGCTATGGTCAAGTGCCTGACAAGAAAGAGCAGAGCCAAGGGTGTGGCACCATGGCTTGGGGAGATCACCTAGCCACCTGGTGGCAGGTTAACCCCATTGGATGTACTCAGTGAAGAGGTAACCCTTTTTCATCATTGGAATAGAGAGCTTTCCTACATTACAGCTATGTTCTGCCATTTGCAATGCTGCTCCCTTGTATTAGCAGAATGCCCTTCCACCATCATGGTACACACACGGTGCGCCCCAGCCTGGAGCTCACTTTGGAGAAGAGTAGCTGGACGATGATCTTACACCCATGAGATTCATTTATCTGGTTCAGTATTCATAACCCAGGAGTGGGTGGCTTTAGAGAATGGATCTTGGAATGCATCAACTTAAAGAAATACAAGGAGTTTTTGCTTTGTTTCCAGTTAATGTTATCTTTATTTTACCAATGAGGGAACAGTGCCTCTAAAAGACACGCTCTTGTGTGGGCTTGTGCTGCCCCACAGCCATTCCATGATGAAGCTTACCTGGGGGTCCTGCTGATTTTCCATTTCAGCCTTTTATTTCTTCTCTTAGCATAAGTGTCATTAGATAAAACTCTTATTGCAACCTTTAAAATGGCTTTGTTCTATGTGGTTGATGGAGCCATTGACATATCTTTCTTTTTTTTAGTATAAATTTATTTTTTTGCCTTTTTATTTTGTAAATACAAATTTATTTATTTTAATTGGAAGTTAATTACTTTACAATATTGTATTGGTTTTGCCATACATCAACATGAATCCGCCACAGTTATACACATGTTCCCCATCCTAAACCCCCCCCCCTCCTCCCTCTGGGTACCATCCCTCTGGGTCATCTCCAGAACTGGTTGCACCAGAACTCTTAGAAAAATACATTTTAAAAAGGTAATACAGTCACAAATGCCAAAAGATAGATCGGTAGAGGTATCTCTATTGAATAAAAGAGGTGCATGGATTTCTAGAAATTCAAGGTGAATTTCATCCCAGTGATGGATGAAAGATAAACTGTGTTATAGTCAGCTTCACGCTACTCCAACAAAGTGCCTTATAAACAACAGGCATTTATTTCTTACAGTGCTGGAGGCTGGAGGTCCGAGGGCAAAGTGCCAGCAGATTGGGTATCTGGAGTGGGTCCCCTTCCTGGTTCAAGGTGGCATCTTCTTACGGAGTCCTCACATTACAGAAGGGGTAGAGAGTTCTCTGGGGTCTCTTATAAGAGCTAATACTATTCTTGAAGGCTCCTTAAGCATGACCTCTTCACTTCCCAAAGACTGTCACATTTGAGTTAATTCAGGACTTAACATGAATTTGAACAGGAGACCTGGGTTCTATTCCTGGATTGGGAAGATCCCTTGGAGGAGGGAATGGCAACCCACTCCAGTATTCTTGCCTGGAAAATCCCATGGACAGAGGAGCCTGGCGGGCTACAGTCTATGGGGGTCGCAAAGAGTCGGACACAACTGAGCAACTAACACGGTTCACAATTCACACAGTTGAGGGATCACATTCTATGGGTAGCAGCCTACAAAGACACAAGTCAGAAGATTCATAGGAGATGTACAGCAGGGTCGGCCTCTGTGCAGAAGAGGGCCAGTGGATGCTGAGCAAGCCCCAGAAGGTACAAAGGGCAAAATGATGATGACTGCTAAATATCCAGGTGGACCACCTGGAGGACAGCATGTGTCACAGCTTCAGGGACAAGTCATGACTTTATGACGGCCCTTGGCAAATAAAAAATGAATAAATGGAGCCAGAAAATCAAAGATAGATTTCAAACCATTTCTAGAGAGAACAATCGTGTACTTAACATCATGATCAGATCATAAGCAGCTCTCTCAACAGCAGATTGGGACAGGGAAAGAGAATGAAGCAGTGGCTCAGATTTCTGGAAATGATGTTCAATCACATTCATCGCTTGCTGCACCACTGGGTGAAATGAGTTAATTACTGTGCTAGGATTCCCCAGAGCACCCTCGCACATCCTGATTTGCTAGAAGGTTTTATGTTTCTGAGATGATGTTTTTCACATCAGAGGTCACAGAATCAATCAACCAAGGAGACAGTACTTGGGGCCAAGCTCACAGCAAACCTGACTCCAGGATCCAGGTGCTCCCTCCCGGTGGAGTCACATAGGACACAGCTTTCCCAGTGATGGGAAACAACCCTGTGAAATGTTAGCAACCAGGGATCTCATATGAGCACGGCATCCGGGGTTTTTACTGGGGAGTCAGTCATGTAGGTGTGCAGCCTCTGTGTGGTTGACACCACTTACTGAAGCTCCAGGGCCCAGGAGGACAGCAGGTATTCGCCATCTATCACATCAGCACAAACTGAACAGACTAATACAGTGTGGCTCAAGGCCTCGGGTTTACAGAAACATTCTATCAGACAGAATATTCTCAGGAGTTCTGGTCTCAGGGGCTGTCCAAGGTGTGAAGGTGAGGAACTGTCCAATATCTGGGGCTGAAACTGGCTTCTCTGAGGATACACAGGGTTGGCACAGCCCAGACCCGTTGCATTCACTTTTTCTCACAGAGCAGGTACAATATATTAATGTGGAGAAAACATCCATGGGAGATTGTTCTAGCTGCAGATAACAATACAGCAAATGCCAGGCAAGATCCTAGGAAAACAGGAAAGCAATGAGACCTAATTGTAGAGCGCAGATGACGGGAATCAGGAAATACATATCCACTGCAAGGAGCAAGGGGATTTAAGAGACGGATCTAAGAGAAAGAAGACTTTGTCATGCATTTGTAGCAACTCAAGGAGGCAACAGAGTCTGACACGCAAGAAAGAAAACAATGCCTGCAGCCTCCCTATGCTTTGATGGGGAAATGGATATAAATACCAGCCAGGTTAAAGTGAGTATAAGTGAGGAATCTAAGACTGTAAAAGTTGTGATCAAAGGAAAGTAATGGAGCATTGCATCCATCTAAACATAAACATAAAGTAAGACAAAACAACTGCAAGATTTAGGGCCCTGGCTACAAAGGCCATGGCTGTGCACACTAGCAAAGTTGATTGGCGGCAGTGATTTGAGAATGTTGAATTCCTTGATTTTATAGCAAATGGTCGCACACAATCTGAAAATAGAAATTTGTAGTCACGAATAAATGCAGCCCACTGCATATTTGTAATAAGCTTGGTGATTTTGAAATATCTTATAGTAACATGTATCTTAAAATAAAGACAATCATCTCAATTTCAGTATTTCCTCTATCTCTTTTGATTATTCTTGTAATGAATTCAGTCAAATTGAACTTGACCCTCGAAACATGCTGCATAGAGTATTATCCCATATTTATTAAACTATGTGTATTTACCTCTTTCTTTCTGTGCTTCTGTGTGCTTCTGCCAACATGCCTAGAGAGATGATGAGGTTTTATTTATAAATGGTGAGATCGTTGGTAAAGTTTTGCTCTTATCTTTGAATTTCCTTGCACTGCTGACATATTTTTATAATGCCTGTGTGGATCATTCTCATAGAAATGCAGTGATTAGATTAGAAGGAATTTCCAGATTAGAAGGAATGCTCAAGGCATGAGTGTGGGGGTGGGGGGAGGGTGGGGAGAATCAGTTCAAAACTCTTCCCCTCTGATGGCAGCTGAGCTCCAGTCCCCTCTCCTGTCGTGAGGGCTCCTGTGGGCAGGACCCCCGTTAAATAAATCACCGCTTCAGGAAATGTGACTGTCAGCAGGACTTGCTGTGAATCACAGAATGCTACTTTAGCATAATCTTTTGCATATAAGGTTCCATTGTGTCTTTTTATGATAAATGCATCAAAAGTAATTTCATTTGTTGCAGCTCAAACTCAATTTCCTGGGTGAGCCGCAGTGCCCTGTGAGATGTAGGGGTGCCCGCCTCCATTCTGTCCTGATGATGAAGAACAGAACAGCAACATAACAATTTAAGTGCCACTTTGTTTTTTAATCATATTATGATTGAGCATATAATGAAAGATAACTTATTCCAAGTGGAGTAGCTTTATCAGTTCATGTGCTTGCCTCCAGTCTAAAAACAGTATTCCCTAATCAGCAACCTGTGTAATGAAAATTGGAGACATCTGTGTTTACAATCAGATTACCTCACCAAAGCTCTGAGTTGAGAAGGTTTTACTGGAATATTGTGTATACATGTTGGCTTGCTAGATTTGCATGACTCCTTTTAGTCCCTTTTCTGAAAACAAGAAATACAATCTGTATTTTCACTGTTTATAAACTAGCTTAATTAGTTAATTTTTTCCAAGTCTTCTATAGCATCTTTAAGGTGATATCATTTTTCTCTCTGTTTAATCACTTTATGTATAAAGCCTTGATACAAAATAACCAAACGTGACTTGGCTGAGACTAAATGTATATTAACCTAGAAACAAGCCCTCAATTTTGCTAGTCCCTACTAATGCAATTTCTGATACCAACGATCTATCTGTTCATGTGGCTGCTGTATGCTAATTAAAAGAACAACAGTGCTTTAGGAGAAGAGCCACTCAGGGAAGTGCACCTGCTCTCAGTCATGTTCTGGCCTTACTGGCTCCCCGCATCCTCACTCAGCACAGGTACGGAGCCCCCGGGAGGGGCCCGGGCTACACATAAGCTTAGACTAGACATTCACCTTCTAATGTGGCTTTTGGAAAAGAACAAAAGGGCTTGCCAGCACAATTGTACAGCTGTAATGGTTCTGAGAAACTCTTTTATGAGGAAATAATCTACTCCATTCTTAGGATATTCAAGTTGGCCTCAGACTTATAGTTCATCCACCGGGAGCTGGGTTATTGCCTCATAAAATAGTGGGAAGATTCTATTATCACTTAATTAGAAAGCAGGGCATTTACTGCTCCTTTTTGCTTAGTTTTATTAGATGATTTCTAGGTTTATCTCTCTCAAAAAAGTCAGTTCAGTCATAATCAGCTTGCATATAATATGACTAAAAATATGTTTGATTATTTTATGTTACCATGAAATAAGATTTTAAATATGTAGTTCAAGAGATGACTAATCAAATTAATTCAGACGTGTAACACTGGCAATCTCAAGCTTCCAGAGTATAGAAAGAGAAGCACGCACTTGTTACTAACACTGGTTACATAGCACACTTATGTTCCCTTAAAATGTGAGAATTGATGCCTTCTTTGTATGCAAACAGGAACTTGGGGCCAGACAGCAAACCCCCAGGTGTCCCGGAAGGGCTTTTTGTAGCTCAGCTCAGGGCAGGAGCAAGTCCCTGTGCCTCATCACCCCAGGAACTCTCACCCCAGGAAGGTGGACTTCTGTATCTTGTGTGGTGGGCTTTGAAGTACAGCCGGCAGAACCCCCAGGCCCTCTTCTGTCATCACAGATTTTTCACATCCGATGGCAGCAGTTCAATGAAAGAACAGATCATCCTCTCAACATTCTGCTAGGATTGACTGCCTTCACCATAGGGATATATGCCACATTCACAGGAGGCCCACTTGCCAGAACTTCTCATATATTGAAATGTCTCAGCCACCCAAAGAAGGTAAATACAGTTATAATAAACACCCCTAAAACTTCTCCCAATATCTTGGCAAATGTTATTATTTTATCATATATATTTTAGATTTTAAAATAATAATAAATGTAACAGATATGTCTGGTTTTTCTCTCACAACCTCTTTTTTTGTTTTCTTCCTACCTCTGAACTCCAGTTATTATTCCTATGAATATTTTTAAATAATTTCCTATATAAACAGCCATAGTATAGGTATGACTGACTTTAGAATATGCAATAAATGATATATTCATGTAGCTTTCCTCCTCTGGAATAAATGTTTGTGCCTTCTCTCCCTCCAAAATTCATATGTTGAAGCCCAGTACCCCGATAAGGTGGAAACTTTGGGAAGTACTTAACATTAAGATGAGGTATGAGGGTGGGGTTCCCATGGTGGGATCCTACCCTTGTGAGGAGAGGAAGACAGAGGGCCCTCTCTCCACTGGGGAGGACAGAAGACGGCCACCTGCAGGCCAGAATGAGGCCCTTCACCAGAAACAGACTGTGCAGGCCCCTCAATCCTGCCAACCCCCAGAGCCAGGGGGAGGAAGCCCCAGCCTAAGGAGCTCTGTGACATCAGCCCCAGCTGACTGCAACCCTCAGCAAGCCCAGGTTCCTCAACACACGTGACACTGGGTCTCACACAGTGTATCTTAGACTCTTTTGCTTGAACTGACACACAATGTGCTATTATTGACTCGTTATCCTGGTGATAAAAGTATTTGTCTGGCTTTTCCCTATTACAGGCTCCGAGTACATCTATCTAAATCTTTTACAGTGTACATGCATACATTTCTCCAGCGTGCATAGTCCGAGAGGACTGACGCGTCCAGAATGTCTTCAAATAACGTCGCTATTTACCAGTATCCCTCCTGGTTTCTGTCAGCAGGATCCGACTTAACCTAAATGGGTAGATGAGTTCCTTTGGGAAGAAATACTTAGCCTCAGCAAACCTTTTAATTTTTTTGCAATTTGCTGGATGTTGCACTGTATCTCACTACAGTTTGAAGTTGCTATTCCCTGCTTACTAGTCAGGTTGAAGAAATTATCCCTTTGTATACATAACTTCCTCTTTCTGAATCTCTTCAATTCCTTTGCCTTTCTTGCATCACATTATTAGACTTGTTTCTTTGTTCAGTTTCAAATTTGTGTGATTTCTTGTCTAGTCTGGGTCCTAATGTCTAGTCTGGGCCAGTAATGTCAGTGGAAATTATCTTCTTCCACAATATAGCTTGTATTTTTGCTTTGTTCCATTCCTCAGAAGTTTAAAATTTTAATGGAAATAAATATATTCCATTTCTTTTTAGATTTTCCATGTAGTGAGGACATCCTTCTTCCTAAGAGGGACTTCACCCCCACATCTCATGTTCAGACCTCTGTTGGTATAATTAGCCTTTTGCTTCTCCCCATACCCTTTAAGAATAACCTTAGATTTAGCTTATCTTTCTCTGGTTCTTGTATGATTGGATTCAATCAAAATCAATTTCAGAAGCCTCGGCACCTTTATAAAACTGGTTCTTCCTAGGCATGCGTGATGTGTCTTTATTAGTTCCGCATTGATGTCTTTCAATAATTTCTTATAATTTTCTTTAAAAAAACTATGCATTTCACTTTTATGTTATTCATAGACATCAGATTTTTCTTTTGTTGTAAGTGGTGTCTTTTTACTACTTATCCAGTTACCCAGAAACTGGATCTTTCTGGGCCAACTGTTACTGAAATCCCATTTATTTTTTATATTAATTCTGTATTAAGTACATTTACTACACAACTTATTTTCCTAATTTTTGCCTATAGATTTTATCAAGTATGCTGTATAGACCATCATTTATTTGTGAAACAATAGCATTTCCCAGTGCATTCCTCAGAGTGGGCACCAGCTGTCTGGGACCCTGTCCAGATCTAGTTCCAGACTGTATCCTTAAAGACTTCATGGGAAACTGACCGTGCCCTCAAGATGGTCCCCTCGGGGTTGGCTCTCAATTGGGTTCAGGTGCAGCAGAAGCACCCCGCTTTCAAGTGCCCCCATGTACCTTGTGAATACTTTTTCTCTAATGAATAGGTACTATGTAGCTTAATGAATAGATGGCAGACCTCTGTATACAACAAAGGTCTACACTGTGATAAACTGTTTTTGAAAGCAAGTACAGCAATGTACAACACTTTAAAATGCTTCCACATTTAAGTTTTAGATCTCTGGACAGATATAGATCCCAGTTTATGTCCATTTACACTTCAGTACTTAGGAGGAAGGCTGTACTTTTAAGGAGCACAAGCAAACACCCTCTTTTTTGGTGATATACTTTTGAAATACCACCAGTCATTTATTCAAGTTCCTATTGTTTCAGTCCCTACTAGAATGAATTCCTAACAAGAGGATGAATAATATTGTAGGGAAATGAGGAAATTTGGGGTCACACAGCATCTTGGGGAAGGAAGAGGCTTAGACAAAGACCCGGGGCCTGGGTCTCTAAGGAGAGAACATAAGGGGTGGAGACCTTGGTTAGTGGCCGAAGAGCGATGCTCCCACTGGCCTGTGGGCCTGGGGATGAACCTGAACTGGTGATGAAGCATGTCTGAGGGCATTTCAAGTACAGGAACCTGGAATCCATCTTTTTCCTCCCAGGTATGTCATTAATGCTTATCCTCCTGATCCCACAAGTTTAAGGTGTCAGATCAGCCAAGCTTTAGCCAAACTGTAGTTTTGTCTTGGAAATTTGTTCTTCAGGTTTTTTGCCTTTATGATATTAGCTTTTAGGCAATAGTCAGAAAAGTTGTCAGCCTCATGTCTTATTTGCTTACTTGTTTGTCCTTTAAATTGCAGTACATAGAGATAAAATCCAACCCACACTTTGTGTCTGCCCTATATTCATAAAGTGAGTATCCACGTGTGAGCTATTGTCATCTGATCAAGTGCATTTTGTACTTTTTTTTTGTATTTTGTATTTTTTTAACTTATGATCAACTATATTTTTCTTAGAAAAAAATGGCAGTGAAAGGAAAGGATCCATGAATATTTAGAAACTGAAAGGAACAGGAACTAGCAGTGCAGTATTTCTTTTGCTTATTAAAATGAATTCAACATAGAACATTATTTTCCCCAAATGCTAAAGATATATATTTCCACAGAGTTTTAAAGTTCCTAGATCAGCTATAATATAAATTTTTCAACTAACACATTAAAAAGAATAAATTTTCCTCTGACTAGAAATACATTGTTCAAACCTCCTTACCCACAAATAGACATGACTTACTTTTCCATATACCATTCTTTTCAGACATCTGTCAGTATAAAATGGTCCAAAATCATCTGTCAGTATAAAATTTAGCCAGTGGTTGTTTTCCAGAAGTTTTATTTTCAAGTTACATCATGGTTTACTAAGCCTTTTTATACATTTGTCTTGGTATTTCTGGATTACTGCATTTATGAAACTTCCATTTTTCTAAGTGTAATCTTTGCTATAAACAGATGAGGCAGAAATGATTTAACAGTTCAAGCAGTGTTTGTTTGCTAAGCAGCTAGATGTTAGGCAGTGAGGAATGGTCCCTCTTATTCAGTAACCCCTGGTCCATGTACAGCATGTTCTAAGGCTATTAGTTAAAAGGTGTTTCTGCATTTGGTGCATCAAATGGAAGAAAGTGCTTATGAAATGTACAAACATTTTTCTGCCAGGTTATGCTAATTTTATAACTCAGCTAACTGTATTCTTTTATTCCTACATGTACTTGGCACATTGGTAGCTCTCCTAATAAATAGAAGAGATAATTTACATTAGTTCATTAACTTTATCTAAAAAGATACTTATAGAATGCTTGCTTTTATTTGAAGCTGTATTACTTCCAAATCAAAACATTTCCCTAAATAAGTCTCAGTGCACTTACATTATAATAACATTAACTTCTGACCAGAGCAAAAAAGGGGATTATAAACATGGAAAAACTGGATCTTTCTGGGTCAACGAGGCCCATTGCATTTAAACAGAATCAGTATCTCTCTCTCTCTCTCTCACTCTCTTCAATCATGTTGTAATCCCTGGCTTCTCTGAGCACTGTTTAGTTTTGAGGTAATTTAGTGTCCTCTTAAAACAGTAATTCTTCTATTGCAAATACAACTTAAACTCAGTTGGACAAATTCACCCCTTTGTTGTTGTGTCCAACTCTTTGCAACGCCATGGACTGCAGCAAGCCAGGCTTCCCCGTCCTTCACTATCTGTCCCAGAATTTGCTCAGATTCATGTCCATTGAGTGGATGATACCATCTAACCATCTCATCCTCTCCTTCCCTTTTCTCCTTTTGCCATCAATCTTTTCCGCCATCTGGGTCTTTTCCAATGAGTCAGCTCTTCCACCAGATATCCAAAGTATTGGAACTTCAGCTTCAGCATCAGTCCTTCCAGTGAATAGTCAGGACTGATTTCATGTAAGATTGACTCATTTGATCTTCTTGCAGTCCAAGGGACTCTCAAGAGTCTTCTCCAACACAATTTGAAAGCATCAATTCTTCCGCACTCAGCATTATGGTGCAACTCTCACATCCATACAGGACTACTGGAAAAACCATAGCTTTGACTTTGTGGACCTTTGTCAGACACAACTGAAGTGACTTAGCAACAGCAGCAGTGGTCAGTAAAGTGATGTCTTTGCTTTTTAATATACTGTCTAGTTTTGTCATAGTTTTCTTTCCAGGGAGCAAATGTCTTTTAATTTCATGGCTGCTGTCACCATCCACAGTGATTTTGGAGCCCAAGAAAAGAAAATCTAACTCTGCTTCCACTTTTTCCCCATCTATTTGCCATGAAGTGATAGGACGGATGCCATAAATCTTAGTTTTTTGAATGGTGAGCCTTAAGCCCCCTTTTCACTCTCCTCTTTCACCCTCATCAAGAGACTGTTTAGATCCTATTCACCTTCTGCCATTAGAGTAGTATCATCTGCATATCTGTGATTGTTGATATTTCTCCTGGCAATCTTGATTCCAGCTTATGATTCATCCAGCCCAGCATTTCACATGATGTACTCTGCATAGATGTTAAATTCACCCCTAGTATGCATTGAATAACTTTTGAGACATTGGAAATGTGGTGATGCTGGAGAGGCCACTGGATTTATAAATATGTCTAGTGCTGCAATCTCCTCTTATCCACAGTTTCAGTTACCTGAGGTCAACCACTGTTAAAAAAAAATGGTAAATGGAAAATTCCAGAAGTAAGCAATTTATAAGTTCCGAATTGTGCACCATTTGAGCATCGTGATGAGATCTTGCTCTGTCTATCTCATGTCTAGTGCATCTTGCCCATCAGGCACTTGGCAGCCATCCGAGGGTCAAGCAGTCAGACAGACGGCCCTGGTGTCAGTGCTTGTGCTCACATGGCCCTTCTTTTACCTCACACTCACCCCAAAATGCAAGAGGAGTGGTGCCAGGAATTTGAATGTTTTCTTACGGTGTATAATTTATTACAAGTTAAACTTGGTCACAGGCGATGTTTGGATGAAAGAAACATGGTGTACTTAGGACCTTTGCTTTCAGGCATCCACCAGGGGTCTTGGATCGAAGACCCTGAGGATAAGATGGGACAACTCTACACAATCAATGTTGATGCAGATAGTGTTACTCTAGGGTCTGGGCAGTGCTAGCAGCAGAGAGAAGAAGAGTTGGAAATCTCAGTATTTCCTGCAACAATTCCCGGAATAAGTTCCTTGTCATAAATAATTGTAGGGAGTTGTGGGCCTCCCCGTTGCCCAGTGGTTATGATTCCTCACTTCCACTAACGAGGGTATGGCTTTGATTCCTAATGGGGGAACTAAGATTTCCCCATGCCAGGTGGCCTGGCCAAAAAAGTGAGAGAAAGAAAGAAAGTCGTTTTTCTAATGAGACCCAAAAATCACAAATGATATTCCAAGTCTTGGCCCACTTACTGCCAACTGCCTCCAAAACTTGGCTCTAGGAAGTAGTTTTATTTCTAAATAAAATGAGTTCACATCCTGAGATTACAAATGAAATGCAATCTCTTTTATATCTGCCCATTTATATGTGGAACTTGTTTCTTTGCTTAGATTTTGAGGTCCACAAAATATCTCAATTACAATTCAGGAAAATTTATTATTCTGCCGTAATATATTCAACTGGGGAAAATCAATTTATGCATATGTAAAATCTGAGCCAGTCTTTCTCATAAAGATGTAAGAATTATAACATCTGTGGTATAGACAATTTTTCCAAATAACATTATTAGGTATGCTACAATTGAAGTTGTCAGCATTTTTCTGCCATTGGAGCTGACCGTAATTAACTACATAACTCTTCCTCGCATCTCCTAAATTACCGTTAAGTGTTCTCTCCATGCTATCTCTCTGGAAAACGTTGTGGCTGGGAATCGTGTGAACAAGAGTGTCATTGCTCAGCCTAATTCTACCTGCAGAGGATGTAGGAAATAGAACCCTGGAACCATCAGAACCACAGGCCATCTGGGAGTTCCATTAACCTTGTGCAGTTCTCACAGAATGAAAACCAGACACAATGATTAGTTTCTGAGCACTGCCTCCGTGGCTGACATATGCAGTCGGGTGTAATTTACCCAACGTCATTATACAAAGAAATGTGACTTTTTGTGTGAAGTTATTTGAGGCAGCTTCTCTGTTTTCTGCTTTCACCAGACTCCAAATACCCGGATTATATCCAGTCTGGCACATAATGTGGGGCTGTGTTTGTTGAGTTTCTGCAAACATACAAACCATTTCTTATAATAAGTGTGTCCCTGCTCCTTGGGGGACATGTTGCTCCTCACGGATGAGGAGTTCAAATCCTCGGAGCGAGTGTCCTGGTGCTGCCTCTTGCTGGGAGGAAGCGGGGGTAGGGAGAGAAGAGATTGTGTTTTCCACATAGACAAGCAACCAGACAGTGGTGGGAACACGAAGGAAGCCTGGCAGAGGAAGAGTTCAGGGCTCTCAGAAGGACAGAAGCCTTTTCCTGGGCTCTCACTGTCTCCCAAGGTGGGATGACTACAGAATTCTGTGGCAGAGAAGTCTCCATCCTGTAACTCCAGTTCTTACTCACCTACCCCAAGCCTCGCCACCCACACCATGTGAAGTAATGCATCTTGGATCTTGGAAATTCATAGCAGTGCACTGAAAAACACCATGCAAATGAATGAGGTCAATAAGGAGATTAAGGGGCCTTTCTCAAGTATTTATTATATTTCTTTACTGTTATTGCAAAACACCTTATGATTTTTTCTCTTTCCTTCCTGTATGTTTTTTCTTTTGCCTTTTGAAAAAATATTTTTTTTTAATTTAGAAATAATTGTAGATTCCCAGGAAGTTGCAAAGAAATACACAGGGCTGTGTGTACTTTCCCCAGTTCCTCCAGTATTAATGTCTTGCATGACTGTAGGGCAGGACCCAGGGCAGGAGATGAATGTTGGAACAAGCCAGGAGCCTGTGTGGATTCCTCCAGGTATGCAGGCACTCCTGTGGGGGATGTGTCTGGGGTACAGAAAGTGTGAGAGGGGACATTTAATTGTAGATGTAAGTTAGTCAGGCTTTCACATACAGTGTGATGTTAGTTGAAGGTTTTTGTTTTTCTCTTTATCAAATTGAGAAGTCTTCTCTAATTGCCTAGGGCATTTTTGTCATGCATGAGTGATGAACTTTGTCAAATACCTTTCTACTTCAAATACTACAAGGATGTGACTTTTTTAGATGGTTGATATGGTGAGTTGCATTGATTAATTCTGAAATATGGAAGCAGCCTACATAGGCTGCAATAAATGCCTCACAATTCAGTCTGGTAAGATTTAGTTGTGTTTACTGAGGATTATCCCAACCAATGTTTTTTGTTTTTTTTTTTTTAGTTTTTTATTTTTTAAATTTTAAAATCTTTAATTCTTACATGCATTCCCAAACATGAACCCCCTCCCACCTCCCCTCCCCATAACATCTTTCTGGGTCATCCCCATCCACCATGCATGGGGATATCCCAACCAATGTTATGAGAGCTATTGGTCTGTAGTTTCTTCCTCTCTTTCTTTCTTTCTACTGTTTTTGTTTTTTTAGTTTTTTTTTTAAATGGTCTTTAATTATAGTTTCAAGGTAATGCTGGCCTCTTAAGATGAGGTGAGACTTATCCATCCATCCCTCTACTATTCTAGAAAAAAATGTTTTAAATTACTGTTACTTCTCCTTGGTTGAGTATTTGGTAATATTTTCTGTGAAATCATCTGAGTTTGAACATTTCATACACATCACTACACACTTAGGTGTAGCTTTATATACAAGGGTTGTAGTAAAATGTTGGCATTTGTTTATAGAAAAACAGCCTTAAGAATATTTTTTTTAAGGTAAACATATATATTTGGGTTTGATCTGACATAATTGATACTAGGGCTTCCCCAGTAGCTCAGCTGGTAAAGAATTTACCTGCAGTGCAGGAGACCCCGGTTCAATTTCTGGGTTGGGAAGTTCCCCTGGAGAAGGGATAGACTACCTACTCCAGCTTTCCTGGGCTTCCCTGGTGGCTCAGATAGTAAAGAATCCACCTGCAATGTGGGAGACCTGGGTTTGATCCCTGGATTAGGAAGATCCCCTAGAGAAGGGAATGGTAACCCACTTCAGCATTCTTGCCTGGAGAATCCCCATGGACAGAGAAGACTGGCGGCTGAAGTTCATGGGGTCATAACAAGTCAGACAGACTGAGTAACTAAGCACAGCACAATTGACATTTACTGAAGGCGTGTGACATTCTAGTAAGATAAAGGAGTGATGCTGGTAATTAAAATATGCCAAAGAGAAGCCCTAAAGAGCTTTTATGTGAAAAGGTGAAAAAAAAATAAGGAAAGGAAAAAAAAAAAGTATACTGAAACTTCTAGGATCTACAGTGAAAACTTCTTTCAGAAATTTCTGAAATTCTTCCAGAAGAATGAAGAGACAGAGCCAGAACAAAAACAACACCCAGTTGTGGCTGTGACTGGTGATGGAAATAAAGTCCAATGCTATGAAGAACAATATTGCATAGGAACCTGGAACGTTAAGTCCACAAATCAAGGTAAATTGGAAGTGGTTGAAAAGAAGATGGCAAGAGTAAACATCGACATTTTAGGAATCAGCAAACTAAAATGGACCGGAATGGGTGAATATAACTCAGATGACCATTATATCTACAACTGTGGGCAAGAATCCCTTAGAAGAAATGGCGTAGCCATCACAGTAAACAAAGAGCCCGAAATGCAATACTTGGATGCAATCTCAAAAATGACAGAATGATTTCTGTTTGTTTCCGAGGCAAACCATTCAATATCACAGTAATCCAAGTCTATGCCCCAACCAGTAATTCAGAAGAAGCTGAAGTCGGATGGTTCTATGAAGACCTAAAAGACTTTCTAGAACTAACACCCAAAAAAGATGTCCTTTTCATTATAGGAGACTGGAATGCAGAAGTAGGAAGTCAAGAGATACCTGGAGTAACAGCCAAATTTGCCTTAGAGTATAAAATGAAGTAACAATTGAACTTCCAGATGTTCAACCTGGATTTAGAAAAGGCAGAGGAATAGAAATCAAATTGCCAACATCTGCTGGATCATCGAAAAAGCAAGAAAGTTCCAGAAAAACATCTACTTCTGCTTTATTGACTATGCCAAAGCCTTTGACAGTGTGGAGCACAACAAATTGTGGAAAATTCTTTAAGAGATGGGAACACCAGACCACCTGACCAGCCTCCTGAGAAATCTGTATGCAGGTCAAGAAGCAACAGTTAGAACTGAACATGGAACAACAGACTGGTTCCAAGTTGGGAAAGGAGTAAGTCAAGGCTGTATATTGTCACCCTTCTTATTTAACTTCTATGCAGAGTACATCATGAGAAATGCTGGCCTGGAGGAAGCACAAGCTGATTGCCAAGAGAAATATCAATAACCTCAGATATGCAGATGACACCACCCTTATGGCAGAAAGCAAAGAAGAACTAAAGAGCCTCTTGATGAAAGTGAAAGAAGAGAGTGAAAAAGTTGGCTTAAAACTCAACATTCAGAAAACTAAGATCATGGCATCTGGTCCCATCACTTCATGGAAAATATACTGGGTGAACAATGGAAACAGTGACAGACTTTATTTGGGAGGCTCCAAAATCACTGCAGATGGTGACTGCAGCCATAAAATTAAAAGATGCTTGCTCCTTGGAAGAAAAGTTACGATCAACCTAGACCGCATGTTTACAAGCAGAGACATTGCTTTGCCAACAAAGGTCTATCTAATCAAAGCTATGGTTTCTCCAGTGATCATGTATGGATATAAGAGTTGGACTATAAAAAAAGCTGAACACCAAAGAATTCATGTTTTTGAACTGTGGTGTTGGAGAACACTCTTGTAAGTCCTTTAAACTGCAAGGAGATGAAACCAGTCCACCCTAAGGAAAATCAGTTCTGAATATTCGTTGGAAGGACTGATGCTGAAGCTGAAACTCCAATACTTTGGCCACCAGATGTGAAGAACTGACTTATTGGGAAAGACCCTGATGCTGGGAGGATGAGATGGTTGGATGGCATCATCGATTGATGGACATGAGTTTGAATAAGCTCTGGGAGTTGGTGATGGACAGGGAGGCCTGGTGTGCTGCAGTCCATGGGGTCACAAAAAGTCAAACAAAGAGTTGACTGAGCGACTGAACTGAGCTGAACAGTAAAAACAAGTTTTCTATCCATAGGAAAAAGAAATTCATGCTACTTTTGCTGTCACACCTAAAACTGTAAAAGTCACATCTACAGTATATGATAAGTGTTTAGTTAAGATGGAAAATAAGTTTGTACAATCAGTTATTTTGAGAGAGGGAGGCCACATTAACATAACTTTCATTACAATATGTTGTTATAATTGTTCTGGTTTATTATTGTTAATCTATTACTGTGACTAAACTTTCACATTGAGCTTATCATAGATGTTTGTGTGGAGAACACAGATACACTAGATTTCAGCCCTACTAGTGGTTTCTGGCATCCTCTAGGGGTCTTGGAATGCATGCCCTGTAGATAAGGGAAAGTGACTGTAATGCCTTTTTGTCTGTTGCTTTAATGCCAGAGAAGCATGGCATATCAGGTGCCATATCATCTCAGCATAACGTGCAGTGGAAACCATCACTATTCCTCCTTGCCAGTGTATTTCTCCTTTGAAAACCAAAACTTCCAAATAAACAGAGCCAACTTTGTAACTCTGAATCAGCATGCAAATGGATTCTTAAGTTTCACAGTAGGAGAAGCCACTCTCTCATTTTGACTTCCTGATAACTGGACCTTCATAGCTTGGCTGTGGGGGAAAGTGACCATATGGTTTCCAGTTCAGAGTGTATGTTAGAGCCCACAGAACTGTGCACCACCTTTCCTGTATGTTACTAGCCAGCTGTTCCCACAAGTGAATTTACAGGAGCTCACCCTCGTTCTCTAAAGCCAGCCACTCCTGGGTTATGAATACTGAACCAGATAAATGAATCCCATGGGTGTAAGATCATCGTCCAGCTACTCTTCTCCAAAGTGAGCTCCAGGCTGGGGCGCACCGTGTGTGTACCATGATGGTGGAAGGGCATTCTGCTAATACAAGGGAGCAGCATTGCAAATGGCAGAACATAGCTGTAATGTAGGAAAGCTCTCTATTCCAATGATGAAAAAGGGTTACCTCTTCACTGAGTACATCCAATGGGATTAACCTGCCACCAGGTGGCTAGGTGATCTCCCCAAGCCATGGTGCCACACCCTTGGCTCTGCTCTTTCTTGTCAGGCACTTGACCATAGCAGTGGTCTGCTTGGTCTTTCTGGGAAGTCTGTGTTGTTTCAGCAGTGTAGACACCATACCTTCACAGGTATGAGCAGTTTGCACCTGAAGACCATGAGCAAATGCTCTCGTGGCTGGGGAAGCTGAGGGCCAACCTCTGCGGAATGGGCAGGATGAGACCTCTGGCCACATAATACCTCGCGGAAGTGGGTGTCCTTCTTGACTGTTTACATGGCACACCATTCCTGCTTTAGTACACACCGTGTGCCTCTTGGCCATGTTTTTTCACCAGTTCTCCAATTCTGTTTTCCTAAGTTACTGACTGTTTAGCTAAACCACCCAGCATATTCCATGGTTCAAACAAGAGTCCTATCTCTGGACATGTTTCTGTTTGGGAAAAGGGAAAAACCAGGTTTATGGTGACTCAGTCAGTAAAGAATCCACCTGCAATGCAGGAGACTCCACAATGCAGGATACCCGGCTTCGATCCCTGGGTCAGGAAGATCCCTTGGAGTAGAAAATGGCAACCCACTCTGTGCCGTTGCCTGGAATTCCATGGATAGAGAGCCTGGTGGACTACAGTTCATAGGGTCACAAGATAGTTGGACACGACTTAGTGACTGCACCACCACCATCTGTGCAACAGGCAGATTTCTACTCAACCACACTGCTTCCTCTTATCAGTGGAATGCTAGTCTTACAGCCT
This sequence comes from Ovis aries, assembly GCF_016772045.2. Lineage (NCBI taxonomy): Eukaryota > Metazoa > Chordata > Mammalia > Artiodactyla > Bovidae > Ovis > Ovis aries. The sequence continues at coordinate 1,834,081 of NC_056079.1, read as the reverse complement.
CCGTTTACTTGCTGGTGGCTGCTGTCAGGACAGTGTGAATAATCATCCGGAAAACAAGCCTGAGTACCCCTCCCCCAACCGTTCACAGGGAAGTCCCCATAAATAAGTTCCCATTGAGAAAAAAAACAGTAAAACCACAGAAATCTCTAAGCCACCTGTTAATTCAAACTATCTAAAGACTTCAGGGGCTTCCCTGATGGCTCAGTTGGTAAAGAATCCACCTGCAATGCAGGAGAACCCGGTTCGATTCCTGGGTCAGGAAGATCCACTGGAAAAGGGATAGGCTACCCACTCCAGTATTCTTGGGCTTTCCTTGTGGCTCAGCTGGTGAAGAATATTCCTGCAATGTGGGAGACCCAGGTTTGTCCCTGGGTTGGGAAGATCCCCTGGAGAGGGGAATGGCTACCCACTCCAGTATTCTGGCCTGGGGAATTCCATGGATTGTATAGTCCATGGGGTCGAAAAGAGTCAGACATGATTGAGTGATTTTCACTTCATTTCAAGACTTCAGGAACTGCTCAAGCATAATTACATATCTAAGCTTATGTAAAGAAAGCTGAGCACCAAAGAATTGATGCTTTTGAACTCTGGTGTTGGAAAAGACTCTTGAGAGTCCCTTAGACTGCAAGGAGATCCAAGCAGTCCATCCTAAAGGAAATCAGTCCTGAATATTCATTGGAAGGACTGATGCTGAAGCTGAAACTCCAATAATTTGGCCACCTGATATGAAGAGCTAACTCGTTTGAAAAGATCCTGGTGCTGGGAAAGATTGCAGGAGGGAGAAGAAGGGGACAACAGAGGATGAGATATTTGGATGGTATCACCAACTCGATGGACATGAGTTTGAATAAGCTCCGGGAGTTGGTGATGGACAGGGAAGCCTGGGTTGCTGCAGTCCATGGGGTCCCAAAGAGTCAAACACAACTGAGCAACTGAAATGAGCTGAACTGAAGCTAATATATAATACACATGTGTGTACACACACAACACACATATCAGCTGCCTGGGCATCTCTGAGCCCAGTCAAGCTGACACCTACATTTAACCATAATCCATGAACTGGAAACAATGAGCAGTGCCCTCACAGCATGGATTCAGCAGCTTGCTTCGTTATTAGTCACACCTGACTAATCATTGTTAGTCTGAGAAATGGACACTTTATTTTTTGTGTGTCTTTTTTGATTTCATGTTTGTGAAGTTCCTTTAATCTCATCCTTGATAATTTTTAAGTCCATTTAAAAAATTGAATGATGGGCCCACGCTTGTCATCAAAATCGCCATGCTAGTTTATTTTCAGCATCTGTTTCTCATTCATTTCTAATGTGAATTTTAGTCACAGCATTTCAGTTTTTTAATGGCATTATTTTAACAATATTGGCCATATTGTCATGTATTAGTGTCTCCTCCATTTTAAAAATGCATAGAAGTAAACAGAAACTAGACATTTACAGATTTTGTACTCTATTTATCCACCCATCCATTCAACAAATAGCTATCATGTCATGCCCTGCAGATACTAAGATAAATAAAGCATAATTGCTATACTCAGGCAGCTAAAATATCTACTACAGAGGGAAAAACAATGCTGATGACACTGGTGGTATGAGTTCCTGACCCATGTGTAGAAATAAACAGAAGCCTGATTCTGCACAAACAACAGCTGGTTTTATTTCTATTATTATTATTTTATTCCTATTTATTAATATAGCACAAAGTTTTGTGCTATGGAGTAAAAATAGACATTGCTCTCTAAGGGCACCTCTAAATACCTCAGAATTGACTGCCTCTTTGAATCCTATGCCCCAGCCAAGCCTTTTCAATATCCCATCTACAAGATGTAAACACCCCCAGATTTATGTCAACACAGGGTATCTCGCCATGCTGGTGTTTGTCTGAACCCATAGTTTTGATGCAGTTCAACAACACTCGTGGTAGGCTTGTGAGCCCCTATTATATCCCAACCACTGTAAGATTCCAGTGACACTAAAGTGCTGTCTACTCTGGATATTTCCATTTGTTTCTATATGAAGCAGTGATAATGTTGCAGGCTGGGAACTGTGGAGCAGGAAGAGCAGTGTGAGAGATCCCAGGGCAGGACTCCTGGAATTCAGTCCCAAGTACACTTTGGAAGTTTTTAATGTAACATAGGTGATGCTTTTTAAGCGGCCTGGCATATAGCAAGTGCTCGATTAATGCTAACTCACATTCTATCATGACTGCAGTTAGAATTCTTACAACACATTCATGCCTGACACAAAGGCACAGCAGCTAATGAACAGTAAATAATTAGTAAAGCAGACCAGATGACACAAGCGTTATATCTTCCGTTGTGGCCCACAGATCCTCAAGTTCCTGTTCTCCTCGCTCAGCCTCTGTTGCCAACACTGGAGATTCTTATTGGTCCAGACCCAGGCTCACTGACAGCTCTGCTGTCCCCGCTTCTTTCGCAGAGCCCACCCATTGAGTTTTTAAAAGTTTTTTGGTTTTTAATATTCTTAGTTCTAAACTTTTTGTTTGGTTCTTTCTCCACCTCTGAAACTTTTTAGTTTTTCATTTGTTTCCAGTTCATTTGTAGTCACCCCCTGAAACATTTTGAGGATGGGATAATTAAAGTATGGGATAATTCTAACATCAGTCATCTCACTCTTGACATATTGCCCTTGATTGATCGTCCTTTTCATTCGACTTCAGTCTTTCTCTTTCTTACGTGACATGTGACTTTCATGTCAAATCTGGACATGTTTGTGTTGTCTTCAGTCAGTGCAGTCGCTCAGTCGTGTCCGACTCTTTGCGACCCCATGGACTGCAGCACACCAGGCCTCCCTGTCCATCACCAACTCCCGGAATCCACCCAAACTCATATCTATCGAGTCAGTGATGCCATCCAGCCATCTCATCCTCTGTCGTCCCCTTCTCCTCCCACCTTCAATCTTTCCCAGAATCAGGGTCTTTTCCAGTGAGTCAGTTCTTCCCATCAGGTGGCCAAAGTATTGGAGTTACAGCTTCAACATCAGTCCTTCCAATGAATATTCAGGACTGATTTCCTTTAGGATGGACTGGTTGGATCTCCTCACATTCCAAGGGACTCTCAAGAGTCTTCTCCAACACCACAGTTCAAAAGCATCAATTCTTTGGCACTCAGCCTTCTTTATAGACCAACTCTCACATCCATACATGACTACTGGAAAAACCATAGCCTTGACTAGACAGACCTTTGTGTTATGTTATGAGAGTTCAGTCTTATTGGAACCTCTGCTTCACCTGCCTGTCTCCAACATCATCTAGCTGGAGACTAGGACTGACAAGTGGGACACAGGTCTGGGTCCCCAGGAAGCCTCTGTTCACACAGTACTGTTTGCGGCAGGAGGTACTCCCTTCTGCAGGTAGCAGAGGATGCTCTGGCCAGCAGGTGTGCCTCAGAACTGCACCTTTGTGCCCTGAGGGACCCTACAAGTGTCAGGGTGCCTCCAGAGGGTAACTTGGCCTGTTCTGCTGTGTGTGGCAGCAGGCCCCACTTTTCCTGTGGTGTTGGGCTGGAGTGTAGCAGTCATGGTTGAAAAGCTATCTGTACTGCCTGGCTGCCCTCCCCATTCCTGATCCTAGAGAGAACAGCCTTTGATTGGGGTTGCTTTTCTTCACTCCCACTGGTATTTCTTCAACTCTAATTCAGTATTAAATAAAGCAGAAGGTGACCCAGGAAACTCACCACCCCATCATTCCTTGTATCCTCAGCTTCTGACCTACCTAGCAGAGTCTTCTGATGTTTGGTTCTTGCTTAAACCCCATGGTTATACTTAGAGGGAGGAGCAGGAAGAGATGTCTCTACTAAACCCTCCTTGAAGTCAAGAGAGAGAAATTTTAAAAGTATGAAAAACTAAATTCAATGCAGTGGCATTGGTGTTTGCATCACATCTGACAGTTTTAAATTGCTGATCCAGTTCACATAACTCAACCCAGAATTAGTTATCATGTACCTAGGGAATGCAAACTCACCTAAATATTAGCTTTGATAAAAGGTAATTAATCAGGCAAATTTAGCAGCACAACAGAATGGATTTATTTCAAATTCAAATAATGATGATTTAAGAATTATCAGCTCTTTGGGATTAGATGAATAATCAGAAACTGAATACTCCCTCTAACATTCATAATTGTCATTAGTTTTCAAGTCTCACTCTGTTCAGTTCAATTCAGTTCAGTCGCTCAGTTGTGTCTGACTCTTTGTGACCCCATGAATTGCAGCACACCAGGCCTCCTTGTCCATCGCTGGGTCATCCCTTCTCCTCCTGCTAATCTCTCCCACCATGAGTCTTTTCCAATGAGTCAACTCTTCACATGAGGTGGCCAAAGTACTGGAGCTTCAGCTTTAGCATCATTCCTTCCAAAGAAATCCCAGGGCTGATCCAAGGGACCTTCAAGAGTCTTCTCCAACACCACAGTTCAAACGCATCAATTCTTTGGTGCTCAGCCTTCTTCACAGTCCAACTCTCACATCCATACATGACTACTGGAAAACCATAGCCTTGACTAGACAGACCTTAGTCAGCAAAGTAATGTCTCTGCTTTTGAATATGCTATCTAGGTTGGTTATAACTTTTCTTCCAAGGAGTAAGCGTCTTTTAATTTCATGGCTGCAGTCACCATCTGCAGTGATTTTGGAGCCCCCAAAAATAAAATCTGACACACTTCATGGGAAATAGATGGGGAAACAGTGGAAACAGTGGCAGACTTTATTTTGAGGGGCTCCAAAATCACTGCAGATGGTGACTGCAGCCATGAAATTAAAAGATGCTTACCCCTTGGAAGAAAAGTTATGACCAACCTAGAGAGCATATTCAAAAGCAGAGACATTACTTTGCCGACTAAGGTCCGCCTAGTCAAGGCTATGGTTTTTCCTGTGGTCGTGTATGGATGTGAGAGTTGGACTGTGAAGAAGGCTGAGCGCCAAAGAATTGATGCGTTTGAACTGTGGTGTTGGAGAAGACTCTTGAAGGTCCCTTGGACTGCAAGGAGATCCAACCAGTCCATTCTGAAGGAGATCAGCCCTGAGATTTCTTTGGAAGGAATGATGCTAAAGCTGAAGCTCCAGTACTTTGGCCACCTCATGTGAAGAGTTGACTCATTGGAAAAGACTCATGGTGGGAGAGATTGGGGGCAGGAGGAGAAGGGACGACCCAGGATGAGATGGCTGGATGGCATCACGGACTCGATGGACATGAGTCTGAGTGAACTCCAGGAGATGGTGATGGACAGGGAGCCCTGGCGTGCTGCGATTCATAGGGTCACAGAGTCGGACACGACTGAGCAACTGAACTGATGGGACCAGATGCCATGATCTTCGTTTTCTGAATGTTGAGTTTTAAGCCAACTTTTTCACTCTCGTCTTTCACTTTCATCAAGAGGCCTTGTAGTTCCTCTTCACTTTCTGCCGTAAAGGTGGTGTTATCTGCATATCTGAGGTTATTGATATTTCTCCCGGCAATCTTGATTCCAGCTTGTGCTTCCTCCAGGCCAGCGTTTCTCATGATGTACTCTGCATATAAGTTAAATAAGCAGGGTGACAATATACAGCCTTGACGTACTCCTTTTCCTATTTGGAACCAGTCTGTTGTTCCATGTCCAGTTCTAACTGTTGCTTCCTGACCTGCATATAGGTTTCTCAAGCGTCAGGTCAGGTGGTCTGGTATTCCCATCTCTTTCAGAATTTTCCACAGTTGATTGTGATCCACACAGCCAAAGGCTTTAGCATAGTCAATAAAGCAGAAATAGATGTTTTTTTCTGGAACTCTCTTGCTTTTTCCATGATCCAGCGGATGTTGGCAATTTGATCTCTGGTTCCTCTGCCTTTTCTAAAACCAGCTTGAACATCTGGAAGTTCACGGTTCACATATTGCTGAAGCCTGGCTTGGAGAATTTTTCCAGTGGTCCTTAGGAAGCATCAGTATGTGCTGGAGTCCAGCCCCCTCAGGATCCAGGGGAACCCTCAGGAGAAACGGTGTTGGTGAATGAATGAATGAATGAATGAGAGAGGAAAGAATAGAAGCTGATATTCCTTGGTTTACACAGAAAGCTAATAAAGCCCCGAAACAAGGAACTTGCTCTGTTCATGGAGGCCACAGGTGCCCTCCCGGTCTTCCAAGGGAGTGAAGACGCAAAGTGCCTCCTCGTTCAGGTCTTAGAAGCCCAGGCAGATAAGTGAACACAGAGAGCTTCTATGCTCCAAGGGATCCACCTGAAAAAAATAATAAGAGAGAGAAAGAAAGAAAAAAAAGAAAGACACGGGAGACCAAGCTTCCTCAGTGAGTGAAGCCCATAAATTTATTTTCAAAAGGGACTTTTATACCTGGACTTGTACATAGAGGGAAATGAAAGATGCAAGGTCATGCAGAATCAGCCCAAACACTCCAGCAGTTTTGCACTTATCAAAGTCAGGATTTTTTCTGCATACCTTTCCTGCAAATGATGTTGTGTACATTATCTTCTGGCCTTGGAGGCCTGCGGTCATTTTATGACCCTCTTTTGATAAAGGCTGCTCAACGAGAAAACTTACTTTCCCTTGAAGTGTTTTTTCTTTATATTTCTAATCTATGTCAGCCTCAGAAAGTATTAAACAAGGTTACATTTCTCACGGAGCAAAGGTGCAGTGAATTACAAGAAAGAACCAATTAGCTCAAAGGTCTGATGTGGTTAATTTCAAGGCTACACTTGTTTTTCTTACATTCCAACTATGTTAACTAATGCACTCCCAGGTACACAGTGGATAAGAGACATGGGAACTTAGCAACAAGCATTGGCCCAATAACGAAATCCTACACCAGCACTACTCTAATAACTTTTAACTCTTTGAAAGGCTCTGTGTTTTAGGCTTCCCATGCCTCTCACAGTTGGGAGGCTGTTAACAATCATATGCGTAGCTGCAAGAGTCTGAATAAACCTGCCAAGCAAGCTAGAATGCTAACAGAGCATGTTTGATTTGAAATATTCCTCTCATGTACAGGAGACTTATTAGCTAGAGCCCTAATGTTGATTTTCTCCAGAGAAAGGTGGTCAGGGATAGCCCCTGTTAATGTCAGGAGAGTTGGTGAAAGGCACAAAATAGTAAGACAGACAGATTCTGGTTTTGGGGTAGATGCTCAAACTGGTCCAGGGAGTCCCTTGAATTCTGATCCGCCTTTGCCCCTCAGATCTTCTCCACATGACCTTTGTCATGGGTGGTATCTCCTGTGGTGGCTCCCGGCAACCATGAGCAAAGCTAGTGGAGGTGATGGAATTCCAGTTGAGCTATTTCAAATCCTGAAAGATGATGCTGTGAAAGTGCTGCGCTCAATATGCCAGCAAATTTGGAAAACTCAGTAGTGGCCACAGGACTGGAAAAGGTCAATTTTCATTCCAATTCCAAAGAAAGGCAATGCCAAAGAATGCTCAAACTACTGCACAATTGCACTCATCTCACATACTAATTAAGTAATGCTCAAAAGTTTCCAAGCCAGGCTTCAGCAATACGTGAACCGTGAACTTCCAGATGTTAGATATGATTAAAAGGAAAAATTACAATAAAGCAAATGTCCTAGAAAGGTTACTGATTGTAATAGACAAACAAAAATGTTTGCTCTAGAGAGTGAGCCACACTCTGAGGCCAGGGTGGGCCCAGGGTGGGGGCCGTGCAGAGGGACATGGTCTCCTGACCAGGCTGGAGCCTGCTCTCCCTCAGTCCTGCACTGCAGACACCTGGTGGCAGCTGTGCAGCATGCCAGGCTGGTAAATAAACACCCAGAGAGTTTCAGGAATCAGTATGAAATCACACTGTCCCCCATTAGCTGGCCTTCCAAGGAGACAGGAAGGAGATGGAGCAAAATGCAACCAACTAGCTACTATTTTGGCAAGAAGAAGGGACAGGAAATACAGTATTCATTGGAGAAGTAAAAAGTCCGCCCAAATTAGGAGCCATCCATGTTTAAGAATCATTCTAGTGTGAGGTAAAATTTTACATGCCTCTATTTCATTATGATCTGGGGTTTTGGCTCATTAGACAGTGGCAGTGTGGAAGCCATATTTTGTGATGGGGAGTCACGTATAAACATCACAATTGTAGTTTCTTCCTGTGCTGTCGCAAGGCTCCCTGGACACCAAGATCTCCAGATTCTGGATTTGTCTGGCACCCTTCTGACATTCCAGAGGGCTTAACCCAGGACTGCACGTGGTCACCCTTACTTAACAGATGCATTGCAATGAAATAAAACTTGTGATTTGGCCATCCTCAAAACCACAAATTAAATTAACATTTCTAATAACTGTCGTTTACCTTTCAAATTCTGCCAAGAACATGAAAGAGAAAATTAGTGACATTTTATTTTGATAGATACCATAGCAGGCATTTTAGTAAAATCATGTAACTAATTCATAGACTGACAATAAAATGTCCCTGACAAGTGTATTTTGTCTCAAAATATAACAGAACTTGTTCATTTGCAGATGGACAGGCAGACCACCCATCTGTACCCACAGCTTACTGCTTCTTTCCTCTCAAGACCATCAGTCATTCTGTCTCTGCAAGAAGTTTAGTTCAGTTTTATAACCAGAGAGGAGTTGAATAATTCTGTTCAAACCTGTTGTTCAAAAGAGAATAAAGCCTGAGGACAGCGCCCCGAACCTGCCCTTCCTGGGACAGCAGGTGGAGAAGCCACACCTGTGACCTGACCCTTGAGTCCCAGAAGCATGACAGTCACAGAGCTGCAGCCCTCTCTATACCCCACCTGCCAGGCCCAAGGCTGCTCGGGGGACAGGGAGCTGGCTGCGTTCACACTGTCTTTCACTGGCTGACCTGTAGCCTTGGTCCAGTCACATCACTTTCCAAGGACTCATACATTGTCTCTCACAGGAGAGAGACTCACTTTCTGAGGACTCACAGGAGAATAGCCTTACGGGAAACAGAACTTGTGTGTGGAAGAACAGTCTCCCTTGTTTCCTCTGTCTTACTGAGCTATGAAGTTGTTTACCGCTGGACCATGGTCCCAAGGGAGAAAAGGATGACATCACTCGTAGTGTTCCCTCCAATATGGAAACTTTATAATTTCATAAGCAATTCTACACCCACATATTGTACTATCTAAACTAAATTGCTCAATGCAAGTAAATAGATCCTTATGTATTATGAATACTCATGCTTGTTTATCAAATACTCCAGCTTTCCCAATCATATATGTCCTGGTGTTAAACGGAAGAAGGTAACTTTTCTGATGTAACTGTTTTGGTGATTGAGCATCCCCATTTCCAACAAGTTCAGAAGATTTTTTACCCTTGCTTATTTTACCCTCCCTATGGAGGCAAGACTGTACAGGCTACATTGTAAAGGCAAAAATGTCTGTGTGACACAGAAGAACGGCCTTACAGGAAACAGCACTTGCCTGTGGAAGAACAGTCTCCCTTGTTTCCTCTGTCTTACTGAGCTATGAGGTTGTTCCCCGCTGGACCATGGAATTTAGGGAATCAAAGCTGAGGGGCGGGGATCTGCTGTTCAGTGCCACAGGAGTCGGAGTGGGTGCCGAGGGAGGCTTTGCTTGTGGGCTCCTCTGTCATTTCTCCTCTGGTTCCAGATGCAGAGAGGAAGCTTCCCCCTTAGGACGTGAAGTTCGGCACAGCAGTCACTACCAAGCTATAATCTCTGCTGGTGGACCTTCTCTTCCTTTGGGCAGCCCAGATGACAATATGGATCTGGTGGTGCCTGGATGGGCAGAACTCAGATCGAATGGGGCTGTGGCCACATCCTGTTGGGTCTCTGTAAACCACATGGCACCCCATTCAGTTCAGACATCTGAGGGGTAAAGTGTGAGGGTGTGAGATTCTGGGGCCCACCTCTCCTCTGAGGTACCCTTGCGCTCCTCACTGGTTCACGTGTCACCCATCATTGGTCATCTCCTCTTTCTATCCTCCTCCCTCTGGATTCCCAAGCTCCACCACCAGCCCCAAGCTCTGTATCATAGCGATTCGCACTGAGCAGCCATCCTGACTCTGGGAGAAGTTTTTCTTCCTTTAGTGTTAGTACTGCTTTCCAAATCCATGCGAATTCTATAAAAGCACGTAAGATATTTCCTTCAACTTCAACTCGACCATCTGACCATAAAGAGTGAAAATCAGCATCAACCAATTAGAACACGAAATAAAATGAATGTGAAGCTAACTGCAGGGCATTTGACACTCGGGTTTTTATTTTCAGAGCATGCAGGAGCAGTGCCTCCGTATCTTTGTATAAAGATACGTGACCATGGAATCAAAGAGGCACACAAAACAAGGTTTCCTATTTCAGTCTGGAGATGCGTCAGCAGAACTCCCTGACAGGCAGAAGCGTTCTGAATAATGAGGAGTGCTTCAGCATTGTGCCGGACATTTCTCTGCTTCCACATTTCAGGACTCTTCTGGACAACCTAGATCCATTCATAGAAATGCAGAGTAGTCTTGCTACTGGATGTCAGTTGGAAATAAACAAAAGGGAAACTTGGCTGGTTTGTGATGTGCAACTGAAAGTATAAACATTTCAAATGTAAGTTCAAAAGGGTGGTGTTCAAACTGATATAGAAACACACGTTTTACTAAAGGATTTCTTCAAGTATGCTGGCTGTAGGTCTGAGTTTTTGTTTGTTTGTTTTTTGTTTTCGTTTTTGTTTTACTGAAAGTTTGAGAATCTTTTCTTTTAAAGTTTCCTATACATCAAAATCAAAATCAAACTTACCCCGGAGTTGAGCGTGAATTAACAAGAAGAGATCTTTGGGGTAACGTGGAAATCTCTCCAGGTGAGAGAGGCAGATGTGGAAGGTGAAGTTTTATAAAGTGAGGTGATATATTGATTAACTACATGGGGGAATCCTTACACAATGTATATAGATGTCAGTTCACCATGACGCACACTTTGTTATCACATTTCAATAAAGTTGAAATAAAGCAAAACCACTGGTTTACAGGTTGATTTACAGTCAGTGTCAGTGTCCCCACTCATGCCTGTGCTTTAAGCACTGTGTGTATTCATGGACAGTGGGTCCTGAACAGGGTGGATGTTCACACGCCTGAATCCAGTCAGACCCCACAATCAGAAGCACTCTTAGTATACCACCTGTATATACATCCAGTGCGTCACCCCAGGATATATCCTTCTCTGCTGTTGATTGTCATCATCTATAAAACAAGCAGCATAGTTATCTCACTAGAGAGTTCTTTGTTTCTACGAATCTCACCTTTGGTAAGAGATACAACCATTCCATGTGTGTGTTACAATTATTACTTATAAAAAATTCAAATCTCTTTTCCTTTACACTAATTATACCTTCTGTGTTTAATTTACCAGATGACTTTAACACTCCCTTGTTCTGAGTTGTGCAGTGTTTTGAAATTGAATTTTAAAACTTACTTTTGCTTACTTTAATAAATTGCTTGTATTGTTAGTTTGGGCTTCCCAGATGGCTCAGTGGTAAAGAACCTGCCTGCCAATGCAGGGGCTGCAGGAGGCTTGGGTTCAATGCCTGGGTCAGGAAGATCTCCTGAAGGAGGAAATGGGAACCCACACCAATATTCTTGCCTGGAGAATTCCATAGAGAGAGGAGCCTGGCAGGCTACAGTCCATGGAGTCACAGAGAGTCAGACACAACTGAGTGAGCATGCATGCACACACTGTTTATCCAGCTCGTAAGGATGGAAAGAATATCAAAAGTGATAAATCATCACCGCACTCTCTTGTCTCCTTATCTTCTTCAGGTGGTGAGACTGAGCCCCACAGGTGGAGTGAATTCCCAAATCCACGCCCAGCGTGTACCTGGACGGGGCTTAACCCCAGTTAAACATATTGATGTGGGAACAGAGATGATACTGAGAGAACAGTGGTTGCCTGACTGAGACACCACTGATACCCAACTCTTCCATGTTGCCAAGGTGGTGAGTGGATTGCACTTTACATTTTGAACTTAAAATGATAGTCTGCTCTCCAATAACTGAAATTCAGGGAAAAGTCAGGAAGGGGCTTTGTTGTATCTGAAGTTGTAATCAGTTTGCTTTAGGGAGATATTTTTTCTTACCACAGAGAGGAAACATTTTGTGAAATAGTTGCTTAACCTTGTTGCACATAGCCTGTATTTATTTTTATCAAGCTCAAAACATGAACAAGTTTTAAAGTTTTTCCATTAGTGATATTACAGTTAACAGTCATGGCACTTATTAAATGATTTGTGGTCACCATCTTTTCTCAATCCAGTAGCTTTCTGAGTTGTGGGGGAGGGAAATGTCTGTTTCTCTAGCATTGGAACCTAAGAAACACAGAAAACAGATTTACAAAAATATGAAACTCTAAAATAGATGAAGAAAGTAAATCTTATGACCAGATTATGTGTAGACAAACTGTGTCAGGAGTGCACTTTGCTCAGCTGTTTTGCTTTATTGATCATGAAACAGCTTTGCTTTTGAGATCAACTCTTTAGTCCACTTATTTATTTGTTTTGGAAAAAAACCATTAAATCACTTCATATATTCATTGCACACAAAGCTATGTGTTCTAAGAGAACCATTGTAAGGTGAAGCAGATGCAGGCAAAGAAGGTTAATGTTGCCTTAATCAGGGTGGTGTGACAAACTGAGGCTTCATAAATGACGGATCCCATTAGCTCCATGGGGAAAGAGCCTATTTTCAGGAGAATGGTGAGCGTACTGCTCATAAGCATCAATGTGTAAAAGGCGCAATGTGTTTGAAGTATGACAGTGGGTTTGATAAACTGTGGATGTTGCCCATGAGTTTGAAGGTGGGAATCTGTAAGTGTAAGTCTCAGTGATGGCAGATGTCTGAGGGCTGGTGTGTGAGGATGAGGAGTTTGGCCTTCTTCCTCCAGCCTCTGTGGGGTCCATGGGGTGAGTTACCCGTGGCAGTGGCTGGCTGAGCACTGACTCAGGGAGAAGTAAGCAATAATTGAACCCCAGGCTGGGAGTCACAACCAGCCTCTTAGAAGCATCTTCGGTACCTGTCTAGTACTTGACTTGTACTCACTAGCTGAAAAAAAAAAAAAAAAAGGCAATTGTAAAGAGTTAGAAATTCCTTATTGCAAAATTCAGACTTAAATTCAAGAAAATAGGGAAACTACTAGACCATTCAGGTATGACCTAAGTCAAATCCCTTACGGATATATAGTGGAAGTGGCAAATAGATTCAAGGGATTAGATCTGATAGACAGAGTGCCTGAATAACTATGGACAGAAGTTCGTGACATTATACTGGAGGGAGTTGTCAAGACCATTCCCAAGAAAAAGAAACACAAAAAGGCAAAATGGTTGTCTGAGGAGGCCTTACAAATAGCTTAGAAAAGAAGAGAAGTGAAAGGTAAAGGAGAAAAGGAAAGATACACCCATCTGAATGCAGAGTTCCAAGGAATAGCAAGGAGAGATAAGAAGGCCTTCCTAAGTGACCAATGCAAAGAAATCGAGGAAAACAATAGAATGGCAAAGGCTAGAGATCTCTTCAAGAAACTTAGAGATACCAAGGGAACATTTCACGCAAAGATGGGCACAATAAAGGACAAGAATGGTATGGACCTAACAGAAGCAGAAGATATTAAGAAGAGGTGGCAAGAATGCACAAAAGAACCCTATAAAAGATCTTCAAAACCCAGATAATCATGATGGTGTGATCACTCCGAGAGCCAGACATCCTGGAATGCAAAGTCAAGTGGGCCTTAGAAGCATCATGACAAACAAAGCTAGTGGAGGTGATGGAATTCCAGTTGAGCTATTTCAAATCCTGAAAGATGATGCTGTGAAAGTGCTGCACTCAATATGCCAGCAAAATTGGAAAACTCAGCAGTGGCCACAGGACTGGAAAAGGTCAGTTTTCATTCCAATCCCAAAGAAAGGCAATGCCAAAGAATGTTCAAACTACCACATAATTGTGCTCACTTTACATGTTAGCAAGAATGTCTCAAATCCTCCAAGCTAGGCTTCAGTGGTACATGAACTGAGAAATCCCAGATGTACAAACTGGATTTGGCAAAGGCAGAGGAACCAGAAATCAAACTGCCAACATTAGCTGGATCATAGAAAAAGCAAGAGAATTCCAGAGACACATCTACTGCTTCATTGACTATACCAAAGCCTTTGACTGTGTGGATCACAACAAACTGGTAAATTCTAAAAGAGATGGGAATAAATACCAGACCACCTGACCTGCCTCCTGAGAAATCTGTATGCAGGTCAAGAAGCAACATTTAGAACCGGACATGGAACAATGGGCTGGTTCCAAGTTGGGAAAGGAGTACATCAAGGCTGTACATTTTCACCCTGCTTATTTAACTTGTACACAGAGTACACCATGAGAAACGCTGGGCTGGAAGAGGCACAAGCTAGAATCAAGATGGCCAGGAGATATATCAATAACCTCAGATATGCAGATGACACCACCATTATGGCAGAAAGTGAAGAGGAACTGAAGAGCCTCTTGAAGGTGAAAGAAGAGAGTGAAAAAGCTGGCTCAAAACTCAACATGCAAAAACCTAAGATAACACACTGACATAAATCACAGCAGGATCCTCTATGACCCACCTCCCAGAATATTGGAAATAAAAGCAAAAATAAACAAATGGGACCTAATTAAAATTAAAAGTTTCTGCACAACAAAGGAAACTATAAACAAGGTGAAAAGACAGCCTTTGGAATGGGAGAAAATAACAGCAAATGAAGCAACTGACAAACAACTAATCTCAAAAATATACAAGCAACTCATGCAGCTCAATTCCAGAAAAATAAACGACCCAATCAAAAAATGGGCCAAAGAACTAAATAGACATTTCTCCAAAGAAGTCATATGGATGGCTAACAAACACATGAAAAGATGCTCAACATCACTCATTATCAGAGAAATGCAAATCAAAACCGCAATGAGGTACCATTTCACACCAGTCAGAATGGCTGCAATCCAAAAGTCTACAAGCAATAAATGTTGGAGAGGGTGTGGAGAAAAGGGAACCCTCTTACACTGTTGGTGGGAATGCAAACTAGTATAGCCACTATGGAGAACAGTGTGGAGATTCCTTAAAAAACTGGAAATAGAACTGCCATATGACCCAGCAATCCCACTGCTGGGCATACACACCGAGGAAACCAGAATTGAAATAGACACGTGTACCCCAATGTTCATTGCAGCATTATTTATAACAGCCAGGACATGGAAGGAACCTAGATGTCCATCAGCAGACGAATGGATAAGAAAGGTGTGGTACATATACACAATGGAGTATTACTCAGCCATTACAAAGAATACATTTGAACCAGTGCTAATGAGGTGGATGAAACTGGAGCCGATTATACAGAGTGAAGTAAGCCAGAAAGAAAAACACCAATACAGTTTACTAACGCATATATATGGAATTTAGAAAGATGGTAAGGATAACCCTGTATGTGAGACAGCAAAAGAGACACATATGTATAGAACAGTCTTTTGGATTCTGTGGGAGAGGGAGAGGGTGGGATGATTTGGAAGAATGGCATTGAAACATGTATAATACCATATAAGAAACAAATCACCAGTCCATCAATGCAGGATACAGGATGCTTGGGGCTGGTACACTGGGATGACCCAGAAGGATGGTACAGGGAGGGAGGTGGGAAGGGGGTTCAGGATTGGGAACATGTGTACACTTGTGGCGGATTCATGTTGATGTATGGCAAAACCAATACAATATTGTAAAGTTAAATAAATAAAAAGTCCCATCACTTCATGGCAAATAGATGGGGAAACAATGGAAACAGTGACAGACTTTACTTTCTTGGGTTCCAAAATCACTGCAGATGGTGACTGCAGCCATGAAATTAAAAGATGCTTGCTCCTTGGAAGAAAAGCTATGACCAATCTAGATAGCATATTAAAAAGCAGAGAAATTATTTTGCTGACAAACTTCTATCTCGTCAAAGCTATGGTTTTTCCAGTAGTCATGTGTGGATGTGAGAATAAGACCATAAAGAAAGCTGAGCACTGAGGAAGTGATACCTTTGGACTGTGGTGTTGGAGAAGGCTCTTAAGAGTCCCTTGATAGTTCTTGTTGTTCAGCCCCTAAGTTGTGAGTGACTCTTTGTGACACCATGGACTGTAGCAGTCCAGGGTCCCCTGTCCTTCACTGTCTTCTAGACTCTATCTAATTACATCAGGTCACCCCAAAGCTGCCTGTTTGAACCATGATAGTTGGGTCTCATCTAAAATTAGCTGTGCTTTGACATATCAGTAATTTACAGTGGTGAGCAGTTAAAAACACTGCAACGAAGCACCTTATTGTCCTTATATAGGGGCATGATTGAGGATCATATAGAGATATTTTAAAAGCCATTTTTAAAAATGAGGTAGCAAAATGAAAATGACTCGTCTGTTGGCTTTTAGTTTCAGGTAAAGAAATAAATTGAATCTTAGTCACAAATGTGGTTTATTGCAAAGACAATATAATCACCTAGGTAGGCTTGCTTTCCGCTTTCCCTGGGAATTAGGAAGCTCTCAGTCACATCCACAGTCCATCATTAGTAAACGAGAAAGCTTATAGAGTGAATTGTGATGCTCATTTGCTTACCTCTCCTTAGTTTTATTTGTGCTACATTTATTTTTTGAAAGCCACCTGCGTAATATTTGGAATAAGATTGAATGTAATTAATTTAATAATTGATTTGGTAGTTGGGAAATGATATAATTTAGTTAGTGCTCAACAAATACATGTTTTTGTATGTACTAATTTAACACACATGTACTTTTTACTTACCATATACAGGGTAAATGGAGAAAGCAATGGCACCCCACTCCAGTACTCTTGCCTGGAAAATCCCATGGACGGAGGAGCCTGGTAGGCTGCAGTTCATGGGGTCGCGAAGAGTCGGACACGACTGAGCGACTTCACTTTCACTTTCCACTTTCCTGCATTGGAGAAGGAAATGGCAACCCACTCCAGTGTTCTTGCCTGGAGAATCCCAGGGATGGGGGAGCCTGGTAGGTTGCCGTCTATGGGGTCGCACAGAGTCGGAGACGACTGAAGCAACTCAGCAGCAGCAGCAGCAGCATACAGGTAAAGGCTAATTTTGAAACATTTTCAGTTGACATGCAAATGATTTCTGAGCTATTGAGCTGCACTCATTAAAATTGGCAAGAACTGGGGAGATTCATTATATATCATTATTTTGCACATCTGTGAATATAGTCTACAAAAGAAACATGAGGTATATTCTGTATTACATAAGCTTACTTCAGGCTTGCGTACTCAAAGAAAAAGAAAGTTAGTCACTTAGTCAAGTCCAACTGTTTGTAACCCCATGGACTGTAGCCCACCAGGCTCATCTGTGGGATTCTCCAGGCAAGAATACTGGAGTGGGTTGCCATTTCCTTCTCTAGGTGATCTTACCAACCCAGGAATGAAACCAGGTCTCCCGCATTGCAGGCAGACTCTTTACCGACTGAGCCACCAGGGAAGCAAGTCAAGTGTAAAATCTCTGATCTGTAAGCTGGGAAAAAAAGATGTCATAAAATAAGTCCGTGCAAAATGGCAATGTGACGCAAATGGTAAGAAAAATTGCATATCAGGTGATTCTCAAACTGGTGGTGAAATCAGATAATGGAAGGATCTAGAGTCACAGAGCATCTCTTCAGTGCCTTCTTCCTGAGATGAGGTAAGTGGTAAGACCGTGCACTTCTTACGATGAGGTCAGATAAAAACCTCTGCTTCCACCAGGAGCAGCCTTCTTCATGCTCCCAAGCTGGTTCCATCTACCCTCCCCAGCCCATAAATCCCACTGACTCCTCTGGCACGCGATGTGATATGTAATTATGTGTGTGCTCTTTGATTCCCCACAGCGTGATGTGTGTGAACTGCATCCATGATTCATACATGGATTTATGCACACATTCCCTTGTAGGACACTTGGGTAGCTTACCTGTGAGATGTTATAAACAGTAAAGTGCTGGACAGCCCAACACCTGTCTTTTAGTAAACACATTAATTATCTGAGTTTGAATTAATTCCAGCACAATGTCAGAATTCAGATATCTTGTGGGGAAAATGAGCAAACGCCTTGGAGACCCTTCACATCTCAGACCGTGTCCTTCTGGCCCCTTAGGACCACTGAGGAGCTTCTCGGCTCTGCACTGTTGCCATGTCAAGTACAGAATGTGGTGCTCGATTCCTTTCCCCCCAGCTGGGGTTCTTAGGATGGCACTGCAGCCCACGTGCAGAGCCGAGCAGACGCCCAGGAAACGCTGGCTGCTGAGCGCCCAGTCACCTTCACTGAAGGTCTGTCAGAAATACTGCTGAGGGTTGGGTCACTGAGGCCACCTAATAGTGGCTGCCATTGAAGGACAGTGCATTTTCAGGTCTCTAATAAACTAAGTGTAAACATTAGCTCCATGAAACTTCAATTAACTACAATAATATGTTAGTGATTCTTTATGCATTATCTTAGAAGTAATGCTCATTTATTTCAAATATGCATATGAACGTATACACACGCAGACATGCATGTATACTGCTTGCCTATTCATATTGTATATAAACGTGGTCTCTTGGGGGCTCTCGTCTTGATAGTATGTATCACTGTAACCAGTGCCATAGATCTATGGTATATATATAAACGATATATATGGCACTGTTTTCTCAGTGTATTTATCAGACAACTATAGCTTAATGAAGCTTAAACATCATGCCCTCATCACCTGCTAGTAGTGATGTGATAGAGAGGTCTTTTTCCACAACATCAGGAAAATATAGAGAATTTCTCTGGTTCTGGGATTGTTTTTGTATTTTTAGCGGAAAAAAAAAGGAGATGCAGGGTTAAAAACCCCAGTAAATGATGAAACAACTGGACGGTCACTGTACAACAGTGCATTCCATCTTCAGTAATGAAATGATCTCAGACCTTCATTTACCCCAAGATTGTACAAACTAATGAAATAAATGACTTTAATTAAGTACTCTAAAGTATTTTACATAGTCTATTTCATATGTTTCCCATTTCTTTCTCCGACATGAAAAAGAGATAGATTGTGGGAAAATGAATTGATGATGAAAGGTAACCACCCATAGCTTTCCATGGGAAAAGGATCACACACATACATAAGAAGGCTTAGAAGTGAAAGCGTTCTATTGACTGCTCTTCAGGTGATACTGGAGAGTGTTCACAGCCAATCACCTGACCCAGACTCATTTTCTGGGAAATGTCAGGGTTAAGATAATGGTCACTGTTATATCACAGAAAATGGTGACCGAAACTTGGGGCTCTAGCAAAGCTGTGGGTCAGCATCCTGAGCACCTATCTCATCTGCAGTTGACAAAGTCACAGGTGCTGTTACAGCACTGTCTCCTCAGCACGCTCCTGTGGTGAGATCAAGGGGTTCGAGGGCATTCCATCACATAGTGCATTCTCACCCTCTGTTCTTCCCACAAGAAGGAAGTGGGGTGGGGAGAGGGAGGTAGACCACATAATACTCCTAATCCTGTCCCAATTCTGACATCAGATTCTGCAGTGCCGTTCACTATGGTTTCAAAATTGTTTCTTCTGGAAAAACAAAGGACAACAAATTTTCATTACATTTGTGTTTTCTGTTTGCAAAACAAAGAGACTGATTTAAGTCTCACTGTGCATGTTGTCTCGACAGCCTGGTTTCTTTCCATCAAAAAAAGCATCCTTATATTCCTCTAGAGAGATAAACCCTTTATGGCAACACCCAAAAGGACTTTTTAAAATGAACCCAAAATATACAGTGTTGATTTTAGGCTTTGTGGGCAGAGGAGTTTCCAAAGTGGGATCATTTCTGTAAACTATGTTCCTCTCCTCCCAGTAAATGTCAATAGCAGGATGCCAGGTCTGCCCATCCTGTGGACTCTGCTTCCTGTTACAAATAGGGTCCTCAGAGTCCCCATGTGCACATTACAAGTATAAAAGTAAACATCTACTATAATACGTGTACACTTATCATAGGATAGTGATTATGAGGCAGGCATATCAATACATACAACCAATTTTCAGGAATTGTAAAAGCATTCATTTTGTCAAGGATCAGAGTCCACACAGCACGCATGCGCGCGCGCACACACACGCACAGATAGTTTTATAGCACTATTATTTCATGTATCCATTAAATTAGTGTTTTAAGTGGCTAATCATTCCTGAGAGCTCTGCTGAGCGCAGAACACAGGGGTGATAAAGGTACTGTCTCCCAGATAAAGCACTTTTCTGAGGACAGGGACTACGTTTCAGGTGACGGGATCTCTCCACAGTGTGGGATGAAGGTAGCAGTGTCATTGGAGCTGGGGCGAGAGGTGAACCATTTTAGGGAACACAGGACCACCCACGGTGACTCTGAACAAGTGTTCGCAGGCACACTGGCCACTGTTTCTCTTCCTCAGCCAGAGGCTGTCTCTGCTCCCACGGACAGAGGGGATGGAGCACAGATAACACACATGAGCATCGAAAAGGAGATATCAATACAAGTAACCCTTCCCTGAGAGTATTTACTTTAGAAAACCTGTAATCACGTTCTCTCTCTTCTGAAGTGTGTGTAAATCTTTTTAAAATCTAAGTCTACCAACATCAGATCCAGGAATATGCTTCTCAAGGACAAAGGAGTTAATACCTTGAAATGTCACCATCAGGGACATGATACCCTGTCTCCTAGGTTCTGTGGGTCAAAGTTCCCACTTAGCCCAGCTCTCCTGCTTCCCCACCAAATAGATAGACACGACCTGGAGTCGAGGAGGGCCTCCAAAGGAGCAGACTTCAGAAGTCAGTTCATCTGAAGCTTCAGATGGGGCTTCCCTGTGGCTCAGTCAGTTAAGAATCTGCCTGTAATGCAAGAGACCTGGGTTTGATCCCTGGGTGGGGAAGATCCCTTGAAGAAGGGAATGGCTACCCGCTCCAGTATTCTTGCCTGGGAAATCCCATGAAGTCGCAAAGAGTCAGACACGACTGAGCAACTAACACTTTTCTTCAGGTGGGTGGCTATGGAAGTCAGAAACAAATGAAAAAGGATTTTGAGATGCGCTGTCTGTGGGGGGGTCTGTGGGTGGAGCTGGTTTTATGAGGAAGACTTTGCAGGGTGTGAAGGTCATGGAGGGAGCCTGGCTAGGTCTGGAAAGGGGAGGATCTGTCACTTCTTGTTTGAGTCTTTGAAGACTGGCAGCCTGTTTCTAAGAGCTAAATGAACCTACCTTTCTCCTGTTGAACATTGGTTTCATGGTCTTTAGGTTTGAATGGAATTATAATTAGCATTGGCTCATTCAACAGCAACTGTAAATATAAATAATCGAAAGTGGTTTAAAATGGCTGGGAGAAATAGCAATAACCTCAGATATGCAGATGACACCCCCTATGGCATAAAATGAAGAAGAATTAAAGACTCTCTTGATGAAAGTGAAAGAGGAGAGTGAAAAAGTTGGCTTAAAGCTGCACATTCAGAAAACTAAGATCATGGCATGTGGTCCCATCACTTCATGGCAAATAGATGGGGAAACAGTGACAGACTTTATTTTGGGGGGCTCCAAAATCACTGCAGGTGGTGACTGCAGCCATGAAATTAAAAGATGCTTGCTCCTTGGAAGAAAAGTTATGACCAACCTAGACAGCATATTAAAAAGCAAAGACATTACTTTGCCAACAAATGTCCATCTGGTCAAAGCTATGTTTTTCCAGTAGTCATGTATGGATATGAGAGTTGGACTATAAAGAAAGCTGGATGCTTTTGAACTATGGTGTTGGAGAAGACTCTTGAGAGTTCCTTGGACTGCAAGGAGATCCAACCAGTCCATCCTGAAGGAAATCAGTCCTGAATATTCATTGGAAGGGCTGATGCTGAAGCTGAAACTCCAATACTTTGGCCACCTGATGCGAATAACTGAACTCATTTGAAGAGACCCTGATGCTGGGAAAGATCGAAGGCAGGAGGAGAAGGGGATGACAGGGGATGAGATGGTTGGATGGCATCACCGACTC
The DNA here is from genome assembly GCF_016772045.2 of Ovis aries. NCBI lineage: Eukaryota > Metazoa > Chordata > Mammalia > Artiodactyla > Bovidae > Ovis > Ovis aries. The sequence continues at coordinate 1,812,110 of NC_056079.1, read as the reverse complement.
GATGGACATAATTTGAGTAAACTCCGGGAGTTGGTGATGGGCAGGGAGAGGCCTGGCATGCTGTATAGTCCATGGGGTTGCAAAGAGTCAGATATAACTGAGTGAGTGAACTGAACTGAACTGAGGGGCATCATATGTAGCACATATTCAAAAAACAATGCTGATAGCTGTTTCCTATACAAACCTTTTTTCAGGTCTCAAATTTTCTAACTGCCAGTGCATTTTGCAGTTGGTGTTTAATTAGTGTCTCTTATCTACCCCTCCACAAAAGCTAGTGTGAACCTAATTATGTGCCTTATAACAGATTCTATTTTAGAATTATGGTAATGTTGTACCTTAATGTCAACTGTGAAGAATTTTGTTTAAAGACCCACAAGTAAGGAAACAGTATCTTCATACCATTAAATACAAAATGTTTTTAACCACAAAACAAAATGAACCAGGTAACAAAGCTCAGACTGGAAAACGTAATATGAAAAGAATGCTGCTTGTATCCTGTAGCATTAAGTACATTTTAAAGCAGAAAGAAAACACCAGATTTACACTTAATTAACCCAGCCTAGCTCGGGGCTTGTTAGATATTTAAAGCCCACATGACTCTGGCACGTACTGGTGTCCCTGAGTTTCTTTTATGACTTTGCCATTGTCATTATGTAGGAAAATGAACCTGAGCTGTGCTTGCAATTAGTATCTCTGACACTAGCCTGGGCTTGTGAGCTCACTGAGAGGTCACATGGGAAACCCTGCAGCCTGCCAGCCTTGGAAGAGCAGGCCCATGTGGATGCTGCTGCAGGATGGCCTGCATAGCCTGGGCCTGCAGCCTACTGGTCATTAACTGCTGCTTCCAGCAGCCTGTTCCTCTTTGAAATCCATAGTTGTGTTATGCGTTCCATAGTCCGCAATGAGTTTGCAAAATATTTTCAGTGAAAACTTTGCAAATGTTGGGAGAATTATATTCTAGAAGCTTTACAGTGAATGATTATTTTATGAGTACTCATTAAATACTTAGTATTTTTTAGAAATATCAAATAAGGGGTTTTTTTGAGTCCCTCAAAGTTCCAAACCCATTTTATAAAACTAGAATGAAATTTAACTAAAATTAACAGAAAATGGCCAAAACAGTTATGCACTTGTTAATGTTTAGAGTGTGCTTTGGTCTTCATAGAAAATTAATAATAGGGATTTTAGGGCTTCCCTGATGGCTTAATGGTAAAGAATACCTGCCAATGCAGGAGATGACAGATTGATACCTGGGTTGGGAAGATCCTCTAGAGATGGAAATGGCAACCTACTTCAGTGTTCTTGCCTGGGAAACTCCATGGACAGGTGAGCCTGGTGGGCTATAGTCCACGGGGTTGCAAAGAGTCGGACATGACTTAGTGACTAAACAACAATGTAATTCAACTGGATCAACTCAGTTTTTTCCTGCCTTTCTCATTTTAATTCATAACAAAGTAATTAAATAATAAAACTTCCTCTAGTAAACTAATCAGTTTCAGTTTTTTATTCATAATCCTTTTAATTCAACAATATATGATTTTTGTCCACTAACCTACTTATTAAAATTAAATGGAATTTCTGGATGTAAAGTATACCTATATTTGCACTATTAAATTGGTTCTTAGAAAAATATTACCATGGAAATAAAATAACAGTAGATTTAGTTGATTGATTACATTATTAGTTTTTTAAATTCTTCAAAATAAATAACAGTTGAATTATTCAAATATAAGGAGTTGTATGTAAATTGGAGGATTAAAATATTAAGCAAAATGGCAACATGGCACTTATAATATTTATGGACTGCATGCTATTAGAATAAAATCAAAACAAAGATATACAAACACAAATACACTGAATGTCTCTCTTGAACATATGTATATACATTATGAAGTTAAAAGGATTAGAGTAGCAATATAAAATTTGTGAATTTTTAACTTCTTTTTGATAAGGCTGGTAACTGTAGAATTTCCCAAGTATTTTTCAAGATGAAATCAATCAGACAGCCTCAACACCATGTTCCATTGGCTGCGAATTCTGTCACGCCCAGGACCAGGGCAAACCTCTCCTCTCTGAAAGGACTAGGAAGGTGTGGAGGTGGGCATGGCAACCCACTGCAGTATTCTTGCCTGGAGAACCCCATGGACAGAGCAGCTTGGCGGGCTACAGTTTATAGGGTCAGTCAGACACAGCTGAAGTGACTTAGCGCACACATACACACAGGGCCACTGACCACACCATGTCTGTCCCTTTGTTCTCTGTGTGGCTCCAGTCTCTGAGACTCCCGTATCCTGGGGAGGAAGGAAGGTGTGGGAAGGGGCAGTTTGGTCAATTCTAAGAGACATCCAGCTCCTCTAAGACAGGCCTCCGGTCTCCCTGCCCACCAGCACTGCCTCAACTTCTCCTCCCCAGCTCACCTGTCTCAGTAACCCCTGGAGCTGCTGTGCACTTGGAGCCAGGTCTCGGCTTCACGACAAAAGACAGTCTCGCGATGCACTGCTGAGTTGCTGAGACTGCGCCTTCTCTGCCCCAGCGCCCCGCAGACAGGCACTACCTGGCACAGAAACTCATTTATAACTTAGCAGGAGTCTCTTTAGCGAACAGCAGGGGGCTGGATTTTGTTTCTAACATGTTTAAAGATGCTTAAAAAGTGTTTGAAAAGTGCAGGCATGGCCTTAAGAATTTTGTTCCTGGTGCCTGGCAGCAGAGGCAGAGCTGGTAGGAGAGGGGACAAGAGAGAAAGGGGATGTTTGCTTTCGCTGCCCTGAGGCAGGGCCCACTCTCCCACCACCCCTTCAGGGAAGACTGTGAAGGCTGGTTCTGTGTCACCGCGGCTTCACTGAGGGTGTCTGGAGAGCTGGTGGCATGGGTTTCCAGACGGTGTATGGGGAGTCTCTGAAAGAGATCAGTATTTGGACCTATAGACCCGAGCAAGGCAGACCCTCAACACAGGGCTTCTGAGCGCATCAGCTGAGGGGATCTGGGAAGTGCTAACAGCCAATTTCCAAAATTTGGTCCCCCCTACACAGGGGGACCCCAACACAGGGCAGCACTTCTGCCCCAGGGCCTGTGCAGAGCACACGGACAGACAGGGCAGGGCGCTTTCCACCTGCCCGGGACAGACCCAGGACCAGGGAACAGTAGCATGGGGTCAAGGAGGGCAGAAAAGCGAGGGAGCCCGTGCATTGTGCCATGTTCAGGGAGACTATTTTAAACCTATTATCCATGTTTTTAAATTTTAATGTCTTATTTTTATATTTACCCTGATGGCTACAAAATAAGCTGCTTTCATTACTTCCCATGCTGCCCTTTAATCTGAGCCGAGGGCACTGTGTAATACTGGGACGAGGCAAGGAGGTGGCGGCTCATAACTGGCTTCTCAGGAGAACTTAAGCTCTTGGAGAACCTACTTACAGGATTAGCAGAGAACTTTCGAATCCAGGTCAGCATGAGCAATAAGCTCCGTCTTCATAGTGAGGGGCTGCAGATTCGCCATCAGCAGCAGCTAGAGGAGGGGCAGTTCTGAGTTCATATCAGGAGGGTAGGGGGGACCAAGTTTTGGAAATTGGCTGTTAGCACTTCCCAGATCCCCTCAGCTGATGCGCTCAGAAGCCATGTGTCCAGCAGAGGAAACTCATTTCCAGACAGCTGACCCCAAGGACCCAATGGAAGCTATAAAAATGGCCCCTCGTTATAAAGCATTTTTCTGCCAACAGCATAAAGTAATTGCCAGCAGGTGATTCTGTTAAATGACCAGTACATCTCTGTGAAGCCTGACCCTTCAAAGGAACGGCTTATAAGAGATGTCGTTTATGCTCTGAGCATCCTGTGCTGGATGCCCCTCTGTCAGCAGGAGTGCAGCCACCCTGCCTTTGCACAGGGCACACCTTCTTGAGGCTTCCAGGCCATCCCAACCACCCTGAGAGACAGATGTGACCACTTCCCCCAGCAAGCAGTGACTGATTCATTTAAAATGCAAAGAGGGTACATGCAGAGCAGAGAGACAGCAAGATCAGGCAGATTAGTGCCAGGGCTCCTTAGTAAGCAGGAAGGGACATCTATCTGAAAATTCATTTGCCTATGCAGGTTAAGTAGGTTTGAGCATCTCTTTTGTACCAATCTTAGGTTAAACTCTGAGATACAAAAATAACCCCAAGATCACAGAGATTGTCAACACACTAGAAAGTAGGCAGAAAGCAAAGGTGAGGCACACAGAGAACTGACGATAAAGCTAGTCCTGTCACTAAGCTCACTTGCAGAGAGGGCTTCCTGGAGCTTGAGATGATACAGAGCCATGGAAGGCACTTATACATGAGTTTTGAATCACATTCTACAGATTCCGTGAGTTGAAAGACACACGAAAAGCATTTAGAGTGAAGTATGAACAAAGAAATACCTGCATAAATATTTCCAGTAGTAAGGGAAAGGAGAATATTCACAGGATATCAAAGAATGACTCTGGGCAGTCTGAAAGGTGCTCTATATAACTGTACAGAGACATATTTTAGAAGACATGCCAGCACATGCTCTTCAGGATCAGTGTTAATGTCTGTGTTAAACAATGATGTGCCTTTAGCTTTCCAGCCAAAAGTAGAACTTAGTTGACCACAGAGATTACTCTTAAATTTCAGTCACAAGTAGCATTAACATATTTTAATACATTTATTTCTCAGATATTCTTAAAGCAGGCATAGGCATTAAATTTGCTGAAATCCATCATCAAGAATGATCTCAATGACGAATAATCAGGAAAGGCCAACGTCACAGCTAACATGAACCTGGAGTACTGATTGAAATAAGTGACAGACCTCCCAGAAATTTAACAGATCTGGGAAATGGCAGAGCAGAAGGACGGGTGCTCAGTTTCTTCTGCAAGAACACCGAAATTGCAACCAGCCATCTACAGAAGTATGTTGGAACCCACCAAAAACAGAAACCCCATGCACAAGGACAAAGGTGAAGCTGCAAGAAGACTGTAGGAGGGACACAATCAACTTTAAAATCAAATCTCCTACCCGCCAGAAACCCTTAGAGGGCACAAGCCAAACCTTGTGTGCACCAGGACCCAGGAAAAGAAGCAGTGAGCCCCACAAGAGACTGGGCCAGACCTGTTGTGAGTGTTTGAGGGTCTCCTGTGGAGGCATGAGTCAGCAGTGGCCTGCCTCAGGGACAGGGGCACTGGCAGCGGCAATACTGGGAGGCGTGGCATGTGGTATAAGTTCTGTTGGAGGAGGTAGCCATTAGCCCCACCATGGAGTTGTCCGGTGGGCACTCCACAAACTGGAAGACAGTTATACTGAAGAAGTCCTCAATCTGTTGTAAAAGTTCTAGCCCCACAACAGACTTCCCACCCTGGGGATCTGGCAAAGGAACTGTAAATCCCCAGGGAAACAGACTTTGAAGGGCAGCAGGGTTTCATTATAGAATGTCCACAATACTGGGGAAACAGATTCTTGGAGGGCTAAAGCAAGACCTACGCAAAGGACCCAGGATAAAGGAGTAGTGATCCCTATGCCCTCTATAACCTACCATTGAGACTACAGGCTCTAGGACTGGACAGCCTCAGGCCAAACTACAGGGAGGGAACACAGCCCCACCCATCAGGAGAAAATTGGATTAAAGATTTACTGAGCACAGTCCATCAGAACAAGACCCAATTTCCCCCTCAGTCAGTCTTTCCCATCAGGAAACTTCCATAAACCTCTCATCCATCTCCATCAGAGAGCAGATAGAATGAAAACCACAATCATAGAAAACTAACCAATCTGATCACATGGACCTCAGCCTTGTCTAACTCAATGAAACTATAAGCCATGCTGTGTAGGGCCACCCAAGACGGATAGGTCATGGTGAAGAATTCTGACAAAATGTGGTCCACTGGAGAAGGGAATGGCAAACTGCTTCAGTATTCTTGCCTTGAAAACTCCATGAGCAGTATGAAAAGGCAAAAAGATAGGACACTGAAAGATGAACTCTCCAGGTTTGTAGGTGCCCAATACGCTATTGGGGATCAGTGGAGAGAGAACTCCAGAAAGAATGAAGAGATGGAGCCAAAGCAAAAACAATACCCAGTTGTGGATGTGACTGGTGATAGAAATAAGATCCAATTATCTAAAGAGCAGTACTGCATAGGAACCTGGAATGTTAGGTCCATGAATCAAGGCAAATTGGAAGTGGTCAAACAGGAGATGGAAAGAGTGAACATCAACATTTTAGGAATCAGCAAACTAAAATTACTGGAATGGGTGAATTTAACTCAGATTACCATTATATCTACTACTGTGGGCAAGAATCCCTTAGAAGAAATGGAATGGCCATCATAGTCAACAAAAGAGTTCAAAATGCAGTACTTGGATGCAGTCTCAAAAACGACAGAATGATCTCTGTTCGTTTCCAAGGCAAACCATCCAATATCACAGTAATCCATGTTTATGCCCCGACCAGCAATGCTGAAGAACAGTTGTTGAACGGTTGAATGGTTGTTGAAAGCTGAATGGTTCTATGAAGACCTATAAGACCTTCTAGAACTAATACCCCAAAAAGATATCGTTTTCATCATAGGGTACTGGAATGCAAAAGTAGGAAGTCAAGAGATACCTGGAGTAAATTTAGCAAATTTGTCCTTGGAGTACAAAATGAAGCGGGTCAAAGGCTAACCGAGTTTTGCCAAGAGAATGCACTGGTCACAACAAACATGCTCTTCCAACAATACAAGAGAAGACTCTACATTTGGACATCACCAGATGATCAATACTGAAATCAGATTGATTATATTCTTTGGAGCCAAAGATGGAGAAGCTCTATCAGTTCAGTTGAGTTCAGTTGCTCAGTCGTGTCTGACTCTCTGCGACCCCATGGACCACAGCATGCCAGGCCTTCCTGTCCATCACCAACCCCCAGTGTTTACTCAAACTCATGTCCGTTGAGTCAGTGATGCCATCCAATCATCTCATCCTCTGTCATCTCCTTCTCCTCCTGCCTTCAATCTTTCCCAGCATCAGGGTCTTTTCAAATGAGTCAGTTCTTCACATCAGGTGGCCAAAATATTGGAGTTTCAGCTTCAGCATCAGTCCTTCCAATGAATATTGAGGACTGATTTCCTTTAGGATTGACTAGTTGGATCTCTTTGCTGACCAAGGGACTCTCAAGAGTCTTCTCCAACACTACAGTTCAAAAGCATCAATTCTTCAGCCCTCAGCTTTCTTTATAGCCCAACTCTCACATCCATACATGGCTACTGGAAAAACCAAAGCTTTGACTAGATGGACATGAATACAGATTGCCAACTGTAGGAAATGAAAGACATCTTCATGGAGGGAGGTGCCCCTGGCGCCAGTTATATCCAACACCTGTGATCTGACTTCTCAACATCTCATGCCACTGTCATCATCATAACAACTATAATCTCCTGTTTAAACAATTTTTGGTTTAAACCCTGTTAAGTATCCCCTAGGTAGTATTACTTTCTGTGATTGCTTCATCATTCAGGCAATTGAATTGTATGATTGAAATATTAGGTGATATGCCTGCAAACATGAAGAAATCCAAACATCTAGTAGATTGAGGATTGTTCATTTTTCAAATTTTTCAGAATTTAGCATGCTTATGGGTTTTCAATAATTTCTGAAAAACTTCAGCAATCCCCAAACACTTATTTGTAAATTCAATAAATAATTGCTATGTTCATTTCACATGCTGAGCAAAAAATGAATAAAGATTCTGAAGAGCCAAGAGAGGGGGAGGGAAAGCAGAAGCAGGTAACATCCTTGAAACAAAGGTAAAAAAAAAACTTCTTATGAAAATACACTGTTTGCAGTTGCTAATCCTCAATGCTAATTCCTCTCTTTCCATCTTCAGTTGTGTTGAGTGTGTGTGCGATCAAATGTGTTTCCGTTCTTATGCACATATTTTATATTTTATCATAATAACTGAATACTAAATGTTTCACTTACTTTGCAAAAATTATCATATACTTGAAGAACTATGCTTAAAGGTAAATACCACCCACAGTTATTCTAGCTCTTACTCAGACCCTGAGAATTTCTCCATAAAAGTCTTGTCAAAAACAGTGATTTGCTTTGCATTTGTTGGCATTTTGTTGAAAGCAGCTGCAGATGATGCCACCTTTTGATGGCAGGAGATGAATGTGTTTTAGAGAATGAAACCATTTCTCATAAGGGACCCTTTGGGAGCAGATCTGTATTTGAATAGGTGCTGAGCGCTTCCACAGAGCTTTGTAGGCTGTGATGTCTTCAGAGCACTGGCAGCTCGAGAGAGGGGTTCTGGGAGCTCACAATCTCCAAGGAAACATATTTAAAGTTCATTCAGAGTTAGAAAATGCTTTAACTCTTTTCCTAATCCCATTCTTATTTTATAATTTTGTTAAGGTATTTAAAAGTTATAAATATTGAAAATGATCTTGGTATTGGAAATATAATTTTTTCATGCCTTACAAGAGATCTAAAACACCAGATAATAAAACTTTTTTTTTTAAATTTCTAAAGTCACTCTCAAAACAAGAATTCTTCCATCGCAACCTCAAGAAACTCCAGAATCTCTCATGTTTAATTGCATTACTGGTCTTAACACTTAAACTTCAGAACTGCTTAATCATTTTTTTTGGTGGCTTGAAGCTATTGATACCAAACAAGGTTAAATTGCATTAGAGGGTTTTCTCCTTATCCAATAACTCTGTAAAGTCATTAGATTTGACTGTGAATAGCCCCCAGGCTGACTATAACAATAAAAGATTAAATAGGAACATTTTTTTTTTATCCTCCAGGAGTTTATAAATTCAATTTGATGTCAATAGTTGAAGAAGATGATAAAGATCACTAAGGCAGCATGTTTCCCTGCAAGGATGAGAACCGACCTCTTATGGGGAGGAAAATTAATTCATATGAAATAGGAGTAAACAGAAAACATAAAATGTAGACATGTGTACACACAAAGAGAGTCACTTCAATACTGTACACTTATCTGTCCAATATGGAAATTTCTGATAAGGAATAGGCATAGTTAAGGAAAACATTCAGAACCTTGGGTAATGAGAATTTAGTGATTTCTCTTTTTTTAACTTTATATTTTATATTATAGTAAAGCAGATTAACAGTGTTGTGATAGTGTCAGGTGTACAGCAGAGGCACTCAGCCATACATACACGTGTGTTCATTCTTCCCCAAACTCCCCTCGCATCCAGGCTACTATGTAACAGTCAGCAGAGTTCACTATGCTGTACAGTAGGTCCTTGTTGGTTATCCATTTTCAGTTTCAATTTCATTGCACACTCAAAAATTCCCTCAAGACCTTTTGTGACAAGGAGCATCCTCCTGCTGTCCCTTTGTCAGGATGCTGTCAAAGTGCCTCAGAAAACTATAAAAATGACACCAGTAGCCCAGGGAACATGCAGACAGCTCCTGTAGGACAGGAGGTTGTTAACAGGAGCAAGGTTGATCCCACCAGCTCATGATGAGCCCAGAGCAGGGGTTTTCCTGTCTGTTGAGGAAGGTGGATGCAGCCCATTGCACAAGCTGTTTCATACAGAAAGTTATCCCCACCCACTGCACCCTCCTGATGACAAGGAAAACATGGTGTCTTAGGCCACTGGGGCTGCTGTAACAAAAATGCCACAGCAAGGAAGGAACCATGTCACAGGGTTTATGAATCTTCAGAGGTTTCTTATTTTTGCTTTCATCTATGTGTATCCATTTGAAATATTGACTGTGTGTTACTATGGAGGAAGTCTTTAAAAACCCTCTTGACAGGAGAAAAACTATTAAAAATTCCAACATATAGAGGCTGAACAACACACTGCTGAATAACCAACAAATCACAGAAATAATCAAAATATGCATAGAAATGAATGAAAATGAAAACACAACAACCCAAACCTATGGGACACTGTAAAAGTAATGCTAAGGGGAAGCTTCATAGCAATACAGGCTTACCTCAAGAAACAAGAAAGGGTCAAATAAATAACCTAACTCTATAACTAAAGCAAGTAGAAAAGGAAGAAATGAAGAACCCCAGGGTTAGTAGAAGGAAAGAAATCTTAAAAAGTAGGGAAGAAACAAATCCAAAAGAAACAAAAGAGACCATAGCAAAAATCAACAAAGCTAAAGTCTGGTTCTTTGAGAAGATAGACAAAATTGACAAATCATTAGCGAGACTCATCAAGAAACAAAGGGAGTAGAGTCAAATCAACAAAATTATAAATGAAAGTGGAGAAATCACAACAGACAACACAGAAATACAAAGGATCATAAGAGACTACTATCAGCAACCATATGCCAATAAAATGGATAACTTGGAAGAAATGGACAAATTCTTAGAAAAGTACAACTTTACAAAACTGAACCAGGAAGAAATAGAATATCTTAACAGACCCATCACAAGCACGGAAATTGAAACTGTAATCAGAAATCGTCCAGCAAACAAAAGCCCAGGACCAGACGGCTTCACAGCTGAATTCTACCAAAAATTTAGAGAAGAGCTAACACCTATCCTACTCAAATTCTTCCATAAAATTGCAGAGGAAGGTAAGCTTCCAAACTCATTCTATGAGGCCACCATCACCCTAATACCAAACCAGACAAAGATGCCACAAAAAAAGAAAACTACAGGCCAATATCACTGATGAACATAGGTGCAAAAATCCTTTAAAAAATTGTAGCAAACAGAATCCAACAACATATTAAAAAGATCATACATAATGACCAAGTGGTCTTTATCCCAGGGATGCAAGGATTCTTCAATATCCACAAATCAATCAACATAATATACCACATTAACAAATTAAAATATAAAAACTATATGATTGTCTCAATAGATGCAGAGAAGGCCTTTGAAAAATTCAACATATATTTATGGTAAAAACCCTCCAGAAAGCAGGAATAGAAGGAACATACCTCAACATAATAAAAGCTATATATGACAAACCTGCAGCAAGCATTATCCTCAATGGTCAAAAATTGAAAGCATTTCCCCTAAAGTCAGGAATAAGACAAGGGTGCCCACTCTCACCACTACTATTTAAAATCATTTTGGAAGTTTTGGCCACAGCAATCAGAGAAGAAAAAGAAATAAAAGGAATCCAGATTGGAAAAGAAGAAGTAAAACTCTCACTGTTTGCAGATGACATGATCCTCTACATAGAAAACCCTAAAGACTCCACCAGAAAAGTACTAGAGCTAATCAATGAATATAGTGAAGTTGCAGGATATAAAATCAACATGCAGAAATCCCTTGCATTCCTATACACTAACAATGAGAAAACAGAAAGAGAAATTAAGGAAACAATTCCATTCACCATTGCAACAAAAAGAATAAAATACTTAGGAATATATCTACCTAAGGAAACAAAAGACCTATATATAGAAAATGATAAAACACTAGTGAAAGAAATCAAAGAGGACACTAATAGATGGAGAAATATACCATGTTCATGAATAGGAAGAATCAATACAGTGAAAATAAGTATACTACCCAAAGCAATCTATAGATTCAGTGCAATCCCTATCAGGCTACAACGGTATTTTTCAGAGAACTAGAACAAATAATTACACAATTTGTATGGAAATACAAAAAACTTAGAATAGCCAAAACAATCTTGAGAAAGAAGAATGGAACTGGAGGAATGACCCTGCCTGACTTCAGGCTCTACTACAAAGCCACAGTCATCAAGACAGTATGGTACTGGCACAAAGACAGAAATATAGATCAATGGAACAAGCCTAGAGATAAATCCACACACCTATGGACACCTTATCTTTGACAAAGGACGCAAGAATATACAATGGAGTAAAGACAATCTCTTTAACAAGTGGTGCTGGAAAAACTGGTCAACCACTTGTAAAAGAATGAAACTAGATCACTTTCTAACACCATACACAAAAATAAACTCAAAATGGATTAAAGATCTAAATATAAGACCAGAAACTAAAAAACTCCTAGAGGAAAACATAGGCAAAGCACTCTCCATCATAAACCACAGCAGGATCCTCTATGATCCTCCTCCCAGAATATTGGAAATAAAAAATAAACAAAAATAAACAAATGGGACCTAATTGAAATTAAAAGCTTCTGCACAACAAAGGAAACTATAAGCAAGGTGAAAAGACAGCCTTTAGAATGGGAGAAAATAATAGCAAATGAAGCAACGGACAAAGAATTAATCTCAAAAATATACAAGTAACTCCTGCAGCTCAATTCCAGAAAAATAAACGACCCAATCAAAAAGTGGGCCGAAGAACTAAACAGATATTTCTACAAAGAAGACATACAGATGGCTAACAAACATATGAAAAGATGCTCAACATCACTCATTATCAGAGAAATGCAAATCAAAACCACAATGAGGTACCATTTCATGCCAGTCAGAATGGCTGCTATCCAAGTCTACAAGCAATAAATGCTGGAGAGGGTGTGGAGAAAAGGGAACCCTCTTACACTGTTTGTGGGAATGCAAACTAGTACAGCCACTATGGAGAACAGTATGGAGATGCCTTAAAAAACTGGAAATAGAGCTGCCTTATGACCCAGCAATCCCACTGCTTGGCATACACACTGAGGAAACCAGAATTTAAAGAGACACGTGTACCCCAATGTTCATCCCAGCACTGTTTATAATAGCCAGGACATGGAAGCAACCAGATGTCCATCAGCAGACAAATGGATAAGAAAGCTGTGGTAGTTATACACAAAAGAATATTCAGTTCAGTTCAGTCACTCAGTCTTATCCAACTCTTTGCGACCCCATGAATTGCAGCATGCCAGGCCTCCCTATCCATCACCAATTCCCAGAGTTTACCCTAACTCATGTCCATTGAGTCGGTGATGCCATCCAGCCATCTCATCGTCTGTCATCCCCTTCTCCTCCTGCCCCCAATCTCTCCCAACATTAGGGTCTTTTCCAGTGAGTCAACTCTTCACATCAGGTGGCCAAAGTATTGGAGTTTCATCTTCAGCATCAGTCCTTTCAATGAACACCCAGGACTGATCTCCTTTAGAATGGACTGGTTGGATCTCCTTGCAGTCTGAGGGAATCTCAAGAGTCTTCTCCAATGCCGCAGTTCAAAAGCATCAATTCTTCAGCACTCAGCTTTCTTCACAGTCCAACTCTCACATCCATACATGACCACTGGAAAAACCATAGCCTTAACTAGACGGACCTTTGTAGGCAAAGTAATGTCTCTACTTTTTAATATGCTATATAGGTTGGTCATAACTTTCCTTCCAAGGAGTAAGCGTCTTTTATTTTCATGACTGAAATCACCATCTGCAGTGATTATGGAGCCCGCCCCCAAAAAAAAAACAAAGTCTGACACTGTTTCCACTATTTCCCCATCTATTTCCTGTGAAGTGATGGGACCAGACGCCATGATCTTAGTTTTCTGAATGTTGAGCTTTAAGCCAACTTTTTCACTCTTCTCTTTCACTTTCATCAAGAGGCTTTTTAGTTTCTCTTCACTTTCTGCCATAAGGGTAGTGTCATCTGCATATCTGAGGTTATTGATATTTCTCCCAGCAGTCTTGATTCCAGCTTGTGCTTCTTCCAGCCCAACATTTCTCATGATGTACTCTGCATATAAGTTAAATAAGCAGGGTGACAATATACAACCTTGATGTACTCCTTTTCCTATTTGGAACCAGTCTGTTGTTCCATGTCCAGTTCTAACTGTTGCGTCCTGACCTGCATACAGATTTCTCAAGAGGCTGGTCAGGTGGTCTGGTATTCTGGTCTCTTTCAGAATTTTCCACGGTTTATTGGAATATTACTCAGCCCTTTAAAAAGAATACATTTGAATCAGTTCTAATGAGGTGGATGAAACTGAAGCCTATTATACAGAGTGAAGTAAGCCAGAAAGAAAAACACCAATACAGTATACTAACGCATATATATGGAATTTGAAAGATGGTAATAATAACCCTGTATGCAAGACAGCAAAAGAGACACAGATGCGTAGGGCAGGATGATATGGGAGAATGGCATTGAAATATGTAAATTATCACATATGAAACAAATCGCCAGTCGAGGTTTGATGCATGATACAGGGTGCTCAGGACTGGTGCACTGGGATGACCCAGAGGGATGGGATGGAGAGGGAGGTGGGAGGGGGTTCAGGATGGGGAACACATGTACACCCATGGTGGATTCATGTCAATGTATGGCAAAACCACTACAATATTGTAAAGTAGCCTCCAATTAAAATAAATTTATCTGCTAATGGACATATAAGTTGCTTCCATGTCCTGGCTATTATAAACAGTGCTGCGATGAACATTGGGGTACATGTGTTCTTTCAATTCTGGTTTCCTCAGTGTACATGCCCAGCAGTGGGATTGCTGGGTCATAAGGCAGTTCTATTTCCAGTTTTCCATACACAATGGAATACTACTCAGCCATTAAAAAGAATACATTTGAATCAGTTCTAATGAGGTTGGAGCCTATTATACAGAGTGAAGAAAGCCAGAAAGAAAAAACCAATACAGTATACTAACACATATATATGGAATTTAGAAAGATGGTAACCATAACCCTGTATGCAAGACAGCAAAAGAGACACAGACATATAGAACAGTCTTTTGGACTCTGTGGGAGAGGGAGAGGGTGGGATGATTTGGGAGAATGGCATTGAAACATGTATAATATCATATATGAAATTAATCGCCAGTCCAGGTTTGATGCATGATACTGGATGCTTGGGGCTTGTGCACTGAGACGACCCAGAGGGATGGTACAGGAAGGGAGGAGGAAGGGGGGTTCAGGATTGGGAACACGTGTATACCTGTGGCGGATTCATGTTGATGTACGGCAAAACCAATACAATATTGTAAAGTAATTAACCTCCAATTAAATAAATTTTTTTAAAGTAAATAAATTTAAATAAGTAATAAAATAAAACAAATACAAACAACAAAAATATCTCTTGAGCATCCCTTTCTCACAGCACAGAGTCATCTGCTCTGTTTCCTGGCCGTCTCCCTGCCCTGTCACAGTGACCTGCTCCTGGATACCTGCATGTGTGCCGTGTCTGTGATGCCCATGAGCTCTGAGTCCCTCAAGGACAGGAAGCCTTTTCCTCCTGCTCCGCATCCCACTGCTGGGCATCTAACCACCCAGTGAGCAATCCTTGAATTAATGGTTTTGTTTATTGCTCATCAGTGAGTTCTGAAGTGACAGCATAAGGTTGGGGGGGAGCATGGGCTGGACAGCGCCATGTTTCCTCAAGTGTTCCTTGTCTCTCAAGACGTCCATGGCTTGTCCTGATTCTATTTCTCTTTGCTGCTTCTCCGCAGGTTCCTCTGCAGTGTTTTCTTTCCTCTAGTCCTAGGACATCAAGCAAATGTCCAGAGACCCTGCATCCAGAAATGCCTAACCAAAATCAAGGATGGATCTCTCATTAGTGTAACTTCCCATGTATGAAGAAAACTCATCTCCTTGGTTATCCTATAGTGTTTCCATTCAAAGTAACCTAAACTTGTTAAACATTCTCAATCAGTATGACCCAATTATTTTAGTTCTTCATGGATATTTAGAAGTTTCAAGAACACCATCACTATTGATGGAAAGACAGTGTTATTAGACAGAAGTAATTTTGACTTAATCACTAAACCTGAAATTTTCTAGCCATGTGACCCAGGTCTCAATTTCATAGTCTAACCTGAAAACCCTTATGGCAGAAAGAGAAGAACTTAAGAGCCTCTTGATGAAAGTGAAAGAGGAAAGTGAAAAAGTTGGCTTAAAGCTCAACATTCAGAAAACTAAGATCTTGGCTCTGGTCCCATCACTTCATGGCAAACAGGTGGGGAAACAGTGGCTGACTTTATTTTGGGGGGGCTCCATAATCACTGAAGATGGTGACTGCAGCCATGAAATTAAAAGATGCTTACTCCTTGGAAGAAAAGCTATGACCAACCTAGATAGCATATTGAAAAGCAGAGACATTACTTTGCCAACAGAGGTCCATCTAGTCAAAGCTATGGTTTTTCCAGTGGTCATGTATGGATGTGAGAGTTAGACTATAAAGAAAGCATAGTGCCTAAGAATTGATGCTTTTGAACTGTGGTGTTGGATAAAATTCTTGAGAGTCCCTTGGTCAGCAAGGAGATCCAACCAGTCCATCCTAAAGGAAATCAGTCCTGAATATTCATTGGAAGGACTGATGTTAAAGCTGAAACTCTAATACTTTGGCCACCTGATGCAAAGAACTGACTCCTTGGAAAAGACCCTGGTGGTGGGAAAGATTGAAGGCAGGAGGAGAAGGGGACAACAGAGGATGAGATGATTGAATGGCATCACTGACTCAATGGACATGAATTTGAGTAAACTCGGGGAGTTGGTGATGGACAGGGAGGCCTGGCATGCTGCAGTCCATGGGGTTGCAAAAAGTCAGACATGACTAAGTGACTGAATTCAACCTGAAAACATTTGACTAGATGATTTTCTGGGTTCTTCTGGTACAAAAGTCCTATGATTGTTTGGAACGTATTTCTAAAAGACAACCAAAGGAATTATTTTTCAAACATACATAAATCATATGTGCTACAGCAATTAGATCACTATATGTAAAAATGTGATTCAACTGATAATACTTTATTTAAGTATTTTACAAATACAAGAATAAGGTTCACTGGTGTTTCTTATTTATATTATTTTTATATTTCTTATTTATATTATTTTTAAAATTACTGTTGTAAATAAAAGACACTATTCTGCCACAACTTAAGTATCTATTATAAAAAGACCCAATGATTTTATTCCTTAAGCAGCTAAACATGAGGAGCAGCTCACGTACAGAGCATCTCTGCTCTGCTGTTTTCACAAATAATGACACATCCCATGTCATTCCCTCATCTGTGGGGGCACCCATGGCTAGAAATCAGCCCAAGACTCCTCATCTGTGAATCTTCTTTGCCAAGCAAAATATCTGGGGGTTTCTTCCTCACTATGTGTGCTTTCCATAGAAAATTATTTTTCTGTTAGAAAGCAAAGTTTCCCATTAAGAGGAAAGTCAATTTTTTAAAATATGATAAGCAACGCAAAAAATGGTTCAGTCACCCATAAACTCTGAATGTCTGACTGTTAACAAAATTGGAACTCAATGTTAATTTACAAAGCAAAGAGAGAACTCACGCTCAAAGAGGCAAAAGTTGGGAAACACTAATAGCCATGGTGTTTTGAGAGGCCTGAGAAAGCTTGTGTGATTCCAAAAGTCCTGCCTGTAGCTTGAAAGATCCCCTAAATGCATGGTGGTAGGTGGGTTTCTCCTGCTGGCCCAGGAATTTTCTCCAAGTGTTAAGTGTCCTCTGCAGATAAACAACCTCCTGGTAGAGAGGGTCCCACTACAGGGAAAAGCCTGAAAGCATCAGCTCCATATCCCCTGCAAACGTCCCTCTTGTCATGATGGGACTACAGAGTCTGCACAGCATCCTGGTACTCAGTGGGGCCTGGCTGACACTCACAGATGCAGACCTCCTGGGTCAGGCCATAGTACAGGCTTGTGATGGGGAGGCGGGCTCCAGCTCCCAGGGCAGGTACCACTGCATCCTACCTCATCACCTATGGACACAAGGCCCCACCCCTCAGGATGAAAAGCTGAATGGCTTAGGCCATGTCTCAGGTCAACATTCTTTCAAAACTAGAAGATTTCTTTCAAAAACACATCCATTAATGTGCCTTTCTTAAATAGACCTGATCAATATTTTTAAAGCCTATAGTAGGACTTAGCTTGAACATCTGGAAGTTCACTGTTCACATATTGCTGAAGCCTGGCGTGGAGAATTTTGAGCATTACTTTACTAGCATGTGAGATGAGTGCAATTGTGCAGTAGTTTGAGTATTCTTTGGCATTGCCTTTCTTTGGGATTGGAATGAAAACTGACCTTTTCCAGTCCTGTGGCTACTGCTGAGTTTTCCAAATTTGCTGGCATATTGAGTGCAGCACTTTCACAGCATCATCTTTCAGGATTTGAAATAGCTCAACTGGAATTCCATCACCTCCACTAGCTTTCTTCGTAGTGATGCTTTCTAAGGCCCACTTTTCTTCACATTCCAGGATGTCTGGCTCTAGATGAGTGATCACACCATCGTGATTATCTGGGTCATAAAGATCTTTTTTGTACAGTTCTTCTGTGTATTCTTGCCACCTCTTCTTAATATCTTCTGCTTCTGTTAGGTCCATACCATTCCTGTCCTTTATTGTGCCCATCTTTGCATGAAATGTTCCCTTGGTATCTCTAAGTTTCTTGAAGAGATCTCTAGTCTTTGCCATTCTATTGTTTTCCTCTATTTCTTTGCATTGATTGCTGAAGAAGGCTTTCTTATCTCTTCTTGCTCTTCTTTGGAACTCTGCATTCAGATGCTTATATCTTTCCTTTTCTCCTTTGCTTTTCACTTCTCTTCTTGTCACAGCTATTTGTAAGGCCTCCCCAGACAGACATTTTGCTTTTTTGCATTTCTTTTCCATGGGGAACGAAGATCATGGCATCTGGTCCCATCACTTCATGGGAAATAGATGGGGAAACAGTGGAAACAGTGTCAGACTTTATTTTTTCGGGCTCCAAAATCACTGCAGATGGTGACTGCAGCCATGAAATTAAAAGATGCTTACTCTTTGGAAGAAAAGTTATGACCAACCTAGACAGCATATTCAAAAGCAGAGACATTACTTTGCCAACAAAGGTCCATCTAGTCAAGGCTATGGTTTTTCCAGTGGTCATGTATGGATGTGAGAGTTGGACTGTGAAGAAGGCTGAGCGCCGAAGAATTGATGCTTTTAAACTGTGTTGTTGGAGAAGACTCTTGAGAATCCCTTGGACTGCAAGGAGATCCAACCAGTCCATTCTGAAGGAGATTAGCCCTGGGATTTCTTTGGAAGGACTGATGCTAAAGCTGAAACTCCAGTACTTTGACCACCTCATGTGAAGAGTTGACTAATTGGAAAAGACTGATGCTGGGAGGGATTGGGGGCAGGAGGAGAAGGGGATGACAGAGGATGAGATGGCTGGATGACATCACTGACTCGATGGACATGAGTCTGGGTGAACGCCAAGACTTGGTGATGGACGGGAGGCCTGACGTGCTGCGATTCATGGGGTCGCGAAGAGTCGGACACGACTGAGCAACTGAACTGAACTGAACTGAGGACTCAGCAGCTAAAGACAAAACATTCTTTAGTAATTACATTTTATCACGTAATTGCTGCCTCTGTAAAACTTGAAATATTGTGTGCGTATATATTTATTGATATGCCATTAGATATTTATATTTTCATTATTCTCTTAAAATGGTAGAATATGTATAAAGGCCAGTTTATTTCACACAAAAGTGTGATGAAAATTAAAAAGGGTGAAATCACAGAAAAGCCAATTTTTTAAATTATTTTATAGAAGCTGCAGGCATAGTGAGTTCCTCAGTAAGGTTTTGAGAAAATATATGCTTTCAAATTCTTTATTTATTCTTTTGGAAAGTAATTTCTATCTAGGTAGGTGCATCTTAGGCAATTCCAGAGAAATTCCAATTTACAATCTTGGAAGAAATCTTTCCAGATCCAGCACCTGACCAGAACAGACCATCCCAAAGTATGTGTATGTCTTGGAAATGTGAGCAAAGAGCAAATTAAAATGTTAGCATTGAAACATCAGAAATCTGAGTGTCATCCTGAGATCACATCTATAAATGAAGACTTCATCAACTAAGTAACATGAGATTTGAGCTACAGCTTAAGAAACTAGGGAGGAAAAAACCTTGAGACCGGCTAGTGTTCTTTTAAAGGGTCACCTTGCATGGTCAAAATATCATCCAATTTGTTCCTTGAATGCAGAAATATGCTCAAGTACTTTATAAGCAACTAAAAATCTATTCCAGCTATGAGATTGTATCAGTTTAAATTTGCAGAAGAAACAAGGAAGATAATTTGACACTCGGGGCACTGGCCAAGCTCTCACTGTGTGACAGATGTGATGTTTGCCACTCCCTCACTCCATGGTGAAAAGCTTCCTGCCTCCTCAGTGCTCACAAACCGCAACCTCTGCTTAGCGCCACCCACATGCTGCCACATGGGCCAGTGAGCATCCCCAGTGCCAGGCCCCTCTGCCCCCCGAGTTCATGGCATCTGACCCTTCATGTCCAAGTGTCTCCTACACTGGACACTTGAATACATGGCTCTGTTCCCCATGAGGCCCTTGAAGATGCCGCTTCCTATATGAGAATGCTGCCCGGTTGATTCCATCTGATACTTCAGAGCTCACAGATGAAGTCCCATCATCTCTAGAGGGATGCTCTGCTTGCTTAGACCAGGTCACCAGCCACCCCCACCCCAACCCCACCAGAACTTGCTTTTATTGCAAAGTCTCTCATGTCAGTACTGGAGCAGGAAATAACACAGCAGTTGAAGAGTGGGTGCCCAGCAGTAGTGTGGAAGCTTCACACCAACTCCAAGAGCAGAGCCCTTGTCCATCCTGTGCAGCAAAGGAACACATGGCATCGACACCAGCGTCACACAGCTGGGGGTGACCAGGGTCTCAGTGAGGCCCCTCTGCCCCGTGCCCGCGTGCTCCACTGGCAGACATGCTTCCTTTACCTGGAACCCAGGGCCCTCTCTCTTTCCCAGGCTGCAAATTAATTGCCTTATGCTGTTAATGTCCAGCATGTGACCAATAGTTTCTGAGATGGCCCCAACTGGGCAGGATCCTTCACATGCGGCATCAAACAGGTGATGAGTTTCTCAGCCTGGAGCAGCATGGACAGGCTGGAGCAGGCTTTTCTTCTCTGGGAGAGCCAGGCAGACTTACAGGCAGCCTCACAGTAAACACCACATACTCCTCTCACGTGTTCACCCCTCAGGAAGCTGAAGGAGATGAGGCAAGAGATGGTTTCCATTCTTCTAAAGCTGATACAAGCAGGGAAAGCTACCTGGATAAAGTAGACTGAATTATGTGTGGGGGGAGTAGATGCTCTAGCTAGATACGGATATAAAACAGAAAATGAAGATAGATTAAATGGCAGGGGTGATAAAACCAGAGACAGAGGATGTGGACAGAGATGTAGATGTAGGTAGGTGTAGGTATATGTAAGGATGGAGCTATACTCCGTATATAAATGATAGAGGTGATGCTGAGGGTAAGATGGTGGAGAAGGGGACAGATACAGAGATCTGGTGACCTCCCCATGAGTGCCTGACCAGCCACCAGGTCAGCCCAGCCTCTATGAGCCTCTCCCCTAAACACTCCCTCAGAGTGGGGTCTGATATGAGTTGTCAAGACCTATTGAGCCTCCTCTTACCTAAGGCAGATTATTACAGGAATTACAACAAATTATCCTGGATAGAACTGTCATTCTTGGATTTTGCAGATTGTGTCCTGGGAGAAATTTCAGATTTCATGAGGTCTCTGTTTTCTCCTTTTCCGATTGTCTTCCTGCTGATATTCTCATTTAAAGTCTCCATGTTGCTAAACTCAATGGCCAGGTGTAGCTGGGGCAGTCATTCCAGGCATTCAAATATCCACTGACCCGCAGACCCGACTAGTACTCACCAAACTCCTGGCGTAGACTTGCAGTGTCTACCACACCTCGACCAGTGCAGTGGTCCCTAGGATGAGACATGTGACATCACCTTTCTTTACCTGCTCAATTCCCCCATGGGAATGGCTCACCTGTCACATGGCATTTATTCCAGACACAAGGGTGCCAGCCTCCTTGGACTGACTTTTTTTGACTTGTAAAATCTTGTTCAGTGCATGGTGATCAGTGCTGCTATAGTTTGGGGAAATAATTCCTTTGCATGTCTATGTGTATATTCTTCTAATTTCGCTACAATTCAGTCTTGCTTCCTCTGAAACAAAATGACTATATATTTCTTTTATTTCTATAATTCATTTCTAAACACTTCTTGGGATTCTTTTTTCTCAAATGAACTCCTCAAATTTATATTCCCACAGCAGATTTAATCCATTTTCACTTAAAATATTGGTAACAGTCATGTGTCTCAAAAGACTTTTTGCAATATTCCCATATTAGAATATATATAAGATGTTCATTAAATCTAGTCCACATTAACAAGAGAAGTTCAGTGATTTGAAATCCATGTTGGTATTTTCCTTTGAATTATGGATGACTTTATCAAAAAAGTGTCTTATTACATGACTTTGAACATAATTTAGGTCAAGAAAGTAGAGAGGAGAGCTAATGTGTATTGACTGCTTACTAAACTCATGTATGATCTGTCTTAATCCTCCCCATGGCTCTCTAGGTCCCTTAGGAACCATTAACCTTACTTTACAGTTTTTACAGATAAGAAACAAGCTCTGAAATGGGGCCCAGCCGGGCTGGGTTTGGAGGGCTCTCAGTAACTAGCAGGTGCTGATTGCATGTCAGAGATCTTTTTCACTTCACCATATCCTGTATCCCGTCCCATTTATGAAACATAAAAATTCACTCAGGAAAGAAGTGATCGGAAGTTGGGTTTCAGTCCTGCTTCCATTGACCCGCACATTAAGGGCATTTCATTATGTAATTGAAGTCAGTAGTTTGGTCATAGACACTGACGCGCATTTGTAATAGGAGTTTATGAGCATCACAGAAGGCATGAAACTAGGAGGCAAAGTAACGGTCTGATTGACAGGCTGGAAATATGGGCTGTGTATAGTAACTATGACTGTGGTTGTTGTTCAGTGGCTAAGTTGTGTCCAACTCTTTGCAACCCCATGAGCTGTAGCACGCCAGGCTTCCCTGTCCTTCACTATCTCCCAGAGTTTGCTCAAACTCGTGTCCATTGAGTCAGCCGTGCTGTCTAGCCAGCTCATCCTCTGCTGGCCCCTTCACCTCTTACCCTCAACCTATAAATATATTTAATATAAATAATGTATATATGATTTCAAATACTAGTAACAATAGCCCAAGATCAGGCAGACCAAGTTAGATGCAGAACATGGTGGAATACTTGACTAACAACTTGCTGTCATCAGGAGTGGGTAAATGATGACCTGAAACAGCTCAGATTGCATTAATAAAAATGAACAATGAGATACAAAGACGTAGCAACACATTTAGAGGAAAGTAATGGGAAGGAAAGAGTCTTTGGCAGAAGGCTGTGGCTACAGAGAATTTTAAGTATACGACTAGAATGATCCACCCACAGAAACCAGAAATGGAGGAGTAGAAACGAGGGAAACGGTGGAGGAACAAATGAAATGAAAAAATTAAAAAACTTGAGGCCTTATGAAAGGAAAGGGCAGATTACTTGTGAGTGAAATGCAGAGAGAGATGAAAATACAGACCCTGGGGTCAAGGAATGGAGCTTAGGCTTGAGGGCCAGGGCTGTGGGTCAGGGGAGTGGCTGTGTGGGTGAGTCCTTTAGGTGAGTGAGGGTGGACTCGACATGTAGGAGTGTTAGCACTCTTACTGCCATGCCCACTCTTACGGAGTGGTTCTCCAGCACCTATGATTATTTATCATTTCCTATTATTTATAACAGTAACTTGCATCCATAACATATTGTTATTAGAGGTTTATATATGCACTTTCCATCTGACATTTCCTTTAGGATTCATTAGTTCATTTGCTTTCCAACCCTTATTGAGAACCTGCTCTATGTCACATGCTATTTCATGTGCTGGGAAGAGGAAACATAGACAAAGCTAATGCTTCCATGAACCCATATATTCTCCTGTGGGAACACAAACCAGCCCTAAATAAGTAGGTCAATACATATTTTCATATACGGGAAAAGAATTGTAAAGTGAAGCAGTGGTAGAGTAGTGCTTTTCAGTCTACTAATAGTGACCCACTTTGTTTTATGAAACTGACTTACTGGGTCCCAGGCAACAGGTTTTTAAATAAAATGTTACAGTAGATTCAGATGTGATAGGACACAATGCATTGTGTACAGAACCATCAAAGTGTAACCCATATGTTATATAAGCTTCTTTTCCTGTATACACACATGTATACATTTCATCTGCAGCTGCCACTCAGCGGTGGGGGGGCGGGTGTCTGTGGCGGGAAGAGCAGCAGGGGTGTGACCCCAGCCCTGGCTTCATCTTCCCTGACGGCACTCCCGTCTCCTTGCCTGCGCATCTGTGCTCCTTCTCTGTAGACGCCCAGGGCTCCAAGGAGCAGGGAAGAGCTCCGCACCGGGAGGCAGGCTCTAAGGAATCAGCTCAAGGATCTAGAGGCTGAGGGGCCGTGACCTGCCAGCTGGAGACCCCACAGTGCTGGTGTGTATTTCAGTCTGTGTCCAAAGGCTGCTGACATGAACCCCGGACGGAGGGCGGGAGAGAGAGAGTGAGAGATCCCAGCTCAGCACTGGGAGGAGAGGGGGGACATTCTTCCTGCCTCCGGCTTTTCTTCTCAGATCTTCAGTTGACAAGATGGAGCCCCACACTGGGGAGGGTGACCACTGAGCCCACCGATCAGGTGCTGAGCCCATCCAGAGACACCTCACACAGGCCCAGAGAGGATGTTTCAGCTGGTCAAGTTGACACACAAATTAACTGCCACCTGCTCCCCCACCAGACCGCCAGGCTAGTTCCGTGACTGCCCCTGAGAATTGATATGTACACACACACATAGTTTTCTTGTTTGGATCAGAAAAATTAACATGAATTAGATTCTCCCATTTTAATTAAATTTAAAGACATGTTTACCATTCTTTCTAAAGAAAAAAGTGGCCACGATCTGAAATTTTCTACTTTCAGCAAAGCACAGGGGGAAATTAATGCCTATATATACTAAGTTCTGCATATAAGTTAAATAAGCAGGGTGACAATATACAGCCTTGACATACTCCTTTGCCAATTTGGAACCAGTCCATTGTTCCATGTCTGGTTCTAGCTGTTGCTTCTTGACCAGTGTATAAGTGTCTTAAGAGGCAGGTAAGGTGGTCTGGTATTCCACAGTTTGTTGCGATTCATACAATCAAAGGCTTTAGCATAGTCCATGTAGCAGAAGTAGATTTTGGGGGGAATTCTCTTGCTTTTTCTATGATCCAGCTGATGTTGGCAGTTTGATCTCTGATTGCTCTGCCTTTTCTAAATCCAGCTTGTACATCTCAAAGTTCTCAGTTCATGTACTGTTGAATCCTAGCTTGGAGGATTTGGGGCATTTCTTGCTAACATGTGAAATGAGTGCAATTGTGTGATAGTTTGAACATTCTTAAGCATTTTCCTTCTTTGGATTGGAATGAAAATTGACCTTTTCCAGTGTGGCCGCTGCTGAGTTTTACAAATTTGCTGCCATTTTGACTGCAGCACTTTCACAGCATCATCTTTTAGGCTTTGAAGTAGTTCAGCTGGAATTCCATCACCCCCTCTAACTTTTTTTTCTGGTGATGCTTCCTAAGACCCGCTTGACTTTGCACTTCAGGATGTCTGCCTCTAGGTGAGTGATCATACCATCATGGTTATCCAGGTCATTAAGACTTTTTTGCTTAGTTCTTCTGTGTATTCTTGTCAAGTCTTCTTAATATCTTCTGCTTCTGTTACATCCGTACCATTTCTGTCCTTTATCGAGCCCATCTCTGCATGAAATATTCCCTTTGTATCTCTAATTTTCTTGAAGAGATCTCTAGTCTTTCCCATTCTGTTGTTTTCCTCTGTTTCTTTGCATTATTCACTTAGGAAGGCCTTCTTATCTCTCCTTGCTATTCTTTGGAACTCTGCATTCAGATGGGTATAACTTTCCTTTTCTCCTTTGCCTTTCAATTCTCTTCTCAGCTGTTTGTAAGCCCTCCTCAGACAACCATTTTGCCTTTTTTGCATGTCTTTTTCTTGGGGATGGTCTTGATCATCGCCTCCTGTACAATATTCTGAACCCCCGTCCATAGTTCTTCATGCATTCATTCAGATCTAATCCCTTGATCTATTTGTCACTTCCACTGTATAATCATAAAGGATTTGATTTAGGTCACATCTGAATGGTCTAGTGGTTTCCCCTACTTTCTTCAATTTAAGTCAGAATTTTTCATAAGTAGTTCATGATCTGAGCTACAGTCAGCTCCTGGTCTTGTTTTTGCTGACTGTATAACACTTCTTCATCTTCAGCTCCAAAGAATATAATCAATCTGATTTTGGTATTGACCATCTGGTTATGTCCATTTGTAGAGGCATCTCTTGTGTTGTTGGAAGAGGGTGTTTGCTATGACCAGGGCATTCTCTTGACAAAACTCTGTTTGCCTTTGCCCTGCTTCATTCTGTACTCCAAGACCAAACTTGCCTGTTACTACAGATATCTCTTGACTTCCTACTTTTGCAGAGCACGTTATGAGAAATGCTGGGCTGGAGGAAGCAAAAACTGGAATCAAGATTGCCAGGAGAAATAGCAATAACCTCAGATATGCAGATGACACCACCATTATGGCAGAAAGTGAAGAGGAACTAAAGAGCTTCTTGATGAAAGTGAAAGAAGAGAGTGAAAAGGCTGGCTTAAAATTCAACATTCAAAAAACTAAGGTCATGGCATCCAGTCCCATCACTTCATGGCAAATAGATGGGGAAACAATGGAAATAGTGAGAGACTTTATTTTGGGGGGCTCCAAAATCACTGCAGATGGTGACTACAGCCATGAAATTAAAAAACGCTTGCTCCTTGGAAGAAAC
Organism: Ovis aries; assembly: GCF_016772045.2. NCBI lineage: Eukaryota > Metazoa > Chordata > Mammalia > Artiodactyla > Bovidae > Ovis > Ovis aries. The sequence goes on along the minus strand of NC_056079.1, from coordinate 1,785,515 downwards.
AATGTGACCAACCTCGACCGCATATTAAAAAGCAGAGACATTAGTTTGCCAACAAAGGTTTGTATAGTCAAAGCTATGGTTTTTCCAGTAGTCATGTATGGATGTGAGAGTTGGCCCACAAAGAAGGCTGAGTGAAGAAGAACTGATGCTTTTGAACTGTGGTTCTGGAGAAGACTCTTGAGAGCCCCTTGGACTGCAAGATCAACCCTGAATATTCATTGGAAGGACTAATGCTGAAGTTGAATCTCCAATACTTTGGCCACCTGATGGGAAGAACCGACTCATTAGAAAAGACCCTGATGCTTGAAAGATTGAAGGCAGGAGGAGAAGGGGATGACAGAGTATGAGATGGTTGGATGGCATCACCAACTCAGTGAACATGAGTTTAAGCAATCTCCGGGAAATAGCGAAGGATAGGGAAGCCTAGCATGCTGCAGTCCATGGGGTCACAAAGAGTTGGACACACCTGAGTGACTGAGCTGAACTGATACTAAGTTCTAATGATTTCCAAGAAAAATCATTGTAACAGGTGTCTCAGTAACCCTCATTCAGCAAGACTCCCAAGAAGCAGCTGCAGAGAAATTTACTAAACGTGGAATGCTGGACCTTGTCTCTTCTTATAAAGGTCAACCCATTAATTCTCAGAGTGCTTTAATCCAAGGTTTACTACAAGATAATTTAACTAGAACTGAAGTAGTTAAACAGGCTTCACAGTGGAGGGACACTGGGTAGACCTTCCTGTTGGGTCCCTGGACTGGTTTTTCTATGTAATGGCGGCCCAGTGGCAGGGGCAGGAGGCAGGAAGGAAGCCTGTGGGCAGGGAGCCACTGACACTAAGTCCCAGTTAAAGGCCCAATATAGCCCGGGAGGAGAAGGAACAGACCTTTTAACACTGACAAATCTTTAACACCTACACAGTCTTTTCTGAGCTGGTAAGCTTTTGAGGTCAAGTGTTTGAAGCAAAGAGGAGGAGGGAGCCTGCTGAGAAATTGGGCAGTACTTTTTAGTTCCAAGTTAAATACCATGACTTACTGCCTCTTTTTAAGGTCAGAAAAAGTTTATTGTTATTTTTTTAAAGTCCTTTGCAATCACTTCCAAGCTTTACTAATACAAGACACCCACCCTCAGCCCAGGCACACTGCTGCACCCCACACCATTCCCCTCACCCCCGTGGCCTGGGCCTGCCTCACGTTAGGTGACAAGGCATTCAAGGTGAAGAAAAACTTACCTATCTTTGAACTTTCCCACCAACACGTTTAAAACAGAGTAGAAACTCCATAAATGTCTATTGAACGTAGATAAACTAGAAATTTAAGTCATGGGCTCAAAAATCAAGCTATTTGATGTGTCATATTAAAATGTTTCAAATATTTAATACTTTATTAACATTTTTCAGTGAAAATGCTGATGATCAATCTAATTAAACCATTCCTAGGAAGCCAGGCTATTAAAAATGAACTCCCCCTCACTGCTTTCCCAACTTTATATGCCCATATTTTAATGTCAATGCCTGTTTCTTAACTATCATAATTTAAATGTTGCCCTATCTGTAACAACTTTAAAATTACTCCACCCTTCTTATTAGGCACAAAATATATTCAAAATATATTAAAGGAAAATGATAATTTCTTAATAAATTACAATTGAGTCTAAGTTGTCATATTCAGGTATTAGAGACAGTGCTTTTAATATCTGGTCAAGTTTTAACAATTGCAGATCTGGCAAACTAATCATAAAGCTTGCTCATAGAACTAGCTCTCAAATATATCACCATTCTCTGCTGTCATTAAAATATTAATATATTTTTTCCATTTTAAGTATTTTCAATATTCTGCTTAGAAGGCTTTTCTTTATTAACAATGACATTCATCATGAATTCTGCATTTCTATGATGCTACAATTTCCCTGCAGGTGTCAACATTCACGTAAATATACTTAAGGGCGCATCAGCTTAAGGCAGCATTTAAAGTGCAAACTTGTAAAACACAGGTCCTCTGTGTTTGAGGCTGAAAGCGTGCCCTAAAATATTTATGTGTCAATAATAATACCAGTTTTATTTTGCCCTGAGGACTTCCAGGAACCCAGTGATGGTTTCTCTTCTGATTCAGTGGTTCTTGGTATGGAAACTCCCTGCTGGTGGTACCGAATATGGTGAATCTACAATGTCGTCCACGATGAGTGCGAACCACTGTTGCCAGTCTTGAGGTGGGCGGAATTCTTGGGGAGGGGCTCCCGCAGGCCACATCACGGCTGGTCCCCGCAGCACGCCTCCCCTGTCACCAGGACCAGGACCCCCGTGGTGGCTGCCTCTCGCACAGTGCGGAGCTGGCCGCATTGTCGGCACAGCTTAAGGTTTCTTTTCCTGACACTGTCACAGTAATTATAGCCTTATTTTCTAACTCTCACCAGGTGACATTTGTAAAAATTACCTCAGATGGCATCATGAAATCCCTGTGCTGTTTATTACCTGACGTCTGGAATCAATTTATTTGTCTCCCATCTCACAGGGCAGAGCTGTTTCTAGGGTTGATGCAATTACCAGGTGGATATGTAGGAAACAGAAATTCCATTGCAGCTAGATTGCTTTTCTCTTTGAAAATTAAGTCTGATAGCTTCATCTTGAGTGACGAAACTAAGACCCATTTTTAAATAATGAAGATTTTATGAACAGTGACTGAAATGGTCGCTTCTCATCTGCTCAAAAATGAATAACGGAAAATTAGCAGACCTATGTCTTTTATCGTATTACTTTAAATGTGAACTTAGTATGAATTGGTTTCACATTTATTTAATTAAATGGAATGCTATAAAGGAAGCATGGAGATTCTGGCACATAATGAGAACTCAAAAGGTTGTATATATTGTACAACACTTGTCTATGTAACCTTATATGAATTTTATATTTACCTGCATTTTATGGGAAACTTGAGCAGCACATGTTTTTTCTTTTTCTTTTTCTTTTTTTTAAATATAAATTTATCTATTTTAATTGGAGGTTAATTACTTTACAATATTGTATTGGTTTTGCCACACATCAACATGAATCCACCACAGGTATACATATGTTCCCCATCATGAACCCTCTTCTCTCCTCCCTCCCTGTACCATCCCTCTGGGCCATCTCAATGCACCAGCCCCAAGCATCCAGTATCACGCATCAAACCTGGACTGGCGATTCGTTTCATATATTACATGTTTCAATGTGTGTGTGTGTGTGTGTGTACATATATATATATAAAGAAAAAATAGCTAATGTCAATGTGTTAGTTTCAGATATACAGCAAAGTGATATAGTTATATATATATGTACACACACACACATATATGTATTCAGTGTATCCCCCTCTTCCCCTTTGGTAACTGTAAGATTGTTTCTAGGTGAGCAGCACTTTTCTGCAGCATAAAAATAAACTTGTTTCTGAAATATAAAGCAATAGTTCTATTTGAAATAAAAATTTCTAAACTTAACATCTTAAATATTATGATTTCCATAAGGAAAGTGTTTGCCTTGGTTGTAATGAGTTCATAAAATGCCGTAAGGAAAATAAGATGGTCTTTGGTCAGCTTACTTCAGATTGGTTTTACAAGAATGTCTGTGTGCAGCAACACAGCTGAGCATCTTACCTGGAAATCTCTCTCTTCAGTAGGGTAGGGGGCTTTTCCAGGTCACAGGGACCTTCACTGTCCCTCACACTCATCACTTCTTCCTCCATCATGGACATTCTGGTGGCCATCTGTTCATTTAGATTGTTTAAAAACTCCTGTGAAGCATGCCTTCCCAAGACTATGCTGCAGTATGGCCTGCTTGTGATAGAAGCATGAACTGTAAAGGCAAGAGGTGTGTGACCTATAAGTGTCATCACAGGCTGTCTGACCCTATGGAATACAAGCTATAGAGAAACAGGCAAAAGGGGGCAATAATGGTGAGTTAAGGCATTCCATATTTAAAACATTTCCTGTAAGGTTGTATTCATCTCGAAAGTTAACAAGTTAGCTGAGAAGCTCCCAAAAGAGCCCAAAATGCCAGCCACACCTACCCAGATCCGGGAACAAGCAGCACCCTCCCCAAAGCCCCAAATCCCACACTCAAGGTCCAGCCCAGACTTTACAGGAAAGAGCCTCCACCCTTCAAATCCACTTGCCAGGCTGTGGGGCTCCTTCAAATTTGAACATGTACTGGGCTTTCTGAAGCAGAAACCCTTAGAGTGGCCAGTCTTGGGAAGGAAATTGTCAGTGTCTTCCCAGGAGGAGCCTGTGATTAACCACAAAATATGCCCATTTCTAGGAATGCACCTTTTAAAAGTTGGCTGATTGCTTGCATTAATTCATATGACCAACCTGCACATCATATTAAAAGGTAGAGATATTACTTTGCCAACAAAGGTCCATCTGGCCAAAATTATGGGTTTTCCAGTCATCATCTATGGATGTGAGAATTGGACAATAAAGAAAGCTAAGCACCAAAGAATTTATGTTTTTGAACTATGGTTTTGGAGAAGACTCTTGAAAGTCCCTTAAACTGCACAAAGCTCAAACCAGTCCATCCTAAGGAAAATCAGTCCTGAGTATTCATTGGAAGGACTGATGCTAAAGATGAAACTCCAATACTTTGGCTGCCTAATGCAAAGAACTGACTCCTTGGGAAAGACCTTGATGCTGGGAAAGATTGAAGGCAGGAGAAGAAGGGGACAACAGAGGATGAAATGGTTGGATGGCATCATCGACTCAATGGACATGAGTTTGAGCAAGCTCCAGGAGTTGGTGATGGACAGGGAGGCCTGCCGTGCTGCAGTCCATGGGGTCGCAAAGAGTTGGACACAACTGGGCAACTGACCTGAACTGAGTTTGTTTGAAAATACATTTGTAGAGGTAAGATAGCTGGCTCATGAGTACACCAAGACAGAGTGGAAACAGAGGAGATGTGGATGGATTGCTGATGCCCGGGGTCACTTTTGAAAGAGATGTAAGGATAATACAGTCCTGCCCCTGAGTTTACAAGTGAGGATGTTGAGACTATACATTTGAACTAACTTGCAGCAGTCACGTGCCTTGTTAAGGGAAGTGTGGGTGCTGGAAGCCAGATCGTGTGATTACAGTCTCACTCTTTTTCAGGAGCCATGAATGTCTTCCTTTAGACCATATCAAAACGAGATAAATAAACAAAGGAATGAATCCATTCAGGCTAGGAATGCAAATTATGTTCTGTACAGTTAATTTCTCGTTGGTATTCTTTAAATGTTTTCTTATTTTTAAACCACTTGAAAAACCAGTTAACAGATACAATTCCTTTTTGTTTGTTTGTTTACATTGCCCTAACCTGGATCAGGGACTTGGTGATGGGCAGGGAGACCTGGCGTGCTGCGATTCATGGGGTCACAAAGAGTTGGACATGACTGAGCAACTGAACTGAACTGAACTGAACTGAACTGAACCTGGATCCAGTGGATCTTAGGACAGATTCTGACGAGACTCCACAAACAGGCATTTTCAGTGAAGCCTGGCAGCTTCATTTGACAAGAAGCTCACTTCCTCTTTGACTTTAGACCGCTGGGCTAGGGCCACAGGGGACTCCTCTTCACTCTCTGCCCCACAGACTCCTGTGCGGACACTCCCAGACATGTGAAAGTTGGGCCTCCCCCTCCCCTTAAAACAGAGCAGGACCCTATGGTTCTTGCCCCCCTCCCCAGCCATGTCCTCAGCCTGCCTTCTGTCTGTAGAAAGACTTTAGCCAAAGAAAAACTTTAATCAAAGGACTGAGAAAAATGCAGAAACAAAGGAAAAGAGTTGAGACCAAACAGTCATTAAGCATAGTCAAGGACCTTTAGTTCCTCTTCAAAGGCTGTTGTATAACATTCTGAGCCACCCCTGTGAGCTGGCTTATGGCTACTGAAACCCCCCAAAGGTGGAAAAGTTAACTACATGATGACTAGACTGTAGCCATGACATAAGCTGGCGTGGTTCCAAGAACTAGCCTCAAAGAAATGGTAGCAAACCCACCCTGGAACTGAAGACTAACTGCACTTAAAACAATCACCAATGACAGATGTGCGGTTTCTGCATGTAGCCTCCTCCTGGTTTATCAAAGCTCTTGCCCCTTGACAGTCGGTGATGGGGAGCTGACCTTTGGACAGGCATCTGCCCTCCCTCTCCCCGCAGGTTGCCGGCCTCTGAAATAAAGCAAACTTTCCTTTATAACATCCTTGCCTCTTTGTTGGCTTTTGAGCATTGACCAGGAGGACCACCACTTCCAGTTACACCCTGAGAGACTTGGTATAAAGATTTGGACTTCAGTTCAGTCAGTCAGTTCAGTCACTCAGTAGTGTCCAACTCTTTGCGACCCCATGAACCGCAACACGCCAGGCCTCCCTGTCCATCACCAGCTCCCTTAGTCCACCCAAACCCATGTCCATTGAGTCGGTGATGCGATCCAACCATCTCATCCTCTGTCATCCCCTTCTCCTCTTGCCCTCAATCTTTCCCAGCATCAGGGTCTTTTCCAATGAGATTTGGACTTGACCTGCTGCAAAACTACAAAAGCACCTTCCTAAAATCAAAAATTAGCTTTAAAAGATAAGCATAAAGAAAGAGACTAAATTAGGATGATCAGGCAATAATAATCTCTTTTTAAATTACTGTAAGAAGCTTTAAAAAGTGTTGGATATTTTGATGGACATATGAAAAGGAACTTTCACCATGGAAAATTTTTTTTTAATTTCTCCCTCTTATTTTGCTTTTAATTACACCCATGGCGGATTCATGTTGATGTATGGCAAAACCAATACAGTATTGTAAAGTAAAATAAAGTAAAATTTAAAAAAAAAAATTTAATGAAATCTAAGATAAAAATGTTGTGCTGTAAGATTTTTCTTAATTATGGTAATCATTAGATTAATTAAATTACTGCTTGTATGATAAGATCTTCATTAATCCATGTGCTAACATCTCCTTAAAAGACTTTCCACAACCAGTTGTGAAGTTAGTCAAAATGCTATAAAGATTAGGTCAAGTATTTGCAATAACTATGTCATTCTCTGTGTTTGAAATTGCTTAAGGGATCCATACCGAGTTAATAACAATTTAAAATGTTTCAATCACCATGTTTGAAGAAGTTATCAAGAGAATTCATTCTGGTACACAAAACTTGTGTGCATTGAAACATGTATAATATCATATATGAAATGAATCGCCAGTCCAGGTTCAATGTATGATACTGAATACTTGGGGCTGGTGCTCTGGGACGACCCAGAGGGATGGTACAGGAAGGGAGGAGGGAGGGGGGTTCAGTATGGGGAACATGTGTATACCTGTGGCGGATTCATGTTGATGTATGGCAAAACCAATACAATATTGTAAAGTAATTAACCTCCAATTAAAGTAAATAAATTTATAAAAACAAGTTTTTTAACTTGTGATTTGAAACAGTAAAAAAGAAAAGCATCCAATCTTTCAAAAATATGTCAGAGGATAAAAGGATCAGAAACTACTGGAGACAAAGAACAAAGAGAAAACTTGAATTCAGGGTCTATGCAACCCCGCAGGCAATGCTTACCTGTAGGTTGAGGACGTGTGTCTTGATGAGCTCATCCTGCCCTGGAGACAGAAAACCAGCTCCCTGAGAGCTCTGGGAAGGCTAGTAGGTTACATGAGAGCCCCCACATAAAGCCAGTTTTCCATAATGGTGACAGCGTCAGTGGGTAGGCCAAGAGAATTAAATAAACTCTGTCACAGGTGGAGGCAAGGAATGCTTTATAAGTCAGGCTTGCCTCAGGTTGAAGCAGCAGAATAAAAGAAAACACCCTGCTGTGTATCATCCTGATCATAATCCTGTACTCAGGAGTTTAGTAACACGTTTACAGTCCCAAAATTATAGCCCCAGATCTACCCACTACTTTTTTATTTTAGACTTCACTGGGGTTTTTTTTTAGTGCAGTTTTAAGTTCACAGCAATTTTGAGTGGAAAGTATAGAGATTTCCCATACACCCTCTGGTCCCACCTACGCTCAGCCTCCTCCATTATCAGCGTCCTCACTGGACATTTGTAACTGTTGATGAACCTACAGTGACGTGTCATGATCACCTAGAGTCCACACTTCACACTTGGGTGGCTCCTGCTATTGTCCATTTTGAGAATTTGTTTCTTTTCTTTTATATTCCCCAGTTTTTTTTTTTATTTTATAGATTCTTCATGTAAGTGATGCCATGAGCACTTGTCTTTCTCTGTCTGACATATTTAACTAAATAGAATGCCCCCCCCAGGTCTCCCATGTTGTTGTAAATGGCAAAAATTCATTCTTTTTAATGGCTAAGTAGTATTTCATTGCATATATGTGTATACACACACACACACACACACACACACACACACACACATTCTTTATCCATCCATCTGTTGATGGACATTTAGGTAGTTTCTGTATTTAGGTAGTTATTGTAAATAGTGCCGCTGTGAATGCATGGGCAGTGGGGTACATGTGTCTTTTCAAATTAGTGTTTTCACTTTTTTCAGACGCGTACCCAACAGTGGAATTGCTGGATGGTGTGCTAGTTCTATTTTTAGTTTTCTGAGAGCCCTCCATACTCTTCGTGACAGTGGCTGTGCCAATTTACATTCCTCTGACAGTGTGAGAGGATTCGCTTTTATCCACTCCCCAGCATTTGCTATTTGTCAATGTTTTAGTGATGGCTGTTCTAAGTGGTGTGAGATGGTACCTCATTGTGGTTTTGATTCTCATTTCTCTTAACTGGTGATCATGAGCATCTTTTCATGGGGCACTGCTGTCTTGACTTGTCCTGAGACTCTAGCCTTTACTTGGCATCATTGGAACAGTTGCCAACACAGTGAAAAAACAAGTGACATATGAATAAGAGTTTTAAATAGTTTTCACCATGTAAGGATTTGGGATACAAACTAGGATCTGTAGGCCATACTTTAGAATCTCTAAAATATGCTATTGTCTAAATATCACCACCAAAATTTATTATACAGATAATGGGATTATGAAAATATTTCCATAAACAGTGAAAGCATATCTGTTGAATCATTACTGTCATTTACTGCAGAATACTCAAGCCTTCTGAAAAGTCATTTGCTATCTGATTCCATTGTCTATATTTATTCTATATTGCTTTATATTCTTGTTGAGAGAGCTGGTATGGACCAACTGAAAACCAGTGATACATCTATATCAAGTGAATTAATACTTGTCTTATTTAACTCCTGAACTAAAATGCACTCATCAAAAAATACTGCCATTTACTTTGAATTTTAAAACCAAAGACTGATGTTTTGGTAATACGTTTTCTTGTTGGATTGTGACTATGTTTGGTTAACCACGTGATCATCATTAAGAGAAACCTTCAGGTCTGGCTCACTGTCAGTGCTTCATGTACCCCGAACCAACAGAAAGGAAACCTTGCTGCCATGCATGTAATTATTTGCCACTGAATTTGTTCAGTACGTCTGTCCAGAAATAACAGAGGTCTTTGTTTACATGGTTATTAACCAGACCCCCAAAGTAGCTAGTGTGTACCATGATTTCGCCAAGTAGCTGCAAGCAAAGTACATTTTATATCTTTACTTTTGTAACTCCGTGACAGTTGTGATTTTCTGTTACTGAATTCAGTTAAGGAAAGTTGTTATTGCAACAGCACAGTTAATGAGTTAGGCAGATTTTCAATAATAATAAAATCTGCCATCAGGTGAATGATAATGTAAGCATCATCCATCAGCTTCCTTGGATATAAAAAACAAAAGAGATATAAATCTAGGGGTGAGATACAATATAGTCCACATATACATCATATTTATGACCATATATAAAGTCAACAGATGATTGTAAATATGGTCTTCACCCCCTGATCTGAATAATTCATGCATCTAAATGTTTATGTTAGCCTCCCTGGCTCTTAAAACTCATATTTCAAACTATTTTAGTTCACCCTTAAAGAAAACAATACAGCACATGCAGAAAAGTAAGTTTTATGTTAATCTTTGCCCAGAAAGATCAGATTAACCCGTCGCTTCCATCACCTAAAATTCTCCACTTCCGCTTGTTCACAGTTGTCTCTCTTCTGGCCTTTTTCCCTTAGAATCTTCGTGCTGCCTTGTCCAGCCCCACAGGCTCTGAAGTAAGACTTCTCAATTCACTCCAGATCCACAATTGCCAGAGTTCCTCCTAAATTTAGTAGGAAACCACTTTCTACCTACAAAATGATGACTCTTTAATCCAAACCCAAAATAACCTTGTAAAGTTTTTAAAGAAGCCCTTTTCACCAGCACCGTTAGTCACTATTCAAAGATCAGTCTTCCTGAAGTCACTCAGTGGTTCGCAGAGGGCATAGCTGCTTATGTTGTATAACTGGGCCATCTGTCCTACAACAGCAACGTGAGAAAGGCCCTCTGTGCCATGTTGCAAGATTGCTTTACGTGCAGAGTTTGCAACAAAGTCTTTCAAACATGACCACCCCAAATCCCACAGAGACGATAAACTCACAAAAGCTCACGGGCCATTAAGAATGCATCCTTCTATGTTACACACTGCAATCGCTCTATAATACGCATGCTCTGGTGCCAGGAACCTCTCTTGAGTGGTGGGTATCTCTGACAATAAATGTGGGGTCACTTGGCTTTTTCTGGAGCCAGGTCATGCATCTGGCTCCTTTTGATCCTGGGGTGGCAGAGACCCCTCTGTGATCTTTCACTCTGCTTTGCTTCTTTTCACTTATAGTCATTATTTTGTGTTTTGTAGAAGTAGGAAGTTCACAGATATTATATATCTCAGAGATATATAATAGCATCACTGCATTCTGAACCACTTATTCTGGGCCTCTGGAATATAAATGACAGCCTCGTCTTTGAACATATTCCCTCATATCATCACGCAGTTCATCGCCCATAAATTATATGAAACTACAAAACTGAGGGAACATGACTTACATTTGTGTCCACCAGAAGGTGATTGGAAAGCTTCACCTTCGCGTAGTTTTATACATGCTCACCAGCACAACAGATGCAAACCGTTAGCACATGTCGTTTCATAAATAAATTTGATGGGAGCGTCCGCCAGTCCCCAGTCAGCGCCAAGACATGAGGAACACAGTGAGGGAAGGCGAGCAGGACAACCCAAGCATGATTTCTGAGTTCCTTTCCATTCAGCCGACAGTTCTTTGAGAGTGACCTTCTGCAAACCTGGGCTTGGGTCATCTTTGAGTGTCTTCCTGGGCAGTGGCCAACTCACCAAGTGCCATCAGGGGTTGATCTCACCGTCCTGACCCAGCTTCCAGGTCCCACGATGCAGGGTTGTCCCTGTAATGAAAGCCTGGCTGTGACCCCGAGGACCCCAGTCATCGCCTGTCGAGTGAAGCCAGCCACCTGGGAAATCTGGCTGTGAGCTCACTGCTGATAGCACACGTCCTCTCCAGACATGCTTCATGAGACTTGATGCCACAGTGATGTGAACACTGATCCCACATCTGCAGGCCAAGTCTGGCTTTCAGAACACCTGTTCTGTTAAATTATGGTCATAACTAGACTTTCCGTTTTATCTGACTCTGGACCCACTTCCCATCCCCCAAAGATAGAGCCTATGAAACCCTTAAACAAGGCACTTTGCTGAATCACAAAATGTTACTTGCTTCTAGGTTGTTGTTTTTTTTTTTAATTTCACCACATTAAAATTTTATTTTCTATTTTATGATTGGACATTAAGCACTTTCCAAAGCCTAATAAATGATTTTATCTTGTTTTTGATGCACAATTCACTAGAGAATATTTTATGAAAATTTTTCAAAAACCCATTCTTGTCTTTTGTCTACTTTATAACTGTCTGAATTTAATGTGGTTAATTTAAAAACCATGAAGTGAAACTATGGTGCAGGCCATAATTCCTTGAATTTCACGGTTCTCTTGGATTCTTTTAAATGGTGCAAGGCTTTATTCAGCTCAATAAACACACAGTGAAGTTCTCCCTTTGTAAAGTTCTGCTCTGGGCTGTGGACACAAAGACGGACATGATGGATTCTTGCCTCCCGACGAAGCCAGGGTGATTCAGGACTCCCCATTCTCATAACCAGAAGCCAGTTACTAAAAATTATAACTAATAATTATTAATAATTTAAGATGTTCTCCCTGCTGAGGTGCTGAAGGGGCTACAAAAGCTATTCTTAGACTCTGCTTGGAGGGCTCAGAGCCGCCAACACAGCAAGGACCCACAGATCCAGAGTCCAGGGGAGGAAGGAGCCCCATGCTGATGGCTGCTTCACTCTGAACTCACGTGCCAGCTCTGGGCAGGAAAGTGTGAAGCAGTTCAGAAGCAGTTCTGCTTCTGAAGATCAAGGAGAGGGATACAGGCCTGCAGGACTGGGGTCAGAGGTGACTTCCACCCCACACAGATTGGGTACCAGAAGGTTGCACCCTGAAAACAAAAATGAACTGAAAGAACATGTATTTGCAGGGCTTAGAGTTCAGCATTAAAATAGCTCAGATTTTGAAATTAGATCCCAGGTGACTGCTACTTCCAGGAGTCTGGCTGGATCAATCGTAAAGATCCTTTGATGGGAAAAAGTAGCCGAGCCTTTCATTTGTTTATTCAAACACTTTTGTATGTGAAATGTGAGTATTGTTGCAGTGGACATAAGGGCTAATATCTCCTCGAGATCCTGATGTCATTCTTTTGCATAAACACCCAGAAATGGAACTGCTGGGTCATATGGTAGTGTTTTGAATATTTTGAAGAATTATAAAATAAAAGTTAAAGAAACACATTCCAGGCTTTTTTGAAATTCTCTGATAAATATCTATCAGAAGGTTGATTATCTTTGAAAAAATCCTTGTCAAGTTATCTCAAAAATTCATCAACGTTTTGATTCAGTTAATATATCATGAGAGGAAAGCAATTTGAGCACCTCTTTTGACTTCCCTGGTGGCTTAGACATGAAAGCATCTGCCTGTAATGCGGGAGACCCGGGTTCAGTCCCTGGGTGAGGAGGATCTCCTGGAGAAGGAAATGGCAACCTGCTCCAGTATTCTTGCCTGGAGAATCCCATGGATGGAGAAGCCTGGTAACAGTCCACGGGGTCGCAAAGAGGCGAACACGACTGAGCGACTTCACTTTGAAGGGCTTCCCTGGTGGTGCCGTGGTAAAGAATCTGCCTGCCAATTCAGGAGACGCAGGTTCAGTCCCTGGGTTGGGAAGATTCTCTAGAGAAGGAAATGGCAACACTCTAGTTTTCTTGCCTGGGAAGTCCCATGAACAGAGGAGCCTGGCAGCTACAGTCCACAGGGTGACAAAGAGTCAGACATGACTGCGTGACAGCATACCAACAGAGCACTTAAGTTAACAATAGTGTTCGTGTTAACGATGCATCAAGACTGGCTCATCAGTCACAACAGCCTCATCTCATCAATGTGAGATGCTAGGAAGAGGAGGAACAGGGTGGGGTGAGGTGAGGGGGTCTATGGAAACTGTCTGCACTTTCTGCTCAGCTTTTCCACAAACCTAAAACCGCTCGGGGGACGACCAAGGACGAGATGGCTGGATGGCATCACGGACTCGATGGACGTGAGTCTGAGTGAAATCCGGGAGTTGGTGATGGACAGGGAGGCCTGGTGTGCTGCGATTCATGGGGTCGCAAAGAGTCGGACACGACTGAGTGACTGAACTGAACTGAACTGAAAACCGCTCTAGGAAATGAAGTTTATTCATCAAAAAATAGGCTTTAAGGGGAAAAGCAAGGCATATTTTACACATGTGTAAAGAAAACCAAGTGAACAAAGAGCTCGCAGGTCAAATGAAACATCTCAGAGCTGAGCAGGCATCTCTCCAGTCTGCAGGTTCACAACTTGAAAGTGAGATTCAAAAGCTCCAGCCAAAACTTCAAATACAGCCTGAGCTACATGAGGAATGCATAATGCAACGTTGCAGAAAATCCACCAAGAGGGAGATTTTCCACTTGGGAATAGAGGAGAAACTTCCCAGAGAGTGTGAGAGTGTCAGCCCTGCCCATCCCCAGGAAGATGCCAGAGACCCGGAGGAGCCATGGTCCTGCTGCTCCCCGTCGAAGCCAGTGTCTCCCAGGAGAAAGGGGCTTCCGCAGGTTGCTTGGCAGCCTGGGAACTGAGAGGAGCCCCAGAAAGCTAAGAAAGCTGTCACGACATGGGGACATGGGCTCTAGCCACAGTGACATTCCCTCTTCCCCAAGCTACTTCCTTCTAGTCTGACGACTGAGGGAGCACACCCAAAGGGTGTCGGTCATAGGGTCATCAGGGCAGGAGGAGGCAGGCTGAGCCTGCCCACCCGCAGCAGGGCACCCTCCCAGACTTTCTCTCCCTAGAAGAAACCTTGACTGACCTCTTTATATTTTAACTGCTGCCAGTTCATGGATGTCCCATTAGCTCTTAGGATAATAGATCATAATTCCTCAGAGAGTGTTTATCAAATGCAGATGATATTTGCTAACTTCTTAGAAATATATCAATTCCACTTTATTGGACTCCCTGGAATTAGTGTGAGTATCAGATAAAAGGTCGACTCTTATGTAAACCATGATTGAAGTTTGGCCTGACCAGGTGGAGACATTTGTGTGCTACAGAACATTTTAGAAATCTGTAACCTTGATATTTATGTCACTAAATTCCGGTGGGTTAAAAACAAATCAAGACAAAACACACACACACACACACACACACACACACACACACACACACATCAAGACAACATCACCCCCAGCTAGGCTTAGTAATACTTTGTTAGTTTTGTACTGAATTCATACATTGATTTGGTGGCATTGCAAACATTTCTTTCCTGTTTGGTAATTTTGTTTTGTTGTTGTTGTTTAGTCCCTAAGTCATATCCAGCTCTTTGTGACACCATGGACTGCAGCACGCAGACATCCCTGTCTTTCACTATGTCTTAGAGTTTGATCAAACTCATGTCCATTGAGTCGGTGATGCCATCCAACCATCTCATCTTCTGTTGTCCCTTCTGCTCCTGCCTTCAATCTTACCCAGCACCAGGATCTTTTCCAGAGAGTCTACTCTTCACATCAGGTGGCCAAAGTATAAGAGCTTCAGCTTCAGTATTAGTCTTTCTAATGAATATTCAGGGTTGATTTCTTTTAGAATTGATCGGTTTGATCTCTTTGTTGTCCAAGGGACTTTCAAGAGTCTTCTCCAGAACCACAGTTCAAAAGCATCAATTCTTCAGCACTCAGCCTTCTTTATGGTCCAACTCTCACATCCATACGTGACTACTGGAAAAACCATAGCTTTGACTAGACAGACCTTTGTCAGCAAAGTGATGTCTCTGGTTTTTAATATGCTGTCTAGTTTTGTCATAGCTTTCCTTCTAAGAAGCAAGTATCTTTGAATTTCATGGCTGCACTCACCATCTGCAGTGATTTTGGAGCCCAAGAAAATACTGTCACTGTTTCCACTTTTTCCCCATCTATTTGCCATGAAGTGGATTGAGACTGGATGCCATGATCTTAGTTTTCTGAGTGTTGAATTTTAAGCCAGCTTTTTCACTCTCCTCTTTGACCTTCACAAGTGGCTGTTTAGATCCTCTTCACTTTCTGCCTTTATTATATGCAGAGTGGTATCATCTGCATATCTGCTGCTGCTGCTAAGTCGCTTCAGTTGTGTCTGACTCTGTGCAACCCCATAGATGGCAGCTCACCAGGCTTCCTCGTCCCTGGGATTCTCCAGGCAAGAACACTGGAGTGGGTTGCCATATCCTTCTCCAATGCATGAAAGTAAAAAGTGAGAGTGAAGTCGCTCAGTCGTGTCTGACTGTTCGCGACCCCATGGACTGCAGCCTACCATGCTCCTCCATCCATGGGATTTTCCAGGCAAGAGTACTGGAGTGGGGTGCCATTTGATATTTCTCCTGGCAATCTTGATTCCAACTTTTGAGTCATCCAGCCCAATGTTTCTCATGATGTACTCTGTATATATGTTAAATAAGCAGGGTGACAATATACAGCCTTGATATACTCCTTTCCCAATTTTGAACCAGTCTGTTGTTCCATGTCTAGTTCTAACTATTGCTTCTTGTCATTCATACAGGTTTCTCAGGAGGCAGGTAGGGTGATCTGGTATTCCCATCTCTTTAAGAATTTTCCAGTTCGCTTTGATTCACAGTCTTAAAAGCTTTACCATAGTCAATGAAGCAGAAGTAGACTTTTTTCTGGAATTCCCTTGCCTTTTTCCGTGATCCAATGGATGCTGGCAATCTGATCTCTCATTCCTCTGCCTTTTCCAAATCCAACTTGCTCATCTGGAAGTTATGGATTCACATACTGCTGAAGCCTAGCTTGAAGGATTTTGAGCATTACCTTGTTAGCATGTAAAATGTGCGCAATTGTATGCAGTTTGAGCATTGCCTTTCTTTGGGATTATAACTAGTTGCTGTTATTTCATTTTGGATAGACTTCTTGAAAGTTTCAAAATTTATGTAGTCAAAATAAGAGTGTTTGCCTTATGGGGAAAATAGAAGAAAAGAAGGAAGGAGAAGACAATATGTAATTCATGGCATGTCTGTATTTGTGGTCATGAGGTGAGGCTCTAGAAGGATTTATATCAAAGATGAGCTGTGCTCAACTTTGAATGTTGGAATGCCATTTCATCATTTTATCTTTATTGCTCATCTTTATATCCTAGCATTTTTATGGTTGAAGCAATGAAAAAATTAGGTAACTACTATATTCAAACTTCTCCTTGTCTGTTTTCCTTAATATCTATACTCTTAACTGAGTTTTCAAATCACAAATGTAAGATATGAATGAAGGAAGGACAGAATGTATATGATAGAAATTGAGTATTTTGGAGTGTGGGGGCAAAGTCGAGCTGTCTCCAAGCCCATCTCTCAGGAGGTCTGAGTCCACGTCAAGGGCGTCAGCGTGAGGCTATGGGGACACTGGGGACCACCAGCTGATCTGTGCCCTAGAAATATGTACTTGTGCATATTTTGTACTTGTACTTGTTAATTGTTTTTGGAACAATCGAGAGGGAGAAAACAATTTGGTGTGTTGAATCTACACTTAGGCAACAAAAAATAGTTTGTCATTATCTCTTGAGAAGTTTGTTAGTCAAATTGAATGCCAGGCTTATACTATAATCAGCAAGGACTTAAATTAGCCACATAATTTAGATCATTGTTTTTTTAATGAAAATAACATAATTCCCACACATAACAATGCTTTATTTAACTGATTTTGGTAACTGAAAGAGTTCCACAAAAGTGAAATCTCTAGGTAACTAAAATGTGTTCTTTAACAGCAAAATCTGTGTCACTTTAACCATTTAGTATCTGCTTTCTATTCTGTTACAAGCTTCCCTGTTGTACTATTTAAATCAGTAAGCATAAACATAATTCCAGTGTTTCAGGATGACTGAGAACCATTGATGTTAGTATGAAAATGCCTGCTGCTGCTGCTGCTGCTAAGTCGCTTCAGTTATGTCCAACTTTGTGCGACTCCATAGATGGCAGCCCACCAGGCTCTGCCGTCCTGGGATTCTCCAGGCAAGAACACTGGAGTGGGTTGCCATTTCCTTCTCCAATGCATGAAAGTGAAAAGTTAAAGGGAAGCTGCTCAGTTGTGTCCAACTCTCAGCGACCCCATGGACTGCAGCCCACCAGGCTCCTCTGTCCATGGGATTTTCCAGGCAAGAGTACTGGCGTGGGGTGCCATTGCCTTCTCCAATGAAAACGTCTAATGAACTTCAAACAATTCTGACATCCACAATGAGAATACAGAGGACACGGCTCAAAATGGTTGTGCTGCTTTACAAATTCCTATGACCCTGTTCTGATTAAGACCCTGTTAAGACCCTGTCCCTGTCCTTAACTGTTTCCTCCCCGGGTTTTAACATTTCTTAGTATGCATACCTAGCATGCATGAGTACTAAGTCACCTCAGTCATGTCTGACTCTTTACGACCCTCTGTACTAGCAGCCGTATCTTAATTTGCTAATTCCACTTTACTATGTTATATTGTTTAACATCTAAAAATTGTAACTCCCTGGAAAGCACCTTTGCTTGAGTGAGGTGGATCATGTGCCTCCCCCTACTTGACAAGGGGGTCTTCTGTTCCAACAGCCTGATCCTGGTGCCCTTGCTCCGGAGTCACACTCAGCGTGGGCATCTCCTTTGCTGAGTCACAGCCAATTCTAAAGTGACATGGAGGCACCTTACTGAAACCTAAGGTCATGATTTCTGAGTGCACGCAGACCCTCCCAGCTGCTCCTCTCCCTGCCATGCTCCTCTCCCTGCCGTGCTCCTCTCCAGGGCGTCCTGATGCTGCTCTCCATCAGCAGAGGTGCGGTCATGCGCCTGCAGCGCCGCCTCCCTCCTGCTGTATTTCAGGGACACACAGGTCCTCGCTCGACCAGTTGACTGACCTGGCTGAACGCACTGGAAGATGTGCTTTATCTTTCTCAAGATTTTGTTAATCTTTACATAACTGTTCACCACATTGCTGTGTGTCTGTCCTGCCTTCTTGGGCTACTCATCCTGGGAGGGTCCCTTTGATCTTCCCATTGGTGAGTCTCTTCATGAGTAAAGTCTCCTGACTTTTCACCAGCATCCCCAAGTCCTGAGTCATTTGGCTTCCCAACCAGTGTTGATGTCTTTGATTTTAAAGCTCACACTCAGAGACCAGGATTTGAAGATACCCAAATACACTGGAATCACCATTTCCAGAAAGTGACCCTCAGCTCTTCGACCTTGGAAATAAGCAAGAATCCTCACCCAGCCTTGAAGGCCAGGCCATGATGACCCACTGTCTGGAGTCAAAAAATTCCTCCCAACTTTCCCTCCTCCCTTCTTTCCCTCCTCCCTTCCTCTTACCATCATAAAAGGAGGACACAGGACAACTACACATACTATTATGGGGCCACCTGTTCTCATCCTTCCACCCATCAATGGATGGGTCATCGTTTGTTTCCCTGGTGGTTCAGTGGTAAACAACCCATGTGCCAGTGCAGGAGACACAGGAGATGCAGGTTCAATCCCAAGGTCTGGAAGATCCCCTGGAGGAGGAAATGGCTACCCACTCCAGTACTCTTGTCTGGGAAATCCCATGGGCAGAGGAGCCTGGCAGGCTACATTCCATGGGTTTGCAAAGAGTCAGACACAATTGAGCAACTAACACTGTTTCTTTTCTTTAGCTTCTGAAGGCTCAGCCAGCTTGTGCTGCAGCAACAGTGCTGACTTGTTTGGGAGCAAAAGAGGTTAAGAATCAACTCCTATAAAACACATTAAACCCAAAGCCTAGAGCCCTGAGGGGGTGCTGACTGCCAGGAGTGGGGATTAGGGTTCGGTCTCAGGGACACTATGCAAATTAGGTTCACAGTGATCAACTGGGACATTCTGGAATTTATGGCTGTTTAGTATATTAGCATCTAACAGTCCCCTTGCTGCACCACAGAAAAGTATTTCCCCTAGAGATGTAATTATGAGAAATTGTAACCATAGCTGTACAAGCACAAAAACATTAAAGTATGAATTTTAAAAGTCAGCACAGGTCACCTTCACATTGTGTCATCATTAAAACTTAAACAGCCAGGTACGTTTTTTTTAAACATAATGAGTCATTCAGTGAGGCAGGATGTATAAATTCTGGAAATCTGCTCTAGAAAGTAGCACCTATAGTTAACAGTGCTGTGCTGCATGGGCTTCTGAGGTGGTGGAGTGGTAAAGAACCACCTGCAGTGCAGAAGGCACAGGCTTGATCCCTGGGTCAGAACGACCAGTCCGCTCCA
Organism: Ovis aries; assembly: GCF_016772045.2. Taxonomy (NCBI): domain Eukaryota; kingdom Metazoa; phylum Chordata; class Mammalia; order Artiodactyla; family Bovidae; genus Ovis; species Ovis aries. The sequence continues at coordinate 1,765,756 of NC_056079.1, read as the reverse complement.
GTATGCTGACCTGGAGAATTCCATGGACAGAGGAGCCTGGGGTTGCAGCGTGGGGCACAACTGGTTGAGCATGCACGCACACCCTTTGATGCACTCACTGTACACTTACATGTTTGTTAAAAGGTGGACCTCATGTTAAATGTTCTTATTACACAAATCAAAACAAAGAAAACCCACTAACTCTGCTGGCCAAGTTTTGGTTTCAGTGTTGCTCATAAAAGTTCCTTCATTCACTCAAGTATTTGTTGAGAACCTCTACTTTATATGCAGAGGTTTGCCTGGTGGCTCAGAGGTTTAAGCGTCTGCCTTCAATGCAGGAGGCCCAGGTTCGATCCCTGGGTTGAGAAGATCCCCTGGAGAAGGAAATGGCAACCCACTCCAGTATTCTTGCCTGGAGAATCCCATGGACAGAGGAACCTGAGCGGGCTACAGTCCACGGGGTTGCAAAGAGTCGGACACGACTAAGTGACTTCACTTCAATTCTACTTTATATAATTCCCTAAGCTTTTGTGCTTTCACTTGCTTTTCATTCTTATTTCAAGTTGTCAGAAAACATTTATTCATTCATCCAGCAAATATTTCTTAAAATATCTCCTTGTTGCATGCAACTAACCTAATTGGTCATATGCTCTTGCATTTTTTTTATGTCAAATATATTCATTCAGCAAATACTTTTTGAGCCATACTCCATAATATATTGTGTTATAGGGTACAAAAAGCAAAGATAAATCAAACCCTTTCTCTGTTCTAAAGGCTGACTAGTGTAGAAGGGTGACATTTACGCGAAGACCTATGAAGAACATTTGTCTCTGCACAGTTTTATAGATGCGCTGAGGCCAGGAGGAACCTGCTCAGGCGTGGCTGTGGGCTGTGATCTGCTTGGTCACAGAGCTGAGGGCATTGAGTGATAGGAGATAAGACTGGGTTTGTAGGGGGGTTTACGATGGAAACAGCCCTGTCCCCATAGATAGGGAGCACTGCTGGGTGTCTTTATCAGAAAGGGACAGAGTGAGCATTATGCTTCTGCCGCATGATGTCTGTCCCACTGGAGCAAGCTGAGTTGAGTTCTAGGGGCTGGTCGGGAGGCTGTTGGTGCAGCCCTGGTGGGAGGAGATGGAGCCTAACCTGGGAGGAGGAAGTGGGGGAGAGGGCGGGGCACAGAGACGCAGATCCTCGGCACAAGTGCCCACCTGTGCCGCTTTGGGGTAGAAAATCTGGGTGAGTAACCTGGGGGGAGGAAGATCAATTTAGTTCTGAACATACCAAGACTGTGGCAGGTTAACATGCACACACTACCATATATAAAATAGATAACCAGCAAGGACCTACTGTGTAACACAGGGAATTCTACTCAATGTCTTACAGTAACCTATAATGGAAGAGAATGTAAAAAAAACCTGTGTGTGTGTGTGTGTGTGTGTGTGTGTGTGTATAGTTGAATCACTTTGCTATACACCTGAAACTTAACACTGTAAATAGCTCTAGTTCACAAATCATATATATGTATGTACATGAAATTTATACACATATGTATGTGTGCATATAAAGACTGTAACAGTTGTGAGTCGGCCAGGCAGATGCAGCTCATCATGTCTTGCTGTGTGCAGGAGATAGATGTTGATCAGATGCAGTGGGAAAGATGGAAACCATGTAACTAAATTCTGTGGGAAATGGTTGCAGTGGTGTGACTCTAATTCAGACAGTCCACAGTATCCGTTACGGCCGACGTGCTAGCTCTAGACCTGCACACACCTGCCAACAGCGTGTTCCTATAAACCAAAGCTTCCTGAACCCCCCACACCTGTCTCTGACTCTTCTCAAAGCCACACCCAATTGTCAGGACCAGTGTTTAGATGCCACCCTTCCTGTCCCGCACTCAGCAGACCCGATCCATTCAGAGAAATGTTCTGTTGGTTTTACCTCAGATGTGTGTTGTCTCCACGAAGCTGACTTTGCAAAGGCGGTCCCGTCTGCCTCTGCACTCTTCCCTCCTGGCAGTTAGTGATGTTTCCCCTCCTGACATCCGTCCTGAACACAGAAGCCAGGGGTCCCTCAGACCTTCCATCATGTGATGCCACGCCCCTGCTGAAACCCTTGCACAATGGTTTTCCTGGCTCTTGGAATAAAATTACCTCCTCTCAGCTCAGGCTCCTTTCCCCCTGCCCCATCCCCAGCTCCCAGCTTCCCTCCTTCCCCCGTGTGTCAAGGCCATGTCTGCGTGGCAGTGTCGTGGCTGGTCTATTATCCGCTCTGGTCTTAGTGAGAACATGTGTTTAGAGAGATCCTCCTTGGGTGCCCTGTCGGCAGTCACACCCCAAGCCCTCCCCAGGACCCCCGTTTGTCATCCTCCTGTTCCTTTAGAGGATGTGCACTGCTGCCAACTTCTGCTGGAGATGCCCTTGCCCCTCCCTTGTTCATTCCTGAGCACAGACTCTGAGCATCTAGAAAAATGCATGAACTCTAGCCTCTACATGAGTCCTTGCCTGTATGACTGAACATATAGAAGTCTGTTTTATACCATACTATATATTATACTTTTACTAGAAATCAATCTAACAAGCAAATAAAGTAACAGGAACAAATAAGTTGACTGCTAGATTTTAGTGTCGAATGTTAAACAGTATTAAATATTCAGTAGTAGATTATATAAAAAGTGTATGAATATATATACACAAATGATCAATCTTAAATATACAACTGCTTAACTATTCTAACATCATAACTAGCTTGCACTCAGAACAACAGGTCATCACAGCTTCAGCCCAGCATCTGGGCAGGCGAGGGATAGAGCTGGAGCTTTGGAGCATGACTTCCACCCACCAAGGGATTCTGGGCCCAAGGTGGGCTTCTCTGGGGTCACACGCCACGTGGTGTGGATGCCACCTGGAGGACTTCGTTAGTGTGCCCTCCCAGTGTGGGCCCACCAGGCATTCAGTAAGAGCTCTAGTCTGTCTTCATGCCTTAGCCACTGCTCTTCTTTCTCCATGTAACTTAATAAGACTCTCCTTTATATTATCAGGTCACCAATTCTAGATTTAAATATTTAAAATATTATGGTAGAGAAAGCACAGTTAAAGAGGGGTGTATCCATGGCAGATTCATGTTGATGTGTAGCAAAACCAATACAATATTGTAAAGTAAAAAAAAATAATAATCATAATAAATAAATAAATAAATAAAAATTTTAAAAAAGAAGGATGTGACACGGGAACTGAGTTTTTGTCCTTCCTTACAGACAGAGACAAAACCACTCTTCTTGAGCTTTCCTTTGAAACTTTATCCTGTATTTATGTTTTTTGCCTCATCATTTGTGCCTCATATAGCACAAAGCAAATTTTATAAATCCACTCTATCATGTTGCTAAATGTACAAGCTTAGTGGCTCATTTCCTCTTGGAAAAGGAAAAGTATTTTTTAAAAACTTAAGCCCACCATTGTACTCCATTGGCCAAAGAGTCCGTTGCACTTTTTCTGTAAGCCATTTTCATGGTGTGGAGGCCACAAAGTCCCAGGATCTGCCATCTACACGCTGGAGTCAGGAAAGCCAGGGGTGCCATTCAGTCCAAGTTCAAAGGCCTGAGAATCAAGGGCCAGCAGTGTAGGTCATGGCCCAAGTCCAGGAGCCCCCGAACCAGAGTTTGGATGTCCAAGGGCAGGAGATGGACAGCCCAGGTCATGCAGAGGGAGGGAGTTACCCTCCTTCCTCCACCTTCTGGCTCTGTGCAGCCCTTAGTGGGCCGGGTGATGCCCACACACATTGGGGAGGATCATCTTCAGTAAAACATCCTCACAGACCCACTCCAAAATAATATTTTCCCAGCTGTTTGGGCATCCCAGTCAAGCTGACACATAAAGTCAACCTTCACACCATCAAAGCACATGAACCTGATGATTGAGGTAGCTTCTGCCTTGAGCACCACAGCACAAGGGAAAGCGAGATTATGAGGAGTGCAGTCCTCCTGGCGGCCTCATGCAAAGACTGGTGTCAAGAAGAGTCGATGGGCTAAAGTTCCACTTACAAAGCAGAGACTCTGAAGATGCAGTCTGGGTGTGTGAACTTCCCCACAGCACCCAGTTCTGCCTGTGGACCAGGACTGGCGGCCCCTGCGAGGCTCCAGGAAGCAGCAGCTCTGATGGCTCTCGTGTGTCCTCCACGACGAGGCCAGACATCAGAGGAATGGGTGAAGCTCAGAACGTGAACGTAAAACCAGATAAACTGGAAAGGAAACAGAACCTCCCTGCTCCAGGCCCTCAGGCTCTGAGCAAAGGAGACGCAGGAAGGAGGCGGATTAATCCAGCCATGTTGCAGTCCATGGGGTCGCGAAGAGTCGGACACGACTGAGCGACTTCACTTTCACTTTTCCCTTTCATGCATTGGAGAAGGAAATGGCAACCCACTCCAGTATTCTTGCCTGGAGAATCCCAGGGATGGGGGAGCCTGGTGCGCTGCCGTCTGTGGGGTTTCACAGAGTCAGACATGACTAAAACGACTTAGCAGCAGCAGCAGCAAACATTTTCTTATAGCTAGTTGTCCTGTGAGCTTGTGTGAGGCCTCTCAGCACACAGAATGTCTTTCTTGTCAGTCATACTCTCGCCTCTTCAGTTTTTCACTTTCTGCCACCTAACATTACAAATATATTCAATGTTTTTCTGTAGAAATTCTTTGTGTGATTCTAGTACTTGTTGTTCAGTCACTAAGTCATGTCCAACTCTTTGTGACACAATGGACTGCAGCGTGCCAGGCTTCCCTGTCCTTTGTTGTCTCCTGGAGTTTGCTCAAACTCATGTCCATTGGGGCAAGGCTGCTATCTAACCATCTCAACCTCTGCTTCCCCCTTCTCCTTTTGCCTTCAAGCTTCCCAGCATCAGGGTCTTTTCCAGTGATTCAGTTCATCATATCAGGTGGCCAAAGTAATGGAGCTTTAGCTTCAGCATCGGTTCTTCCAATGAATATTCAGGGTTGATTTCCTTTAGGATCGACTGGTTTGATCTCCTTGCTGTCCAAGGGACTCTCTAGAGTCTTCTCCAGCACCACAATTCAAAAACATTTTTCTGTAGAAATTCTTTGTGCAAGTCTAGTACTTATGAAAGGTTTATTTGAAGAAGTCAGAATACTTTTAGTTTCTAGCCTTTTGTATAAGATATACAAAATATACATTATAAAATATATTTTGTACATTCAAAGGGGTAGATCTGATGAATCTCAGATTCTTTCACCTCTAAAATTCTGATTAAGCTATCAGAATTATGGGGTGAAAGAATGGAATAAAAAGGAATAGGACATAGAAAACAGATATTCACAATGTTTTCTATCGTTTTCCATACTGTATAGTAATTTATATGCTGTCCGAGTAGCTTTGTTGGAAGAATTATCTTGAGTCTGCACCATAAATCACCTTTTGGAGATATTTATATCCCCTTCATAAATCTCTAAAAACCACCATAATTGACAGCTATTAAAGATACATTATTCATGGAAATTGTCAGACACAGGGAAATGTTTTCTTTCACTAAATTATCCTTAAATTGACTTGACCAGTTTGATTTTAAGCTACTAAAAGCCAGGAAAATTACAATTCCATCAAGTTTTAAGATGCAAAGTAAAAATTGCTTGATTCTGACAAATGAAATATATCACAACCATTAAATTTTGATATTTCAAAGGAAAACAAAGATATAAAGGTTAGCACAATGTGTTTTGCAATGTGTTTTGCAATTCAGTGGGAACAGAAGTATTTTTCCAAGTGATACAGAAACCCTGTTTCGGCCCCTGCCCTCGCCCATCAGCTGAGGGTCTGGCCTCCACATAGGGTGAAAGGGAGAAGGGGCACCATCTCTTTTTTTTTCCATTTATGCAGCACCTTATTTGTTCCAAGTGTGGCCACGAACCAGAAAGCACATCACCTTAGAATGTTCTGGAGGTGTTGCTTTCTTTTTTTACATTTTTCCTGCAGTTCGGAGAGAATTCATATGCCTTCACTGCCCACTCAGTTTGACTCCTTAGCAAAATTAAGCCTCATAAATTCTACTGCAATCGCTGTGTACAGATGTTTCCCAGTCCTGGATAAAGTGCAGTCCCTTACTGAAGGAAAAAATAAAATCCAAACCACTGGGAATCTTTCTAGAACCCCACCTAGAGAAATACTGACTTCTAAAACTTGGTTCTCCAAGTTGAAGTTGTTGCCACAGTAGAATTTTTATTATTTTTGGTTATCATAAAAATAAACACCACATCATTGCTAATGAATGCTAGGAACCCAAGGTGAAAAGGCAGTTCCTTCCTCAGTGAGTTCACAGATTTCTCAAGAAACTAAAAGCAAAATTTGTCCTTCACGGGTACTAAGTTGCTTTTTATCGTGATTTCGTTAAGCTTACACCTGATACTCCAATACTGTCTGAGGTTGAACAAGGTGAGAGGGTTCCTGCCGTCCCCTCCTGCATGCTTCCCAGCCTTCAGTGTGTGCTGCTCAGAATGGCTTTCTATCCATGACGATGTGTGAGCCTGAACCTTTCATGCACTATTATCTGTGCACTTTAAGTCCAGTCTTTAAGATAATGTTCAGCTGAAAGTTCTATTTGTGGTTTCTCAAAGTTCCACTCCAAGTTGATTACAATTACCTGAGGACATTGTGTTGGCAGTGGTGGTGGTGGTGTTTAATTGCTCAGTCATGTCTGATTCTCTTGCAACTACCATGGACTGCAGCCTACCAGGCTTCTCTGTCCATGGGATTTCCCAGGCAAAATACTGGAGTGGGTTGCCATTTCCTTTTCTGGGGGATCCTCCCAACCCAGGGTTCAGACAGAAACCATATTTCCTTCTTGCCAGGCAGATTCTTTACCACTGAGCCACCTGGACATTTGGAAAACTATAAATTTTCGGACCCATCATCAAAGCTCTGATTCATGGGCCTGGGGTGGAGCCATCTCAATAATCATTTTCATTCTCTAAGCAATAATCACATATTTGTTAATTTTTACCACTTAACATGCTTGTGAAAATACTAAAATTAATAGAGGCTTGAATCAATTGATGATGCATGTGGCTACAAATGAGCAGAATCTTGAATAACAGTGGCTTAAATGTGCACAGAATTCAATTTTCTCACAGATGGTGAAGTCAAGTGACAGAGTGGTTAGGGCTGCAGATGTTATGTAACATCATCCACTCTCAGACTTTCTTTTGTCCTGTCTATACTGCCTTCTCTAACATAAAGATTTCATCCTCACAGTCCCAAGATGGCTGCTGTACTTCCATGCATCAGGACTATGTTCCAGGCAGGAGGGAGAGATGGGACTAAGAGCAAAGATAATACGTCATCTATATCTGGTATTTTTAAAAGTTTTTCCAGAAAATTCACAAAGTGGTTTATACTCATGTCTCATTGGCCAAGAATTTGTCAAACTGTTACCACTGGAGAAGGGAATAGCTACCCACCCCAATATTCTTGCCTGGAGAATCCCATAGACAGAGGAGCCTGGTGGGTTACAGTCCATGGGGTCATAAAGAAACACAACTGAGTGACTAACACTCACACTTTTACATCTTAATAAGAAAGAAGTTAGGAAATAATGGTGTTTGAACTGGGAACATTGGAAACCAGAAGAAAAATTGAGTTTCTGTAGTTAAGATATAAAGGGAGAATGATTGTCGGGTGGACAAATTCCTTCCCAAAGGGATACAAGTTCTTAAAATGTCCAGGCTAAGTCCACATGGGACCAAAAGGCATGTGCCTGCCTTTCAGTCGGAGGGCTCGAGAGTCATGAGCTTCATGGAGCCAAAAAATGTCTTCTGCTCTGGACACTGCAGACCTTCCCAAAATACATAGAAGACCTTCTCTTTGTAGTTATGACCTGCCTCGCACCATAAAATATGGCCTATATGAGGCATCCGGAGTTAAAATCATCCCATCCTAAGAGTCAGGCAGGGAGGGAGCAGACAGGCCAATGCTGACTTGCTCAGAGGATGGAAGTTTATGGGTGAAAAAGCAGCTGTTAATGAGCATTGTACTGCTCATCTGATGTAAGCAAAGACTGTGAAAAGTGAGAAGAACCCATGATGCAAAGCAATAAAAAGACTTGATTATATAAACTGTTATAGAAATGTTCCCATGCACCTTTCGTCATATTAATAGTAATTAAATCCCCATTGGGGTTAATAGGAACAGGAAATGTTATAAAACCACATTGACAACTTGCCATATTCTGACTGATGGTTATTCTAAATAATAGGCTGGATTATTTTTGTAACTTTAACCTCACAGCACCTTTAAATAGCTTCATGATTATGTGTTGACACACCTTTTCTTTTCTAGGACTCTTTCTGAAATTGTAGGTGTGAAAATATGAACTATAATCAATAGCCACATTATCGGGGGCTTGACTGCTTCTCCAACCAGGCTTGTAGAGATGAGAAAATTCTTTTTCTTGCTTGTAATCCTTTCAGGTAATCCTTTAACACTTAAGGGAAGACAAGGAGATGGAAAAGTTAGTTTGAAAATCTTCCTATACTAAAAAAAAATGTTTAACAATTAAAGAGACTTGGCACCCTCCTCTTCATATAAAGTTATTTCTCAGAGGAGCAAGGCTCATGCAGGCAGGGCAGTTATGGTGATCAAAAGGAAACACAACAAATTTGAAAAATAAATTCAAACAGGGAAATAGACAAGACCACTTATTTACCAATTTTCCTTCCTGATGGCAGAAGTAAAAAGCTTTTCATTTGTCATTGTTTGCATTCCTCAGAAAGCTCTTGCCCAATGAAGTTAAGTGATCAGCCAAGTCATAGATTGTATTTTGATTCTAAACAACCCACCTGAAGTTTCAAGTCCAGTCCTGTGGAAATCAGACTATGATTCCATGTTGTACAGTGCTCTTCAGGAGCTGCTGATGGTTTAGGGCCCCTTCTTTCTTGCAGCTGATTATTCTGCAGTAGTTTGTGTCTGAGGATGCCAAGGCTCGCAGGTTTCTGTCAAAAAATTTGGCAGCCAGAGTGCCTGGCGTTGCCTAAGGACTCGGACTTCTGGACTTGCATACAGTGGATTTTAACACCTGAAGGAGGGTGACTCATTTAAGAGACTAAGGACTGTTTTATACATTTGTGTCTCTTTTGCTGTCTCACATACATGGTATGGGGAGGGAGGAGGGTGGGGGGTTCAGGATGGGGAACATGTGTATACCTGTGGTGGATACATGTTGATGTATGGCAAAACCAATACAATATTGTAAAGTAATTAACCTCCAATTTAAATGAATAAATTTTTATTTAAAAAAAAAAAGAGAGACTAAGGAGCTGCTGTGGATTAGCCCCAGGAAACCTAGTACATAAAAATATGAGCTGCTTGTTATGATTATAAATGTAATGCTCTACAACTTACAAGGTAGCTACAAACTTTGCAAACAGTTTATCCAATCTCGGGCTTTGTTTGCATTTTGACTTTCTTTTGTCGCAAAAAGTGTGAAGTTTAGATATAGAAAACACATCACTTTATCTTTCATCCTTTTTCTCTTTTGCATCTGCACTGTCTTTTGATGATCTCACCTGGCACTGTGGCTTTAATGCCATCTGGAAACCAGTGACACCCCTACCAAGGTGATGTCTCTAAGCTCCGACTCTCTGTAACTTTCCTAGGCTTTCAGACTTCTTGTCCCTCGCATTTTTACTGCAGAATCCTATGTCCAACTGCATCTTTGACATTTTGCTTGGATATCTGATAAGGATCAAAATTAATACCTGGCAAGCTCATCTTTTCCCCCGACCCTGGTTCTCCCACAGTTCATTCTCAGCAGTGTTCAACAGGATCCCTTCTGCCCTTCAGAAGTGCCACTTTTGTTCATTTTAAAGGATCTCTATAGCTGTTTCTAACAAAGTTGCTTTGAGAAGTTAGAAATCCCATTTAAGATTAAAGAATATTGGAATCTCATGACTATTACCCTATTTATTTTGTGAATAATTCCTCTTTAAAATTAAGATGCTGTTTTTCTTGGGCTTCATGTTTGATACAACAAATGGTCTCCAGCATCCCTGAGCCTCAAGGGATATTTCATTTGAAACTCAGCAGCAGACTAGACCAAGGAGAACTTTAAGCACTTCATAGAAAATGATGTATAAAGCAGAAATAAGACAGTTGTTTTCTGAAAATAGAGAGTTAGCCAACTGGGTAAGTTTCCAAACTTCTTTAGTAAAAGAAAAGCAATTCCCTGTATCATTCTTCTTAAAAATGAAGAGAAACCAGGCAAAGCTTTGTTCTAATTCCCAGATTTCTTTCACTTGTTAACGCAAATGCACAACAGACTTCATATTTAGGCTTCATTAGAAAACTCTTCCTTTGTTGAATCCCAAGTGCTAGCTTTTAAAAAGAGTCTTGAGTTGGAAGAACTTTTAAAGTTCTCTATTATACAGTATTAGAAAATTTTTCAGTGGGTGAGATACTTTTTTTCTAATTGCCTTCAAAGTGGGAGTGTAATAATTTATTCATACATTGAGGGAACAGGGTCATGATAGCATTTGATAAAGCTGAGCTAATTAGCTTCCTCAGAAAGGTCAAAATATGAATACCTTTGTCACGTTTCTCTGACCTCCCTGAGATCCTGGCCTTTTTCAACAATCAAATGATAACCATAGCAATTAAAACCTGTAATTAAGTCATAATTCCTTTTGATTGGACAGATCTCATGTTTACTCATTTTATCTACATGGTCTCCTTTAAAGCCATCATTTTAACTGAAAACCAGTCCAAATGAAAAACCACTTTGTTTGGGGGATTTATTTTCTCATAGCTAGTGGTATTATCATAAAAACTATGAGAGCAACATCACTGTTGATTTAATTTCTAAACAGCAACCTGCTGGTTCACATACTTGTACAGGATTAAAATATTTGAGGATTAACCAATGTGAACCAAATCCTACTTGACAGTTTTGCACATATATTTTAATTTGTATGTTTAAGACTTTCAATCTTTATTCACATTCAAGTCTTCCTCTGTTGAAAGGTTGGGGCTGGAATCATTGACCTAAATAATAGTAGAGGCCAGGGGGCAGGGGCAGGTCAGCAGCAGTATAATTCCTGGGAAACAGAGTCTTCCTCTCTAAGTGTCTCATTATGGGGCTGGCCTTTCCTACCACAGAGCTATTTCTTAGCCAAAAGGTCTCCTGTAAACTTGGGGAGGGGTCCTGCTTGAGTGGGTTAAAAAACCCTGACAAAGCTTGCTTGGGGATGCTGGCTGAGATGGACCTGCGGGAACACAAGAAGGAAAGGATGGTAGGAATGGGCCACAGGGGAGCATTGCCTGGAAGGGAGGGGTCAGGAATGACACACTGTGGCTGAAGGGCTTCTCACTGTAAATCTGCTGACAGCCACTCACTGGTCACTTCTGGGAGAAGAAGTTGGTGCATCGCATTCTCAACCCAAACACAAATCTGTGGCTGTGGAGGCCTTTGTGGACAATGACTCCTCTCTTCCCTGGATGCCTGTGATAGTTGCCACACAGGGCGACTGTCACCTGGCTCTGCCCTTCGAAGATGACCCTCCTCAGGGTGCCAGGCTCACCAGGTGTCTGACAGCCAAGATGGAGCTGTGTCCATAGTTTCCATCTGGGACTGACTGTTCTGACAAGGAGGAAGAATGTTGGAAAAAAATCTAACATGACTGGTGATTAAAGTCTCAGAAAGTTTAAAAAAAGGAAAAATACTTCAACTTGATAAAGAGCTTCTATTTTAAAAAGAAACAAAAAATCAGCTAAGATCAAACATCATGATAAAGGGCTAAATATTTTCTCTCTAATGTTAGGAACAAGGCAATAATGTCTGCTCTTACCATTCATATTCAGCATAGTACTAGAAGTCCTAGTCACTGCAATAAAGCAAGAAAAGTCCTTAGATTAAAAAAGAATGCCTCAATCTATCTCTATGTGTAGATGCCATGATTTACATAGAAAATTTCATGGAATCTAAAAAAGAAGAAGAAAAAAATCCTAGAACTAATAAGTGAGGTCAATAAGGTTGCAGGATATAAGTTCAACGTACAAAAATAAATTGCATTTTTATCTACAAGAAATATGTAGAAGCTGAAATGAAAAAACAGTACAATTTATAATTACTCGAAGAATTGATGCTTTTTTTTAATTTTAGTTTTTATTTTTAAATTTTAAAATCTTTAATTCTTACATGCATTCCCAAACATGAACCCCCCTCCCACCTCCCTCCCCATAACATCTCTCTGGGTCATCCCCATGCACCAGCCCCAAGCATGCTGCATCCTGCGTCAGACATAGACTGGCGATTCAATTCACATGATAGTATACATGTTAGAATGTCATTCTCCCAAATCATCCCACCCTCTCCCTCTCCCTCTGAGTCCAAAAGTCCATTATACACATCTGTGTCTCTTTCCCTGTCTTGCATACAGGGTCGTCATTGCCATCTTCCTAAATTCCATATATATGTGTTAGTATACTGTATTGGTGTTTTTCTTTCTGGCTTACTTCACTCTGTATAATCGGCTCCAGTTTCATCCATCTCATCAGAACTGATTCAAATGAATTCTTTTTAACTGCTGAGTAATACTCCATTGTGTATATGTACCACAGCTTGCTTATCCATTCATCTGCTGATGGACATCTAGGTTGTTTCCATGTCCTGGCTATTATAAACAGTGCTGCGATGAACATTGGGGTACATGTGTCTCTTTCAATTCTGGTTTCCTCGGTGTGTATGCCCAGCAGTGGGATTGCTGGGTCATAAGGTAGTTCTATTTGCAATTTTTAAGGAATCTCCACACTGTTCTCCATAGTGGCTGTACTAGTTTGCATTCCCACCAACAGTGTAGGAGGGTTCCCTTTTCTCCACACCCTCTCCAGCATTTATTGCTTGCAGATTTTTGGATCGCAGCCATTCTGACTGGTGTGAAGTGGTACCTCATTGTGGTTTTGATTTGCATTTCTCTAATAATGAGTGATGTTGAGCATCTTTTCATGTGTTTGTTAGCCATCCGTATGTCTTCTTTGGAGAAATGTCTATTTAGTTCTTTGGCCCATTTTTTGATTGGGTCGTTTATTTTTCTGGAATTGAGCTGCATAAGTTGCTTGTATATTTTTGAGATTAGTTGTTTGTCAGTTGCTTCATTTGCTATTATTTTCTCCCATTCAGAAGGCTGTCTTTTCACCTTGCTTATATTTTCCTTTGTTGTGCAGAAGCTTTTAATTTTAATTAGATCCCATTTGTTTATTTTTGCTTTTATTTCCAGAATTCTGGGAGGTGGATCATAGAGGATCCTGCTGTGATTTATGTCTGAGAGTGTTTTGCCTATGTTCTCCTCTAGGAGTTTTATAGTTTCTGATCTTACATTTAGATCTTTAATCCATTTTGAGTTTTTTTTGTGTACGGTGTTAGAAAGTGATCTAGTTTCATTCTTTTACAAGTGGTTGACCAGTTTTCCCAGCACCACTTGTTAAAGAGGTTGTCTTACTCCATTGTATATTCTTGCCTCCTTTGTCAAAGATAAGATGTCCATATGTGTGTGGATTTATCTCTGGGCTTTCTATTTTGTTCCATTGATCTATATTTCTGTCTTTGTGCCAGTACCATACTGTCTTGATGACTGTGGCTTTGTAGTAGAGCCTGAAGTCAGGCAAGTTGATTCCTCCAGTTCCATTCTTCTTTCTCAAGATTGCTTTGGCTATTCGAGGTTTTTGTATTTCCATACAAATCTTGAAATTATTTGTTCTAGTTCTGTGAAAAATGTGGCTGGTAGCTTGATAGGGATTGCATTGAATTTGTAAATTGCTTTGGGTAGTATACTCATTTTCACTATATTGATTCTTCCAATCCATGAACATGGTATATTTCTCCATCTATTAGTGTCCTCTTTGATTTCTTTCATCAGTGTTTTATAGTTTTCTATATATAGGTCTTTAGTTTCTTTAGGTAGATATATTCCTAAGTATTTTATTCTTTTCGTTGCAATGGTGAATGGAATTGTTTCCTTAATTTCTTTTCTACTTTCTCATTATTCGTGTATAGGAATGCAAGGGATTTCTGTGTGTTGATTTTATATCCTGCAACTTTACTATATTTATTGATTAGCTCTAGTAATTTTCTGGTGGAGTCTTTAGGGTTTTCCATGTAGAGGATCATGTCATCTGCAAACAGTGAGAGTTTTACTTCTTCTTTTCCAATTTGGATTCCTTTTATTTCTTTTTCTGCTCTGATTGCTGTGGCCAAAACTTCCAGAACTATGTTGAATAGTAGCGGTGAAAGTGGACACCCTTGTCTTGTTCCTGACTTTAGGGAAATGCTTTCAATTTTTCACCATTGAGGATAATGTTTGCTGTGGGTTTGTCATAGATAGCTTTTATTATGTTGAGGTATGTTCCTTCTATTCCTGCTTTCTGGAGAGTTTTTATCATAAATGGATGTTGAATTTTGTCAAAGGCCTTCTCTGCATCTATTGAGATAATCATATGGTTTTTATTTTTCAATTTGTTAATGTGGTGAATTACATTGATTGATTTGCGGATATTGAAGAATCCTTGCATCCCTGGGATAAAGCCCACTTGGTCATGGTGTATGATCTTTTTAATGTGTTGTTGGATTCTGATTGCTAGAATTTTGTTGAGGATTTTTGCATCTATATTCCTCAGAGATATTGGCCTGTAGTTTTCTTTTTGTGACATCTTTGTCAGGTTTTGGTATTAGGGTGATGGTGGCCTCATAGAATGAGTTTGGAAGTTTACCTACCTCTGCAATTTTCTGGAAGAGTTTGAGGAGGATAGGTGTTAGCTCTTCTCGAAATTTTTGGTAGAATTCAGCTGTGAAGCCATCTGGACCTGGGCTTTTGTTTGCTGGAAGATTTCTGATTACAGTATCAATTTCCGTGCTTGTGATGGGTCTGTTAAGATTTTCTATTTCTTCCTGGTTCAGTTTTGGAAAATTGTACTTTTCTAAGAATTTGTCCATTTCTTCCACGTTGTCCATTTTATTGGCATACAACTGCTGATAGTAGTCTCTTATGATCCTTTGTATTTCTGTGTTGTCTGTTGTGATCTCTCCATTTTCATTTCTAATTTTATTGATTTGATTTTTCTCTCTTTGCTTCTTGATGAGTCTGGCTAATGGTTTGTCAATTTTATTTATCCTTTCAAAGAACCAGCTTTTGGCTTTGTTGATTTTTGCTATGGTCTCTTTTGTTTCTTTTGCATTTATTTCTGCCCTAATTTTTAAGATTTCTTTCCTTCTACTCACTCTGGGGTTCTCCAACTCTTCCTTTTCTAGTTGCTTTAGTTGTAGAGTTAGGTTATTTATTTGACTTTTTCTTGTTTCTTGAGGTATGCCTGTATTGCTATGAACTTTCCTCTTAGCACTGCTTTTATAGTGTCCCACAGGTTTTGGGTTGTTGTGTTTTCATTTTCATTAGTTTCTATGCATATTTTGATTTCTTTTTGATTTCTTCTGTGATTTGTTGGTTATTCAGAAGTGTGTTGTTCAACCTCCATATGTTGGCATTTTTAATAGTTTTTCTCCTGTAATTGAGATCTAATCTTAATGCATTATGGTCAGAAAAGATGCTTGGAATGATTTCAATTTTCTTGAATTTATCAAGTTTAGATTTATGGCCCAGGATGTGATCTATCCTGGAGAAGGTTCCATGAGCACTTGAAAAAAGGTGAAATTCGTTGTTTTGGGGTGAAATGTCCTATAGATATCAATTAGGTCTAACTGATCTAATGTATCATTTAAAGTTTGCATTTCTTTGTTAATTTTCTGTTTAGTTGATCTGTCCATAGGTGTGAGTGGGGTATTAAAGTCTCCCACTATTATTGTGTTATTGTTGATTTCCCTTTCATACTTGTTAGCATTTGTCTTACATATTGTGGTGCTCCTATATTGGGTGCATATATATTTATAATTGTTATATCTTCTTCTTGGATTGTTCCTTTGATCATTATGTAGTGGCCTTCTTTGTCTCTTTTCACAGCCTTTGTTTTAAAGTCTATTTTATCGGATATGAGTATTGCCACTCCTGCTTTCTTTTGGTCTCTATTCGCGTGGTATATCTTTTCCAGCCCTTCACTTTCAGTCTGTATGTGTCCCTTGTTTTGAGGTGGGTCTCTTGTAAGCAGCATATAGAGGGGTCTTGTTTTTGTATCCATTCGGCCAGTCTTTGTCTTTTGGTTGGGGCGTTCAACCCATTTACGTTTAAGGTAATTATTGATAAGTATGATCCCGTTGCCATTTACTTTATTGTTTTGGGGTTCGGGTTTATACACCCTTTCGTGTTGCCTGTCTAGAGGATATCCTTTAGAATTTGTTGGAGAGCTGGTTTGGTGGTGCTGAATTCTCTCAGCTTTTGCTTGTCTGTAAAGCTTTTGATTTCTCCTTCGTATTTGAATGAGATCCTTGCTGGGTACAGTAATCTGGGCTGTAGGTTATTGTCTTTCATCACTTTAAGTATGTCTTGCCATTCCCTCCTGGCCTGAAGAGTTTCTATTGACAGATCAGCTGTTATCCTTATGGGAATCCCCTTGGGTGTTATTTGTTGTTTTTCCCTTGCTGCTTTTAATATTTGTTCTTTGTGTTTGATCTTTGTTAATTTGATTAATATGCGTCTTGGGGTGTTTCGCCTTGGGTTTATCCTATTTGGGACTCTCTGTGTTTCTTGGACTTGGGTGATTATTTCCTTCCCCATTTTAGGGAAGTTTTCAACTATTATCTCCTCAAGGATTTTCTCATGATCTTTCTGTCTTCTTCTTCTGGGACTCCTATAATTCGAATGTTGGAGCGTTTCATATTGTCCTGGAGGTCTCTGAGATTGTCCTCGTTTCTTTTAATTCGTTTTTCTTGTTTCCTCTCTGATTCATTTATTTCTACCATTCTATCTTCTATTTCACTAATCCTATCTTCTGCCTCCGTTATTCTACTATTTGTTGCCTCCAGAGAGTTTCTGATCTCATTTACTGTGTTATTCATTATATTTTGACTCTTTTTATTTCTTCTAGGTCCTTGTTAAACCTTTCTTGCATCTTCTCAATCCTTGTCTCTAGGCTATTTATCTGTGTTTCCATTTTGATTTCAAGATTTTGGATCATTTTCACTATCAATATTCGGAATTCCTTCTCCGGTAGATTCCCTACTTCTTCCTCTTTTGTTTGGTTTGGTGGGCAACTCTCCTGTTCCTTTACCTGCTGAGTATTCCTCTGTCTCTTCATCTTGGTTATATTGCTGCGTTTGGGGTGGCCTTTTTATATTCTGATAATTTTGGAGTTCTCTTTATTATGGAGCTTCCTCACTTTGGGTGGGGTTCTATCAGTGGCTTGTCAAGGTTTCCCGGTTAGGGAGGCTTGTGTTGGAGTTTTGGTGGGTGGAGCTGGGTTTCTTCTCTCTGGAGTGCAGTGGAGTGACCCGTAATGGGTTATGAGACATCAAAGGTTTTGGGATAATTTTGAGCTGCCTGTATATTGAGGCTCAGGGGAGTGTTCCTGTGTTGCTGGAGAATTTGGGTGGTATGTCTTGTTTTGGAACTTGTTGGCCCTTGGGTGGAGCTTGGTTTCAGTGTAGGTATGAAGGCATTTGATGAGCTCCTATTGCTTAATGTTCCCTGAATTCAAGAGTTCTCTAATGTTTTCAGGCTTTGGGTTTAAGCTTCCTGCTTCTGGTTTTCAGTTTTATTTTTACAGTAGCCTCTAGACTTCTCCATCTATACAGCACCGATGATAAAACATCTAGGTTAAAGATGAAAAGTTTCTCCACATTGAGGGACACTCAGAGAGGTTCACTGAGTTACAAGGAGAAGAGAAGATGGAGGGGGTAGTTAGAGGTAACTGGAATGAGATGCGGTGAGATCAAGAGAGGAGAGAGCAAGCTAGCCAGTAGTCACTTCCTTATGTGCGCTCTATAGTCTGGACCTCTCAGAGGTATTTACAGAGTTATACGGGGAAGAGGAGAGGGAGGAAGTAGACAGAGGTGACCAGGAGGATAAGAGAGAGGAATGAGTAGGAGAGAGACAAATCCTGCCAGTAACCAGTTCCTTAGGTGTTCTCTACCGTCTGGAACACACAGAGATTCACAGAGTTGGATAGAGAAGAGATGGGGAGAAAAGAGACAGAGGCCACCTGGTGGAGAAAAAGGAGAGTCCAGAGGAGGAGAGAGTGGTCAAGCCAGTAATCTCGCTCTCAGGTAAACTTGGGTAGTGAAGTTTGGGTTTTTAAATGTACAAAATTGACAACAAAAACCTAAGAGCAAAGATTAAAAAATCTGGAGTAGAGGTCGGATTTTCAAAGATACAATATTAAAGAAAAGCAGAAGGAAAAGGAAGAAAGAAAAAAAAGAATTATTAAAAACAAACAAACAAACAAAAAAACGAAACAAAACACCAACAACCATCCAAAGAGTATATATGGTGTTTGCCTTAAAAAAAAAAAAGTCTTTTTTAAAAAATAGTAATACTAGGTTATAGAAATAAAAATTAGAGGAGAAATAGAAGACTTAACAATTAAAAAAAAAAGCTCGGAAAAAAAGGAAAAAAAAAAGCAAAAAGCAAAAAAAAAAAAAAGAATGTTTTTAAAAATATTAAAAAATTAAAAATATATCTGGCTCTTCTCTGATGTTATGGGCCATGTGGGCTCACTTCCAAGGTGGTTCCCTCTGTTTAACTTCTTCTGTTTGCTGGTTTTTAGGCTCACTAGTTCAGTCGCGCTGTGGGGAGGGGGGATGCTGCAAACAAATAGCACTGTCGTGTGTACACAGTATCTCTGCCCCGCTTGACCTGTCCTTTCTCGCGGCGCACAAACCGCTCCGGCTCTACGATGCTCAGCCGGGAACCGTCTGGGGCCGGCCCTAGGCTGCGTGCACTTCCCGGTCCAAGCCGCTCAGGTTCGGCCCTCAGGCAGCCCTCAGAGGCACAAATGCGGCTGGGACTGCGCTTTGTGCCCTTCCCAGGTCCGAGTAGCTCAGGAGTTTGGCGAGCACGATCGCCGCGGCTTGTCACCTTTTCCGCCGCTGCCGCTCAGCTCTCTGGGTGGACCGCTGGCGCACCCCGTGAGGCAGACTGTGACTGTCCAGCACCCCCAGAAGTCTTAGCAAAGGAGCCTGCTTGCAGTTAGGTAAGTAAAGTCTCTCTGGGTCTGCAATTGCCCCTTTCCAGTCCTTACGGCTCTGGCTGCCTGTCCCCGGCGGGGAATGGTCTGCAGCCGGCTTTTTCCACTCCGTCCTTTGTTCTGTGCTCGGTCCTGGCGGTGTCTTATTTTTGAGCTTTTCGCGTGGTAGCTATCCCACAGTCTGGTTTGCTAGCCCAAGTTAGATCGTTCTGGTTGCGCGTGGGGCATTCCTGCCCGATTCTTGCAAAGCACTGCAGCCCGCGCCTCCCGCGCGTCCCTGCCCTGCCCCCACTTCCCAATGGCGGATGCAGGCGTCTGTGCTGCTTTTCCGCTGGGGGAGTTACTGGTGGGCTTGTAATCTCTTGGTTTTAATTATTTATCTATTTTTCCTTCCTGTTATGTTGCCCTCTGTGTTTCCAAGGCTCGCCACAGACTCGGCAGGGAGAGTGTTCCCTGGTGTTTGGAAACCTCTCTTCTTAAAATTCCCTTCCCGGGACGGGCTTCCCTTCTCAGGACGGAGCTCCCTCCCCACCTCCTTTGTCTCCTTTTTCGTCTTTTATATTTTTTCCTACCTGTTTTTGAAGACAATGGTCTGCTTTTCTGGTTGCCTGATGTCCTCTGCCAGCCTACAGAAGTTGTTTTGTGGAGTTTGCTCGGCGTTGAAATGTTCTTTTGAGGAATTTGTGAGGGAGAACGTGATCTTCCCATCCTATTCCTCCGCCATCTTTCTCTACCCCCTCAGAATTGATGCTTTTGAACTGTGGTGTTGGAGAAGACTCTTGAGAGTCCCTCGGACTGCAAGGAGATCCAACCAGTCCATCCTAAAGGAGATCAGTCCTGGGTGTTCATTGGTAGGACTGATTTTGAAGCCAAAACTCCAATATTGGCCACCTGATGCAAAGAGCTGACTCATTTGAAAAGACCCTGATGCTGGGAAAGATTGAGGGCAGGAGGAGAAGGGGATGACAGAGGGTGAGATGGTTGGATGGCATCACCAACTCAATGGACGTGGGTTTGGGTGGACTCCGGGAGTTGGTGATGGACAGGGAAGCCTGGTATGCTGTGGTTCATGGGGTTGCAAAGAGTCGGACACGACTGAGCAACTGAACTGAACTGAAATAAATTATTAAGTAAAAACTTAAAACATGTAGAGCATCTTATGCTTGAAACTGAAAACAAAATCCATACTGGAAAAATTAATAAATTGGACCCCATAAAAGTTAAAAAACTTTTGCTCACAAAAGACATAGAAAAGGAAAGAAATAACAAACTACAGAAAATATTCACAAACCACTTATGCTACAAAGAATCTGAATACAGATGGCAAACAAGCACATGAAAAGATATTCCACATCAACTCAAGTGGATTTAATTCTCTTCATTCATAAGCAGATCTCGTCAATGTATCTCAAAATGCATTTTCAATATGTGTCTTTATGTAGTAAAATGTCTGAGACTGTCAGTGCAAAAATATTTATTGCATTCCCACATTTTTGTAACCATCTGTTAGATAAAATTTAAACTCCAAGTTATACATCTTAATATTTAGAAATATTCTTAATGACCTCTTCCACCCAGTGTTACTGTTAAAGATGCCGTCGTCAATCTGTTTCATGTCTGCCCACACCTGTTTTCACAAAGCCTCCACCTGGGGAGGGCTTTTGCTGCCCTGGTATCAACCCCAGCTCCACAGACCCTGTAAGGAAGAGTCTGAGGTTGCTCAGTCTCTGAGGTTGCTCTTTCTTCCACAAAGGAGCAGACGGTCGCTTGACTCAGTGCAGCTCAGAAGAGAGAAAAGAGGGAAGCATAAACAAAAAGTTTCTCCTCCAGACTCCCTCAGCTCAATGAGCAACAAAATAGGCTCCAAAATACCCAGAGGTTTCTCACTGTAATTTTTTGGTAACTTGCCAGCATCCCCAAGCTTTCCTTTCTCACCTATTACTACTACTTCTTAACTTTACTTTGAGGAGAATGAAGCCAGCACCTCGAGCTAGTTTGCCATTTTTACAAGGTCTAGCAGCTCCTGATTTTCTTTATTTTGTGTTAAATTATTATGGAGAGAGGTTATTTCGAATCTGAATAGCTGAGAGCAATCTTTCCATTTCACAGGTATAGTTGGGTAGGAGACTGTTTTGTTTTCAGTTATCATCAATCTAGGCAGTTCTTCTGACTTAAAAATGGTCAGTAACTCCTTATAAGCACTGTACTTCTTTGCATGAGGAGTACCTTGATTAGACTGTAGAAGAATATAGACAAATGAATTAGAATATAGAATTAATACCTCTGGATTATTGACTTCCCCCATCTTTGGGATATGGTAACTTTAACAGTTTAATAAATTTTATTTATAATAATAGAATTTAATCTCTCTGAGAATAAAGACACTTATATATCATACAGTCCATCTTACTCTGAAATTCCCACCAATGTTATTGACAAGGGTAATACATTTCTTTCTAGTTAATATTCACATTTATAAAAAATTAGGTTGATAAACAATTAGGCAAATTACTTTGTATGTATTGATGTCAGTAGGCAACATGTTGTAGTGATTTAGTTAACATTCCCCCCAAATTATGGAAGTTTCAGACATTTCTTCAGGATAATAGAAAGAAGTAAATGCTGTTTAGCACAAGTGTCATTTTGTGGAATTCAAGTGATAATAGGAGTTTCCCAGGTGGCTCAGCGGTAAAGAATCCGCCTGCCAATACAGGAGACACAGGTTCAATCCCTGAGTCGGGAAGATCCCCTGGAGGAGGAAATGGCAACCCACTCTAGTATTCTTGCCTGGGAAATCCCATGGATGGAGGAGCCTGGGGGCTATAGTCCATGGGGGTCTCAAAAGAGTCAGACACAATTTAGTGACTAAACAGCAAGTGATAATAACCACATTGTATTAATAGTAGAAACCAATCTGGAATATTGGCCAAGTTTAAATATTTTTAGGGTTTGGGGGTAGATGAATAGGGACCACTGGGCACACCTGCCTCTTCTCTGGGCTCAGCCTTGACACAGGCTGGGATGCTGGGCAAATAAACTGGCCTTTCCACACTCCAGATTCCACACACATTCCCACACAGCTTGACACTACTGGCATAAACAGGAACCTCAAAACTATCTGAGACTTTACATTCCTAGAGATGGCCCACTTCTGCCTTCTTGGCTTCGTATGCTTTCTTGTCAGGGAACGGCATGAAGCTGGGGCCCAAACAGAAAATCTGCTCCCGCTGTCAATCAAGTATGCACAGATACACTTTTCAAATTTCCAAGAGAAGTGTTTATCAGGAGAAATGTTTTTACACAGACTGGGTTCAGCCAGGTCAGTTCAGTCACTCAGTCGTGTCTGACTCTTTGTGACCCCATGAACCACAGCACACCAGGCCTCCCTGTCCATCACCAACTCCCAGAGTATACCCAAACCCATGTCCATTGAGTCAGTGATGCCATCCAACCATCTCATCCTCTGTCGTCAACTTCTCCTCCCGCCCTCAATGCATCAGGGTCTTTTCAAATGAGTCAGCTCTTCACATCAGGTGGCCAAAGTATTGGAGTTTCAGCTTCAGCATCAGTCCTTCCAATGAACACCCAGGACTGATCTCCTTTAGGATGGACTGGTTGGATCTCCTTGCAGTCCAAGGGACTCTCAAGAGTCTTCTCCAACACCACAGTTCAAGAGTATCAATTCTTTGGCATTGCCTTTCTTTGGGATTGGAATGAAAACTGACCTTTTCCAGTCCTGTGGCCACGGCTGAGTTTTCCAAATTTGCTGGCATATTGAGTGCAGCACTTTCACAGCATCATCTTTTAGGATTTGAAATAGCTCAACTGGAATTCCATCACCTCCACTAGCTTTGTTCATAGTGATGCTTCCTAAGGCCCACTTGACTTCACATTCCAGGATGTCTGGCTCTAGGTGAGTGATCACATCATCGTGATTATCTGGGTTGTGAAGTTCTTTCTTGTACGGTTCTTCTGTGTATTCTTGCCACCTCTTCTTAATATCTTCTGCTTCTGTTAGGTCCATACCATTTCTGTCCTTTATTGAGCCCATCTTTGCATGAAATGTTCCCTTGGTATCCCTAATTTTCTTGAAGAGATCTCTGGTCTTTCCCATTCTGTTGTTTCCCTCTATTTCTTTGCACTGATCACTGAGGAAGGCTTCCTTATCTCTCCTTGCTATTCTTTGGAACTCTGTATTCTAATGGGTATACCTTTCCTTTTCTCCTTTGCTTTTTTCTTCTCTTCTTTTCACAGCTATTTGTAAGACCTCCTCAGACAGTCATTTTACTTTTTTGCATTTCTTTTCCTTGGGGATGGTCTTAATCCCTGTCTCCTGTACAATGTCACAAACCTCTGTCCGTAGTTCATCAAGCACTCTATCAGATCTGGCGCCTTAAATCTATTTCTCACTTCCACTGTATAATCATAAGGAATTTGATTTAGGTCATACCTGAATGGCCTAGTGGTTTTCTCCACTTTCTCCAATTTAAGTCTGATTTTGGCAATACAGAGTTCATGATCTAAGCCACAGTCAGCTCCCGGTCTTGTTTTTGCTGACTGTATAGAGCTTCTCCATCTTTGGCTGCAAAGAATAGAATCAATCTGATTTCAGTGTTGGCCATCTGGTGATGTCCATGTGTAGAGTCTTCTCTTGTGTTGTTGAAAGAGGGTGTTTGCTATGACCAGTGCGTTCTCTTAGCAAAACTATTAGCCTTTGCCCTGCTTCATTCTGTACTCCCAAGGCCAAACTTGCCTGTTACACAGGTGTTTCTTGACTTCCTACTTTTGCATTCCAGTCCCCTATAATGCAGAGGACATCTTTTTTGGGTGTTAGTCCTAAAAGATCTTGTAACTCTTCATAGAACCATTCAACTTCAGCTTCTTCAGTGTTACTGGTCAGGGCATAGACTTGGATTACTGTGATATTGAATGGTTTGCCTTGGAAACAATCAGAGATCATTCTGGGTTCAGCCAACAGGATATCAAATATCCAAATCTTTTTTCTTTTTTTTTTTAGTAGATAAATGCAGCAATTTCATCCAGCATTTTATAGTGATTTGGCTTAAATACCTTCAAAAGTCAGGTTCTTTCTAATTAAAGAGATAATGCTGGCTTTCATGCAAGAGACATTCTTAATGAGCAAACTAATTTAAAAATTCACTCTGTTTGTGGGTCTGTCTTCCTAGATAAAAGTAATTACAAGGTCCTTTTTACCTGTCTGTCAGAGGCTGCTTGTCTTTTTCTAATTTACAGTTCATTTTCCATATAATTTATTATTGAATGTTGTTTTGTCTAGCAGAAATTTTTTAAAGAATTTGTATTGATTACCTTGCTTCTCTGCTAAGCAAACCTTAATTTGATTTCAGAATAATAAGAGGAAAAAAAATCTTAGAATTGCTTTTTTAAAAATAATTTCTGTCTCTCAGATTGGCCCCAGATAAGATCCTCTGATGGGGCAGGGGACAGGACTGGGTCCTACTAGGCTGCCCCTCAGGTTGACCCAAAGTCCAGAGGGTCAGCTGCCTAATTCTTAGCTCTTCATGCAGACACAGAGACCACTTCACAGAGAGGCCACTTGGACTCATCAGAGTGGTATGTGAACAAAGAACATCTAAGTGGAGGCTTTATTAAAAGCCTTGACTTCCAGGGAGTGGATGGAGGGGAGGCAAGGGCTGAAGGTGTGGAAGGCCTGAGTCAGATCCTCAGCTGGTAAATGGAGCAGTGAAAAGGAGAACTAGAATCTGCTTGTAAAAACACATACATCGCTGTGTGGAGATATATGACATGGACTTCCCAGGTGGCTCAGTGGTAAAGAATCCACCTGCCATTGCAAGAGGCCTGGGTGCAACCCCTAGGTTGGGAAGATGCCCTGGAGAAGGGATATGGCAACCCACTCCAGTATTCTTGCCTAAGAAATCCCATGGACAGAGGAGCCTGCAAAAGATGCAGACTCAACTTAGCAACTAAACAACAACAACATATATGTAACATAGATACTATATGTTATATATAATTGTATAGTATATATAGTGTGTGTCCGTGTATGTGTGTGTTCAGTCGCTTTGGTGGTGTCCAACTCTTTTCAAGCCTATAGACTGTAGCCTGTCAGGCTCTTCTGTCCATGGGATTCTCCAGGCAAGAATACTAGAGTAGGTTGCCATGTCCTCCTCCAGGGGATCTTCCTGACCCAATGATCGAACCCTCATCTCCTGTGTTTCCTGCATTTCAAATGGATTCATTACCCACTGAGCCAGCTGGGAAGCCTATATATATATATACATATACATATATATATATACATATACATATATATATACATATATATATACATACATACACACACACACACACACATATATATAGTGTGTGTGTATGATTATAATATTTAGGACTGTCCTTCTGCAGATATAGGCTTCCCTGGTGGCTCAGATGGTAAAGAATCTGCCTGCAATGTGGGAAACCTGGGTTCAGTCCCTGGGTTGAGAAGATCGCCTGGAGAAGGGAATGGCTACCCACTCCAGTATTCTTGCCTGGAGAATTCCATGGACATAGGAGCCTGGCAGGCTACAGTCCATGGGATCACAAACAGTCAGACACAACTGTGCGACTTTCACTTCTACAGATATAAAACTTGAAAAAAGACAATTTACATATTAAAGAACATAAAATCCTATAATGTCAAATCAGCACATGTCTTCCATTACCTTTTGTACATTCTGAGGTGATTTGGAAATTTGCACCATTCCCCCAAAAAGAAATCAAATTGTTTTGCATTCTTGAGTCAGGATTCTGCTGATTTTAGTTGCAGTGGCCACAAAAATGAGTATAAAAATATTTTATTTCCTTTGCTTCTTTAGCAAATCAACCCAACTAATATTTCTTAAAGAAGCCACCATTATGAGCCTCTAGTGATAGGTCACAGCAGGAGAAACCACAAAATGGAAATCACAGTCGATACCCTTTGGATGGATCATTAGGGGAAAATAAACTATGTCTGTTTAGTCAAGGCTATGGTTTTTCCAGTAGTCATGTATGGATGCGAGAGTTGGACTGTGATGAAGGCTGAGCACCAAAGAATTGATCCTTTTGAACGGTGGTGTTGGAGAAGACTCTTGAGAGTTCCTTGGACTGCAAGGAGATCCAACCAGTCCATTCTGAAGGAGATCAGCCCTGGGATTTCTTTGGAAGGAATGATGCTAAAGCTGAAACTCTAGTACTTTGGCCACCTCATGCGAAAAGTTGACTCATTGGAAAAGACTTTGACGATGGGAGGGATTGGGGGCAGGAGGAGAAGGGGACGACAGAGGATGAGATGGCTGGATGGCATCACTGACTCGATGGACGTGAGTCTGCGTGAACTCCGGGAGTTGGTGATGGACAGGGAGGCCTGGTGTGCTGCGATTCATGGGGTCGCAAAGAGTTGGACACGACTGAGCAACTGAACTGAACTGAACTGAACTGAAGCTCTCCAAGCAGAGGACTGCACCACCAGGCAGACTTGCTGGCACAGCTCAGGCCCCAGCATCGGGGCTGATGAGAAGTGACATGCCGGAGCCTGAGTGATGGATGAGTCGTGGTGGGTGTCAGCAGGCCTGTGTCATCATCATTTCACAAGAGAAGAGAATCAGGCGATCCCACCACCTGACTTAGGCCTGAGCAGTCACACCTGTCAATTAAATAAGAAGAAAACCCAGGAGAAAGCTGCAAGCAGGAAGCTGAGCAATAATTGCTACAAACCAGGCAGGAGTGGCCACAGCTTTTTAAAAATGGGTTTTTAATTGGCCAGTGGTCACATCTAGATGAGTTGGGTCAGGTACAGTTGTTGTTTTTTGTTTCTTGGGGGTTTTTTTGAGATGGTAAATGCCTTTTTTTTCCCCATGTTTTACATTAGATCCTCAGACTTTATTCATCTTTTCTTTTTTTTACTTTACAATATTGTGTTGGTTTTGCCATGTATCAGTTTAAAGACAAAAGTCTGAAGCAAAAATTATACATTAGCTTAGCTTACAAAAGTAAGAAAGACAAAGACCAAAAGAAAGAAGGAAGGGAGGGAGGAGAGGAGGAATCTCACTGTGGATTAAGGGAGAAATGATCAGGACACTCCACGCTGCCCCCTCTCAGATGTAATCACTGGCTGTGTCTATTGGTTTGGATCAGAGATGTCCAGTGCAGCTTCTGTCAATGCCAAGGGGCAATGAAATTCTGCCCAGGGGCTTTGGAGTTTACACTCATGGTTAATTATTTCTGAGACAACAATTAATTTGTTTATTGCCTTTATTCTCTAACTTTAACCAGAACATCTTCTTAACTCTTGGCCTCTGAGATTTCTGCGCTGTTTCTGGAGATTTCTCCTCATCTTGTATGAAAGCCAGACCTAATCTCACCACTGATTTTAGGGTTTGGAGAGCAGAGCCTTGGAGAGCCGCAGGAGAGAAGTGGCAAGATCCAGTATCTTCTGGAACACTGTCACCTCTGGGGCACAGGGCACGTTGCCCTTGGGGACACCAGACCCTGGGCTGGTTTCCCACAGGGGCAGCAGTGGAAACCAGAGAGTGATCAAAGAGCAGAGGGCCCCAGCCCTGCGCTGCTCCTTGCTGTGGGATTTCGTCAGACAAAGCAGAGTTCCCTAGGCACCGAGGCAGAGGCTCAGAACTGGATTTAAGTGGGTTTGGAACAATAAAAAACTAAATACAGTATATTTCGCAGATTAGGCACTATTGAATTTGCAGACTGGAACTGCATCTCCCTGTGTGTTTCCAATAATGAAGACAGTGTCTGTCCAGATTAACAATAACCCAAAAAGTTTCACCTACAACTCAAGCTCTGTCTCTACCTACCTTCAAATAGAAACAATCCAGGATCAGTCGAAGGCTTTTCAAGTGGAACCCTATGACGTGACCAAGGCACTAAGACCTGATTTAAAGTGACAGGAAGGAAATAGGCTGAATTAAAGAGTGTCCATCAGGATGAGCTCTCTCACAGTGACTTGCCTGAGGACAGAATATTTTTTTAATTACACAAAAAGGTATAGTTTGATTTTTTTTTTCTTTACAATGTTGTATTGGTTTTGCCACACATCAACATGAATCCGCCATGGGTGTACACGTGTTCCCAATCCCGAACCCCCCTCCTGCCTCCCCCACCACATCATCCCTCCAGGTCATCCCAGTGCAACAGCCCCAAGCATCCTGCACCCTGCATCAAACCTAGCCTGGTGATTCATTTCTTATATGATATTATACATGTTTCAATGCTATTCTCCCAAATCATCCTATCCTTTCCCTCTCCCACAGAGTCCAAAAGACTGTTCTATACATCTGTGTCTCTTTTGCTGTCTCGCATACAGGGTTATCATTACCATCTTTCTAAATTCCATATATATGCGTTAGTATACTGTATTGGTGTTTTTCTTTCTGGCTTACTTCACTCTGTATAATAGGCTCCAGTTTTATCCACCTCATTAGAACTGATTCAAATGTATTCTTTTTAATGGCTGAGTAATACTCCATTATAGCATTCAGAGAAGGCAATGGCACCCTACTCCAGTACTCTTGCCTGGAAAATCCCATCGATGGAGGAGCCTGGTAGGCTGCAGTCCATGGGGTCGCTAGGAGTCAGACATGACTGAGCGACTTCACTTTCAGTTTTCACTTTCATGCGCTGGAGAAGGAAATGGCAACCCACTCCAGTGTTCTTGCCTGGAGAATCTCAGGGATGGGGGAGCCTGGAGGGCTGCCATCTATGGGGTCTCACAGAGTCGGACATGGCTGAAGCGACTTAGCAATACTCCATTGTGTATATGTACCACAGCTTTCGTATCCATTCATCTGCTGATGGACATCTAAGTTGCTTCCATGTCCTGGCTATTAGAAACAGTGCTGCGATGAACATTGGGGTACATGTGTCTCTTTCAGTTCTGGTTTCCTCGGTGTGTATGCCCAGAAGTGGGATTGCTGGGTCATAAAGCAGTTCTATTTCCAGTTTTTAAAGGAATCTCCACATTGTTCTCCATAGTGGCTGTACTAGTTTGCATTCCCACCAACAGTGTAAGAGGGTTCCCCTTTCTCCACACTCTCTCCAGCATTTATTGCTTGTAAACTTTTGGATAGCAGCCATTCTGACTGGCATGAAATGGTACCTCACATCCATTTATGATAAAAACTCTCCAGAATGCAGGAATAGAAGGAACATTCAACATAATAAAAGCTATCTATGACAAACCTGCAGCAAACATTATCCTCAGTGGTGAAAAATTGAAAGCATTTCCCCTAAAGTAAGGAACAAGACAAGGGGGCCCACTTTCACCACTACTATTCAACATAGTTTTGGAAGTTTTGGCCGCAGCAATCAGAGCAGAAAAACAAGTAAAAGGAATCCAAATTGGGAAAGAAGAAGTAAAACTCTCACTGCAGATGACATGACCCTCTACATAAAAACCCTAAAGACTCCACCAGAAAAGTACTAGAGCTAATCAATTAATATAGTAAAGTTGCAGGATATAAAATCAACACACGGAAATCCCTTGCATTCCTATACACTGCTCTGCTAAGTCACTTCAGTCGTGTCCAACTCTGTGTGACCCCATAGAGGGCAGCCCACCAGGCTTCCCTATCCCTAGGATTCTCCAGGCAAGAACACTGGAGTGGGTTGCCATTTCCTTCTCCAGTGCATGAAAGTGAAAAGTGAAAGTGAAGTCGCTCAGTCATATCCGACTCCCAGCGACCCCATGGACTGCAGCCTACCAGGCTCCTCCATCGATGGGATTTTCCAGGCAAGAGTACTGGAGTGGGATGCCATTGCCTTCTCCATCCTATACACTAACAATGAGAAAATAGCAAAACAAATTAAGGAAACAATTCCATTCACCATTGCAATGAAAAGAATAAAATACCTAGGAATATATCTACCTAAAGAAACTAAAGACCTATATATAGAAAACTATAAAACACTGGTGAAAAAAAATCAAAGAGGACACTAATAGATGGAGAAACATACCGTGTTCATGGATTGGAAGAATCAATATAGTGAAAATGAGTATACTACCCAAAGCAATCTACAGATTCAATGCTATCCCTATCAAGCTATCAGCGGTATTTTCCACAGAGCTAGAACAAATAATTTCACAGTTTGTATGGAAATACAAAAAATCTCGCATAGCCAAAGCAATCTTGAGAAAGAAGGATGGAACTGGAGGAATCAACCTGCCTGACTTCAGGCTCTACTACAAAGCCACAGTCATCAAGACAGTATGGTACTGGTACAAAGACAGAAATATAGATCAATGGAACAAAATAGAAAGCCCAGAGATCAATCCACACACCTATAGTTTGAGATTTTGTTACTGATATCAGATTCTGAGCTGTTCTTCCTCACTCCCACCTTCATTGGACAGCCATGTATTATTTGGCTCAACAAAGAGTGGAAAGGTGATGGAGATAGATGGGATGGATGGATAGATAGATGGATAATAGTAGATATAACAGATGATACAGATAGGTAAGCACATAGAAAGGGAGATACATAGATCCTCTCCTATCTCAAGAGACCCTTGAAGTCGGGGATAAATCAGACTTATCTCTGTGGCCCCAACCCCATGCACAGTGCCTAACCTACCCATCTACTTCTCTTGAATAGATGCAAAACCACGTAATCCTGGTCACCTTAGGAAAATCATTTAGCCTTTCATTGCCCCGATCTCCTTAGCTATCTAATGAGGATTTTAAATTTTCTGAGCTCTGAAAGTGATTCTAAAATCACTTCCAAGCCTGAAATAAGGATACTGTCAGCTATTCTTCTTGAAGTGTCACTTCATGGGAAATAGATGGGGAAACAGTGGAAACAGTGTCAGACTTTATTTTGGGGGGCTCCAAAATCACTGCAGATGGTGATTGCAGCCAGGAAATTAAAAGACACTCCTTGGAAGGAAAGTTATGACCAACCTAGATAGCATATTAAAAAGCAGAGACATTACTTTGCCAACAAAGGTCCATCTAGCCTAGGCTATGGTTTTTCCAGTAGTCATGTATGGATGTGAGAGTTGGACTGTGAAGAAAGCTGAGCGCTGAAGAATTGATGCTTTTGAACTGTGGTGTAGGAGAAGACTCTTGAGAGTCCCTTGGACTGCCAGGAGATCCAACCAATCCATTCTAAAGAAGATCAGTTCTGGGTGTTCTTTGGAAGGAATGATGCTAAAGCTGAACTCCAGTACTTTGGCCACCTCATGTGAAGAGTTGACTCATTGGAAAAGACTCTGATGCTGGGAGGGATTGGAGGCAGGAAGAGAACGGGGAGACAGGGGATGAGATGGCAGGATGGCATCACTGACTCGATGGATGTGAGTCTGAGTGAACTCCGGGAGTTGGTGATAGACAGGGAGGCCTGGCGTGCTGCGATTCATGGGGTCGCAAAGAGTCGGACATGACTGAGAGGCTGAACTGAACTGAACTGAAGCTATTCTTCTTGAAGTGCGTCCCAAGCCAACACGCCCCTCTCCCACCCTCACCCACCACACAGGAATGCTGTTGTAGCCACTCCCTGTGAAGTGTCCTGAGTGGTCAGACCACGTTGGTTCTCTTGACTAAGGTGGGGTACTTGGCTCCTGTCTCCCACAAATACATGATAGGGAGGGGGAGAGGAGAGGCAGAGGGACCAGAACCCTCAAAGGCAGCGCTCAGTGTAAGGTTAGAGGTCGTCCTTCCCCACAGTGTGGGCTGGAAGCTCGGAGGCTTCGTCTGCCAGCCAAGGCCAGAATGGGGCAGATAGGCCAGGAGAGCGGGGAGACATGTGGGGACCCAGACACTCCCCATGCTTTCCCTTCTGCAGCCAGGAGCTGACTGCAACCCAGACACATCCCCAGCTACCGATTAAAGCGTTCTTTCATGTTTGATTATCTCCAGCCTGAAATGTCCCAAACTGCCATCAATCCCCATTGCATTATTTATTATGTATCAGCATTTATTAAATTAACTTGTGAAATGAGAAGGGGACGTTAGATTTTTAAAGAGGTAATTAAATGTAATGGGTAGAATTTTCACATATTTCCATTTAAGTCTCTGACGTTTCTTTGGAACTCATGATTGCAGTACAGTCTCCATCTGCCAGCAGCACCTCTGGGTGCCCTCTGCCATCTTCGCCCATCCTGGCCACAAGATGGTGGGGTGGACTCTGCCCCCTGAAAGCTGCACAGAGACAATCCATTTCACTCAGAAACACCAAACTGCTGATAATGAAAGTGATGAAATGCATTCAGTGCTTCTCTGGTATCCATAAATAGAAGAGGATCCCAAAAAATTACAAAGAAAAGCACCAGAGCAGAAACCTTGTTCTATACATCCATGTGTTGGTAACATTACAGGTGCACGTACACAGACCTATGATTTGCAAAGAGGCAAAAATAACATGTAAAAATGAACCATGCCTCAAAGATGTAAGTAGGTAATTATTCTTTCGCCACATTATTTATACCAATAACCTAGCTCCTCATGCACATCCCAAGGTAGCAATCTCTAATCCCAAGTGACATGCCCTAGCAATTCCACTTTCCACAGGATACAGCTTGTAATACTAAAGATGTTCACAATGTATTTTTTTAGTTTATTTTTTTTTATTGAAGGACAATTTATTTGCACAACTTTACTGTTTTCTGTCAAACCTCAACATGAATCAGCCATCAGTTCAGTTCAGTTCAGTTCCGTCACTCAATCTTGTCCGACTCTTTGTGACCCCATGAATCGCAGCATGCCAGGCCCCCCTGTCCATCACCAACTCCCGGAGTTCACTCAGACTCATGTCCATCGAGTCAGTGATGCCATCCAGCCATCTCATCCTCTGTCATCCCCTTCTCCTCCTGCCCCCAATCCCTCCCAGCATCAGAGTCTTTTCCAATGATTCAACTCTTCGCATGAGGTGGCCAAAGTACTGGAGTTTCAGCTTTAGCATCATTCCTTCCAAAGAAATCCCAGGGTTGATCTCCTTCAGAATAGACTGGTTGGATCTCCTGGCAGTCCAAGGGACTCTCAAGAGTCTTCTCCAACAACACACTTCAAAATCATCAATTCTTCGGCGCTCAGCCTTCATCACAGTCCAACTCTCACATCCATACATGACCACAGGAAAAACCATAGCACTGACTAGACGGACCTTAGTCGGCAAAGTAATATCTCTGCTTTTCAATATGCTATCTATGTTGATCATAGCTTTCCTTCCAAGGAGTAAGCATCTTTTAACTTCATGGCTGCAATCACCATCTGCAGTGATTTTGGAGCCCCAAAAAATAAAGTCTGACACTGTCTCCACTGTTTCCCCATCTATTTCCCATGAAGTGATGGGACCAGATGCCATGATCTTTGTTTTCTGAATGTTGAGATTTAAGCCAACTTTTTCACTCTCCTCTTTCACTTTCATCAAGAGGCTTTTTAGTTCTTCTTCACTTTCTGCCATAAGGGTGGTGTCATCTGCATATCTGAGGTTATTGATATTTCTCCCGGCAATCTTGATTCCAGCTTGTATTTCTTCCAGTCCAGCGTTTCTCATGATGTACTCTGCATAGAAGTTAAATAAGCAGAGTGACAACATACAGCCTTGATGTACTCCTTTTCCTATTTGGAACCAGTCTGTTCTTCCATGTCCAGTTCTAAATGTTGCTTCCTGACCTGCATACAGATTTCTCAAGAGGCAGGTCAGGTGGTCTGGTATTCCCATCACTCTCAGAATTTTCCACAGTTGATTGTGATCCACACAGTCAAAGGCTTTGGCATAGTCAATAAAGCAGAAATAGATGTTTTTCTGAAACTCTCTTGCTTTTTTCATGATCCAGCAGATGTTGGAAATTTGATCTCTCGTACCTCTGCCTTTTCTATAACCAGCTTGAACATCAGAAAGTTCACGGTTCACGTATTGCTGAAGCCTGGCTTGGAGAATTTTGAGCATTACTTTACTAGCATGTGAGATGAGTGCAATTTTTCAGTAGTTTGAGCATTCTTTGGCATTGCCTTTCTTTGGGGTTGGAATGAAAACTGACCTTTTCCAGTCCTGTGGCCATGGCTGAGTTTTCCAAATTTGCTGGCATATTGAGTGCAGCACTTTCATAGCATCATCTTTCAGGATTTGAAATAGCTCAACTGGAATTCCATCACCTCCACTAGTTTTGTTTGTAGTGATGCTTTCTAAGGCCCACTTGACTTCACATTCCGGGATGTCTGGCTCTAGATGAGTGATCACACCATCGTGATTATCCGGGTCATGAAGATCTTTTTGTACAGTTCTTCTGTGTATTCTTGCCACCTCTTCTTAATATCTTCTGCTTCTGTTAGGTCCATACCATTTCTGTGCTTTATCAAGCCCATCTTTGCATGAAATGTTCCCTTGGTATCCCTAATTTTCTTGAAGAGATCTCTAGTCTTTCCCATTCTGTTGTTTTCCTCTATTTCTTTGCATTGATTGCTGAAGAAGGCTTTCTTATCTCTTCTTGCTCTTCTTTGGAACTCTGCATTCAGATGCTTATATCTTTTGTTTTCTCCTTTGCTTTTCACTTCTCTTCTTGTCACAGCTATTTGTAAGGCCTCCCCAGACAGCCATTTTGCTTTTTTGCATTTCTTTTCCATGGGGTATACATATATCCCCTCCCTCCTGTCTCCCTCCCCATCCCACTCCTCTAGGTTGATACAGAGCCCCTGTTTGAATTTCCTGAGCCATACAGCAAATTCCCGTTGGCCATCTGTTTTACATATGGGAATGTAATTTCCACGTTACTCTTTCCATACATCTCACCCTCTCCTCCCCTCTCCCATGTCCATAAGTCTATTCTCTATGTCTGTTTCTCCATTGCTGCCCTGTAAATAAATTCTTCAGGACCATTTTTCTAGATTCCATATATGTGCGGTACACAATACAATATTTATCTTTCTCTTTCTGACTCACTTCACTCTGTATAATAGGTTCTAGGTTCATCCACCTCATCAGAATTGACTCAAATGTGTTCCATCTTATGGCTGAGTAATATTCCTTTGTGTATATGTACCACAACTTCTTTATCCATTCATCTGTTGATGGGCATCTAGGTTGCTTTCATGCTCTATCTATTGTAAATAGTGCTGCAGTAAATAGTGGGATACATGTGTCTTTTTCAACCCTGGTTTTCTGAGTGTATATACCTAGGAGTGGGATTGCTAGGTCATATGGCGGCTTTATTCCTAGTTTTTTAAGGAATCTCCATACCATCTTCCATAGTGGCTCTGTCAATTTACATTCCCAACAGTGCAACAGCATTCCCTCTTCTCCACACCCTCTCGAGCATGTATTGTTTCTAGACTTTTGATGATGGCCATTCTGACCAGTGTGAGGTGATATCTCTTTGGGGTTTTGATTTGCATTTCTCTAATAATGAGCAATGTTGAGCATCCCTTCATGTGTTTTGTTATCCATCTGTATGTCTTCTTTGGAGAAATGTCTGTTTAGGTATTTTTCCCACTTTTTGATTGGGTTGTTTTCCTGGTATTGAGTTGTATGAGCTACCTATATATTTTGGAAGTTAATCCTTTGTCAGTTGTTTCATTTGCTATTATTTTCTCCCATTCTGGGGGTTGTCTTTTCACTTTGCTTATAGTTTCCTTTGCTTTTAAGTTTAACTGGGTGCAAAAGCTTTTAAGTTTAACTGGGTCCCCCTTATTTACTTTTGTTTTTTGTTTCTGTTACTCTGGGGGGGGGGCGTGGTTCGTAGAGGATCTTGCTTTGATTTATGTCATCGAGTGTTCTGCCTATGTTTTCCTCTAAGAGTTTTATAGTCTCTGGTCTTACATTTAGGTCTTTAATCCATTTTGACTTTATCTTTGTGTATGGTGTTAGGAAGTGTGCTAATTTCATTCTTTTACATGCAGCTCTCCAGTTTTCCCAGCACCACTTACTGAAGAATCTGTCTTTGCCCCATTGTATATTCTTGCCTCCTTTGTCAGAATAAGGTACCCATAGGTGCATGGGTTTATTTCTTGGCTTTCTATCTTGTTCCATTGGTCTATATTTCTGTTTTGTGCCAGAACCATACTGTCTTGATGACTGTAGCTTTGTAGTATAATCTGAAGTCAGGAAGGTTGATTCGTCCAGCTTTATTCTTCTTTCTCAAGACTGCTTTGGCTATTCAGAGTCTTTTGTGTTTCCATATGAATCGTGAAATTTTTTGGTCTAGTTCTGTGAAAAAATGCCATTGGCAATTTGATAGGAATCACATTGAATCCGTAGGTTGCATTTGATGGCATAGTCATCTTCACAATATTGATTCTTCCTTCCCAGGAACATGGAATATCTCTCCATCTGTTTCTGTCATTTTTATTTCTTTCATCAGTGTCTTATAATTTTCTCTGTACAGTTCTTTTGTCTCCTTAGGTAAGTTTATTTCTAGATATTAATTCTTTTTGTTGTAATGGTGAATGGGATTGATTCCTTAATTTCTTTTCCTGATTTTTCATTGTTAGTATGTATAAATGAAAGTGATTTATGTTTATTGATTTTGTATCCTGCAACTTTGCTAAATTCACTGATTAGCTCTAGTAATTTTCTGATAGTATATTTAGGGTTTTCTATGTATAGTATCATGTCACCTGCAAACAGTGAGAGCTTTACTTCTTCTTTTCTGATCTGGTTGCCTTTTTTTTTTTTCTTCTTATTCTTCTCTGATTGCTGTAGCTAGGACTCCCAGAATTATGTTGAATAATAGTGGTGAAAGAGGACACCCTTGTCTTGTTCCTGATCTAATGCAGAATGCTTTCAGTTTTTCACCATTGAGAATAATGTTTGCTGTAGGCTTATCATATGTGGCCTTTACTATGTTGAGGTAGGTTCCTTCTATGCCCATTTTTGAAGAGTTTTAATCATAAATGGGTGCTGGATTTTGTCAAAGGCTTTTTTTTTTTTGCATCTATTGAAAGTATCATGTGGTTTTTGTTTTTCAATTTATTAATATGGTGTATCACATTGGTTGATTTGCATATACTGAAGAATCCTTGCATTCCTGGAATAAACCCAATTGATCATTGTGTATGAATTTTTTGATGTGTTGCTGAATTCTGTTTGCTAAAATTTTGTTGAGGATTTTGAATCTGTGTTCATCAGTAATATTGGCCTGTAGTTTTCTTTCTTTGTCTTGTCTTTGTCTGATTTTGGTATCAGGGTGATGGTGGCCTCATAGAATGAGTTTGGAAGTGTTCCTTCCTCTGAAATTTTTGAAAAGCTTTAGAAGGATAGGTATTAACTCTTCTCTAAGTATTTGGTAGAATTCTCCTATGAAGCCGTCTGGTCCTGGGCTTTTGTTTTTGGGGGAGTCTTGCTCACAGCTTCAATTTCAGTGCTTGTAATTGGGCTGTTCATAATTGCTACTTCTTCCTGGTTCAGTCTTGGAAGATTGAACTTTTCTATGAATCTGTCCATTTCTTCCAGGTTATCCATTTTATTGCCATATAGTTGTTCATAATAGTCTCTTATAATCCTTTGTATTTCTGCATTCCCTGTTGTAACCTCTCCTTTTTCACTTCTAATTTTGTTGATTTGATTCTTCTCTTTTTTTTTCTTGATGAGTCTGGCTAAAGGTTTGTCAGTTGTTTATCTTCTCAAAGAAACAGCTTTTAGTTTTATTAATCTTTACTATTGTTTATTTCTTTTTCATTTATTTATGCTTGGATCTTTATGACTTATTTCCTTCTACTAATTTTGGGGCATTTTTGTTCTTCTTTTTCCAGTTGTTTTAGGTGTCAAGTTATGTTGTCTTTTCGATGTTTTTCTTGTTTCTTGAGGTAGGATTGTATTGCTATAAACTTCCCTCCTAGGACTGCTTTATAATATTTATAATTGCTGTATCTTCCTCTTGGATTGATCCCTTGATCATTATGTAGTATCCCTCCTTATCTCTTATAATCTTGTTTATTTTAAGGTCTATTTTGTCTGATATGAGAATTGCTACTCCAGCTTTCTTTTGCTTCCCATTTGCATGGAATATTTTTTTTTCCATCCTCTCACTTTCAGTCTATATGTGTCTTGAGGTCTAAAGTGGGTTTCTTGTAGACAGCATATATATGGGTCTTGTTTTTGTATCCATTCAGCCAGTCTGTGTCTTTTGGTTGGACCATTTAATCCATTTACATTTAAAGTAATTATTGATATATATGTTCCTATTGCCATTTTCTTAATTGTTTGGGGTTGAGTTTGTAGATTTTTTTTTCTTCTCTTGTATTTCTTGACTATTAAGTCCATTTAACATTTGTTGTAAAGCCAGTTTGGTGGTACTGAATTATCTTAACTTTTGCTTATCTGAAAAGCTTTTGATTTCTCCATCAGTTTTGAATGAGATCCTTGCCAGGTAAGGTAATCTTCATTGTAGATTGTTGCCTTTCAGCACTGTAAATATACCCTGCCATTCCCTATGGCCTGCAGTGTTTCTGCTGAAAGATCAGCTGTTAAGTGTATGGGGTTTCCCTTGTATGATACTTGTTGCTTCTCCCTTGCTGCTTTTAATTTTCTTTTCTGTCTTTAGTCTTTGTTAGTTTGTTTAGTATGTGGCTTGGCATGTTTCTCCTTGGATTTATCCTGTATGGGACTCTGTGCCTCTTGGACTTGATTGACTATTTCCTTTTCCATGTTGGGGAAATTTTCAACTATAATCTCTTCAAAAATTTTCTCATGTCCTTTCATTTCCTCTTCTTCTGAGGCCCCTATAATTCAAATGTTGGTGCATTTGATATTGTCTCTGAGGTCTCTGAGACTATCCTCCGTTCTTTTCATTCTTTTTACTTTATTCTGCTCTTCAGAAGTTATTTCCACCCTTTTATCTTCCAGCTCACTGATTCGTTCTTCTGCTTCAGATATTCTGCTATCGATTCCTTCTAGAGTATTTTTAATTTCAGTAATTGTGTTGTTTGTCTCTGCATGTTTATTCTTTAATTCTTCTAAGTTTAATATTTGAGTCTTGCATTTTCTCCATTTTGCTTTCAAGGTTTTTGATCATCTTTATTATCATTATTCTGAGTTCTTTTTCAGGTAGTTTGCCTATTTCCTCTTCATTTATTTGGACTTCTGTGTTTCTCTATTTCTGTAGTATTTCTCTGCCTTTTCATTACTTTTTTTAGCTTATTGTGTTTGAGGTCTCCTTTTCCCACTCTTCAATGTTGAATTCTTTCTTCCTTTTGGTTTCTGCCCCCTAAGGTTGGTCCAGTGGTTTGTATAATCTTCTTAGAGGGTGAAATTTGTGCTGAGTTTTTGTCCGTTTGCTTTTCTTCTGATGGGCAGGGCTGAGTGAGGTGGTAGTCCTGTCTGATGAACTGGGTTTGTATTTTTGTTTTGTTTGTTGTTTAGATGGACTGTCCTGCACAGGGTGCTGTTGGTGGTTGTGTGATGTGCGGTCTTGTATTACAGTGGTTTCCTTTGTGTGAGTTTTCACTATTTGATACCTGCTAGAGTTAGTTCTCTGGTAGTCTAGGGTCTTGGAGTCAGTGCTCCCACTCCAAAGGCTCCCAGCTTGATCTCTCAGCCTCCAGGTTCAGCAGAGCTTCTGGCTTTAGCTTCATCTCCTTCCCTCACAATGTATTTTTATGCTCTTTTGCAAAAGTATGCATTTCTCTGTCATGGTATCATACAAGATTCACAGAACAAAGAGATAATTGCCATGGCGGTAGCAGAGGCTAAGTCACTTCCGTCGTGTCCGATTCTGTGCAATCCCATAGATGGCAGCCTACCAGGCTTCTCCATCCCTGGGATTCTCCAGGCACTAACACCGGAGTGGGTTGCCATTTCCTTCTCCAATGCATGAAAGTGAAAAGTGAAAGTGAAGTCGCTCAGTCGTGTCCAACTCTTCGCAACCCTATGGACTGCAGCCCACCAGGCTCCTCTGTCCATGGGATTGTCCAGGCAAGAGTACTGGAGTGGGTTGCCATTGCCTTCTCTGATAATTGCCACAGTTATCAATCTGTCTAAAACATCTAGAGGATACAACCTAAAACCTACAAAGAAAGAGTTAAAATAAGTATGCTTGACCTACATAAGATACTGAATAAACAGCATAACTTCCATGGCAGGACTGAAAAAAGTCTCAAATTTGCTGCACTTAGGTGAGAACACTGTTATGTTTCCTTGGCTTTGTGTCCAGTCAGGTGTAGTTGGTATGGAAACAGAGCATCTGGTGCAGACATGAGTGCTCCATTCATTAATTCATTTTGTTCAATCAGTGATCACTCCCTGCCCTCCAGATCTGTATGGGCTCTAGCGGGGGAAGGGGACATTGTGGCAAGCTGACAGTGACATTTTAGAAATCAGTGAACTAAACGGGACTGGAATGGGTTAATTTAATTCAGATGACCATTATATCTACTACTGTGGGCAAGAATACCCTAGACAAAATGGAGTAGCCCTCATAGTCAACAAGAGAATCTGAAATGCAGTACTTGGGTGCAGTCTCAAAAATGACGGGATGATCTCTATTTGTTTCCAAGGCAAACCACTCAATATCATAATAATCCAAGTCCATGCCCCAACCACTAATACCGAGGAAGCTGAAGTTGAATGGTTCTAGAAAGACCTACAAGACCTTCTAGAACGAACACACACACACACACAAAAGATGTCTTTTCATCGTAGGGGGCTGGAAATCAAAGCAGGAAGCCAAGAGATACCTGGAGTAATAGGCAAGTTTGGTCTCAGAGTACAAAATGAAACAAGGCAGAGGCTAATAGAGTTTTAGCAAGAGAACATACAGTCATAGCAAACACCCTCTCCCAACAACACAAGAGAAGACTCTAAACATAGACATCACCAAATGGTAAATACTGAAATCAGATTGATTGTATTCTTGGCAGCCAAAGATGGAGAAGCTCTATACAGTCTGCAAAAACAAGACTGAGATCTGACTGTGGCTCAGATCATGAACTCCTTATTGAAAAATTCTGATTTAAATTGAAGAAAGTGAAGAAAACCATTAGACTATACAGGTATGACCTAAATCAAATCCCTTACAATCATACAGTATAAGTGACAAATAGATTCCAGGGATTAGACTTGATATACAGAGTGCCTGAAGAACTATGGAGGTTTGTGACATTGTATAGAAGGCAGTCATCAAGACAATCCCCAAGGAAAAGAAAGGCAAAATGGTTGTCTGGGGAGGCCTTACAAATAGCTGAGAAAAAAAAAAGAAACCAAAGGCAAAGGAGGAAAGGAAAGATATACCCATCTGCTATTCCAAAGAGCAGAGAGAGATAAAAAAGCCTTCCTAAGTGACCAATGCAAAGAAATAGAGGAAAACAATAGCATGGGAAAGACTAGAGATCTCTTCAAGAAAATTAGAGCTACCAAGGGAACATTTATGCAGAGATGGGCATAATAAAGGACAGAAACAGTATGGACCTAACAGAAGCAGAAGATATTAAGAAGAGGTGGCAAGAATACATAGAAAAAACTATACAAAAAGGGTCTTAATGACCCAGATAACCATGATGGTGTGATCACTCACCTAGAGCCAGACATCCTGGAGTCTGAAGTCAAGTGGGCCTTAGGAAGCATCACTACAAACAAAGCTAGTGGAGGTGATGGAATTCCAGCTGAGCTATTCAAATCCTAAAAAATGATTCTGTGAAAGTGCTGCACTCAATATGTCAGCAAATTTGGAAAACTCAGCAGTGGCCACAGAGCTGGGAAACGTCAATTTTCATTCCAATCCCAAAGTACGGCAATGCCAAAGAATGTTCAAACTATAGCACAATTGCACTCATCTCACATGCTAGCAAAGTAATGCTGAAAATTCTCCAAGCCAGGTTTCAACAATGCATGAACCGCAAACTTCCAGATGTTCAAGCTGGATTTTGGAAAGGCAGAGGAACTAGAGATCAAATGCCAACATCCATTGGATCATAGAAAAAGCAAGAGAGTTCCAGGAAAACATCTACTTCTGATTTATTGATCATGCCAAAGACTTTGACTGTGTGGATCACAACAAACTGTGAAAAATTCTTCAAGATGGGAATACCAGACCACCTGACCTGCCTCCTGAGAAATCTGTATGCAGGTCAGGAAGCAACAGTTAGAAAAGAACATGGAACAACCGACTGGCTCCAAATTGGGAAAAGAGTATGGCAAGACTGTATATTGTCACCTGCTTATTTAACTTATATGCAGAGTACATCATGTGAAATGCTGGGCTGGATGATGCACAAGCTGGCATGAAGATTGCCAGGAGAAATATCCATAACCTCAGATATGCAGATGATACCACCCTTATGGCAGAAAGTGAAGAAGAACTAAAGAGCCTCATAGTGAAAATGAAAGAGGAGAGTGAAAAAGCTGTTAGTTCTCAACAGTGAAAAAGCTGGCTTAAAACTCAACAGTGAAAAAGCTGACTTAAAACTCAACAGTGAAAAAGCTGGCTTATAACTCAACATTGAAAAATCAAAAATCATGGCATCTGGTCCCATCACTTCATGGCAAATAGAAGGGGAAACAATGGAAACAGTGACAGACTTTATTTTCTTGGGCTCTAAGATCACTGCAGATGGTGACTGCAGCTGTGAAATTAAAGATGCTTGCTCCTTGGAAGAAAAGCTATGACCAACCTCGATAGCATATTCAAAAACAGAGACTTAACTTTGCCAAGAAAGGTCCATCTAGTCAAAGCTATGGTTTTTCCACTGTATGGATATGAGAGTTGGACTATAGAGAAAGCTGAGCATTGAAGAATTTATTCTTTTGAACTGTGGTGTTGGAGAAGACTCTTGAGAGTCCCTTGGACTTCAAGGAGGTGAAACCAGTCAATCCTAAAGGATATCAGTCCTGAATATTCACTGGAAGGACTGATGCTGAAGCTGAAGCTTCAATACTTTGGCGATCTGATGTGAAGAACTGACTCACTGGAAAAGATCCTGATGCTGAGAAAGACTGAAGGCAGGAGAAGTTGACGACAGAGGATGAGATGGTTGGATGGCATCACTGACTCTATGGACATGAGTTTGAGTATGCTCTGAGTGTCAGTGATGGACAGGGAAACCTGGCATGCTGTAGTCCATGAGGTCACAAAGAGTCAGACACAACTGAGCAACCGAACTGAACTGAGCAAGCTGCCCACTCATATCTTCTTGGGGCTGAGTGAC
This sequence comes from Ovis aries, assembly GCF_016772045.2. NCBI lineage: Eukaryota > Metazoa > Chordata > Mammalia > Artiodactyla > Bovidae > Ovis > Ovis aries. Next base: position 1,722,553 of record NC_056079.1, on the reverse strand, counting down.
TGAAACAGGAAACAGGTGTCCTTCAAATCCCCCCATAAGTACAAAGACAAGTCTCAAAAGAAAATTGTAGTTAGTTAGAGAAAAGTATTAGAGAAGGCAATGGCAACTCACTCCAGTACTCTTGCTTGGAAAATCCCATGGATGGAGGAGCCTGGTAGGCTGCAGTCCATGGGGTCATGAAGACACGACTGAGCAACTTCACTTTTACTTTTCACTTGCATGCACTGGAGAAGGAAATGGCAACTCACTCCAGTGTTCTTGCCTGGAGAATCCCAGGGACGGGAGAGCCTGGTGGGCTGCCGTCTCTAGGGTCGCACTGAATCGGACACGACAGAAGTGACTTAGCAGCAGCAGCAGAGAACAGTATGTTCCAGAATGGAGTGTTGAGAAGTCTCCTGGGAGCAAACCACACTTAGGTAGACCAGTCAGTGATGCACAGAACCTAGTGGGAAAGACGTGTGATGAGAGAGAATGCCCGGATAACCACCGGTGCAGAGGACTTGAGGCAAGAGTGGCCTGGTGCCATGATGGCAAGTGCTCGTTGCTGTTTGCAGAATTTTTTTATGATATTCAGGATAGGGGCCCCCACAGCTTGGGGATTTGTGAGAAAGCGTTAGAAGTGGCACCATAGCTGCCCTTCAGGTTACAGTATAAAAAATATGGGAGTAATTATGTAAAATGTAAAGCTTCCTGGAAGTGCTAAATCCTTCATCAAATACCTCCCATATGCTCCCACACTGATGGATTCTCAGAACCTTAAGAGCCGCCCTCCATTGGTGCGCCCAGCTCATCTACTGTGCTGGCCTCCTACCCACAGCTCTGCAAAGACTGCTGCTGAGTTCCTCCCCATGTCCCAGAGGGGGCGATCCCAGAGATAAAGCCTCCACGTCACTCCTCTGCTCAAAGCCCCAGTGCCCTTCCATCATGCGCAGAGTTATAAAGAATAGAACAATGGTTAGGCTGACCTACAAAGCCCAGAGCAGTGTCACCCACAGAAATCGTCAAACAGCAACTCAGTGTCTCCTAGAAGACATACGAACCATGTAAACAGAAAGAGGTAAAGGTGATTTTTAAAATATATCTTATTTTAGCTAATATGTCCAAAATATTATTTCATTGTGTATTCAACCTAAAAATATGAGATATTTTACATTAAATTTGATATTAAATCTTCTTAATCCAGTGTACATTTTACACATACATCAAAAAATGAAGAACACCACTTTCACCACGGCAGGTGAATTGTTTTTTAATTATGCATCAGCAACAAGGAAGAGAGTCAGGGGTCATATTTCTAGAAATAAAATGCTCCACCATTCTAGATGATTAAAATATTAAAGAGGCATTTGTGTGCTTTTACTACTTAAAATACTGCTTTCTTTGACATATAATAATAATGCCTAATTGTGTATAAAGGCACCTGTAACATCTCACAGATGTTTATATAAAACAGTAAAATAAAATCAGGAATCGTTACTTTGGGAAAAGGTTATTCTATTTAAAAGGACAACTTTAAATTGAAAAAAATAAAAACAAGAGAGACACATTAAATTTTAAATGTGATGGAAAAATAGATGATCGATCTAGATCTAACTAGATAGCTGTATGTGGGTGTTTTCTAGGTATAGATAGATCTGCACACATGACCGCATGCCCAGTCCTGCCCATCTCTCTGTGACCCCATGGACTGCAGTCCACAAGGCTCCTCTGTCCATGGAATTTTCCAGGCAAGAATACTGGAGTAGACATTCCCTTCTCTAGGGTATTTTCCAGATCCAGGGATCAAACTCGAGTCTCCTGTGTCTCCTGCGTTGGCAGGCAGATTCTTTACCACTGCACCACCTGGAAAGTGATAGATAAATCTGGATATAGATAAATATAGGTGGATATAGATCTAGGTAGATGTATTAGAGATCTATAATAAATGCTTATATGCATAGATGACTAGATACCTGGATGTATACATAGATGTATAAATAGAAACTAGATAGATGTAAATACAAATAGATCTAATCTGTATCCACCATCTGGATAGCAAGAGATAATAGCTAGGTGGTAGATGATAAGTGATGGATAGAAAGGGAGAAAGAAAGGAAGCAAGAACATGAACTCCAGTAACAAAAGCCCCCTGCCCCAAGGAGGAGCCCCACCCCATGGAGGAAGGACAGCCTGCCTCCAGCGAGCAGAGGAAAGGGGAGGGAACCCCCACATGTCAGCAGAGGGCAGGCCCACTGTTGACTTAGGAGGAGCACAATCAGGAAGCAGAACTTAGAGAGACCCCATGGCAGGCTGTGCACTGTGGCCTCAGAATAGGCTGGAAGCCCACCCTCTGGTCCTACAGTCACTGTGATGGGGATCAGGGATGCTAAGTCCTGGGACACTGTAGGGCAGGGGGAGAAGAGGGGCGTCCCTCAGAGGGGATGTGCAGCCACCCCCGATTCTGGCCATGGGAGTCTCTGCTGGGACCTCGTATGGTTTTGTTTTGGTCTCTGTTTTTAAAACAATGTGACAAGTGATTTCATCAATGGTTATATACATATATACGTGTTTATGTGATATATATAATTCTAATTTCAGATTCTAATCCTAACTATAATTATGTGAAAGTGAAAGTGAAGTCGCTCAGTCGTGTCTGACTCTTTGTGACCCCGTGGACCATAGCCCACCGGGCTCCTCCGTCCATAGGATTCTCCAGGCAAGAATACTGGAGTGGGTTACCATTTCCTTCTCCAGGGGATCCTCCCGACCCAGGGATTGAACCCAGGTCTCCTGCATTGCAGGCAGACACTTTAACCTCTGAGCCACCAGGGAAGCCCCAATTATAATTATAGTTATTATATATTATATAATATTAATATTCATATATTATATAATATATATTATATAAATATATATAATTTATAGAATACAATAATTATAATTATTATTATATTTATAATTCTTATTTCTAAGATACATATAAACAGATACCAATCTCAGTGATTCTCCAATTTATCCTACCCCATGCATCCTTTTCATAGTAAATATTTCATCCAGTCTTCTCTTTAATCCTCTATGGAAATTCATTGATGGATGATTTAACCTATGTACACATGTAATTAAAAGAAAAAGGTAAACTTAGTATAACTCCTTAATACAACATAGATATAAAAGAAAAGAAAAATTGACAATTTATCTCTGAACTGATATGCATCTTCCTTATAACTGATCACTGAAAGTGAAAGTCTCTCAGTCGTGTCCAACTCTTTGCAACCCCGTGGCCTGTAGCCTGCCAAGCTTCTTCGTCCATGCAACGCTCCAGGCCACAATACTGGAGTGGGTAGCCGTTCCCTTCTCCAGGTGATCTTCCCAACCCAGGAATAGAATCTAGGTCTCCCACATTGCTGGCTGATTCTTTACCATCTGAGCCAGCAAGGAAATCCAACTGATCACTGTGGTCTACATTAAAAATAAAAGACAAAAGTACCAGATGTTTTGTAGCTTATGTGGGCTCATCAGGAAAGGGACTGACAGTGATGCAGCCTACGGGGATGGGTTTTGACAAATAAAATACTACAGCCTTGTTTAATTTGGAGGCATGACTTCCACAAGACATTATCAACATGCGCTAAAGTTCTCAATGAAACAGTGTGACATGTTTTCTCAGACTACAGGGTGGATTCATTGTATGTTAAAACCAGGTGAAATTTACCCATCTCATATGAAAAAAAAAAAAAAATGGAGCTACGCTCTGGGCTCAGGGGGTTCCAAGAAGGCTTCCCATGCACAGAGGACTCGGGCATCCAAGCCAGGTGTTCGAGTGCTGAATGCCTCCCGCGCCTTGTAGGTTGTCCTGCATCCCAGCTTGTTTCCCATTCAATCATGTAAAAACCACAACTTGCCCACCAAGTTCCAAAATGTCCCATAGGAGACAGCGTGCCCTCCCACTACAAAGCACTAACTTACGGAAAATCCTATTTTCCTGTAAGTCAATATCCCTGTGGGTGCATGCGTAGGTAAGACACCTCTCTATGTCAGCAGTGTTGAAGGAACTGTCTTTCTCATGGTCATATTGTTCTCTGCCCAACCTGGGAAACCTCACAGAAAGCCTGTTCCTTCCTTACTCCTACTCAGATTCAGTCTGTCTGTTCAAGGGGGCTGTTCAAGTCACAGGCATTCCTACAAGTCAGTCCCGGCTTTTTGTTCCAAGAACTCTGTGTCCCCCTCTGCATTCTGGAAGGTACCTTACACCCAGTCTTTTCCCTTATAGCACAAACGTCTTCTTTTCCAGTCATGATAGTCTTGGCTCTTCAGATGAAGTGTGAGCTTCTTGAGGGAGGGACTGACTCTTCCCTCTCACCCACAAAGCCCTGAAGTATGATAACACGAGGGGTGGATACCTGTCTCCACTTAGTGCTTTTCCCTCCCACACAGGCTGTGTGAGATCTGTCTTTCTGCTGGTGGCCGTCCTGCAGAACGCATACCTGGTCAACATCCATGTCAGGCGGATTTGAAAACAAAGGAAATACATGGCATCAGTTAAGAGGTAAGAAAGTCATGGAAACGCTCTTTTATTTTCAGATCAATAATAATGCAGCTCAGATGCAGCAGCAAATTCCAGAAGCAATTAGACTCAAATGCTTTGGATGATTTATGTGCTTAATTAAAGGCTTATGAGAATTCATTAAGAAGTTACATAAATTGTCTTTATTCCTTACATCTGGATTATTTACACATACAGACTCATATTTATGGAAGAAAATGAAGGCGCTCTTTCACATTTTTAACTACAATCAAAATAAATGCTTGGAAGCCTGCTGATATGAAAATTATACTTTATTTCTAAGTTAACTTTAGGAAATCAGCTGTTTGTTTTCCATTTATATAATAAATTTTTACCAGAATTTTATTTTAACATCATAGTTTGATTCTCAAAATCTGGAACCTTTGCTCACTAAAGGTGGTTGCTATAGATTAAATGTCTGTGTCCCCTCAGAATGCATACCTTGAATCCTAACCCCCAAGGTGATGGCATCAGGAGAGAGAAGGGGCCTTTGGGAGGTGAGAGTCACAAGGGTGGGGCCCCCATGATGGGATCAGTGCCCTGACAACAAGCCCCACAGAGCCCCCAGCCCTTCCCCCACAAGAGGACACAGTGAGAAGATGAGAAGATGCCATCTGTGAACCAGGAAGGTCCTCACCAGACAGTGAATTTTCCAGGCCTTCATCTTGACTCTCCGCCTCTGGAGCTGGGGGAAAGTAATGTCCGTTGTTCCTAAAGCACCCAGTCTCTGGTGTTAGAGCATTCTCGAGAGAGAGCGTTGATAGCGCTAACATTTAGTCTATTTTGTGAAAAAGTAAATTTGACATTTTTCATTGAAGTATAGTTGATTTACAATATTATAGTTGTTTCAGGTGTACAACACAGTGATTCAAAATTTTTATAGGTTATACTGCATTTAAAGTAATCAGAAAACATTGGTTATATTCTCCATGCTGCACTTATATATCTTTACAGCTTATTTACACGTAGCAGCTTTGTCTCCTAGTCCCCCTCCCTTTCTGGTCACCCCTCCCTTCTCCTCACTAGTAACCACTAGTTTGTTCTCTATTTCTGTGACTATGTTTCTGTGTTATTATATACATTCAATTGTTTTGTTTTTTAGATTCCAGATGTAAGTGATGACATAAAATATTTGTCTTTTGAATAAAAGCAAAGACTTGTCTGGCACTTAATGACATAAAAGGCTCTCAACTGCCTCAAAAAGTCACCCTCTCTTTCTCTAAATTGACTGTGGTCCAATGGGTGTGTAGTTACTGATGCCTACAAAGAGCGAGGTCTGAGTCTCTGCAAACCCCACAGCACCTGTGGGGAACAGTATGGTGTCCTGCACAAGAAACTAAGACAGGATGGATCTCAAGGTTAAAAGTAAAGCCCCCAACAACAAACACGGCAAACACAGGAACCTGAGAGATCTTTGGAGGTGCTGGGCATTGTGTAGCATCTTGACTGTGGTGCTGGCTGGTATTACAAGTGTTTGTGTATTTCCAAACTCATCAGAATGTATACATTGCATATGTGTGGTTTTTTGTATATCTCAATAAAACTGAAAAGAAAAAATAAAACAGATGAAATTTACAATTGGATTTCTTCTTCCTTTTGACATTTTCAAAATTATGGACCTCCTTTTCATATTGAAATTAGCCAAGAAGGGCATCCATTTAAATGGCACTTGTTATATCTCCGTGCTTTTCAGCTAGCTGTTTGTTGGTCTGTGTTTCTCACAGGTACACACACGTAATCACCCACACGAGCACCATTAATTACTAGATTTATTAAGTTTTCTTTTCCTCCAGAAACCAGTTAGCGCCCTGTGTTGATGGGAAAGCACATTGACACAGCTTAGCTTCTGCACAGGTTCTGCAGTCCCACGTGTGCCGTGCTGAGCCAGCACAAGAGCTCCGCACTGAGGAGCTCAGGAGGCGAGACTGCTCCACTCAGGACTTTGCACGCATGCATTTCTGAACACTCCCGAGCTACACAGAGTGTTTCTTAATCCTAAATTTCCTATTCAAATGTGTTTTCTGTCTAATACAGGCAAGGGTAAGGCACCAAACACTGAAAGAAATGTCTGGCTAGGTTAAAGCAGAGAAAAGAGCACAGAAGCAAATTCTGAAAAATGCAGACATGGAAGGGAAAGGGAGGAAGATTAAGGAAAAGATGAGTCCAAAAGACAGTATATACACTGTGTGTGTGTGTGAATACAAAGCTGCAAAAGCAACACTTGTATTCTCCTGTTAGCAAACATGGATACGCCTCCATGTAGTTTAATCTCCACTGAAAAGATAAAACGACATGTGAGACAATGTGCAATACAGCAAAAGAAAATGGAAATCGGTTTTCCTTTTACAGATTAAGGAGCTGTCCCTCTTCCTTTGGGAAGCTGAGACGTGTGAGCTCCACCAGCTCAGTCCTGCTGGGACTCTAGAAATCTAGATGGGGGCTGCCTGGTTAGTCAAGCCTCATAGTAAAACCAGGCTGAGACTAGCAAGTTACTCTACTTTCTGGTTCCGTGGATCTCACACAATCACTGGGCTGTAGGCGTGTGAGGACAATAAGCCAACAGGGTCCACTCTGTTCACAGAGTGAAAGTAGGTCAGGGTTGATCCCAGCCACCCCATGAGGCCATATTAGATGTTTCCAGACAGCCCAGTGGCCCAGTCATTTGTTGGTTACTGATTTTATTTTAAATATGATTTTAGGGCATGTGATGTATCTAGAATAAGGTCTTCCCCGTCAAGTGGGAAACAATGCAGCCGTGGCTCCAGATTCTGTCTCCAGAAGAGTCTTGTGACCTTAACAGGAGGGGATAGTGGCTCATGGAGAGAGCGTAAGGGTAGCCCTGCTCTGAATCTGTAGGATCAGCAGCCCAGGGCGGTGCCTGGAATCTGGGACACAAACTTCCAGGTGACTCGCCTATGCTGTGAGTCCGAGAGCCACCACTCTAAGGAAACCTCCCAGCTCGGGGACCCCAAACACCTGCTTTGGTTGAGGCCTCTCCCAGGCAACCAGCATCTTGAGCTGGTCCTGACTCACCTCTGGGTCCTTCCTCTACTTGGGCTTTGCCAAGGAGAGAGCCTATCCCCTGGCTCGCACTGCTGAGGATGCAGCGCTAATGGGGGAGTACAGGGCTGGTGCAGCGAGTGATCACATCTCCAGGCATCACAGGAGGCCGCCTTGCTCAGGGAGGAGGGTGATCACACGCCCCTGCTGGAGGTGTGTGCCCAGAACCTTAATGCTGACCTCTGATACACGAGGAACGCAATATTCTATATCTATGCTAATGATTTCAAGTGATCCTTCTTAACCACCCGGCATTCACTGGGAAACTGCTCCTGCCTCACAGTAATGGCTCTTAACTCACGTACTAGGATGTACAGCCTTTTATAAATGCTCCACAATGGAGCACGTGCCTGGCATGTCACATTTTACAACAGATGTCAATACCCAAACTCCATCCCAGCTTTAGGACAATGACATCGCTGGTTCTCACGTTCACCTTCTCAGCTCCCTGCTTCGCAGGGGGAGGCCAGACTCCAGGAGGGACGATAACCCCTCCTTCCCAGGAGGAGGGCAAGGCTCCTAGCCATGTGATGTGAGCTTGGCTGGTCTGGGGTGTAGCAGTCCCAGAAGAGATCGGAGTGAAACACTGCTGACCTTTTGTAAGCAAAACAGTCGAAAGCAAGAACGGATTATAAAACAGATCTTTCAAAAACAATTTTCTCAGTAGATGAGCTGTCTTTATTCTTCCCTATCGATTTTATGACTTTGTTAACAATACTGTATCATGTACTTAAAATTTGCCAAGAGTAGATCTTAAGTGTTTTCATTAAAAAAAAAAAAATCATAACATTGGTGAAGTGAGAGTGTTTATTGGCTTGACTGTGGCAATAATCTCACATTATCTATGTATATCAAATTTTCATGCTATATACCTTAAATATGTGCAATTTTACTGGTCAATTATATCTCAATAAAGTTGGGGGAAAGTTGTCTACAAAGAGACATCTGTAAGAATAACTTCGCTAATTTTACGGTTAATTGCAACAAAAAGAAAACATTCTGCTCTGCTAAACCATTTAATACTAATTTCTAAATCATCATCCATTAGGGACATGTTTTTTACCCTTCTGTGTCTGAATTATATATGTGGATAGGATACTTGATTCCGACTGAAGGAATGTTATGTAGTATCCTTGGAAAGTCAAGCTATCTAGGAAAATTATAGCCAAGAACATCATCTACTCAGAAATTTTATGTAATGGAGCACTCAAAATTACTTTTAGTGCAAATATGAGTTAATATTTCTTTTAGCGAAAATTGTACGTCTTTTATGTTACAGAAAGAAATGTGCTCTGTTGAAGTGTCCTACTGGTACAGCAATGACAAGAACCAGAAGCTCTGGACACAGCAGTTGGATAACGCATGGTGAGTAGGGAGACTGTGCTACCCAGGGAGGCGCAGGGACCTTGACACACGGAGAGGAACGCCACGTGCTCTCAGTGCCTGTCCCTCAAACCCCAGGTGATGGTATCAGGGGGAGGGGCCTCTGGGAGCGGACGGTTTAGGGGCATAAGGTCATGAGGGTGGAGCCCTGGGACGGGGGTGGTGCCCAAATGAGAAAAGGCAGAGACCAGGGCCCTCCGTCCGCCCTGAGCCTCGCCGGGCAGCGACCACACTGGCACTCTCGTCCTGGACTTCCAGACTCCAGAGCCCTGAGAAGTGATCTTCTGTTGCTTAAGTCTCCGTCTGGGCATTTTATTTCGGCTGCCGAGCAGAGTGATGCATCGCGTTTAAGACAGAAGGTGCCAGAGCAAGTCCCGACGGTCCCCAGAAGGAGTTTGTGTCAGCGGCGTGTTGTAAAGGTGCCTAGAGAGGTGGTGCCAGCTTGGGCAGACAAGCTGGATGCTGGCTGGAGGCAGGGAGCCTTGGCCCTTGGCCGCGGGATACCGGATCTCAGTTCACGGGCTGCGTGTACGTTCAGGCGCCAGACGCCGCCTTCCCCCAAGTGGCCGGTGCGGGGCCAGTACTGGCAGGTTATGTGTGTTCTGATGTTCTCTGGCTGTTTGAGCCCTTGCTCACCGTGGCTGTCTTTTCTGAAACTAGATGTCTGGGACAACTTGAGCTATAGCCTTGGTCGCATACTCTCTGCTTTTGTTCTAGTTGCTACTTGATGGAAGTTGTCTGCATAAAAACGTATTTTCTCTCATGTGAGAAAAGCACAGTCATTACATGTTAAATGAGGTCTTTTAAATACAGGAGCTTAGGAGAAGCAACTGACAATGGAGTAGTGTTTCAGAAAATTGTGTTCTCCTGTTTCTTTCTATAGATGGCACTGCATGTTTTAAGTACTTAGGAAGCATATCTGATTTCATATGTGCTATAATACCTGGGCTAAGTTTTTGAAGGAAGGTCTAATTGTGCTGTCCTACCATATCTGTTCTAAGACTGAGTTTGGGTCATTGGTCACTGGTAGCTGATAAACAGAGCTGTTCTTGAGGTAGAAATAGACCTATATATCAGAAGTGAGGTTTTTGTCACTCCAACCAGAAGAGAATTTGGGATTAACTCCGAGTATTAAGTGATTTATTTACCAGGACCCATCATGTTACTATCAAGATTACATACCACATAATGTGAGAGCGGCGCGCCTTCACCACAGCAGCCAGAGGCTTAGCGGCAGCGTCTGCGGGGCCAGCATGAGTTACTGGAGGACACACGCCACGCTCCAAGTGTCAGTTTGAAAGATTTAATAATAAACTGAGAGCTTAGGAGAGAAAGGAGCAAAATAATACTGACTGAAGGGACAAAGAAGAACCATGCTAGACTTTTGAGAATCCACTTATTTAAGGGGGAATTGAGCAATGAGTCTGATTAACAAACATATTCTCTCGGTGAGAAGAGCGCTGGACGCTGGGGCCTTGGGGCCCTGAGACCCTGGTGCTGTTCACAGAACGCAGTCTTGGTGAGTTTCAGACCTGTGGGCGGTCACAATGCCCTGAACAAAGCACAGAGTCTCCGTTTCACTTGCATTCAGACTACAATTTGCTTTAAAATTTTTTGAATGTAGAATCCCAAAGAAACCTTTTCTATAATACACTGAGTAAGATGGCATTTCCGTGTCCTCCTCTAAGTAAGTAACGGTGAGCGATTGTTTCGTCCTCCCCAGAAGGCTGATTCCATCGACTTCCTCGACAGTAAAGGTCAGTGTGTCTGACGCTCGGGCTGTAACACGGTACGTGTCCCAGCACCTCACGTGTGATGTTCAGCGACAGGGTCACAGGGAGGAGCAGGTGGGGAGGTTGACGGGGCTCGTTCAGGCTCTGCCGGCCACTGTCACTAGCGCCTCGATTCTGCCGGCGCATCCAGGCCCCGCGCTGCCTGAGGTGCACGCAGGAAATTAGCACCACACCTTGACTGATGGTCCATAAGTAGCATCTGCAACCAGGGCTTCTTTCACAGCATCGCTTTGTTGTTTATTAAGAGTCAGAGCCAGAGCTGAAGCTGACAATAAATGCAGTATTGGTAAACCAGGTCACCGCCCCAACACCTAACAAATTCCTTTGCTTATTGTGAAATAAGAATGATGGCTGATTCAAATAGAATCTGCTCCTGAAATAAATGAGGTTTAGTTAAAAAAAAAAATTGAATAGGTTTCTTGGCAAACGTTGACTTAGAAAGTGCAGTATTACAAAAAGCCTCTTGGATTGAATTTGATTTTTCTGCTTTATATGGAAATTTGCGTTACTTTATATGAATATTTCAAGGCAGGCTTCTTAAAATATTAAATTTTACTTCATAAAAAGAGAAGAAAATAGGAAAAGACCATGAGTCATTTCGCTTAGTCCTCTCCTCTAGTTTAGGAAGAATCGCATGAAACAGGTTCTCCAGAAAATAAACCCAATTTATTCAAATCAGGCTGTAAGTAGATCAGCCAGCTACTCAAATATTTTTAAAGATCCACTTCACTCTCTGTGGTTGGGGGTTGGTCTTGAGTAGCTGAGTAACCGAAGCAGTGACAGGAGGGAGGGGAGGGTGCCAGGGTTGGGGGTTGTTCCCCCCAGGAGCTCCAGGAGAAATAAGCGAAGGGCCTGGCATGCCTGCTGGACTTTAGATCAAGTGCCCTTCAGCTGGAGATTCTAAATCTCTCAGAACAGCTGGAAACCAGCTGAGATTAGTACAGACAGTCTGTGAAAAATAGAGAAATGTGAAAATCCAAGATTCTCAGACACACATTCCCTTGTCCCAGGTTCCCTGTTATGTCTCGGTGCCTATTCTGGAGAAGAAAATGGCAACCCACTCCAGTACCCTTGCCTGGAAAATCCCATGGACTGAGGAGCCTGGTAGGCTACAGTCCATGGGGTCGCAAACAGTTGGACACGACTGAGCAACTTCACTTTATTCTGTTCAGTGTTTACGGTAGCCAAATTGCAAGTGACAGTGTCTAGAATCTAGAATTCAGAATCACATTTTATAGGGCTCTAAATATAAAAGACGACTTCCAAACTGTCTCTCCACTGAAATGTGGAGCATCTGATGTCACTGGTACTTCACGTGGTCACAGTCAGTGTGGGTCAGGTCATCAGTTAGTCAGGGCCAGAGGCTATGTTCTGTCCCTTTGCCAGGGCCCTGGGGCTCCTGTCCTGAGCACGTGGGGGAAAAGCAAGCAAATAGTGCTTAGGAGACAAAGGGGTAGGCGAGCTGGGAAGCAGGGATTTTCCTGCTTAGCTGAGGTATAATCGACAAATAAAAATTGGATGTGTTCAAAGTATACAACTTTATGCTTTGATATATGAATACATTATGAAGTGTTCACCACGGTCAATTTAAAATGATCACTCATGTAAGCAGAGAGCAGAGTGGTGGTCATGGGGGGTGGGGTAGGGAGATGGAAATCCAGGATGTTGGTCCAAGGGTGCAGACCCTCGGGTGCTGGAGATGGGAGATGAGTGGGTTCTGGAGATCTGACTGACAGCCTGTGACAGGGCTGACAGCTCTGTGCTGTACACTGGAAATGCTGAGTGTTCTCAGACAAACCTCAGTTGGTCTCTGGGCATGTCCATGAGGAATGGTGTAGCCAGCAAGCATACATGGCTTCACTACACAGAGTCACAGGTGTGAAGTGCTGGGTGTGAGGCTTGCACAGCAGAGTGGACACAGGCTCCTCGAGCTACTGGGGCTTCCTCACATACGAGGTCTTTGTTTGCGTTTTAGAACATGTGGACTTGATTTTAGTTTCATGGAAAGCACTTAAGCCTGAAACAGTACCTTCAGACTTCTAGAGAAAGATGGTCCTGAAAAGGTCCGAGAGGAGGGAAGGAAGCTGTGAGAGGCTTCAGCCAGATGACAGGCTGGCAGAACGGTCAGTGGGAGGTGATCCCAGGATGACAGGAAGGGTCGTGGCGGGAGAGGAAGCTGCTCAGAGTGAATCAGCAGGCTTTCAGTGCCAGCAGGGACCTTTGCTGCGTCATGCGGGATCTTCTGTGGTGGTGTGGGCTCTCTAGTTGCAGTGCGCCAGCTGAGTTGCCCAGCAGCATGTGGGACTTAGTTCCCTGACCAGGGATCAAACCCACACCCCCTGCATATTGGAAGGAAGATTTTTAACCACCAGGGTATTCCTTAATTAAGATATTCTGCATTATCTTAATTTAGATAATTTAGAGATTAATATATTCTACATTATCTTAATTGCTCCTCCAAAGTAGTATTGAATTGCTAGACCTGTGAATTCACACCTGAGGAAGGTAAGAACTCCAGTTTCCTGACTAGGGTCACAGAGCTGGAAAATGCTGAGCCAGCCCTGGACCCAGTTCTGGTGGCTGCAAATCCATGGCCTGTTCACACTGCACGATATTGTCCGATGTGAATGTGTGACTTGCTGGTGGTCAAACCAATGCAGGGAGGAGGGAAAGTGCTGGGAGAGAGAGTCCTGTGAAAATGCCATTTGAACAGCCATGTCCTATGGGACAGGGAGTCGTCGGGATCAGAATCAGGTAAACGAACAAGGTAAGGTTAGGAAATCTTCAGCTTGAGGTCCTCGAGGGCCGTGGATGTCCCAGATGTGGCTGGAAGGACCTGCCTGCCCAGGATACGCAGACGTTGTCGGTGTGTAGGCTGGTGACGCTGGGGGAGTAAAACACGGTGTGTGATTTAAACAGCACACCTGTCAGGACGGCTGGCGTCCAGGCCGATGGCAGTGAATGCGGATGAGGAGGTGGAGCAGCGGGAGCACGCGTTCCTTGCTGGTGCAGAGAGTGCTCCCATCACTGTGCACGTCTGCTTGGGGGTTTCTTACAAAACTAAGTGTACTCTGGCCAGACCATTCAGCAGTCATGCTCTTCGGTATTTACCCAAAGAAGCTGAGAACTTATGTGCACACAAAAACCTGCACAAGGGTGTTTACAGAGCTTTATTCGTAATCGCCCAAACTCGGAAGTAACCCACTTGTCCCTTAGTAAGTGAATAGATAAACAAACCATGGTCCATTCATACAGTGGGCTAAAGTACAAGAGCTGTCAAGTGAAAAGACCCAGAGAAGCTGCAGTACATCCTGCCTAGTGTACAAAAACTAAATACTGTGGGATCCCAGCCATACGACCTTCTGGAAAAACCAAACCTGTAGACACAACGTAGAGATAAGTGGTTGCCGGGGGTCCCCTCAGTGAGAGGGCAGGAGAGGTGAGGAGGAGTCCCCGGGGTTTTCAGGGCTGTGAAACCATCTGTGTGCTGCAGTAATGGTAGATGCGTGTCCTGTTGTTATATTAAATACGTTTGTCCAGACCCATAGGATGTAGGCTGCAGTCCATGGGGTCGCTAGAGTCGGACATGACTGAGCGACTTCTCTTTCACTTTTCACTTTCATGCATTGGAGAAGGAAATGGCAACCCACTCCAGTGTTCGTGCCTGGAGAACCCCAGGGATGGGGAAGCCTGGTGGGCTGCGTTCTATGGGGTCGCACAGAGTCGGACACGACTGAAGCGACTGAGCAGCAGCAGCAGCAGCATAGGATGTATAACACAAGAGTGAACCCAGTGTAGTTAATAATGAATCAGTCATGACCAGTAAATCATAACAAATGTAACAGCATCATGCAAGATGTTCACAGGAGAGGTGACTGTGAGGGGAGATGGAGGTGGTACATGGAAACTCTGTTACTCTCTCCTCAATATTTTACATAAACTTCAAACTACTATAAAAATCAGTTGAACATTTATGTTGATGTATGGCAAAACCAATATTGTAAAGTAATTAGCCTCCAATTAAAATAAATAAATTTTTAAAAACAAATAAAAAAATAAATGTGTATGGAGACAGTGGATGATGATACTTGGAAAACATCAGCAGTTAAGAACTGGCTGGAGGAGGAGGAGGAGGTGATTTTTTTTTAAGAAGAGAATAAGTACTGAGCTGCTGAGCTGGCCGTCACGCACGACGTGCGCTCAGTGTTACTCCAGCTGTTTCATGGGTGACGGTCCTGGCAGTCCTCGATCCTGTAAGATAGGGTGTTTCTAATGCTGATTTAAAACTGTACACAAGCAGATCTGCTTCTCACGCACACGCACGTGCACACACACACACACGGACACACAGACACACATGTGCACACACATACACATGTGCCCACACACAGGCACACACGCACATACACACGCATGCATGCACACAGGCACACACGCACATACACACACACGCACACATGTGTGCACACGGCATTTCCTGCTCATCCATCTCCATCCTCTGAGAGAGTCCTGAGACTCTCCTGAGAGTCTCTCATGATGCTGTCATGTCTGGGGAGAGAGGCTATGGTGCTGGCTCCACCCACTATGTGTGACTCAGCAATATTGCCTTGCTTCCGTGGCTGCCTGCCTGCCGCAGAGTCCTGACAGTATCCTCTGAGAGACTCCATCATCCTCCTGCCCCTGGAGGTGGTGGTCAGGACCACTCGATGCTGCCTGGGGACTTTCCAGGCACTTCCACCACTGTCCTCGATCTCCTCAAACCACCCCCACCCTCCAGCTCCACCACCCGCAACTCCTGTTCTCCTGCTGCAGGCTGCATCCTGCCTCTGCAGCCTGTGTGCTTGGGGCTTATTTGTCGATCATCTCCCTCATGACTGCCTTTTCTGTTTTGTTTTATTTTCAGAAAAATAAATAAATTTATATTTTAAAAAATAAAATAGTAAAAAAAATGCATAAGACAAAATGTACCAATGTTATGATAATCATGCTATTTTCTTATTAAATTGATAGTGAATTATTTTAAATGAAATTTGAATTTAAAATTGAAATATAGGCATGTTGTATACTACTGATGATAAAACTCCCCCCAAAGAAAATATCACATTTCATATGCATATGTACACTCACTGAGCTATAAAATATTCCTAATGGAGGATCAAGATGGTGCAGGAGTACATGAACACGGAGTACATGTCTCTCCACAGATACATCAGAAATACATCTTCAGACACGGAAGTGCTTGCAGAACACCAACTGACCGGAGTACCTGACCACCAGAAAAGGATATATAGAACCATGCAAAACTCGGTAGGATGAAGGAACTAGGGGGAAAAACAGGAGAGTTAGTAGGCCTGGACCTGCCCTTGGCAGGTGGGGGAACTGAAGCAGGGGTCCACTCCCCACATTAGGGCAATTGTCTGGGTCAGAGGAGAAACATTTAAGTGAAACAGCTGATCTGGGGAAGCCTTGATGGGATGAGAATCAGACAGTCCTTGCCACAGCCATACATACCTCAGACAGGAACGCTGGTCCCCTGGAAGGTGCAGCACCTGGGAGCTGGAGTTTAGGGAGTGTAGAGTGATCCCAGGGCGAGGGCTGCTGTTGACTGCAGAGAGATGGATCAAGGAGGGGTGAGGGAGGAGACTGTGGTGGGAAATGCTGGTGGAGGAAAGGCAGGCAGCCACAGAAACAAGGCAATACTGCTGAGTCACACAAAGCGGGTGGAGCCAGCACCATAGCCTCTCTCCCCAGACATGACAGCATCAGCTGAACAATAGAGAGGCTGGCCCATCAAATGCTTGATGCACTGAACTACAGAGCAGGACCCCACTCAGGTGCCCCTTTAAGTGCCTGATGCACTGATCTACAGAGAAGGACCCCAGCCAGCGAAGCGCTTCTATATGCCTGACAAGCAGAACAACAGAGAAGGACCCCAGGCAAGGAGCCCTCTAAGTGCCTGAATGGGCAGAGCTATGGAAAAGACTGGCCAAACAGGCTTTCTGATCACCAGCTACCAGAGGCTGAAAAAAAAGACTCTGAGAGGGCCCTAACTTCTGTGGCAGAGGCAGTCTGTGTCCCTGCACCCCTGATACCATCAGGGTCCCCATGACCCAAGCAGCCGTGTCTCCTTCACGCTGAACCCTCACTGGGGTGGAGCTGCCACGGGGAAAAGAGTCTTGCGTCTGTGCACATAGGGTTGCCTCTGCTGTGTCCAGCTGTTTGCGTCCCTGTGGACTGTGGCCTGCCAGGCTCCTCTGTCAGGGAAGGCAGTTCTCCAGGCAAGAACACTGGAGCATATTGGCCTATACTGGTTGCCATACCCTTCTAGGGCACTACATTTCCTGCCGCCCTAGCCGCCAACTCCCCTGAGTACCTGGTGCTGCCAGAGCTCCTGTGACCCAAGCAGCT
Source organism: Ovis aries (assembly GCF_016772045.2). Lineage (NCBI taxonomy): Eukaryota > Metazoa > Chordata > Mammalia > Artiodactyla > Bovidae > Ovis > Ovis aries. The sequence continues at coordinate 1,705,366 of NC_056079.1, read as the reverse complement.
GCCCCACCTCCACACCTGGCCCTCACAGGTACAAACCCAAGTCCTCCAAAGCAGCCTCAGGAGCAAACCCCAGTGGATGCCCCACATGCAGAAGTGGAAATGAAACCACAATTGAAACCCAGGGGCAGTGTGGCTAAGGAAGAAGACCCAAAACCTTCCCACCAGCTATACAAGCCACAGATTAAATCCACATGATCAACTAGGCAGATTCTGTGTCTATGGAGTGTATAAAAGGACATTGAGAGCTCCCACAAAAGAATATGCACTAGTTCTGATAGCTGTGGACATTGGAGGCAAGAACACACAGGAGCAGGACCAGATTAGAGTCTGAGCTGCCCCTAAAGCAGGTCCAGAGACCAGCACAGTGTTGGAGGGCATCCTAGGGAGGTGAGGTGGACTGTGACTCCCAGCAAGAGAAATAACTCTGACAGCAGTGACTCAAGAAAAACATTTATTATTCCTAAGTTCTGACTTGTTCTGTAGTTCCTTTGGATTTTTTTTTCTATTTTTGTTCCTTCTCTGTTGTAGTTGTCAATTTTATTAGCACTGTGAAATCTAAGCTTTTGAGGTGTTTTTTTTTTTCCAATCACACTTTTTATCGCTGTTAAAAACCTATGCCGGTATGTTGGCCTTTTGCAGTTCTGTGGAGTTTCCTGTTTCTTTTTCCTTCTTTTTTTCTCTAATTTTTAACTTTTTAAACCTATTATTACTTTTTCTACATTTTTTATTTCGCTTGCTTTTCTACTGTTCTTTTCCCCTTGCTTAAATGTTTATATATATGTCTTCTTTATCTACCTCTATTTAACTTTGCATTTCTTTTCTTTATTTTCTTTATTTTTCTCACCATAGTTTTTAGTTTTGTTTTCATTACTTTCTTCCCCAGTTGGCACCTTACTTTTGTTTTCCAGTTTGTGCTTTAGTTAGTTTTGTTCTTAACGGGTGGATCATTTTTGGTTTCCTTTGTGCACTGGGTCAATCTATTGTACTTTATTTTTGTTGACTGTTTAGATTTTGCTTATGGGTGTATATATATGTGTGTATATTCCATTATTTAATTATTATTTGGCTGATTTTGTTACAGCCATTTGTCTGGGTTTATCTTTATTTCTCATTTTTGGGTATCAATTTTAATCCCATTTAATGCCATAACAAACCACCTGTGGAATCTCCATTTCTGGCCTTTGGAGTGGGAGTGCTGACTCCAAGATACAAACTACCAGAGAACTCCTAAACATAGAGAGTATTAAATAAAACTCCCACAAAGGAAACCACTTGAATATAAGACCCTGAATCACCCAACTGCCAGTAATACCCTGTGCTGGCCACCTCATCCAAACAGTAAACAAGACAAAAATACAAACCCAATCATTGGCAGAGAGGATTACCACCTCACTCAGCCCTGCCCATCACAGGCAGAAAAAAACTCAGCACAAATCTCACCCTACACAACTTACACAAACCACTGCACCAATCTTAGAAGGGCAGAAACCAAAAGGAAAAAAGGATTCAACCTTGTAGCCAGGGAAAGGGAGACCTCAAACATGATAAGTTTGAAAAAAGAAAATGCACAGAAATACTGCACAAATAAAGGAACAAACTAGAAACACACACGTCCAAATAAATAAAAAGGAAATAGGCAAACTGCCTAAAAAAGTATTCAGAATAATGATAGCGAAGATGATCAAAACCTTGAAAGTAGAATGAGGAAAATGCAAGAATTGATTAACAAAGATGTAGAAGAATTAAAGAATAAACATACAGAGACAAACAAACACAACTACTGAAATTTTAAACGCTCCAGAAGGAATCAATAGCAGAATGTCTGAAGCAGAAGAACAAATCAGTGAGCTGGAAGATAAAATGGTGGAAATAACTTCTGAAGATCAGAATAAAGTAAAAAGAATGAAAAGAACTGAAGATAGTCTCAGACACCTCTGGGACAATGTTAAATGCGCCAACATTCAAATTATAGGGGTCCCAGAAGAAGAAGAGAAAAAGAATGGACATGAGAAAATTTTTGAAGAGGTGAACTTCCAGATGTTTAAGCTGGTTTTAGAAAAGGCAGAGGAACCAGAAATCAAATGGCCAACATCCACTGGATCATCAAAAAAGCAAGAGAGTTCCAGAAAAATATCTATTTCTGCTTTATTGAGTATGCCAAAGCCTTTAACTGTGTGGATCACAATAAACTGTGGAAATTTCTGAAAGAGATGGGACTACCAGACCACCTGACCTGCCTCTTGAGAAACCTGTATGCAGATCAGGAAACAACAGTTAGGACTGGACATGAAACAACTTACTGCTTCCAAATAGGAAAAGGAATATGTCAAGGCTGTATATTGTCACCCTGCTTATTTAACTTATATGCAGAGTACATCATGAGAAATGTTGGGCTGGAGGAAGCACAAGCTGGAATCAAGATTACCAGGAGAAATATCAATAACCTCAGATATGCAGATGACACCACCCTAATGGCAGAAAGTGAAAAGGAACTAAAAAGCCTCATGATGAAAGTCTTGAGGAGAGTGAAAAAGTTGGCTTAAAGCTCAACATTCAGAAAACAAAGATCATGGCATCCAGTCCCATCATTTCATGGCAAATAGATGGGAAAACAGTGGAAACAGTGGCTGACTTTATTTTGGGGGGCTCCAAAATCACTGCAGATGGTGACTGCAGCCATGTAATTAAAAGACACTTACTCCTTGGAAGGAAAGTTATGCCCAACCTAGACAGCATATTAAAAAGCAGAGACATTACTTTGCCCAAAAGGTCCATCTAGTCTAGGCTATAGTTTTTCCAGGTGTCATGCATGGATGTGAGAGTTGGACTATAAAGAAAGCTGAGTGCCAAAGAAGTGATGCTTTTGAACTGTGGTTTTGGAGAAGACTCTTGAGAGTCCTTTGGACTGCAAGGAGATCTAACCAGTCCATCCTAAAGGAGACCAGTCCTGGTTGTTCATTGGTAGGACTGATTTTGAAGCTGAAACTCCAATACTTTGGCCACCTGATGCAAAGAGCTGACTTATTTGAAAAGACCCTGAAGTTGGGAAAGATTGAGGGCAGGAGGAGAAGTTGATGACAGAGGATGAGATGGTTGGATGGCATCACCGACTCAATGGACATGGGCTTGGGTGGACTCCGGGAGTTGGTGATGGACAGGGAGACCTGGGATGCTGTGGTTCACGGGGTTGCAAAGAGTAGGACACGACTGAGCAACTGAACTGAACTGATAGTTGGAAACTTCCCCAACATGGAAAAAGAAATAGTCAATGAAGTCCAAGAGGTGCAAAGAATCCCATACAGGATAAACCAACAGAGAAACACATCAAGATACATACTAATCAAACTACCAAAGATTAACCACAAAGAAAGAATATTAAAAGCAGCAAGGGAGAAGCAACAAGTAACATACAAGGGAAACCCCATACAGTTTAACAGTTGATCTTTCAGCAGAAACTCTGCAGGCCAGAAGGGAATTGCAGGATATATTTAAAGTGCTGAAAGGGGGAAATCTACAATGACGATTACTCTACCTGGCAAGGATCTCATTCAAAACTGGTGGAGAAAGACTCCACCAGAAAATTACTAGACCTAATCAATGAATATAGTAAATTTGCAGGATATAAAATCAACACACAGAAATCTCTTGCATTCCTATACACTAACAATGAGAAAATAGAAAAAGAAATTAAGGAAACGATTCCATTCACCATGCAACGAAAAGAATAAAATACTTAGGAATATATCTACCTAGAGAAACTAAAGACCTATATATAGAAAACTATAAAACACTGGTGGAAAAAAATCAAAGAGGACACTAATAGATGGAGAAATATACCATGTTCAAAGAATCAATATAGTGAAAAATGAGTATACTACCCAAAGCAATCTACAGATTCAATGCAATCCCTATCAAGCTACCAGCGGTATTTTTCACAGAGCTAGAATAAATAATTTCACAATTTGTGTGGAAATACAAAAAAACTCGAATAGCCAAAGCAATCTTGAGAAAGAAGAATGGAACTGGAGGAATCAACCTGCCTGACTTCAGGCTCTACTACAAAGCCACAGTCATCAAGACAGTATGGTACTGGCACAAAGACAGAAATATAGATCAATGGAACAAAATAGAAAGCCCAGAGATAAATCCACACACCTATGGACACCTTATCGTCAACAAAGGAGGCAAGAATATACAATGGAGAAAAGACAATCTCTTTAACAAGTGGTGCTGGGAAAACTGTTCAACCACTTGTAAAAGAATGAAACTAGAACACTTTCTAACACCATACACAAAAATAAACTCAAAATGGATTAAAGATCTGAATGTAAGACCAGAAACTATAAAACTCCTAAAGGAGAATATAGGCAAAACACTCTCCGACATAAATCACAGGATCCTCTATGACACACCTCCCAGAATACTGGAAATAAAAACAAAAATAAACAAATGGGACGTAATTAAAAGTAAAAACTTCTGCATAACAAAGGAAACTATAAGCAAGGTGAAAAGACAGCCTTCAGAATGGGAGAAAATAATAGCAAATGAAGCAACTGACAGACAACTAATCTCAAAAATATACAAGCAACTCCTGCAGCTCAATTCCAGAAAAATAAATGACCCAATCAAAAATTAGGCCAAAAAACCAAATAGACATTTCTCCAAAGCAGACATACAGATGGCTAACAAACACATGAAAAGATGCTCAACATCACACCTTATCAGAGAAATGCAAATCAAAACCACAATGAGGTACCATTTCACACCAGTCAGAATGGCTGTGATCCAAAAGTCTACAAGCAATAAATGCTGGAGAGAGTGTGGAGAAAGGGGAACCCTCTTACACTGTTGGTGGGAATGCAAACTAGTACAGCCACTATGGAGAACAGTATGGAGATTCCTTAAAAAACTGGAAATAGAACTGCCTTATGACCCAGCAATCCCACTGCTGGGCATACACACTGAGGAAACCAGAATTGAAAGAGACATGGGTACCCCAATGTTCATTGCAGCACTGTTTATAATAGCCAGGACACGGAAGCAACCTAGATGTCCATCAGCAGATGAATGGATAAGAAAGCTGTGGTGCATATACACAATGGAGTATTACTCAGCCATTAAAAAGAATACATTTGAATCAGTTCTAATGAGGTGGATGAAACTGGAGCCAATTATACAGAGTAAAGTAAGCCAGAAAGAAAAACACCAATACAGTATACTAACACATATATATGGAATTTAGAAAGATTGTAACAATAACCCTGTATGTGAGACAGCAAAAGAGACACAGATGTATAGAACAGTCTTTTGGACTCTGTGAAAGATGGAGAGTGTGGGATGATTTGGGAGAATGGCATTGAAACATATATACTATCATGTAAGTAATGAATCGCCAGTCTAGGTTCAATGCAGGATACAGGATGCTTGGGGCTGGTGCACTGGGATGACCCAGAGAGATGGTATGGGGAGGCAGGTGGAAAGGGGGTTCAGGAATGAGAACATGTGTATACCCGTGGTGGATTCATGTTAATGTATGGCAAAACCAATACAGTATTGTAAAGTAAAATAAAATAAAATAATAAAAATAAAATGGTTAATTTTTTTTTAATCAATGTTATCTTTAAAAAGAAAAAAACTGATTGAGAAATCAAAAGGTTTTCGGACAAGCAAAAGTTAAGAGACTTCAGTACCACCAAACCAGCTGTACATCAAAAGTTGAAGGGACTTATGTAATCAGGAAATACAAGAGAAGAAAAGATCTACAAAAACAAACCCCAAATAATTATGAAAATGGCTATAGGAACATATATATCAATAATTGCTTTAAATGTAAATGGATTGAAGGCCCAACCAAAAGACACAGACTAGCTGAATGGATACAAAACAAGACCCATATATATGCTGTCTACAAGAAATCCACTTCAGAAACCCACTAAAGACACATATAGATGGAAAATGAGAGGATGGAAAAATATATTCCATGCAAACAAGAAATCAAAAGAAAGTTGGAGTAGCAATTGTCATGTTAGACAAAATAGACCTTAAAATAAAGAATATTACAAGAGATAATGAAGGACACTACATAATGATCAAGGGATCAATCCAGGAGGAAGACATAGCAATTGTAAATATCTAGTCACCCAACATAGAATCACCTCAAGACATAAGACAGACACTAACAGACATAAAAGGAGACATTAACAAAGTAATGGTAGGAGACTTTAACACCCCTCTTACACTGAAGGACAGATCATCAAAACAGAAAACTAATAAGGAAACACAAGTCTTAAATGATACATTAGATGAGATGGATCTCATTGATATCTTCAGGACGTTCCATTCTGAAGAAGATACACCTTCTTCTAAAGTGCACATGGAACATTCTCCAAGATAGACCACGTCTTGGGTCACGTATTAAACCTCATTAAATTTAAGAAAATTGAAATTGTATCAAGCATCTTTTCTGACCACAATGCTATGAGACTATATATCAGTTACAATTTTAAAAAAAAAGCTAAAAAACACAAACACGTGGAGATTAAACAGTACATTTGTAAATAATGAACAAGTTGCTGAAGAAATAAAAAGGGAAATCAAAAAATTCTTAGAAACAAATGACAGTGAAAATTCAACAACCCAAAACCTATGGGATGCAGCAAACACAGTCCTAAGAGGGAAGGTTTTTTTTAATATAAATTTATTTATTTTAATTGGAGGTTAATTACTTTACAATATTGTATTGGTGAAGTTTATAGCAACAATCCTACCTTAGGAAACAAGAGCAACATCAAATAGACAACATAACTTTATACCAAAAACAACTAGAAAAAGAAGAACCAAGAGAAAAAAATAGCAGAAGGAAAGAAATCATAAAAACCAGAATAGAAATAATGAAAAATAAATTAAAGAAACAATAGTAAAGATTAAAAAAGCTAAAAACTGGCTCTTTAAGAAGATTTTAAAAATTGACAAAACTTTAGCCAAACTTATCAAAAATAGAAGACACAAATCAACAAAATTAGAAATGAAAAAGGAGAGGTTTAAAAAACAGGAGAGGTTACAACAGACAATGCAGAAATACAAAGGATTATAAGAGACTATTATGAACAACTATATATGACAATAAAATGGTTAACCTGGAAGAAATGGACAGATTCATAGAAAAGTTCAATCTTCCAAGACTGAACCAGGAAGAAATAGCAATTATGAACAACCCAATTACAAGAACTGAAATCGAAACTGTGATAAAAATTCTCAAAAACCATAAGCCCAAGACAGATGGCTTTACAGGTGAATTCAATCAAACATTTAGAGAAGAGTTAATACCTGTCCTTCTAAAACTGTTTCAAAAAATTTCAGAGGAAGGAATACTTCCAAACTCATTCTATGAGGCCACCATCACCCTGATAACCAAAACCAAAGACAACACAAAAAAAGAAAACTAGAGGCCAACATCACTGTTAAGAATAGATGCAAAAATCCTCAACAAAATTCCAGCACATGGAATTCAACAACACATTAAAAAGCTCATACACCATGATCAAGTTGGTTTTATTCCAGGGATGCAAGATATATGCAAATAGATGCAAATTGATCAATGTGATACACCATATTAATAAATTAAAAGATAAAAATCATATGATAATCTCAGTAGATGCACAAAAAGCCTTTGATAAAATTCAGCACTCATTTATGATTAAAATTCTTCAAAAAGTGGGCATTGAAGGAACCTACCTCAACAGAGTAAAGGCCATATATGATAAGCCCATAGTAAACATTATTCTCAGTGGTGAAAAACTGAAAGCATTCCCCCTAAGATCAGGAACAAGACAAGAGTGTCCACTCTCACCACTGTTATTCAACATAGTTTTGGAAGTCCTAGCTACAGCAGTCAGAGAAGAAAAAGAAATAAAAGGAATACAGATTGGAAAAGAAGTAAAGCTCTCACTGTTTGCAGATGACACAATACTATACATAGAAAACTCTAAAGATACTAACAGAAAATTACTAGAGCAAATCAATGAATTTAGCAAAGTTGCAGGATACAAAATCAATACACAGAAATCACATACATTCCTATAGACTAACAGTGAAAAATCAGAAAGAGAAATTAAGGAATCAATCCAATTCACCATTGCAAAAAAAAGAATAAAATATCTAGGAATAAACATACCTGAGGAGACACGGATTCATGTTGATGTATGGCGAACCAATGCAATATTGTAAAGTAATTAACCTCCAATTAAAATAAATAAATTTTTAAAAAAGAAAATTATAAGACACTGATGAAAGAAATCAAAGACAACATATACAGATGGAGTGATATCCCATGTTCCTGGGTAGGAAGAATCAATATTGTAAAAATGACTGTACTACCAAATGCAATCTACAGATTCAATGTAAAACTAGAACAAAGTTCAGAACTAGAACAAAAAATTTCACAATTCATATGGAAACACAAAAGATCGTGAATAGTCAGATCTGTCTTGAGAAAGAAGGGAGCTGGAAGAATCAACCTTCCTGACTTCAGATTTTGCTACAAAGCTACAGTCATCAAAATAGTATGGTACTGACACAAAAACAGAAATATAGGCCAATGGAATGAGATAGAAAGCCCAGAAATAAACCCACACACCTATGGGTACTTTATTTTTGATGAAGGAAGTAAGAATATACAATGGGGTAAAGATAGCCTCTTCAATAAGTGGTACTGGGAAAACTGGACAGTAAGTCACAAAGAGAAAGATAAATATTGTATACTAATGCATATATGTGGAATCTAGAAAGGTGGTATGGAGAATTTATCTGCAGGGAAGTAATGGAGAAACAGACATAGAGAACAGACTCATGGACACAGGCAGAGGGTAGGAGAGGGTGAGCTGTATGGAGAGAGTACATGGAAACTTACCATATGTAAAATAGATAGCCAATGGGAATTTGCTGTACATCTCAGGGAACTCAAACCAACCTAGAGGGGTGAGGTGGGGAAGGAGATGGGAGGGAGGTTCAAGAGGGAGGGAACATATGTTTAACTATGGCTGATTCATGTTGCGGTTTGACAGAAAACAACAGAACTCTAAAGCAATTATCCTTTAATTGAAAATTAAATAAATTTTTTTAAAAATTTAAAAAGAAACAAAACAACCACACAAAAAAAGGAAATTCAATCACCATTCAGCAGTCATACCCATTTTTCCCTCCCTCTAGCTAATCTAGCTTGTTTCTATAAATTTGCCTATACTGGGTATTTTGCATAAATGGAATCATAAAATACTGTACATGGAAAAAAAAAACTCCTAATAACTATGTATGAATATTCAGGCCATGTGTCTGTGTGAGGTGAGAGACCACAGAACGTAACACTGGACCAACTTGTTTTGGAGGCATGAGGTCTAGAGTTGAATTCAGTTCAGTTCAGTTCAGTCGCTCAGTCGTGTCCGACTCTCTGTGACCCCATGAATTGCAGCACGCCAAGGCCCCCTGTCCATCACCAACTCCCGGAGTTCACTCAGACTCACATCCATCAAGTCAGTGATGCCATCCAGCCATCTCATCCTCTGTCATCCCCTTCTCCTCCTGCCCCCAATCCCTCCCAGCATCAGAGTCTTTTCCAAGAGTTGAATTGCAATTTCATTATTTACCGGCATATATAAGCTTTCTGAGTGTGAGATGCCCACCTGAAAAAAATGGATACAATCTTTACTGCCTATCTTATAGTAACACAAAATTTTTTCAAAAGATAACATATATAAATGTTTTTTGCAAATGATTCTATGGGAATCATATTTACCAATCACTATATTTATTGGTGAATGAAGTATGTGTTCAAACTTTATCCAGTTTCTCTCTCCCTCACACTTAATTCTAACTTCTTTTAGTCATTTTATGCTGTCATCGTGTAAGTGATTAAATCTTTCCCTGACTTTGAATAATATGATGAGTCATTTATACAAACGTTTGCAAGATTGATCACCGAGGTTGATCATAAATAATTTTTGGCTTACATTTCATTTGTCTAGTCATTATTTATGGACGATTTAAAACATCACAGGCCAATTTAGCACTTATTAAATGACCCACAGCCTTATCATTAACCTTGAATGAGAATGGTGTAACCTTTTCCATAGAAACATTAGGAATATCTGGACCCGTTGTTCTTATTTTATTAGCTCATTAAGAAAGTTTGGGAAAATTCAGTTGCTTTAAAGCATCTTATAATTTTATTTTACAATAGCATTAGGAGGGCATCACAGGTTTATCGAAGAGAGCAGCAAATGAGACAAAGAAATGGAAAGATTATTTTTGAGGCCTTCGACCATTATAAAATCAGATGCCCGAAAAAGTAGTCACGGAAAATCATCATTTAAACTTGTCTTTTAGAATGTGCCCTTCCCATGTGACTTCATAATTGCCTATTCCAACCAAATGACTACTTTGCTTAGGGCTGCAGAACTAAGATGCTTTCAAAAGGGCCATATCAATCATCCATAGAATTGGCAACCAAATTCAGAATGCACAATCAGTATCATCAGTTTTGAAACCCAAAAGCATAACACAGCTTGAGTTTTAGGGGAAGAAATCCTCTAATATATAAGCTAATCTTTGAAATAAAATTCAAGCTCAGCGTATGAATACATCTGCACATGAATACACTCAGTGTTTTAGTTACTTTTCCTGATTTCCACCTGCAAGCTACCAGAGACCTCTGTTTTGCAAGGCCAGTGTCTGCTATCATGAGAAACAGCTGTTCTGAGCCGGACTGGCGTTTGCTGCAGCAGATAGCCTGTGGCTAGAAAGTGGTAGGAAAGAGTAAGCCAGGGTTTGCCACGTAAAGGAAGGTTTCCTTTTTTGTGCACTTGACAAATCCTTGCCTCTCATAAGCTTGGAATGAACACTCATGATGCTTTCCTGCACATGTATTCCTCTCCAGTATGAATATATGTTTTTAATCTTATTTCACCCCTACTCTGTTTTGTTCACAACTCCCATAGACTTCAAACATACCCCATATCTTCTTTTTCTTTACTCTTCGCCATTGCCTCCCAGGGCCCCTGGTGACGCTTCCGTTGGGGCCGCCCTGCAGTTGTCTCCTGGGTCCTCGTGGTCCCCAGCTGCTCATCTACTTGCTGTTGGCTCCTGTCTTGTAGGTGTAGCACCTCCCCTCCTTCCTCTGACGATGTTAGCTCTAGTTCTTGGTGTCACTGTATTTCCTTGGAGTTCTGGTTTTAGTTGTTCTGTATTTCTGTTACTCAGCGTCCTTTTTTGTGTCATAGGTGTCCGGTTACCCTCAGTGCTTGGTTTATGCTTAAGAATGAAACTTCATATCATATATTCACATATAAATGGAATCTAGAAATACGGTGCTGATGAGCCTATTTGGAGGGCAACAATGGAGATGCAGATGTAGAGGACAGACTTGTGAACATGGGGAAGGAGAGGGTGTGACGACTTGGGAGAGTGGCATTGAAATGTATATGTTACCATATGTGAAATAGACAGCCAGTGGGAACTTGCTGTATGACACAGGGGGCTCAGCTCAGCACTCTGTGATGACTTAGAGGGGTGCGAGGGGGTGCAAGGTGGCAGGGAGATTCAAGAGGGATGGGACATATGTATACCTATGGCTGATTCATGTCGATGTATGGCAGAAACCAACACAATATTGATTATCCCTCAATTAATAATAAATAAATTTTTAAAAAGAATGATACTTCCTCCAAAGAAGATATACAGATGTCTAACAAACACATGAAAAGGTACTCAGCATCACTCATTATCAGAGAAATGCAAATCAAAACCACAATGAGGTACCATCTCACACTGGTCAGAATGGCTGCTATCAAAAAGTCTACAAACAATAAATGTTGGAGAGGGAGTAGAGAACAGGGAACCCTCTTACACTGTTGGTGGGAATGAAAACTAGTACAGCCACTATGGAGAACAGTGTGGAGATTCCTTAAAAAACTGCAAATAGAACTGCCATCAGTTCAGTTCAGTTCATTTCAGTCGCTCAGTCGTGTCCGACTCTTTGCGACCCCATGAATCGCAGCACGCCAGGCCTCCCTGTCCATCACCAACTCCCAGGGTTCACTCAGACTTATGTCCATCGAGTCTGTGATGCCATCCAGCCAGCTCATCCTCTGTCGTCCCCTTCTCCTCCTGCCCCCAATCCCTCCCAGCATCAGAGTCTTTTCCAATGAGTCAACTCTTCGCATGAGGTGGCCAAAGTACTGGAGTTTCAGCTTTAGCATCATTCCTTCCAAAGAAATCCCAGGGCTGATCTCCTTCAGAATGGACTGGTTGGATCTCCTTGCAGTCCAAGGGACTCTCAAGAGTCTTCTCCAACACCACACACAGTTCAAAAGCATTGATTCTTTGGCGCTCAGCCTTCTTCACAGTCCAACTCTCACATCCATACATGACCACAGGAAAAACCATAGCCTTGACTAGACGGATCTTAGTTGGCAAAGTAATGTCTCTGCTTTTGAATATGCTATCTAGGTTGGTCATAACTTTTCTTCTAAGGAGTAAGCGTCTTTTAATTTCATGGCTGCAGTCACCATCTGCAGTGATTTTGGAGCCCAAAAACATACAGTCTGACAGTGTTTCCACTGTTTCCCCATCTATTTCCCATGAAGTGATGGGACCAGATGCCATGATCTTCGTTTTCTGAATGTTGAACTGCCGTATGAGCCAGCAATCCCACTGCTAGGCACACACACCAAGCAAACCAGAATTGAAAGAGACACGTGTACCCCAATGTTCATCTCAGCACTGTTTACAATAGCTGGGACATGGAAGCAACCTAGATGTCCATCGGCAGATGAATGGATAAGAAAGCTATTACATATACACAATGGAATATTACTCTGCTATTAAAAAGAATGCATTTGAATCAGTTCTAAGGAAGTGGATGAAACTGGAGCCTATTAGACAGAGTGAAGTAAGTCAGAAAGAAAAACACCAATATAGTATACTAATGCATATATATGGAATTTAGAAAGATGGTAATGACAACCCTATATGCAAGACAGCAAAAGGGACACAGATGTAAAGAACAGACTTTTGGACTCTGTGGGAGAAGGTGAGGGAGGGATTATTTGAGAGAATGGCATTGAAACATGTATATTATCATATGTTAAATAGATCACCAGTCCAGGTTTGATGCATGAGATGGGTGCTCAGGGCTGTGCACTGGGATGACCCTGAGGGATGAGATGGGGAGGGAGGGGGGAGGGGAGTTAGGGATGGGGACACATGTACACCCATGGCTGATTCATGTCAATGTATGGAGAAAACCACCACAATATTGTAAAGTAATTAACCTCCAATTAAAATAAATTTTTGAAAAAGAATGAGACTTTAACAATATCATTAGGAGCTTTGTGGGGCCAGGTAAGCCTTTAGCTGGGGCACCTCACTCTTCAGGTAGACTGAACTCTGGTTAGGGAGTCTCCATGTCAGAACTGTAGTCTTTCTTCTCTAGCTCCGTCTACCTTCTCACGGAATCTTTCAATACCTCTCCCTACAGATTTGCTGGCGGAAGGGCTGCTTGAGGGTGGTTCCCACCACGAGGTTACAGACATTCAGCCAACCGCCTGGCTCCCGTCTCTTGACCCCTGCCTCCTGCCACTGGCCTGGCCTGGAGAGTCTGTTTTCATTTTGTTAGACCACCGTTTCTTGTGTGTGCCGCACGTGAAATGGAACATCGGGGGAGGCACCACCAGGCGGCGTGAGGCGCAGGTAGGGGCTCGGGGTCTCGCTTCTCTCTCAGACCCTTGCAACCACTTGTGTGGGGATGGACAGCCCGGGGCCGCCCAGCTTCGTGACTGGGAGTCTGGGTTCAACAGGACCTGCTGACACCCCTCCATCCATTTCTAATCTTTTTGGGAACATAGAAACTGCGTTGTCTGCTCTTCTCCCTGTCTAGTGCTGTTGTCATCACTACTATTTTTTTTTTTTGCATTTTTCAAACAAAAATGACTAACTGTGTAATTCAGTTGGCATGTCCTGAAATGTCAAATTTAGATTGAGAAAGGGCATGATATCAAATTTTGGGTGGTAAGCACACAACACACACATCCGTGCATAATGCCATCCTTTACTTTCTACTTTTTCTATTCTTAAGATGTCTAGTTATTAATGGCAATATGTCACTTTTTTCTACCAAATCTTTTTTCAGTAATTTATATAAATAATGACATACTGTAGGTAACACAAGGTAAAACAAAGGAAAATTCTTACCAAGTAGATGGTCTGTAGTCAGTCCAAGGTCAGTAGTCAGGCTGATTTTCAGACTGCACTTCCAGGTGAGGCCAGTATACAGCTTCCCATGGTCTTCAGGGTGGCATTCTGGAGCTCATGGGTCAAAATCCTTAGATGCTTAAGGCTTAATGAAGCTCAAGAAGAAATGAGATTAGCAGCTGAGAAAAGCATCTTTACCATCAGAGGTGTAATAATTTTACAGCTTGGCAGTTGATGAGGGCATTGCCAAGAAGAAATGATCTGATGGACAGAACTCATGCTGTTGCCAAACTGATGCATAAAACTCGCCATCACACCTCTAGAAAGTTTTGTGCTGCTCCCACATGAGGGGGGTTTTGGGGGGTGGGGGGTTCCCTTCCTTTGGAAGATGCAGAATATTATTTGTCATGACCACATGGACACTGAAGTCATATGAAGTCTCAACATCTTCAAATCCAGCACTTGCTACATGAAACGTGCTCTAAGTCATTGTGTAGCAAGTAGAGTTCTTATTTTAATTTGATTCTTGTGTCTCCATGCCAAGCAGATAAACTTATTATTATGTGATCCTTTCCCTCAGAGACAGAAAGAAAGGAAAACAAAAGGACAAACACACAGCTAGGTAATGAGAGGACAGGGCAGGACAGGATCTTGTTCTGTGGCAGTGTCCCTGCTTTGAATCCCTGCAGACAACCCAGCTTCTAGCAGAGACTCTGAAGCTCACCTTCTGCATGGTCAAATCACATAATTTGTTCCTATCTTAGATCCGTAAGTGTAGAAAATAGCCTTCTTTCTTTTCTTGCCAAATTCCCCCCAAATACGTAGAGAAATCGTCTACCAACTTCAAAGATCCTGGAGTGAGATGGGAAGGGCCAACAATGAGATGGTAAGCCTCTTTGGGAATTCACAACCAAAATGTTGATTGACATCATCCGCACAGAGGGGAGAATTATGTCCTTAATATGGAGCAGCTTATTTTATGGTTCCTTGTCCAGTGTGAGGGAATTAGATTCTGACTTGCCTTTATATTGCCTATCAGTGAAACACATAAAAAACTCCTTACTTAACCATACTTAGGAATGAATAGGATTTAGTTCCTTTGAAATTATATATTTGATTCTTAAAAATTTATGTATCTTCACTTGCACATTTTACTGGATTGCTTTTTCAGTTGTGTTTTATAGGTTTGTTGTTTCATGGTGGGAAAGGGATTATTGCTATTGGTGCTAAAACAGGAAGCACCCCTTTGCCATACATTTGAAGGGAATGCTATGGACTTGATATTTCTAATTCAGTCTATTAAAATAAATTGTTATTTATCACCTGAGATTTCAAATTTACATTAATAGTTCATGTTATTTATGAAGTTTTTCGAGCTCTGTCTGGATTGTGATTCAGTTGTGGGGCAGCAAATGGACAAAGGCCAGTCACCTTCAGCAACCAGGAGCCAGTGGGTCCCAGGCAAACCTGAGTCCGACTCCACATGGTTAGCGATGACGGTCCTTGTTTTTCTGATCAGTTATAAATGATATGACTTCTCCCTGCGACAGCTGCCTTCAATGGCCCCTTGGTTTTTCATCTTCAGTTAGAGGTAAACGTAGTGAGCAGCCATTTCGAGAGGGACACGCTGCCCTTTCTTTGCACCAGCGGTCTGCAGGCGCCATGTCCTGCTCAGGACGGGGCTTCTCAAGCAGTGATGTACACGAGAATTTCACAGAGGCACCAACTCTGAGTCAGCGTGCCTGCAGTTGACCGCCATTTCTGCATTTTTGTGCTCTGTTCACGGCTACACAAACCAGAGTAAAAATTCTATGAGCTTCCAGGACATCTGTATGCACTCCATATGTCAGAAACGTTTACATCGTGGATTGATGAGTGAACAGATCTGTGGAAAAGCGAACATCTGTTACAGCTGCACGTGATTCTCCCTGCATGAGCAGGATCCAGTGACCCAGCCCCAGGGCCATGAGGAGAATGAGGGGCTCCGATGGCTGCAGAGCTGACAGTGCGGTGCCTACAGCTGACAAGTGTGTGATGACAACCCCCCAGAGGGGCCCCGGGACCCACTCCTACACTGGTGAAGAAAGTTACACAGAGTCCCCAAAGCAGCTCAGGATCTGAGTGGGTGGTTGTTGATTTAACCCATCCTGACTGGTTCATATGGCCTCAGTGTGTGTCCACTGAGATTTGAGGTTCCCCTAGCTCACACTGCACAAGCCCTGAAAGGAAGAAACACACAAGGCCTCCATGGCTTTCCACCCATCCTTGTGGTTCCATGGCCCCAGGAGGCTGGGGCTCCCCATGTGCATCCAGCTACAGTGAACACAGTCCCTGGGCTGTCAAGGGACTGTTTTGTAGGTGTTGTGAGATTTTGCTTAGTACTTACATTCACTACAGGCTTTTCAACTGTATTCCTTTTATGATTTTTTTCCAGACCAAAGCACTATAATAAACTGTTTCAGTAAGTTTCCTATTATACAACTTATATTTAACCAAAAAACAGATTATTTAAATATGTGCCAAAGAGATACTTAATCGAAGTCATTACAAGCAAAGAATGGAAACCAATATTAAAAATACATTTCAGTCACGTGAAGTTTTTATAGGCAATGCTTATAATGATCTGAAAGCCAAGTTCCTATCTCCAGTTTGGCGATTTTTATAAATTTACATCTTTAAACTGTGGAAAATTCTGAAAGAGATGAGAATACCAGACCACTTAACCTGCCTCTTGAGAAATCTGTATGCAGGTCAGGAAGCAACAGTTAGAACTGGACATGGAACAGCAGACTGGTTCCAAATAGGAAAAGGAGTACCTCAAGGCTGTATATTGTCACCCTGCTTATTTAACTTATATGCAGAGTACATCATGAGAAACACTGGACTGGAAGAAACAAGCTGGAATCAAGATTGCCGGGAGAAATATCAATAACCTCAGATATGCAGATGACACCACCCTTATGGCAGAAAGTGAAGAGGAGCTAAAAGCCTCTTGATGAAAGTGAAAGAGGAGAGCGAAAAAGTTGGCTTAAATCTCAACATTCAGAAAATGAAGATCATGGCATCTGGTCCCATCACTTCATGGGAAATAGATGGGAAACAGTGTCAGACTTTATTTTTTTGGCTCCAAAATCACTGCAGATGGTGACTGCAGCCATGAAATTAAAAGACACTTACTCCTTGGAAGAAAAGTTATGACCAACCTAAATAGTATATTCAAAAGCAGAGACATTACTTTGCTGACTAAGGTCCGTCTAGTCAAGGCTATGGTTTTTCCTGTGGTCATGTATGGATGTGAGAGTTGGACTGTGAAGAAGGCTGAGCGCCGAAGAATTGATGCTTTTGAACTGTGGTGTTGGAGAAGACTCTTGAGAGTCCCTTGGACTGCAAGGAGATCCAACCAGTCCATTCTGAAGGAGATCAGCCCTGGGATTTCTTTGGAAGGAATGATGCTAAAGCTGAAACTCCAGTACTTTGGCCACCTCATGTGAAGAGTTGACTCATTGGAAAAGACTCTGATGCTGGGAGGGATTGGGGGCAGGAGGAGAAGGGGACGACAGAGGATGAGCTGGCTGGATGGCATCACAGACTCGATGGACATGAGTCTGAGTGAACTCCGGGAGATGGTGATGGACAGGGAGGCCTGGCGTGCTGTGATTCATGGGGTCGCAAAGAGTCGGACATGACTGAGCAACTGAACTGAACTGAACTGAACATCTTTAAGCACAATAACATATTTTTATACACCTAGAATCACATAATAGACTCTACTAACCATGTTTTACCAGTATTCCAAAGGATAACAAGGTAAAACAGAGGGAAAATTTTTAAATTTTCCCAGCCTTGTTGAGGTAAAGTTGGCAGGGACTGTATATACTCATATCACACATTGTGATGCTGGCTTGTGTTGTAAGGGGCCCAACACGGTAAGGTTTAATGTGCTATCCAGATCAGAGCCCCATCTTGTGGGGCCTTCAGGGCCAACCACGCCCCATCCAGGGTTTCCATGATTCTTGGGCTTTGGACCATGAGCCTAGAAGTTAAAGTACCTTGAGCTGCATAGTGACTGAGCTACCTTAAATATCAAGGTTTTAAAAATTAATAAAATGTCAAAAATTAACCCCAAAAATAAAAGTTTCCCATTTGTTATGAAGGAATTTGCTCTGTCCATCAATATTCTTATAGCATCACCTAGTGGAGCTTTGAAATAAGAGCACTCTGGAAAATTTAAAAGATGGAGATTAAGATTATGAAACAAGCCACCACGTTCTAAAGGCACTTTTTTCTCCATGTTTTTGTTGTTTTTCGAGCAATTGATGATGCACATCTTCACATGATTATAATTTCAATTTGTCCAGTCACTAAGTCATGTCCAACTCTGCGGCCCTGCGGGCTGCAGCATGCCAGGTTTCCCTGTCCTCCCCTATTTCCCAGAGTTTGCTCAAACTCGTGTCCATTCAGTGACGACATCCAACCCTCTCATCCTCTGTTGCCTCTTTCTCCTCTTGCCCTCAATCTTTCCCAGCACCAGGGTCTTTTCCAGTGAAACTGGATAAAAATAATAGGTGTGGGAGTCATTCACAAAATCATTCTTTTATATTAGCATGAAAATAAAGATACTCTGAAATTTTACTTTTTTTGCTGTTTTGTAAAAAAGTAAAAACAGAGATTAATTTTTTCTTCATATTTTTAGGAAGCCTAGAAGTAAAACAATGTAGTATTTTGAGACAATGTAAATATTGTAGTATTTCTTTGGGGATTATCACAATTTAGTATAAAATAGTGTAGTGACCAACCTAGACAGCATATTAGAAAGCAAAGACATTGCTTTGCCAACAAAGGTCTGTCTAGTCAAGCTATGGTTTTTCCAATAGTCATGTATGGATGTGAGAGTTGAGCACCAAAGAATTGATCCTTTTGAACTGTGGTGGTAGAGAAAAACTCTTGAGAGTCCCTTGGACTGAAAGGAAATCAAACCAGTCAATCCTAACGGAAATCAGTTCTGAATATTCATTGGAAGGACTGATGGTAAGGCTGAAACTCCAATTCTTTGCCCACCTGATGTGAAGAGCTGACTCATTTGAAAAGACCTTGATGCTGGAAAAGATTGAAGGTGGGAGGAGAAGGGAACGACAGAGGATCAGATGGCTGGAGGGCATCACCGACTCGATGGACACAAGTTTGGGTAAACTTTGGGAGTTGGTGATGGACAGGGAGGCCTGGCGTGCTGCAGTCCATGGGGTCGCAAATGGTCGGACACGACTGAGCGACTGAACTGAACTGAGCATAGTCACATGCAGTTTTAAACTGAAGTTTTATAAGAAGTAGATCTTTGGAGACATTGCTCCAGATAAGGAATGTATACACAATGGAGTATTACTCAGCCGTTAAAAAGAACTCATTTGAATCAGTTCTGATGAGATGGATGAAACTGGAGCCAATTATACAGAGTGAAGTAAGCCAGAAAGAAAAACACCAATACAGTATACTAACACATATATATGGAATTTAGGAAGATGGCAATGACGACCCTGTATGCAAGACAGGAAAAAAGACACAGATGTGTATAACGGACTTTTGGACTCAGAGGGAGAGGGAGAGGGTGGGATGATTTGGGAGAATGGCATTCTAACATGTATACTATCATGTAAGAATTGAATCGCCAGTCTATGTCTGACGCAGGATACAGCATGCTTGGGGCTGGTGCATGGGGATGACCCAGAGAGATGTTGTGGGGAGGGAGGTGGGAGGGGGGTTCATGTTTGGGAACGCATGTAAGAATTAAAGATTTTAAAATTAAAAAAAAATTTAAAAAAAAAAGAAGGACCCTTCTGCATCAGTTGTTATGTGGGTGGCTGTTTCCAATTGAATGTTATGAAGGTCATTGCCCACAGATGTTCACATGCTCCACACAGTACTCCTGTGTGCTCCATGCCTTGTGAACCTCCAGGGAGACTCCGTGACTTCAAATAAAATATGTAGCTTTCTGCTGTATTCTTTGTAATTTCATGCCATTTCCTTTTCATCGCAGTGGACATTTTCAGATTGCTTTTGATGTTCAAGTAGCTGTTAATATAATTACTTGTTCACGTGTCTCTCCTATGCTTTTACACTTCTCTCTCTTTCTGGACAAGAGCTCTGTGTCAACTCTCTCTGTACCTGGACTTCTTACAGGAATGAAACAGTCTATCAAATCCTTGTGAGGTGATGTGGAGAGAGCTGTCACTAGGCCGCTTCAGGTGCATAAACAGTGTACATTTATAAAACGTGTTGGACATGAAGTCTATATATGACTGAAGATGAAATTTACAATTAAGCTTCTGTTGCATTCTAATTTTAAAGTGGCATTATATTTATTATTTAGATTGCTGTTTTAAAAAACTGAAAATTCCAAGTCCTATGTTGGCATCTAAACTCACGTTCCTTAATCCGCCCAACACATCCATTTATCATCACTGTACACAGATGAGACCAGTAAGATAACGCGCCTTCAAGGACTTCAGTGGAACTGTAGGAACATTAAGATTGCAAAAGGAAAGAAACAAGGCTAATTATTTCAATGATGTAATCATGAAAAACCCAGTATGACAACAAACAGAAAGGTTTCTGAGACCAGAATAACCTGCCGAAAGCCTAGGAAGATGTTAGGGAAGTGAAGCAGCTGTCATCCCTGCCGCTGACACAGGCTGGAGCTCGCCACGGTGTCCAAGTCAGGCAGCCAAGAAAGCTGAGGCCTCAAAACCAATGAGTTTTAGCAGCTTTGCTGATTCTACCAATTTTCAAGAAGGTAACTTGAGTATATCTTAAATCCTCTTGGCTGTGAACTTCTTCCCATTTCATGGAAAATGACATTTCTTGACTAAAAGTGATGCAGAGATGTTGAGGAAAACCAAGAAAACAGTGTGTAAAAAAAAGTGTACCTACATAACAAGATCACAAATAAGTAGTCACTAGTAGAACATTTCTATAAAACATACTGTTTGTGTTCTGAAAAATCTGACCTTGAATCTCAGTTAAGTATGCTCTTCTAGGAAATAAAGATCAAATAATCTTGAAAGAAAACTGAGGAATTTGAGAAGCCAAATAAAAATATAAATATTAAGGATAGGAAGAGTTTCACATCTAGGAAAAATGCAAGAGATAGTTCTAGATGGTTTTCATTAATATAATAAATATTTAAAATACAACCAGGTGGGGAGGAAGGTGGGAGGGAGGCTCAGGATGGAGGGGACACATGTGTACCTGTGGCCAATTCA
Source organism: Ovis aries (assembly GCF_016772045.2). NCBI lineage: Eukaryota > Metazoa > Chordata > Mammalia > Artiodactyla > Bovidae > Ovis > Ovis aries. The sequence continues at coordinate 1,683,866 of NC_056079.1, read as the reverse complement.
TACTAACGTGTGGCAGAAACCATCACAATATTGTAAAGTAATTATCCTCCAATTAAAATACATAAATTTTTAAAAATACACCTTGAATTCAACATCTTAAATTCATGATGAACATCGTACTGAGTAAACTGACAACAGAGATTCTTGGGTTTATTTAATAGAAATAAGGTGATACATCACAGTCAGAATAAAAAGCTCCAAAGAGAAGTTAAGCTCTGGGGGATGGGTGAGGAAAGGAACACTTAGTATTGACCTTCTGAGACTCCAGGACCCTGGGCTCTAGAACCTTGAGGGCCCATCAACAGATGACAGATGCATTTACTGTCATTTTAAACTTTATATATGTCAAGACTATTGTCAGTATTAGAATGCAAGTCTGAGATTATTCTGGATTTCCAGTGGGATGTTTTTAGGATGATGTGATATGCCTAACCTCTATTCTCTGTTTTGGACTTCAAGTCAATTTTATGTCACGGGCTTATAATATACATATATCCTTATATTAAAAAGATGATGACTGGGTAAGTGGATGTAGCATGTGCATATAGTGGAATGTTATTCGGCCCTGAAAAGGAAGAGCACTGGTGAATATCAGAATTTTCTTCTGTTGATGGGCACTCAGGTTGCGTCCATGTTCCAGCTATTGTGAAAGCATTGCTGTGAATAAGCTGGGGCTTTTGAGAGAGCTGCTGTCTGAATCATGTCCAAAGACCAAGTAATCACTGTAGAAATGAACCTGGAAACATGAAATCAAGCACATCCCAGAAGGATTTCTAGTCAAGCCCACCACGTCCGTGGGATTCCCAGAGGGAAAGGAGAAGATACCCAGAGTGAGCCCAAGGCTGGTGAGTGTGAGGAGACAGTAACAGAACTGTGTCAGGAGCAGTTAAATGTATTCTCAGGCGACCACTCTCAGGATCCTATGGGAGAAGCACCTGGCCTCACCCTGGGCGGTGTGGACAGGGTGCTGTGATGGCCGGTGCAGACATGCATGAGGGCTGACCTTCCATGACCTTGCTGGACCAGCCCCCAGCACACTGAGGGTGCAGGATGAACACACACATGTCTCAAGTCCAGAACAAATGATCTGGATGAGACAGAATCACGTGTGTGAACCACACCAGTCATGCTGGTGGAGGCATGTGCTGTGGAGAGGACACATTCCAGTAAGGAGGGCTTCCTGGAGGAAGTGCTGTTTTTAAGCTGAATTCTGAAGATTGAGTAGGCATTGCCCAGAGGTCAAGAAAGGCAAATCCTATTTGAAACATGGACTGTTTCAAGCTCTTGCCATCAAGGAGAGCAAAGTAAACTTAAGAAATCTCAAGGGAAACGTGGCTGCAGCAGATCATGGAGTGGGGAGGGAGGGCATTGACAGAGGAATGGGGGAGGCTCCTGCAGAGCATTGTTCCCATGCAGACGAGATCTATCCTGCTGGCTGTGGGGTCACCAGAGGGTTTTAAGCACAGAAGGGTTATCATGAGATATAAAATCTAGAAGTATCATTCTGGTTACAGGAAAGAACATTGCTTAAGGTTGGCAGAGTTGTGAGCAGGACAGAGCTTTTGAAACTGGGGGTGGAGCAGAGGTCAGGGATGATCAAGGCCAGACTGCCAGTGGAGGGACGTGAACCCCCAGGGACCCAGGCGCTGCTGGGCAAGTTAATACAGAAGAGTAAGGCAGGGGGGCATCGCCATCTCTTTGGTTCTGGATGGAGAAACTGGACCACAGATGAGGCCATGTGGGGAAGCCCGAAAGGGTCGACCAGAAGGATCAGAGGTGATTTTATTTGCATTTGTGAGTTTTCCCATGCTCATATCCTGAATGCTCTTCAGGATAGGCAAGAAGAGCCTATCTATCTCTTCTAGATAGGCAAGAAACAGTGCTGGGGCAGTCTACTCAGATAAAATGTCCTCAGATTTCCCGGGCAATGGTGAGTCATCCACCAAGAAAATAGGGAATCCTCATATAAGCAGGAAGCTCTCACATCTCAAACTACAGTTTCCTCCCTTCCTGACCTTATGCCTTGGTCCTCAGCCCCATTCCATCACCAGTGTCTGTTTTCCCTGCCAGGAGTTAGAGCAAACTCATCATTCTACTGGGATCTAATCTCACTTAATCTGTGTTTTCTCACAGTACATCACCCATGGGAAGAGAGTATGTTGTTCCACATGCCTCCCACAAAGGGGGGATTTTTTAAATTACAAACATAAGTCTTTTTTCCTCAAAATCCATACTTAACAATTAAATATTTTTCCCTTTTAGTAGTTTTGTTTTGTTTTGTTTTGTTTTTGTTCATGGCATTTTCAACTCTTCCAAGTTCGTTTGTTTGTTTGTTTGTTTCAAGTATTTCTTGTTAAGTTAGGGGGCAACTCCTTTCATTGGTCCATTTAGATTTTAGTAAGCAAACCACAAAGGTACAGGATTTTTTTTCTGGAGAGGTTTTGGAGTTTGAGGAGACTAATCATGAAATATACATTATAGCGGAGGTTTCAAAGCAGTGCCCAATCTGTATGCAAAATCCCAATCTGCATCAGATACAAAGTAATTCAGGGGAAAAAATAGGACATTGCAACCACAGATATCTCTCCCAGGTAGCCTTCTGGGACCCATGAATCAGCTCTGAAACTGTGCTCTGGGCTGCAACTTGGCATACCCAGCCGAAGATTCTGAGCATTCCTTTTACCAAATGTGAAAAAATACAGCCAAGTTGTTTAAGTGAGAAAGGGAAGAAAAAGAACGGATTGCTTTGAAATGCTTTTTGGCTCAGTTATAATTCAAAACCAGCCTCAATAGTTACCCTCTTGATAGCATAGCTTGTAGCTCAATCTTCACATCCTCATTTTTTTGGACAAAAGTCACAGAACTGGCCATCACTTACCGCAAACACATAAAGCAATGCATGTCCCTGTGGAGCGTGTGTGCTTAGCTTTAAAACTACACTCTGCAGGAAATTACCTTTCTTTAAGGTTAATGACAACTAACTTTCTTAGCTTGAAAATAGAAATGTCTTCTTGATGTTACTAAAGCCTGTGCCGCATTGTTGTGCCCTCAATCACAGAAGTTCTGGGGTCCCTTCTGCCTGCCGTGGGCACCGTCAACCTCAGGAAAGCCAACAACAGCATCTGGTGGGTAGGCTCCATGTCCAGCCGCTGGAGTCTGAATTTCCACATGATTGGCCCAGACCTGTTTCAAAAAATGCCCATTCTTGTGATGCAGTGAATGTAGAAGATGGCACCTTCCAAACCCCACCTGTTATCAGATTTCTCTTTAGAGATTAAAATAAAGAAACAGATCCTAGTGCTCACTGCAGCCTGAGTCACAACCTCTGGTGCTGTGACCCTGAATGAGCATTAATATTAAGACTGATGCTTTAGGATCATTCCTGAAGACAGGCGGTTGGACAGTTATGGTCAGTCCTTACTCTGATGAACTTAGAAGTTAATGGCAAAGGAGGTGTTTTCATACAAATAAACAGGTCAGTACAATTCCCTGTGTCTCACGAGTACCTAAGAGGGGCACCTAACCCACACCAGGGGGATGGGGAAGCCAGTGACACCCCTCACGACATCAGGGACTGTGGGGGAGGGACAGCTAGGTGGTGCTGACCTGCCTGCTCCCCCTAGTGGGGTCACCTCCCTGTCTCTGCACGTCCACTCTGTGAACAGCAGCAGAGGGCTTATAACAGGCCTATGATGCCTTCTCTCATTTCTTTGTCTGGTTAAAAATCACAGAATTAGTATCTATAGTATAGTTCCTTTTAATATCAGCAAACTTGGCTTTTACATTCTATCTCTATATATATTTTATATGATGACAATCAATAATTATGTAATAATAATAACGTTTACGTCTGCGTGATAAAGGGGCTTCCCTGGTTGTTCATATGGTAAAGAATCTGTTTATGAAGGGGGAGACCGAGGTTCGATCCCTGGGTTGGGAAGATCCCCTGGAGAAGGGAAAGGCTACTGACTCCAGTACTCTTGCTGGAGAATTCCGTGGATGGAGGAGCCTGGTGGGCTGTGGTCCCTGGGGCCGCAAAGAGTCGGACATGGCTGAGCGACTGTCACTGTCACCTGTCTGGGTGATAAAAGGCTGCCATTACTAGGGAAGTAACCTGATGAGTAGTCAGGAGGGTGGGTGTTGGGGCCCCCTTGTCTGGGCACCTGCTGCTTCAGGCAGAAATGATTTCCATTCCTTCCTGCCTTTGGCGCTGGCCTCCTCTCAGTTCCTTGGTTTTATTGCTGGTATTGTGTTAATGAGACTCCTGTAACTGCATTCGTCACCGATGAACCGACTCCGACAGTTGCTTTAACCAGGTCGGCCTGTTCAGCCTCAGCTACTGCTGTTCTCATGCTGACTTGTCAAGGGGCTTGCAGTCTGACCCCAGTGTTTTCAGATTTTAAAGTTCAAGAACCAAAGGTACATTCATTGGATTTGATAAATGAAGGCAAAACTGGCCTTCTCCTTTGCTGTCACAAACTTTTGAGATCTCTGCACCATACAAAGTGATGAAGTATTTGTCAACACGTAAAATGCTGGATGAAAGAACCCTTCTTTCTCTCCTGGGAAGCCCTCCGCTGTTGTCTTCCCACCTGCAGTGACTGCAGGAAGGAAGTTTCGAGTAGATGTTGATGATCTCCAGCGTCTCTGTGCAGCTCCTGGTGAGTCTCCTTGGACCGAGAGATGTAGGGCTGTTGGCAGCAGCTGGTGAACAGGGAACAAGGCGACCTGGGTCCTGGGAGCCGTCGCCCGAGAGCTGTCCGTGGTCCTGAATCCACGTTGCTGCCAAGTCTCCCAAGACTGGTTGATTGGCCGCTTTGCCGTTTCTGCTGCTGGGAAGGCCTCTTTATGTCCTCCTTGCTCTAGTTCTCCATCCATATTAAAGCCTTAAAGCCAGGCATCCACGCTCCACAGAGCTGCTCCACCCCACCTAGGAGCCCAGCCGTGCAGGAGCCTGTGTACCTGTGAGTGCTTGGTCTACCCGTGGCACCGGGCTGAGAATGTGGGCTTGCATTTCAAGGTGATTGGTGCTCAAGCCCAGTCTCCATCCTGTGAGAGGTACACAGCAGACAGGCGGGTGGACTCACTCTCCTTTTGTGAGTGTGTTTCTGCAAGTGGGGCCTTAGAAGATGCTGGCCCCGTGTGACTTCCCTGTCCTCGGGGAAGGGGAGAGGCAGAAGCAGAGAGACAAAAAGTCAGAAGAGCAGAGAGAAGGAGGCAGAGAGAAGCAGAGAGAAGAGACAGATTCAGAGGGCAGAGAGCCAGAGGAAGGGAAAGACAGAGGCAGTGAGAGGGGGGAGGGAGGGAGAGGAGGTAGAGGAGCAAGCCTGTAATTGTGGAAATCCTGTGATGTGGGAACTGCTAAATGCTGTGTGTGAGCACAGGAGCACCTCCGCCTGGAAAGAAGCTGGCCTAAAGCACCCCCAAAATATGCCTCTTTAACTTAAAAGCTATCATGAGCCCTTTTCTTCCTGGGAGCAGAAAGAAGCCCAAGGGAGGCCATGCACTCTTCCAGAGGAAAGGAACGCTCCATCACCAGGACGCAGCTGAGATCTAGGGGACCCTGTTCCCTGACCATGTTGGCACTGCCTCTCTTCCCTGCCCTCAGTTCAGTGGCTGCTCCCCCACCCGTCTCCTCATCACCCCAACATGAAGCTCACAGCTTCAATTAGAGCCCTGGTTTTCAATGTCTTCTGTGAAACCAAGACACGCTTCTGTGCATCGTGAGATTTGGCAGCTCTCTTGACGGGCTTCAGCTGCACGCACAGTCATCCCACCCTGCCTTCCCCATCCTTCAGAGCTGAGTTGTGTAAAGAGAGCTATTTCCCCTCAGCTCCCCTCTTCTGCACCTAGGAGTCCAGGTTCTTTGCAGTCTGAATGAGCAGTATTCCGGGGCTGTCTGTTGGCATCTTAGGCCCCTTTTTCTTTCCCCAAGGAAAGTGCCACTGCTCTGCCCCAGGATGGAGTCCCTACCGCTCATCCAGGCTGACACCATCATGAGCCTGAGGACCCTTGGTTCATTCAAAAATTAACTGCCTGTAGATGGAATCTGACAGCTGTGCTGTAAAGACATGCCTGGGGTCTGTGAAATGCCAGCCAAGAACCCACTGCCTCTGACAGCTTATGGGGGGCCCATGAGTGGGGAATCCTAGGGACTCTGATCTGGGTCCAGATTCTCTGTTGAATTTCCCAGCTTCCCTAAGCCTCTGAAGGGATGGCTCACGTGGCATGCATGAAGCCAACAGGGCATCAGGCAGCTCGTGACCATGAAAGAAATCACACCTATGTATCTGCACGTTGTACCTATTCCCTGGCTAATGGCAGACACCTCAAGGTCCACGTTACTATGTAGGCTCATCAGGATGTGCTCAGCGGGCTGAAATGGTTAATATGTGTTCACATTTGACGGTTCTCCTCACAGAGCAGAAGTTGGGGGCAGGCAGATGCTGCTAAGATCCTGAACTCATGCAGCTATTGTCATCATTTACAAGTAACATTTTATCTTTATTAGAAGTTTTTACACACTAGTTGGGGAAATTTCAGGAAAAAAATAAAGCAGATGAATTAGAAAGGGCAGCTCTAAGAAGTGAAGGTCACTCAGTCGTGTCTGACTCTTTGCAACCCCATGGACTATACAGTCCATGAAGATCTCCAGGCCAGAATACTGGAGTGGGTAGCCATTCCCTTCTCCAGGGGATCTTCGCAACCCAGGGATCGAACCCAGGTCTCCCCCATTGCAGGCAGATTCTTTACCAGCTGAGCCAAGAAGGAAGCCAGCAAGGGCAGCTAACTAATACCAAGGATAACAGCTCATCTTTGGGGAAATTAACATCTGTTTCAGTGCCATACACACCCAGAGTGCTTATTCACACCCTGAACACTGCACAGAAAGCGTCCTGGACTGTGAAGGCCAGTGTGCAGCTGCACGTCCCAGGCTGTGGTGTGGCTGCCGACCAGGAGCCTGGGTGTGTCTGTCCCCACAGCACTGACCCTGACACCCAGGCCGTGACGCTCTTGAACCACCTTCACTGAAATCACAAACTGAACTGTCTGGTGATTCTAATAAAAAATAACCATAAAATTAAAATATCAAGAGAGAAATTGACTTCACAACAGAATTGGTCAGAACCGTTTAAAAAGCCAGCACAGTGAGAAACTGTGGGGAAACATTATCCCACGTGGCACTGGGCCCAGAACAGGCTTAATAAACATCATCTGATGCGGGTGCTGATAAGAGAAAACTTCATAAAACACAGAACACAATATCCAGGTAGCGCCGTGGTCTGACTTCCTGATGGAGCTCCATTATCTTTTGTTTTCCTGGAACTTTGACTTCAGCGGAGGAGTTTGGGGCAGAAGCAGCAATAACAGATCCCAAGATGGAGCCTCCTGTATGTGAACTGAGAACGTCCATATGTTCAGGCTGGATTAGAAAAGGCAGAAGAACCAGAGACCGAGCTGCCAACATTCGCTGAATCATCAAAAAAGCAAGAGAGTTCCAGAAAACTTCTACTTCTGCTTTATTGACTATGCCAAAGCCTTTGACTGTGTGGATCACAACAAGCTGTGCAAAATTCTAAAAGAAATGGGAATACCAGACCACCTGACCTGCCTCCTGAGAAATCAGTATGCAGGTCAAGAAGCAACAGTTAGAACTGGACATGAAACAACAGACTGGTTCCAAATGAGGAAAGGAGTATGTTAAGGCTGGATATTGTCACCCTGCTTATTTAACTTATATGCAGAGTACATCATGAGAAATGCTGGGCTGGAAGAAGCACAAGCTGGAATCAAGATTGCCAGGAGAAATATCAATAACCTCAGATATGCAGATGACGCCACCATTATGACAGAAAGCAAAGAACTAAAGAGCCTCTTGGTGAAAGTGAAAGAGGAGAGTGAAAACGTTGACTTAAAACTCAACATTCAGAAAACTAAGATAATGGCATTTATTCACAGCAAATAGATGGGGAAACAGTGACAGACTTTATTTTCTTGGACTCCAAAATCACTGCAGATGGTGACTGCAGCCATGAAATTAAAAGACACTTGCTCATTGGAAGAAAAGTTGTGGTCAACCTAGACAGCATATTTAAAAGCAGAGACATTACTTTGCCAACAAAGGTCCGTCTAGTCAAGGCTATGGTTTTTCCAGCGGTCATGTATGGATGTGAGAGTTGGACTATAAAAAAAGCTGAGCGCCAAAGAATCGATGCTTTTGAACTGTGGTGTTGGAGAAGACTCTTGAGAGTCCCTTGGACGGCAAGGAGATCCAACCAGTCCATCCCAAAGGAAATCAGTCCTGAATATTCATTGGAAGGAATGATGCTGAAGCTGAAACTCCAAAACTTTGGCCACCTGATGGAAAGAGCTGACTCATTGGAAAAGACCCTGATGCTGGGAAAGATTGAAGGCGGGAGGAGAAGGGGACGACAGAGGATGAGATGGTTGGATGGCATCACTGACTCGATGGACATGAGTTTGAGTAAGCTCCGGGAGATGGTGATGGACAGGGAGGCCGGGCGTGCTGCAGTCCATGGGGTCACAGAGAATCAGACGTGACTGAGCAGCCGCACTGAACTGGAGATGGAGCCTGTCGTGTGGCATGAGCTGCTGTGCTTGTGTGTAGTCATTCAGTTGTGTTCAACTCTGTGGAACCTGTGGACCGTAGCCCCACAGGCTCCTCTGTCCCTGGGATTCTCCAGGCAAGAACACTGGAGTGGGTTGCCATCTCCTCCTCCAGGAGCTCTTGTCAACCCAGGGATCAAACCTCATCTCCTGCATTGGCAGGCGGATTCTTCACCACTGAGCCCCTGGGGAAGGCCAAGTGCTGTGTGAGGCCGGTCATTAAAGGCACCTGTGGGAAGGGACGTCTCAGAGCATTAGAGAGCCATGCCTGGGGGCAGGGACGCTTCATCAGACATCTTGGTGAATCCAAAGTTCTACCCAAGTGGAAACCTCTGCAGGGCCAGATCCAAAACACAAAGCAGACTCAGGAGACAGGCCTGGAGCAGGGGCGGCCTTGTGGCCAGGCACTGGAGGGACAGGCACTTCTGACCTGGCAGCCGCCCTGCCCTCAGACATTAGGACCCGGAGTGACGGCCTCTCCCCGCCTGCTCTAGCCCACTCACCACATGGTCCACTGCAGGGTGTTTCATGAAAATGAGCTTGAAGGCTTGAGTGTCTTTAAGCTGAAAGCAAAAGGCTTGACCTTCCATGACTGGACCACAAGGACACAGGGTCTGAGGAGGTCTCCTTGATGTCTGGTTTGGCGTCAATGAAAATTCTGGTATTTTCAAAAATAAATGAATGCTGGCTTGGTGGAAGCATATTTTAGTCTCTGAAAAAATAAAGCTTCAGGCACAATAGGCAAAACTCTGGAATGGACTGAACTCAATCACCTGTAAAGTCAGTTCTGTAAGTTGGTGCTTATCCAGACATCATAGTCATCAGCTTTTCTGCTGGGTGAATATGGATTGTGTGTCTCCTTCTCAACTCCGATAATGTCCTGGTCACATCAGGATGATTTGTGGAGATAAGTTTTAAATACTCTTCTGGGTATTAGAAGTATTGACTTAGAATTTATGATAATATGGGGATCAGCTTATAAAAATATATGAGAACTGACATACCCAGGAATTAAATGAATCCACTGATAAATAAAAAGTTATTGACATCCACTGCTCAAAGGAGTCACTTGGGCCCTTTCTTATCAACACAGAATCCAGACAGGTGCTAATAAAAACATCTTCTTTAGCCAACATACTAGGCTTTGGGGAAAAGGGAAAACAAACCTGTTTTAGACCTAATATTTCATGGTTGATTACTGGAAAGGTTGATACAGTTCTCTTTCCCATTTCTTTAAATGCTGGACTTATGCTTTCAGGCGATGAGTTCAGGACTTTAGTTCTTCAGATTGTTCTGCGTGTGGCACAGTTCTCAAGTTAACCTATTTAAGAACACTTCACATAAAATGTCAACACTGGCGTCCAGCTCTGAACAAAGCCGTGGACAGGGAGTTTCTTCCTGGCATCAGGGCTGTGTCCTTTGTTTGGCCGAGGCTCCTGTCTTTAAGGCCCCCATGGGCCCTCCTGCCCACGTGTCCACTTGGATCTGCTCACCAGGACATGCCTGACCTGACTTGGGGACCCTGCCAGCTTAGCCCATGATGATGGTTTGGTTTCTAAGTAACCCACCTGCACCTCTCTTCCCAAGAGGAACATGTCTGTCTTTTCACAGTCCTTCTGAACCATCCATGTCATCAGGACTCCAGAGTTCTCACAGATCTTCAATTTAAACTATGCAATGCTCTGCCTACCCTAAACTTATTAGAAATGATTGAGAATTCTATTCAATTTTCTAATTTGCTCTGGTCTCAGGCCTCTGGAATTTCATTTACTATCAAAAAAAAAAACATTTATAAGATCAAACAACCTTTTCCTAGAGCACCATGTCTATATATGTAAATGACAAATTTCTTCTGCCCTTGCAAATTGATCCTTCAGAAATACTTACCATTCCAATCAATAACAAGCTTGTGCAGTGGAACTAAGTGTAACAATTTATATCACTTGTCAAAAATGGGCTGGTATAACCTGGTTCGAATGTAAAAGAATGAAACCATTGTGTACCAGAGTATGGAGAGTCCTCAAAAAACTTAGAATTACCATGTGACCCAGCAGTTTCATTTCTGGATATTTATCCAAAAGGATTCAGAGCAGGCCCTGGAGGAGACACCTGCACCCCAGATTCACGGTGCTCACAACAGCCGGAGGTGGACGCAACACAAGGCCACGGACAGACACACGGTCCTCCGCACCAGAGAATACCGTGAAGCCTTAAGAAAAAGGGAGCGCGTGTGACGTGATGCAACATGTATGAGCCTCGGGGACACTGCTCAGAGAAATAAGCCGGTCCCCAGAGAGCCAACCCTTCAGGCTCCCCCTCCTGAGAGGTTAACCCTGGAGGAGTCCATTTCTTAAAGGATGCCGCATGCCAGGGCTAGGGAGAGATGGAAGAGCAGCTGTGTTTAGTGGGAATAAAGTGTCACTCTTGTGAGATGGAAAAGATGTGGAAATCTGTTTCCCAACAATAGGAACGTACTTGATTAACAGGACTGATTTGTGCACTTAAAAATGGTCACGTTGGTAAATTGAATGTGTGTTTTTCACCATAGTTTTAAACATGTGCTCCTGTAACCTTATCCACAGGAGTGAACAATTAAAATTTAGAGACCTACTTGTAGGTATTTGGAGTCTGGCGGATTTAGAGTTAAAAAGTTGGAAGTTTGGGAGAGCTAGCAGTTTATCAGAGCCTCTTTCTTAAATAAGCCACATAAGCTGTCATTCTTTATGGGACTTTTTTTTTCCCCCTTTAAGCATGGCCTTGAGTTTTTGGTGTGGGGGAGAATATGTGAATGTTGAATCAAAAATGCATTACTGGCATGTTTTATGAAGATTCCCTACAACCCTATAGCACCACCGGGGGCGGGGGTGGGGGTGGGGGGAGTTTACTTTTATTCTGCTTGACAGGGAACTAGGCAGCAAGGTTTCCAGTCAAAACAGACATTGTTAGAAAAAGTAATCATCTTGGTGCAACACTGCCTCCTGCTTTCAGAGTTGGGCAAAGATGTCCCTTCAGAAGGTGCAGTACTGGTCCCCCTCCCAAACACAATGAGCTGAGGCACCGGTGAGCTACGGTGACAGATGACGGGATCGCGCGGAGACCATGCAGCCGCCGGGCCTGGTGGGGCAGGTGCAGGCGCGTGATGGCGTGCCTCCGCCTTCGGGCGGCGCCGTGACGGAGCCGGGGAGCCGGCCGCCTGGGGGACCGCGCACGTAGGGGCCGCGCTGACTGCAGCCGGCTGTCCTTGGACCACGGCCGCCAGCCCAGGCCCGCCCGCCCGCGCTGCGAGCTGCCGGGGACTCTGCTGTTGCTTCCCGCCCGCTGACCGGCCCCGACGCGCGGGCCTGCCGGCACCCGGGCCCCGGTGTGAGGGCCTGTGTCAGAGCGCCCCGCTCTCCAGACGCCGTGGCCAGCCCTCCTGGCCCAGGGAAGCCCCCACCTGGAGAGCAGCCGGCATCCTCGCCTCCCTCCGCCCGGAAGGCCGCGGGCACTCAGGCCGGGGGAGCAGCCGGGCGCTCTCCCCGAGGGCCGGGTGCTCCCCGCCAGGCTGCTCTGCTGCTCCCGCCGCGTGCCAGGTGGGAGCCCGCGGCCTCGGTCCCCGAGGAGCGAGACGAGGAGGACACACGCGACCACCTCCTGCCCCGTCCCTGGGCAGGAAGGCGCACGCCCGGGCCCAGAGCACGGGGCCGGCTGCCGGCGGGGGCAGGGCCAGCCGCCGCCGCACCCGGCTCCAAAGGGCATATCCCGACCCGGGGATCCGAAACCAAGGCGGAAAGACTGCACCTTCCGGACAACGTCCCTGCCTGCGTTGCGTTGTTTAATTAGCCACGCAACTTAGAGAAGCTTGTTCATAGCAGTGGTGGTGAAGGGCGACGCTGGATGACAGCTTGGGTCCAGTTAACGCCCCCATCCCACTTCCCCTGCTGACATCCTGGGAGCCCTCTCCTCGCCTCCCGGAAGCACTGAGCTGACGGCCCGCCTTCCTTCGCTCGTCTCACAAACGCGAAGGACTCTGCGTTTAGAGTGTCTGAAGAATGAACGGCACCAGAATAAAGCCTCAGCGGTTCCCCCAGGCTCCGAAGGCTGATGACGCAGAGTGCCGCTTCCCAGACGGCTCCTCTGGGATGAGCAGGGAGCTCCCTCTTCAGCACCCGTTCATGCCCGATACCCTGAAATCCTTATTTTTGCTTAAATTTCATCAAAGAAAGAGCTCTTCTCCAAAGATCCATTTAAAGGAACAAAGGGGAGAAATACTTTATTCCATTATATGCAGAAAACAAAACTACCCTATGCTTCCCCTTCCTAAACACCCAAGTACTTCAGAATACACTCATCTGGACACCTGGGTGTTCACAGTTGAAGTCCATCAGCTGCTAACCCGACAAAACAAGTTTCTCCCTCTGATCCTCCCTGGCCAGACTTGCAGGGGTAAAAACACACCGCCTGATTCAAGCAGAACACCGTGGACAGATGCCCTTTGAATTCTGCAGAGGAAGTCCTGGCCTGCAGCGGGAGCGCTCCGCTGCGAAACACAGGGCAAGAGCGTCACCTGGTGGCTGGATCAGGTGTTGCGTGCTTGTTGTCAAGGCTCCGTTCCCATCCTCACTCTGTGGGGTGTTTGGTTTAGCCTGTCAGCCGTGTCAGACTCTGCAACCCCATAGACTCCTCCGTCCATGGGATTCTCCAGGCAAGAGTACTGGAGTGGGCTGCCATTCCCTTCTCCAGAAGATCTTCTCTTTCTATTAAATAGCTGGAGGAGGAAATGGCAACCCACTCCAATATTCTTGCCTGGAGAATCGTGTGGACAGAGGAGCCTGGTGGGCTCTGGGCCATGGGGTCGGCTGCAGCGCCCAAGCCGCAGAGGACAGGGCCCCTCGGCCACCTAGGGGGGCATGGTGCAGAGATGGCACCGAGGCCTGGCCTCACCCAGTCCTGTCCCGTCACCACCTCCTACCGCATTCCTGCTTCCTAGGCGACAACAAGCAAGGCCCCGTCTTCTGGGTCAGTTCAGTGGATGGCATCTCGTGTAGGTCTGCCTGGGGTGCGGGGGTGGCGGGGCCGGGGAGATGGACTGACTGTCACTGGTCAATACGTTCGCATCTTAATTTCTCCAACTCTTCTCACAGCACTGGTCCTGTTGTATTTAGGCATCTATGCATTTGTGTTTTGGATATTTATATGCTTGTTTCTCCCATGAACTATGACCCCCTTCTGGCCATATATCAAGACTGTAGCATTTTTTTTAGCCTAAAAATAATGTCAGAGTAACAAGCAGCCACCATCCACTAACTGTGTGCTCTGTGCCCGGAGCTGTGCCATTGTTTTGGTTTTCTGGGCCCCGCGCTGCAGCACAGCTGTGGGCCTCGGTTTGCAGGTTTGGCTCAGAAACACAGGGCCTCACTCACTACTCAAGACCCCAGCTGAGCCAGGGCTGGATGTCCAGCCTGCCCACTGTCCAGTGGAGTCAGGTCCAGTGGCTGTTTGTCTGCCCAGTCTCCTGAATTTGAATAATTCAAAGGGCTCTTACACAGAAGGGCAGTTATGGTATTGTTTGTTTTTCCAGAAGCAGAACAAGACCGAGGGGTGGGAACTGCAGAAAGGCAACTCTCCCGTGGACGTGAGGCGCCAGTCCAAAACAGCGGCACTACTTTCTAATCACCAGACTCTCCCGCGTTCCAGACTCAGCTTCCGAGCTGTGACTCCCCGAGTGCGCACGGGTGCACCTGTGTTCCAAATAAAGCCTCGCCAGCCCGGAGGCCAGGGGGTCGCATGTTCAGTCCCGTGACAGAAACAAACCTGCGAAGCCCCAGAGAAAACAGTGGGGTCAGGGTCCCCCATAGCTAACAGTGAGTGAGCGGTCCCCAAACATAGCAGGGGCCAATAGGGTCCACTGACTGAATAAAACACGGTGACCCCAACATCACAGCAGTGCAGGGGACACTGTCTTATACTCGGGTTCTGTGCGTCTATCGAACATGTGTGTCACCGTCTGTTTTTCAACCTTGTGTTACAAGTCTTGGTGTGTGTGCTAAACACACTGTTGCTCTTCTTCTAGTTAAAAAGAAAAAAATGTAGTTAACGCCTGCTTCAGATCTTCTGACGTGCTATTGTGTTTTTTGTTGTTGTTGTTAAAATTATTTAACTATTTCATGAATATCTGACCTTTTAAACACATAAAGAGAGTAAGGGCCTAAACATGAGGACTTTCCCAGAAAATCACAAGCCATAGAGGTGAGCTGAATGTTCACAGGCAAAACCGCAAGCTTGTTTCATCACTTATTTTATATTTTGCCTGATCGTGTTTCACTTGAGTAACCGCACTTATCAGGGAAGAAAAATACAGCAACTATCCAATCACGCATACAGTTTTGTCGAAGATGGCCATGCCAGGACTCATATTAATGAAAATGTCCCGAGGCTGTAAAGTTCCCCTGGGCTGCATTGTATTGAAGCCGAGGAGAAGGTCGCTCCCAGAGGACGTTCATGGGCACCCATGATCGGTGCTCATGGGCACCTGCCTCCCGGCAGCCTCTCCTGAGAGAGTGGCCCTCCCTCAGTGTGGCCCTCAGCTTGGCAGTGCGTTGCATTTTCCCAGAGACCTGGATTTAAATGCAAAGATACATCAGTCTGTCTGCCCATCTCCCTGCTCAAAAGAAATTTATGAAATTACCTGAATGATTGAATCCTCTCAGAAAAATAAACAGGCCTCAGTTCTCCCACTCGGGCTGGTGGTGGGGAGAGGGACAGGGTGCTGGAGCTGAGAACCCCCTTAATTGGATTCTCACATCACTTAACCTGATTTCCAGGCATCAAGATCCTGGAGACCAGCTGTCCTTCACGTTCCCAGATTGACTTTGATCACTTTTACTTTGTTTTATGAAGTTAAATTCTATCAAGATTGATAAATGAGCATTGTAGGAAAGCCAGGAGCCTCAGTGGCTCTGGAGGCTGGCGGGGCGGGGGGCGCTATATCCATAGCCCCCTTCAGTCCCCGGAGTCCCTGTCGTCTCATTTAAGGGAACGTCTGTAGACTCCGCAGTGGCCAGGCAGCTCCTGCTTCTTAAGAACACTTTCACACCCAGACTGCAAGGGAGGGACTGGCCTGATTCCCTCAGGAGTCCCGGAAGTGTGCAGAGCGCCACCCCCACCCCACCCCTGGAAGCCTCGCCACTGCAGGGGAGGCGGACAGGGGCCTGCTGCGTGGACGGCCCCGAGGGCTGGGTGTTCACAGGAGGTCCCACTGGACTGTCCAGGTTGGGGTGAAGCACGTGGGCAGGGGTTAGGGAGCTGGGTCAGCCACACCTGCTCCACGTCCTGCTGACGCAAAGCAGCAGCCCTTCGGTGACCTGCGCCCGCCGTGGACAGGAGCGCCCGCCGTGGACAGGAGCGCACGCAGCTCAGCTGAGGCCCGTGACACGGAGGAGGGCAGCTGGGCACACTCAGACCCCACCAGCGTCCGCCCTGCCGGGCCTGGGCCTGGCCCCGCCCTCATGGTCAAGCCCCACGGTCAGGGGAGGACCTGTTATTCATCAGCATTGGCCTGAGGAGTTAATACTGCACCCGGTTCATCAGCGTGTCCCCTGCTCGAGAGAACACCCGCTTCCTTCTCGCTCGCTGCAGGGGCCATCACAGCTGGATAACAATCCTCCCCACACGGAGGGCATCCAGGACTCATGGGGGCCCCACCGGCCAGGCTGTGCTGCCCCCAGCGGGGCCCTGCATGCGTCTGCAATCACCAGGCAGGGTGTGTTAACAGGGGCTAATCATTCCAAATGATAAAATGCACTTCACTTCACTGAACTGCACTTCTGTTAATCAAAAAAATGAATTTAGAAAAAAGTAAGACAGTAAGCCTAGAAGTAAGAATCCCAACACACATATCTTGGGCTTCCCTAGTAGCTCAGTCAGTGAGGAACCCACCTGCCGATACAGAAGACTAGGGTTTGATCCCAGGGTCGAGAAGATCCCCTGGAGAAGGAAATGGCCACCCACTCCAGTCTTCTTGTCTGGAAAATCCCATGGACAGAGGAGCCTGGTGGGCTACAGTCAATGGGGTCACAAGGAGTCAGACATGACTTAATAATGTCTGTTCATCAAAAAATCCATTTGGAAAAAATAAGACAGTAAGCCTAGAAAAAAGAATCCCAAAACATGTAGCTTTAAAAAGACATATATACAGAATGTGAAAAGTACTGGAAACCAGTAACAAACATAACAGTCAGTTTAAGAAGTTGTGCTTATTAACCCAAAGTTTACTTTAAAGTCAGTCATTGATCGCAAGAGGTCACACGTGGGTTTAAGGTGCCCACATCCTGCAATGACAAGCGTGAACATCAAGGACCCAATTCTTAAAAGCAGCTGCTATTCCTGAGAAGCATCTCCGCATCCTTGGAAGAAGTAGACAGAGTCCACAATGGAGTCTCAGACCCGCCTGAGACGTAGGCATCGGGAGGAACAGCACTCGCCCCTCTCGGGCTGGGAATCCGGAAGCCTGGCTCATAATCTTATCCAGGGGGCAGCAGCTGGCAGAGCAGCTCATCCCCGAGCCCCACTGCTGGTCCCGGTCTGCGCGCTCCCCTTCGGCCAAGTTGCTGCTGGCACAATGTCCCCAGTGAGGCGGGGGCTGACCCCCGGAGCACCGGGGCAGCCTCCAGTCTCGCGCCTCGGAACACCCCCACGGTCTGCACTCTTGTGGCTACGTAAACAGGCTGCTGGATCTGGTGGGGAGGGCGCCGTAGCGGGGACAGCTGAACGTCATGGAGTGTGGAGAGACATACAGGCCACAGCAGGAATGTATTAACAGAGAAAGCTCCCGGTGCCTGCAGCTACACGCACCCCTGCGCTCACCGCAGCACTATTCACAACAGCCAAGACGCGGAAGCAACCTCGGTGCCCATCAGCAGAGGCACAGGCAAAGGAGACGGGGTACACGTGTGCAGTGGAGTATTCCTCAGGCGTAAAAAGGGGTGAAATAATGCCATTTGCAGCAACATGGATGGACCTAGAGATTATCACCCTGAATGAAATGTCAGACACAAACACCATACGATATCACTTATATGTGGAGTCTAAAATACGACACAACTGAATTTATTTACAGAACAGAAAGAGACTCACAGACATAGAAAGCACACTTGGATTGCCAAGGTGGGAAGTGGGGGGAAGGATGGTTCGGGAGTTTAGAATTAGCCGGTGCAAACTGTTACACAGAGAATGAATTAACAAGGTCCTACTGGAGAGCACAGGGAAGGATGTTCAGTAGCCATGGTAAACCAGTTTAACAGGTTAAAAGTTTAACCCTGAAGCCAGGCTTCTGATCCTGGGAGTGCCACTGACTGGTTCTTTTTCTTGGGCAAAATAATCTGCTTTTGGCTCAGCTCCCGCATCTATTAAGGAAGATGCTTTCAGCAGCACCTCTTACAGGAAGTCCTTAGCTTGGGAACTAAATAAGCTAATGCAGTAAGTGGCTGACACACGAGTTACTAAAGCAGTGTTAAATATGATTTGGGAGAAGAGCAAGCAGACAGCATCCTCACAGTGAAGCACAGCTGGAGAAAAGCTTTTTTCTTTACCACGATTGTGCGAAGTCCACTTAGACCGGGCCAGGGCCTTCCTGCCATCTGCACATACATCTAAAAGTTTCAAATAGTTTTGTAGAATGTAGTGAACACAGATGGGCTTGTGATAAACTTTGCTACAGATACACTGTAAAACTAGGTAAGATTGGTTTTCATTTAAAAATCTATAGAAATGTGCAAAGTGACTCCGATGACAAGGAGTAAATTCTTGTCCAAGCAAACAGTATTGAATAGGAAACTGTAACACAGATGGCAGATGGTCACACACACACACACACACACACACACACACACACACACACACACACACACCTATTTATTAAAGAGCTAACATTTGCCTGGAGAATCCCAGGGACGGGGGAGCCTGGTGGGCTGCCGTCTATGGGGTCACACAGAGTTGGACACGACTGAAGTGACTTAGCAACATTTTAAATGTCTGCCCATGTAACCTTAGATGCAATAATCATTAAAATACAAGTCACAGATGACAACTCTATAGGTTCAAGAAATAAAATCTGACACTAATTTATCACTTTCTCACTTAAACTACCTAATTACGAAGGCCGCCTCTGTCATGTCTGAGCCTTGCTGTTCCCATAATGTAGTGGAAAGGAGGAGAGCTTTTTTAAAAGAGCTTTGTATCCTCATTCAGAGTCAGTTAAGGAGAGTGAATCCATTCTCAATTTGCCAAAATCTTTTGATATTCAGACCCTGGTGAACCCCTTCAAGCTGCTAAATAATATAATTTAAAAGTGAGACAGTGAATCTGTGATGTGGCTTTTACCTAACGGCTGGGATCAGACTGTGTTGTCTCATTCAATCTGTGATGCAGAGATCACGCTCACCCAGCAGGCACACCTCTCAAAACACACGTGTGTGCACACACACACACACAACCATATATAGACACATGCTAATATGTACACACACATGCACACTCATACACACACATGCACACTCATATACACAGACGCACAGACACACACTCACTCACATGCACACACGCAAGCTCTGACACACCGTCCAGACCGTGGGACGTGTCTCCCACCTGCATGTCCTACCAGCAGGCATAGGGAGCTTCAGCACAGCCACCTGAAGGCTCTGGCAGCTCCGCTACTGAACCCACAGAAAGCTGACACTGCCCACTGTGTGACAGCAAGCCTTCGCTCCCACAGAGAAGGTGGTCACGACCTCTCGCGTCTCTACATAAACGTGCGGAAGCAGTGCACGGTACTCCCCGCACGTGCGCATCGCTGCCACAGCCCTGGGTAGGTGGAAGCTATTCCAGAGAGTCCAGCCCGTGTGAGAGTGAGACCGAGATTCTGGCTGTCAGACCTGGGCGTTCACCAGTCACGTGGAGCTGCGTTTTCTGATAGCACAGATTCCTTTTAAAAGTTGGAGTAAAACAAGCTTCCTAGAACATAACACAAAAGTAATCACAGTGATTTAGTTGCCTTTTCATATGTTTATAGACAGAAATGGGAATAAATAATTTTCTAATTTAGAGTATGGTCACACGGACATTTACTCAGTGCATGAGTATAATGAGTTAATTATGCAAAGGGATATCCCAAAGCCTATTTGTTGTGTTTTTTATAAAGTACATTCTAACCTCACTTCGGTGTTCACATCTGCCTCCTGCCAAGTGTGACACCCTGTGGGTGACGAAGGGCCGTGATCAGATCTGACCTCACAGTGCAGCTTTTACCTCGTCTCCAAGGTGCAGGCCAGGACTCTGAAGTGCGCCCCTGTCCACCCTGTTCTGTGCGGGGCCTCGGGGATCAGAGAGCAGCCCCCACCCCTCTCACACTGCCCCCCTCGGGGTACATGGCATCTTACTTACCGAGCATCTATTAGGTATCAGGCAGGTTCCTGGTCAGGGTGGATACAAAGACATAGCTGTCCACAGAAACAGAAACATTCACTCACCACCCCGGACCTTCAGTCTATAGAAGAAAAATACAGTAGCTACACCAGAAAAAAGTCACGAGTCCTCACTCTTGACTGTGAACCAATGAGGGCACAGCCCCAAGAGATGATGCTTGGGGATTCGCCAGGTCCAGGGCAGATGCAAAAGAAGAAAAGCGTTTGTGCAGAGCAGTTACGGGAGCACAGAGCCCTCTCAGGAACAGAAGCCAGGATGGGGGACTCAAAGCTGACCACGCCCAGGATGGAGCCACAAGCAGGCTGGGCACAGACCGAGCTCCAGGAGGCTGGGTCGGAGGGCAGCTCGGCCGGCACGGGTCAGGGAAGCTGGCTTCTCCTCGGGCACCGGGACAGTGGCACTAGGGAGATGGTGAATCTCGCCCGTCACGTGACAAGCCACGGGTGAGACACTACTCCGGTGTGTCCATCAGGACAGACTTGGACGAGTTCCACGTCTAGAAAAGCGCTGGCCCAGTGGTGCCAGCCCACCAGCACCGCAGCCGGAGGAGCCTCCACCGTGGGTTAGGGACTCCTGGCCCCAGGAGCACCCAGGAGGCCTCCAGTCAGGCCCTGCTTCTCCGCCGTCGGGGTGGTGGGTGGAGAGGATGCGGTAGCAGGGCCAGGTGAGAGGTGCAGAGACAAGAGGAAAACTGTGGCCGGGCCGGGGCGGGGCCTGCCCGCCTCCCAGGGCTCGCTGGGCCTTGGGGATGGACCAGGGCACAGATGGCCCCCGAGGTGCACCCCTGCTGTCTGCTCCCCTTCGCTGGGCTGAGTCTCCCCTTTCTCTTCCAACCGTCGCACACTTTAGTTCCTGAGCACATCCTAGTGGGCGGTGACTGCTGTGTGGTCGTGCTGGGCTGTGACGGGCTGTGATGTGATCATCCAGGACTGTGGGCCCTGGGACCGTAGGGAGCCACCCTGGTGTCCAGAGCCTCATTGTGCCTCCACCTTTAATTAAAGTCCACGTTCCCCTCAGTTCGCTGTGCGTGTTCCTTTCCTGAGGGGACCACTGGGATCGCCCACCGCCATGCGTTGGGTCTCTTCCAGGTCACTACCTGCAGGGCTGTTTGTGATCCCCCGCCCCTCCCACAGCTGCAGCCAAACTTAACACCAACTCAGGCCTGAGTGTCAGCTCCCAAGACCTAAGCTCTAAGCTGATGGGGCTTCGTGTTTTCCCACAATGATGACGTAAGAAAAGGCAGTGATAACTGACGCATATCTAGCCCCTCTTACAATATAGACACGTGTGCATTCAGTTCTCATTAAAATCAAACAGGGGCTCTGTATCAACCTAGAGAGATGGGCTGGGGAGGGAGATGGGAGGGAGGTTCAGAAGGAGGGATATATGTCTTCCTATGGCTGATTCATGTTGAGGTTTGACAGAAAACAACAGAATTCTGTAAAGCAATCATCCTTCCAAAAATAATTATTTAAAAAAATATACAAGAACCTAAAAAAAAAAGTCTCATAAAGGGCTGGAAGCAACGACACTGCAGAAACAGGGATTCATGGAGTTCTGGCAATATATCAGGATAGGGCTCTGGGGGTGGGGTGACTCAGGGCCAGAAAGCTGAAGTTCCCCACCCCAAGTCACAAGCTAAAGGCCGTCATCACCGTGCGGGTCAGTCTAACGTCTTTTCTACAAAAAGACAGTAAGTACCAGTATGTCACAAATGAGAAGTGTCACCGCATCCTATATGCAGAGGAAATCTCAAGCTACAAGCTCTGAAACCACCTCTGAAAGCATTTTTCAGCTTTGTTTCCAGAAGTCCATAGAGTTCCAAGTGCAGTAGTCAGAGCCCACGTTTTCATTCCTGGAGCCTTTGAGGCGCAGCCCGCGGAGGGGACCGTGTCTGAGCAGTCCACGCACCCCGTCCTGTCGCACAGGAAGGCAGAGGCCTGAGCATCGGCCCCCAAGACGCCCAAGGCGGAGGCTTCAGCGCAGGTCCCAGCCGCTTCTCTCCTCCGCGCACAGGTCACTTGGTTCAGCTCCAGTGTTGCCTGGAGCGCTGGGGAGACGAACCGGGTCCTCCCGGCTCCGGAGAGGAGGCTGGGGTCTCAGACCACGCTTCCTACGCCGCCTCCAGGGCTGAGCCAGGCCACCGCTTTATAACCTCCCTGCAGCAGGGGCTGGACTCGCTGATTAAACAGGGACTCGCAAAGAGTCGGACACGACTGAGCGACTGAACTGAACTGAACTCGACAGCGGAGGAAAGTGAGGGCAGGAAGCCCAGCCAGTTCCCCGGAACGCCCCCGGAGCTGGTTCACCGCCGAGGCCAGCAGCACCTGCTCTTCGCGGTCCCACCGTCCCTGTGGCCAGGGGCAGCCGCCGGGCAGACGGAGGACTAAGGCCCGGATGGGAGGCCGGGAGGGCGGTGGAGACGCGGGACGCCCCGCCCCGCGCAGCGGGCCGCCTGTGTCTGGAGCACCCCCAGCCCCGAGAGGGCAAGCCAGACCCCCAGGCCCGGAGCGTTCAAGGAGAGCACCACCCGCGAAGAGAAGGCCGTCAGTGCGGGACCCTCCCCAGGGCGAGGGCTCCGCGGGGGCTGCCGGGTCCTCTCCAGCCGCAGAAACCTACCGCTTCGGCGCAGTTGCACTGGAGGCGGGAAGTGCATCTGTGTCCTGGCTGTCCTAGAGAACTAGGAGGCATCCTCCTCGGAGCCTCTTCATCAGCCAGGTTTGAGGACTGCAAAAGAAGGGATTAGTGCAGGAAGAAACTTTGTGATGTAGAATAATTTTTAATTAAAAATAAATAAAACCTCTATTGTCTCTTGGACGTCCTCAGTATATTAAAGAAATTCCTCACTTTATCAGCCAAATGATTCAGAGTCATCACCAGTTAATGTGAAGTCTAGAAAACACTTCAGGTTAGACCGATTAAGAAAGGAAAGAATTAAAGAAAATGCATAAAAACAATAAACTCTCAAAGATGTTCAGCTCAAGTATAAACAGGTTTGTTTCATTACATAATTGCTGGAGTAACTCCCTTTTTAATAAACACAGGAAACACACCTTATAAATCACACAGCAAGTTGTTATGTAATTGTTATATAATTGAGTCATTCTTAAGCAGCCAAATAATTAATACAGTGCCTCTCTTTCTGTTGTTCCCTGCATGGAAGGTTTTTTCAGATTCCAGAATGTAAAAGTTAGTAACGTGCTCTTAAAACTCAAGGAATTAAACGCCACATATGACAGGTAAGTTTTGACAGGCGATGCTTCACCATCTGAGGGAAAGGAAACGTCCCACTAAAATGAAACATTACAGCGGCCTACCTCTGAGGGACACCGTGGAGCCGCCTTCTCCCGTGGGAAGTCAGTTCTTGAATTCTAGGAACTACAGTCTAAGCAGCACAACTGCCACGTGGCTCCCTGCTAAGAACTGCAGTAGAAATAGGGATATAATCTAGGAGGCACCTGTCTTTTGGGAACTAGCTTAAGGTAAAAAGCTGAATTTCTTGGGATGTTCCCTAGCAGTCCAGCGGTTAGCACTCAGCACTTTCACTGCAGTGGCCCTAGGTTCGACCCCTGGCATGGCCAAAATAATAAATAAACTGAATTCTTTTTCTAATTAGAATTCTGCTCAAACTGGAATCAGAACCTCGTAAAGTAGAGGAATTAAGACTATTTGTAGACTCTTCCTCTCAATATCTGTTGATTGTTAATTCAGAAAAGGAGATTGCCTAGCATAAACAAAGATGCAGGAACAGTGATTACACTTGCATTTAAGGGGACAAACTGTTTTCGAGCACTCTCATTTTAAAGTTGTGATTTGCATAAAAGCAATTAATATGTTAATTATAAACAAATCCCATCCATATATTAACTCAAACCTCCTATGCATGTAACCTACTTGAACTTCCTCTGTGTAGGAAAATGTATAAAACCTCCTCTCTGACTCCTCTCTTTGCTGACCAGCCCCTGTTAGTGATACGGCAGAGGGGATGGTACCAGCACTCATCAAATCTGGGCTTAGGACACGCCTGGCTCTCTGTTACCACCTCGCTACAACTCTGTGGGGCCCTGAGTCTGACAGACAGATGCTGAGGTCCTGACTCTGCTTTAAGTGCTGGTTAGAAAATAGCAACCGGAACCCGTGTGGCCCCGCCATCATGGGACTCAAGCACTAGTTGGTCAGAAGGGAGATCAGCGTGCTAAGAAATATAAAATGCGTGTGTTTACAGGCGTAGTACGTGACAGGACGTGCATAGGCCTGAAGGCAAAGGGGGAAGAGGGCGGCTGAGGAGGAGCTGGTCGGAGGGCGTCACCGCCTCAGTGGACATGAGTTTGAGCAAACTCCAGGAGATTGCAGGGGACAGAGGAGCCTTGTGTGCTCCAGTCCATGAGGTCGCAAAGAGTCTAACACGACTTAGAGACTGAATAACAAGCCTGCATAAGCAACGGGCAGCTATTACGTCCATTTTAGAAACTAGGATCTGGGACTCAATAACTTGTCCCAGGACAGAGTGAATGTGCCACTGACCCAGAAGTGAACTAATCAGACTCTCAGTTTGTCAAATTCTGCAGCCCAGACTCTGAATCACCACACTTTGCTGCTTTACCATGACTCAGACAGGATAAGTGCTTCCTAGGTGGCTCAGTGGGAGAAAACCCGCCTGCAATGCAGGAGCCACAGGAGACATAGGTTCAATCCCTGGGTCCGGAAGATCCCCTCGAGGAGAGCATGGCAACCCAGTCCAGTATTCTTGCTGGAGAATCCCCATGTACAGAGGGACCTGGTGGGCCGCAAGTCCATGGGGTCACAAAGAGTCAGACACAATGAGCAACTTAGCTTGCATGTGCAAGATATATATATATATGTATATATATATATATATATATATATATATCTGGGTTCAATTTCTATTGATTGGGATAAACTACTAATCAACTCATTCAAAACCACACTGAGCACCTTCCATGGGTCATACATCAGGAATCCTGTAATGGATAGACATATGAGCTTTGCCTTCTTAGGGCTTAGCCATGAGACTTCAGGGCCAAAAAGAGAGAAAGAGTCTCAGTTATCTTGTGGACATGGGAGGGAAGTGTGAACAAAGCCAGGAGTCAGGGTCCTGCCCAGCCCTGCTCTGACCTCAACCCAGCACCACAGCTGCTCAACCCGCTGATGAGCAGACACAAACAGCTTTGCTAGAGGAAGCAAAAGAGATGTTAGTCGGTTACTGAAGAATGCTCTGGGCACCGAGCATATTATTACACGTGGTGTTAGTTCCTCGTCCCCAAAGTAAGGTCGTAGCGATGGGAGAGGGCTGGGCTGGAGGCACTTCTCTGTGATGTGCAGGTCCCCCACGTTGCTTGAGTCTCAGGCCTTCTGCTGCCCAGGTCCATGGCCACCAAGTTCACGGTCGTAAGAATACCCCGCAACTCCTGCTGCAGCCCCCAAGGGCATAGCATGGTTTTCAGGTCTGCCTGCAAATAAAGATTCTTTTTACAAAGATGGGGGCAAACGTCTCATTCATCCTTTCATCCTCATTGCTTGCTAATAAGTTTTTTAAAAAAGAAAGCACAGTCATTTGCAGACGCACCTTCGTTGCCCCATCCCAGCCCAGTTCCACTGACCATCCCCCTCCCAGGCATCCGCGCTCACCCGCGCTCTGTTTCGTGAGCTGCCTCTGCTCAGCACCGTTTCTAATGCAGGGACATCCTGCTTGTTTTAATCTCCCTCCCAGCTCTTCCCCCGCGCTGTCTGGGTAAATAACTTCAGCTCGGAGAGGATGATACACATGGATCAAAAATAACAAACAAAGCAAATCTCCTACCACCTACAGGGCAGCTGACAGCCCCCAAGATGCCACCTGAGCTACAGGCACAGAAACCACCCACTCAGGACTCGTCCCTCCTGAACGTGCAGGGACACGGAGGGGAAAGGAAAGGAACTCGGTGTCTGGACTTTTAATGATGATGTTTAAAACGCATTGCACCCCTGGGGGAGGGGGTGATGGGCAGAAGGGCGACCTGGAGTGTCCCGGGGGGGACCCAAGGCTGCTTGGGGGACTAGGCAGGGGTGCCACGCTCCAGGAGGAGAGCCTCTGCCCGGCGCTGACAGCAGCGCTGGACCCCGTGTCATCAGCTCTTAAGGGGGCTCAGGAGGCTGCTTCCCTAATTGCCCATCACCAAAATGTGGACAATGACATTCGGATATGAAGGTGACTCTGGGTCTTCTCCTGGAGCGTCCCAAAACCTTGAGTCGGGTGGTGCCTCCCTCCTGTCTCCAGGGCAGCCGACACCCGAACCTGACTGTGGCCCCCGCCGTCCACAGGGAAGAGGCCTGAACTAGGGCCTTCCGGGCCCCACGGCCTGCTCCCCGCTCACCCACCTCCCACCCCTTGCCCGCAGCCTCCCTGCCTTTGAATCTTTTGCTCAACCTTAAAGAATGTGTCAATCAGAATCCAAAAGGGTAAGAGAAGGTGTCAGGAAGCCAAAGGGGAGATAAAGATGGGAGGGGTGCAAGGGGAGCTGAGTCCTTGGGCTCGCAGACCCTGGGAAAGAGCAAGGCCACGAGGAGCAGAGCCGCTCAGACTGCCCTGTGTGGACACAGGACCTCAGAGGACCGACCGACCGCAGGACAGTCCAGCAGTGTTCAGGCGCACTACTGCTTCCAAGCGTGAGGCTTCGCTGCGGACGTAAATCCTCCTGCAGCTTGAAACAAGATACAGGGGCGTGCAAAGTTACCCAGTGCTCATACAGATGAGACAGCAAAAGGCCAAGAGCAAAAATACAAACTTTTTATTTCATGTTCAAATTTCAAAAGGAAAAATATGCTAAAATATTATGGAATCCTGGGCCTAGGGAGAGACAGGAAAATCCCCACAGCCAGGCAAAACGGGGAGTTAGTCATCTGACACAGAGGAACTGAGATGTGACCGGTTTTATACGATGCATTTGCTGTGGAAGGAGGGAGACTTTCTGGCAGGAAGAATGAAAATAAGCAGATTTCTGTTTATCCCAACACTCAACGCCAGCCCTTGTGGTTGCATCTCTCTGATAGGTTGGAACCCAGCTTGTGTGTGTCCCTGCGATGGCAGTTCCCCCAGCGGGGTGCTCCGCGTGGGGGTCCTCCCAGGATCTTGAGTCTTCCTCCTGCTTGTGATCTGGATGCTCATTCACACAGGTTGGAAGGAGGAAGGGACGAAAGGCAGAAATAGATGGTGTGGTTGGGGGAGGGAGGGCTTCTGAGCACTGGGGATTTCATCTTCTCAAGTCATCTCTGCTCCCTTTAGCGCAGACAGTTCAGAGCCACCCGTGTGGGCACAGGTCTACAGGGAAATGAGAACTCAACTCCCGCATGCCTCTGTGCAGATGCCCAGAAACGGCCTCCTCCTCCGAAATGTCACGTTGCTTGATTCCTAGTGAACCCAGAGTGGAAAGAAAGGCGCTGATGAAGATACTTGTTAGTTCATTACAGGGAGACTCTCAGTTATCAGAGGATTAAAAGTGGGCAGTTTTCCTGGTCTCAGGGAGACCCCAGGAGAAAGCAGAAGGCATTTACGCACAACTAAAGAAGCATTGAAAGCATAGATCAAGTATGAGATGTGTTTCCAACCTATTTGGTAACATTTACTAAGAAAAAGCTCCCGTTCTCCTCACCTCCTAGGAGCCACATGGAGACAGAGAGCCTGGTGGATGAGGATGTTCTGTGCCTGTGGCCTCAGAGTTGGCATGTGTCTGAGAAAACCCTGAACAGCTTTGATGCAGGACCATTAAAGAGCCTGGGAACCTGTAGGGCGTTCTCAGTGCCAGAGACAAGCAGCCCAGTGACCTTGAACTGTTACTTCCTCAGGGGTCAGGCTCCCCCTCAGCAAAGGCGCCCATGAGATTCCCAGTGTCCCTGGATGTGCGCCCACCATCCCCGACCCAGGAGGCTTTCCGTCCTCCTCCCCTCAGCCACACCATCCGGAAGAAGCGCCCGTGGCCATCCTCCCCGTGGACATGTCTCCAGTTCATCAGCGTGGACGTGACAGGCCAGCCGGGCCTCCTGAAGCAGAGACGGTGCCATCACCAGCCAATCCCAAGTCAAGGGGTCAGAGCAGAAAAGGGAAGATAAGGGGGACGGAAGAAAGGGCAGGTGTCAGCCAAACCACAATCCCCAGCAACTTACACAGCCATGAGTTTATGAGCCATATGAAGAAACTAGATAGGAGAGCACGTATGTGGGCATTTGGGGGGAGAGTGACGGGGCTGCCCAGGCTGACGTGGTGGCTTCTTTTGATCACAAGCTGCCACACGGAGAAAAATCCCCTCACAGCCCCTGACAGACCCCACCCAAGCCCCCCTGTTTGTGCAAACCCACAAGACAGTCCGCACCAGGAGGGACCCTCGCGTGCACCGTGCACTCGGGCGATGACGCCTGCAGGTCTGCCTACTGTCACACAGGCACTAATGCATCTGGTGCGGATGCTGATGGAGGTAAGGCTGTGCAAGGCGGGGACGGGGTGTGTGGGAATTATTGTGCCTTCCTCTCAGTCTTGCCGTGACCCTACTAAATACACCAAGCCCCCTTTCAGTGTGAGCACAGCCAAGAAGGCCAGATAAGTAAGGTTGTGCCACAGACCACAGGCAATGCTGACAATCTCAGTGCTGTGGCCTGGCAATCTGTGTCCCCCGAGAACTTATGCTGAATTCTAACACCAAGGGCGATGGGGTTAAGGTGGGAGGGTGGGGCTTTGGGAGGGGATATGGGCATGAGGGTGGAGACCCCATGAGTGGGATCAGTGCCCTTATGAGAAGAGACCCCAGAAGCTCCCTTGCCCCCTCTGCCACATGAGGCCGCAGTGACAGCGGCCATCAGTGAACGGGAACTGAGAGACCGACGCAGTTCATAAGCCGCCGCGTGTGGTTCTGAGAGAGCAGCCCCAGCTGATGGAGGCACTCAGCCCAGGCACCGTTCATTCAGCAAGTCTCCCAGTGCCCTCCAGGCACCGAGCCCTGTCCTGGCTCCCGGGCATCTGTGAGGACTGGGAAAGATGAGCCGAGGCCTGCCCTGTTCTCAGCACCGGCCACAGCCAGAGAGGAGAGGAGCCACCCAGCTGGTCCCCGGGACGGTCCGGGCACCACCTTCTGCAAATATCAGCAACAGGAGAGTCAAGGGACCAGGGAACCAACAACACCACCAAGCCTTGTTGAATCCAACACTGTGGCTTTATTAAAATACACACACAAAGAAAACAAAAACTCAAATTTGGGAGGCATGGAAGTCCACTCTGCCACATAGGCCCTAGAGGCGGGACAGGGGGCCCCATCACCCCAGTTCACCATTCTGAGCTCCCCCTTGAAAGCCAGTGGCTTTCCCCGGACTTTGTGAGTCAATTTGTAACCCATTTTGCTTTCAAAGCAGAGCACATAAAAGTGCAGATCAAGAGCGCCGCCTGATATCTGCTACGAGGACGAGAAAGCTGCTGAAGGAAGCTCTGCCTCGGAAATGTCATCCTCCTTTTGATGCTTATTCTCTCTGTAAGTTTTTTTAATCCTTTGAATAGGCTCTAATGAGAAACGCACAGTTTTTAACTTCTGACTTTTTAAAACTCCATTTGAAAAGACTAACTGAAAAAGATCAAGTCCTTTTAAGCGACGTGTCTGTGTCTGCGGGATTTTGCTCTGTCTTAATTACAACATGCAATTGTGTCAGAACTTAAAAAAAAAAAAACCTGCAGATTAATGCTTTCTGTTGCTTAAAGTGTTTATCTATGAAACACACTGAGGATGTCTTCACTCCCATAATTGATCAATGTGCTCATTAATCTCTCATGGAATAAAAGTGTTGGAATAGATTTGCTTAGAAAACTTCTGAGACGCAGCCTGAGCTGCCTGGATGCTGTGCAGATCAGCAGAGGGCCAGCACAGTGCTTCCGGGTCTTGAGCTGTCTACTCACAGACCACTCCGGGGAAGTCTCATTTCCATAATTGATCAATTTACTGATTTTTACCTCAAATTACCTAAGTGCCTTCTTATTGATTGGTAAAGTTTAGAACACCTGGGCTGCAAGAGTGATTTCAAAATCAACAAAGTGCTTTATGTGCGTGGAAACCTTACCTGGAGTCACTGCAAGGAGAAAGACAGGATGTTTGCAGAGCCTCCTTCTTCACTGCCCTTAATCCAAGAGGATTTAGCCAGAGCCCCGTTCTGTGTGAGTCCTGCCCCTGAAGGGCAAGCTCTGCAGGACTGGGCCCCATCTTATTCCACAGGTCAGAGACATCCCAGATGCACAGAGGTCTCACCTGAAATCCTTAGCTCCATTAGGTGAAGAGGCTGGAATTCACACACATGGCAAGTTAGATGGAACCTCAGCGTGCAGAGACATGTCAACACCCTTTTATGTCATTCTCAAAATGGCATAATATTGGCTTAAAAAAACACCCTCTCTTTACACATTGCTAAAATTGGAGAAAGTGACCCATTTTAAATATACTCACTAGGAGATCTGTCTCACATTGGAGAGTCCAGTGTGCTCACGTCCAGCAGAATTTTAAAGATACTCCATTGCTCTTATCTGATATTTTTATTTCAAATGTCTAAACAGCTTTCTGCCTCTCTAGAATCTGAAGTCTAACTCATGATGACCTAGGAATCAGAGATCCTCACAGATTCAGGACATCAGCCAAGAATAAAATCTGCATCTTAAAAAAAAAAAAAGTAGGCAACAGCATCACCAAGTCAGTATCCAGGGCCCTGGCCCTCAGCTGGGACCACGAAGCCAGGAGGCCGTGGACTGGCCGCTCCCAAAGCCCGCCCGCCCTCAGAGTCTCTGACACAGCGACCCTGGGAGTTTCTCTGAGGAGAGCTGCTCAGACACCCTGTCAAGGAGCCCATCATCACCGGATTGACGGCCTCTTCTGTCCCTCGCGGTGGGGGAGTAAATATCTTCATCACTCGATTTTGTCCCCTTAATGCTGAGCTTAAGCTAAGCAGGAGAGATGTTACTGATGAAACGCTCTGTAGTGTATCAGCTTGCGTGTGTCAGCTCCATCGATAATGTGTGCCCCGGGGGCTAATAAAAAGAGAGAAATTTTCACGTTTTTATAGACTATCAAACTCCAAGCTGTCAGCTCTTCCCAATATATATCTATTTTAATTTCAGTTTCTTCTGAAACAGCTTCCCAACCACTGTATGAAAGTGTCAATAAACAGTGGGGTAGAAGAGGGCATATGGATGAAACAGAGCAGACGATTCAGGGGCATGAACGGCTGTGAGGTCACGGCCGCAGAGCAGATGATTCAGGAGGGTGAACAGCTGTGAGGTCACTGGCCGCAGAGCAGGAAGTGCTCAGGGCCCTGTCTCTCCTGCCGACGACTCGTTGCTCCATGTCACTGCCAGAGCTCTAGTCTCCGTAGTAAGTTGTGCATCAGCCTTTAAGATGCTTACAAGCCATCCTGGAAAACAGATTAATTACATGTCCTGGTTGATTACATATCATTACAGGTTAGGAACCACAGGTTTAGCCTGGGCTGCAATGCGGTCTCTCTGTTCCCAGGTCATGATCTTCTCTGCTCTCTCCTTGCTGGAAGCAGGATAGATCTGCTCCCTGTAGGGAGAGTCAGCCCGGAGCCAAGCAAATCCCAGGGACGCCATCTCAGCGGCCAGAAATCGCAAAAGGAAAGTTATCGGTGGCAGTTCTGTGCTCTGAGGGTCCCAGGAGGTGCTAGTGTTTAGGAAACCGCCTGCCAATGCAGGAGAACCCAGAGACCCAGTTTTGATCCCTGGGTTGGAAAGATCCCCTGGAGGAGGAAATGGCAACCCACTCCACTCTTCCTGCCTGGAGAATCGCGTGGACAGAGAAGCCTGGTGGGCTATAGTCCATGGGGTCGCAAAGAGTCAGACACGACTGAGCGACTGAACAACAGCAACAAGGGTGTTAAAGTCGGCAGAACCTCTGTGTATGTGCTTCGGGGACTGTAAACAAGAGGGGAGCGTGAGTCTGACTCTGCACAGTTGAGAAGCTAGGCACGTGGGGGCTGGGATTCCCTGGGTTGCCCCACCCCAACCTGTGCAGGTCAGGCAGGCAGAAAGGAACCCTCCACAGACACGCCAAGCGCAGCCGCCAGGGTGTTTTATTTGCCCGGACTGTGCCAGGTCTCAAGCGGAAAGTTAAACAACTTCCTCGGGTTTTATTATGCCTCAAAGGCAGACTTGGAAAGAATCATTCCATATCACTAAGCAAATAACCTGTTAGCTCGTACTTCCTTCCTGACTCCAAGGGGCAGTTTGACAGAACCAGCTCAGGCAGCTGTCCTCCTGCCCCTCAGAGCAGCGTCAAAGTCTTTCTCTGGGGCTGGAATTCATAATGAGCCATCGTTACCTCTCAGATTGTTTCAGTTTGAATCTGGGAAGAGACTAATCTGTTCACAGTGATACTGCAGATCTGACATAACGAGAAGAGGGGCTCTGGACGATGCTGAGAGCAGAATGCTCACACTGGGTGTCTCACGGTTTAGTGCAGTCTGGCCAGCCTTCCTCCCCTCAAAATATCCTCATGGGAGCGGAATAAGATGCTCCTGCGTGTGCAGGCTGGCAGTGCAAGGTGCAGGATTATCCTCCTGCCTCCCCGGGGAAATGTAATGGTGTCGTGGTCCCATTTTGTGAAGGATAAAGGTAGCCTGATTGACAAAGCGATTTCCACATTTCCAAGAAGCCAGAACCCCAGAGCTGGACCGCCGCCCCATGCCTCAGAACTGTCGTGCGGAATTGGCCACGGGGCTCACCTCCGAAACAGACGTGACTGCTCGGAAATTGAGGTCACACCTGCTGAAATTGCCAGTGGACTTTCATCCTGCAAGAAGTTCCATTAACGCAGTGAGGAGGCAGGGAGCCTGGGACCGGGTGGACGCTCAGGCAGGTGCTCAACCCAATGGAGGAGAAGCTCACATCTCTGACCGTCTGCACATCCCACCTCACGGGAGGAAATATGAGCCTCATTGTCAGGAAAAACCTATGTTCTGTTTGTAAATTTTTTTCTGAAAACAGTATTGAATAGTGTTGTATTATTGATGTTGGTATTTTCCTTAGGTTTCCTTAGTTGTGTTTACACTGCTGCTTTACTGGTTTACGATGTCTGTGCTAAGCCATTCCCAGCCATGTGGAACAACACATTTCACACCAGTCAGTAACCCCAAGGTCACCACAAACCCCCTTTCCGGCTCCACGAACCATCTTAGGGGGAGTGGCTCCAGTGGGTTTAGCCTCGGAGCCTCCAAACAAGCATTACCTGGAACCAGAAGACCCCGGAGGCCTGTGGAAGCCAGGGAAGGCCCAGAGTGATGACAGGGAGGAAGCGGGGGTAGTACCCCAGCCCACCGTCTGTGCATGGCCATGATTCAGTGGTGCTTTTATTAACTGTGAAGTGAAGACCAGGCTTAATATATTCTGGATCTAAAATAATACAAATACGAGCAGCCTGGCAGGTGATAATAAACCAGCATGAGCCGGAACAGTAACGGTTTTCCAAGCTCTCAGCACAGATCTGAGAGCTGGAGTCAAGTGCAAGGCACTTTCATTTATCCACTGGCAGGTGCTGAGGACTTCAGGGCCTGGGATGCCACTGGGCCGGGTTGGACTGGGCTCTGTACTGGGTTTTCCAAAGAGCCGCCCTCCCGTGGGGGACTGGGAAACCTCTGAAACCTTGCCGTGATCTTGGCTGTCACACACCACTCCTGGGTTTCCCTTTCTCCAGGCCATGCAGTGCCTTTTGGAAACCTTCACTGGTAAGGTCTAAAGCCCCAGAAAGACTCTATATAGAGAAGACAGAACCTCTCTCTCAACTTTAGCTGATGTCTCGTTATTTAGCCAGGTAATGGTTTAGTAAGCATCCCACCAGCCTCACTTCTGGGAGCGCCGTGGTCCAGCAGCCCAGCCCTGGTCTGCGGGCATCACCAGCCTCACTTCTGGGAGCACCGTGGTCCAGCAGCCCAGCCCTGGTCTGTGGGCATCACCAGCCTCACTTCTGGGAGCACCGTGGTCCAGCAGCCCAGCCCTGGTCTGTAGACATCACCAGCCTCACTTCTGGGAGCACCATGGTCCAGCAGCCCAGCCCGGGTCTGTAGACATCACCAGCCTCACTTCTGGGAGCACCGTGGTCCAGCAGCCCAGCCCGGGTCTGTAGACATCAGAGGGGCTTGAGCTTTAATCCTGCTGTTCTCATGGCACGCACCCCAGACCCCACCACCCGGGGCCCAGTGTCCCCCGGGACCCTTGGGGCTGCCTCTGTGACGTCTGACTTACAGGATAAACCCCTACCTGCCTGCTAAGGAAAGCATTTAGACATTACAGACAAACCCCATCCCTGCCCCATGAGCGCCAGTGGATTTAGGGGTTAGAAGTGGAGAGCAAAACACACGTGAAAGTTAACAGCACATGTAACATAAATCCATCAGTATGAAGCTGCCTTCCTGCACATGTGGGTGCCAGACATTTGGGCGGGGGAAGACAGGGCTGTTTAAAGAAACAGTGTTAAAAGGAAAATATATTTACCACACACTGTATATAGTACTTTGTTACACACACAAGATTTTCTTAAACATTTACAAAGGAACAAAATCCATCTACATGCATATATTTCCAAAAACACTGTGTATCTCTGGTTTAATGTCATCAGGGTTAGTTATGATTCACCACCTAGTCCATCCTTCAGAAATTATTTAGCCTATTTTTCAGAGTACAAACAAGCAAACACAGCAGAGAAAACATAGATAATTACTAAGTTTAAAACAGAGTGCTATTTAAGGCTTCCCTGGTGGCTCAGAGGTTAAAGCGTCTGCCTGCAATGCGGGAGACCTGGGTTCGATCCCTGGGTTGGGAAGATCCCCTGGAGAAGGAAATGGCAACCCACTCCAGTAGTCTTGCCTGGAGAATCCCATGGATGGAGGAGCCTGGGGGGCTACAGTCCACAGGGTCACAAAGAGTCGGACACGACTGAGTGAGCGGCTTAACTGAGAAGCACCTCTATGCACAGTTATTAATAGCTGCCTGCACTGCACAGCGGCTGCTCTCTCAGCTCTTGCCCATATGTTTTCCATCCCCTCTTATTTATTCCTTTCTGTCATGAATATGCATCGGCTTCTCGTCCATCACACTCAGCCTGCTTAAGAGTAGCTACTCCTCTGAGATTTATGCTCACTGTCTGCGCCTGGAGCTGCGAGAGTCTTCAGGAAACACCACGCTGCAAGATTCATAGGGGGGCAGGTTACAGCCACACAAATCATATCCGTGATCCGTGGGCCGTAATTCCAGCCAGATCTGAGCAGCGTCACGTCTGTTATCTACAGAAACAACCATGAATTACCTCTCAAAACCATTTTTCACGTTTCAACAATACCGCTTCTCTTCATATTTACAGGCTATATTGGCAATGAGATATTAAACTAGTGTGCTGGGCACATAGGTTGATTGGTGGTTTTATTGTGTGCTTTTTTTAATTGAATTAAATTTACATTAAACCTTTTAAGATGAAAGCTATTTTCCCTTCTGTTACCTTTCCCCAAACATCAAAGGACTCGGCACCCACAAAATTGCTTCGGTATTTCTTGAGTCTTGCTCAAGTTTCCCTGTTGTCTTCAGATGCTGCTGAGCTCAGAGATGAGTTTTTGCCAAATTTAATCACTATGCAGGTTCTCACCACCACAGGCATTTCTGTGCATTTCTGTTTAATCTTAGTATTTTCTTCTTATTTTCTTGCTGACCTAACTGTCCATCACTTTGTGTTATTTGTAAGGACACTCTTTTGTAAATTATCTCTAAACAGTTCTGAAATGAGGAATGGGATTGATGGACCAGATGGATGGATGAACAGATAGAAGATAGATAAACAGGGCAGATCAATACAGAGGTGATAGATATCTATATAGTTGATAGATAGGTACATACATAAATAGATGATAGGATAATTCAAGATGTTATTAGTCCCCTAAACCTATGCAGAAGAACAGGAATCAGATTTTTGGCACTGATGACCTGGTTTGACCACAAGAGAAAACTGGAATAAAGATGAGCAAGGATTTATTTTCCTTTTACCACTTTCCAGTATTTTTTCTTTACAATGAGCACTTGTTACTTTAAATAGTTTAAAATTCAGAGCATTAGAAACACGTATACTCTATAAAATAAATGCTACACAAATAGAATATTAGAAATATAAATGAGTCCATAAATATAAAGCAAATATAGGGTCGACATGTAATGAATCTTTAAATTCTACATATAAAATGCATGAAGGCTGGAGCAGTGTACATCCCCATCGATAGTGCACAGGGGAGGCCTTTTTCCCACATCCTCTCCAACTTGTTGAAAACCTAATTTGTCATCTATTCTAAGGTGCCTAAAAGACACCTTTATTACATAAACACTGTATATTTGAAAGATAGCAACAAATAGATCTCAAAAACGACAGAATGATCTCTGTTCGTCTCCAAGGCAAACCATTCAATATCACAGTAATCCAAGTCTATGCCCTGACC
Source organism: Ovis aries (assembly GCF_016772045.2). NCBI lineage: Eukaryota > Metazoa > Chordata > Mammalia > Artiodactyla > Bovidae > Ovis > Ovis aries. The sequence goes on along the minus strand of NC_056079.1, from coordinate 1,647,272 downwards.
AGTAACACTGAAGAAGCTGAAGTTGAATGGTTCTATGAAGACCTACAAGACCCTTTAGAACTAACACCCAAAAGAGATGTCCTTTTCATTATAGGGGACTGGAATGCAAAAGTAGGAAGTCAAGAAACACCTGGAGTAACAGGCAAATTTGGCCTTGGAATGCGGAATGAAGCAGGGCAAAGACTAATAGAGTTTTGCCAAGAAAATGCATTGGTCATAGCAAACACCCTCTTCCAACAACACAAGAGAAGACTCTACACATGGACATCACCAGATGGTCAACACCGAAATCAGATTGATTATATTCTTTGCAGCCAAAGATGGAGAAGCTCTATACAGTCAACAAAAACAAGACCAGGAGCTGACTGTGGCTCAGATCATGAACTCCTTATTACCAAATTCAGACGTAAATTGAAAAAAATCAGGAAAACTGCTAGACCATTCAAGTATGACCTAAATCAAATCCCTTATGATTATACAGTGGAAGTAAGAAATAGATTTAAGGGCCTAGATCTGATAGATAGAGTGCCTGATGAACTATGGAATGAGGTTCGTGACATTGTACAGGAGACAGGCATCAAGACCATCCCCATGGAAAAAAATGCAAAAAGCAAAATGGCTCTCTGGGGAGGCCTTACAAATAGCTGTGAAGAGAAGAGAAATGAAAAGCAAAGGAGAAAAGGAAAGATATAAGCATCTGAATGCAGAGTTCCAAAGAATAGCAAGAAGAGATAAGAAAGCCTTCTTCAGTGATCAATGCAAAGAAATAGAGGAAAACAACAGAATGGGAAAGACTAGAGATCTCTTCAAGAAAATTAGGGATACCAAGGGAACATTTCATGCAAAGATGGGCTCGATAAAGCACAGAAATGGTATGGACCTAACAGAAGCAGAAGATATTAAGAAGAGGTGGCAAGAATACACAGAAGAACTGTACAAAAAAGATCTTCACGACCTAGATAATCACAATGATGTGATCACTAATCTAGAGCCAGACATCCTGGAATGTGAAGTCAAGTGGGCCTCAGAAAGCATCACTACAAACAAAGCTAGTGTAGGTGATGGAATTCCAGTGGAGCTATTTCAAATCCTGAAAGATGATGCTGTGAAAGTGCTGCACTCAATATGCCAGCAAATTTGGAAAATTCAGCAGTGGCCACAGGACTGGAAAAGGTCAGTTTTCATTCCAATCCCAAAGAAAGGCAATGCCAAAGAATGCTCAAACTACCGCACAATTGCCCTCATCTCACATGATAGTAAAGTCATGCTCAAAATTCTCCAAACCAGGCTTCAGCAACACGTGAACTGTGAACTTCCTGATGTTCAAGCTGGTTTTAGAAAAGGCAGAGGAACCAGAGATCAAATTGCCAAAATCCGCTGGATCATGGAAAAAGCAAGAGAGTTCCCGAAAACATCTATTTCTGCTTTATTGACTATGCCAAAGCCTTTGACTGTGTGGATCACAATCAACTGTGGAAAATTCTGACAGAGATGGAAATACCAGACCACCTGACCTGCCTCTTGAGAAATCTGTATGCAGGTCAGGAAGCAACAGTTAGAACTGGACATGGAACAACAGACTGGTTCCAAATAGGAAAAGGAGTACATCAAGGCTGTATATTGTCACCCTGCTTATTTAACTTCTATGCAGAGTACATCATGAGAAACGCTGGACTGAAAGAAACACAAGCTGGAATCAAGATTGCTGGGAGAAATATCAATAACCTCAGATATGCAGATGACACCACCCTTATGGCAGAAAGTGAAGAGGAACTCAAAAGCCTCTTGATGAAAGTGAAAGAGGAAAGTGAAAAAGTTGGCTTAAAGCTCAACATTCAGAAAACGAAGATCATGGCATCCGGTCCCATCACTTCATGGGAAATAGATGGGGAAACAGTGGAAACAGTGGCTGACTTTATTTTGGGGGGCTCCAAAATCACTGCAGATGATGACTGCAGCCATGAGAAAAGTTATGACCAACCTAGATAGCATATTCAAAAGCAGAGATATTATTTTGCTGACTAAGGTCCGTCTAGTCAAGGCTATGGTTTTCCAGTAGTCATGTATGGATGTGAGAGTTGGACTGTAAAGAAGGCTGAGTGCCGAAGAATTGATGCTTTTGAACTATGGTGTTGGAGGAGACTCTTGAGAGTCCCTTGGACTGCAAGGAGATCCAACCAGTCCATTCTGAAGGAGATCATCCCTGGGATTTCTTTGGAAGGCATGATGCTAAAGCTGAAACTCCAGTACTTTGGCCACCTCATGCGAAGAGTTGACTCATTGGAAAAGACTCTGATGCTGGGAGGGATTGGGGCAGGAGGAGAAGGGGACGACAGAGGATGAGATGGCTGGATGGCATCACCGACTCAATGGACATGAGTCTGAGTGAACTCCAGGAGTTGGTGATGGACAGGGAGGCCTGGTGTGCTGCGATTCATGGGGTCGCAAAGAGTCGGACACGACTGAGTGACTGAACTGAACTGAAGAAATAGATTATCTAAGACTGAAGACAGAGCAAAGAGAGACCAACACTGATATTTAACTCATTCTCCACAAGAGTTTAAAGATACGTATTTTCCAGTAAATTTATAGCGGAATATTAACAGCATGATCATTAACTGTTTTTATTAAGTGATTTTATTTTTGTTTGCTTAGTAGGTAAGATTTATGGTAGATTAGAGTCCATGAGACTTTTAATTAAATGTATTAAGTATTTAGAAATAGATGTGTTTATGTATAAGGTGGATACTTTTATTTTTAAATAATAAAAAATAATAAAATCTAGAGAAAATTTTTGATCCACACAAAACAAAACATTGAAGCTAAAAACTGTACAGACACACAAAATATATATACACATACACACACACACACATATACACACACACATATACACACACACACATACACACACACACACACATGCACATAGACACACAATTCTCACTTAGTTTCTCCTGATTTCTCCTCTTTCCCCTACTTTGACACAAGCTTCATGGATAAAATTTAATTTTAAATATTATTTTAATAATATTAATAGTACTAAATATTATTGTAAAGAAAATGTTTTACACCAGCTAAACAATCTGTCAACACAGTACTTTAAGGAACAGGAATTATACTGGGTTGCAAAAGCCAACACAGGAAAATCAGGCATTTGACTTTTCAAGGATGAATTTCCTCAAGCTGTGAGGCTGTGTCCTGACATGCTGGCGAAGGTGTCTGCGGACAGGGTATTTATAGCCTGTCGAGTTCATAAAAGCCACCCAAGGGCACACTCGTGGGGCAGGGGCGCTGACAGCTGCATTCCATCAGGGGTGAGCAAGACTCCTGGCGTGTGTGGATCGGCCAAGCCACGTCGCATAAGTTCCTGCTAAAATTGTCAGCCAACACCTTCACCCTCTCCATCGCTGGCTGAAAGTTGGCACGAATTGTCCCACAGACAGAAGTCTCTTCATTATCCTTCACAGCCCAGGATGGTAGATGCCCTATAAATAAAGTTTCTCCCCTCCTCATTCTGAAATAGGCAATGACAGCATGGGTGAAAATGGGTAACATTTTCAAAAAGACAAAACTCACACTCCCTCTCAAAACCACAGATGTCTGCACCATCCTTTCCCGTGTCTGACTTGGAAAACTGGATTAAGAAAATGTCAGCTCACTGCTAAGTCTCGATTTCTTGGAAATGAGAATAGCAGAACTCAGGGAGAGGAAGTGAAATCACACATTAGTTAAGTCTGAAGATGACGAAGTTTGAAAATCCCCAAGGGTGACGTCTCTGCGAACCAAAGATGGAGGGAAGAAGCCGTCGATTTCGACATCACACGGGCCTGTGTCCACTCTGTCAACAGGGCAAGCTGTCTTCAGCCTCATAACAACCCTGCAAAGAGTTGCTGCCTCGATTTCACAAACAGAGGGAGGAAGCCAGAGAGAACCAGAGGTGCTTTACTTCAATACCTGCACCTTGACGAGGCGACGGTTGGGGACAGCTTCGGTCATTTTCATTATCGGCACGTATTGTGATGAAAACAAACCAAGGAAGTGATTGCTGCTGAACTGTCAACACCTGGTACTTGAAAGAGTTAACAGCAGATGAGAGCAGAAATCAGAAAACTAGGAAGACGCTCCCTCCACCAGCCATCCAGACAGAGAAAGGATGAAGGCTGACCTCCGTGCTTCAGAAGGCTCTAGAAGCAGTCAACTCCAATGGGAGAGAAACAGCTGCTCACACCAGTCAGAACAACTAAGGTACCCACCTCTTACAGCCCCACTGCAGGGCCATCTCCAGCCATCCCACCAAAGGTGCGATCCAGGAGATGCTCCAGGACTCTTCCGAGATGGAGCCATGAGCCCTCCAATCTGGGGTGAAGCCAGGAGGACTTGCTGCTGGGGGAGCCTCTGCGCGGGGCACTGCCATGTTTGTGCAGGAGGCGTGGTGCCAACTCGGACAGCAAGTGGCCTGGTCCCGGCTTCATTATGCCTAGGAAAAGCCAGACCCTCACCACGTGGAAGCAACTTGCCCCCTTCAGAAATAAGACCACTTCCCATAGTTGGATGCAGGTTGCATAAAAATTTATTAACTCCCTTCCACTTGTGTTATTCTTCCTAGAGCAATGTTACACTCAAGCCAACATTTCATTTTTTTAAAATTTATTTTATTGAAGGATAGTTGATTGACAATATTGTGTTAATTTCTACTGTACAGCAAAGTGACTCAGTGATACATATATATACAGTTTTTCATATTCTTTTTCATTATGGTTTATCACAAGATATTGAAAACCAATACAATATTGTAAAGTAAATATATATATATATATATATATATATATATATATATATATATATAAAATGGATAAACAAGGCCCTACTGTAAAGCCATCATTTTAAAGTGTACTTTTAATGATGGGAGAAGTGTTGTAGCTGATTCTAAGTTTCTAGTTTTATCTGAGATCACTTCCTTTGCCTGTCAGCTTCTTACTTTTCCAGAGGAAACTGCAAGTGCAAGCGAAATTGCTCAGTCATGTCTGACTCTTTGCAACCCCATTGGATGGTAACTTGCCAGGCTCCTCCATCCATGGAATTTTCCAGGCAAGAATACTGGAGTGGGTTGCCATTTCCTTCTCCAGGGAATCTTCCTGACCCAGAGGTCGAACCCAGGTCTCCCCCGTTGCAGGCAGATGCTTTACCACCTGAGCCATGGAGAAGCCTGGGGAAGAGGAAACGGCACAGGGTCCAAAAACCATGTAAATTCCACCTCTCTAAATGTTTGCAAACTTAAAATGATATTACATTGCTTTATGTTAAAAAGTAAATGAATACATTAAGAGCATTTCCTGAATATTCAGCCCATGCCAGAATTTCTCCTTTTCCACTGACCCTTCCCACCTCTCGGGTGTTCCATCCACCCATACCTGACAAACCTCTCATTACTTCAGGAAAATCCAGCATCTCAGAAAGAAGATCATAAGCATGCGAGAAATGATGTGAAGGTGCCGCTGCTAGCAGATGAGGCTAATTGTTCCTCGTGTTGTTTCCCGGTGTTGTTACACACAATCAAGGCGGTCTGCCAGGTGAAGGGGGAGGTGGGTAAAGATGCTAAAAGTCCCTTAAAGTCAGGAACAAAAAACTTCAAGAAGCCAAATTTATGCAGCAGAGCCACACAGTCCATGTCTGAGAGGAGAGGTCAGGGAACAGGGAGCCTTTCGGCACTGGGTGGAGGCTACAGGGCAGGCTGGTCCCACGAGGAAGCCTCAGAAATCCCTCAGGTCAGCAAGGAAGTTCTCCCAGCTGTCGCCATGCCCACGAGAGCCGGTTTACAGTCAGGAACCCACGGCCAGGGGACGTGTCACTGACCCTCGTGTAGCTAAGAAGTGGGATCCAGGCCAGAGCTGATCGTGTGTGCGTGCTTGAGTGCTGAATTGCTTCAGTTACGTCCGACTCTTTGCAACCCCATGGACTGGAGCCCCCCAGGCTCCACTGTCCATGGGATTCTCCAGGCAAGAATCCTGGAGTAGGTTGCCATTTCCTCCTCCAGAAGATCTTCCTGACCCAGCCAGGGATCAAACCTGTGTCCCCTGTGGCTCCTACTCTGCAGGCAGGGTCCTTACCACTGAGCCACTGGGGAAGCCCGGAGCTGATCACACCTGCACCCCTTTCCTAGGAAGGGCCACTGTCTGTAGGCTCCACCTCCTTGGCTTCTTTCATTGTCTTGTGTTGTATAAATGACTGTGGTTTTTTAGTCGAGAGGAAACTTTGGCTGCAGGTAAACACAGCCTGAGTTAAGGCCCTGGAGAATCAGGCTCAGGGGACCAGGGACCCACCTGTCCCTCCCAGCCCAGCAAGGACCTGCTGGGCTGTGGCTTGTGTGCCTGGAGACCTGTCCAGGGAGCGCATGTCGGTGTGAGTGTCTGTAGCAGAAACACGTGGGGCAGAGCAGCTGTACAGCGGAGCAGTCTGCCGCTTAAGCCTCCGGAGGAAACGCTGAACAAAACTTAAAGACGCTTTCCAGGGACTTGCGAGTTTGCATTGAGGGCAGGAATGAAGTGCTCAATAGAGATAATCTGCTTGAATCATCCCTAGACCATCCCCCCCAACACTGGTCTGTGGAAAAATCATCTTCCCGGAAACCAGTCTAAATGACGGATTCTATCAATGAAAGTCAGGCTGGGGATCTTCAGGCAACAAGGAGTCACCTAAAGGTTTTCAGACAGAAGCTTTCTTCTTTTTTGTATCACTGCATTTCTTTAATGGCGAATAGTTGATGTAAAATATTATATAAATTATGTGTGTATACCATAGTGATTCACAGTTTTTAAAGGTTATACTTCATTGTGTGTGTGTGTGTGTAAGTTGCTCTTTGCAGCCTCATGGACTGCAGCCCACCAGGCTCCTCTGTCCATGGGATTCTCCAGGCAAGAACACTGGAGTGGGCTGCCATTTCCTTCTCCAGTGATCTGCAACCCAGGGATTGAACCCGAGTCTCTTGCAATGGCAGGCAGATTCTTTACCACTGAGCCGCCTGGCAAGGCCATACTCCATCTATAGTTATTACAAGACACTGAGTATGTTCTGTGTTGTTCAGTGTATCCCTGTAGCTTATCTTATACCTAACAGACTCCGCCCTCTAACCCCCTCCCCCGGCCCTCTCCCCGCGGATGGCCGCTAGGCTGCTCTCCACATCTGTGAGTTTCCTAGTTTGCCGCGTACCTTAAATCCCACGTATAGGCGGTATCGTCCAGTGTCCGTCTTTCTCTGACTCACTTCACACAGCGCAATACACTCCAAGTTCATCCATTTTGTTGCAAATGGCAAAATTTCATTCTTTTTATGGCTGAATAGTAAAACAGAAGCTTTCTCTTTGTCAGCACTTTGCTTTCAGAGGGTGAATTGGGCCGCAGGCGGTAGCCAGGTAAGGGGAGTGGGAGGATACAGACCCAGGGAGGAAGCCAGGGAGAGTCTTGGACGGAGGGATTAAGAGCCTGAACTAAAATAAGGGCACAAAAGGACACGAAAAGGGAGTGTAGTGTGCGTGTTCGGTCACTAAGTCGTGTCCAACTCCGTGATCACATGGACTGTAGCTCACCAGGTTCCTCTGTTCACGGCATTCTTCAGGCTACAGTACTGGAGTGGGTTGCCGTTTCCTTCTCCAAGGGATCTTCCCAGCCCAGGGATCGAACCCACATCTCTCATGTCTCCTGCTTTACCAGGCAGATTCTTCACCACTGAGCTACCTGGGATTACATATGTGAGATGTTCAGGTTGCTCCATGATATCTGCCTTTCCTGTGTCCAGCTCTTTTGTGACCCCATGGACTGTAGCCCACCAGGCTCCTCTGTCTCTGGGATTTCCCAGGCAAAATACTGGAGTGGGTTGTCATTTTCTCTTCCTGGGGATCTTCCCGAACCAGGGATGGAACGTATGTCCCCTGCAATACAGGCAGATTCTTTACCACTGAGCCACCAGGGTGGCCCCTTATTTGCCCCTTACAGAATGATATTATTCTTCCTCTGGAATCCATCACAGCTTCAGGGAAGAGAAGAGCCTTTCAAGGATAGTATTTATCAACAGAGAAGTAACCAAGACGGAGACTAAGTAACAGATGAAATCATTTAGGCAAAGAGCATGATGCTTGATAAATTAAGACAGCATCTCCCTGCAGAAACCACCACTCACCTGCAAGTTGTGTCCCAGACAGAACACTCATCACAGACAGCAGTATAAGAAATCGTGTTTGCGCCCAGAACATAACCTAAGATTGACTGGATGGCCACAGATGCCGCATCCCACATGAGAATCTGTGTGGGTGGGGGCCCACATCCCCTGCCCCATCCTTTAAGGCTTGGACTTAATTAAAACACGTCTTTGCATGCCAGCTTTATACAAATACTCCCTGAGGCTACCCATTTGAGAAACATGGCAGACAAGGGTAACGTAGAAACAATTCCTCCTGCAAATAGCAGGCGTGCTCTTACTGCAGTTTCTCAGTGGACGTGAGGCCCCGGCGGCAGGAGCCCAGGAGCTGGGGGAGACGGAGCTGGGGGAGATGGAGCTGGGCACGGGGGAGACGGAGCTGGGAGTGTGGGAGACGGAGCTGGGGGAGACAGAGCTGGGTGCATGGGAGACGGAGCTGGGAGTGTGGGAGACGGAGCTGGGGGAGACTGAGCTGGGCCTGGGGGAGACTGAACTGGGGGAGACGGAGCTGGGTGCATGGGAGACGGAGCTGGGGGAGACTGAGCTGGGCACATGGGAGATGGAGCTGGGGGAGACGGAGCTGGGGGAGACGGAGCTGGGGGAGACGGAGCTGGGTGCATGGGAGACGGAGCTGGGGGAGACTGAGCTGGGCACGTGGGAGACGGAGCTGGGTGCATGGGAGACGGAGCTGGGCACGTGGGAGACAGAGCTGGGAGTGTGGGAGACAGAGCTGGGGGAGACAGAGCTGGGTGCGTGGGAGACAGAGCTGGGGGAAACGGAACTGGGAGTGTGGGAGATGGAGCTGGGGGAGACAGAGCTGGGCACGTGAGAGATGGAGCTGGGGGAGACTGAGCTGGCGCATGGGAGATGGAGCTGGGGGAGACTGAGCTGGGCTCGTGGGCTGGCCGGGCTCCCAGGCCTCACAGGACAGCCAGCTGTTACACCAAACACAGAAACTTCCTGCCAAGGAGGTGAACTCGTACTGGAAAGAGTACAAAGCTCCCCGCTTTCTTGCTCAATGCACATGTGTGGTGAACAGGAAGCACAGGCAGTGACCACTGAGCGGCAGGGCCCCGGGTCCTGAAGAGGGGCGGCAAGGAGTGCGCGAGACCCGGGGTGCAGGCGGGACGGGTCCTTTCTGTGAGGCGGAGGCGGGTGGCAGTGGCCTAGCCGGGGAACTGGCTGAGCGTCATTTTTTTCCTTCTGCTGATCTTTAGGAGGGAACACATGGACTGCTGTGCCGGTACCTGTTTGTACCTTGCACGAAAGAGCTGAGGCATCTAGAAAAGCACCAGACGGCGGCCTTGACTGCAGTCCCGACGGGGCGCGGCCATCTGCGCACTCCAGGCCGCCCAGAGCAGCGAGCATGGTCCTCCTGGAGTGTGCCCACGGGGACCGGCCCTGCTGCAGTGCCCACCTGTGGGGACCGGCCCTCCAGACACCATGCCCCTTCCTCACCCAGCGCCGGGGTTCACCCCTGGTCCCTGGCCCCTCTCACCCTGCTGCCCCCAGGGTCCTGACCCTCCAGGGGTTAATAAGCATCTGCTGACCTTCCAGGTGCTGCGGACGAGGCCAGGGACCCTGCTCCCCTGTTTCTCACCCTTTGGGCTCCTGGCCGCCGCCCATCCCCAGGCGCTGACCTCTTTCTTTAAATGCTCTTGGTGCTTCAGTTAGGACCTGAGGAGACAGCCCGAAGCATGGACCTCCTGGGCAGGACCGCCCCCCAGACTCCCCAGACCCACCGGAGTCGGGCCCCCACATGTGCTGGCCCCAGTGCCCCAGCGGGCAGCAGTGGAGAGCTCCAACTGGATCCCCATCAGAACCACAGGCACAAACGCCGATATCCTAAACCTCTGATCCAAGGAGGAAACCTTGGAACTACTGAAAGATCTGAACCTTTCAGAACATCTCACGAAGGAGACAGAAGCTGATGCCACTACGGCGGGGCCTGAGGCTGCCAAGGAGCTGGCCACTCAGGGCATCCCTAGGGCACCTGGATGGCACTCAGATAGAGAAGAGGGGGTGCCCCGTAGAGTGAGGGCACTGGGCACATGTGGATGGAGGCTTCTTGGGGACCCCTGTAGAGTGAGGGCACAGGGCACACATGGATGAGGGCTTGTCGGGGTCACCTGTACAGTGAGGGCACGGGGTACATGCGGATGGAGGCTTGCGGGGTCCCTGTAGAGTGAGGGCACTGGATACCCTTGGATGGAGGCTTGTTAGAGTCCCTGTAGAGTGAGGGTACTGGGCACATGTGAATGGAGGCTTGTCGGGGTCCCCTGTAGAGTAAGGACATGGGGCACACATGGATGGAGGCTTTTGGGGGTACTCTGTACTGTGAGGACACTGGGCACATGAGGATGGAGGCTTCTGGGGGGTCCCTGTACAGTGAGGGCACAGGACACATGCGGATGGAGGCTTGTCAGGGTCCCTGTAGAGTGAGGACACTGGGCACACGCAGATGGAGGCTTGTCGGGGTCCCTGTACAGTGAGGGCATAGGGCAGACACGGATGGAGGCTTGTCGGGGTCCCTGTAGAGTGAGGGCACTGGGCACAGGTGGATGGAGGCTTGTTGGGGACCCTGTACAGTGAGGGCACTGGGTACCCTTGGATGGAGGCTTGTTGGGGTCCCCCTGTAGAGTGAGGGTGCTCGGCACACGCAGATGGAGGCTTGTAGGGGTCCCTGTAGTTGAGGGCACTGGGCACATGTGGATGGAGGCTTCTTGGGGACCCCTGTAGAGTGAGGGCACTGGGCATATGCGGATGGAGGCTTGTCAGGTCCCTGTAGTTGAGGGCACTAGGCACACGTGGATGCAGGCTTCTCGAGGTCCCTGTAGAGTGAGGGCAGTGGGCACACGCGGATGGATGCTTCTCGGGGTCCCTGTAGAGTGAGGACACTGGGCACATGCGGATGGAGGCTTCTCGGGGTCCCTGTACAGTGAGGACATGGGGCACACATGGATGGAGGTTTGTCGGGGTCCCTATAGAGTGAGGGCACAGGACACATGTGGATGGAGGCTTGTCAGGTCCCTGTAGTTGAGGGCACTGGGCACACGCGGATGCAGGCTTCTCGGGGTCCCTGTAGAGTGAGGGCAGTGGGCACACGCGGATGGAGGCTTCTCAGGGTCCTTGTACAGTGAGGACACTGGGCACACATGGATGGAGGCTTGTCGAGGTCCCTGTAGAGTGAGGGCACTGGGCACACGTGGATGGAGGCTTGTCAGGGTCCCCTCTAGAGTGAGGGCACGGGGCACATGTTGATGGAGGCTTGTCGGGGTCCCTGTAGAGTGGGGGCACTGGGCACATGCAGATGGAGGCTTGTCCAGGGTCCCTGTAGAGTGAGGCACTTGGCACACACGGATGGAGGCTTGTCCAGGGGTCCTGGGCAGCTGGTTCTGAGAGAGCTGGGGCTAACGCCTGTGCCCCCTCAGCTGTGTTCCCCACCCCGTGCTTTTCTAGGGCAATGCATTAAAAGCAGTTAAAGAAGCAACGTCTGGTTACCAGAGAAGCAGTCATCTTGAACGAAACAAAAGCCTGTCAGCAAGTGTGGCTGGCGGGCGAGGCTGAGTCGAGGCTGAGTGATGAACAGGACAGAGGAGAGCGGCTGCGATGTGTGCTTCGCGTCCGGGAGCTGCCCCGAGTGGGCACTGCATCTTCCCGTCATTTTTACACCCCCCTTGAATGTACCTCGTTTGTGTGCCCCCTTTGTTTAAAAATACCATCATAAGCTGTGGTAAAATGCCAGTATAATCCTATGCGTAAATGATGTTTAAATGGATTTTCAACTACTTTAAGCCAAGAAAAAGAGATGGTTATATGTACACTTTTGTTCCATTTCTTTAACTGTACATCCAAGGGGACAACTACAATAAAAAAAAGACGCCCCCTCCCAAAGAACCACGTCATTCACTACAAAACTGAAGACGATAGGGGCTGTTCATGCCGACCAGCAGCTTCCTCTCCCAAACATCCATTGTAAGAAAGTCCTTTAAAAAATCAAGAGGCAGAACAACCACTGAGAAATGCTCAAGGACAGACAAGGGCAGCTGGGTGCGCAAGGCTGCCCGAAGACCCCGAAGCTTCTCCGTGTCCTCCAGTCCCACTCCTGCCCCGCAGCCCTGCAGCGCCAGTGGCTTTAATGGGAAAAGTTCCAAAGCTGTAATTTACTGCTTTGAAAAATGAGGGAGCCTGCTGCGTTTGACATGCTCCTTTGAAACACGGAATATTTAAAATCCATACCCCAAACTTAATGCATAGATAGATCATATCTTTCTATGGCTTCACTGGTGTAAGAAGAGCCTCGTAACCTTTCACAAGGTATGCTTCATTCCTTGTAATGTGTACCACGTGAAGATTAAGAGGCTATATTATCGCCTTCAAAATGACCTGCTATTTCCTGGAAACAGTAATTTGCCAGAGCTGTCCTTGCCCCTGGGGCAACCATAACGCCCCCAGTAATCTTCCAGTCATTGAGCAACATGCCGGCATCAGAAAGACGGGCCTGGTCTGGCCATGCCGATGGGCGTGCAGTGGTTCGGTACCCTCCCCCCGAGTGCCAGCTAGAGGTGGTGAGCCCCAGCGCAGGCGCTGGCTGGCACGGCCTTCTGCGCTTTCGTAAACTTGTCCTGGAGAGTGTACCCTCGAGGCTGAGAGTGGACATGTCTAAGAGCTCGCGGATCTCCTCCCTTCACTCTGAGCCGGAGCTGCGGGAACCTTCCTGGTGGAGAGGGGGTCACAGGGGTGGGGCTGAACCGGATCTGGGACAGGCTTGCTCTGAGGCCAGGGAAGCTCTTGGAAGCTGCGAACCCGGCGCCGCTGAGAAGCTGGCCCTGGAGAAGAACAGGAAAGCCTGCTGGGCTGACCTCCGTGGCCTCCTGCCTCCCGGGAGGACGGAGAGGCGGCCCAGCTCCCCTTCTTGGTCGCGGCCCTAACGCAGCTCTTGCGCCCGCTGGACACCACGTTCGCAGAACCCAGCCCTGTGAGGCACCAGCCCAGGAGCCCAGATATGGGAAACGACGCTCTGAGACGCAGAAGCAAAGCCCTCGCTCCCCAGTTACGGATGCTTTCCCCATCGACAGACACACAAACCTACCTTTATTTACTTAAACAATTGTTTGAATCAGTTCTTTAAAAGATGCTTTCATAAATACCCACCCCCCACACACACACTAATGAGACGCTTTCAGACGGGTCACAAATGTGTGTCTCCTCATTTGTTTCATGCCATCATTACCGTGAATGCACTTTTATGAAGTCTAATTTCTCAATCTTTATGGCTTTTAATTTTCTATGTCATTAACATTCACATGTGGATTCTCACCACTCTCCTGGGTGAGTTTTTTTCATGGGAAAAAAACCACACGTTTTCCGGACAGCAGCACATTTGTCTCCCTCGGAAGGAGGCAGAAGAGTCACGCTCAAGCCTGAGTGAGTACAGCCATCGTTCACACTGTCTGCCTGCCGCGGACACAAACACCCCGCCAGGGCTCCTCCTGTTTTGAGAATGTATACGCAGGTGGGGTCAGCACAGGAATGGGTTTCACTCCATGTTTATTGACTGGGGAAAGCAGCAGGGGCTTTCAGGAAAGGATTCAGGTGGAATCCTAGGAAACCAAAGGCCTCTCACTGGCCGGGGTGTCCTGCCTGCGGGAAGTTGCAGGAACAGGACCCATGTGGGAGTCTGGACCCCCCCATTCTCTGCCCTGGACACCCGGCTCCTCAGGGCTCCTGCTGTGAAGCTGCCCCAGGTCCTGCAATTAACCAGACCAGATCGGGGACACAAGCAGGCTGATGAGCTGGGAACCGCTTGGTACAGAAGAGACACCAAAAGTTGCCTTTTGAAGTTTTATTGTCTGAAGCGAGAGAAAGCAGAGAGCAAGAGGCACATATGCTGACCGCCCGAGTATCTCAGAGCCCCCAGGCCTGCAGGCATCATGGACCGAACACCCCAGCGAGGCATCAGCTCACCCCTAGCCCACCCTGTCCAGTGCCTGCAGACACAGTTGTACGGGAAACACTCGCTCTTCTGCTCAGAAGGACCAAAACTATAACAACAGAACACCAAGATAAAACCACAACATGCGAGGGGCTGTCAGGCCACGCGGGACGCCACCCGCAGCGATGGCACGGCCCCCTGGCCCCTCAGTGGGCGGGTGAGGGGGCAGCCGCGGGGAGCAGCTTGGGCTTGGCCTGCTGGGGCAGCACCACGTCGGGGATCTCCTCCCCGTGCTTGTACACGCTGACCGTCACGTCGATCTTCTCGCCGCCGTACTTGTTCTTCACGTGCATGCTGTACTTGCCCGAGTCCTCGGAGGTCACGCCCTTGATGGTCATGCTGACATACTTGGCCTGCTCCACCTTCACTGAGAAGTGGTCACTCAGCTCGATGTCCTTGTCGTTCTTGAACCACACTACCTCTGGGTCAGGGTTCCCAAACACTGTGCAGGTCAGGTTCAAGGTCTTGGGGGAAGAGCAGGCAGAGAGGAGGAGATGGAGAAAGAAGAGTCAGGTGGCCTCTGTGTGACTGGACCTGCGGCCCCACCCAGGCATTGATCTGCCCCACTCATCATTTATTTGGTCAACATGCTCTTTGTATATGGAGGCACCACTGGAGACAGCAGGAGCCTCAGACACAACACGGAAGGTGTCCCATGGTGGGAGGGGTGCCCTGTGTATTCAGAAGAATCAACCATCTGTCCCTTGAGAAGACAAGGTCTGCAGAGACAGCCCAGGTCTGGCAGGACGCAGGGACCCCCCACACCGGTTCCACACCCTGGGCCTGCGTGAGGACCCCCCACCCTCCCGGGCACCCCCCACCCTCACCTTCCCCTCCATGATGGTCACCACGTCAGGCAGGCCGCCGATCACCTTGCCACGATCTGCAACAGGAAAGCAACTTGGCTGAGAACACCATCCGCGGGGCTGTTCCTGGGGGTCAGGGCACCCAGGGGCCAGGAGGGGCTCAGGTGTGGGGTGCTGCCTGACAAGGCTCATGGCTGGGGGGCCCCTGGCCGAGGTCTGCATGGAGGGGTGTGATTCCATGTTGGGAGGGGCTGGCAGGGCAGTGGGCAGAAAAGGAGGGTTGTGAAACACTCTAGAAATTCAGACTGAGCAGGGCTTTGAGGATGAAGTTCACCCTGGCCACAGCACCAGGCAAACCGTGTCCTCCTGAATTCTTTTGGGAGATGGAGGGGCCTGGCCTCTGGAGAGAAGATTTTGCAAGGGCAATGTTTTGTGTATATATATATATACTACATATATATATATAGAGAGAGAGAGAGAGAATAATTTTCTGCCTCCTGTGATGTTCTGACATCTGAAATTCCACCTGGCAGGCAGATACCCCCCACCCACCAAGGGCCCACCAGGAGTCGCCCACAACCTGTGCCAACCCCCAGCCGGCCCAGCCTCCACCACCTGCCCTGCCCCTGGAGAGGACACTCCTCTGCCTGGATCACCCCGACTGGGTGCCTGACAGCTCAGAACACTCCTGTCGCCCAAGCCCAAAGAAATCACTAGAACAGACCAGTCTCATGTTCACCCCTCCCTGCCTGCCTTTCCCTGCAAACCCCAGGACAGGCCGTGGCCTCCATCCCCCTCTGTCCTGCCCTCTGCCCCTGACCCCGACCCCCGCATGCCTGGCACACCCCTGCCTCCAGGACTGGAAGCCTGTCCTGCATCTCCTCAGGTGGCCACTCCTGAGTGAGCAGTGAATAAAAGGACACAGAACGGGTGGTGGGGGGTGGGCAGGAAGGAGGGCAAGGAGGAAGGGGGCTGGCATCGGGCTGCAGGGCGGGGGGGTGGGCGGCTGGGGGCAAGAGGGGCCGTGGGCAGTCCTGGGGCTTCGTCAGGCAAGGCGGGTCTGCTGTGCTCACTCTGTGCACACCGTGAATGCTCTAAAATACGGACCCTCTACCCCCCAAGAGTGTACTGTGCTTATAGTCAAGCATGTACTCACTTTTCTCTGCAAAAGCAGCAGCCCTAAAAATTAAAGAGGGCAGAGGAGAGAGAATAAAAGAGTCATGAGCAAATGCTGTCAACTAAAGCATCACTCATTCAAGAGGTCTGCTAGAGACAGAGCTTCTCCAAGAATAATCCAGGTCACAGGGTCAAACAGAGTTCTGATGCCTCCCACCCCCCTGCCTTCCAGCTGCTGAAACCCACAGAAAGGCCTGCCATCCACACTCGCAGGGTGAAGAGATTTCTTTTTTCACCAGATTGCATTGGAGATTTTTAGGTATTTTTTTAAAATATTGATTTCTGATTTACCTCAGTTATGCATACATCCATCAATAAATATTTACTGAATAACTTAGTGTGGGACAAAGACTGTTCTCAGTTTTAAAGATGCTCTAAATTGAGACACAGATTAGAAATCCCAAGTCATTCTTTAAAAAGTTGCTCTGAGCAATGGAATATTAATCTGCTAAAAAGAAATGAGCTCTCAAGCCATGAAAATACATGGAAGATTAGGTGCTTATGACCGAGTGAAAGAAGCCAGTTTGAGGAGGCTGCAGACCGTAGGATTCCCAGTAGAAGGGACCCTCAACAAGCACAGGGGTAGGGAAATTCTTGTGAGTATACCTGTCATACCTGTCATTATACATGTGTCCCAACCCAGAGACTGTCCAACACCAAGAGTAAGCCCTAACACGACCCACAGACTCAGAGTGACGGTGACCTGTCCACACAGGCTCACCAGCTGTAACTTGTGGATGGTGCAGTGCGGGTGCTGAGTGAGGAGGCCCCGCATCGGGAGCGGGGGCAGGTATTTTCTGTCCCTTCCTCTCAATTTGCTGTGAACCTAAAACTGCCCTAAAAATATGAAGTCTCTAAAAGGAAACTAAACATCCAACATTTTAAAAATTGCTCTGTATGATGTGTGGCTATAATTATGCCTATTTCAGATATTCAGTATTTAAGCTCATTTAAAGTAACCCAGGGTCATTATAACTCTAAAAAATTAATTGTTAGATGCATTTATAGTTTAAAAGGATGCCTTCTTCTGGATGTGGAATGGCTTAAACTGCCAATTTACCCCACTTCCTAGAGCTTCACATCTCTTGGGTCAGTGAGGCATCCACAGAGGTCCCCACACTCAACCAAAATGACACCTGGTCCCCTGGACCCCAGAATAATAGACAAGCATGCAAATCTTACTTGAGCTGCTGGAATTCGGCAAACGCTTCATCAAAAGCTGCAAGGAATATTTCGCACGTTAGTGAGCATTTGAATGTGCTTTTACTCACTCACTCTCTCTGCTCCTGAGTTTGCTTAGTGAACACTGACAAATAGCCGAAAGAATAAAGCACTGATTTAGAAGTATTCCTCTCTGAATGAAAATCGTAAAATCGGTGGTTTCCTTTTCAGCATCCAGCTTACCCTGATCACCTAGTACAAAACTACCAGGGGCCAGAGAATTATGATCTTACCCTGACCAGACAGGTCAAGCGAGCGCTGGTGGTTCTTCTTGCCGTCGAGAATCTCAAAGGTGTACTTCCCCTTGTCCTTCTCCGTGGGCTCACAGATCTGCAGCCAGGCCATCTCCTCACTGCCGCCGATCCTCATGTGCTCGCTCGACGCAATCTTAGCATCCCTTTGAAAAGTCACAGGACACATTCGATTTACAATCTTACACTGCATGTGAGACACCTCTGGGGCATGTTGGGCGTCTTTCGGAGGGAGCCTCCTCCAAGCTGTAGAGTCGATGTCATCATAGACGTCTCTGGATATTGTACATATACGAACCACATGAGCAGCTGAGCTCTGAAAACCTTCCGAAATTAAATCTGATACTTATTTCATAGAGATACACTGCAGTTTACCATCTGCTTGCTGGCCACACGTAGACTTTCAAATCCTCTAGGCCATGACTTATTTTTCTACCTAAAAATTAAAAACAGAATCACCGTATGATCCACTGTATGATCCCAGTGGATATGTAACCAGAAGGATGGGCAGCAGGGACTGGAGCAGAGGTTCACAAGGCACGGCTCAGTAGCCAAAGGTGGAAACAAGTGTCCACGGACAGACGATGGATAAGCAAACGGTGGCCCAGCCACATGATGGAATGGGAGGAAATTCTGACACCCACTACCGCACGGATGGGCCTCAAGGACATCGTGCCGCGTAAAACAACGAACATGGCATTGAAGGAGGGGGCGTCCACCAAACACCAGACCACATGCAGCCTGCCTGCACATGTCTGGAGCCCTGCCACCCAACGGGTCTCCTGCAGGAACCCCCAGCCCCTGGGCCAGCACACCCCCAGCCCAGCATGACCCTGAGACCAGCTCCAGTCTCCAATCCCAAGCCCAGGCTTGACCTCTGCCCCGACCCCGTGGTCACAGCCCTGCTGACTTCTTGGGCCAGGAACACATTCTGTCCTCTAGACACACAGGACATCCCCCGTCTGCAGCAGGCCCACCCCTCCACCACTCCCGGCCTGGCTCCATCCCCAGATGAACCCTTGCCTCCAGAACCTTCCCTGGCCAGCAGCCCCATGCTCAGCCCACACCTGCCACAGCAGTTCCAAGAACCTGTCAGCTTAGAAGAAGGCAAACCAATCCTGCTGGAGCACCACAGCTGCGGCAGAGTTCACGCTAACCATCACCCCACTGACCACGACCTTGGCTCAAAGGACTGTCTGTTCCCTACTGCTTGGGGACTTAAATGGGCCAAATTGGATAAAACCGCCTCCTTGGTTTTATTAGTTGATCACAAAACCTGACTGAATCCCTTTATTCCCAAGTAATCTTGAAACAGCTTACATCAAAGGGAGAAAGAGGCAGATGAACGAAAGCCTACACGTGTCTGCCCATTTGGGTGAAAGCAACCAGGAGGCTGGTCCCTGCAGGGGTGGGCTGGCAGCAGGGTCGTCCCAAACCTCCCCTCCCCTGGGAGCCCCAGGCTTCACTGAGACTTCAGGGGCCTCTGAGCAAAGCTCCAAAGTGGAGTTAAAGTCCACATTCTGGGATTAAAACAGTGTTAACTGTTTCCTTCTGTAAAGAGGCTGCTGGAGTCTTCAGTAGCCCTGCTGCTCCCATGCCTTCAGCAGCCAGTACTTCACACTTTGAGGTCTAGCCCTCCCGCATCACAGTCATTTCACCTTCCAGCAAGAGAAAAATATCCCCTACCAGAGGACGTTTCTGCTAACTCTACTTTGTGGGTTTCTAAGGCCTCAGGAGCAGGTTTCTGCCTTCCTCCAAGTGGCCCTTGATGTCTTACTCAGCATTTTCCTCACAGAACAATCAGCCTTGCTGACGCGCAAGTTTCACCAAACCCTCATCACTCTCTATTGATTTCTCATCACCCACTGGCGCAGATTACCCAGGTCCCCAGGACGAGTCTCCCTCGGGCACCCTGACTCTGTTAAGTGGGCCCTGTAGCTTCCAATGGCAGGCTGTATTTCAACAAATGCTTGTTGTTCTCTGTGTTTCCAATTATTGTCTAATAAGAACTTGATCGTCAAACAGTGACATATAGCCGAGGTTCTGTAAGGCCCATGTGAACACGCTGGGGTCCTGTCGGCTGAGGAACAGAAGGTCTGGGTTTGTGGACATCACTGAAAACATGGTCTGGAAAGGTTGCCCGTGTCCTCAGGTTAGAGACAGACTAACCACAGTCCCCACTTACTGCCCAACAGAGGCCAGGCTTGGGGGACGGTAACCCTGAATTTGGTCCTGTTCCTGACAGACTTGAAGCTTTGACTAGTGTGCTGGAGATAAGCCTGGGGAGGAGGGTCAGAAGGGCAGACCTCCACGGGGTTGGGGGCAGGCCCTGCTCCACTGCCGTGAGTGTCGTGAGAGTCTATTGTTTTAATTGTGAGCATGGCCACCTGGATGGGCAACCGCAGCAGATGTGAAAACAGAGAAACCTCTTTGTGCAGGGCTTGAGTTCACTTGCTTTCTTCTCTTAAGCACTATTAAGTGTGTTTTGGTCCTTTCTTTTTATTTGATCTAATGGGAAAGCAACAGACTGGAAATCTGGAGTGTGGTTTCTGAATATTATTTTTCCATTAGCTCTGCCAGATTCTGACAAAACGTCTGTCACTGGCAAAGCCACCCTTGTCTAAACCGAGACAGCAGAGAATTTGATTTCCGGCCCCTTCAGCACTTCTATCTCTTTGTCCCTCTCCCCCCATTTTGGAGATGGCCCCACCCTGAGCCCACGGCTGTCATCACTTTTCAAAACTGCAAAGTCTCAAGAGGACTTGGCCAGAAGCCCCGTGTCCCAGTGACGGGCCCCGGAAACCACCCTGTGGACACGCAGGGCCGCAGCCCACGGCACGTGGACACTCACTTGTGGTACCAGTTCACCTTCATTTCCTCAGTGAAGTATTTCATGAAGCACTGAAGCCTTATTCCTTCTGGGGTGCAGAGAATCTTCAGTGGAGACGCAGAGGCTCCTGCAGAAGATAGAGCAGACTCAGACCTGAGCAGAGCAGTCTGTGCTGGTTGAGAGCAGGCCGGCCCTGGACTAGGAAGCCCGGCCACATCCCCGTAAAAACATCCTCACCCAGGTGTGTTCTAACATCCACACCAAAAGTACCTGAAAATCTCTTTGACAGAGGCATGAAGGGACCCAAATGGCCCCAAGAAAATGTTCCCGAGGGGCTCCTCATGTCCCTCACCACGTCCATGCAGCCGCTACTACAGCATCCACTTACAACTAGACCACAGGCAAGCCTCCAGTGCAGACGGGGCCCCATGCCGACGGGCCTGCCCAGTGGCCAAGACCACACCCAGCTTCTCACACCCCTCCCCTCCCTCTTCCTTCCCCCTGAAGGGAAGAACCCCTGGGCATTCCGTCACCTACACGTTTTGTGGGAATGCATCAACAGTGCCCCAGTGGGAGTCCCTCCACGGGGCTCTGAGCTCAGAGCCGGCTACCTGAACGCCCCACCCCATGGCCTCTGGAGTCCTGTCTCTGCTCCTGCCTGAAGATAAACCAGAAAATGGCTTTTCTAAACCCCTTCCTGCATCGTGCTTTTCCTCACATTTCACCCTGTGGTGGGGGGCACAGTGGGCTAACCGCAGAGGGCAGCAAGCTGCACATCCTGAAACACAAAGATGCGGAAACGCAGCAGTTTTAACAGAAGAGTGTAAAGAGGAGGGTCATTTTTCAGACTACAGATGGGGTCAGTAAATGATAGCGTGTCCAGAAGGGTTTCCAGTCAAGCAGGGAGTGGGGACTGGTACCGTCTGTAAGACGCAGGGGCAGAGGAGAGCGGTTGGGTCTGACGGCAGTGACTGAGCATGCACGTGGGGCAGCCGGGCAGGAGAGCGGCCCTGGGAAATATCTCAGCTCAGATCCAGGTGCCGGTATGTCCCTGTGCTCCTCATTGAGACTGCACGGGGTTACACTCTGCCCCACAGCACCAGCCGGGTCTCACTTCAGCCGGAACCTACGGATAAGTAACTGTGCGCACCACGGGGAGAAAGGATAGCAGGATGCAAGTCCCAGGTAATCGGACAAGAGCCTGGCTTCCAGGGCTGACGCTGACCGGGAACAAGCCGAGGAAGTCGTGTGCTTATTCTCCACTTTATCTCAACTGCGTCCTGACTAAGCCTTGACTTTGAAGCTTTAAGGAGCATCTATGTCTTATCAGACAAAATTTAACCAGATACATATTTAATCTTTGCAGTCGCCACACCGAAAAGTAAGTTCTGCCGTAGGGTTTCTGTTTCACAATTGATTCGTATTTGATTAGACATTTTAGAGTTCTGTAAGTATTAAAAATCAAGGGATACACTATAAGTTTGGCTCCCTTCAGAGAACATACACCTCAGACATTTTTGTGAAATTGGAGGATTACCAACGTGAAAGAACTGGATGGGTTGCATCCTAGAGTACATGTCTCGCGAGAGGAGCGAATGCTGAAGGACCTGAGAAGGAAGCCTGGGCTCCTGAGCTAGGGACACGAGATGACTCCGGTGCTCCCCAGGACTCTGCTGGTGACAGCAGGTCACGCAAGTCCCCCGGGGCCAGAGTTCTCATCTCAATACTGTGGTCTCTCCCAAGATGCTGTGGAAGTATCCAGGGTCTCTTAGCACACCTCATGGGCAGTGATGAGATGCTGAGACTTCACTGAGGAGCCTGAGGCTCTGGTTCTGCCTTTCTGCCTCAGAATTCAGGTAGAAACTTAGAGAAGTGTCAACCGCATGTTCTCAGGTGTGTGTTCACACACACAGCGTCCTCCACACAGAGAGCTATCACTTTGGCATCGATTCTTATAACAGCTTTGTTTGTATCCACAGTTACAGAATTTTACCTCTGAATGAGAACTTGAAAGTCACCCCTCCAGATTCCTTATCACAAGGGTAAGGAGGTCGAGGGACCCTAACTCTATCACAACAGATTTGCTTTGCAGCCACACATCGCCTTCAGCCCTGGGGACACTAAGAACAGACTCTTGTTCTGTGGGCCGTTAGCCTGACCCCACAGGAAAGCCCCTTCTGTATGCCTCTGTCATCCACAAGCCGCTGTCCTGCCACTGAATCTGGGCCTGTTCACAGATGTGCTGTGGTTCCATCAGCTGTGGAAAATGCCCTTCTCGGGAAATAGAGTCTAGCCCCGAAATGACTTGAAAATTAAAAGGCATTTACTTACCACAGACTCTACTCATCGCCAAAATCATATCCTCGTACACTGAAAGGAAGGAGGAAATGCAGTTACAGGCCTAATTTATCAGCAGCGCTTTCACGTTCAATTAAACTGATATTGGAAAGCTGGATGTTCAGTTGAAAATGAAACATTAAAATGGCAATGTATATCCATGAAAGGCTTATGTGGCGATAAATCCTAATTTCTCCATTTTGTAAACCTGGAGCAAGGACATTTTGCTCAACATTCATCTGACCTTGCATTTAATTGAACCACCTCATCCTGGGTTCAATCATTTTAACACATTCATCACGGGACAGGATTTGGCCCCTGCTGGTGGATGAAGATGGCGTTTCAGAGAAGCCCAGAGTAACATCCTTCTCAACTCACTCAAGCACCTCTGAAGACAGCAGGAGAAGAAGCCTGCCCTCTACTGTGTTGCCACCAAAGACACAATATGCCCAAGAGCGCTGGAGGCCTCGCCCGCATCTCACACCCACCCTGCTGGCCAGGTGGACTTCCCTGGGAGCAGGGAGAGGTGCTCATATACCTTTGCCAGCTATCTCAAGGGTAGACACATCCTGACCCCTGTCGTCTTTCAAGGTCGCCTTGTATTCACCATGATCCTTCTTCGACAACTGCAAATGAAACACATCCCATATGTATGTAGAACTGATGCCACGATATAAGACCTAATGCAAACTGATACATTTCCTTTGCAAACCATGGAAATTCAGCATGCAGACTGGGAGATAAGGCAGAATTCACAAGAGATCTGAAAGACTCTTCTTCCTTGTTTCTCTCTGTTTTCTTTAGCCCACTCCAGTATACCTGCCTGGAGAATCCCATGGACAGAGGAACCAGAAGGTCGCAAAGAATCACACATGATTGAAATGACAGAGCACCCGCACATGTGCACACACACACACACACACACACACACCTTTGGTATGAGCAGCTCACAGACACCCTTCTCCAGGTCAGGCATCTTCTCCGTTTCATACAGAACATCATCCTTTAGCCACTTGAAAACCGTTTCCTTCTTGGTGTTTGCAACCTACAAGACAGGGGTCTTATGTTGAGTATGTGAATTGCTGGAGCTCATGAGAAAAAAGTCTTTTCTGATTCCAAACCACAGACCTAAAAAAAGTAAATAAACTTTTATTATAGACAGTGTCAGACAGAAGCTCACAGGAAAGCTATCTGTTCTATCAATGGTAAATACATTTCTAAATTCCAGCTTCTGAAATAATTAAGCCCTGACAAGAAGAGTGAATGACTCCTCTTTCTTCTAATCCAAGAAATTAGATCGTTTAAGTTTCTTTTGGTTCATAGAAGATTTCAATAATAAAAACAAGTTGTAAGCAGTGCATGTTAAATTTATACATAATATAAAACAACGCAAGTGTGATCTGACCATCTCCCTGATCGTCACTGCTCCTGGGTGGAACCGATCTCTCACCTTACACACCAGCCGCACCTCACACTCTTCTGTAACATCCCAGTGCAGATACTCAGCAAAATGTGGGCCTGAGGGGCAGAAGGGGAAAAAAGTTTTTTAAAAGGAGAAAAATGTATACACAGACACATACATATAAATGCATTCAGAGCAGAAGAAAGTAGTTGTTCAGTCTGAAACCAAGATAACTTAATAAAACTAATCTTCAGGGCTTTGACCTCAGCATGTGCAACCCTGGTACAAAAATCTCCATTTCCAACAAGACGATGCTGCCCAGTCTCTCCTGCTTACTGACATCTGACAGCTACTGCCCTTTAGAAAGAAGAATAATGACATACTATATTTCTTCTCAAGGCACATGTCTGACTGAACATCCACCAGCATAGCCTATAAAAACCTTGAAATAAGAGAACTAATCCAAGTATGATGAAGAAAAAGCAGTTTGACCTAGCAATCATATCAACATGTGATATTTTATTTACATAGCATCTGAAATCAAAGGTGAATTTATGTATCTGTAGAAAATACCATTTTGCTTAATATAAACGTAAAAGTCATATGCTAATAACACATTCAACACAAAAATACAAAGCAATCACTCCAAGCATCTTTTCTGACCAGAATGCAGTAAGATTAGATCTCAATTACAGGAGAAAAACTATTAAAAATTCCAACATATGAAGGCTGAACAACACGCTGCTGAATAACCAACAAATCACAGAAGAAATCAAAAAAGAAATCAAAATATGCATAGAAATGAATGAAAATGAAAACACAACAACCCAAAACCTGTGGGACACTGTAAAAGCAGTGCTAAGGGGAAAGTTCACAGCAATACAGGCATACCTCAAGAAATAAGAAAAAAGTCAAATAAATAACCTAACTTTATACCTAAAGTACCTAGAAAAGGAAGAAGTGAAGAACCCCAGGGTTAGTAGAAGGAAAGAAATCTTAAAAATTAGGGCAGAAATAAATGCAAAAGAAACGAAAGAGACCATAGCAAAAATCAACAAAGCTAAAAGCTGGTTCTTTGAAAGGATAAATAAAATTGACAAACCACTAGCCAGACTCATCAAGAAACAAAGGGAGAAAAATCAAATCAATAAAATTAGAAATGAAAATGGAGAGATCGCAACAGACAACACAGAAATACAAAGGATCATAAGAGACTACTATCAGCAATTATATGCCAATAAAATTGACAACGTGGAGGAAATGGACAAATTCTTAGAAAAGTACAACTTCCCAAAACTGAACCAGGAAGAAACAGAAAATCTTAACAGACCCATCACAAGCATGGAAATTGAAACTGTAATCAGAAATCTTCCAGCCACCAAAAGCCCAGGCCCAGACGGCTTCACAGCTGAATTCTACCAAAAATTTAGAGAAGAGCTAACACCTATCCTACTCAAACTCTTCCAGAAAATTGCAGAGGAAGATAAACTTCCAAACTCATTCTATGAGGCCACCATCACCCTAATACCAAAACCTGACAAAGATGCTATAAAAAAAAAGAAAACTAAAGGCCAATATCACTGATGAACATAGATGTAAAAATCCTCAACAAAATTCTAGCAATCTGAATCCAACAACACATTAAAAAGATCATACACCATGACCAAGTGGACTTTATCCCAGGGATGCAAGGATTCTTGAATATCCACAAATCAATCAATGTAATTCACCACATTAACAAATTGAAAAATAAAAACCATATGATTATCTCAATAGATGCAGAGAAAGCCTTTGACAAAATTCAACATCCATTTATAATAATAATAAAAAAAAAAACTCTCCAGAAAGCAGGAATAGAAGGAACAAACCTCAACATAATAAAAGCTATATATGACAAACCCACAGCAAACATTATCCTCAATGGTGAAAAGTTGAAAGCATTTCCCCTAAAGTCAGGAACAAGACAAGGGTGCCCACTTTCACCACTACTATTCAACATAGTTCTGGAACTTTTGACCACAGCAATCAGAGAAGAAAAAGAAATAAAAGGAATCCAAACTGGAAAAGAAGAAGTAAAACTCTCACTGTTTGCAGATGACATGATCCTCTACATGGAAAACCCTAAAGACTCCACCAGAAAAGTACTACAGCTAATCAATGAATATAGTAAAGTTGCAGGATATAAAATCAACACACAGAAATCCCTTGCATTCCTATACACTAATAATGAGAAAATAGAAAGAGAAATTAAGGAAACAATTCCATTCACCATTGCAATGAAAAGAATAGAATACTTAGGAATATATCTACCTAAAGAAACTAAAGACCTATATATAGAAAACTATAAAACACTGGTGAAAGAAATCCAAGAGGACACTAATAGATGGAGAATTATACCATGTTCATGGATCAGAAGAATCAATATAGTGAAAATGAGTATACTACCCAAAGAAATCTACAGATTTAATGCAATCCTTATCAAGCTACCAGAAGTATTTTTCACAGAGCTAGAACAAATAATTTCACAATTTGTATGGAAATACAAAAAACCTCAAATAGCCAAAGCAATCTTGAGAAAGAAGAATGGAACTGGAGGGATTAACCTGCCTGACTTCAGGCTCTACTACAAAGCCACAGTCATCAAGACAGTATGGTACTGGCACAAAGACAGAAATATAGATCAATGGAACAAAATAGAAAGCCCAGAGATAAATCCATACACCTACGGACACCTTATCTTCAACAAAGAAGGCAAGAATATACAATGGATTGAAGACAATCTCTTTAATAAGTGGTGCTGGAAAACTGGTCAACCACTTGTAAAAGAATGAAACTAGAACACTTTCTAACACCATACACAAAAATAAACTCAAAATGGGTTAAAGATCTAAACATAAGACCAGAAAATATAAAACTCCTAGAGGAGAACATAGGCAAAACACTCTCCGACATAAATCACAGCAGGATCCTCTATGACCCACCTCCCAGAATATTGGAAATAAAAGCAAAAATAAACAAATGGGACCTAATTAAACTTAAAAGCTTCTGTACAACAAAGGAAACTATAAGCAAGGTGAAAAGACAGCCTTCAGAATGGGAGAAAATAATAGCAAATGAAGCAACTGACAAACAACTAATCTCAAAAACATACAAGCAACTCCTGCAGCTCAATTCCAGAAAAATAAACGACCCAATCAAAAAATGGGCCAAAGAACTGAATAGACATTTCTCCAAAGAAGACATACAGATGGCTAACAAACACAGGAAAAGATGTTCAACATCACTCATTATCAGAGAAATGCAAACCAAAACCAAAATGAGGTACCATTTCACGCCTGTCAGAATGGCTGCGATCCAAAAGTCTACAAGCAATAAATGCTGGAGAGGGTGTGGAGAAAAGGGAACCCTCCTACACTGTTGCTGGGAATGCAAACTAGTACAGCCACTATGGAGAACAGTGTGGAGATGCCTTAAAAAACTGGAAACAGAACTGCCTTATGACCCAGCAATCCCACTGCTGGGCATACACACCGAGGAAACCAGAATTGAAAGAGACACATGTACCCCAATGTTCATCACAGCACTGTTTATAATAGCCAGGACATGGAAGCAACCTAGATGTCCATCAGCAGATGAATGGATAAGAAAGCTGTGGTACGTATACACAATGGAGCATTACTCAGCCATTAAAAGGAATACATTTGAATCAGTTCTAATGAGGTGGATGAAACTGGAGCCTATTATACAGAGTGAAGTAAGCCAGAAAAAGCACCAATACAGTATACTAACGCATATATATGGAATTTAGAAAAATGGTAACAATAACCCTGCATGCCAGACAACAAAAGAGACACAGATGTATAGAACAGTCTTTTGGACTCTGTGGGAGAGGGCAAGGGTGAGATGATTTGAGAGAATGGCATTGAAACATGTATAATATCATATTTGAAACGAATAACCAGTCCAGGTTCGATGCATGATACTGGATGCTTGGGCTGGTGCACTGATTCGACCCAGAGGGATGGTACGGGGAGGGAGGAGGGAGGGGCGTTCAGGATGGGGAACACGTGTATACCTGTGGTGGATTCATGTTGATGTGTGGCAAAACCAATACAATATTGTGAAGTAATTAACCTCCAATTAAAATAAATACATTTATTTTAAAAAAATACAAAGCAGATTTAGAAAGTATTTTTTAATTTCTTCCATATAAATACATTCTACAACGTTAAAGAATCATATGGTAGAAATGGGTAAAATAAATATTTTTGTCTATTAAAAATAAAAATAACATAAAAACAAAAATGATATTTTTATATTTTAAAATCTGTATTCTAACTTTTTAAAAAAAACAATAGAAATTCCTTGTAAATCAACTCCAATAAAATTTTTTTAAAAATAAAAAAATGTCTTTCAAATAAACCCCTGCCTATTTTCCTTTATATCTAGTTATTGATAATATGCATTTTAAAAACAATGTATTTAAAACATATGATTTGTAACTAAACAATGACCTCTAAAAGTTCAAGTTCACACAATTTTAAATAAAATAATAAGCTCCTGAGAATTGGAGTTGGGTCTATGGCCCTCTCTCCATCTCTCCTAATAAAGCCCCCACCTCACTGCCTCCCTCCATTCTTTCCTCTTTTTGTTACAGTCACTGGACTTGTATGGACCTGCAATGGGGGCACCCTTTCCTTGTCACTGCAGGAAAACACGAACACTAAACAACAGATTCCAGGGTTTTTCAAGGAGAAGCAAGAAAAAAGCACAGATGAAATAAAGGAACAGAAAGGGTCCAAACTTCTACAGAATAGAAGAGATCTGACTTCATTTTAAAATTGCAGTTAGCCATCTGGCCTGACAGGATCTGCTCCAAACAAATACTCAAATCTTACACCTTCGTCCATGCCAGTGGTGGGGGAGCCAGCCGACCACCTACCTTGTTTCCTGAGGAACTCCTTTCTTTGAAATTCAGCCTCTTCCAGGACAGCCTTGAATGCTAAATCCAATATTTAAGGAAAAAAAAGAAAAACAGAAATGACATAAACATGCTTCTCTCAAATCAGAAGAATTTGTTTTGAATTTTCTTTTGTGAACATACAAGGACCTTCCACATAGCGTACCATCTCCAATAAGAACCAGAGAAGACTGGCTTTTGGCTTTTCCATCTTGAATCTGCACAGTGTAGGTGCCTTCGTTATCGACGGTGAAACGATCCATCACCATCTCGATGACGCCAGTGGACTTGTCACACTTGATTCTGTGTGTCTGGGAGCACACAGGGGAGGTGAGAATCCCACCTTCCCGAAAGGGAAAATGCCTTCCTGAAGCTTTCTCTCTGGGATCTGACAGTCACTCAAGTATTGTATCTTAAGGGAGTATGCTGCCCAAAAAACCAGAAAGTGAAATTCCACCCACTGAACCTCTTGGTGAAGCAAAGATCAAATAAGGGACATTTGGTAATGACGCCCTGGGTCTATGTGGGGAGCAACCTACACTCAAATCCAGCAAAAACTCTGCACACTCCCTGGGAACGTGTACCCGCCATGAGATAACTCAGCACGTGGGGAGCAGAGCGGGATGCACTGGGACTCGTGTGACCACAGAACCAGAGACGGCAACACAAGCGCCTCCACACCGCGAGGGCTTCAGTCTTGGGGGCTCGGGGCCCATCCCGAATGGTCGCCTCTGCCCCATCACCATGCTGGCACCAGGGCTGAGGGTCTCCAGGCTCTGCAACCCCATCTGGGCAGCCTTGGGGGGACCCTTCCTGGCACAGCCCACCCAGGGCTCAGTCTCCTGCAGACTCCACCCTCATTGCCTGTGATGAGCTGCAGGTGCTCCGATCCCATGTGGTTGCTAATGGGCCACGTGTTATTCCACCCTGGGTCAGAGGTCGCCATCGAGCACGTCAGAGGCAGGAGGGGCACAAGCACATCGACAACCGTCTCCAGCACAGCCACCAGGCAGGGAACGGGGGCCAAGGAGCCAGGATGGGCTCCCCGGGGCATCCCTCAGCCTGGACCTCACCCTGCTCCACGCCCAGAGTGAACAAAGGCACAGCCACCTCTACCGGTAATGCTTCCTGCAGGCCTTCCTGCCCCCTCCAGAGGCAGGCAGCTGGGACTTAAGCAAAGGCTTCCCTGCCTGGACCTGACCTGTCCCAGGCGAGCACAGCCTGGAGCGAGGTGAGCAGGGTCACTGCTCAGGACCAGGGGAGGCCACTCCGTTTGTTAGACACACCCTCCTCCCACGACCCTCACCTTGATGATACTACCAGGACACACTTCTGTCTGTAGGTGACTAGAAACTGCGTAAGATCAGCCACATCCTGACAGATTCTGCGCATCTATTTTCAGGGTGCTCAGCTTCCTCTGTCAGCTGACATTCATATTGTGGGTTCCAAATGCCAGCATCCCAAGAGTGCCGAGATAAATGTTAGTGAGAGAGTGCCTTTGTTCAGCTGCCCTAAGCTCAGCCCCCTCAGCATCAAGGGTTGGCTCCAAATTCCCTCCTTGGTGTTGGAGGAGGCCCCTCTGCCTTCTCCCTCCTTCCGTTTTATCCAAGTGCATTTCCAAGATGCCCCGTCCATGGCCACTCTGCTCAGTCAGCCCATCCCACCTGG
The DNA here is from genome assembly GCF_016772045.2 of Ovis aries. NCBI lineage: Eukaryota > Metazoa > Chordata > Mammalia > Artiodactyla > Bovidae > Ovis > Ovis aries. The sequence goes on along the minus strand of NC_056079.1, from coordinate 1,616,433 downwards.
TCTCCAGCCCACACCTTGCCACTCTCCCGCGGGCAGGCTGCAGGGCATGCCTGTTCCCCAAACTATTCCTCCTGAGGAGAACCCAGGAGCCCACTCTCTGGGAATCTCCTTTATATTCTCCAGGCTCTAACAGCTCCTTCTCAGCATCAGCACTCACTGTAAGTGGCGCTCGTGGTAAAGAACCCACCTGCCAATGCAGGAAACTTGAATGTCCAATCCCTGCATCAGGAAGATCCACTGGAGAAGGGAATGGTGACCCACTCCGTGCTCTTGCCTAGAAAATCCCATGGACGGAGGAGCCTGGTAGGCTACAGTCCGTGGGATTGCAGAGAGTCGGACACGATTGAGCGACTTCACTTTCTTTCTCTCTTAAATGACTTAGCTCACACCTAACTGTTTTAACACGCTCTGTACTTTTTCTGTATCATCCTCTGACTCAGGTTGTGTTTCTTCCACTCTGGGATAACCTCCAGGAGGGCAAGGTTCTATGTCATTTTTCTAGGCTACAGAGGTAACTCAAATGCAATTTGCAGAATATAAGCTGCCAACCACGGAGAAAAGAGAATGAGTGTGTGAGGTCCTGGGGGTTAACGTGACACCTCAGGTTCTCTTTGACCAAAGATGACTTTCGGGCTTTAACTGAATCAAGCCAGCCCATGCCCATGGGCCTTAACTTCCAGTAAACATAAAAAAAATCACCTTGACAGTTGGAAATTCCAATACCATTTCTAACAGGTGAAGCTTACACTGTGCTCTTGTAGAGGGTGGCTTAGGTATTTTTCTCGATGGGAAACTGGTGTGTATCAAGTAAGAGACACATGAATGAGACACATGAGCTCAGATTACTTTTGAGGGAGGTCATTTTGGGAGATGGTGCTGATCACATGGGACCTGTCTCCTTCCCAGAGACTTGGGTGGTTCTCGGGGGCTGGACAAGGAAGAGGCAGCGGGCTGAGGGCCAAACAGAGTACCTTGTGGGGCCCGTGAGTGCCTTTGTAGTTCTGAGTATTTGCTTTTGCAAACCAGGAGCAAATTTCAAGGAGCTGCTCTGATTCTGTCAGACTTTCGCTCCCTTCAAGCATCTGTGAGGAGCAGCCTGCAGGAACCTGCTCTAATTAGGCCTGAGAGGTGAAAAGGAACCTCTCTCACCAACCAGATCCTCAGCAACCCAGAGCCTTCTACGTTCTCTTAGCTTCTGCACCACAGGGTCTGGGCAGGTTTGAGAAAAAATTAGCCTTCTGGCAACTGCCATTATGCAGTGAGATGAAGTTCAATGATTTTATGGGGGCCATAAATACAGGTTTCTATGTGACTTTCACAAAACAGCATCAATCTCCACACGGAAGAGTCACCTGTGGATTGCTAATTAAGGCAGTGAAATAGTACAGCCCTATTGCAAAAGATGAGCTGTGTAGCGAAGATGTCGTTCTTAAAGCCAGCTACCCACAGCAGGTAGGAAATATTAATCAAAATATACTCTACAGATAAAGCACAATTACACTAAATTCCATTGTACACCTACATGATCTCTGCTCATAAAAAATGTCTCCAGTCACCTCGATCACGGCACTCTTCTATGCAGTGTCCATACTGTGGGCTCTTCTGCAGCCAAGAGGGCTGCGTGCTTTCTGCTTACTAGCCAACCCCCAGCTTGTACAGTCCTTCAAGGACGTCATTATTCTCAAGAGGAAGATGGACTGGGAAAGAAACTCACAGGATCTTTGTCTACACACAACCTCTCCCTGAGGGACATCCATCTAACCAAGTTTACTAAAAGGTGTCAGACCAGGGATAAGGAGCCCGGCTCAGAAGGAGAGTGGGCGACCCTGCCCCCCAGCCAGTCCCATTCATACTCGTGCAGCAAGTGGCTGAGGCACCTGCCTGAGGCTCAGCGGGACTGCTAAATAGACACAAAGCAGCGGGCATCAAGTACCAGGAGGACAGAGGAGGCAAGGACGCTGGGACCCAGGAGGCCCCCAGGGCACCACTGAACAGTAAGGAAGGGCTCCAGTCAAGCGGTCAGCTTTCACCACGTTCCTGGTTGTGCTGTAGTAATTAGACAGAATGATTTATATGGAAACACAATATTCCACAAGCAAACCAGGAACCTTCTAACATCCGTAAGCTTCATTCTATACAAATAAAAGCAGCAGGAGGACAAGGTATCGCATCACAGCGTCCTATGCGTTTTCTTGGCCCAGATTCGCCCGGAGGCAGCCTAAAGCTCAAGCTCAAGACACCAATTTCCCTGGCGTCACATTCCACAGGAGCTCTGGGGGCTGGGGCAGGGTAAGGGAGGCCTTGCTCCCATCAGGGCAAAAATATCCGCCTTCAAAACCCCTATGAAGAGGAAATAAATGGACCTGTGGAGCATATCGCTCACCCCGTGTAACCAGACCCTTTCCGTGACACCCAGCTAATGTCTCTAAAACGTAGATTGTTGCTTTTTAACTGTAATAGGCTTGAATTTAAAGACTTCCCCATCTCTCATGTAACCCAGACCAAAGCTCTGAACAGTGCCAGCCTTAGCCTTCTCTCACCCACCTTGTCAGCCTTCTGCAGCCCAAAAGGGATGAAAACAAACCCAGAATGCTGACTTTCAGGAACTGACTTTCACTCACACCCGGAAGCCTCCAAAGCCACACTCACACACACTTACCTCGCTGTCGGCAACTTCTCTGTCGTTGATGATAAAGCGGTAGCTGGAGTCTGGGGATAAGTGCTCAGCCTGGAGCCAGAAGCGGACCTGGCCCTTGTCAAAAATCTCATAAGCTAATTCTGACTTCAGAGGAATCGCTAGCAGAAGAAAAGAAATCACAGGTCAATAGTGCATGAATCCTGGTGAGAAAGAAGAGTTGCGTGTTGTAGGAAAATGTCAATCCTCACTATTACATTTTTTGAAAATGTAAAAAAACCCTGAGCATTGACTTGATTACGAAAACCAAAACTAAGAAACACAACTCTAGTTAGCCCGGCACTGCAATCAAAGCCTCACACCCGTGGGTCCTCAGCAGGCATGGTCTGGTTCCCTGAGGGCCCAGGGACCACAGACATATTCCGTCTGAATTCAGCGTAATCCACAGCTGAAGATCCCACCTGGTGCAATTCTCACTTGGATCAAGCAGACACACTCAACCCGAAGTCCAAAACATGGTATGCAATGAAAATCACTGCCGGTTACAGTATCAGCCACTACTTGTTCTGAGCCACACGGTGACAAGCATGCGAGTTGCCACACGAAGCAAGGCCCCCCAGGGCTGCTCAGGGTCACAGACACGGCCCTGCTCCGATCCAGGCCCACTTACTGGGGTTCTTGATCTCATTGCTCAGGGCCTTCAGACGTTCCAGCTCTGAAATTAAGACAAACAGCATCAGTGGTTTTGACCTGTATATTCAGTTTTAAGCCAGAGCAAATCTAGACAAAACAGAGATTCGACGTCACCAAGATTTCATTTGAGGCTGTGAAAGAAATGAGAACTGAAGTGAGAAGGAGACGGGGTAACGTGAGCTGTGAACACTCCCTCCGGGGAATCAGTGCACATGTGCTCAGCTGCTTCAGTCGTGTCCGACTCTCTGCCACCCCATGGACTGCAGCCCACCGGGCTCCTCTGTCCACGGGATTCTCCCGGCGAAAATACTGGAGTGGGTTGCCATGCCCTCCTCCAGGGATCCTCCCGAATCAGGGACTGAACCCCCATCTCTTACATCTCCTGTGTTGGCAGGCAGGCTCTTTACCAGTAGCACCACCTGGGAAGCCCTGCAGGAAGTCAGTGGTGCCTCACATGGAGACAACCCACTCCCTAAAGGGGTGCTTTAGGACTGGTTAGGGTGGCGGTCCTGAGTGCAGGGCTGGAAGGGCAGCTGTGTGCCAGATAGAGGCCAACGGGCGCAGGGTAACACAGAGGGCTGCACTTCCACGTCCTCTCATTCCGTACGAACTTTCATGAAATCGGTCTGGCTCGCCGAGAACATGCTGGTCCGTGATTTTCCTTCTGCTTTCAGACTGTCCTGCTTCAACATCTCTCTCACCTACCCAGAATTTCACTGTGGTGTATTTTCATGAGTTTAAAAAAATTATAATAAACTAGACAATAATAATTTAAAAAAAACTGGGATGTATGGCAAAACCAATACAATATTGTAAAGTAAAAAAAAAAAAAAAAAACCTAAGGAAATAAATAAATAAACAGAATACATTGCTCCTAAGAGTCTCAAGAATAAGTTAAAAACCGAAGATTCTAAATAATTTATTTCACCTTCCTACTTAAAATTAGAATTTAGAAATGAGATCATGGTTACAAAGGTCTGTATGCAAATCCACTCCAGCCTTTGGGCTTCCCCAAAGGCTCAGCACTTGTCATTTTCATGCATTGGAGGAGGAAATGGCAACCCACTGCAGTGTTCTTGCCTGGAGAATCCCAGGGACGGGGGAGCCTGGTGGGCTGCCGTCTATGGGGTCGCACAGAGTCGGACACGACTGGAGTGACTTAGCAGCAGCAGCAATGGCTCAGGGGTAAACAATCTGCCTGCAGTACAGGAGATTCAGGTTGGATCGATCCCTGAGTGGGGAAGATCCCCTGGAGGAGGAAATGGCAACCCCCTCCAGTATTCTTGCCTGGAGAATCCCATGGACAGAGGAGCCTGGTGGGCTGCAGTCCAGGGTGTCACAAAGAGTCAGACACGACTGAGCACAGCGCAGCATTTGACCTGAACAAGGAAGCAGACTTCTTGTAACCAGAAGTAGCTCAACCTGGACAGCTGATTTGAAGGTGTCCCAGCGGGTCTCACAGCAGGAGCTCCCATACATCAGATGACCTAAAGCTTCAGCATTAAGGTTTTGCCTGACTGTACTTGATGTCCGTACACAATATAAAAGGTACTAGAAACATTCGTCCTTTGTAATGATTTAAAATTTAGGTGAAACGTCTTCAAACTCTCAAATGGAGCAGAGGAGTACACCACTTATCAGAATAAGGATCTTTTGCAAATAAAAGGCTGTTTGAAGACCACGCCATAGGGGTCAGAAAGGGCAGCTTAAAAGGCCTGTGAGCAGATTCCAGCCTGTTCCTGCTTGCTGGGGACCCCAGGAAGCAGAGACGGTGCACCCCTCTGCCATTCTCCTGCTGGTCCCGTCAGATCACAGGGCTCCCCTCAACTTACCCAATGTCTGCATGGGACCCCCAGACGCCTGCCATCATCAGACCCTGTCCCCTCCCCACCACCATCCTAGCACCCCCTCCCATCCTAGCCTCCCCCACCGACCACTGTATCCCTCTTCTGAGACCACCCCCTTGGCTGTGGCAAGCAAACTGCCCAGTGATAAGAAAAGGATTAGATGAGCAAGCTATGGCATTTTTGACTGAGGACTCTCAGGCACTCAGAAGCCTTTAAAGACCCAACACGAAGATCTGAGGCTTCCATCCAGAGTTATGCAGTCCCCTCTAGATCAGAGACACAAGAAACATCAACCCAGGCAGGGGGAAGCTTCCTCCCAAGGCTGGCTCAGTGCCTGGGGACTCAGACCTCAGAGAAGGGCTGCTCTTCATCGGGTCATGATGAGCTGACTTCCTTCACTCCTTTCTGCCGTCTATTTGTAAGACAGCGAGGGATCTTAACTATGACGATTAAATGTTATCTCAGGCACACAAATACATACATCCACATGTGTGTGTTTTCTTCTATTAGCTGATTATCCAATTAGTCGCTGCTGGGAGGAAAGGAAGCTTCTTTGCATGCCTCTCATTAGTTTTATGGACTTATTCATAGTATGCTAGTTGCTACTTGCCAAACTAATGAAATGTAAATAAAACTCATCTCTAAAATACAGGTGGGAGGCAATAAACGCAATATAGAGAGCAATAAATAAAATACTCCCGGACCAGTGATTTACTTAGTGGCTAGAGTAGAAACTCAAGAGTTTATGTAATTTCCAAAATAATTTTTGGATTTAAAAAGATTCTCACCCATAGCCTCATGCAAAGACACACCCCTTTTCTGAGCAAGTAAGTCTCTTTTCTGTGAGCATCAATCTTTCAAAGTGTTATGAAGACCCCAAAGGCAAGCCAGTGTTCCGCAGGCGTTACCTTCCTCATCCAAGACAAAGCTGGAGGACACGCCGTCCGTGTCGCTGACTGACACAGAGTACGTGCCCAGATCCTCTTTGTCCAGGTTCTTGAAGTACAGCTTGGAGCTGGAAGGGGAGAGAGTCCGGGGCATGAGTGCTGGAAGGTGCTCCTAGCAGGCCACGCCGGCCGGCCCGGGGAGGAACTTACTGGTCCCCTGCAGTCTCGACCTTGAACCTGTCGTCATCCGCGATGTCCTCGTAGGACTTGCACCACGTGAAGTGGGATGCGTCTGTCACCTCCGGGCAGTCGAAGCTCAGGTAGATGTTGCCCTCCTCGTCCACACCCGCGCTGACCTCCTTGGTGCCTGCGGAGGAGCCGGGAGCACTTAGGGACGTGGCGTCCACCCCAGGCTCTCTCTGGAGAAGGGGTGACCCGGCAGAGAGCGCGTGGCACATCGAATCAGCGGTTTTCACTGACCATCCGCCCAGGATATCGGCCAGTGCGCCCTCGGCAGTGACGGAGGGCAGAGGAGGGCAGGCTTGCTCTCCCATCATCACCTTCTGCACCCGGCACTCCTGAAGAAACCCTTAGGGCTGAGATCCAGACACTCGGTCCTTCCCCCTGGGGTCTGCTCACTTCCACCCCTGGGCCCGGGCAGCACAGTCACAGTGGTCTCCCCACACCCCGCTCTCCTGTCCCCACTTTTCCTCTGGGTCAGGGAGGGTGTGCTGGACATGGCTGGACACCTGGCCCCACGCAGGCAGCTCGCAGCTGTCCCTTAGCGGTCAGAGCCGGAGGAGACAGGCCGGCTGAGCTGGGAGCTCGCAGACACCCTCCTCACCAAGACGATGGAGCCGGAGGCGGAACACCCACCCTCGCTGGTCTCAGGGAGGGGAGACCCCCGGGGATGCCGTGGCTTCCAGTCCCCGGTTCCACCCCTTCTGGGAGGCAGGGGCCCCCTCCCAGCATGTCTCCTGTTCTGGGAGCTCACCTCCCACCCTCGGAACCACTTCCCCACCAAGGGCCCCTCTACGAGGCTCTCACTACTTGTAACCAAGACACTTACCAGAGGCTTTATAATTTCTGATCAAAACTCAGCCGTAACCTAAGACACCGTCGTCAAGGCTTGCCTGCTGTTCTGCCGCTGCCAGTGAAGACCCCCACCCCCTCGGGAAGACCTCACGTGCCCCTCTCCGCCTGGGGTGTCGGAGCGTGTGGTGTGTCTCTGAAGACATCCTTTACCACGTGCGTCAACCACCTCCTTTCACGACAGTCCTGCCATCCTCCCGCCCACCCTCCACACTGTCCCCCGACCCAGGCCACCCCACCCAGAGGTCTTGCCTGTTGCCAGCTGAGTGGGCGAGTCTCACCTGGCCTGGCCTCCACCAGCACTGGCTCCGAGGTGTCCGAGGGCCTCCCCACCCCACTGGCGTTCACTGCCCGCACGCGGAACACGTAGGTCTTTCCTTGGTGAAGGTCACACACCTTGAGAGATGCAAGAAAGGTCACACGCGAACCGATAAACGAAAATGACTTCATCCTTCGTCACATTTTTATTACGAACATGCTTTCTTTTTATAAATATCATGTTCTTCCAGGTCAACCAGCCATGCAGAAGTCAGGGGATCAGCAGGGGAGACGAGATCCAGGGGCGGGGTCTCGGGTCTGAGCCACTGACCCAGCCCTCATCAATAACCAGACCCGTCACAGCTGAGCAGGCGCCACCGACTCATCACCACTGACCTGACCTGTCACTGCTAACCCGTCACCACTGGCCTGACCCCAGTGACTACTGCAGGGGCTAGAGATAGAAGCATTTGGAGAATAAACTCTTCAGATGTGTTCACACTGTGTACGTGTGTGTGTTTATCAGATAGACGTCCGTCATCAATCACATGAATCGAGTAAATAAAACACAGAGTTGGTGTGAAAAGACGTAATTCTAGTCATCACTGTGGAAGGTGCATCCAGGCAGCCAGGACTGTGAGGTCTCAGCACCGTCAGGGGTGGTCGTGCGGCGGCAGGGAGAGGAAGCTGGCCCTGTGCAGACGGTCCCCACACGTAGTTGCTGCGAAGGTCTGGAGAGGGCAGGCAGTCCCGAACCCCCGGCAAGCAGGAGGGGTACCCAGTCACATGTGCCAGCCCCTGGGGGCCTCAAGCTAGACCCTGATGAAGCCACTCCCCAGAAGACAAGGCCTGAGGGGCCTGCGTCACCTTCAAGTAGCGATGCGGCGTGGTGACCTCATTGACAGTGAGCCATTCTCCGGAGTCCTCTTCTTTGTAGTCCACGAAGTAGCCAGAGACGGGGCTGCTGCCCGAATACACCGGGGGTTTCCAGAGCAGCACCAGGGACGTGTCCCGGACCTCGCAGAACGTCAGGTCATAGGCAGGGCCTGAAAACGCACGGACGCCCGAGTCCCCACGCTCGCCCAGGGCCCGAAGGCCCATCTCTCAGAGAGAAAGGCGTGCAGGACGGTACCCGCCCATGTCTGCCTGGACACCCAAGCATCACAGGACTCACCCGGGGACCCAGCACCTGCTCCACCACCAGGGGACCCCTCCCACTGCCACAGCACTGCTGGGGTGGGGCTGACCGCCCCCCCCACTCAGGTCCAGAGGAGCCCTGAGCAGTGAAAGTGGGAGGGGCCACAGCCCCACCCTGACTAATCACTCGAAACCCCCACAGCCTCAGGGAACTTCCACAGCTTTCTCTTCCACTGACTTTCCTAAGGGGTAAAAATTAATATCACTAAAACAACTACCCTCCCTCCCTGCCCAAAATAGAAGGGGAAAAACAATATAATTTGGCCCCAAAATTGAAAATTTTGAGCCTCAGAATTTCTGATATTTTAGGCTTCGACTTCGGGTTTATTGTTTTATGTTGTTTGGTTTTGTTCAAAACGTGAGCATATTAACCACTGCATTAGGGACGCTGATGGACTAGACGCCCTGACGGGCCCTGATGGGCTGGATCAGTTTCTCTGGATACACCCAGTCCTTGAGAATTTGTGAAAACACATCTGTGCATGTAGAGCCCTGAGTAAATGCAGATCTTTGACAACAAGGCCCTTCAGAACCAGAGACCCCGGGCTCCTGGGTGCTCTCGGAGGGGGTCCGAAACAAACGCACAGCCAGGGGCATCCGGCTGCCCCAGGCCGGTCCCGGCTCCCGCCTCCTCGCAGGAGCTGGGCTCCCCCGACCCCTTGAGCAGGTCCACCCTGGACCAGCCTCTGGCCGAAGCGTCTCTGACTCAGGGGAGCCAGGCCCATTCTGCAGTGGAGATGGATGGCCCCCCGCCTCACATGCCCCCTTGTCACTGCCTGGCTTATGTGTCCATTGCCCGGACACAGGGCAGGTCACCTGATGCCCAGCCCTGGCCCATGGGGGCGGTGGTGTCAGAACCTGTGAGGGGGACTGAGCATCTGCTGGCAGGGGAGGCTGCACCACAAAAGACTCCTCCTCTGGGCAGCCCTGTGTGTCCAGGAGACCAGCCCCCCGCCAACTTACCTGGTTCCGGCATCGTCCAGGCCTCACACTTGAACAGCTCGCTGGGGTCTGATGGCTGCCCGATCCCTGCCATGTTGGCAGCAGCAATTTTGAATTCATAAAGCGAGCCTTCAGTCAAGCCCTCCACCTATTCAGAGGATGCCTACATTAACACTGAGCCCACAGACACAGAAGACAAACTTACTGTCACCAAAGGGGATAGGGAAGAGTAAGTCAGGAGACTGGGATCAACGTCTGACATACACACGCCTGTGCGTAAAACAGGTGAGCGGCGACCACAGGGACTCTACTCAGCGTCTTGTAATAACCTCTGAGGGAAAGGGGCAGACACACGCCTATGTGTGTGTGTGACTGGATCACTGCGCTGTACACAGCAGTGTAAATCCGCTCTACTCAACTTCTAATTATTCAGCGAAACGAAGCTGCACTACCACCCACCGTCCATCAGGGGAAGCGAGCATTTCCGGGCGATCGAGGGGCTGGTCAGGGAGTGCAGCCCGCCTGCCATGGGGCCATCCCCACTCTCCCTCTCACATGGTTGCCCTGTGCATTCCAGACGCCCTCCCTCAGGGACGTACCCAGCAGGGAAGTCAGGACTCAGAGACGGGAGCCACGAGGGGCCAGGGGCAGAGCAGGGGCGGGGGGGGTGGGGCACACGGCCTTGTCGCCCTGGTACCCTGGTGGGCAAGCAGCGCCTCGCTTACTTCTCTCTAAGAAACCCTGAGCGGCGGCTCACGAGGAGGGGCTCTGGGCGCAAGAGCAGTGGCCGAGGGTTCGCCTGGGACTTGACTCTCGGTCTTTCTCGCCCTAAGTCCTCGTGGCCCCGATTCCCTGCACCCGGACGCGATGTACACTAGAGCAAGCAACTCGCTGAGGGGCCTGGACACACGCGGGCCTGGGAAAGGGGCACACACAGGCCCAGCAGCGATGTTCTCCACTGCCTCCGCCCTTCCTGCCCCGAGGACGGAGCCTCCTGCCTCCAGCGCCGCTACCAGCCCACCAGCCCCGGGAAGCAGCCCACCGCCTCGCTCTCCTCCTTGCTTCTCAGAAGAAGATGCCTCCTAAGGGCCTCAGGTCTCACACTGAATTGTTTTCATTCATCTTTGCTTCTGTGTCAAATTCTCTAACGTCACTGAACTCTGAGACACTAGATGGGGAACTCCGCGCCCGGGGAGAAGTCGCCTGGCAAGAGGGACTGAGCCCGCGAGCACCCACCTTCAGAATCCTCTCTTTGAGCGGCGAGGAGTTGACCTCGTGCCAGTTTTTGTGGTGAGCCTCCCGCTTGTCGATGTAGTAGCCGAGGATGGGGGAGCCGCCGCTGAACTTGGGCACCTTCCAGCCCAGGATCATGGAGTGGCCATCACAGTTCAGGAGGGTGATCCCATAAGGGTGGGAAGGGACGGCTGCAGGAAACACGGCGGGAAAGTCGCCCTCATCCCAGCGCCTCAGCCCAAGCCCCCACGGCCACCTCTCCCCACCGGGTGGCACCCCAGCCCTGCACCCTCCTCCCCGCCTGCCTCCCTGCCCTGGCTCTGCTGCTTCCTTTAAAGAGAATGGTTTTATAAAGGGCTTCCCAAGGGAAACATGTGGTAAAGAACCCACCGTCCACACAGGAGGCTTAAGAAATATGGGTAAGAGCCTCTCATACGTGTTCATGCAATCTCTAAACACATCTTCCAATACATACACAGATCTTCCAATATTTCAATAATACAAGGGCCAAGAATTATTTCAGTCTGGCCTGGACGTGTGAAGTAACAGACTCTCCCCACTCCTCTAAGGAAAAGCTTGGGAGAGCAGCTTTCTCATTGTGCTCGTGAAGGACAGCCAAGCCTCCCATGGCCGGCGATGACCAGCACCCTTAGACCAGTGAGCCTTAACTTCCTACGCGGTCACAGAAACTTCAGACTAGTTCACATGAGCACGAGTTCATTTCCCGTTGACTGCCGTGTTTGGAAATGGACCATCTTTTCCCATCAGGTTGGCAAGGATGTTGATGCCTCTGCTTGACTCTGAAGACCCACGGCACACCCCCCCCCCCACTGATACCCAAACACAGCTGCCTGGGAATGAGCTGCCCCTATTATGGGACTAAAACATAGTTTAGTTTCCTTTTAGTAGGAATGGCTTGTAGTTTAGTTTCCTTTTCCTTTAGTAGGAATGACTTGAAGAGGCAAGTGATAATGTTTGAAAGTCCCTCCTGAGAAAAACTGACAGATTAAGACAAGGACCATAAAATAAAAGGAGCGTTAATGTTTCACGATATTGCCCACCTAAGTATTATCAGATTTGACTCCTTGGAAATTCCAGTAACATTATTTACTGTTAGACAAGAGATCATAATTTCTGAAGATGCTTTTAGATTTAGATGGAGACAGAAATAAAGAGCAAAATAGGTCTCTCTGAAGTAAAAATAATATCAATACTCTGATTCAAAATGTGTATAAGAGATGATCTTGTTTCAAAATGTTCATAGGTACTTTTAAGCCTTGTGTTCCACTTTGTATGAAATAATTATAAACAATTATAAAACGCAGAGCTGCACAGATCAAGTTTCCTAGTGCACAATGCTACAAGCTAACACTCAAATTGTTCAGTGTGATCAATATACTAATTTCTAAAGATCACCATTTATGAACAAAGCCACAAAGTTACATAAACATTTGAAATTTTCTGGAATAACTAAGTTCCTTGAACTAAGAATACCTGAAAAGGCCACTTATGTTCTATTTTAGCATCTTATTTTGAAAGGAAACAGTCACACCCCACAGCTTGCATTTTAATGTGGGCACGTGTGCCTGGAAACCAATGTGATCTCTAACACCATTTCCTATTTTTAATGCAAGTCATCATTTTCCCCTGTCACCCTGGCATTTGCAAGCCAAGTAGGCAACTGATGAGAGGGCTCCATGCAACCGCATGTTCTCTGCACAACAATTCACTGCACGCTTCCCCTCATGTAATGCTCCAAACGGCATCATCACAGTTGACTCCTGCAGAAATGAAGACGCAGTGGAGAGCCAGGAGCTGGCGCAGAGCCGCCCGAGAAGGACTTACTGAGGGCAGCCTGGACTTTGATGACGTCCGACTCCTGCGAGTTCTCGCTGGTGCCGACAGCATTCACGGCCTTAACTCGGAAGATGTACTGCTCGCCGGTGGTGAGGCCATGCACCACGAACCTGGAAAACATGAATCAGGGGTGTGATGGCCAGGGCCAGCCCTTCATCCTCCTGCAACAGACACAGAAATTGCCTTCAACACACCAGAAACAGCCACTGGGACTGGAAGGACGTTTACTCTTTGGAGTGTCTCATGAGCGCCTAACATCCATCCATCTCATCTGCAGTTGTAGCTTATTACTTCCCGTCACCATTGGTGGGTCCCAGATTGAGGGCTGGAGGAAGCTGCACTCTGACGGGGGCCCAGAGTGGATGCCCACAGCGTGGCTGCCTGCAGGGTCCCCCCGGCCCGAGCCAAGGGCCCGGGTCCCAGGCTGGGCCTCTCCTGCTCACTCGGGGGCAGGGGCAGGGGGAGCCAGGTGGCCTCACCTGTTGTAGCCAATGGGCTTGTGGTTGCAGGGCTCCCAGACGTTGGAGCCGGCCACGGAGCAGTCCACATAATAGCCCAGCAAGTCCTCCTCGTGCTTCGGCCGATCCCACTGCACGACCACCGAGGTCCTGGTATTCCGGGACGCGAGGACACGGCCAGGTGCCGAGGGCACCACTGCAGAGACAGGCGCACAGGCCCAGCGGCATCAGGGCCAGGGGCCACACCAGAGGCCCGCAGCCCCCTCATCTACAAGGCTGGGGGCTTTGGTGAGGTTTGGACAACGAGGACAGAGTAGAGAAGGGGGCCCAGGAGGCACCGGTCAGTCCTCGCGCTCTGTCCCAAAATGCCAGCCTGGCTCCCCAAGAAAGAATCCCCATCACAGAGTCTCCCGCCCCTGCCAGCCCTGATCCAGACCCTCTAGCGTGCTCCTCCAGTGACACACGTGCTTTCTTAACTGTGGTGTAAAGCTAGCCATTTAAGAAACAGGACACATTTCCAGCAGATTGGAGAGACTCAGCAGGGGCCTCAAATCAAACAATGTTGCAACCCTGGACCTCTCCCCTGGTGCAAGTCAGAATCCCTCTAATCCATACTAGACATCATCAGATACAGAACCTCAAGCAACTCAGACCAGAACCCTAGTGCATGTAGGGTTGTATTGTTTTAAAATATTTCTAACCCATTTATTGGCTTCATAAAAAGAAGATGGGACTTGGGAGAAATGTTGACCAAAACAAGGCAGAGAGATCATCAACTCTAGTATAACGAAACTTTAAGGCAACTTGAATTTTAACCCACAGGTGACATTACTGTCTTTGTCAACATTTGCTGTCCTGCATGAGGTTGCCCTGGGCCCATCTCGCACATGGGTCACGTGCAGGGACTGCTCACCAATGGTGTCCTGGGCCTGGATGGGGGCAGTGATTTCCGACGGCTCACTCAGGCCGTGCTTGTTTGCTGACAGCACTCGGAACACGTACGGCTTCCCCTCGGCAAGGTCGAAGACAGCGTATCTGGGGGACCTCACGGCCGTCTGGGCATTCACCCGCTGCCAGCTGCCGCTCCCCACCATGGACTGAGAAGACAAGGGCCCGATGGGAGCCACGGTCCCTGAACCCGCATCCCAGGGGAAGCTCGGCTCTGGCTCCCAGATTACAGGGCGGGAGACCACAGCCAACAGCTCCTCTGAGTCCATCAACACCCCTGTTCTGAATATTAGGAAAAGGAAGCCAGTTTGGAGAAAGGGCTGAGAAATTACCCAAAGCTGGATATGTTAACAATGAAAATTTTTATGTGAAAGCCAATAAATGATGGAAAAGTTTAGGGAATCAATACATAGGTTGTAGTTCTAGTAAAGGTGAAATGAAAGGTAAACAGAGCTAACTGAGGAGTAGATGCAGAAAATTCCATCATAACTTCTCACACTCAGTTTAAAATTTTCACTGTTTCCCAGCTACTATAGTAGTCACAGAGTGACACCTCCCTAAATAAGGCAGTAGCGTAGATACATTATGATTCAAAATGACACATATGTATTAAATGTAGCCACTTCAGTCATTGTATAAAGACCTTCACTGGGGTGAGAGCAAGTGTATCATTTTGTTAAAGGTAATACAGCATGCCAACCATATCTACAATATGTGTGCATGTAGGTGCTAAGTCGCTCCAGTCAGGTCTCTCTGCCACCCCGTGGACTGGAGCCCGCCAGGCTCCTCTGTCCATGGGATTCTCCAGGCAAGAATATTGCAGTGGGTTGCCATGCCATCCTCCAGGGGATCTTCCTGACCCAGGGACTGAACCTGAGTCTCTTGTGTCTCCTGCACTGGCAGGCAAATGCTTCACCACTGGCGCCACCTGAGAAGCCCATATCTACGGGCTCGATATACCAGGATGCAAATACCTGCAGAGGAAAGGACTGAACACGCGCCATGTTAATGATGACTATCTCGCATGGCCAAACTGTTGGTGACTTCCATTGTGTCCTATATAACGTCTATGCATTTTGCGCATTTTTTATAGTGTTTTTAATTTTTATCACTGATAATTACTTTAAAAACCAGGACTGCATGCCTAATGTAATTTTCCCTCCTCTGGAGATGTGCCTTCCTTTCCAAAAAGAACATGATATGATACATAAACTATATTCCGGTTTAATATATCTAAAATTTTTTTAAGATTTTTAAATATGTTTGCTGAAACTTGACCTTTCCAGCTCTGGGTAAGTAGATAAGGAAATATCCCTGAAGAGGGGGAGAGAAAACACCTTTCCTCCTCTGCCAGCCCTTCATCTGGGATTTTCATGAGGCAAGAACTGTAAGTTAGACTCAGAACAAAGAGGTTAACACGACTCTGCAACACAAGAAAGTCTTGCAGGTAAGCGGGGACAGCTGAGGGTCGTTATATCTGCTGGAGCCTGAAAACTGTTCATATTCTCTCTGCTTCGCTTCACCTTGTGGTATTTTACGTCATTACGGGGTGAGACATTTGCTCACGTGTTATAGACTCTACGTGTATGTTATGTGTACTGAATTGTATGTTATATTGTAATATAAAGTCAGTATCATGAAACCACAGTTACAGGATTCACGTGGCTACACGGGGTTTTTCAACAGCCCACGACCCAGTCACAGGTCAGCGATTCGCATGAGTGGGTCACAAGCTGCATTCTAGTGCGATCGCGGAGCGAGCAGGCGGGAGGGCACGTGGCGTGTAGTAAGGCGCGTGTTTGGAATTTAGGTGGGGGTGTGCATTTACTGTGTGCACACTCTTTCTTTGTGTGCATCCAGACCTAAAAGCAACGACTCTGTGTAATCGTTCACCATCTGAAGCGTGAATTGCTCCGCTTATAAGCAAACTGAGAGCAGAGGCCACTGTCCCTCTATGTCCCAGATCCTCAGAACCTGGGGCCTAGAATGTTCCAGCAGGAAGCACACTGCAGGCTCCCCCAGCAGAAGGCCCTCATGTGCAGCGGGGACCCGGGGGGCCGACTGGCCCTCACAAAGACCGCAGGGCCTGAGCCCGCCCCGTTCCCGAGGCCACATCCACCACAGCACTGCGCAGGCCCTGCTGGCTCAGCCGCTGCCTGCAGCTTCTCGATGGGAAACCGCGTGGAGTCTCTGAGATGACCGACCCAAGAGCCGCCCATCCTGAGAACCCACAGCTCAGCGCCCGGGCAGACCCGACAGACTCGCTGCTCCTGGAAGCCCGGCCGGCGCATACCTTCTCAATGAAGTACATCAGCGGCTCCTTGCCCCGGGGCTCGGGGGGGTCCCAGCTGAGGACCACGTACGTCCTGCTGGTTTCCGAGGCATGCACGTTGGTGGGAGGTCCTGGGATCTGGACTTCGCCTGGAGGTGGAGTCCACACCATGAGCACTGGCCGAAGCCCATCCCCACTCCCCTGGCCCATCCCGGAGCAGGACCCGCACTCCCCCAGCCCATCCTGGAGCAGGCGCCCCGCTCCCCCAGCCCATCCTGGAGCAGGCGCCCCGCTCCCCCAGCCCATCCTGGAGCAGGTGCCCCATTCTCCCTGCCCATCCCAGAGCAGGACCCCCGCTCCCCCAGCCCATCAGGGAGCAGGACCCCTGCTCCCCCAGCCCATCCCAGAGCAGGCGCCCCGCTCCCCCTGCCCATCCTGGAGCAGGCCCCTCAGCTGCTTCACAGGCCCTGAAGGACTCAAGTGTCAGTGTCTGCTTTTGCTCCATTTCTATTTTGGGAAAGTCAGTAAATGGCAAGAACTGTTTCTCCAGAGCCAAAGTGTAATGATCGGGTGAAGATCATCCAAGTACTTTTGTTCCCAGTATAAGCCAGTGTGTAAGAACAGAATCTAATCCAAAGCTCATCCAGAATTTCAACTGGACGTGGGAGGGGAGGGTTCACCCAGAAGAAACAGGGCGTGCGTGTGTGCTCAGACGCTCAGTCAAGTCCAGCTCTTTGGAACCCATGGACTGTAGCCCACCAGGCTCCTCTGTCCATGGGATTCTCCAGGCAAGAATACTGGAGTGGGTTGTCATGCCCTCCTCCAGGGGATCTTCCCGACCCAGGAATTGAACCTGTGTCTGTCTCCTGCATTGGCAGGCAGGTTCTTTACCACCAGCACCACCTGAGAAACCCAAGAAATAGGGCATTTAACCAGACATGCAGCTCTAACTGGGAGGGTAGTCTATGCAGAAAAGGTATGAGGAACCATGCTCTGCAGCAGGGAGTGGGGGCCTCTCTGCTGGTTTCCTTGCATGACGCCCTCAAAGCACGGAGACTATACATCAACTAGCAAAGCATGTGGTTTCCCCCCACCTTCCTGGATAGGTCTGGTCCACACCACAGGCACTGCCTTCCAGGCAGTCTGTATACTTGACATTCCCGTGTGATATCCATTAGCAAGCAGCCATAATAGAACGTTGCATCAGAGCAGCCCACTACCTCTGTTCTGCCACGTCTCTCTCTAATAAAACGTTAGGTGTCAGTGGTGTTATGTTTGGACATGAGAACTTCTCGTAAGGAGTGGAGGCTCTCCAGACCCACAGTCCCAGTCACTGCGATACAAAATATTACGAGCTTCTGATTAGATTAGCACATGATTAAAAAGGTTCAGACATCCCCGGGGACATCTCAGAGCCCTGCTCAGTATCCAGTTGCTCCCTCCAGACTCAGCTGCCGGCAAGGAGCTGCCCGGCTGCATAGAAACAGCATACAAGAAACAGCGCACACAAGCCTGGGTTTGTTTCATCAAGAGCCCTGAGACCAAGCTCATCACATTTTACAGGACGCCAAGGCACAACCTGGTCTTACCCGGCAGCATCTGGCAAGTGGGCTGGGTTTCAGACAAGGAGCCAGAGTTTGTCCAGAAGATGCCAAGTATGCAGGCAGCGCGGGGCCCCCGGGCCCACCTGCCGCATCCTCACCCAGAGAGACCCCGAACCCAGCAACACAGCCTCGCGTCCAAACTGAGTCCTGGCTCGTCTCAGAAGCACTGGACAACACAGGGACAAACCGCAGGACGGATGGAAGCTACGCAGATGACGCCGCAGCGAGCACACGGGAGACAGTGCAGACTGGCCTCTCCCGCACGGTCAGACCCGAGGGCCCAGAGGAAAGTGCAGTGAGAAGACCTGATCTGAGCCCAGGCAAGAAGGAAGAACCCTCCCTGTCAGCAGGGAATCCCCGATCAGGGCAGCACACTTTGTCATCCAGACCCCTGGCACCAGCCTGAGCCCCTGAGACCGGCAGAGGAGGAGGGGTCTCTACATGGCCCCAGGAGCCAAGGGGGCACCATGGACAGAAGCTGAGGTCTGTTACTGACCCTCCAACCACAGAGAGGCACCTCAGAGAGAGAGAAGCGGATGGAGGCGAAACAGAAGAGGGGGTGTGCTCGCAGTGGTGATGGCGGCAGCCATCAGCCCGCAGCCACGCCTGAGCATCACAGCCTGCTCTTGGGCTGTTCTGAGGAGTCACGTGAGCACCGGTGAACACAGACACGCGACGTGCAAAGGCAGCCCAGGAAGGGACGCGGGAAAACCCAGCGCCTCCCTGGGATCACATAGCCCACCAGCGGCCCAGCCCGGGTCTCCAGACTCCAACTCTGGCTTTCTGTTCTGTAGACCCAGCGAAGCCCCAGCCTCCACAGCTGTCAGTGAAACATAAAGTTTACTGGGACGTTTTAGAACACCCAAGAAGACAGGATTCAGGAATGAACGACTGTAAATGAGTCTGCGGCATTCAGAGCAAAGGATGAGCTCAGCTTGCAGGCTACAGATGACCTGGCCCAGGACAGTACAGTGAATGCCTGGACGTATAATCAGCAGGACGAAAACAATCTCATTATTTCTGCAAGAGCCTCTTCTCATCTTTCTAAGAATGAAGTATCTGTTCTTCCAGGGAAACACTCAAGAAAGGTTGCAAAAGCTAGATGATATTAAGAGAAGAGCATAGATATTAATTTAAATGTTTGCAGGAAGACAGTAACCAACATTAAAATGATTCGATAAAAATTAGCTAAACAATAAACATAAAAAATACACTGAACTAACAGAAGAGCACTTTGTCAGCCAACAAAAAAATCTTATTTTTTTCATTAAAACAAATGGCATTAGCCAGCACTTTTCTAGTTAAAGCAATGCCAAGAGAGTTCAGCTTAGATGAAGAAAAGAGATATGGGTAGAAAAGGAAGAAGTTCCTCATAGCCCATTTTGAACCCAGAAATGGTTTCCTTGAAAACATCATGGCATTTTTTTCTCTCGCTAAAGACTTTTATAGATTGGAAGAGGTATTCATTGTTTAAAATGAGAAAGGCAAGCAAATGAACTCTCCGATCCCTGTGTAAGTGTCTTTGTTTCACACCTGGTTTGTTCCAGACCATGGACACTGCCTGTGCCCACATGCAAAGCCTCACATAACAACTGAGGCCCGTGAGGCTGAACTCCAGGCTGTATCAACGTACCGACTCCAACGATTCTCTGAGTGTCTGAGCCTCAGCCCTTCATAACCAGCTGGTATGAAACCCTGCCTTCTTATGAGGAAACAGGAGACAAAACACAAAAGGTATTTTCTGTAGTTTTAGAAGACCTAGAAAGAAGGCCTACTGTGTCTGTAAGACACACTCCCATGGAATCAGCTGGAAAAGCAAGTCTTTGGAAATGGGTTATCTCTTCATTTGGTGGTTAGTGAATCACTGGCTGTTTCAACCCCAGAACATGCATATCTATGTTTCAAGAGGTAGCTGTTCTGCCCAGAGGGGCACAGTCCTGCTTTTGAAAGTGTGTCAGGAAATATTACTTCCCACACACACCCCCGCTTTTCACAGTAACCTTTACACAGCGCAGACTTCATCCTGGATATTCAGCATCTATGTAGCAACTTACATGGGGATTCCCTGGTGCCTCAGCTGGTAAAGAAACCGCCTGCAATGCAGGAGACCTCGGTTGAATCCTTGGATTGAGGAGATCCCCTGGAGAAGGGAAAGGCTACCACTCCAGTATTCTAGCCTGGAGAATCCCATGCACTGTATGGTCCATGGAATCATAGAGTTGGACACAACTGAGCGACTTTCACTTTCACTTTATATAACAACTTCAGTTCAGTTCAGTTCAGTTGCTCAATCATGTCTGACTCTGCGACCCCATGAATCGCAGCACACCAGGCCTCCCTGTCAATCATCAACTCCTGGAGTTCACTCAGACTCACATCCATCGAGTCAGTGATGCCATCCAGCCAACTTACACCCCTTCATTTTAGGTTATTTTTACCTTATTTGAACTCTCATGTGTCCACTCAGGGTAACTAAGATCAGTCCTCCCCTCACTGATACCTTTAGAAGAAAAAGAGCTTCTTTTTCCCCTCTCAGGTCAAAAACGCATATTTTGTACAGGCTGGTGTCCTAAGAAACATCTGTTCTAATATCGTCAGAGTCATTTTCATTCATTCAAAGACCTATGTTTTCATCAGTTGTTTGGTGGTGCTGCTTTACTGTTAAGTCGGGCCCGACTCTGCGACCCCATTGGCAGGCAGATTCTTTACCAGTGAGCCACCACGGAAACCCCTCTCTGTTGTACAGGGGGTCATTTTGTCAGCCTCTCCTAAGTTATTTTCTTTTGTTATTTATTTATTGGGCTTCCTTCTCAGTTTCTCCATTTTTCTGGAAGAAGAGGTTTTAATGGAGATGTTAATGTTACCATGGGATTAACCAAAATTTGTCAAGGAGTTCCTCTGAGAGACACATGTTCGTTCTGAGACACTAAAGGAAAATTTTTACGGGGTAGAAGATACAGTGTTTGGGGGGCAGATTGAGGAGCAAATAGGAAAATCAACCTCTGACTTTCTGACTCTGCAGCTCTCCAGGGAAAGAACCTGGGCTGTTTTTAAAAAGAGCTCAGAAGTACACCTCCCTGGACGGAAGCTCCAAATTAAGCTAGTATTTTCATGGTTAAATTTTCATTCATTGTCCTCTGTGGACGGTAATCATAATTCCAATCAAAATCTTTGGATCCCAGGTTAACGATGCAGGATTCTCCTCAGCGAATCGATCTTCCTACAACAGGGAGGAATATCTAGGAGAAGTGTTCAGAAAAGCCAGTGCTCAAAAGGAGACGCAAACTTTCAAATCACAGGGACGCTGTGTGATGGGAAAACTGGTCCCTCTTAGTTACAATGCTAGAAATAAAATTTGTGCTTTAAAAGAAAAAAAAAAATACTGTTCAGGCATGTAGTCCTGGGTAAAGGACTGCCTCTTTGGCCAGGACTCAGGGCTCAGGCCACTCCGTGGCCCCTGCAGATGCTGGAATGACCTGCATGAAGCCAGGACTCCGCTGACCTCCTCTCTCAGCCCTACCCTCTGCCTGCTCATCTTCCTGATTCAATGACCTTAAGCTTGGCCCAAAGGCTTTATTTTTACATGTGAAGAGCATACCCTCCACTCTCTAATCTCAGCCCTAAACCCCTCAGCCAAAAACAGCCAAAAGGAAGTGGTGCCGAGCGCCTCACCTTCAAGGTCCTCCTGGTAGATCACGATGTCTTTCTCTCCCTCCAAGTGGACGGCTGCAGAGAGAAAGGTCGGTGCTGAATCTGAATCCAGAAAGCCTCTGCATTACGATGACAGCGTCTGCACTAGGCTGAGGTGGTCTGAGTTGGTGTTTTGGAAGTGGGCTTAAGGAGAGCCAGTGTTTCTCAGCTCTTTGTACCAGATTCAAGACCCCATGCAGCTCAGGACAATGCAGTGACCACTTCAAACATCATTAAGGAGCATCGTTAAGGACACAGTCTTGCTGAGGAATCTGAGCCACATGAAATTAAAATTCAGAGAGAGGGGGGCTTGGCTTCAGCACCTTCCAACTCTCATTATACACTGAACTGACAGAGCAGCGGACAAAGAAAAGTCTAATTCTGAACCAGTTTACCTGATTTCAGCGAAGAGCCTTAGGACAATGAAGAACCTTCCTTTCGAGGTGTAAACGTCAGTCTGGTGTCCACACTCCTAACGTGACCTCGAGTGTTTCCCGGAGCCCATGGGCCACAGTTGAGCCATGCTCAGCCCTGAGGATTCTCTTAAGGCTCAGAGCCAAGTTGGGGGAAAGAGAAAGAATAAGCCACACAAACCTGCCAGAGCTTGAACTCCAAAGGACCTACCTTGTAACCTTCTGAGGTCAACAGGGTCGAGGGCAGCCACAGCCTCGGAGACTCTGGAAGGCCGGCTGATCCCTGCGCTGTTGACAGCCCGCACACGGAATATGTAAGACCTCCCCTCAAAGAGTCCAGTCACGGGGTATTTACAGATCTTCACGGGGGCATCATTGCACTGAACCCAGTTGTCAGTTCCCACCTCGCATCTTCAGATCA
The DNA here is from genome assembly GCF_016772045.2 of Ovis aries. Classification (NCBI taxonomy): domain Eukaryota; kingdom Metazoa; phylum Chordata; class Mammalia; order Artiodactyla; family Bovidae; genus Ovis; species Ovis aries. Next base: position 1,593,986 of record NC_056079.1, on the reverse strand, counting down.
CAAAAGAGAACAGAGAGTAACAACTGCATCAGCCTAATACGTGTATACAAGGAGATCAAACCAGTCAATCCTAAAGGAAATCAACCCTGAATATTCATGGGAAGGACAGCTGCTGAAGCTGAAGCTCCAGTACTTTGGCCACCTGATGTGAAGAGCCGACTCACTGGAAAAGACCTTGATGCTGGGAAACATTGAGGACAGGAGGAAAAGGGAACGACAGAGGATGAGACGGTTGGATGGCATCACTGACTCAATGGACATTAGTTTGAGCAAACTTAGGGAGATAGCGCAGAGAAGGCGATGGCACCCCACTCCAGTCCTCTTGCCTGGAAAACCCCATGGATGGAGGAGCCTGGTAGGCTGCAGTCCATGGGGTCGCGAAGAGTCGGACACAACTGAGCGACTTCCCTTTCACTTTTCACTTTCATGCATTGGAGAAGGAAATGGCAACCCACTCCAGTGTTCTTGCCTGGAGAATCCCAGGGATGGGGGAGCCTGATAGGCTGCCGTCTATAGGGTAGCACAGAATCGGACACGACTGAAGCGACTTAGCAGCAGCAGCAGGGAGATAGTGAGGGACAGGGAAGGCTGGTGTGCTGGATGGGGGCGCAGAGAGTCAGACATGACTTGGCAACTGAATAGCAACAACAGCATACATTATACACACCTATACAATCACAACAGGAGAGCGTCTCCCGATTTGTTTTGGTTTCTGTTATTAATTCAACCTAAACCCTGAACAATGTAAGTCTGACCCTAGGATATCAAATTTTCGCCCTGATGGTGCATGTTTTACGTAAACACATAGCTTTGTTGGATGCTGCTGCTGCTGCTGCTAAGTCGCTTCAGTCAACTTAGCTGGGAGGGAGGGGACAAGGACCCCCTGAGGAGACTCACCTCAGGCACGTTCCAGCCCCGAAGGAGCAGGACACTCACCGGTCGATGAAGTAGCCAATAACAGGGCTCTCCTTGGTCGTGTTGGGGGGCTTCCAGGTCACGATGACGTAGTCCCGGTTCGCGTCGTGGCAATGCACGTCCATGGGCGCGCCTGGGGCCCCAGTGACCAGGGGGTCAGCATCTGGAGGGGGGAAGAGGACAAGGAGCAGGGGTCAGCATCTGGGGGGGTAGGGGAGAGGACAGGGAGCAGGGGTCAGTGTCTGGGTGGGGAGGGGACAGGGACCAGGGGTCAGCATCTGGAGGGGGAGGGGAGGGGACAGGGACCAGGGGTCAGCGTCTGGGTGGGGAGGGACAGGGACCAGGGGTCAGCATCTGGAGGGGGAGGGGAGGGGACAGGGACCAGGGGGTCAGCATCTATGGGGGAGGGGAGAGGACAGGGAACAGGGGTCAGTGTCTGGAGGAGGGGAGGGGACAGGGACCAGGGGTCAGCATCTGGAGGGGGAGGGGAGGGGACAGGGACCAGGGGGTCAGCATCTATGGGGGGAGGGGAGAGGACAGGGAGCAGGGGTCAGTGTCTGGGGGGGAGGGGAGGGGACAGAGAGCAGGGGTCAGCATCTGGAGGGAGAGGGGAGAGGACAGGGAGCAGGGGTCAGCGTCTGGGCAGGGAGGGGACAGTGACCAGGGGTCAGCGGCTGGGGGGGAGGGGAGGGGACAGGGACCAGGGGTCAGTGTCTGGGAGGGAGGGGAGGGGACAGGGACCAGGGGTCAGCGTCTTGGGGGGAAGGGGACAGGGACCAGGGGTCAGCATCTTGGGGGGAAGGGGACAGGGACCAGGGGTCAGTGTCTGGGGGGAGGGGACAGGGACCAGGGGTCAGCATCTGCGGGGGCAGGGGAGGGGACAGTGGCCAGAAGGTCGGCTTCTGGGGGGATGGGGAGATGAAGGTGGCCGGGGTCTGGGGGCAGCCAAGGCTCTGACAGCCCCTAAACCCAGAGTCCCCCTGCTCACTCCGCTCCCTAGCTTAACCCTGACACCCAGATGACTGACTGACCGCTGGTAACCAGAGAGGTGCCCGTATGTGTGATTTTTAAACTCAAAATGTTCTGTCCTCCATCACACATTCAGTCTATGATTCACCATAACTGACTCCAAAGTTGAAGCTCCCCTTCTCCTGATGGCCTGTTGTCACACAATGTCAGGCCGTCAAAAACTGACCGATGAGATATGACTCTGATCAGGAGGCACCCTGAACACTGGGGACACAGGACCTCAGACAGAGTCTAAGTGAGTTTCAGAGTCCTCACAAGATCTGAAGATTTACATTTTTTCCTGCGAGTTGTGACCACATCTGAGTCTGTACTCCTGTGTCCCTTCCTCGGCCGGTTATGACCACAGAGCAATTGCGTTTGTTTCCAAATGTTAATTACAGCAGCTGGGAAGGCCAACAGAGCTGTTTAGCAGTATTAAAACCCTGAGCGTTTAATCTCCTGGTGCAGCGTGCATATTTACTCGGGACCTGTGGCCACTGGACCTCCTAACAGTGTCAGGGGCATACAGTTTCTTGTCCTGTCTCCTCAGCACATTGAAATCTAAGGATTTCTTGACACTCAGCCAAATATTCTCTCTCACATTCAAACTCCTCCGAGAGTCATCAGAACAGTCAGCCCCCCAGCCCTGCCCTGGCGGGATGCACACTCTTCTTTCTGCTGGCACTGCTGCACAAGCTAGAAATCGCAGGCCCACTGTACGTATCGCACTTTGATGAGCTGAAACATCTTGCTGGGAGGTCTGCCCAGAGAATGCAAGGGACATTGTAATGGCACCCTCATAAAAATGGCAAAGCTCTGGAAGTGTCCGAAACCCCAGCCTCACTGTCTTGAGGGGGTGGGGAGGGTGGGTGTCTGCACTTGTTTTGCATTTTTTTTAAGCTAAAATATTCTCTGATGGTACAGCCCTTCCTTCATGCGTGGATCTAACTGATCTGGTTTGGAAACATAATGTAGGGAGAGGGTTACTCCAGGCACACAGAACCTGGAGCCCGAGTGAGCATAAAGGTGCAGGAGTCAGGAGCTCAGGATGCGGCGGGGGGGAGCGGCAGGCTGAGCCTCCAGGGCCACGGAGCGGGGGGACCCAGTTAGGAGAGTGGCTGCTGGCCACCCAGAATAGTGTGCAGGTGTCCTGGGTGAGGGTGGTCAGTTGTGCCTTGGACAGGTGGGGCTCTGTACCTGAGGTCCCTGTGCACCCAGAGGCCATGCAGGGTGAGGGCTCGGTGGGGGGAGCAAGGCCCCCAACGCAGCACAGGGGACCCTCCCCAGCTTAGACACCCAGGGCCCCCTCCCTGGAGAAGGGCCCAGGCCTCTGCCTGCCACACAAAATGGAAGAATATTCCTTACAAAACTGTTACGAAGTTTAGATTTCATATGGTATACGAACATATGTGTGTATACACATATACACAGTACATATATGTGTGTGTACATATAATGCACATTATACATACAATTGTATCCATTTTGTAGACCCCTTTATCCATTCCACATGTAATGTGTGTAAAATATGTGTGCATGACCTATACTTCACGCACACATGAATGCATACCTGTAAGCCTCTAGGACAGGCGCGTGCATATGGCATGGAATGCACACATTACGCTTGTGTCTAAAGGTAAACGCTCTTTTATACACAGCCTCACCCACCGCGTGCGGTGTCCTGAGCTGTCCCGCCTTCCACACCTGGGTGGGAGAGGCTCTCCTGCAAGCTGCTGTGAGGATGAAACGGGACAACACAGTGTGTCCTGTGTGAACGCTCCAGGACGCGGCTGCCCTGTGCTGAGGTTGGTTCCTCCTGCGAACATCCTCAGCTGTCACGAGCCTCAGGGGTGGCAGAGGGAAGTGGGGAAGTGCCTGGAACTGGCCTCCCCCGCCCAGACCCCGGCCCGGCATGGCCCCTGAACCGCAGGTGCTCACCCCAGGACTCATCCCCCGGATTCCAGCGGCTCATCGGCGCCCAGGCAGCGAGCCCTGCCTCCACCCCAGTGCCATGCATACCGAGCATCACGCTGCTCCCCGCCCCCGGGAGCCCGCGCACCTCGGACAAACAGGAAGGCGCTGTGGTCGGTGACTCCCCCCCTGGACACGATCCTCAGGGTGTAGAGCCCCTCGTCATCCTTGTTGAGGTGGCTGAAGGAGAGCGAGGCCTGGCCTTCTCCGAAGAACATCTTGGTCCACTTGGACTCTTTCAGCAGCACGTCTGCAAGACGGGCAAGGAGACAGGCCTCAGGGACACGCAGGGCCCAGGCGCGTCCGGAGGACAGTGTGCATACCAGGACGTGTGGAGGACAGCGCGCGACAGCGTGCACGGCAGGGCAAGGGGAGGACAGAGCTCACGGCAGGGCGAGGGGAGGACAGTGTGCAGCAGAGGACAGGGCGCACGGCAGGGCGTGCGGAGGACAGGGCACAAGGCAGGGCGAGGGGAGGACAGGGTGCAAGGCAGGGCAAGGGGAGGACAGAGCTCATGGCAGGGCGAGGGGAGGACAGTGTGCAGCAGAGGACAGGGCGCACGGCAGGGCGAGGGGAGGACAGTGTGCAGCAGGGGACAGGGCGCAGGGCAGGGCGAGGGGAGGATAGGGTGCAGGGCAGGGCGAGGGGAGGACAGCGTTCATGGCAGGGTGAGAGGGGACAGTGCGCACGGCAGGGCGAGGGGAGGACAATGTTCACACAGGGCGAGTGGAGGACAGGACGCACGGCAGGGCAAGGGGAGGACAGCGCGCACGCTAGGGCGTGCGGAGGACAGCATTCATGGCAGGGTGAGAGGGGACAGCACGCAAAGCAGGGCGAGGGGAGGACAGTGTGCAGCAGAGGACAGGGCGCACGGCAGGGCGAGGGGAGGATAGGGTGCAGGGCAGGGCGAGGGGAGGACAGCGTTCATGGCAGGGTGAGAGGGGACAGTGCGCACGGCAGGGCGAGGGGAGGACAATGTTCACGTAGGGCGAGCGGAAGACAGCGCGCATGTCAGGATGAGCGGCGCGCGGGCCCGGCCCAGGGTGGAGTAGAGCGCGGCTGGCGGCGTGTGGAAGGTAGGACGGTCCCTGAGCCTTGGAAGCGTACCGCGAGGCCCCCACGGTGCTCCTTAGACAGAAATAATAACGCGCCAACAAACCAGAGCCTAAAGGGTACAGAACTAAAAAGGCAAATTTCAGGAGAAGAAACGTAACTGACTGGAAAACCATCACCACTGGGCATCAAGGAGACCCAGCATAAAATAATGAGGAGCTGCCTGTCATTCTTCACCTGCTGGCTCCTTAACGGTCCACAGCCAGAAAGTGCAGAGCGGGCCTGCCTGCTCCGCCCTAATCGGCCAAGACTGTGACACCACAGGGTCTGGGGATCCCGGAACTTACAACCCAGGCACGGGAACACTTTCCAGCATCCAGGCCAACGTCCTCTGGAAATATCAGGAGACCCTTCCTCACGTCCCTGTTACTTCTCTCCAGAAAGGGTAAATTAGAACCTTAGGATTTACCTGAGACCTGAAATCCTAACTCAGAACTACAAAGCGTAGATTAATCTCCTCTGCCACCACAAAGCGTGTCTCTCCCCGCCCCTCGCCCTCCTGGGCCGTGAAGATAAGACACACTGTCCTTTTCCAACCAAGATCACCGCTGTCAACACCCTCAAACCTAAAGCACCCTCGCAGTGGCCTCAAGGTCAGCGGCAGCTCCTCTGCCCACGCGCCCCCAGGGCCGCCTCGTCTGTCAGCAGCTTTTTTCCATCAAGCTCTCCGTCATCACCACGAGCCTGGTTTCCTGGCTACATTTGACAGCACCAGGCATTTGGCAAATTGTCACAGGCTTTACTGGGATACTCCTTATATTTCACAGACACCTCAATTTACCATCTTGTGTATTTTCCCAGCTAGGTTATAAACTACCTTATGGACAGGAATGGCATAGGATCCTTTGTGGTATTTCGCATTGTGTCAGGTCCTGGACCAATAAAAGCAGGAGGTTCTGTGACCGAATCCACAGGAAACGAGCAGCCGCCAGAGGTGAAGAAGGTTCCCCCTGCAGTCTGCTCATACACACACATGCACACAGGAGCTCTCCCACACACAGACACACACGGGAGCTCACTCACACGCATAGGAACTCTCACAGTTACACACTCTGCTCACACACACACACACGCACACAGGAGCTCACTCACACACATAAGAGCTCACACATAGTCACACACTGCTCATACACAGGCACACAGGAGCTCTCACACATACACACACAGAAGCTCACTCACACAGACATACACACACGGGAGCTCACACACACATAAGAGCTCACATATAGTCACACACATACACACACACGCATGAGCTTGCACATACACACACACACAGGAGCTCAGACGTAGTCACACACAGACACACACACACGAGCTTGCACATACATGACGCAGACTTGCCTGCGCACACACACACAGCTGCACAGGGCCGCCCGTGCTGGCGGCAGCATGGGGCAGGGTCCTGGGGCCGTGGAGACCGGGGCCAGGCTGCCTGGGTCCCATTCCCCGTCCTGCCAGCTCCCAGAGGCCGGGAGGGGAGGTCAGCGTTCCCTTGCCTTAACTACCCACCCATAAGGGGTTGACCAGAGTCCCTCCAAAAGTCCTGATGAAATGAACTGGGTCATCAGCCTCAGAAGAGTCAGACACACAGTCAGCTCTAGTGACTGTTCACAACTGCTGTAGCCGAGGAAAAACATACGGAAACAGACCCCTCGCTCTCTCCCCCTAATCACAGGAGACCCTCTCTGTGGACTGAGAACAGCCCTGATGCCTCATCTCTTCCGGGCCCATGAACCGCATTTTGGGGAAGGTCAAGGTCACGGCAGGCCCAGGCTCGCCTGCTCTGCCCCCGTCACCAAGGCGGAGACATCGCCACATCAGCACCAGGTTCGGAGCTCATGTCCACCCGCGAGGCCCAGGAGGAGCCCACGGCCACTCACCATCTCGGTACCACTCGGCCCTGGGCTGCACGCGCTTCAGGTCTGGCGTCACCAGCAGTGTGCACTTGAGAGTCAGGGTCTCGCCCTCCCGCCGGAATGTGACTCCGAATTTCTCAATGAACTGAACATCAAAGTGCGTGTACGGGATCACGGACGACAGGGGCACTGCACAGAGCAGCGGGCACAGTCACGGCCAGGCCAGCAGGCAGAGCGGGTCCCCCACCACCCCTGTGCCCTCTGCCTCTAACAGACAGCAGTGGACAGAACGCCTGTGTCCCCCAGGTCTCGTGTGGGAGAGCTCCTGTGTGACGATACTGGGGGTCTGTGGGTGATGAGGTCATGAGGGTGGGACCTGGACGGGATCCGTGCCCTTGTAAGAAGAGGATGAGACCAGAGCCCTCTGTCTCCTCTCAGGGAGGATGCAGCATGCCTCACCCACTCGGTGGGCACCTCGACCTGGGACCTCCAGCCTCCGGCATTGGGGGAAGGAAGAGTCTGGTGTGAAGCCCATGCGTAACGTTCATTACGATGTCTGCATGGACTCAGCCACCTCTAAAGAACCAGAAAACCAGCGTGGAGTCACATCTGGACATTTGTGCCAAAGGAGGAGGGAGAATCAGAGTGTGCAGGGCGTGAGTGCTCTGAGCACCATGTAAGAATAAGGGGTCTAAATCCTGCACCAGCCCCAAGACGTGTGCAGCCCATCAAGTTGTAGCATCCTGAGCCCCGGGTCCCTGCAGCAACTGTCAGCCCATGGACCCCAACCGGGAGAAAGGGCCATTTGGAACATGGTTTTAGAAAACATCTGATGCTTAGAAAATATTTGGACACATTTTTCTGCACAAACAGGAAAATAATCAACTTACATCCAATCGGGAGCCCCACCGAATGGAATGGCTCCTCGTCACCCCGGAACCCTGCAAGACAGCCGGGCAGTCACGGCGGGCGAGAAAGGGGAGAGAAGGCAGGAGCAGCCCCCACGCACCCCACGGGCACACTCACTTCTCACCACCACTGCCGCGTTGGTGGACACCTGTCCGTGCACGTTCGTGGCCACCGCCGAGTAGGTCGCGGTGTCGTCAAAGTCGGCCCTGGGGGAAGAGCCAGATGCGGTCCTGACAGTGCCCTGGGACCGCCCTGCTCGGCCCCGGACGCAAGCACAGCCTTCCTCGAGAGCGGCTCGGGTGACCTGGATCCCTCGTCCGTGAGCAATTTGTTTAAGAACAATGCCAGCTTGTCCTCGGAATGAGGTATTCATTACACACACTATGCCTTGGCTTTGCAGGGAAAAATATGTACTGGCCCTTCCTAAAACCCCGAGTTTCAGCCTCGAGGAGGAGCCTGTGTTCCCTCTGGTTCTGTTTCCCTACCTGCTGCATCTGTGGTTTTGTCTTGTTATGGGGCAGCTCCAAGGGCCTCAGCCTTGGGGAGAATCACCCCCACTCCCTCCCCACCAGGGGGCCCCTGTGTAGACCCCAAAGCACCCACTGGCGGGTGTAACCAGGGTGCCTGAACTGAATCTGCCCGAGGCCTTGGGGTCTGAAGAATCACGGGGACATGTGCTCAGCGAAGGACAGTGACCCGGGCACCACAGACCCCAGTTTATCGGGGAGGGGCTCCTCACCCCACATCCATCTCACACAAGTTGAAGCTGATTTTCTGGATTTGCACTGTCTTCCCACCAGCTTCCCCCAGAAACGTCAGAGTCGAGAGGAGGCGAGCACTTAAACTAAATGCAGACTCTGCTGGTTGGGATTCCCAGGCGGCGCCAGTGGTAAAGAACCCACCTGCCAACGCAGGAGACACCAGAGATACAGGTTCGATCTCTGGGTCGGGAAGATGCCCTAGAGGAGGGCACGGCAGCCCACTCCAGCATTCTTGCCTAAAGAAAGAATCCCATGGGCAGAGGAACCTGGTAGCTACAGTCCACGCGGTCACAAGGAGTTGGACACGACTGAAGCAGCTTAGCATAAACACACTCTGCTGGTCATTTGTCATCAGCTATCTTGCATGAAAGTCTCAAGTGCCAGGCAAGAGAGTCCTGTTACCCTATTACTATGAAGAGAAAGCAGAGTCTCTAAGAAGCCAGGTAAACACACACAAAATCCTGAAATCTGCAGTTTTCTGCCTTCTGCCGCCTCTCCAAGCGTGCACGTCGCACGCACGGTGACAGAAGCACGGAGAACATTTACTCCAGTGTGACGTTTACACGCTTCAAGCACGCAGTGACCCAGAGACCAACCGGTCCTTCAGAAGTCCTCTAACTTTATTGAGTGCTCTGTTCCACCTGGGGCTGAAAATACTTTCTTTGACCAAAAAGTACGCAGCGTCTCCAACAGTGAGTAAGTGTTAGTCGCCCAGTCGAGCCCGACTCTTTGCGACCCCCATGGACTGCAGCCCACCAGGCTCCTCTGTCCATGAGATTTACCAAGCAAGGATACTGGCGTGGGTTGCCATTTCCTTCTCCAGGGGATCTTCCCGACCCAGGGATTGAACCTGGGTCTCCTGCACTGCAGGCAGATTCTTTACCGACAAAAGGAAAGCGTATTTCAGAACACTCAGAGGAACCCTGGCCCACCCCCACAAGGTTCCAGTCCAGCCCCAGGTGCCAAGCCCACCTGGACAACAGCATCTCCTGCCGGAGTCTGAGCTCTTCCTCGGTTGATTCACAGAATTAGGACGCGGGGCAGAGCTCCGCATTGCATTAGTGGCAATGCAGGTCAAGTAACCCGCCAGCACTTGGCGCTTAGCAGGAGGGACCGGGCCGGGGAGAGGGCGCCTGGGACCCAGGGTCCTGGTGCGCAGAAGGCCTGTGCACCCACTCGCACGCACCTATCCAGTACAGAGGCTTCACGGACCGTGTGATATGGACAGAAGCCCACGCCCCCTGCAAGTGCCCAGACCTGCCGACTCAGTGCAGAGGGCCCCGGGCAGGCACGCCCACCGAGGGAGCACACGGGGCAGGGCGGAACTCTGGTTACTTTCATCTCTTTCTTCTTAGACTTGTCTCTGTAAACATTTCACCTCCATGAAACACAGTGGAATGTATACAGATGATAAATAAGCACACGGGCGTGCGGGGGTGCCCATATGTATTTGTTGGCTCCGGTGCAGGGCTGGGCCGCAGGAAGCCTCATACACGGCAGCACCGCGCGAAGGGACAGACAGCAGGGCCAGGGCGTGCAGGACGGAGTGTTCAGAGGGGACCACGCCCCAACGGAAATTTCGTTCACAGGTCACCTGGAGACCCGCACAGCTGACCACAGCCAAGAGCCTCCAGTCTCTCTCTCCTTCCCGAGGCCGTACCAGGGGAAGCCCAGAGTCTTAATTCGAGACTGTCAGAAGCCACACACAAGTGATGAAGGGGTAGAGAAGCTTCCTTTCTATCTGGACAACATCCCAGGGCACACAGAGCGGGGGGTTCCTTCCATCTCAGTTGTTTCAAACGTCCGTGGGGCACTTTCGCATCCCAAAGCCTCGATCTGAAGTGTTCCCAAAGCCACCCCAGGCGAGAAACCTTATCTATCTTATTTTTTTTGAGGGGGGTCACTCCAAGTGGCACGTGGAACTTGCGCAGCCAGAGACCAAAGCCGTGCCCCCTGCAGTGGAAGGCCAGAGTCTTAACCACCGGCTCACCAGGAAGTCCAACGTGGTCCATTTGGTTTTACTTGAATATTTACTTATTCGCTTGGCTGCGCCAGGTCTCGGCTGCGGCACGTGGGATCTTTGGTTGTGGCGTTCAAACTCCTAACTGCGGCACCTGGGATCTATTTTCCTGACCAGGGATCGAGCCCAGGCTCGCAGCACTGGGAGTGTGGGGTCTCAGCCACAGGACCACCAGGGAAGCCCCTTGCCTATCTTAAAAGAGGGGCAGACGAGCGTTTAAGCAGGACATGAATTTCTTCTGGGTCATCGGGGCCCATGTCCTCAAACTCTAAGCGGTGTTGACATGGGATTTAAATTTTCACTCAAAGTAGAATTTGAATATCAAAGTCTAAAAATAAAGCGTGAGAAGAGGCCAGCCCTGGAGTCGCCCTACAAGGAGTGGGGCGCGTTGGGGTCAGATTGAAACACAATACATGATGTTCTGAGCGCCTTAACCAAGACGGCAGCAGCATGAAAATTCTTTGAAGAAACAGAACTCACCCTGTGAGTCCCAAGAGAAAGTCTTATAAGCATGTAAAACCGTGTCAATTACAGCTTCAATTCGAACAGTACCGAAGGGGACGAAGCTTCCTTTTCGGCACTTCAGGAATCTGGCAGCAGCAGCCAAAAAGTATTCATAGGAGCAAATGCCACTGAGTAAGAGAAGGCGGGGCTGGCTCCCGGCGGGCCGCGCGGAGCAGGCACATTCTCCCACACCTACAGGGCGCGGATCAGATGATGGCAGCTCAGCAGTTTGGAATGAACAGCTGAGCGCAGCTGTCGTGCGTGGGACCTCCCAGCCCTTCTTCTGGAGAATATGCTCATTTCAGCTGCTAAGAATGTCCCCACATGGGTAAGAATACTGCGAAAAACGTTAGTCTCGGGAATGTCCTTGTCCCCAGTTCCTTGGCTACTTGCAAGCTGACGCCAACACCAAGTCTATCTGAGGATCCCCGGGTATACTGGGGCCTCACTGATTTAGCTCCCCCAGTTCAAAGCTTCTCTTTTTCCTGAATCACAATGAAAAGTTGCCGCATGAGGCTGAGTGGGACCTTTTCATACTTAAGAAGAGCTTCCCCAGGGGCTCAGATGATAAAGAATCCACCTGCAATGCAGGAGACCCAGATGTCATCCCTGGGTCGGGAAGATCCCCTGGAGGAGGGAAAGGCCACCCACTCCAGCATTCTTGCTGGAGAATCCCATGGACAGAGGAGCCTGGTGGGCTATAGTCCAGGGGGTCGCACAGAGTCGGACACAACTGATTAACTAACATACACATACTTGAGAAAGGGAATTTGTTTCTCTTTTCAAAATAATGATTAAAATACAGCTTTGAAGTGAAGCAGTTGCTCCCTCAAGCTCACCCTGAGCAGTCCCAGGGCACCCCAGGTGAGAAAAGTCACCTCAAATTAAAGCACTCTTCTAAACAGTGGCTGGCCCCTCTCCCTGTTCATAAACCGTATGGCTCACTGCCTGTGGACACTTTTGGAAATTCTAGGACTCGAAGGAGCATGGATGCCCAGCTTCCACCATCCCTCAGCTGCCCACACCCCAGCGGACACGGGACTGCCTGGCCACTCCATCACAAACCCTCCTGCTCCACTCGAAACCTTTCCTCACCCCCCCGTCCACCTGCCCACGTGCTGCCATCTTCCCTATGTTCTGGCCAAACTGCCCACCCACCCTCCTGCCACTCGCAGCAGTGACTCTTGGGGACCCGTCAGACCTGCCCTCCCCCCTGTGCCCAACAGCAGCCACGGTCCCAGCAGGATGGCTTCAGGTGGGGGCAGTCGTCTCTGCCCTCCTGCTCTGCAATGCCCGCCAACTGCTGCAGCCCCAGGGCAGTGCCCCTCCTGGGAGCCCCCGTCCTCTTCCATCACCTGCAGGCCTGGCCCTTAGACGGCTTCTCCCCAAAGATGTGCCCCTTCAGCTAACACCCGCCCCAGGGCCGGGCTGCATGTGCGGATCTGGGTGCCCAGGTCACCCTGACCTGATTCTCCTTTCCTGACGTGCACAGCTCACCTCTGTGTGCTAGACCTCCAAGTCAAGAAGCCAGCTTCTGGTTGCTTTATCCCAAGCTCCCAGTGTGGGGCACACAGTAGGTTCTCAGTCAACAGTGCCAGTGGGGCCTCCAGCTGTTCTAAGCAGCCTCAGCTTTACTTCAGAGAAACAAAGTCATGACTCAACACAGACTCTAACCTTAACTGCAGCCTGTTAGCCTCTGTCCTCATTAACCTGCATAATGTTATGATCTTTTTGTAAAGCTATGTATTCAGAAAAGCAGAAAGAAAATGAACAGCAGAATTTCACTTTTTGTTAAAAAAAAAAAATTGAAGTATGCATGGAGGGTGAGTGTCGCATAAGAGAAACAGCAGTGCTGTAAACGCACCAGAATACTGACCCCAGACGCTGGGAACAGGGATGAACTTCACTATCTTTTACGCATCTGTATTTATTGCGTATGTGCCCATGCTTAGTCGCTTCAGTCGTGTCTGACTTTGCGACCCCACGGACCATAGCCCGTCGGGCTCCTCTGCCCACGGATTCGCCAGCAAGAGCTCTGGGGCGGGCCGCCCTGTGCTCTCCAGGAGATCTTCCCAACTCAGGGACCGAGCCTGAGCCTGTTAGGTCTCCTGCACTGGCAGGTGGATTTTTTACCACCAGCACCGCCCGGGAAGCCCACCTGTATTTATTACATGCTTCCAATTTATTGTGAGGAGGAAAAAAAAGTCACGTTTCCTTGAAGAGTGGAGCTTAGGGATTGTGGCCCAAACCTGGGAGAAGATTCAGCCCGGCTGGTGGGCGGGCATGAGGGCATCTCAGCTTTCCCCGTGGCCGCACACCTGGACTGGCTGCCACCGTCCTTCGATAAACCATCTAAACCACCTAATCCCTTTGTGTCCAAAGCAGAAGCCTGGGCAGAGCTCGGGTCCACACCCCTCAGCTGCCACCAGGGAGACGGAGGGACACTTGTGTCTCCCGCCAATAGTTAACTCAGAAGCTCCAGGAGCGCCGTGCGGAACGTGGGGTGAGCTGGCCTCTGCTCCCGTGTTTGGGGCCTGGCCACCCGGGCAGGCGTCTGGGCGCTTACCTGTTGATCTCCAGTGTGTGCACGCCGTACTTGCTGTCAATTCTGTACTTGCCCGGCTCCCCGGCCTGGCAGATCAAGCTGCCGTCTTTATACCTGAACAAGGGAAGCGCCTGAGTGTGAAGGCAGGTGGAGGTTTGGCCCGTGTCCCGACCTTGCTCGTTTTCCATCCCTGCCCCCGCCTGGCCCCACACTCACACACACGCGTGTGCACACACATACAGGCATCATCTCCCTGCTTCTGCCTGAGTCACTGCTCACAGCTCAGGTGGATGGGCAAGGGGAGCAGCTTCAAGAAAGGTCCAGCACCCCCCCTCAACTGTTTAAGAGGGGGCGGCTCTCACTAGACTCGGACGACCTGGGCAACCTTCAACCTGCAACAGAGCATGGGCCAAGGTCCCCTGGAACTCGCTAGAAACTCAGGATACGTCATTCCAAGAAAAAATGTAGCCTAGGTTGGTCAGGTCCTGGTACAGCCTCTGGAAGCCACAGGGTCACCGGGACTCAGCCACTCTGGTCTCACTGGGAGGAGGCTGGACAAGTGGTCCCCTAGGACCACAGGATCGCGGCTCCCCAAGACCAAGGGCAGGCAGCTCCCAGTCTGCCTAGCCCGCCTATCAAGAAGCCAGAGGAGCCAGGTGACGCTTGTCTCCTCTGCTGCCAAGAGACCCAACCCGGGACACGAGCAAAACGTCTTCTGTGGCCAGACAGGCCCCAGGGACCCGGCATGAGCAAGCGGGAAGGGAATGGACAGATATGTCAGCTTAGCAATGTACAGCAAAACCAAGTGTCGATGGGCTTAGAGACTTCATCTGCCAGTATCTCAAGGCTCCAGAAACCCTGCCCTTTGGTTCCAGGGCCTTGGAGTTTAGCGTCTCCACTCACAGGAGTAAAAGCAGAACCGTGGGTGTCAACGCAGGTCATTTCAGGGAACCTGGTTTTATTTTACTTTATTGTATTTTCCCGGCTGCATTGTGCTGCTTGCAGGATCTTAGTTCCTCAGCTCGGACTGGAACCCCAGGCTGCCACGGCAAGAGCTCAGAGTCCTGACCAGGGGATCTCCAGGGAATTCCCGGGTTTTACATAACAGTCCTCTAGACAATCAGTTGGCTCAATTGCAGTGAAATGAAACCGCTTGCCCAGGCCCCCGGGCGCGTTCACGGCTGCCTTTCCCGGTGGGTCTTGTGTGTTGTTCCCTGGAGCGGGTGCCGGCTTCCCTGCACGCGGACCTTCTCCATCCACCCAGGTAAGCAGAAGGCTGCAGAGCCTTCAGAGGGGAGCAGCCGGGCCCCGCGAAGGGCGCCCACTCACCACTGCACCACGGGGGTGGGGAACCCCTGCACGGTGAAGCACAGCTTGACCGACATCCGCTCCCAGACGGTGTGCGAGCGCAGCCGCACCAGGATCTCGGGCGCCCGGCTTATTCGCTCCTCGAACGAGTGCCGCTCCCAGGCTAGCCTGTCGTCCACCTGTCCGGGGCGCGGCATGGTCAGGGCCCTGGGGGGCGCCCCGGGCTCCCGAGCACCCCACCGCCCCCGGACGCCCCCAGTGCGCGCGCCTACCGCGTGGTGCAGGCCGTGTCTGCCCGCGTGCTGCAGGGCCAGCCTGTCCAGCTGGTCCCGGGCGTGGGTGCGGGCCACGTGCACGTCCTCCTCCAGCTGGGCCAGCTCGCTCAGGTAGCGCTCCCGCTTGGCCTCCCCGTAGGCAGCCACCATCGACTGGTACCTGCTCGAGCAGCAGAGAAGGGGGAGCGCTTACCACGGGCGGGGCCAGACCCCGCCTCTCGGAGGAGAGCTTGTTCCGAGAGCTCCCCTCCGCTTGTTCCCCTCCGCACGCTC
This sequence comes from Ovis aries, assembly GCF_016772045.2. NCBI lineage: Eukaryota > Metazoa > Chordata > Mammalia > Artiodactyla > Bovidae > Ovis > Ovis aries. The sequence goes on along the minus strand of NC_056079.1, from coordinate 1,578,525 downwards.
GTTCCGCGAGCCTGGGGTTACACAAAACCCACTCGTCTCCACCTGAGGCTGCCATGTCTGAGGGAATTTCAGACCCAGGTAAAGCCTTCTGAACTAGCAAATTCAGAGTGAAATAGTCTGTATTCCAGAGCACACAGTCGGCAGCTTCTTGGTCTGTAGGGGCGGAGAAGTGAGGGGCCCACTACTTCTGCAGAGGGCTGCCTCCCATGAGCCCACAGATGACCCCCGACATCCCTGCCCAGCGGGTGTCCAGGCTGCAGGCCATCTCCTCACACCCTGATCCTGGCTGCCCGGCTCCCCTTCACTCCCAGAGACTCGCCCACTCAAGTGGCTCTGCCGGTCTGTGCTGGAGACAGCGGGGGCCTGCTAAGCGGGCCCCCAGAAATGGAGCCTTCTTGTCTGCAGGGATCCCACGAAGTGACAGTCACAGCAGTGGATCTCTGCATGTGCCGCAGACTGTCCTGACAAGACTGAAGGATCGGAAGTCCCACCTTGACCTGTGTACAAACTACGAGTATGGGGCTTGTTGATGGCACCACCAGCCACTAGTGATTTATAATTGAACTGGAATTGCCCCTCGCCCCAAACACCCTCACTCAGGACACTGACAAAGTGTCCCTGCTGGTCCTTGTCCAGGAGGCCAGGACCCCACCCTCCTGTGCCGAGTAATATCAGCATCCAGCTTCTGCCCTAACGACACACCCCTTGGACAGCTGTGCGAGACTGGGAGGCCCACTTTGCCGAGGATAGACAGACAGGCATCAAAGGGACACTGCTAATCGGCTGTATCTTTCGGGAGGACACACCCAGACCCTTCAGAGCACACTGGTGCCCCGTGGGCTTTTATCTCACATGAAGATCTCACAGCTTAACTCACACTGATGGAGCCACAGTTTCGTCTTTCACCAAAGACTGATTTGTCCTGCAGATTAAACTCCTGTCTGCCACAGGACATAAGGAATAAATATGTGCTTTCAGAAACGCTTGAGGCCAGCAAGAGTAGTAAATCATCACCAGGACTGGAATTCATCCAACTCCTCAAACCCCCTACGCCCGCTCCCCTCTGTGGCCAGGACAGAGCGGGAATAGCTACAAAATCTCCATGAACCTGGCTCCGCTCACCAAAACCTCCAGCTGTACTCAGGCTCACTTTGAAGGGAGGAAAGACCTTGTAGGATCTTTCATGTGGGAGATGTGCACACGTGATGTGAGAGTAAAACCCTGTGAAGGTCCTAAAAGCAGCACCCAAAGCCTGGGCGCCGGGCTTCGTGGGGTGCCCTGTCCACAATGCACCCACTCAGACGGACTGACTTTAACCCTGAGCTCCAGGGACACAGTAAGATTATAATCAGACACCGAGAATCAAAATACAAAATCAAAATCAAAATCTTGAGTCAAATTTGCTACTGCAAGAGAGCAGCTTCAAATGTTTTAGGAAAACTTCCAACAGCCAGAACTGTCACAAAAGTCATTTTTTGCTGAAACCACATGGGTCACAGTAGCCGACTCCCTAACTCTTCAGATCAATACCAGTTTACTTTCCTCATCCATTTCACCTCAGGAAACTGAGGAATGGGAGCTTATGGGAGAAGATCACGCCAAGTTATTAATATAACTGGTGGTTCAAATAAAGTGATAAGGCTCTGGTCTCGTCACTTGCTGTGCCAAAACTTTTAGTAGAGTAGAGCTCTTTCTGCAATAATCCAACACATAAAAGCCCAATTTCTTAATGTACACATTTTGAATTAATTCTTTGACAAAATAAGTCTTCACTTGACAATAAAATTAATTTACAGGACAACATTCCCATAAGGCATTTAAAGATAATTCAAATTTTCAAAAATAAAGGCTAATCTTTTCAGCCCTACAGTATTTTCATTAAACAGACTCCTTAGTCATAGTGCAACTTTCAGACTGAAACACGTTGACCTAAATCTCATTTTTCCTTTTGGTTTTGAGTGTTTTAGAGATATAGGGAGAAATTTCTAGAAATAAGTAGGTGAGGAGGAAAAATAGAGCAGATACAAAGCATTCTCAAGATGCGTAAGCACTGTTCTTAGAAGATTCGAGTAAGCTGACCACCGGCTTCTTGTGATCTGGGATAATTTTAAGCCCAGCATTCTCAGTCGCCTGCCCCATTCCGGCAGCTTCTCCCCGTGAGCTGAGCCAGTAGGAATGTGAAGCATGAGGGTCCACAGACCCCTCCCTGCAGCTCCGTGTCCACACGGACAGCCGGCTGGCATCCTGGCCCCTCTCTGAAAGGTCCCCTGCTTGAGCGCAGGCTCACAGCTGGCTAGTAGCCCGAGAGGTTGCTGATGGAAATTTGAAAACTCCAATTCACACCTTTAGATCTCTATGTTTCCAAGTGTGGCAGTCACGTTCCCTGGTGGGGAAGTATGTTTAGCAGGGAGGGGACAGAGGCCTGAGGCCAGCCCAGCTCTGTCACAGGGAAGTGGATGTGGGTCCCCTGGGCCACAGCGCTCCCCTCTGCCCGAGGGTGCAGAAAAGCCACCTCAGTCGCTTCCTTGCAGGGACCAGTGGAGACGATGGGGGTACAGAGCAAGACAGGCCGAAAACAGCCGCTCGTGGCTTTTGCTGCAGCAGGAGCCCCCCCAGCTCTGCCCCCGCTCTCCGACCGCATAGCCCCCAGTCCCGGGCCAGGGCGCCGAGCGTGGCGGTGGCGACTGGGGGTTACCTGCGCTTCCTCTCCTGGGCCTCCTCTTCCAGCGCACTGCTCATCCTCTTGGCGCACAGCGGGCAGGTGGTCCTCCCCAGGGTGGTCTCCCCCAAGGTTGTCCTCCCCAGGGTGGTCTCCCCCAGGGTGGTCTCTCCCAACGCCGCCCGGCTGGACTCCCTCTGCGAGGACGACTTCCGAGTGACCGATCTCTGCAAAGACGACTGGGCAGAAGCGCGCCTTGGTGCACGGGAGAAGCACAAACGTTTAGTCACCAACAGCACCCCTCTTTCCATACCCCCAGCCTCTCCTCGGAATGTATGGGCATCCACGCCTGTGCGTACACACCTACCTGCTCGCGCGCACACACACACAACCCGGTGTGTGACCTCGGCCCCATCTGCCTGTGCCCACCCCCAGAGGTGCCCCTCTCCCCAGATTCAGCTCCCTGCCACCCCCGCCCGCCCTCTGGGGCCAGCAGGTGCCCGCCAGGCCCTTCTGGCCTGAGGCCACAGTGATGTCTATCTTAAGAGATTTGAAGCTCCCCAAGGCTGAGGGGAGGGGCAGCGAATGTTTGGCTCTGTTTATCCCTGAGATGGCAGCCGACCACAAGGGCCACGGGCAGCTCTAAATATAGGGGCCGCAGAGCTGAGGCCAGAGCCAGTGGCAGCGTCCGTCTCCTAAATTATCGCCGCAGGAGCTCACTGATGAAGCTGCAGCCTGACACTAGCCCATCAGACAGAGAGCAATCTACCTTCAGCTACCTTTGTCATTGACGTAGCTGTATTTTCCCTGAGATCAGCTTCCATCCAATCATCACTTCGCCCCTACACACCTTGGTCCCACAGGCATTCCCTTCCACGGATTTCCTTCTCATGGTCCTTGCTTCTGGGTGAGCTTTTAGATTCTAGTTCTGGAAGGCGTGTGAAGGAAGATCCCTGCCTCATGAGCTAAACCCGGGGCTCAGAACCAATCTAAGAGGACCTGCTGGGACCTGCCAGGATGTCATGCAGTAGCCCCAAAACTTTCTGTGCAGCTGGGTCAGCCACGTTCCCTCTCTGCCCTGGGCATGAGCATCGGGGATCACAGCCGTCCCTGAACCCCCAAACCAGTTCATCTCTGGGCTTTAGGGAGCCTCCAAGATCAGACACAGCTCATACTCGAGATGGGCCGCCTCATCAGTGACTTTCGACTTACTTCTTTTTCGCCGCGTATTCATCCAGAAGGTACCTTGTTTGGATGTTGCGGTACGACTGGTCAAAGTGCTTGTGTCTCTTTTGGTAGAAGGGCACAGCAACGAGAGACATCTTGGCGACTCCTGCAGGAAAGAGCAACAGGCAGAGCTGAGGCCCTGCATTTCCACTGACCAGGCTGCCGCAATTCCTACACGAAAGTCAGCTCCAGCTAACTAAACCCTTCCTAAAAGGAAAGAAGGGAACAAAAGGAAGATTCTATAAGAGGAATTAGTGTTGGACACCTATTAGGTCCCCTGGCACCTGACTGCCTCTCTTGTTTGAGTCCATAAAAAATGAGAAGACTGAGCTACACTTTCCACTTAATTAATAAACTCACCCAGTGTCTACAGATGACCTAGTTTGTTCAGGCAACATGGAAAGCAATGCGAGTGATAAGGATAAAAATAACTGAAGCACAGGTCAAAGAAGTACACAGACACTTAGAACCCGTGCTAGGAGGAGACAAAGCAGAGAGAGGCACGAAACCCTCTGGGAAGTGGGGTGGTCGTGGGAGTGGGGCACGTGGCCCTGGAGCGCAGCAGCCAGCAGCCGCCAAGAAGGCGCCATTTGAGAAGAGCCTCTCTGGGTGGGGAGGTGCCGGTGGCCGGAGGGCAGGTGAGGGCACCCCTGGAGCAAGGCGAGGCAGGACACAGGGTCGTAGGGTCCCAACAAGAGAGCTTTCATTCTGCAAAGACCACAGCCACGTGCGGCACATTCAGCATCTGTGCAGGGGCTGAAGCCACTCCTGACTGAAGGGGCCTTGAGAAAGGATTGTGTCTCCAGGACCCACCCAGGCCCACCTCTCCAATGGCCCGGCCCACTCACCGGCGACCTGTCAGCTCACTTCATGTGGGGAGCAGGCCTGGGGGCAGAGCCCAGCTCAAAGCCCGCAGGGTGCAGGAAAGTGAGCGTGTTTCAGCTAAATACTCCCCAAGCAAGAAGTCTGCTAGAGCAGCGGTCCCCAACCTTTTTGACACCAGGGACCAGTTTTGAAGAGGACAGTTTTCCCACAGACTGGAGGGGGCAGGGTGGGGATGATTCAAGTGCATTAGATTTACCGTGCACTTTATACCTATGATCAGCTCTTCAGATTACCAAGCGTTAGATCCCAGACACAGGGGCCCCCCTGCAGCGGGAATGTGGGGGTCTGAGGCGGGGCGTGTTAGCAGCGTGTGCTGCACATGCCGGCCAGGCTGGTAGCCCACCAGCTTCCCAGCTGCCTGCCTCTCTGAGGGGCGCAGACAGCATCCCCGAGGCCCTGTGGTTGCTGACCTCCAGACAGAGGGGCTCAAAGACCCCCTGAACCCCAGTCCACTCTCATCTTCTGTGTTCAAACTGGAGTGATCTGGCTTAGAGCACAGCCCACAGGACAGGGTGAAAGCCGAGGGGCAAGCGCGGGGTCCTGCCTGCGGCGGGCCCCCCACTCCACACCGCCACCCACAGTCCTGAGCGGAGGCGAGGAAACATTCCAAACACGGGTCTGTTACTCGTCTGGGACTTAAGCAGGTCCCTTCAGACTGTGATCTCCCAGAATCGCGGAACTGCAGAGCTTGGAAAGGTCCTTGAGGGTCAGCCAAGCTCCTGCCCTTGGGGGAGGATGGGCAGGCGCCCCCGTGGCCAGAGAGGGGGCTGATTTCCCAAAAGCAAACAGAAACGCCCTGTGTGCACACAGAAGACCCGGTCCAGATGCCACCAGACTGCTCTTCCTGGACCTTTTATACTTTTCTACACTAATTCATCTCCAAATTCCCTCCTAAAGGCCAGCTAGTCAACCAACCACCACGGATCCCTGGGGTCGGGCGGGTGGCACGTGGCGTACGTCTGACTGTAAACACACAACGGAAACTTCCGCCTAAGGGAGCCGATGCAGACGCAGCCGCTCCATCCCACCCAGCTCTGAAAGGGATGTCATGACGCTGAGGTCAAGTGCGCAGGTTCCGACACCTGCAGCCCTGGGAGGGACTCGACCCTCCAGCGCTCGGCGTGGCCTTGGCGCTCTTGTTCTCTCTCTAACCCGGACCTCTGCCTGAATGTGCATGCTTCGCAAGGAGGAGCGCACACCGACACCAGCGGCCATCTGTGCCTGGCACACTAGTGTCTGTTGTCATCGAGCTTAATTCTGTAGGCAGGACGGGGTATCTGAAAGCACGCGCTTATCATTTTAATATCTGCAGTCCCTCAACGGCATCCCTGGGATTTTCCAATTTTCCAGAGAGAGACTCAGAGCGAATCTTCAGGGAAAGTTTCCCCTCTAATAAGGCATACATTCCATCTCTGGAAATGGGTTGCTGAGTCCACGTGTTGGGGCCAGGGGTCACCACTTGGAGCCAGCTTTATCTCCGAGACGCCTTCTCCCATCGACCGTGCACTCGTGGGGAAGAGTCATGCAGCAGAGAAGGCCAGGACGCCCTGTAGCTGCTGCTGCACCGGAGTCCTGTCCCATCGTGATATGTACATGTCTCTGCTGAGCTACCCGTCAAATCTGTCGCCTTTCTTGGCAGAGGGAAGAGTCCAAAAATGGGCAAGGTGACAGGGGAAAATAAGCTGCCAGGATGTGTTCAGAGTGTGGTAGCTAGCGCCCCAAAGAGGCAGCCGCCCCGTGGCGGGACCCCGGTCCTGTTCAGAGCCAGCGCCCTGCGGGCTCTACGTGCAGTGGGCGCCCGGCTTGTGCTGGGCTGACGGGTGGCTGGCGAGCCCACTCTCTCCTGCTGTGGGCGAGCCCTCTGCGGTGATGGAGACACAGGGCTGCAGTGGAATGCTTGCCCTTCCCCTGCTCTGACTGTGGACTTGCCAGAGATTCGTCTCCCAGGACGTTGGGGGCCCAGCGATACCCAGCCCCCAGCCCACGTGCTTCTCTGTTAACTGAATAGACATCCTGCCCAGAGATCCAGGAGGCTCCCCTGCATCCACCCTGCCTACAGCGGGCGCACCTGCCCATGCCAGCCAAGCCTGGACCCTGGCCTGTTGCGTCTGGAGGATACAGAGGCCTTGGGGATGGCTGCTCCCGGCTGGCAGTGAACTCCTACCTTTGTGCCTGCAACCCGTGCTGGTGGGACTGCCACACAGCCAGAGCCCATGCCAGGCCCTGTGCAGGCACCGCTCGGTGGGCCTCGGGCTCTAGAACCTGCCTGACAGTGCCCGTCCCTGCCCTCCCAGGGCCTGTAGACAGGGGGAGGATGCCCATGGAAACGAGCCTGCAGGCCCAGTGCCTGCTCCAGAGTTGTGGCCCCGGGGTCTCAGGGGACCATGGGGACACAGCCAGCTGCCCTCTGGGTATCCCCCAATAGGAAGGGGTGATGTGCTGTCTGCACAGACCTCCCTCCGCTTTCTCCTCTTTAGGAAAACAATCCCCGCACTGACCCCTCAGCCGCCCCCAGCACAGCCTAGGGGAGTGAGTCCCGGGAGAGGAGGCACTGGGGCCAGATTCCAGCTCTAACCCCACCGCCCACCCGGGTCAGCATCCTTCATGGAGAACAGATGGGCTGGAGTAGGGGGCAAGGGACATTGGGCACACCAGCGGCCCCAGCTCTATGACTGCCAGAGACAACACCCCACTCTGACCGCTGACCATCCTCCCTACCAAAGGCACACAGTCAACCAGTCAACCGTGGTCAAAGCACACGGGGTTCGCTGTTTTCAACTGTGAATGAATTTACACAATTCGAGCTCCGTGCTCTCCTTCTGTCCCGGTTTGAGTTGCGGCCTTTCCTGCAAGGAAGCCATCTCAGGTGATGAAAATAAGCCGCCTGCTCCCGGGCTCCCGGCAGCAGAGCCCAGCGTCCGTCTGACCTGGAGCCACCGCTCTCCACCCACGGGTGTTCCTGACACGTTTGGGGATCGTGACCCTGAAATGAAACACGAGCGTCCTCGGGCGTAGGGACGTGCCTCCGTGACAGGCTCCACCCTGGTCCCGTCCTGTGAGGACGGACCGGAGTCATCACCCGTGTCCCTAGAAGGACTTTAATCCGTGTAAAAGAAGTGTAGTAAAAGAAAGTGTGGTTTGTGCAGCTAAAGTGGTCAGAGTCCACGTCCACGAGCACAGCAGGTGAGAGCGCCTCCAGAGAAGCAGAGCACACAGCCTCCCCCACCCCGCGGAGCCCCGCCCCCACCCCGCGGAGCCCCGCCCCCACCCCGCGGAGCCCCGCCCCCACCCCGGCTGCTTTCCCTGAGGCTTTCCAAGCTACTCAGCCCAGAAGTCAGTGTAACAACAGAGCACAGAGTAGCCCTTCAAATCCTGACCCCCGACGCAGCCTGACGCCTCACGTCTGGCAGCCAGATTTTCAAGTGTTCCCCAAATAGCCTCTGAGCCCCGGGACTGAATGTCTTAGCGGCTCCCTCCTTGCTGCTGCAGTCCCCGGGAGCTGGTCCACACCGCCCCGGCGATTAAGCAGGATCAAATTAGACGGAGAAACAGGATAAGGCGCTGCTTCCTGGACAGGAGCACTGCCCTCTCCAGCAGCCCAGCGGCCTGCCTCAGTTTTCACAAACGGAGAGACTAGAAACAAAGGAGATTATCCGGGGATTTCATCCCGCAAACTTTACCCACTGGCTTCCTCGTCTCCATAAGAACACGTGGGCCAAATTCCCTAGTTCAGCGTGAGCTTCACACAGATGCCCTGCGCATACGATCCAACCTCAGTCTAGGACAGAACTCAATGAGCTTTGCCCCGAGTGCTCTTGGAAGCCTGTGTTACTGCTGTATTCATCAGGGCAGGACCTTAGATCAGGAGATGGAGGGAGATCAGCATTTCTGGGTTTCCTTGGTGGCACCGTGCGGCATGCAGGATCCTCCCCGGCCAGGACCAGGGCTTGAGCCTGTGTCCTTCCATGGGATTCCAACCACTGAGCTCACACCTTCCTGCCTCACTGCTCCCCCACCCCCACACCCCAGACCTCCTGGGTGCAGGCTTCCAACCCCACTGCCTTCCTCTGGGGCAGCGTTTCAAGAGCATGACCATCACTCCGGCTCCCTCAGGGGAACCGAGGGGGAATCGTGCAGGCTCATAAGGCACGGAAGAGCACGGGGAGCAGCCCTCTGCTGTGATGGGAGCTCTTGGAAACAGTAACTAGAAGCACGGAGCTGTCCCCTCCCGAGACACTGCAGTCCGGGTCAGAGCGCAGTGGCCCTGGGCACTCTTTTTCTCTTAAGAAAATATTCAGTTTTATTTCACACCACTTCAAACCTGCCCTCTCCTGCCAGAGGCTCTCATTTCTGAGGCTCCAGAAAGTTGCAGACATCCATCAACCGACTGGGGAACCTGGAGATGCTGCAAAATCCAGGCTAAGGTGCGAGGGCTGGGACGGGCTCAGAAGTGCCTAACAGCATAGAAAGTTTCAAATCCTGGCACAGAAACTCAAAGTTTGACTCCAACTCTTGGCTGACGTTTGTCTGTGCCGAGTGGACTGCTCTGGTTCACCTTTCTTCCCCCAACACCCACTGGGAGTTTGAGTGCGGTCAGCTCCTACCCACGCCTCAGTCCTCCCTGCCCAGCCTCCCGCGAGCAGAGGAGAGAAGAGGGGACTCACCACAGGAGGGGCTGGCCGAGGGGAAAGGGCTCACAGGGCCGCAGGATCTGCCGGGGCAGCTAAGCACGGCTGCCTCCTGACACCCGGCCACGGTCCATTTATGGCCGAGGAGATGCTATTTATAGACCCCGGGACGCCTGGCCCCACGGGGCTACCTGTGTCGTAAATCGTTAGCCTGATCTCAGGAGGGAAAAAGTCCAATTCAAGTTGGAAAAATGGAAACTCTGAGAGCATCCGCTCACACTCAACAGGTGTGCCTTTCACACTCAGGAAACTGAGGCAACTGACCCAGAAAAGGAGCATGGGCCCCACCCCCTGCCCTCCTGCCTTCCCCCACCAGCTTCCCTCTGCACAGGCGTCCACAGACCTATTTCCAGCACTTTTGAGCTAAAGTCTTCCGGTTCATGAATGGATGCCCCTAGACAGCTCTCTCACAGAGAGTGGACTGCAGTGAACACTGAACCATTGGGGCTCCAAACCCCGAGAGGGCTCTGAGCTGTGGGTGCAGGGAGGTGGCCTGGGCAGGGCGGGGGGCGGACAGGGGAGGTTCTGGCTGGGTTTTTAAGTTTATTTCAGAGACGACTCCAGCTGGGAGTTTCACCCCAGGTTTCATCCTGGGGTTGATTTACCCAGAACTTCCACCTAAAAGAAGATCCATGCCTAGTCGGCAAGTTACGTCTTATTTATAGTTATTACCACAGGCGTGCGTGGCATCTCACCCGCCCAGATGACTGCAGGGTGCCCGTCGTTTCTTGAGGCCCGAGTCCAAATATAAATAACACACGACTGGCACACTCGAGCCCCGGCCTCCACTTGGCCCCCGGCGCCGAGAGGAGGGGCAGTGGGGGACCCCGGTCTCCGAGGCCCCACCCAGCCGCAGCACCAGCCCCCAGGCTGCTGGGCCAGGGGGCCACGTCCCCATCTGTTGAGTGGTAAGGATTTCTCGAAGTTACAGCACAGGGCCAGCACTGATGCTCCCTTCAGAGAAAGCTGTTTGAATGTTTGAAAAAAGTAACATAATATTCTAAGGGTTTTTGTTAATTTCTGTATATTCTGTCTCAGAAAGCAGCAAAAGAAATGTTTCAACACAGTTTAGAGAACAGGTGTCCAGCTGGCCAGACGTTGGTGATTGTCTTACGTTGCAGAGGACGAAGGCCCATCAAAAGGAGACTCCAGGCTTTGGTGAGAGCGGGAGGCCCAGGGCCGGGTGCAGTGGCACCGGGCACGCATTCCAGCCTTCACCTCTGCAGGGGGTCCCCACCAACAGATGCTGCCAGCAGGGGCCCTGGAGAGCCGGCCCCAAGCCCATAACCCAGCTCTTCCCCCAGGTGGGTGACCCCTCTGCTGCTAAAGGCCTTGCTTCTCACTGAGGAAAGTGATCCTGACATTCTTACCGCAGCTCACCAGAGCTGACCCCTGCTGGGCCCGTCCTGAGCCTGGAGACTGGGTGCGCGCCCTGTGGATGTCGCCTGATGGGCCACACGACGAGGGACAGGGATCTGTGCCCATCACAACCCCTGTGCACCCCATTCCCTTCACGTTGCTGGCCAGCCTGCGTGGGGGCTGCAGGCTTTCCCCTCGGGCTCTGCCTCCTGGACTCTGCCCCCTGGACCTTGTCCTCAGCACACAACCATCCCAGGAGGCCCTGCTCCACTGATGCAGGCGTGTCCTAGAAGAGCTCCACAAATACCTTACCCAGGGGCCGGCTGCTGGCCCAGTGCAGGCGGCCCACTGCTCCCCCTCACTGGGTCTGCTCCCTCAGGCTAGCAAAGCTGAGGGCTTCCCCATTCCATTTCCTACTTTGCTCAGCACACTGAACTTATAAAGGCACAAGCCATAAATCTGCTTCCTCTGACAGCAAAACTGCTGGTTTCTGAAGAAATCATGGCCAAAAACCTCCCCAATTTGATGAAAAACTTTAATCAATGATCCAAAAGGAATGACTCCGTCAACATTGCTTCTAGCAATGCATACGTATACCTAATTACCACCAGGAGTGAAAACACTAGCTTAATATTCAAAAAACTAAGATCATGGTATCTGGTTGCATCACTTCATGGCAAATTGATGGGGAAACAATGGCAACAGTGACAGACATTATTTTCTTGGGCCCCAAAATCACTGCAGACAGTGACTGCAGCCAGGAAATTAAAAGATGCCTGCTCCTTGGAAGAAAGGTTATGAAAAGCCTAAAGTGAAAGTGAAGTTGCTCAGTTGTGTCTGATTCTTTGAGCTCCCAGGGACTGTAGCCTACCAGGCTCCTCTGTCCATGGGATTTTCCAGGCAAGAGTACTGGAACAGGTTGCCATTTCTTTCTCCAGAGGATCTTCCCCACCCAGGGATCAAACCTGGGTCTCCCACATAGTAGGCAGATGCTTTACCATCTGAGCCACCTAGACAGCATATTAAAAAGCAGAGACATCATTTTGCCAACAAAGGTCCATCTAGTCAAAGCTATGGTTTTTCCAGTAGTCATGTAAGGATATGAGAATTGGACCATAAAGAAGGCTGAGTGCAGAAGAATTGATGTTTTTGAAATGTGGTGCTGGAGAAGACTCTTTAAAGTCCCTTGGACAGCAAAGACTCTTAAAATTCCCTTGGACTGACTGGATCAAACCAGTCAATCCTAAAGGAAATCAATCCTGAATATTCATTGGAAGGACTGATGCTAAAGCTGAAGCTCCAATACTTTGTCCACCTGATGCAAAGAGCCGACTCTTTGGAAAAGAACCTGATGGTGGGAAAGGTTGAGGGCAGGAGGAGAAGCAGGTGACAGAGGCTGGACAGCATCACTGACTCAATGGACATGAGTTTGAGCAAGCTCCGGGAGATGGTGAAGGACAAGGAAGCCTGATGTGCTGCGGTCCATGGGGTAGAAAAGAGTCAGACACGACGGAACAGCTGAAAAACAGCAACAAAAGCACTGATGGGATTGAGGCCACATTACTTCAGAATCGAAACCTCACTGAATATTGGAGATACAACAACAGAACATGAGCAAGATAAAATGCAGAGAGGGAAAAGACGGGGAAAGATAAGCGCCTCCGAGAGCTGCAGGATGACTCGAGGCAGGTAACACACGTGGTCCCACAGGAGTCGTTAGGTTCCCCAAGGGAGGGGGCTGGGCGGAAAGAAGTACCTGAGGAAATAACCGGCACGATGTTTCTAAGTTTGCTAAGGCTCTGAGCCCACGCATGTAAGAAACTCAGCAGACATGAAGGTCCAGAAACACGAATGAAGCTCCAGCCAGTCACGTGGTGATCCAGGTGCCCAAGGCCAGCAGTCACGATCACAAGGACGGCTTCAGGCAGGACCCGCTCTGCACAGAGGGGTGAAGCTGAGAAGGGCTTTTCATGGAGACAGTGTGTAGGGGGGTCTCAGCCAAAAGCAAACAACTTTCAGAAATGCAGGTGGCTCCCCCACGCACACACACAACTAGGGCGCTGAGTGGGGCGCCCCTGCCTCAGACCCAGGGTGTCAGTGGAGCCCGGGGGCCCTGATCTCACCAGTAACCCGGCAGCACGAGCCAACCCCCACCCACCGGGCTGGGGCCCGAGGGGCCTGATCTAAACTCAGCCCACACAGACTCCGCCACCTCCTTCTCCACCGAGCCAGCTAAGTCTGCACAGGGGGACTCCCCCAGCCCTGCTCCCCCACCTCCCTCCCGGACCCAGCCCCTCCTGGGTGCTCAGAGGGTGCAGGCACTGCCCCAGCCTACTGCTGCCCCTCCTGACCCCCCCGGCCTGCCCCCTCGGCCCCGGCATCCCTGCGGTGGCCCCCAGCCCTCACTCGCTCTGCTGGCCTAGCCCTCCCCCACTCCCGGCCGCACGTGGCCACATTCCCCATTTATCCACTTTCCACCGCCCTTGGGCCTCTCTGTCCACCTTCCACTGTCGTCATGCCACTCACCAGAATAGCCCTCAGTCCCCCAACCCCATGTCACCACCTCCAGGGGCTGTGACCCGCCACTTCCACCACCGTCTAACCCCAGGGACTACCATGAAGAGACATGGCAGATGCCCTGGGATGCGGCCACAGCCCGTCCCTCCCCATCCCTGCCCCCCTTACCCCATGGACACCCTGCCTGGGAGCAGGTGCCTGGGGGGCGGGTACCCGACGTGGATGCCCGTCCTCCTCTGCACAGTGGATGCAGTCATAACCTCCGTGGGGTGAAGACTGAGCCCAGGCCCCCTCTGCTCCCGCGGGTCTCTGTGTCCAGCGGTCCCCGCTCCATGAGCAGCACAAGGCAGGGACCCTGGGCGCCTCCGGCAGGCCCACCTGGCCCTGCACAGTCCTCCTAGACAGCCGCCTCCACACCTCTGTCCCCATCCAGGGCAGAGCTGGGCCCTTCTGCCAGAACCACCACTGTCTGCACCCACACGTGCCCTGGCTTCCCCAGGCCCCGTCCCAGGCAGCAGCCTCGGGGTGGAACCTGAGCCATCACCCCAACCTCTGAGAGCCCGTCATGCCTTAAAGCGTCCCAGCTGGAAGGCCCCAGGCTGCCCCCTCCTTCCGCTTAGCTAACCCCATCCAGACTCCACCTCAAGCTCCAGTTTTTGGGCGCCTCTCCCTGACCCCGCCTAAGTCGGGTTCCTCTGTCACATCCCCCTGAGAGCCCTCACCGTGGTTTGTAAACGTACATGTGTGGTAACCAGGGCGATGGTCTGGCCCATCCATCTACCCTCCAGCCTCTGAGCACCAGGTACCCAGCTGGCCGTGAAAACAGCTCCAGGCCCACAGGGAAAATACGCTCAACAGAGAGCTGCTTCCTGATGAACGCACCAAACTAGCCAACAGGCCTCCTTCAACATTAGCAAGACACGGAGGTGTGACCCGACCCGCGCTTTCCCTGACATCAAAGAGCGGGTGCCTGGAGCATTCCTCAGTGCATCTGTAATGGAGCCCGGAGTTTTTCCATATTTTGTAAATCAGAACTAATCCTAGGAAACCTGGCGCCAGCTCCCAGCCGCGTCTCTTCAGGGTCGCATGTACATTCTGTTCAGTGTGACCTCCACCGCGCCCTCCCCGAGATGGGGGTGTCGGAGGCCCTGCGGCCTCGGGTGGCCCGCGGCCCAGCTCCCCCAGGGAGCTGACGTTTCCTGACCCAGGAGGTTCTTCCCAACCAGTCAGAGAATAAAAGTTGTCTCGGCAGGTAGGAAACCCAGAGAGGCCCCACAGACCCATGAAGGAGGGGAAGGGCTGCCCTGAAGTGGGTTATGGTTGTCAAGGCAACCACAGATTTCTACATCTTGGTAAAGCTCAAAATTATAATTCAATCCTGAATGTAGTATTCGTGGTTGTGTTTTTAAGCTGAGAACTGCCATCTGACCAGCAGAACTGCACCCTGTGGGCCCTTCTCCTAACCCACTGTCCCCAGCACCCAAGGACCACCCCCGGGACGGGAGCTGGTTGGCACCTGCGCCCTCCCTCTGACCGAATTGGGCCTCCACATCGTCCCAGCTCAATAAAGACGTGTTTACTAACCGGGAGAGCATGGCCTTCGTCCTGTAGTTTCTATTTACAGGCTTCTGTTTACAGATATGGCCCTCAATTAATGGGAAGTTTATCTCCACCCTGACACTAAATAATCATGGCAGGGCCAGAGGAGGAGAGAGCTGCCCGGGGCACCCTGAGCCTGTTGTCAAGGGCACTGGCCGCTGGCCTGGTTTTCCTGTCTGTTAATCTGCGGCTGAAGCTGCGTGCCCTGGGCACAGGCTCCGCCGCCCGGGACTTGGCTTCCCGGTGGGAGAGCAAGACTCGGATTAGATGGTCCTTGTTTAAGCCCTGATTCACCGTGACTTCAGTCCTGAACGACAGCGCCCGGGGAAGAGAGCGCGGCCCCGTGAACAGGGTCCCCTGCAGCCAGGCCCGGAACAGGATCCAGGAAACAGGAACAGAGCCCAGGACGTGCCTGCCAAGAGGATTCCACTCGGTAAGCGCCTCATGGCCTGGAGCTCACCAAGCTCACCGCGAGCGCGTGTTTCTAAAATAGCGGTTGTCACAAAACAGAGCAGGTGGGAAGAGCGCTCAGCAGGCAGGGCTGCGTGTCCTGTGTGCGGCGGGAGCCGGCTGTGGGCCCCAGCTCCAGGGTGGATGCGGGGGGCAGAGACGGGCCAGGGTCGGCCTCAGAGGACCCCCAGAGCCGGACAGCACCGGCTGTCGCCCCCCCGGCCCTTCACTTCCCCCTGCAAACGCGGAAACAGGCCCAGACAGGCCGAAGGCTGATTGTGGGACCTCTGGGCCTCTGTGAGTCCGTGGGCCACTTCCTGTTCTAAACTCCCCTTGTGTCCATCTGCCCATCTGTCTATCCCACTGGCTGTCTCTCTGGAGCACGCTGACCACAGCACCCTAATTACAACCAGCATACGCTCACCCCACAAATGGGGGCCCAGACCTGCCCCATGAAAATGAAACCCCTGAAAGGCACACCCTCGTTTTCCCCTCCAGCCAAATGCAAAGCCGAGCTCCTGGAGCTCTGCGCCTCTCCCGCGAGCTCCTGCACTTTCCATGCCTGTGAAGAGCCGTCACAGGATCCCTCGTTCGACTTGAACTTCCCGTGGTGCTCTTCCTGCGAAGGCCCCTTTCATCATCACAGACTGTTGTACGGAGAAGACGCCGAGAAACAGGGTGCAGACAATCCCCCGCTGCTGAAATGCCCCAAGTTCATGCAACGGCTATTTACATAAAATTCTAACTTTGGCCAGTTAGGAATGAAACTGCAGACCACAGTGCCTAGGATCTAAGAGTACGCAAATACTCATAAATCAAAAGACGACCGTCCGAAGTCTAATTTGGCAACGATTTTAGAAGTTTGAGCAAATTATTTTCAAGAGTGAACATAAATAAAGCTACTGCTGCTCTACACTGGGAGAGACATAAGCCATGCCTCATTCTCTCTTTTCTTAAACAGCGATTCCTGGGGCTGGCAAGAACAGGCGCTTGATAAATAGTCCTTGATTTTGTTGTCTGGGAGAAACTTGTCACGGCAGGAGTGGAACCTGCTTTAATCCTGTGAAAAGTAAAGATACAAGTATCAACTCTTGACTTGTTAGAGGTACAGATGAAATAATGTTAAAGTATAAAAAAGTAACAACATGTAGACATCATTACTATCTGTCAACATATAGACATCATTCATTACTCCATTCTAGTTTATAAATTCAACATTATGTTTGACTATTGACTATCTGCAGATTATCAAGTACTCCTTGAGCCCAAGATTTCTTGAACATTTTAATCAAACTTTTTGGACCCCCATGTGCCCTTAAAAATATCCCAAACAGCTCTTACTTACATGGGTTATGTCTACCTATATTTACCACATGAGAAATTTATTTCACTTTAAGGTAACAAAATCTAACCCATTTTATGCTAACACAAATAACATATTTACATAAAATAAATATATTTTTTTAAAAAATAGAGTGGCACTTCTTTATATTTTTAAGACTCTCTCTGACGTTTGGTTTAGGGAAAGTCACTGTTCAGTTTGTTGCAGCCTGGTTCTTGGCTGGAACACGTGGAGAAGATCCAGGCTCTTGTAGACACACGCACAGGAGAGGGCACCCTTCACAGCCTTTTCAGAAGCGAATAGTTTTTTCTTTTACTGCAGTCAGATGCTCTCTGGTAATTTCTTAAAGCTTCTTTACGACAGGGAACCTGAAACCACAGCCACCACCTTCCACACCTGTTACATCCTGTGATCTCCCTTGCAGCTTGGACGCACCATCTACACCCCCACAGTTTGTGACATCCTGTGTTGGCCATTCGGAAAATAAGAGTTCCCTGAATTTACACAGATCTTCCAAATTCCATCATACAGGAGCAAAAGCTCACACTGTTGATACACCCAACAACCTCATCAGTGTTATGAGAATGATTCTTGACGCCCAGGCTCTGTAAGCGGCATCAGAAATCTCCAGGTGACTCTGGACCACGCTCAGAAGTGCTAAAGCCGCAAACCATCCATTGAAATCTTGACCAAGTGCATATTCAATTTATATCCACTAGAGGGCGCACCAAACCGGCAGAACCATCCAAAAATGACCAGTTCCTTCAAGAAATTTGAAAGCATTTTCTAAGAGGAAAAACACTAAATGCAAACTTAAATAATTGTATTACCAATAATCTTTTTCAGTGTTGAAACAAATTATAGTAATCCTAACATGCTTCCAGCTAGTCACAGTAATTTTATCTGCTGCTGCTGTTAAGTCGCTTCAGTAGTGTCCAACTCTGTCCAACCCCGCAGACGGCAGCCCACCAGGCTCCCCTTCCCTGGGATTCTCCAGGCAAGAACACTGGAGTGGGTTGCCATTTCCTCCTCCAATGCATGAAAGTGAAAAGTGAAAGTGAAGTTGCTCAGTCGTGTCTGACTCTCCGCAACCCCATGGACTGCAGCCCACCAGGCTCCTCCGTCCATGGCATTTTCCAGGCAAGAGTACTGGAGTGGGGTGCCATAGAGCATATCAGTGTGAAAAAATCTCCAAGTTGAGTACCGTCAGGTTAGTTATTTATAGCAACTCTTACACTGAAAATATGTTTTTAAAAAATCTGAAGATGTGTGTGCATGTGTGTGTACACACCCTGGGACAGTTAATTTTATTTGTCAACTCAACTAAGCCACGGCACCTAGATGTTTGGTCAAACACCCACGCAGCTGTTCCTGTGAAGGTCCTTTCTGGAAAGGATGAAGATTTAAATCCATGGGCTCCGAGGGAAGCAGATTAGCCACAGTGTGGGTGGGCCTTGCCCGATCAGCTGATGGCCTCCATAGGGAAAGACTGAGGTCCCAGAGAGAGAATTCTGTCAGCGTACCCTCTTCAGACCCAAACTGCAACCCTCGCCTGGGCTCTGCCGCTGCCCACCTGCAGATTTGGAGCTTGGCGGCCTGCAGTGGTGTCAGCTGGGTCCCTACCCTAGCTTGGCTCTTACGGTGATTTTCTGTGTTATATCCTGTTGGTTCTGCTGACCAGCCCTGGAAGCCACCGGGGCCTTCCGAAGCCCACACCCGCCCCCAGACCTTGAACCATGCCCTCCCCTGGGCAGGTGCTATGTGTGCTTGTGTTCAAATGCCAGAGCCCCGGCCTGCAGAGGCCACACTAGGCCAGGACCAGGGGGCCCACGGGCACATGCTGGTGCTGGCTGCACTCTGAGGGCCGAGCAGGGAGAGGGCTGGAGCCAGGCTGGGGCCGGCTTGGGCTGCTGTCTTGGACACGGTGATGGAGGAGGGAAGGGCCAGGTCAGAAGAAATTAGACATCCTTTCTCAATGTTACATGAACTTGTGGTTGCAAATGTTAGCATTTCCAAGAGTCTTCCACTTAAGGTTCCTGATTTCTTATATTCTGGATGCTAGATATAACTTTTCTGGCCTCTTTAATAACTCTGGGCTGTTATTTGGGATTTTCCTAAAGGTGCCTACTACAGCAGGAATCCTCATTGGTTCACCCCTTAGGGTGGCTGTCACACACCACAGTGCACATGCATGAAGGGGCCAATCATGTGTCATGTTACGGTCAGAAATGTGTGTCTCTGGAGGATCTCATCTGTCCTGGGATGTGTCACCTTTGAAAGTAGAGATGCATGTCAGTCCTTTAATTAGCAACCATCTATTGTGTGAATTCACTTTAAATAATACTGGATGCACATAAAAGGGCTTCACAAGTATCTTATGTGCCCTGATCTATGTTATAGTAGCTGTATAATTTAGAACCTGCTGATCTTTTCCCAATAGTATTTAGTTCACGCTGGGCTAAAGTGTAATGTCTGCAGCTTTCCACCAGATGGCGGCAGCGCTGCCCGTCACGGTGTGGGCTCAGGCCCGGATCCGAGGCAGACCCGCAGACCCTGAAATCGGCCAGTCGCAGATCTGAGGGGAGGCCTGGGCGTTGACCCCTGCTAGGTCCACCGCGAGAGTCCAGGTCCAGAAATTCAGGGGGTGCAGTGGACTCGGGGAGCCGTAAACCACGGCCCAAATCGGAAGAAACCGAACAAAACTGTCACCCACTTGAGAGTTAACCAAGTGAGGCTCCAAAGACCAGGTTTGTAGAGACCCACGCGGGGATGGGTATAAACCTTTCTAAACGGAACAGCAGCAGCAGCGGGCCAGCCGCCCAGCGGGTTCTCTGCCTCCAGCGCTGCACCGCTTGTGGTAGCTGTGCGCGCCTCTGTGACGGGCGGCCTCGAGTGTCGCCTCCAGGGGCCTGTGGCCACTCTGATGGCAGATTGAGCCGTGTTTCCGGGCGTGTATGGGAGGCATCATCCCACCCTCTGTGTGGACGGAGCAGGGTGGGTGCGCCTCTCTGCCTTTCTGCCCGTGCCCAGCCTCTGTCCTGGGCTCCCAGGTACCTGACCTCGCATTCAGACTGGGGTCTGCCCGGCAGCACCCATGCAGGCTCCAGGCTGCACCATCAGCTGCGCTGGCCGCCAGCTCCCAGAGGGCTCATCTTCCAGCCTCACGTGAGCAGACAGCTTATGATGATCTTTCTAGAAATCTATATAGATACGTATATGTTAAGCAGTTTCAGTCGGGTCCAGCTCTGTGCGACCCAATGGACTGTAGCCCGCCAGGCTCCTCTGTCCCTGGGGTTCTCCAGGCAAGGGCACTGGAGCGGGTCGCCGTTCCCTCCTCCTCCAAGGGATCGAGCCCGTGTCACCCCTCCTCCTCCAAGGGATCGAGCCCGTGCCCCCTGCAGCCCCTGCACCGCAGGCAGTTTCTTCACCGCTGAGCCACCAGGGAAGCCCCAAGTACATATGTTTACCCGGACACAAACTTGCATCTATGTGTCTGTATCGATATCAGCATTATCTGTCCGTCCGTTCATCTGTCCAGTATCTACCTACCTATCTCCATACCTCCTACTGCTCCTGTTTCTCTGACTCAGCCTCCTTGTCCTCAAACTAGAAATGATGGATAATGCAAAGATCGCTGGGGGTGTGACGCCAAACAGGAGGGGAGGGGAGAGGAGAGCGTGTGAAATCAAACGCCCCTGCCCGTCGTCTCGGGGGACACGTGTGAGCACGTGTGTGGGTGCAGGGGGAGAGAGGAGCTCTGACTTTAGTTATCCGGCTCTATTTCAACTCGCGTGTGCAGTTGCCCCCGAGCACATGGACTTCCTGACAAGTGAGGTTTGAGAACACTGATCCCAAAGACAGCTGATTCCTGCCGGCCTTGCTGTTCGTAGAAGGTGCCCGACTGTGTGGGGCGGGACCAGGGGCTCACTGTCAGAACTGAGAAACAAAACGAAGCAGCGGCTCCAGGTGGGCGGGGTGTCCCGGCAGCCCCTCCCACCCCCAGCATCCTGCAGCGGCTCTGAACCCCGCTCCGTGGACCGCAGGCCCCCTGCGGGTTGCAGCCCTGAGACTGAGTCCCCTTGTGTCCTTTGAGGATGGACGCCTGCCCTCCATCCTGGAACCCAGGGAAGCCCGTGGCCTCCATCCTGCCTCTGTCGTGTCTCTGCCCCCGACCCCAGGCCATCCCCGGCGCGTCCACACGTCCGGCAGTTCCCCTCTCTCCTGGGGACTGTGAGTAACACACAACCAACTTCCTGCCATCATGCAGGCACCTTTACAAACAGACTCAGAACAGGACAGAGGGGAAAAGAAGGTCGGCCCCCTCTTGACATTAATGAATTTAAGGCTGGCTCTGGTGGGCAGTGCTTTGGAGTGACAGCAGGTGGGGAGAATGTGGAAAGGTCGAAACTGTGCTGAGAGGAGAAGGTGCCCACGGAGGCCAGAGGGAAGTGAGGAACCAGGGTGGATGCCAGGGCCCCAGTGAAGGAGAAGGGGGTGTGGGGGGCCCTGGGCAGAGAGCAGGAGGAAAAGGAAGGGGTGACCAAGTCAGTTCAGTTCAGCTCAGTCGCTCTGTCGTGTCTGACCCTTTGCAACCCCATGAGCTGCAGCACGCCAGGCCTCCCTGTCCATCACCAACTCCCGGAGTTCACCCAAACTCGTGTCCATTGAGTGGGTGATGCCATCCAGCCATCTGATCCTCTGTCGTCCCCTTCTCCTCCCACCTTCAATCTTTCCCAGCATCAAGGTCTTTTCAAATGAGTCAGCTCTTTCTATCAGGTGGCCAAAGTATTGGAGTTTCAGCCTCAGCATCAGTCCTTTCAATGAATATTCAGGACTGATCTCCTTTAGGATGGACTTGTTGGATCTCTTTGCTGTCCAAGGGACTCTCAAGAGTCTTCTCGACACCACAGTTCAAAAGCATCAATTCTTCAGCGCTCAGCTTTCTTTATAGTCCAACTCTCACATCCACACATGACTATTGGAAAAACCATAGCCTTGAATACACAGACCTTTGTTGACAAAGTAATGTCTCTGCTTTTTAATATGCTGTGCAAATTGATAGTAACTTTTCTTCCAAGGAGCAAGCGTCTTTTAATTTCATGGCTGCAGTCACCATGCAGTGATTTTGGAGCCCCCCAAAATAAAGTCTCTCACTGTTTCCACTGTTGCCCCATCTATTTGCCATGAGATGATTGCAGGGAGAAATATCAATAACCTCAGATACGCAGATGACACCACCTTTATGGCAGAAAGCAAAGAGGAACTAAAGAGCCTCTTGATCAAAGTGAAAGAGGAGAGTGAAAAAGTTGGCTTGAAACTCAACATTCAGAAAACGAAGATCATGGCATCCGGTCCCATCACTTCATGGCAAATAGATGGGGAAACAATGGCCCAAGTCAGGTTACTGAGTCAGCATTCCAGAACTGGGCTGTGACGGGCTGGTGGTGGCTGAAAAGACAGGGGGAGGGGCTGCCCCCCACCACCCCCCAGCTGCCCTCGTTCCGTCTGCTGCCCCAGTCACAGCTGCCACTTATGATTTCCTATGATCCATCCCTTCCTAATTACATGTCTCTATTATCCATCCTTCCCTAGATCCTGAACTCTATTCAGGTTTAATGGATCTGAATTGTGCCAAGTAAATGATTAGTAACTGGACAGGGTGGGTGGGGGCCGGGGGGCCCGTCCATTCCTCAGGGCCAAGGTCAGAGAATGGCCTCCCTGACCCAGACACAGACCCCCGGGCCACGACCTTCTGAAAAGAACACAGAGACTTTAACTGCCGAGGACACCACAGGGACGCCAACCCACCGGCCCGGGGACAGGAGGAGATTCAGAGCAAGCGGCGGAGAGAAAGAGCCTTTGTCTGCCCGAGGGCCAGTTCCCACAGCCGCTGTGTCACAAAGGGCCGCGGACACTGCTCTGCTGTTTACAGAGGGGCGGGGCGGGCTCAGCGGGCCCCAGGGTGGCACAGAGCCTGCGGGGGAAAGCACACAGAAGCGCCGAGAAAGCTGGTGGGGCGTCCGGCCAGCATCCTGGAGGTGGACAGAGCTCCCCTGGCCGCCCCGAGGCCCGGGCGGGCTGCAGGTGCCCAGCCCGCCTGTCCCCCGGCCTCCTTCCAGGACGGTGCACCCCGGGGGCCCCAGGCCAGCCCCAGATTCTCAGCCACGCATCCCCCAACCGCCGCCCTGCCCACTCCACAGGCGCCTGCACCGTGCAGCCTGCAGGGCGTTTTGCCCACAGCCGTGTGTGAGTCACCGCAGAGCCACAGCTCACCTGAAGGGCAGATGCGCTGGGCTGTAAGGGGCAGCAGCTGTGGGGCAGACGGGGCTGGAGCAGGGGCAGGCCCGGACTCCAGTCCCCCGACCCCCTGGAGGGAAAGCACCCTTGGGACGCAGCAGCCTCAGTAATCGGGTTACTCGTAGGGGCTCCGCAGGAGCCTGTAGTCTAAACCTAAGCGGAAGCCGGGCAGTCTGTCTAAAGCATCACACACCCCTGCGACCACGGGCATGGGCAGGATGTATCTTTCTGATGCATCAGACTCTTCCTTCCATCGAGTGTGCAGTCCCAGTTATACACTGCTGCTCAGTTTCAGCGAGTTCTCAAATTAAGCCCTGGAAGCAGAAGAAAATGTCTCCAGAGTGCGTCAGAAACCCACAGAGATAGCAGTGGCTTGGACTCGGCTCTCACCTCGGGCGGGTATCTCTGTGCGGCCCCGGACACCCACCTCCCTGTCCGAACTCAGCACCAGGACCCAGGTCTAACCCAAGCAGGGCCTCCCGCCCACCAGGAGGTCCTGCAGGCACCAGCCCCGTGGCAGCGCCTCCTGGGAAGCTCCGGGCTGCAGCGAGGGGTGCGCTGTCCACTCCCTCTGTGCCTGGCCGGGCCTTGACCTTCCAGAGCTTTCACTAAGAAGGGCTGATGCGTGTGGGCCTGTCCTCTGTTTCTCCGAGACACCTGGGTGCTCCCACCGTTCGGGGCATCCTTCTCAGGGGCCTGTGAGCCACGCCTTCCGGAGGAAGCTTGAGGAAGGTGCGCTGGGCGGGAGGCGGAGCCCTTCCTCAGCAGCTGGCAGCTTCAGACGCAGCCCTATCGCAGTCCAGGGACCGGCCCTGGCGCTGTCTGCTGCCCCTTCCCACCCCCTCGAAGGCGCCGTGACCTGGCTGAGCCCGACGCTGGCTCCTCTCGCCGTGGGCGGCGCTGAGCAGAATCCGCTTTAACGGACGTCCAGCTGTGTTTGTCTTCGACTGGCTCCAAAGGCCAGGAAACTTGCACTCGTGCCCGAGCCTTGATGTGGAGAAGGGACAGCGGCCCCCGCGACGTCCTGATGACACTTGGGGGTGGTGAGCGGCTCAGCAGCTTTGTGGGCATCAGAGGCCGCGGGGGAAAGATGCAGGAGTCTTGGGCCAGGACAGCGTGGACACAGGCCTGGGACTGTGGACCTGGAGGACTGACAGGTATGAGGAGATGGCAGAGAAAAACGCTGTGTGGCCACCTGTGTCTGTGAGTTTAGGGTTTGGTGGATCCTCCTACAGAACACCCAGGGGCTGTTCACTCAGACAACAGCCTCTAGGGGCTCACACGAACACGGATCTCCAGAGAGGAACCAGCCAGTCAGTGCCGTGTCCCTGCTGGGGCCCCATTGTTTTCACCGCCATCCAGGCAGTGGCCTTGAACCCTGCAACCTCAGGCCTGGAGGTGGGGATTCCGGGACGGGAGGCACGGTCCTGCAGACAATACCACGCCCACCTGCGGTGCCCACAGCTCACGAGTGGACTCAGCTGAGTGGCTGCCGTCCCCGGTGCTGACCGTGAATCTGGAAGCCAAGGGTCCTGACAACCAGGCCCACCCATGTCTTCACAGAGCTTGGTTTCCACCACAGCAGACAGACAGGGAACTGCTCTGACTGGGCGTTAACAACAGAAACAGGCTCTAAATGGCTAAGACCAGAGATGCAAGTGGACAAAAAGAAAGACGCGACGTGAGGGGTGCTGACAATGACGACTCGATCTGAGCAGTAATAGGGGTCTGATAGAACAGCGTGGCAACAATAAACGTGATACACTGCACAGTAACAATAAGGACAAGACAGATGGGAAATAACAACAAAGACATCGCTGAGCTAGGTATTTACAACAGCCGTCAAGAAAAGCAGAGCGTATCGAGGGAACAGTGGCTGGGGTGGAGGGGGCGAAAGTTGGAAGGAGGCGTTGGAAGGCCGTCCCGGGGCAGGAGAGAGAGAAAGAGGTGAACGGGCTGGGGGAGGAGAGGGGACAGCGCAGACACCGTAGGGTGGGCCCCACCAGGCCCAGGGGAGGCCCAGCAAGGCAGGCCTGGTGCCTGAGAAGCGTGGCGGGGCGGCGGGGCTGGCTCGTGGGGCGAGGGGCAGCCTGTCCAGCTCAGGGCCGGGCTGCGGTTGGGGCTCTTTGGGGTGTGTTGGAGATTCCGAGCAGTCAGGTTAGAGCCAAGAGAGACAGCGACCTCATTCTCGGCCCGTGTCTGGTGCACCCATCCGACTCCAGCCCGAAACCAGGCGGAGCGCCACGGACAACCTCTGAAAGTCTCCTCCTCCCAGCACACCTGGGAGAAGGCTGCGGCTGGATGGTCCTCTCCACGCCTCTTCTGCGCAGAGGGCGTCTTCAGGGGCACGCCTGGGGTCTGTCTGCTCCTTGCCCCCTTTGCCCAGGGGAGGGCTGCTAAGCGCTGGATCGGGGGCAGGCCCTGACTGTCACACCCTGAGCTCCCTCTGTGGGTCCTGCCCCTGCCAGGGCCAGCTCCCGTCTGTACCCAATGCCCACATCAGGTCTCAGCCTGCAGAGGGGACGGTGGTAGCACAGAGAAGCTGATGAAGGAAATGCCAGGCTCCTTGCAGAGCCCTAGAGATGAGGCGCGGGGCTGGCCGGATGTCATGATGCTGATGGGCTTTGGGCCGCAGGGGTGTCCCTAGCTGCCGGGCACGGGGTGTGTGCAGGGGGCAGAGAACAGGACAGAGGGCAGACGGAGGCCACGGCCTGTCCTGGGGTTTGCAGGAAAT
Organism: Ovis aries; assembly: GCF_016772045.2. Classification (NCBI taxonomy): domain Eukaryota; kingdom Metazoa; phylum Chordata; class Mammalia; order Artiodactyla; family Bovidae; genus Ovis; species Ovis aries. Next base: position 1,552,768 of record NC_056079.1, on the reverse strand, counting down.
GGCAGGCAGGGTGGGGTGAACATGAGACTGGCCTGTTCTCGTGATTTTGCTGGGCTTTGGGGTGTTCCGAGCTGCCGGGCACCGGGCCAGGGTGACTTGGGCAGAGGAGTGTCCCCTTCGGGGGCAGGGCCTGCCCGGGGGGTTGGCACAGGTCCCAGGCGGTTCCTGGGCCCTTGGCAGGTTGGGGGGGGGGGCGGGTATGTGCCCGCCAGGCGGGATTTCAGCTCTCAGAACATCACAGGAGAAACTTTAAATGGATACAGCCCACCCATTCCCGAGGGTCTGCAGGCCTGCATCCCAGGTAGTGATTCACAAGGCGGGTACCAGCCACTCTTGGCCAAGTAACCCAAGCCCCACTTCCCCTCCCCTCCTGTGCTGGTGAAAGTGTGCTCTGACCCCTGAGCCTCTTTCTCATTTTGGGGTGACTCCGCTGGGCAGAGAGGGGAGCGGGGGGACACCCTGGGGACTCTGTTCTCTGGATTTGAGTGGCATCAGATGCTTCTCAGGGAAGGAGGAGGATCCCAGGGAGCAGGGACTGTGCCCTGAGCTTCGCCCGATGCTCCTGGGCCGCAGACCCTTGGCAGGGCTGAACCGCAGACCACAGCTGTGCCCACCTGGCTTCTTGCTTTCTTGGGAGGTTTCGACCCAGGAGGGCCTCCCTCCAGGGCGCGGGCTTCCTCTCCCCGCACCAAGGCCCCTGCCCGTCTCTAACCCACACCCCAGCCCCACAGCCCCCAACCCAGGCTGCCCCCAGCCCCACGGCCACTGGCCCCCAGCACTCCCAGCCTCAGTCACCCCCAACCGGCCTCCCCAGCCCGCCTCACTCACCCACACCCCCACGCGCCTGGTGCCCCAGGGACCCCCGACAGCCCCCGAGACTGCTCAGAGCAGCCAGTGCCTACTGTTCACCCCCACCTCCCCCTCCCACAGGAACCCCAGTAAAGCGCTCCCCTTGCACTGTGTCCCTGTCCAGATGTGTGCTGACCCGTCGGGGCCATGAGTGTGATGACCCCCCCGGCCCGGCCCTGGGTCCGCCCATGGCCCATGGGCAACGTCCCAGCATAGACGCTGCCCCCTGGGAGCAGTGAGCTGGAAGGGGCATGGTGGGGAGGGTAGGCAGAGGTGCCCACAGGTGCCTGAGGAGTATGGAGGGACCCCATGCCTGGATCTGGTCACTGGAAGCCCCTCCACACTCCTCATTCACAGAGGGGTCGCCTCCCGCCCCCCACCCCTCGAAGGTCAGGCCGGAATCTTCCAGCCCCGAAGCTCATTCGCAGGAGAGGCCCGCCACCAGGGCTCTGCTCCGGCGAGAAGACACAAGGACAGCCTCGCAGACTGCAGGACAGCTAGCATCGCCCAGTGATTTATTTCATCTCGGCATAAACAGGCAGGTGGACAGGGTTTACGGGGTTGGCACTCAATACTCGGACACGAGCGCTGATCAGTATAGCATCAGCTGGGCAAAGCTGTGTCTTCAATATGGCTGTTTGTCTTCAACACCCAGCAACATCACGGCACTGCTTAGCGGTTTCAAAAGCCTCAGAGGAGCTTGCGTCTCACAGGAGGCCAAATCTGGTCTTCTGTTTCATTTCACACCAGTTCACCAAGCAGGTAGGAGGCTCTCACCCATGCCAGTTCCCACACTAGGAGCCGGAGCCTCGCGGTGCCTTCCAGGATGCGGGGAAGCAAAGAGAACGTGGCTCTGATGCACACTCAGATGCAGCCCGAACACGACACGTTCCCATCCTTAGTTCCTGTTATCTTCCCGTGAATAATGATGTCGCAGAGGAAAGGGGGAAAGGAGAACACTGATTTTTTTTAAAGACACCAAAAATGAAACATTTTGTAAGCTAGGAAATCGTCCACAATAAGACAGAACGCAAAAGAGCACTTCTGTTTACATTCCGACCCAGGAAGGTGTTAAGACAGATGATGTCCTGAAACCATCTTAAAAGGAAAAGGCAAAGACTTAAAAACACATTTCGTTTCAAAACATTTCAGAGGAAGTTACCCAAGAGACCAACAAATTAAACAGTGGCTAAAAGAATCACTAAATTGACACCGGAAAATAACAAGGGTGGACCAGGTGATTTAAGTATCTGTAGCAAAAGTGATACAGGGAGTTGTTGTCACTAAGCAGCCAAAGAATTTCTGCAGCATTCCTTCTCTGAAAGGAAAGTAAACTGGTGCAGAAATAAAGTCATCGTGGTCCCAGGCCAGCCCCATAAAGCAGCCAGAGTCCACGCTGGCGCTAGCACCAGAGCTCTCCCTGACCGGCAGGAAAAACAGAAAGGAAATGAAGATGACTTCACCCCAATCCTTCGGGTTCCAAACGAACCCTGATTCACAACACAGAAGTCATCATTACTGTCAACTAACCAAAAGATTAAGCTTCCGCGAATTACGCGTCCCCTGAAAATGCCCCGCTGCTCTTTCGAATGTCTGGGAATGTCAGTGTTTGGGGGTTTCTTAATTTCATGAGGATTACGGATGTTGTATATGCACTGCCCTCATTTGATTCAAGCGACAGGAGAGCAGGGGTCCTTTTGCACCAGCTGGTTCTCTACAGAGAGCTGGACACAGGCTCAGCAATGGGACAAGCCCTGGAGCTTCGGCCCTGGAGGCCTGCCCCTCGCCCAGCCCTCCTGCGCAGAAGGGTCCTGGGCGGTGGGCTCTTCTATTCGCACACTTGGCGCACCGCCTGACTGGCCCCACGCCCCAGGTACTGGCCCCTAAACAAAATAAACTGGTCTTCGCAGCACACAGGTCCTCTGGCACCTGTTCTCAGTGATGCTGCCGTGAGAAACGTGGTCTACAAGGTTCAAAGCCCACCACCGTCCTTAGATATCCTCCGGGATCTCGTCCTGACAACCCCCCGGGGCTCGGGGCCAGCTCCCACAGGAAGCGGTGCTGCGTCTCAGCCAGGCGTCCCTTCATTCAATTCAAGGATGAAATAATATTCAAACACTCCAGCAGGGTGTGTCATCGTCTGGCTGTCCACTGTCTGACAGCTAGTATGTCTCCCATCTCCAATGGGGAGAGTTGACTTTAGAAGCCCACTTTAGGATTTGTGTTTTTCAGTGGTAAGCATCCTAGGAATGATTTCTCAAGTAAAATCACAGTGATCATATCTCATGAGTTTGATATTGAAGGAATGAAAATATTACCTCGGTTCCATTTCAAATAAAAATTGAGCATAAATAATGAAAGTCTGGAGAAAAATGTACTGTCATGTGAGACGCTCGTGTCTTTACGAGAACAGTGTGTTTCTTTTGGACCTCACTTCTCCTGCCATGTCTCCAGTCTGCTCCTACAAAGTCAGGCAGTCTGGAGCCTGGTTTTTCCTAAGATGCTGACCTGAGTTGCCAAGACATCCTGTCGTGTCAGGAGCGGTCACGGGCAGGCGCACAAGTTCCGAGAACACACAGGCTGAGACGGCAGAGGCCTGGCCTCGGGACAGGCATGAGTCATGCTGAATTTCTAAGCATGCTTAACTGGCCACTCTAACAACCACTGCCTCTTTAGGAAGCGTAACCTATTCCCCGCACACCCGCAGGCCGCACAGGGAGGCTCCCTCCCATCACTGATTCATGAGGAAATCACGATAAGCTACACATGACTCCATCGACCTCTGTGCCAGTAACCTTCAATGGGCACTTTTCCTGTCATTAAAAAAAGTGGATTGGGTTCAGAATCCAAGTCAGTTGGCCTCTCTTTACGAACATGTATTTTATCCTTAAATGTTTAATAAATAGTACACCCTGCCTTTTAATCCTTGTGCCCTATTACAGTAGTGAAATTTCATGTTAGTTTTATTAATGGTATTTTGGAGTTCACAATTACACAAAAGTAGTTCATTTGCTAAACTACATTATGTTGTTGTTGTTTAGGTGCTAATTCACGTCCCACTCTTTCGCAACCCCATAGACTGCAGCCCAGCAGGCTCCTCTGTCCATGGCATTTCCCAGGCAAGAACACTAGAGTGGGTCGCCATTTCCTTCTCCAGGGGATCTTCCTCACTCGAGTCTCCCGTATTGACAGGCAGATCCTTCACCGCAGAGCCACCGGGAAAGCCCCAAGCCACCTTATAAACACATGCTCCCCTCATGTCAATATGCTCTCTGTCACTCTGCCACACTTTCTTAGAATAATGGTTGTGAAAATAAATTTCCCTCAGTTACAGAACAAATATTTCAGTTCAGTTCAGTCATTCAGTCGTGTCCGACTCTGCGACCCCATGAATCGCAGCACGCCAGGCCTCCCTGTCCATCATCAACTCCCAGAGTTCACTCAGACTCACGTCCATCGAGTCAGTGATGCCATCCAGCCGTCTCATCCTCGGTCGTCCCCTTCTCCTCCTGCCCCCAATCCCTCCCAGCATCAGTCTTCTCCAATGAGTCAACTCTTCGCATGAGGTGGCCAAAGTACTGGAGTTTCAGCTTAAAACATCACAATTAGTGGGTTCAAACTATACCTGTATGTTTTTCTTTAGAACTCTCAAAAGGAAAAGGATGTTGGTCCTCTTCCAGGGGGAATACCACTCTCTTCAAGCCCACTATAAAACATCACAGCGGCTGGGCACACCTGGCCCTACTTTCAAAGCAGGTGAGCACCACGGCCGCTGTCAGCCTCGCCTACGGACGCTACGCTCTCCGGCAAACACTCACAAAAGATCTAAAACCCGAGCAACAGTCAATCATTGCTACACCTTTGAACATAATGATGAACATCCTTGAAACTGAAAGTATTAAACCCACCTCAGTTAGGTGATGAGAGGGACCTGCTCTCAGGTGTGTGGACCTTTGACCCCGTCCGGGGGCCCTGGGATGACAGGAAATATCTCCCGTGCTCACTGGACAGGAGACATTATTGGGAATCAAAGATTTCATCTGTAATATTTCTTACATTCGGAGTTGACACATAGGGCAGGAACTTTTAAACTAAATTAGAAAAGCTTTAAGAGCTTGATTTATCAGTTATAATTTTAAACTCCAAGCTAAAAAAAAGTATGACCTTCTTTCAAGGGTTTCCAGGAATATGGTTCACACTGGCCTCATTTAGGACTCCAGTCTGGGAGCCCCCGCGTTTCCCAGGGCCTTCTCAGCGCGCAGTAACAAGGGGGCTGGCACCCCGCAGCACTCAAGCCTGCCTCCCGGCGGGAAGCACCGTCTCTGATTCTGTTTCCTTCTTTCTCAGATATGCTGTATCTTATTTGCAAAGTTATTTGCTCATATCCTGCATCTTAAGCCATCGACCCCCCATTAAGCAAAGCAAAACAAAGCAGAAGGGATGCAGAGTAGAAAGGGGGCCTGAAGGCGGCATTGCACGCGGTTTGCCAGGCCCGGTAGTGACAAGCACTACCCTCCTAAGTTATCCCCGTGGGCACAGCCCACCCCCGACCCTCTCCCCCGGCCTCCGCTCCCCTTGCGCCCTTTCGGGTTCCCAGTTGGGACCTCGGCCCACGGCGCATTCCCTGTCTCGGGCTGTGGAGGGACACGCCGGGTGACCACCTGGCCCATCCTATACAGCGCCCTCCTCCCCTCGGTCCGGCCTCTCCTCCGGCAAGTTGAGCACGAAGGGGAAGAGCAGGCCCCGGGCGTCCGCCGGGGTTTGCAGCGACTGGAGCTCAAAGCTGCCTTCGGGGCCCGCGTCGCCGGCGCCGGGCTCGCCCTCACCCGGCGGCACGAAGCGCCAGGTGCCCGCGCGGCTCACGCAGTAGATGGTGCCCTCCAGCGCGGCGCAGCGGAAGGGCTGCAAGCCCGAGGGCGCGCCCGGGGGCCGCAGGTGCGAGGCGCAGCGGCTCCACTGCTTAGCCAGGCAGTGGTAGCGGAGCACACTGACGCCCCCGGCCGGCGCGGCCGCCGGCGCGTCGCCGCGGGCCCCACACAGGTCGAAGCGGTAGATGAAGCCGTCCAGGGCCACCATATCGGCCGAGCGCTCGCGGCTGCTGCTGCACGGGCACTCCTGCCACTCGTCGCGCCGCGGGTCGTACTTGAGCAGGCGGTAGAAAAGTGAGCCCCCGGACACGTAGATCTCGCCGTTGCACGTGGTGGCCTCATGGGCCACGGCGAAGGCGCCCCGGGGCAGCGGGGCCACGGCGGCCCAGCGGTCGGCGCGCGGGTCGTAGCGCTCCACGCTGAGCAGGCACTCGCCGCCCACGGCGTACAGGTGGCCGTCCAGCGCCAGCAGCTGCAGCTGCGAGCGCGCCTGGCGCAGCGGCCGCACGGTGCTCCAGCGATCAGTGGCCGGGTTGTAGCAGAAGACCCGGTCGGAGGGCCTGGCGCGGCCGTCGGGGCCCGCGGGCCCCACGCCTCCGGCCACGAAGAGGTAGTTGTACAGCACGCAGAGGCCGCAGCCCCGCGCCGGCGCGCCCTCCGGCAGCCGTGTCAGCTCGCGCCACTCGCCGGCCGCCTCGTGGAAGCAGTAGACGGCGGCCTCGCCGCGGCCCTCCGCATCCCCGGACGGGCTCTGCGGCCGGCTGCCCGCGCGGTCCCCGGCCGGCCCGAGAGCGGCAGCCAGCAGGCGGGTGCGGCCGGCGCGTAGGCGGCGGCGCAGCAGCAGGTCGCGCTCGGCCCCCGACAGGCGCCCGAAGACGGCGGGCTCGCGCAGCACCTCCAGGTAATGGTCGCTCATGAAGCGGTAGGCGGCCTCGCGCAGCTCGGCCAGCCGCTGCCGCTTGGCCGCGCTCAGCACCTCGAAGCAGTTGGCCAGGCTCAGCTGCGGCGCCACGGCGTCGGTGGCGCGCTGCGCGGCGCAGGGTAGCTGCAGGCGGCGCGCGCCGGCCACCACGTCGGCCACGTTGTCGGGGCGCACTCCCGCCATGCGCCCGCTGTACGCGTAGGCCAGCAGCAGCCGCAGCGCCGCCCAGCCCACGCCCTGCACCCGCAGCACGTCCCGGGACGCGCGCGCGCGGAAGTAGTCGCTGCGCGCCGCCAGCACCGCCTTGTGCGCCCGCAGCCGGCGGCCCGAGACCTCAATGAGCAGGTCGGGCTCGCCGTGCTCCGGGCCGACGCCGGGCGGCACGGGCGCGGGGTCCGCGGGCTCCTCCGGGGACGCGGGCTCCTCGGTCGGCGGGCGCTCCCCGGGGAACGCGGGCTCCTCGGGCGACGCGGAGTCTTCCGGGGACACTGGCTCCTCCGGGGACGCGGCGCCCGCGCTGCCGACGCCCCACTGCCTCTCCACCACCCGCCGGCCGCTGCAACACGAGGGCGGTGAGGCCGCTGCGTCCTCCGCCGCGGAGGAGGCGCGAGACTGCGGCGGGGAGTCGTCCCCGGAGCTGAAGCACAGGGACGCGCTGAGGCTGCAGGGTGTCTGCGCCGGGGACGCCGCGCCCTCCCCCTCGGCCGCGTCCGGCGGCTGCAGGCTGCCCTCTCCCGGAGCCTCGGGAGCGCCGCCCCGGCCCCCGGCCTGGCCGCACGCCCCGTCGCCCGGGTAGAGGACGCAGGGGACCACTGGGCTCTCCATGCGCGCTCGCTCGGGCAGCTGTCCTCGCTCAGCAGCCCCGCATCACTCCGCCCGGACTCGGGCCGCCCCAGGTCGATGGCTCCTCCGGGCTCCGGGTGCGCGATCAGACCACACTTTTGTCTAGAGCGGCTTTCGCTCTCGCGCCGCTCGGCTCGCGCCCGCCCGCCCGCTCTCCCGAAAAAGGGGTGTGTCTGCGGGAGCGCGCTCCCGCTCCCGGCTGAACTTGTGACCCCAGCGCGGTCCCCGCGGGCGGGCGGCCGTCTGCCCGGCTCTGTGTGGCCGGAGCTCCGCGCGGGCGGACGGAACGGCCGGGCAGCCGCTGCCGCCGCTCTGGGCGCGGGTCCCGCTCTGCGGGCCGAGCTGTCGGGTACTAAGCACCTGGCCCGCCCTCTCTCCCGGAGTCACCGTCCATCCGTCCGCATCCCATCGCGTCCGCGCTCGGCGCCGGGCCGCGGTCCACGCTTCCCAACCCTGGCTTTCAGTCCTGCATTACAGGGAGCCGCCCGGGGAGCTTTCTCCTCGTGTGTGACCCCCGTTCACCATCAGGGCTGAGTGCGGGCCTGGCTCGGCGGCGTTCACCTGGGGGCGGGCGGGGGTGCGTAATTCACTCTCCAGGTGGGCGTTAGGACAAGTCAGTGCACACACTAGACCCCTCTTCCTCACTCATCCACCGGGGGCCTTCCTCTGCGACTTCCTTTGTCGGAACATTAGGTGTTTCCATGTCATGTCACCAGCTCTTCGTGTTCCTGTTTACGGGGAAAGAGAGGATGTTTGAGTTTGCGTTTTCCATAGGTGATTTCATGATAACATCTGTCCCCAGCACCCCCACAGGCTGTAGGCTTCAGATTTGGTGGGAAGGGGATTTTGGCTTTTCGGTGCTGGAGAGAGACTTCAGTGAATACTATTTAGGAATTAAAAGACTGTTCCTCCCCTGATTTTTGAGGCTTGTAAAGAAGGACCCAGTTTAGCCAAGAGCCTTAAATATTAATTCATTGGGTTGAACCATAAAACTGCTGGTTTGGGGATCAGTGACAGTCAATACCAACCATTTCCAAACTCCAACCTAATGAGATGTTGTGTGTAAAATTAAGAACTCTCGGTGAGAAAGCATGGTTAGCCTATGACACCTCCTCAGTTCTGCCGTGGGACAGTTCTCCTGAAACCTGATCCAGTCAGCTATCTCAAAATCGGTTAGAGCCAGTATTTGAAGAAAGGTGCTGAGCGAGGGCTCTGGTGTGGGCTTGGCCTCTGAGGCTCCAACCTGAAACCTGTTTGAATTGCTCCTTCTCTGCACCGCACCTCTGAAAACTTCCAAGAAAGGACGCTCCAAAGAGCACTGCTGCTGCTGCTGCTGCTGCTGCGTCCCTTCAGTCGTGTCCGACTCTGTGCGGCCCCATAGACGGCAGCCCACCAGGCTCCCCCGTCCCTGGGATTCTCCAGGCAAGAACACTGGAGTGGGTTGCCATTTCCTTCTCCAATGCATGAAAGTGAAAAGTGAAGTCACTGAGTCGTGTCCAACTCTCAGCGACCCCATAGACTGCAGCCTACCCGGCTCCTCTGTCCATGGGAGTTTCCAGGCAGGAGTACTGGAGTGGGGTGCCATTCCCTTCTCCATCCAAAGAGCACATGTGCCCTCAAAGAGAAGCCCAGACAAAACGAAACAGAAAACAAAACCCACATAACTGCTTGGAAGGCAGAGGTGACACCTGCAGATGAATCAGAAGAATAAACTCTCTTTCCTAAGTTGGCCAAATCTTCACTGAGGCTTAGCAGCCTGGAAGGGGGTCTTGGCATAAGGGGTGGGGCAGCTGTGCTCTGGTTTTCCTACAAAGAGGCTGCGGACAAGAGAAACCCACAAGATACACACAGCCAGGCCCGCCGTCCTTCCAGGCTGTGTTCGCCTCTTAGACCAGATACAGTGATACCTAACCGCCTACCCTCAGCTGCTTCTGATTCTCTGCTAACCGTACTTAATACTGTTACCTGATCCCTGTAAATGCACAGGGCTGAGTGTATGTATGTGTACGTTTATCTGGCTCTTTCCTGCTGCCAAGTTAGGAAAAGGGCTTTCCCATAGTCTCAGAAATACAAGTGTCTCAGAGTTGGAAATTCTAGACATTTGGTTCCCTCTCGCTTCCTCTCTCTTCCCCTCCCTCCCTCCCTATTTCCCAGAAACCGTTAACAGTACCCTGTGGGGCATGTTCCCATGTGCAGGGCGCTGTCTAGGACGTGTGGAAAGGCAGCGTGGGGACGGTGAGGACGAGCTGAAACTCCGACCACGGGCGTGAGGGTCACAGGGGTGCTGTGTGTTTACTCAGCTGTGCCCCAGCCCGCGGAGCTGCTGGGGAGGCGCTGTGTCCACTGAGATGGAAATGAACTCCGGCCCTGGTGACCGGAATGTGATGACAAACTGCAAACGGGCACAGATTTTATAAGCAAAAGTTCTGGCTCTTTCCCAAAATGCCAGAGGTGTTTTCTTAGTCAGCCGAGTCATTCAGGGAAAGTTAGATAAAAAGTAACACGTACTTACATATCTTACCCAAATATATGTATACACCTCCATGCCTGAAGTAGAACCAGAGAACTGGCTCTCTGACTTGCTTCTTTCTTGTCACACTTTCTTTGTATGGTATGGCCAATCTTGGACCTCAGAAAACTAACCAGTTTTCCGCCAGGAAAAGAGTTTCAGAACTTCCTAGTTCCTTCTCTGGCCTGACTCTCATCAGAATGTGCACAGGCCCAACCCCTGAGGGTTCTCCTCTTGGAAGGCATCACAGACTCAAAGCCAAGGCAGGGCATGGGACTCCCTTGAAAAGCCTGAGTTTGGAACGCTCGTGTTTTAAAAGCTCTCCAGAATCCATTTAAAGCCTGAAAGAATCAGGCAAAGCAGAAATTTTGTCATAGCTGCACTAAGCAAGAGCTGAGTGATGGAACAGACACAATCTAGGCGGTCAGTGGCCTCAGCAGGCACGTCCACCCCAGCTCCCCGTGTGCAGCCCACTGTCTGAAGAAAGGTTCTGCAGGCCGACAGGTCCTGCCCCCCGCCAACACACACACGGTGCAGGACAAACAGTCAGCATCCCCAGGAGAAAGCAGAGGACCACTTCCTTTTCCAAATGATGTTCAAGAAACTCAACTTTCAGAGCGAAAACCCTCTCCCCCAGAATGACCCGTTACTGTGGTCTGGCCTTAAAATGGATGGGAAGGAATCAGCCCATTCTGTGTATAACAGTCCTTGGAGGCGTTAGCGGGTTTGCCAAGATGCTCAGGTCAGGTTTCTTTGGTTGGAAGTCCGGGATTTCCAAAGGGACTTTTCCCCATGTTGTACTTGGCTCTAGAATCAGAGTCCCCCTCGGAGGCTCTGGGAGGATTCTGAGCCTGGCGCCGGCTCTGACAACAAGCAACCACCAGACTCCCCGCCAACCGTGGCCCGGGAAGGGCCTCTCCCCCAGCACCTTTCTGGGGGCTGTTAGATGAACCGCCTCCCCACCTAGCGTCGTGACTGACAGGAAGGGATGTGTGAGCAGAGGTGCGGGTGTGCGGTAGTAACAGAATCCTTCCTGACTATTGGTGAGAAAATATTTTAATAGGAACGTGTCTGCTTTAAATATAACTTAGTAGCACTCTCTGTGAAGGATATACACCTCTTCTCCACAGTGTAAATACCCAAGCAGAAGCTTTTGGTCTCTTCCTATGAAGTTCTTCTCTCAATATGAATTTTTAGAAAAAGATTGTGTATGATTTCCAAATGTGGACATTATTTATGCACTTAATGTGGACATCAGATCATTTAAAATTAAGTATGTTTCATTATCATGATATAGGTTGCTAAAGAGAATCTCCCTTTCAAATAAAGTCAATTTTTAAAAAATATTAATGAACAGACTTATGAAGTTTATCTAAACACCTGCAGTGCCTGTTGTTGTAGCCAATTCCTTCTGGGGGTCCTCTGAGCCAGGCCCGCCATGTGTCTGATCCGAGTGTCCTGCCACCTGCTTGTCACAGTAGGGTCCCAGGACCACTCCCTGAGCCCTGCCCGCAGCTGACCCCCACACACCAGGGCGACCCCACTCACACAGTGAGCAGCCAGTGAATCCTGGGATGACGTAACCTGAATCTACTCTGCCAGGCTATGGCACTGTAATTTTTAATTTACTTTTTGCTTTTCATGAAGGACATTTCTAAGACTCGGCAGACTGTAAGGCAACCTCAGTGCAGGAGTGATCGTGACACAGCTCACGCCTGTCTCATCTGTCTTCCAGGCACTGCTATCATGTGTGTTACATACGTGACCCTTGCAAGAACCCTTCTGTGGGGCTGTAGATTTTAGCCCAGTTTTGCCAGAGGAAATGAGACGTGAAGCAGTCTCACCAAGTTCATACGATTCACTAGCCCTGCACATGGCAGGTGGCTAAGCCAGACAGGGCCCACAGCCTGGCTCCAGCATCCATGCCACCCAGCGCCCGCCCAATGCTCTGGGTCCTTCTGTCTGCTACTAGTGTGTGTGTGTGTGTGTGTGTGTGTGTGTGTGTGTAATTTTATTATGTATCTTGGCTGTGCTGGGTCTCCATTGCAGGGGGCCAGCGTTCTCTGGTGCAGTGCATGGGGGCTGCTCTCTAGCTGTGGCAATGGCTGCTCCTGTTGTGGGGCATAAGCCCCAGGGCCTGCAGTCTTCAGTAGTAGCGGTTCCCCTGGCTCTTGAGCACAGGCTCAGCAGTTGTGGTGCACAGTTGCTCCTAGGCATGTGGGATCTTCCCGGACTAGGAATCAAACCTGAGTCTCCCGTGTTGGTGGGCGGATTCTTTACCACTGAGCCACCAGGGAGGTCCTTCCTGTCTGTTCCAGTTTTGAAGGTGAAGCCCAGGACTTTGCCGCATCCGCACGCTGGACTGAGGGACGCCTACGAGACGCTGGTGGGTCTGGTCCACTGCCCAGTGCGTCTGGGGGGCAGGATGCTGGTGGCGGGGGCTGTCCCAGCCCTGAGAGGGAAGCAGATGGAGACGCAGGCAGGTCTAGCGGGAACGGGCCCGCTGGGGCTGTGTGTGGGCGTGATTTAGGGGAATGACAGCAGGCTAACTCTCTGGCACAGCTGCACTGGAGGAAGTAAGATTAGAGAATTTTCTGAAGAAAAGCCTTTACGTAATAGCTGTTCTCAAAGTCCAAACTCCTTAGGCTGGAAAACAAGGCATTGCGCTGTCTGCTCCCAGGTCTGCCCCGAGCTCGGCCCTCGTCCTCGGCCAGAAAGGCCTCTCCACCTGCGGGGCGAGCACAGAACTGCCACCGCGGCCTGGTGAGCCTCACGAGGCTGTGTGTGTGCACACCCCACACAGGTGTGCCTGTGCGTGCAGACCCCGCGCCCTGGTGAGCCCCACGAGGCTGTGTGTGTGCACATCCCACACAGGTGTGCCTGTGCGTGCAGACCCCGCGCCCTGGTGAGCCCCGCGAGGCTGTGTGCACATCCCACACAGGTGTGCCTGTGCGTGCAGACCCCGCGCCCTGGTGAGCCCCGCGAGGCTGTGTGTGTGCACACCCCACGCAGGTGTGCCTGTGCATGTAGACCCCACGCCCTGGTGAGCCCCGCGAGGCTGTGTGTGTGCACACCCCACGCAGGTGTGCCTGTGCATGTAGACCCCGCGCCCTGGTGAGCCCCGCGAGGCTGTGTGTGTGCACACCCCACGCAGGTGTGCCTGTGCATGTAGACCCCACGCCCTGGTGAGCCCCGCGAGGCTGTGTGCACACCCCACACAGGTGTGCCTGTGCGTGCAGACCCCGCGCCCCACCCTCCCAGAGTGCCGTCAAGAGAACGGCCGAGGTCCTCCCGCTGCAGCGGCACTGCCTCAGTTTATGCGGGAGAAAGGCCCCGCGGGTCAGAGAGCCAAAATCAGGGGAGCGTCTCTGTGCCATTGGCTGTCGCCAGTGACGAGCCATCTGGGTAAGATGATGCCCAGGGTGAAGGGAAGAGGTGTACGTTAATCCAACAGGACAACTAGGTCAGGAAGATCTGAAGCAGAGCTTCGCCATTCCGCCTCCCTCCTCAGATCGCCGGTCTTTGTTTTTGATCTGAGAGACACACATGGTGTCAGAGCATCGTGGCTCACGAGACAGCCCTTGGTAGGAGGTGGACTCTCACTCCCGTAGTCAGCACCCTAGGGCGGGGGCACTCGGGGGCATTGCTGCCGCGGGCTCAAGGGAGCCTGTGCCTTCAGTCACCACCAAACGTGACATCAGACAGGACCCAACTTGGTGCCGTCACAACACGGCCCTGCGCTCCGTGGAGTCACACACCCCGAGGGACTGAAAGGAGAGCATAGAGATACAGGTGTGCGTTCGTCACCTGGAAGACTCCCAAGTGAGCTGAGTACAAACGATACCCTCGCTTTCCAGACGCACCTTCAGGGAACGTGCCCAGAACGCGCGGCAAGAGAAGCACGTGCCTCTGTTTGCGGCTCGGGTTCAGGAGGTGTTGACCTCGGCAGCCACCGACGGTGAACACCGCGGTCCCACAAGGAACCGTGCATGGAAAGAGGCGCATGGACCACAGTCCCACCAGGAAACCTGTAGCCATGAGACCCAGATTTGAGCAACGGTTGAGTAACCTGAGCTCTTCTAAGATAAAGCTGTCTTGTGCATCCTCTGAAATTAGAGGTGAGCTCTCCACCAGGGATGGAAAGCTGGAGTCAGAAGTGAGAGACTTGCCTGGGCTGAACAAATTCACACTTCCCCCCGGTTCTTCAATCTGTTAAAGTCCCATCAGCGGTGATAAATAATTAATAGTATTCTGTCACTTACTTGGTTCACATACTGAGTGGATATAGCTGAATACCCACAATGTTTCAGGAAGTGCCCTGGGTCCTAGACGGGAGCAGGAACCAAAAAGACTTGACCGCAGCCCCCACGGAGCTCCCAGTCTAGGGAGAAAACAAACCTAAGCCATCCTTGTACGAATTCTAGTGAATTGCAAACCACGTAAACAAGGGTCTGGGAGGCGTGATGGACCTGGTTTCTACTGGCATGGGGAAGATTCCTGAGAGCAGGAGGGAGCCAGACACAGGGCCAGGGGAAGCGAGAACAGACTCCTTGGGTTGGAAACAAGCTTGACCAGTTCAGAAACTGGAGAGCCTGGCGCGGCCAGGAGCCCCAGGGTGAGCAGGGCCAGGCCCCACCCTCGCATCCGAATGTCAACAGGAATCCTCTGATGGCTTCAAAGAAGGGAAGGGAGGTGACAGGGCAGCCATGCAATCTGTCTCCTGTTTCAGAAAGAGAGCTTTGTGTCCTTTTGTACAAAAAGATTGATTAAACTTCTTTTAGACTGATTTTCCATCACTGCCAAAAGGACCACACACATGAAAATGGATGAGCTAAATCTACATGTATGGGTGTGAATGAATTCCAAACACATAATTTTGAATTGTTGAAGGTCTGCCCTTTGCAGAAAGATGCCGTATAATATGATTTTCTGCTCCTGCTTATGCTCAGTTATATCTGACTCTGTGCGAGCCCATGGACCGTGCCCGCCAGGCTCCCCCATCCCTGGGCTTCTCCAGGCAAGAACACTGGAGTGGGTTGCCATTTCCTCTCCCAGGGGATCTTCCGACCCAGGCACTGAACCTGCCTCGTGTGTCTCCTGCACCGGCAGGTGGATTCCTTACCACTGAGCCACCTGGGGACGCACCATAATACTATTTACATACATTTAAACATGAAAAAAATCTCCGTATCACTCATGGAAGTGTGAACGGACAGGCTGGGGGGGGGGGTTGGGGAGGGGCTGTCCCCCTGCTGTGTAACACCTGGTTTCCTAAGGATTTGAAGGGTAAGCGGCAAGATGGTAACATGTATTAAAGCTCACTGGGATAACATCGGTATTTTAATCACATTGTTAATGGTGTTTGATTATTTTATAACTTACAACTTAAAAATGTTATCCCATATGTGTAATCAGTATTCGTCAATTAAATAATCTATCTGGCCTGCGACTGACTCTCGGAAGCCGCGCAGTCTGAAACGTACTTAAGCCACTAGGTAACAAGACTCCTAAGTTGCCACACTCTTAGTGCTGCCAGTACGTGAGTCAAGTCAAGGTCAAACTGAAATGTGGGGAAGTTAAATAAAAACCCACATTTTACAATTTTCAAAGTTCTAAGCTCTTGGTTTTATACAGAGACTTATCTAACATCACACACACCCGTTACTGGCAAGCTGGAACCCAGATCCCTCTCCTACTAACTGCACTTGTTTACTTATCACTGTTGGCATGAATGGACCACAAGCTAGAAAGCCCTGTCTCTGACCTCTGTCCTGCTTTGCTGTGGTTAGGACGTAACAATAGAGTCCCCCCGCCCCCACCTATGTCCTCAGGTATCCTGCCAGTTCCCAGAAGCGATGCTCTTAACCTAGGCCCGCCCCTTCCGGCTCAGCAGGTCCTGGGAAAGGGCCCGAGTCTTGCCTGGAAACCGCTGCAGAGCAGAACTGCCTTCTGTTTGGCTGTCAGGAGACAAGGAACCTGGCGCAGAGCTTACAGGGAGGAATTCATCCAAATTCAACATGTGATCTCTGTCCTCTAAGCAACGAGGGTGGCGGACGGGAAGCGGAGGCAGATAAAATGCCAGCTCGTCTCTCACTGTTGACACCTGGCTTCTGAAGCAGAAATCCAGACACGTTCTGTCAGTGGGGGTTCCTCCATGCGAGTGTCCCTCCATGTGAGTGTCCCTCCATGTGAGCGTCAGAGGCCTCTCCCCTCAGGACAGTCCTGAGACTGCCAGGAATAAGTGGATGCAAAACGAAACATTTAAGTGATCTTGAGGCTCAATCCAAGGAAACTACTGGGTTGGCCAAAAAATTAGCTAGGGTTTTTGTTGCATTATATGGAAAAACCCAAACCTTTTGGCCAGCCCAAAGTATTATTAACCTGCTGTCTTTGCAAACTCTTTTAAAGTGAAAGTGTTAGTTGCTCAGTCATGTCCGACCCTTTCTGACCCCGTGGACTGTAGCCCTCCAGGCTCCTCTGACCATGGGATTCTCCAGGGCTAGGCTGCCATGTCCTCCTCCAGGGGATCTTCCCAACCCAGGGGTCGAACCTACGTCTGCTACATCACAGGCAGACTGTTTCCCACTGAGCCACCCGGGAAGGCCAGCAACTGCCTAAGTGAGTTTACAGGCGAAGGCTGCCAACATACGGGTTTCCACTGGATTTCCCCCAAGTGTGGGCGTGGAGTCGGGGCTGCAGTGAGGTCAGGGTGAGGGGGTCACATGTCTCAGGAAGAGGCTATTTTGAGAAACAGCACTTCCACTGGGGCAGACACCACAGGAGGTCAGGCAGTGGTGACTCTGGGGAGGGTGTGACACCCCCACACACACACACATCGCCCCTTCCGGCTGTCTTCTGGAGTCTGGAAGTCCACAAGGAGGTGGCCGTGATGCCGCACAGCCCGGCTGGGTGGGGGGCATCTTCAGGTCTGGTCCCAGCACAGCCGACCCCAGGAGCCCCTCACACAGCGGGCCTCACCAGGCAGGCCTGGGCTCCCCAGCACCAAGGGCCCAGGCGACAGGCACGCACCCCGCAGGCAGAGCCCTCTCTCCCAGGCCTTCCACTTGGGCAGCTGGCCTTGTTCTCTTTGGAGCTCTGCTGGGCAGCCCTGCCCCGCACGGCCCCACCCTCGGAGACCAAAGGGCCAGCAAGACTGAGCCTTGTCCCCACACGAGGCCCCTGTGCTTGGACCGGGACACCCAGCCTCCACGGGGCACAGACCTCAAGGGCTCGGGAGCCGGGCCACAGGAGGGCAGGCGGAGGGCTGCACTCAGCACCACAGGGCGGGCAGCTCGGGCCCAGGAGCCTGCAGCCCCGCCGGCCGGCAGAAGGAGCTGGAGGGGGCGTGGCAGGACGGCGCAGGACACAGCTCATGGTCCCTGGGGCCCCTTGGTGCAGCCTGGTGCGGTCATCCCCTGGGTGACGACGGCCCCCCACAGGTGTGCTCCAGCCCCAGGATCCCCAACGCTGGTCACTGCGGTGAAGGAGGCTGTGCTGAAAAGGGCAATCACACCGCTTCCGCTCTTAGGACCGACACACGGGGGCCTGGTGCCGACCTGTGAGAAGTCCGGGGCCTCCGGGGACCCAGCTGGAGCCCACAGAGACAGTGCTGCCAGGGGGCCCAGCTGGCAGCAGATGTGGGCGGCCTCAAGGGCATCCATCGAGCTTCCCCGCCAGACTGCCCAGCCTGTACATCTACAGGGCACCGCAGCCCTGCTGTTCTGAGCCAGCAGGTCTGGAGTGGTCAGTTATGGAGCCACCTGGACGGGGCTGCCAGCAAGGCAGGAATAGCGTGGTGGCCGCAGCTGGGCAGGCAGTGGGCAGATGCATCAGGGCTCCGAGGACAGGTGGGCAGGGCTCCTGGACTGGGCGCTGGGTGGCAGGGCTCAGCAGTGCCATGGCCCCACGATGCCAGAGACGGAGGGCTCTCCGGTGAGCGGGATGACGCCAGAGGAGACTTCCAGGGGGGCCGGGGTGGCCCTGCTGAGTGCTCTCTCTGTGACTTGAGAGAAGAGGGGACCTGGAGAAGGAAGGGTTCCATTTTCAAGTGCAATTTGGAGGAAACATAAAGGAAGCAGGCTCACGGGGTTCACGGATGAAGCTCTTCTCCTCCCCAGCGCCTCCAAGACTGTCGAATTCAGACGGGGCTTCAGAGCCAAGATCAGTCCAAGCAGCACAATCAGATCTCTCTGAAGACCTCCTGGTATCTGAGGGGCACCAGGCAGAGGCCCTGGAAGAGTCTTGCAGTAAACAACAGGGCTTCTAGGAATTTTAAGGGTGCTTTTCACAGCAGCCTTGCAGGGAGTCCCAGGTGGAGAAAGGACTGAGTGGACCTGTGGATGACACCTCTGTCTAATGGCTTCAATCGCAGCAGATCCATAGAAAACCCACGATGTCTCTAAGATAACTGCACAGGAAGGATTCTGCCAGCTGGCGTCAATGGGACAGATCAGCTCAAAGAACCCAGGAGGCAGGCTGAGAAAATCACTCAGCCGCAAGCACCAGGCACTTTTTATGGAAAAGGGAGGACTTAGAGGATCAAGAAGGCAGAGCCAGGAGCATCTGAGAATCACTCCCAGAGCTGGAACTGAGCCCGCTTGTGTCCGATGGACCTGCAGGGCTGCCCACGGAGCGGCCGCTGCATGTCGCCCTTCCCATCTGAACAGGACAGTGCGATGCGTCAGCCTGGCTGGGCCTTCGCACCCAGGTGTTTGCTCAAATGCCAGCCTGGAAGGTATTTCTGTGAAGGTGTTTTTAGTTGAGATTAATATTTAGACCAGCAGACTTGAAGGAAAGCTGACTACTCTTCACAGTGTCTGAGACCCACTCCCTGGTTCACAGATGGCGTCTTCTCCTGTGTCCTCAGCTGGAGGAAGGGCTGGGGTCTCCACGGGGTCTCTGTTATCAGGGCACTTACCCCATCATGGGGGCTGCACCCTCACAACCTCATCACCTCCCAAAGACCCCCACTTCCTAATACCATCACCTGGGGGTTGGGCACAGCATGTGTATTTGGGGAACAGTCTGCAGCAGCCACTGTTTGTGGGTTGGTCATCAGACAACCCCATCGGATGGAGCGAGCTTCCTGTTATCTGCGCTGTGGACCGCAGTCCACTGGAAGCTACTGGCCACCCAACGTCAGAACAAGCCCTGTGCCTTTCAGTGACCATTCTGATGGCTGTCTGAGGAACTGGTCGTGGGGGCCAAGGGGGTGCCTGCGGTGGGAGCAGGAGGCGACCCTGGCTTGGACAGAGGCAGCGGCTCCGCGTCTGCACCGTGGCCCCGTGACTAAGGGTTCTCAAGGCCAGCGCTGAGGGCACCCCCCTCAGCACAGGGGCTCTCGCTTACACAACGCTCGGCCACGTCCTCCCCCAGTCTCGCTCTGTGAGCCACGCAGTCTCAGCTCTCCAAAGTTAATCCACGTCCTGCTCCATCAAGGCCTAGCGTGTAAAGCTTCATCAAATTTACAAAGGAAATGCCACAGTTAATGAGGGATAAACGTGTATTAACTCACAAATCTCTGACATGGCCGGGGTGCCCATCGGCCTGCCTTCTTTCTCCGACGCGCCAGTGTCTCACCACTGTCTCCGCAGGGTGGCCCCTGCCGTCCTCCGTTGCTCAGCTTCATGCTTCAGACCCCAACTCACAATCCCTGAGTCACGTGCTCTCATAGGGGTTTGTTCCTCTCCTTCAGAGACACTGCCTGCTTGTTACCACACACGAATTAACATCACTTTCACCGTATCAGAACCTAAGCTGTAGGGAGACAGTTTGTGGGAGCCGGAGGCTGTATCAGTTTTAAATGCCATTGTATTCCCAGCACCTAGAACTGCGCCTGACCTGGGTGGGACAGACACTCCATAGATGTTTGTGAAAGGAAGAAATTGGTTTTTAATCCATCAAATATTGTATAAGACTTGCAACGGCTTCAATTTCCAAAGTGCTGTTTATTTTAATATTCTTTCTAGCAGGAGCTGGCTTACTGGCAAAAGGCAAACTCCTGGAAGTTCTTGGTTTACCCCAAAAGCCAAAGCTCATTGTTAACTATTTCACAAAGAGCTGCGGGTGCCAACACTGTCATTTTAGAGTAATTGCAATAATTCCAAGAGAGAAACCTGAGTCAAGGCCCCAGTGGAGACAGTGATCCCTGAACTCACTCCCCAGAACAGACCCGCCCTGGGCCACCAGGGGAGGGCGCGCCGGGACAGGGAGGGTCTGGTCTGCGCCCCGATGGCCCCACGGCACCTCTGGGGCGGCCCTGCAGCCGTCCTCCTGGGTCACCGTGCCTCCAACTAGGGAGGCTGAGGGGCATTACAGCCGCCTAAGTAGTTCCAGATTCACCGCAGAGCTGTGATTACAGACAATTTATGCTGTTGGTATTTAGGAAAAAACTGAAACAGGATCCCAGATGGAGGCCCCACAGCACGGAGCGCCGCCTGGTTTCAGCACAGGGACGAGACTGGACTTGGAGCTGAAAGGAAGCCTCCTGCTTCCCCGGTGCCAGCGTGGCAGCTTGTATGAGCACATGCAGAAACGGAGCGATGGGGCTGCCAGGAAGATGCTCGGGGAGGAAGGGACGGCCTTGCCACGTTCCCAGACCCTCTGTTCTCCCAGCGCTGGAGCCAGCAGCCGGCATGGTCCCGCCCCAGGAACACCCAGACACTGGGACCAGAGGGGACCGCACAAAGCCAGGCTGCCCCAGCGGCTCATCCTGATGAACCACGGACACTTCACTGTCTTCTCCCCTCCTCCCAAACCCAAGAGGGCCTTATGGCCTGTAAGCAAAATCTCTGAACTCTTTTCATTGTGTTCTAATTATATTATCAGCAATATCCCGTGCAATTGACATTACAAGGTGGAAAGACCTTATTTCTTTAAACATTTGCTTTGTTAGGCCCCAAAGGGACAGCCGGAACCTCCAGTTAAGAGTGCATTCAGGGGACTGTCTGGGCAAATCTGAGGGATGGGGTGCTCCCTTCTTCATTTCCCGGGTACGGAGGAGGACTCTTAATAATAGGGCACCATTAGCTCAGGGTAAGAGGCCAGGGGAACACTGGCAGTCCATTAAGGGTCCTAATTGGAAGCTGAGTACCTGTGGTTGATGTGAAAAGGAGGGAGGCGGCCTGATCACAGGCTGGGAAGAGTGAACTCGCCACCCCCCAACCCCCACTGAGGGGCTGCACAGGGATTTAAAATCTGCCTGCAAGGCGCCTTCAGTGCTCTGAGCAGAAATAAAGCTTATTACATTGATTTGTTCTTTTCCTTGCCCTTAGAATAGATGTGGGGGTGGGTGGAGATAGAGGATGTGGTTTTGTAGGAACCTAAGAAGCGGTGGAATTTTTTTTTTTTTTTAATTTACTTAAGGCTACAGGAGCAACCACGCCAGAGTGGCAGACCCTGCCGGCCCCGACCCAGAGGCTGGGGGGGTTCGGGGGGGCGGGGCGGGCGGGAGGCTTCCCGTGGAAATGCATTTAACCTCCCCTTCAGACACGTGAGCCGGCCACACGCTGTCTTTATTGAAATGCGGCGTCTTCTCGCGCCCCACCCCCGGCCATCGTGATGTCAGGCACGTTCCAACCCAAGCGACAAGCACCGCTGGTGGCCCGTCTGGTCGGTCAGTGGGGCAAAGACTCCAAGAAAAGAAAGAACTCGCTGTGCACCAGCCCGGCACCCCGCGAGCCCCCAGCAATGCCGGCTGCACAAGGAGGGGGGCCGGGGTGTCGCGGAGGGCCCCGGGGGTCCGCAGGGCAGTCGAAGGGGCGATGGGGGCGAACCGGCGAGAGCCTCCGCACACCCTCCGGCACGTCCCTCCCCTCCGCGGTCCCAGGTCCGGGAGGGCCCTCCCACCCGCTTCCTGTGGCGCCCAGAGACGGACGCTCCGGAGGCAGCGCGGCCCGGCCATGGCCGCCCGCGAGCCAGGCCCGCGCGGCGCCGAGCACAGGCCCAGGCACTCCTTGGGAGCGGGAAGTGGCCGGCTCTGCCGGCCGCAAACGTGGCCACTGGGCCGGGACCGCCTCCCCAAGGAGCGTCCGGCCTGGGGCGCGGGGCGCGGGGCGCGGGCCCGGCTCCTCCCCGCCGGCCCCGGCTGCTCCGCCCCCGAGCTGGCTCTGGCTGGGCTGCGCTCGCCGAAGCCCGATCGGCGGCGGGAACGACGGAGACTACGGCGCCCCTGGGGCTGTGTCCTCGGAGGCGGTCGCCGCGGGCACGGCGCAGGGGCTGGTCGCCCCCCGCTTCCGGCTGCAGCGCCCGGGGAGTCCCCGCGCCGCCCCCTCCACTAGCCGCCCCGGAGCCGGGCAGGACCCCACACTCCACCGGGCCGTCTCCCCGCGCTGCCCACCGTCCCCGCCCGGGGGGCCACCCCTGTCCCGGGCAGTGCCCACTCTCGGACCCCGGGCCCAATTACCCTCCGCCTCCTGGGCCCGTCTAGCCGCTGCCTGCCCCTGGGGGCCCACCCCTACCTCGCAGGTCCTCGCCGCGCCCTCCACCCGGTGCCTGCCCGCGCCCGGGGTGCGGAGCCCTCGCCGGGGTCCCCGACGCGCGCGCGCCGGCCTCTCCCGCACCTGTAAGAACGCCGGGGGCGGGCGGGCTGCCTCCCGCGCACCTGCGCCAGCGCCCGTGGGGGCCCGCGCGTCTTCCCGGGGCCCAGCGACGCCAGCCTGCCCAGCGAGTGCCCCCCGCGCCCCCGGCCCCGGCAGCGCGCGCTCGGCCGCCGCGGCGGCGGGGCCCGGCACTCACCACGTCCTGGAGGCCGCGCCGGGCGCCGGCGGGTCTGAGAAGCGCGCCGCGGCGGGGACGCGGGCGGGAGGGCGGCCGCAGCCCGGAGCCGGGAGCGCGTGCTCGGGAGCGCGCCGGCGCGCCCCGGCCCCCGGCCGCCCGCCCCGAGCCGTCGCCGCTCGCTTAACCCTTTCCAGGGCTGTGAGGGCCCGCGGCCAGCCGGCTGGACGCGCAGGAGGCGCGGGCTGCGGCCCGGACCCCTCGCACCGCGTACAGCCTGAGTTTGAATCCAACAGCTCCGCCACCGCCCAGCGAGAAACAGGTTCCCGCTGGCGCGGTCCCCGCCAAAGACCAGGCTCTTTTGTGTCCTAGTCCGCCCATCCCCCCAGAAAAAATAATATATATAAAATAAAATCATGGAATTTAGAGTTTACGTTTTTGGAAAATTAGGGACGATGCGTTGTTGAAACATTTAGTGGTTAAAAAACTGCCTACATCCGTCCAGACTCCGGAGTAAAAAGGCAACACTGAGAACCCTCAAGTGGAGGAAACGCTGAAACTTGTTCTTGTATCTAGAAGCGTGGCCCCCCACCTCCAGGTCCCCGCAGCGGGGACAGGGCGCATTGCGACGAGGGACCCTCCGAACCTGAACCCCGAACCTCGAACCTCGGGGAGGAGCAGGGCCAGGGACCTGCCAGCGCACGGGGAGGTGCGCCCCCCGCCCCAGCCTCGCTGCTCCGTCACTGAACACAGCTCTCCTGCAGGGTCAGCTCTGGTTAAGACTGGACTCCTGAGGGTCAGTGTTATTTTAAAGGTTTTGTGCAAAGTAGTGATTAAATTTCCAGAGGCACAGAAAGCTTATGTCTTTACTTTTCTTTTAAAAAATTTTGCCTTCGTCAGTCTTCACCAGTTAAATGTTAATGCCCTCTTCGGTTTTCAGTACCAGAGTTAATGCCCTGAGACCATCCTTCAAAAGATCTTCATTTAATTACTAAGTACAATACCTCAGCATTTGGGTTAAAGGCGGCAGACACAGCAAACTATTGGGAAATAACATCCTTATCAGTTAATTCTAGTGGGTGCAGACCTTTGGATGCTGAAACAACCCCTATCCTGCACCATTTTTATTTTACCCAGCTGATGTCAGAAGTATTTTAGAATCTTCTAGGGTCGTTTCAGTGCATCTGTTTACCTTTTTACATGGAGGCTGCGTGTAACAAGCTTACCCTACACCATGATTTGCAGATATCTGGAGGGGAGTTTAAATTTATCCTCTCCCCGCATCTTCTCAAGAGGAGCGGGCCTGACCGTAGTCTCACAGCACCATCTGGCTTCCACGTCCACCTGTCTGCATCAGCCTCCAGGGGCCACCGGGCCTTCCCCAGCCACAGGCGCTGTCACCACTGAGGTCCCGGTGTGTCCTCTCCACCACTCTGCCAGCTTCCAGAGATCCACTTGTAAGTCATATTAACTTTTCTCCCCACTGGATTTACAATGCTTGGCATATAGTAGGTTCTCAATAAACGTTTACTGAAGGAATGAAAAAAATAACTGAATTAACTTGGGAAACCCATGCAACCTCTAAGCCGTCTAGTAGAGAAGCAGAGTAGGGAACCTCACTGATTTTCAGACTTCAGATGTTTTATTTTTTACTTTTTGACCACACCATGCCACGTGGGGTATCCCAGATTCCTGAGCAGGGATGGAACCTGTGCCCCCTGCAGTGGAAGCAGGGGAAGTCCCTAGATGCTTTATTACAAAAAAAAAAAAAATGCACTCTGGCCCCAATGTGATCAATGGAAATTGCAGAAAAACACTACATATATTTAATTAGGAGTTCATTCAAACGCCAGGGACCTCTAGATTTCCTGAAATTGAACCTGGGGTATAAAAATGCCAAGAAGTACTAGCTGTCTTAAATATTTTTTAAAAAACATCTATTTCTAGAGTCTTTCAAGAAAACTATTTTGCTATTTAAATTCTCATGGCTCAGGGAGAGCCTGCTTTTGATGGTTGACTTCAATTGTGCAAATGTATCACTGTGCAAAACTGTGCCCGAAAAATCGAAGTTAAAGCTCATGGAATCATCCTGGTCATGATAGTTGACAGGCCCCTGAAGGGGACCCAGGTCCCAGGCTGGGGGCAGTGGGGGGAGCTCAAAGCCACATTTGGAAGCTTCCTGGAGCAGTGGGGAGAACGAGACTTTGGAATCCGGCTGGTGGGGTTTCTAACACGTTTCACCACTGCAAGTACTGTGAATTCCGACAAGATCCTTACCCTCTGCGCTCACTGTCCTTCTCTATAAAGTGGGGTGTGACTGTCCTCCTAGGGGGACAAACCAAGATGCTGGCTACAATGCACTCAGCGCCGCAGGTCATAATCTTAGGGGAGCAAGACTCACCCTTGTCACTTCTAATTCTGTCACAGCCACTCAGAGTGATTTCTAACAAATACCTGGCTTCCCCAACTCTGTGCTCCCCCCCAGAGTTCACCATGCGTGGAAGAGGGGGTGGCTGGTGGGTCACAGCCACTGGTTCTGAGCCCGGAGTGCTGGTACCAGACAGCAGGGCATTTTCCCTTGAATAGCCCTGAGCATTTTCCTTTCAGCAGCCCTGCGTTCACACGCTCCCCCAGTCTCCCACAAGGAAAAAAAGCAATTAAACTCCAGCGGCTGTCAGGAATTGATCCAATCACTACAAAGTACTTTGAGTCTCTTGGCATGAAAAATTAATTAGAATATCTGTGTGTTGGCGTGGAAACCGCATTCCCTGGTTCATTTAAGAGTTCTGTGCACATTGTACAAAAGGCAAGCCCTGCTCCTGGTTGCGTCCCTGTACTCCCCCAACCCCAGCCTGACTGCTCCCTTCAGCTCTGTTGAACTCCGGGTGCATCTCCAGCCTTTCATGTGACCAGTGGAGGCTCCTGTCTTCATGTCTGAGTGTTTCTGGTGCCTAGAGCCTTGTGCTCAGAACAGAGGATGCTGCCCAGCTCTCTGGAGCACCGCTGACTCCTGACTGAACAGGGCGCCCACATGGACGGTGCCCTGGTTGTGCCAGTGCAATCATCTCACACCATAAATAGTGCCTGGCCCACGCTCACGCCCTGGTCATCCTGACGTCAGTATGACAGCAGAGCCTGTCTTTGTGGCCTCATGTAGCGGTCAGCACTGTGATCTTCAGTCACTGCTGAGTCAGTGACCCAGTGACCTCACTGGGCCTCTCACCGCCCTGCACTCTGGTCTGCGTGGACCGTGTCAGCTGTCGTGCGCACATTTTTTCTCAGCAGACTGCAAGCTACCAGGAGGCGCTAAATCCTCGTCAAGCAAGTAAACAGTACCATCACCAGATGGCCAATACGTTTATTAGTATCCATCCTAGCAAATATTCTTTTGGAAAAGAAATAAAAATTTTAGTTAAAGTATCTTCAAAGTATGAATTCATAATGTTCGAGCAAGTTATCTGCAATTAAGTATGATTTCACATAAATCTATGTAGTATGTCTATATGTAAGCACAGGTACAATTCTGCAAAATACTAGTTGTAGAGACACACACTCGTGCGCACGTGCACACACACACACACACACACGTAGGACCCCAGGACGTGGAGACTCCTTCCATTTTACAGCTGAGGAAATTTAACTCTCAGAGGCTTTCATCATCATCTCTTTCATCCTGTGTGAGGTGGAGCAGGAATTGTAGTTCAGCCCCAAAGCCCTGGTTTATGTTCACAGTGAAACACCATCCTCCCAAATGATTGAATGAATCCATGCTTCAGAGAGCAAATCAGGAAGGCTTCAGTTCAGCTCAGTTCAGTTGCGTCCTAATCCTTGCAACCCCATGGACTGCAGCACCCCTGGCCTCCCTGTCCATCACCAACTCCCGGAGTTCACCCAAACTCATGTCCGTTGAGTCAGTGATGCCATCCAACCATCTCATCCTCTGTCATCCCCTTCTCCTCCCGCCTTTAATCTTTCCCAGCATCAGGGTCTTTTCAAATGAGTCAGCTCTTTGCATCAGGTGGCCAAAGTATTGGAGTTTCAGCTTCAGCATCAATCCTTCCAGTGAATATTCAGGACTGATCTCCTTCAGAATGGACTGGTTGGATCTCCTTGCAGTCCAAGGGACTCTCAACAGTCTTCTCCAACACCACAGTTCAAAAGCATCAATTCTTGAGCACTCAGCTTTCTTTACAGTCCAACTATCACATCCATACAGGACTACTGAAAAAACCATAGCCTTGACTAGACAGACCTTTGTAGGCAAAGTAATATCTCTGTTTTTTAATATGCTGTCTAGGTTGGTCATACGGAGAAGGCGATGGCACCCCACTCCAGTACTCTTGCCTGGAAAATCCCATGGACGGAGGAGCCTGGTAGGCTGCAGTCCATGGGGTCGTGAAGAGTCGGACATGATCAGGCGACTTCACTTTCACTTTTTTACTTTCATGCATTGGAGAAGGAAATGGCAACCCACTCCAGTGTTCTTGCCTGGAGAATCCCAGGGACGGGGAAGCCTGGTGGGCTGCCATCTATGGGGTCACACAGAGTTGGACACGACTGAAGCGACTTAGCAGCAGCAGCAGGTTGGTCATAACTTTCCTTCCAAGGAAATTTAATTTCATGGCTGCAGTGATTTTGGAGCCCCCAAAAATAAAGTCTGTCACTGTTTCCACTGTTTTCCATCTATTTGCCATTAAGTGATGGGACCGGATGCCATGATCTTCGTTTTCTGAATGTTGAGCTTTAAGCCAACTTTTTCACTCTTCTCTTTCACTTTCATCAAGAGGCTCTTTAGTTCTTCACTTTCTGCCATAAGGGTGGCGTCAGAAAGGCTTAGGAGAGCACAAAGCCACAGTCGGTGTAACAGGAATCGTGTGTGAGAAATGAAATCAATGCCACCTCCTTTCACTGCACTGAATGCCTACCCCAGAGACGCTTCATGCTGTGAGCAGAGACCCACCTTGGGGCATGCACGCCCTTGAGGAGGGGGCTGGTTGTGTGTCTTGAGAGGGGTCTTCCTCAAGTTGTCGTCTAGCTCATGACTCCTGGTTTATGATGCATGATTCCACACAGGAGTGTCAGGAGGCTTGCCCGTGACTCTAGGAGACAGAGCGGGACAAGGATGCTGCGGCCAGGGAGCCAGGCCAGCCCGCAAACCTGGTGCTAGCACCGCGCAGCCGGAGGGACCCAGGACATCCTGCCTGCAAGGGGGTCCCGGGACCGGGAGAAGCCCTGTCCTCCCGAGGAAGCCGTATGAAAAATGGCTCTGATGATCTGCAGGGTTGAACAGGACAGAAATCCAATCGAAAGGTACCCTCTGTGTTGCTAGCCTCCCCGCTGGTCATACAGTGACTGCAGAACAGTGCTTAATTTTTCAAGTCATCTCTACATGAAGGCCTACCGAGTAAACCTCTAGAGCATAAATAAGGAGCCTTACCTATTAGACACCAAGTGTATGCCAGGCACTGAGTGAAACCCTCCACCTGTTATTCATCTGAATCTCCTGGTAACCTCGTGCAGATGCTCGTACAGATGAGGAAACGGAGGCTCTAGAAGTAATGAGCCCCCAGCTGGACGTCTGGTGAGCATGGCGAGTGCTCTCACCCCTGGTTTGTTTCCGGAAAACTCACTGCAATGGGATTCAGACACTGGCACAGACTTCGCGCACCAGCAAAGCCGCTTCCCAGAGTTGTCTGCCCGCGAGTCTGGATGGGTGATGGGGTTTCTCCCGGGGCTGGGGTTGGGAGCAGAGCCCAGGGCACAGCGGTCAGCCTGATGTCAGCCGTGGACCCTATGGAGCCACAAAATCTGGATGGAGAACCCTCATCTCCCCACGGTCTGTGCACGAGGAACGCCAGGCTGAGTTGACGCAGAAGCCAGAGTCCACGCCTGCTCATAAATCTGAATGCGCCTATATCGAACTTGCTTAAAATACGGAACATTCAAGGGTCTCCCGCCATGGCAGGTTCCTCTTTTGGCTGAGTGTGAATCCCAATCTTCTTTAGGCTACAGACTTATCATTATTGTACATCTTACTTAAAGACCAATGTAAGGGATGGTGTCTGAACATGGGCCCTTTGCCTCTGTTCGCATCTGTTAGTCTGCATGAGAAGTTCATTTTCAGGACCCAAACAGGGTGTTTTTATACTCTGGTTGGAAAAGCAGTGCTAAAATGAAACAGACCAGTGAGAAGTCGAGGACATCTGAGAACAGAACAGGAATCCCGTATGTTCGTACCAGAAAATTTTGACACCATGCTGTGCGACGTTTGCTGGGGCCGCGAGGAGAGGAGGAGGAGCCGCCGAGACCTGCCTCAGCCCGGGGAACTCAGGGTGCCCTCTGCCCCGGGGGTCTGTCAGCATCCCTGGCCCCACACTTGGGACGCCAGCGGCACCCTTGCCCCCACAGGTAGTGAGCAGACTGCCCCCCAGCCCCTGGGTGGATGGGACACTTGCCCTGACCGAGAACCACTGAAGCCAGAACAGGAATCCTGTAGGTTAGCAACAAGGAAGGAAAACAACAATTATTTTGGATAAGCAGAAGAAATAAGCCCCGTCACGTACTGACGAGGGCATCACACCCTCTGTGGCCTGCCTCACCTGGAGCAGGTGTCGCCCTGACACCACAGCTGCGGGTACCGGGGAGGAAGCCTCCTGCCTCTTCCAGGTGGTTGCTGCGTTCCCTCCCGGGGCCCCCCGGCCATGCACCCACCATGGCGGGGCAGGCCTCTGCTCTGCGCACCCCCGCCCTTCCACTCATGCTCCCCGCAGGCTCGGCCGTGCTGTCCAGCAGCAAACACTCCCCAGCCACTCGGGAAGGTCACGTCTCAAGCGGCAGCCTACACGCTGGGCTGCGCACGGCAGACAAGCGGGTCCGTGAGCCTGATGTACTGAGGTCCTCTGGATCCAAGTGGACGCTCTGGGGGACGGAGTTCCCAGCTGGATGGTCAGGCTAACCAGTGCTCAGTGACTGCCGGTGAGGCCAGCGGACACGGAGGGCAGGGCTCCGGGATCAGCTCTGCGGGCGGCTCCGAGGTCTGTGCCCCTAGCCCTGTCTGCCGATTCCGCACCCTGGCCACGCTCCAGGCGGCCACTTCCAGCAGAGGCCCCGGCCCTCCCCTCACTCCTTCCGTGAGTCCAGCCCTGTCGTCCCAGACCTGGGGAGCATAGGAAGGCTGGCCCCAGCCTGACTTTCCGCAGGCGTTGCCTGCAGCCCTGGGGTGTCCGCCTGCCTGCCTCCCTGCACCCCTCGGCCCTGGCCTGACTTCCTGCTGGCACGCGGGCCCCGGGAGCACGTCTGCATGTCGTCACTAAAAATAAGACTGGGAGGTTCTCCACTGCGTCCCTGGAGTCTCTCAGCAGCGACTGAGAGTTGAAAGCACCCTTCCACAGGGGCCTGGCGCCGCCTCTGGGAAGGGACCAGCGGGCGGTGCTGCCAACGTAACGGTCCCCTCTGTGTCTTACGGGAACAAAAGGCAACTCACGCTGTTGGATGTTGTATTTTTAAATAAAAAGACTTTATTTATGAAATAAAATAGCAGCTAGCAGTTTAAGGAAACCTGGGGAGATATTACCTCACATAGGGGCACATATGCACCTTGGAAAATATTTGGCTAGGTCACAAAATTAGCATTTTTAGTCACCTGTAAAGTGCTGAGACATCTGTCTCGGGTGAATGCCTGCAGTGTGTTTTTTGTTTTTTTTTTTTAACCATCCAGTGAGTAAAACATTGACAGACAGATACACGTGGAGCACAGGGAACCCAGGTCACTCGCTCACGGTGACCGAGGCAGGCAGCCTGTGTGCCAGGGCCGTGCTGACCGAGGGCCACCCTGCCTGTGTCCTGTGTCCACCGCCAGCAAGGCCTCCCCCCTCGACCAGCACCATGCATCCTCCAGGACGCGTTCAAAGCCAGACAGTGCTCCTGGTCGACAGGTGCAACACAGCAGGGAAGGATGGACTGAAACGCCGTCTGCCCATCTCCGGTGACATGAAGACACAAGCATCTCTGACATGGGTATTGTGGTGTCGACCCTTGACTCTAAATATTGATAGGAATTGAGCATTTTGGTTCAAAGGAAACATTTTTTGTAAAATGTTACACATAATATATTGACTAAAACTTTGTTAATTTTTTTAATAGAAAATTGCGATATAAAAATACTACTTTGTTAAAAATATACAATACACGTATTATAGCACTTTGGAAAACCCAGCTCAACTCAGAAAGCAAATAACACCACCTGGACTGGTAGATTTTAACCGGCTTTCTTCATTGTTACGAAGTCTATTTTGGCGTTAAAGGATATACAACATAAATAAAAGTAGTGAATCTGAATCAAGTAAAACTGCTCTGAGGCTGTTAATACCCCTCCACTGCCGCATCTGCGAGACTTCCTGTGAGCTCCGAGTCTGCGGGCAACGGGGCAGACGCGGAGCACCCTCAGCTCCACGAGCGTTCACCCCAGGCTCTGCTGCGCGAGGGGCAGCTGGGGGCTGCCTGGAGATGCCCCCAGGACGGTATTGCACATTTCGGCCCCAGAGACGGTCGGGGATCCGTCCCCAAGCAGCGCGGCAGCAGTGAGCCCACGCGGGGCGTTGGCCTTGGCGGGAAGGCCCCAACGGGCCCATGGCTCACACATGCAGCAGGGGGATCTGCCAGACCATGAGGGACGAGGCCAGCTCCTCCGGCCGCTGTGGCCTGGCCTTCCTGCTCACGCGCCGGTGGCCCTGGCCCCCGCAGGCCACCAGCACGGAGCTGGCCCTGGGCCTCCGGGCCCGCCGGCCTCGGCTGGGGGACGTGCAGGGCAGGCGCAGGAGGTCCTGGGCGAGGCTCTCCTCTGGCCGGGGCTCCAGGGAGCCGGAGCCCTGGGAAGGGGTCGGGGACCCGGACGAGGAGGAGACGTCGCTGCCCTGGGTGACGGAGCCCGGCGAAGTGCCCAGCCAGACGGCGTCGGGGCCGCCCTGGCCCATGCAGAGCCCTGGCCCCTCGCCAGGGGGAGCATCCCGCTGCTCATCGTCCTGGGGGTCAGCGCCGGGTGGCGGGCTGTCCCTGGGCCTGTCCTTGTCGGCCTTGAGGGCGGCTGCAGCCATGACCAGGAACTTGACAGGCCCGTGGTGCGCGTGGTGGGAGACCAGGCCCCGTCCTGCAAGGGCACAGGGTGAGCTCGGCCCTCCAGGCAGGACCCCGCATTCCCCGGCCACCCACCACTCGGGATGCCCCGCACGCAGCGGCTCAGAAGGAAAACTGTGCCCAGGCCACAGTCCCCTGCACTTCCAGCTACTCTGAGAACGCCTTCAGAACCACAGCTTAGAAAAGTACAGCCACGGCTTTTGTCAACGGTATCTCAGTCGGGTACGTGCTTAGAATGGTTAAAGTGATAAAACAGGTATTTTGTTCTTTGCATCAGAGCTTTCTGACCTGCTGCATGTGCTAAATCAATTCAGTTGTGTCTGAATCTGTGAGACCCCATGGAGCCCGCCAGGCTCCTCTGTCCATGGGATTCTCCAGGCAAGAATACTGGAGTGGGTTGCCATGCCCTCCTCTAGGGGATCTTCCCAACCCAGGGATCGAACCTAAGTCTCTTACATCTCCTGCGTTTGCAGCTGGGCTCCTTACCACTAGCGCCACCTGGGAAGCCCGCTTCTAACATGACTCCCACCTCTTCCTTACAAACTGGCACCTAGCATGGTCGCTCATTCATTTCACTCCATCCTCTCCCACTACCTGTCCACCATCCTGCAGTAAAGAGACATTTCACATAACAAACGGAGAAGGTAAAGTTTCATTTGGGTAAAAGAGTAAGGCTAGATGAAGTACAAGCTAGAATCAAGATTGCCAGGAAAAATATCAATAACCTCAGATGTGCAGATGACACCACCCTTACAGCAGAAAGCGAAGAAGAACTAAAAAGCCTCTTGATGAAAGTGAAAGAGGAGAGTGAAAAAGCTGGCTTAAAGCTCAACATACAGAAAACAAAGATCATGGCATCCGGTTCCATCACTTCATGGCAAACAGATGGGGGAAACAATGGAAACAGTGATAGATTATTTTGGGGGCTCCAAAATCACAGCAGATGGTGACTGCAGCCATGAAATTCAACTACTCTTACTCCTTGGAAGAAACGTTATGACCAACCTAGACAGCATATTAAAAAGCAGAGACATTATTTTGCCTACAAAGGTCCGTCTAGTCAAAACTACAGTTTTTCCAGTAGTCCTGTATGGATGTGAGAGTTGAACTATAAAGAAAGTTGAGCACTGAAGAATTGATGCTTTTGAACTGTGGTGTTGGAGAAGACTCTTGAGAGTCCCTTGGACTGCAAGATTAAACCAGTCCATCCTGAAGGAGATCAGTCCTGAATGTTCACTGGAAGGACTGATGTTGAAGCTGAAACTCCAATACTTTGGCCACCTGATGCGAAGAACAGACTCATCTGAAAAGACCCTGATGCTGGGAAAGACTGAAGGCGGGAGGAGAAGGGGACGACAGAGGATGAGACGGTTGGATAGCCTCACCAACTCAATGGACACAAGTTTGAGTAAACTCTGTGAGTTGGTGATGGACAGGGAGGCCTTGCATGCCCAGTCCATGGGGTCGTAAAGAGTCAGACATGACTGAACGACTGAACTGAACTGAAAAAAACAGGGTGTCCTTCCAATTTCTGTTTAGAAGTGCATTCCCCCCAGAGCACTCTCTGCTGGGGCTGTTGCTCCCCCCGTACGCGAGTGAGGTGAGACACATCTCGCAGCCCTGAGCTTGGCCTTGCAGGTCGCTTCCTGCTCTTTCTGCATCAGGCCTCGCTTCTCCATCTGGCTGCTTCCTGAGACAGGCTCCTGAAGGGGAAACCTAACTCCTGATGCTACAGCGTTTTCAGGTCCTTGACACCCAAGTGCTTTCCAAAAGGCCGTGCCCATTGGAGCGCCTCCCAACACTGCACAAAGGCACGACCGAGCCTGCTCAGGTGCTGGTCTCTTCTGCAGAGCATACCAGCATCCGTCTCCACTGAGTAAACACGAATAGCAAGGCAGAAACTAACAGGTGGAGAAAGAGGTAACATGAAAACATGTTTTGAGGATGAGGGTCTCCCTGGACCACTGATGACAGAAACAGGAAAATAAAAGCATGACCTGATGAAATCCAAGTTGATAAACACAGTCTTTACAGGGCGAAATGAAGGAAAGAAGGGTGGGAGGAAAAGAGAGCGAGAAGCCACCGAAATAATTCATACTAAGTGAAGCCATAGCTGGACACAGACCCATGGGCTCAGTGAGCGTCCGGGACAGGAAGAGGCCCCAGAGGCGCACGCGGCGTGCACTCACCAGTCACCTTGGGGATTCCCTGCAGACGTGGGACAGGCAGGGCCACCACGACACCCAGGCTGGTGCCCACCATCAGCAGGCCGTGGCAGACGAGCAGGCTGGTCACAGACAGCCGCTGGTGCCCTGGACGGAGGGACAGGAGAGCTTGTGCCTGCAGCCCACGCTCGGGGGCAGCGGTCCCGGGAACTGCCCGGAAACACTGCAGACCCCCCGAGCGCTCCCCGAGCCACACCTCCCGGGCAGCAGGTGTCGCCAGAGCCCTAAGCTCACACTGCGATGCTGCAGTCAGATGAGGAAGACTCCGAGGGGTGGGCGCGTCCCGGCTGCGCCAGGACCACACGGCCATGGCCAAGGGACAATCCGGGCACGACACTCTGGGCACCGCTGGGCCGGCGCTTCCAGAGCCGAGCGCATCCCCCGGAGCCGTGCAGGGAGACCATCTACTTCCAGGCAGAGCCGCACGCGCACACACACGCACGCACGCATGCACATACACGTCAGACAGCGGCCACCGTGAGCCAGGGCCCACCTGCACAGAGGAGACCCCACTGTGGGTCGGGCTCGCAGGGCAGCCCACCCCAAGCCTCGGAGGGAAGACACGACTGCACACTGCACAGAGAGGTCTGGGACAGGAGAGGCCCGAGGTCTGGGCAGCTCTGGGAAACACTGAGACGAGGCTCTGGAGTCCCAGGGAGGGCCGACTCCGGCCCCGTGGCCACCCCTCTGCGACCCTGCCCCCAGTAGCAGCGCCTCCAGCAGGAGCTCAGCCGGGTACCATCCAGCGGCTCCCTTCAGCGCTGCACTCAAGCGCAAGACCACCGTCCAGGCTGCTCCCGGGAAGCCAGGAGGACACTTAAGAACAGCTGGACCCTTCTGTTCTCCAGAAACGAGTCATTTCCAGCTTCTCTGCATTTGACCTGAAGTTCCCCTTAGATAAACAGTGTGAAAATGAATGGTCTAAACGCAAAAGCCAAAGGCAGGTCAGCATGTCTACAGAAGTCCCTTTATGATTACTTTAGCAGCAACAACCACCACCGAACTGAAAGAACAGCTACGGAAGCCAAAGAACTGGCTTTACTTCTGAACAGGCGTGTGGCTTTCGAGACGCTAGTGTAGAGTTCCCAGGAATCCTGAACGCGTGCCTGGGGGGCGGCTGCGGCTCTGGCAACGCCTAGGACCGGCATGTCTGCCTGCACCTCAGTCTGTTCCCTAGCTCAAACAGTCACTCTTGAGTCTGGCTTAAGTTGCTGAATTCCCTTCTGATGTGACTGATGGTACTTAGAAAAGCTACAGTGACTTTTTGATTAGATAGAAAATGTGGCTGTTTCATTTGGTGGCGTCACCCCTGGAAGGCGCTGCGTTCGCTGCTCGGGCCCTGCGAAGGCCGATCTGATGCGCACTCAGCACGCTCCACCCACCCTGCTGCCCTGGACACAGCAGGAAACAGCTGCATCCTGGTGTCCCTTGTGACACCAGGAACCACACTCTGAACCTTGGCTGGAACCCCCCATCCCCAGAGCAGAGCTGGGAAGGCTGATCGGCTGCCCTTGCGAATGTGCGTGCTGACCCAAGGCGCCACCATCCACTGTCTGCTGAATCCAATGCGGTTTATGGCAAATGTGTGGCACTAACGGTGCTCAGAGTGAGCTCCAGAGAGGATGGAGAGAGGTGACTTGTCGCACAGACCTGGCCCACAGGGGTGCTGGCCAAGCCCCCGTAAACTAAACAGGTCATCAACACCGTGACAAAGACAGGCGTGAGTTACAGTATATATTTTTTTCCTCTTATTCCTCCTGGCCTGGAAAGTCTTCATTTCTAGAACCTACTGGGATCACACATTCCAAGAGAAAGAGCACACAGAGACAGGTTATGTGTTACTGCCGTTTCTGCATAAAATGCAAAGCCCACTCGGCGGCCTTGGGAACACAGCTGTAGAATGAGGCTCACACACGCGTGTCCAGGGTGATGGGAGCCCGGAGGCCGGGAATGCCACGGGCCCGCGGGGCACAGACGCACTGACTGAAGGCCTGAGTGTCAGGCAGAACACCACGAGGCACTCACTGGGCACCGCTGGCCCGAGGGTAAAACGATTCAAGAAGAAACGCGAGAGGGGTTCCCTGCTCCCAGATCACCGGTGCATGGAGAACCAGACCCGCGGCAGAGAGCTGTCTGAACATCCTAGCACCGCCGTCGGTGAGGCTGCGGCCGAGTTCTGCTCTAACTTCCACCTTCCTCACGGCCCGCCACACCTGGCGGCTCCCAGTCCAGGAGTAAGATACGAGACGCAGACAGAGCGCAAACCCCCGGGTGCCGCCGAGCTGGTGAGGATGTCTCACACGTCACGCTGACACAGGGCCCACGCCACCCAGAGACTCTGTCCTGACGGGCCGCAGCTCAGGAGGAAAGGACCCAGGCCGGGGGCACTCGGGGCGGAGCGGGCGGGGGGGCAGGCGCGGGCCCGTGGCAGTGGGCAGGGCCATGTGGGTCCTGAGCCTCACGGCAGGAGCCACGCTGGTGGGTGAGACACAGCATTAGCCAGGGGCGGGGAGGGGGAGAGAGCGAGATGGGGCCCGCCCGCAGCCCAGCACACACGGGCCAGGGGCCTCCTGGGCTCTGACCCTCAGGGACTGGGGGCCGGGGCGCCTGGGGGCCTGCACAGATCCGCTCACACCACGCAGGGCGGCCTTTGCTCCGCCAGCAGCCAGGAGGGGCAGCCAATGAGGGGAAGGACAGGACGCGCCTGAGGCAAGAGCGGGCTTCCAGAAGGCCCGCGGAGACATGCACACGTGCCAGGCAACACACTACTACATGCTACATGCACATACACACTCATACACACGGGCCACGTGCTGATACACGACAAGCACACGTATATACCTAATAGCCACATGCCTACACACACACACACGCGGCCCGCACGCCCCCCGCTCTGCACGCTGGCTGCTCTGAGTCCCGCTGTGGGAACACCCACCCTCCTGCGGCTGGTGGAGCCCAGTGTGGCCGCTCTGTGACTCCCCAGGGACCCCACTCCCTCCAGCCGGTCTCCCCTGTCCTCTGCTCCTCCACTTCAGGTCCTGCCCCGCCCCGGGGCCGCCCTGTGACTCCCCAGGGACCCCACACCCTCCAGCCAGTCTCCCCTGTCTTCTGCTCCTCCACTTCAGGTCCTGCCCCCCCCCACCCCGGGGCCGCTCTGTGACTCCCCAGGGACCCCACTCCCTCCAGCCGGTCTCCCCTGTCTTCTGCTCCTCCACTTCAGGTCCTGCCCCCCTACCCCGGGACCTGCTGACTGCAAGGAATGGTCCTGACCCTCGGCTCTGGCTCTGAGGAGGGGCCCTCGCCGGCCCATGCCCCAGCCCTGGGGAAGGCCCCACCTGGCAGCATGTGGTGGACGGGGGTGGCGATGTTGACGTCCTGCAGGTGCTTGAGTGTCTCCGTGTGGAACAAGCGGAGCGTGGACCCCGAGGTGAAGGCGACCCAGATGCCCACGCCGGCGATGGCCATGTGTGAGACCACCATGCCCTCCTCCTGGTGGGCCTCCAGCTGGCCCTGCGGAGACAAGGGAATGGACACAGCGTGGCGTCGGGCGCTGCGCGCTGAGTCTCGGGCGGCCTGTCATCCCCCCATCCGTGTGCAGTGTCCAGCCGGCGCCCCAGACCTCACCTCCCGTCAACCACCTGCCACGAGGGCACTGTCACCCCAGACCCAGGGGCGCTGAGCAGCGGGCCCTGGACGCGTGCGGACCCATCAGCCCCCAACCTGAAGTGAGCGAGGGGCCGCACTGCCCGTGGGGAGACCCGGGAGGCAGTGGGCTGCTCGCCTGCTCTCAGCGCCCTTCCGCGTCCCCCACTCTGGTCCCTGCATGGCCGCCTGCTGCTGCTCTGTCTGGCCGGGTCCCCCCAGGCCTCGGGGCTGCGTGTGCCCCCACCTCCATCCTGACCGCCCTGCTCTGGGAGAACCCTAGGAGGACCCCTGCACCCTGTCCCCACAGTGGACAGCTGGTGCTGGGCAGCTGCAGTCACTGCCAAGGACTGGGGGTCAGGTGGCGTGAAGCCTGGCAACTCCGGGAGAAGGAACAGCATGCCCACAGAAGCCCTCTTAGTCCAGAGTGGATCACAATCCCGCCCCACTCCCTGCCCTGGAGAGAGGTCACTGAAGACCCCCTAAGGCTAGGAGGCAGGCTCACCCCTGTCCTGGGGCTGCTCCTCAAGCGCTGAGAGCAGGGGGCATTCACCACCCGCGACGCAGGCTGCGCACCGTCCTCGCACGCACATGGGAAGGGTCTGCTGGCAAACCTTCCCGCCGCACCCACACCGCCAGGCACCCCCGAGCTGGACCGGAGGCGGACCTGCGAGTG
This sequence comes from Ovis aries, assembly GCF_016772045.2. Taxonomy (NCBI): domain Eukaryota; kingdom Metazoa; phylum Chordata; class Mammalia; order Artiodactyla; family Bovidae; genus Ovis; species Ovis aries. The sequence continues at coordinate 1,514,388 of NC_056079.1, read as the reverse complement.
TGCTTTTATTTGGATGGGGATTCCGGTCCCTAGGCATCACACCCCGTCTTAAGTGAAGGTGGCCCCGAGCAGCTTGGGGGGCTTCTGAGGGCCCTGCACAGGGGCTGGAAAGCCTGGGGAGGAACGGCCGGGAGTCACCCTGAAGCCAGAACTGGGGCACCACCAAGATTCTGGAGCCGCGGCGCTCGCGGCTGAAGCACACACCTCCGGCGCCGCTGCAAGCCACAGCCGCGTTCCCTCCGAAGGCAGGCCCCTCCCACGCGCATGTGCCCCTCCCACGCGCATGTGCGCTCCCACAGAGTCTCCCGCACGTGCAAGCGGCTGCGCCAGCCCTGCGGTCAGGAAGGCGCCCCGAGGCCTCAGGGAGAGGCGCTCCCGAGCGCACGCGGAACGCCGCGGTCCGCCTTCCGGGGAAGGACGCCTGCGGCCGGCAGCAGCTCGGGGCTCGGCTCCCGCACGCCGTCTGCGGTGCGCCACTGCTCCTCTGCTGCCACTGCTGTCTCCGTGGGGGAGACACGGGGTCTCGCGGGCGCTTCCGTCTGCGTTGCCCTGAGGACTAACGATGTTGTGCGCCCTTCCCTGCGTGCGCGGGCCAACTGGGTATCTTCCCTGTGGAATGGCCCGCGCAGACCCTCGGTCCACCTCTGAACCGGGCTATTCCTGCTCTGACTGCTGAGCCGCCAGTTACGTGAGCCGTTCGCTGCACATCCTTGGCGGGTCCGTGACTTCCCGAGGGTGGACCCTCCACTCTGTTGGCAGCCTGCGGAGGGGCTGGGCTGCCCCACCCACGCCGTCACGTGACAGGCACAGCGGTTCCCTCCCTCTTCTGTGAACCGGTGCAGACCCCTCGGGAAGCCCACTGCCCAGACGGGGCTGCAGGAAGCGGACGCCCGTGTCACCCCACGCCCTGCGCACCGCCGAGAGGGTGGGCGGCCGGCGTGAGGCCCGCGTGCGGACACTGATCTCCCGTGTCCGGCCACCTCCGAGGGAGAGCTCAGGACAGCAGGGCCGCCCCGGCAGACAGGGCCAGGGGCCCCCCAGAGAGGAACAGGGCGCCGCGGGGCCATCCCCGCGCTCCCAGAGCCTGACGGAGCGCCGTGCCCGCGGCCCGCTGGCGGCCGACTGTCTCAGCTCAGCGCTGAGGCTTCTGCAGGGAGCCCGGAGGCCGCAGCCTGGGTAGGCGGCTGGTCCCGCCCCCGCCCCTACCCCGCCCGGAGCAGGCCCGCTGCTTCTCCCGGACCACAGTCCTGCAGGTCCTCCGGTCACGTATCTCCCAGGAGGAACTCACTGGCCAGTCCTGGTGCCCCCTGGGGCCCCACGCCCACCAGCGCATCGTTCCCTCCAGAAGGGCCTCAGTCCCCAACCCGCTGCCCTCCACCTGCAGGCACGGGAACTCTCCCACGGAGCTCTGCAGTAACGTTCTCAGTGCAACCTCACCCCCCTCCCCTCACCGCGTCGCAGAAAATCCTCCCAGAAGGCAGATTTCCTCACATCTGGTCCGAGTTTAAATCCCTGCCCGCCCACCGCCTCTGGAACACAGCACGGAGCTCAGGGTCACGCAGCAGCTGGTTCCGGAAACAGAACCCAGCACACCACCTCGTGGCCGCAGCCTCCGCCTCGCCAGCCCTACCCAGGTGGGCCGTGCCCCCAAGCCCTACACGGGCCAGAGGCTGACAGCCCCCGAACCCAGGCGAGGCCTCAGCGCCCTGGCCCAGCCTATGCCCCTCACGCCCCCACGCCCACGCCCACGCCGTTTCTGGGCCATAAGGGCCCAGAACCACCTGCTCACGTCCTGGCACCCATCAGCCCGGCCCTGGGACATTGTGGGGGACATTGTGTGTCCTTCCTTCTGGGGAAGCCCGCCCCCTCCCCCGGACAGGGCCGCTTTGGGGGTCAGGTCCCTGCATAGAGGGCCCCTGCGTGGTGCAGTGCCTGACAGCTGGCATCTTAGAGGCAGGATGTGAGGCCTGGCAGACCCAGAGCTGTCCTCACCCAGACAAGCCCCCCAGGGCCAGCAGCCAGCGTTGCCCTCATCCACCCCGGGCACCGTGGCCCGCCCGTGAGTTCTCCCCGTGTGCCGGCACTCTGCACGCGGTGAGCGCAGGACACGGCTCCCTGCGTGACAGCACTGTGAGTAAGAGCTCGTCTCAGGACGCTCGCTTGCCTCCTGCTGTCTCAGAGGCCTGGTCTTCTGTTTGAAAACGGGAAGTGTGGGCAACAGGGCACCTGAGTCTCCTTCTACCATGAGGTCGTGAGGCTCCAGACTCCAGAAGCCTCGGAGGGGCAGGGTCCCAACCCTGAGTGGATGTCACAGAACCGGCCCACCCGTGGGCTCAGCACTGTCCCCACTGTGCCCTGCGTTCTGTCTTTCTACAGAGTGACCGGAATTAACTCGGAAGAGACGCATCAACTCAGAAAACACTCTGCTACCTTAATAACGTTTCCGTTTCATTCTTCCCATTTTCCCCTTCAGCATCGGGGGTGGGGGTAGAAGGAAAGCGTTCTGCCCTTCTTTCCTTCTGCCTGTCTGTCTGCAGTCAGGAGCACTGCACGCTGCAGGCAAGCGTAAGAAAGAGCAGGCCTCGATGGAAACAGCTCCAGTAGGAAAACTGAGACCGAAACTAAACCGCAGCTCCCAGACACAAAGCTGCATGGTCAGCACCTGCAGAGCCCGGAATGTTCCGCCGGCTCCCAAAGGTCAGGCTACCTTCCGAGCTGCAGCCGTGTTCCCAAAGCTCGACGTTTTCCTAAAAGGCACGAAATGAGTCCCAGAAGAGAGGCTTTCGTAGCTGGGAAAGAGAAAGAAGCCTGACCCCCAAATCCAAGCGAAGCAGCTCCATTTCACGCACTGAGCATTCACGGTTCCCTGTCTGCTCTCCCTGACCCGGTGGTGGGCAGGCGGAGAGTTCCATTCCCACAGCACTGGGCACATGGCCTGCCCACAGCAGCACCATGACCCTGAGCTGGCCCTGCACCCTCGCCACCACCTGGACCCAGGCCAACCACCGCCGAGCAGAGGTCACTGCAAGCACACTCGTATGCCGCTGAACCTCAAACACCCTTTCCTTCCGAATGTACATCGTACCTCACCTCCTGCTTGACCCAACCCAGAAAGAGTGCAGCCTCGTGACCGTCACGGCACCACGCCGTGACTGCCCAGGGCACCTTCGGGAACTCTCCCAGCAGCAGCTGCCCACATTTACCCTACACCCCAACCCCCACCAAAGAGGGTGGAGACCACCGTGATTCAGATCTCTAGAGCTACACCAACAGCCCACTGTGGTCTCCCGGCACGACGGAACCACGGGACAAGTTACATTTTTAATAACAGCTTCTCTCTATATAAATACATCTACTCATTTTGGTACTAAAAATGCACAGAAAGGAGGCTCTTACTTAAATCCAAATAAACTATTTCTGAGTATCCAAGATTTACAGCATACACGCTCTTTGAAATTTTTGAATGGAATATATTCTGATGATTATAAGGTGGTACTGTTATGTTAGCCTGGAACTGCCCTGGTGGTGGCTACAGAAACCACCTTTCTGGCTTTTGGTATGAACTTCTGACAAAACTAATGCACAGGTTTTGGAGAAATGTCCTAAAGCAGCGGTCCCCAGCATTGTTGGCACCAGGAGCGATTTCATGGAAGACAATTTCTCCACGGGTCGAGGGGGAATAGCTTTGGAAGGAGACAAGCGCGTTACATTTACTGTGCGCACTACTTGTATCACCACAGCAGCTCCACCTCAGGTCAGCAGGCGCTAGACCCTGGAGGCTTCGGACCCCTCTTCCAATGAAAGGTTATTATATTATTATTCCTTCTGTGTGAAAAGACGTTGAAATACGACCACCGTGCAGTGTGGGGCTGACTGGGATGTGAACTCTGACTCTCACTAGCTGACTGATAAGGTGGTGCTGCTGAGGTGCACAGCGGGAAAACCTGGTTCCAGCAAGAGGTTTCCACGCTGAGTCTCCTGAGCAGGCGCTGTGGTCAGTGACTTCACGCTTCACTGAGGGTGTCTTACTACCCTGAGGTACGTGAAGTAAGAAGGAGCAGATGCAGAGAAGCAGAAACAAGTTACTACACAAACACTGAGCAGGGATTACCCTGGAGGGCCAATTGTGGGGACTCAGCGCCCTCACTGCCGGGACCCTGGGTTCAATCCCTGGTAGTGGAACCACAATCCTGCAAGCTGTGCGGCACAGCCAAATGAAAAACAAACGGGAAACACTGGGCAAAGCCAGGTTTCTCTCTTGCCATCAGCCCCATCTCCTCTCCTGCTGAGCGCTGACCCTTTGTCACCCGAGGAGGCTCTGTCCTGTGGGCCCCGGGGAGGCCACGTCAGAAGCGCGGAGGAGCGGCTTGTGGTCCAACGGCCAGCGCACCCCACTGTCTGCGCCTCGTGTCTGTGGCTTCGTTTGGGCTCTAATGTCCCTCCGTCCACAATGCCTCCAGGGTAAAGAGTTGGGGTCTGAGACCCAGCTCTGATTTCTCCAACAGCTGTCATCTCTACTGAATAAATCTGGTTACCGCACTGATGAGAAACAGCTCTTCAATCAAACACTAAGCTTCCATATGTCCCTGAAGACTTCCCACTATGTTCCTACCAAACACATTTTTTAAAGTAACATTAATACTAATCAGCAGGTACGCAATGCATAATTATCCCATGGGTGTGGCTGGAAAAGGGCTGTGGGATCCTCAAGTTAATCCTTCTTCCCATGCCAAAAGAGGAGGGCTCTCCCCTTAGCGCAGTGGCCACGGGCAAGACGCTGCCTGAGCTTTCTACAGGCGAGGGCCGTGCCTCAGCCACGCCTGGGAAGTCACTGCACTGGTGCACGGCGTCTTTCCCACACGGCGTCGCCACTTAAAACAACTTACCTCCACGGCGAGAGTCTCCACACCGATGATGGAAACTTGACCTCCAGACGCCGCCCAGAGCGTGTCTTCCATCAAGAGCAGACTTCGAACTGGGAGGACGCCTAACTTAATCACCGTTTGAGGCTCCGAATTCCAGGATCCATCTTAAAAGAAAATATTTCTTTCAATTTCATTCAAATTCATTTCTCAAACTGACATTTCTTCAAAGACGACACAGAGATGGCTAACAGGTACATAAAAAGATGCTCAGCATCACTCATCATCAGGGAAATGTAAGCCAAACCCGCAGTGAGATACCACCTCACACCCGTCAGAATGGCCATCACCAAAAAGGCAAGAAATGACAAGCGCTGGTGAGGATGCAGAGGAAAGAAGCCTTGTGCACTGCTGCTGGGAATGTAAGCTGGTGCAGCCACCGTGGAGAAAGGTATGGAGGTTCCTCAGCAAGCTGAAAAGAACTGCCACACGCTCCAGCAGCGCCACTGCTGGGCACGTATCCATCCACACAGAACAGAAACACCACTCTGAAATGAGAACACACCCTGCAACGTTCACCGCAGCATTATTTACGACAGCCGAGACGCAGAAGCAGCCTACGCTGCTGCTGGATGAACCGACCCAGAAAACGCGGTATGCACACACACAATGGAATATTACTCAGCCATAAGGAAGAATGAAATCTTGCCATTGGTGAGAGCATGGATGGACCAGCAGGACTCGATGCTAAGTGCAATGGGTCAGAGAAAAGGAAACACTGTTATGGTCTCACTTATCTGTGGAATCTAAAAGAGCCAAACTCATAGAAACGGAGTAGAAGGGTGGTTGCCAGGGGCTGGGGGTGGCGGAGACAGGGAGATGATGGCCAAAGGGCACAGACTTCAGTTATAAGGCGAAAAGCTCTGAGGATCTAACGCACAGCATTATGGTTACAGTTAACAACATACTTGAAACTTGTTAAGAGAAAGGACCTTAAATGTTCTCAGAACAAAAAGAGCAATGGCTAGCACGTGATGCGATGGGGGTGAGAGCTAGCACGTGGTGGTGACCACTTTGTTACACGTACGTGTATCAAGTCAAGATACGGTGTGCCCTGTTGGTGGGAATGCAAACTAGTACAGCCACTATGGAGAACAGTGTGGAGATTCCTTAAAAATTGCAAATAGAACTACCTTATGACCCAGCAATCCCACTTCTGGGCATACACACCGAGGAAACCAGAATTGAAAGAGACACATGTACCCCAATGTTCATCGCAGCACTGTTTATAATAGCCAGGACATGGAAACAACCTAGATGTCCATCAGCAGATGAATGGATAAGAAAGCTGTGGTACATATACACAATGGAGTATTACTCAGCCGTTAAAAGAATTCATTTGAATCAGTTCTGATGAGATGGATGAAACTGGAGCCGATTATACAGAGTGAAGTAAGCCAGAAAGAAAAACACCAATACAGTATACTAACACATATATATGGAATTTAGGAAGATGGCAATGACGACCCTGTATGCAAGACAGGGAAAGAGACACAGATGTGTATAACGGACTTTTGGACTCAGAGGGAGAGGGAGAGGGTGGGATGATTTGGGAGAATGACATTCTAACATGTATACTATCATGTGAATTGAATCGCCAGTCTATGTCTGACGCAGGATGCAGCATGCTTGGGGCTGGTGCATGGGGATGACCCAGAAAGATGTTATGGGAGGGAGGTGGGAGGGGTTCATGTTTGGGAATGCATGTAAGAATTAAAGATTTTAAAATTTAAAAAATAAAAATCTTAAAAATTAAAAAAAAAATAAAAATAAAAATAAAAATAAAAATTTCAGCTTAATAATCCATGTTAACTTTTGAGATTACCTTTGTAGACACAGTAAAATATTAGGAAAAATTAAAAAAAAAAAAAAAAGATACGGTGTGCCTCAAACTTACAGTGTTATATGTCAGTCATATCTCAGTAAACTTTGGGGGGTAGGTTTAAGTTCACCCAATAAACAAAAATAAAGCCTGAATAAATTCGTAACACCGGAAGAAATGGACATAGACACCCCAAATCAAGTTGGAGACCAAATATATCATAGTCATTTCAAACTTTCAAATAGTCAATAGTTCCCATGAAATTTAAACTCTACTGGAGCAGCAGAAAAAACAACTTGAGTGAGTAATGGTGAACAAAGGTTGCAGAGAAGAGAAGCAGAGAGAATCCCATGATAAACACTCATGCGATTCTAAATAAATGTGTATTTAAACACGAAATCACACCAAGCAGGAGCGAAATGATGGGTCCTCTGCAGAGTGAAATCTCCCTGAGGGGCCCTGGATCCTGCTGGGCCCCTCATCCTCTGCAGGAGTTCAGCGCCGGCCTTAACCCACCCCTGCCTGGGGCCACGGGCTTCTGCTCTGGGACACAGTGAAGTGTGAGAAACAGCTGGTGCTGTGCCGGGCAGCCTAACCCTAACCCAACAGCTGGTGCTGTGCTGGGTGGCCTAACCCTAACCCAACAGCTGGCACTGTGCTGAGCAGCCTAACCCTAACCCAACAGCTGGCGCTGTGCTGGGCAGCCTAACCCTAACCCAATAGCTGGAACTGTGCTGAGCGACCTAACCCAACAGCTGGCGCTATGCTGAGCAGCCTAACCCTAACCCAACAGCTGGTGCTGTGCTGGGCAGCCTAACCCTAACCCAATAGCTGGAACTGTGCTGAGCGACCTAACCCAACAGCTGGCGCTATGCTGAGCGGCCTAACCCTAACCCAACAGCTGGCGCTGTGCTGAGTGGCCTAACCCTAACCCAACAGCTGGCACTGTGCTGAGCGGCCTAACCCTAACCCAACAGCTGGTGCTGTGCTGAGCACAACACAACCCAACAGCGGACGCCTCTGTCCACGTCAGGATCGACTGAGTCACAGGAGCCTCGGGATGCGGGGTGGCAGGTACTGATGGGACTGCCGCTCGGCCCGGAGTGAACCCCCGACCCCAGAGGCGGCAGTGACACCTCGGTGCAGGCGCGCCCCGGGACACTCACCGTTCGCTCTGGCGTAGATGGCCACGGTGCCGTTGACCAGGCCGACGTACAGGCTCTGGGCCGTGCAGGCCAGGCTCGTGACCGTGGACTTCTCCGGGGTGAAGAAGTGCTGCAGCCGCAGCTTCTTGCAGCCTTGGCTGCTCTTGTAGATGGAGATGCTGTGAGACGCATCACCCGGTGGGCGCGTGCTCACACGGACGGGCGCGACCACCGAGCAGGGGGACCCTGTCACCCCGGCCCGCCCTTCCCCACCTCCTGCTCCTTCTGCAAACACCTGGTTGCACCCCTGATCTCTCTCTTCTCTTTTAAAAGACAAGTTCTGGGTTCTTTTTTAAGCCTAGTTCTTCCTATAGATCTAGGGACTTCACGCTAGGAAAGTCAACGCAACTTCCCTTTAAACTCTGAATGATGCTCAGTGTGAGGTTAACACAGAGCTCAGCTGTTTCATCCCGAAGTCTAAGAGTGATGTGCACTTAGAAGTGTGATCGGCAGGAAGTGCGGCCGCGGCAAAGGGCAGCAGGAACTAGAACTCTCCCCGGCAGGTGCTGCCGCCCCCTGGGGTTCCCCGGGAACGTCCTTCAGAGCTGAGTCCCAGCTTGCTCCACCGTCACCGCACAGACCCCAGCAGAGCCACCAGGGAGGGGCAGTGGCAAGGCCCAGGGCCGGGGGAGGCGCTCACCTGCCCTCCTCCGTCCCCAGGCAGACAGCGGGCACGCCCAGCACCCGGCCCCCGCCCTCGGGCTCGCGGGGCCTGTCCTCGGCGGGCACATATACCATGCACAGCACGCGGGACTCCACGTTGAAGCACTCGATGACCTTGGGGCTGGAGTTGTGGAAGGAGACGATGGCGATCTGCCCCATCTGACTGGTGCAGCTCCCGATCTGGGGGTCGGGGGAGAAGTGAGCAGGGGGCTCCCAGCTCCCGATCTGGGGGCCAAGTGAGCAGGGGGCTCCCACGGTGCCTGCACAGCCGACCCCCTACGGTACAGCTCCCGATCTGGGGGTCGGGGGAGAAGTGAGCAGGGGGCTCCCACGGTGCCTGCACAGCCGACCCCCCACGGCCACAGCAAGACCCGGCCCCGGAGTGGGAACCAGCTCCCGACAGCGTGGCATGGCCTTCCCCGTATGCCCCCTCTGCGTTCAGCTGGGTGACCTTTTCCTTTACTTCAGTAACGAGAGAACAGCTCTGCTCTTGTACAAGTCACATCTATATCCTTTAAAACCTGAACACCTAGCACTATAGTAGAGGCCCATTGATATATAATTCAAAGTCTGGAAATATGGACTAGAATCAATCTTAAACCAGGCCTTACCTAAGAAAACAAGGATATAAGAGGAGAAAAGGGGCGAGAACTGCCCCAGTTGAAAAAAAAAAAAAAACATTTAAATACTTCTATTATTTAAGTTAGTTGTCTTTGGACTGAAATTAATCTGGAGAAGTTTTATTTGAAAAAGAAAAAAGAGAAACATTTCACTCTAGGGTTGTCCTTTTCCCATCTGGGACTTCCATGTTTACAGCACGCTGACCAGTAACAGCAATCTACGGGATGGCCTGTCATTTTTTCATCTCATTAACTGTGGATACGGATTCTTCACGAACCTGAATTAAAACCAAACAAAGGCGTCTTACCCACAGGAAACCGTGAGCCACGGAAAACGAGTCTGACTGATTCTCATTATTCAGGTACGGCTCAGGATTATAAACAGCACATTCAATCTAAAGGGGAATAAAATCAAAGACCCGAATTTAAAATGGGACACAGAGGAGGCTGGCAGACAAGTCTTTTAACAGATGACAGTGTCTGACATAAGCCACGGAAATGACAAGACTAAGAGAGGAAAAGATGGATGTACCAGTTGCAGAGACTTTGTTTTTAGAAGCAAACGCCTCAGTGTGCCCGGGGGCTGCATCCCCACAGGGTAGGCCACATCGACAGGCCCGTGCCTCTCCCAGGGAGCAGGCTCTGCCACTGCAGGGGTCCCCGTAAACCGAGGCAGCTCCAGGTCTGAGTGTCAGCCAGAGACCACATGGGAAATAGTAACATGTCTCCTAAAGAAAGACGCACCCACGTGTCTCAGCGGCCACAGCGGTCGCTGGTCATCCTGCCTGAGTGCACACACACAGCACAGGCACACCAGTACCAGGCCACCTGGAGATGGGGTTTGCTTCAGTGAAGAGTGGGCCCCACACCCCAGGCCGGCAGAGGGCTCCCAACGATGACCCACGTGGGAGCCCAGCTGCCGGGCGAGGGGCCTGGGAGGAGGGCGGGGCAGCGGCCGAGACGAGCAGGCTCTGCCCTGAAGCACCCCAGCCCTGCAGGATCTCTACACACGCCAGCCCAGAGGCCACGCCCAAGGCTGCCCGGGCCCCACCTTGAACTCCTGCTGCTTGGCCACCGTCACAGGCATGTGTCCCAGAAGGAGCGGGTGTCTCTCCTTCCTGATCTGGTTCCCGTCATCCTCCACGCAAAACCAGCCCAGGTGGTTCTCCTCCTCTGCAGCCGCCGGGGAGAACGGACAGAGGTGAGGACGTTCTTACGGGTGACCGGACGAACCCCTTCTCAAGCTTCCTTCCCAGCCGCGGTCTTACCCTCCCGGGCGTGCACCCATCGTAAGAGAGGAATGCGTGCCACCCCTCGTTTCATCAGCTGACCTCAACCCATCTTACCCAGGGCGAGCTTGGCCATCTGCAGGCTGTTGATCCAGGACTCCTTGATGGCGGGAGTGAAGGTGTTGAACACGGCGGTGAAGAAAGTCGGCCGGCCGGACCTGCAGGGAGAAGGGAAGGCCGTTCACTCCGCAAGTGGGCTCCAACGCGTGAAACCCAGTCCTGGGGCCTGCCTGTAGGATACGGTCCCCAAACTGTGAGGACGAGCAGGTTGGGACAGAGGACCGAGCTCGCGGGCCCCCCCCTGAGGCCCACTAACTTGTCCTGCTTCCCCGGGAGCTGCAGCTGCACCCGGCAGCAGTCGGCCGCTCGGATCTCCTCTTCCTTCTTCAGAATCAGCCTCTGTAAGCCGGACATCCAGTCCTGGGCCACCGACGGGTTCAGGTTCTAGGAGGAGACGCACAAGTGCACGGAAAGGTGTTAGGAAGACAGCACCGAACTGAGGGAGAGGAGGAAAGTGATGCCACGACATGAGAGACCCAGGGAGACCAGTGACACATCTCACGTCGGGAAAAAGGCTCCTTTGGGAGGAGGGTCACACGGTGCCAGGATGGTTCTAAGAGAACTGAGGCTTGAGTCAGCCTCAAGGCGAAGACGGTTACGCTGGAAGGCTTCAGCTCCTCGGAAATGGGAGACACAGTCAGATCAAGGCCTGGAGTAACTCCAGTCCCCCCTTCTGGGTGGTGGGAACCATGCTGATGATGGTTGGGAAACTAAAACAGAATTTAAACCCAAGATTCGGCCGTCACCTGATAGTTTCCTTTGAGGTTTCCGACCAGCTGAGTGATGTGGCCGATGACGCTGAGGTCATGCAGCAAGTTTTGGAGGTCTTGATACAGCTGCCCCGGCCCCACGTAGACTCGGTCTGCAACACAGGCGGCAAGAGGCGCACACTGAGGCCTGCCCTCTGCTCCAGTGGCTCTGAAGGCAGGGGGCCCAGGCTCCACCCCTGGTCAGGGGAATAGATCCCACAGGCTGCAACGGAAGATCCCAAGTGCGGCAGCGAAGACTCGGCGCAGCCAAACGATACTGGAAAACTAACACGCACAAATCCCAGCGTGTTCCCGCCAGGGCTGGAGGAAGGAGACTCAAGAACGGAGTCTAGCGCACCCAGAGATTTTTAAGGTGACTGTTTCCAGGTAACGAGATGCTTTTCCGTTTCTGACCTTTCATTCTGAAGTAATCTGAGACTTTCCAGAAAAGCTCTAACAGCATAAAGTTCCCTGCACCTGGTGCTGGATGGTGCCGGGTCAGAACCACAGAAGCCTCCTCGCAAAGCAGGAAATCACGCGGATGGAGCAGCGCTGACCAGCGTGGCCCCACCCAGACCTCGTGGCTCCTGGGAAGCAGACGGCTTCTCACCCAGCCCGTCTCCACGGAAACTGCGACAGGCTTGAAATCTCGGGGCTGGAAAGCCAAGCAGAGTCCGTGTGGTCAAGGACGCAGCAACTGTGCCCAGAGACCCTCAGAGGCGCAGGCTGGGGCTCGGCAGACACATCCGGCAGCAGCTCTGTGCCCGAGGGCCCTGCGTCACCCCAGGCACCCAGCACACACCAGGTACCGGGGGCCTCCAGGACCGGAGCTCTCCAGGCGGGGGGAACCGGGCAACAAGGAGGCCACAGACAGAGGCCAGCAGGGATGGTGGGGGTGCCCCCGGCTCCTGACGTGCACGTCACCCCGATCCACCGCAGGTCTCCCTGGTCTGTGCCTGTTCCCAGACAGGGAGGCACCGCAAGTGGCTGCCGGTGCCCCGCACAGCTCCTCTGCCCACAGCTGCGGCTGTGCCCGAGCCCGAGCGTGCATCTCCCCTTGGGACAGAGACCCAGCCATGCCTCTTGTTTTCACTGCCAATTGTGAGCGTTAAGTAACTACACAGAAATCAATGGGAGTGATTTTCCCAGAATGACATGCATCAGAATTTGCACAACTGCTCCCCCTGCTGAAACGTTTCAGAAACCTGTCCTCAGGACAGGCCAGCGGCCAGGGGGCAACGCCTTCCCCATCTTGTGCACATGTCTCTGAGGGTCTGACAGCTCATCCCCTGCCCCAGAGGCCCCCCAAGTGCCCATGTTGTGGACACAGCCCCTCAACACCCACCACGGTGCCCACCTGGCACAATTTCTTGCAAACTGAGGGTGGTCTAAAGGCCACTTGTGGAAACTGCACTGAGGTTATGAGAATCCTAAATGAAGAATCCAGTGTCACCTTATTTTTGCCATAAGGGAAATTTATTTCCTCATAAACCCGCCTCCTGCGATAGCATGAAGCAGAGTTAAACTAAGACGTGGTGGGCACAGAATTTTGCAAAATAACTCCCTGAACTTAAACCAGCCGAGGGCCTCTGGCTTGCAAGGCTCCACACCTAGTGGAAAGCTTGAGGCCTCACGTGGCACCCCCCAAGGAGAGGCAGGGTACAGGGCGGAGGCACCTTCCATCCCGGCTCTGCAGGGCCCTCCTCCCACAGCTGTGGTTGCCAGGCAGGGAGGCCTACGCTGTCCCCACCGCTCGACAGCAGCCCAGCCTGCAGTGCTGAACTTCAGAAAAGAGTCATTCAAACAGCACAACAGTCATGTGAACATCGGGGAGCAGGGTTTCTAACTCAGCTTCTCAAAATAGCTTGGGATGAGAAGCGCGGGAGCATCAGGAGAGACATCAGCGAGGGCACTGCAGCTGTTCTGTGAAAACTCCGGCACGACTGAGGCAGGCTGGCCCGTGAGCGGCTCATGGACAGGAGGCTCCCAGCTGCCCAGACCCGCCGGAGGAACCCCATGCTCAGCCTGGCGCTGGGGTCAAGGGGCGGACCCTGTCCACGTGGGCAATTCACTGTCCACCCCACAGGACCTGCCCTCCCCCCAGGGTGAACCTGGACAAATCCTTCATCCCTGCTGCCATGGGACAAACACCTGGACCATTTTCAGCATCTCTGTAAGCGCCGGACAGCATCACGCTCTGTCCCGGAGCTGGGAAAAGCCCCAGAGGGCCCCGACCTGAGTTCCATCGGCCCACACTTACAGAATTAGCAGACCTTAGTTCTAACCGAGAAGGCCTTTTAAAGACCATTTACTCCCCCACTCACCTTTCACAGCTCAGAGCTAGAAATCAGACCCACTCCACAGTTGGGGAAACCACAGAGGTTCCCACACTAATCCCAGGTGAATATCCGGGCCCACAGTGCTGACCGCATCTGTGTGCAGAGGACCCCAAGTCAGCATAGCCCCCCATTCCAGGCTCAGCACCTGGCACACCCTGGCCCCCCACCTTCTGTCCACCGTGCACTTAAAATGGGTGAACTGTGCTGCATGAGAGTACCATAATTTGTAAAGTTAATAAATGCTTTAAAAAGTAGCATATCTAACACAGAACTGAGACTTTTAAATGGGTGGCAGCTCTGCAAAGCGCCCATCCCTGGGACACCTGGGCCGAGACCACACCTGCCCCCCAACCTGGAGTCTCCCCACCCGGAAACTGCAGTCAGAGGCCACCCACGTATGACACGGGCTGGCTGGGGATACGCGGGCTAACCTTTCTCTTGCAGAGGCCGGCCATCACCACCCATGCGTGACATGGGCCTGGTGAGGACATGCGGGCTAACCTTTCTCCCGCAGTCAGAGGCCGGCCGTCACCACTCACGCGTGACACGGGCCCACCGGGGACACGCGGGCTAACCTTTCTACCCGAGAGGCCGGCATTCCCTCAGCATTAGCAGCCAGGGTCACCCTGCTCGCCTCTGTTCCAAGAGAAGATATTTTACTACCTTATCAGCAATGATCATGTTTTCCTTCTCCGACCTTAGGCTTTGTTCTCCAGCGTCCAATCATGTGTGTAATTGAAACCATAAGAGGAAGAGGCCCATTGGATGGGGATGGATCTAGGGGCCCATCTCCATGGCAACGTCTCGGTCCTGGGGTCTACCTGGGGGCCAGTCAGTGGTCTCGGTCCTATTAAAGACTTGCCAGTACTGCCCTTGTAAGGCCAGAGCTGAGCAGCTGGACAACCCTAAACTCAGAATGAAAGCAAAGGTGTTCTCTGCAGAGGGACGCACTGTCTCCTGATGGACAGTGAGAACTGTGTGCCTGATCTGCTGGGGCAGGTGAGAAGTTTCTGATATCACCGAGGGCTCAAGGGCAGCAGTGAACCAATCTGGGTTTTTTCTTGCGTGTCACACTTTAAAAATCAAGTCATCCTGCGTTTTGCTTTTTAACATGCTGACTTGACTCCTATCCTAAGCTGGCTCAACATGAACCATAAATTAGAAGATGAACAAGAGAACGCAGTGTTCCCAGGAAAGCATCTATTTCATGGATCGAAGGCATCCCTGGAGATCTAACACAATGAGGTGATCGTGATCACAAATACATCTTGGGCTTGCTTCCATGGTAATAGGCACATAAACATTATTTCTGTTCACAAAAACAAGACGTGAGAGGATCTGCTATCCTTCCAAGTCATTTAGCTAAATTTTTAAGAACTTTCACATCTTCATGTTGCTCCTTATTAAGTGAAAATGTTAGTAATCAAGTCAATTTGGAGACTATTTCTCCCTCCCTCCCCCTACTCCTCAGCTGGCCACTCCTTAGGAAAACCCGTGATCAAGTTATTACTGGTTATTACTGGTATTCTGGTTATTACTTGAGACAGTACGCACACTGTTTAAACAGCAGCATGAGTTTTCGTCAGCAATTCAGGAGTCTAACAGCACGTGCTCACGAAGCTTGCTCCTCAAGCAGGTCACCAGACGCGTGACTGTCAGCATCAGGCGAAGAAGATGGGCAAGCAGTGAGCAGACCCCACGCCAGCGGGGACCCAGCAGGCCCTGTTTCCTGTCCCCCTAGACCCAAGTGAACATGTGTGCTCACTCGGAAAAGCTACACCTTTCTCAACAATTTACGGGAAGTTCCCTTCACTGTACTTTAAGTACTCCACAATTCAGGGGCTGAGGCCAGTGAGTGAGCACAATTTAGCCGGGTTTTAACCTAGACTGAAAAAAAACAGATGAAAGTAACGACCACGACTCTGACACCAAGTTCGAATTCCAGGGTCCGCAGACCTTCCCCTAACAGTCACTGCGTGCAGGACTGCGGAGTACCGCCCAGTGCTGGGCCCTTCCCCGAGTCCTCTGTGAGGGGCACAGGCAGGCATGACCCCCGTGGAGACAGAAAGACACAGGGCAGAGAGCTGAACCCACAGCCCAGCCCACGCCCGCTGGGACTCTCTCTGCAGCCACACGACACGCCCTCTGCAGAGAGCAGGGCCCCATCCCAGCTTCTGGGGGTGGGGGGCACAGTTCAGGATGGGGATCAGAAAGACTGATGACATCCCAAGGGAAGCCCCCATTCACAACTCTGAAAGGGGAGCGCTCAGAGATGAGCCGCCGGCTGGCGTGTGTCCACACTCCCCACACGTCCCCCGTAAGGACTGCGCCACCCACGCCTCCTGCCTCAGCCCCGGAAGCGTCACTCACGGGACTTGGCACCGGGTGCCAGCAGGTTCTCGGGCGCAGGGCCCGCGGGACAGCGGCCGCCCTCTGCCGTGCCCTCGCCGCCGCCGTACTCGACCACCTCCACCTGCCCGAGCGGGACGCTCCACTTCAGCAGGTACCTCTGGCCCGACGTCACCGCACTGCTGTCGTGGGAAGCGCTGCGAGAAGCGGGGGCCCTGGTTTCAGCGACAACCACGGGGATGCATCTCCAGGCCTCTCTTCCCGGGAGACACCACAGAGACCCCCGACATGCTCACCAGCTGGGCTCTGTACAGCATCCGCGGGAAGGGGACACGCCACCCGCTCCGCCCGTGACCACAGAGCTCGCGCGGGCTGGCCCCGGCCGCCCACTCACCGGGCGCTGACCGTGGCGCACATGAGCACGTCGTTCAGCATGAAGAGCCGGCGCTCCTTGGTTTTCATGATCTCCCCCCGGTCATTGTAGACGGTCTCTATCACGTCGTCAGAGCGGATGAGGTAGCGACTGCCGCTGCTGAGAAGCTAGGCATTCAAAATCCATCAAGGAAAAGAAAAAAGATGAGAAAGAAGCCTCATGAGAGACACGAGCAGACAGTGTCCAAGTTTTATAGGTTCTCTTTTCTTTACAGAGAAGCCTTGTGTTTCCAACCACACTTTGTGCATGTACAGCATAGAGCTCAGAAAGCGGCTCTTTTAAAAGATTTTTCCTTTCCCTAAAACCACGCTCTTCTGTTTTAACTGACTTAGTGTTTGCTGCACCCTGCCGCACGTGGGATCTTCTCTCCCTGACCAGGGACTGAACCCACACCACCCACACTGGAAGGCGGAACCTCAACCACTGGACCACCAGAGAAGTCTTGCAACTTTTTCAAATGAATCTAGACAGTGGCGGGACTCTAACTTCCTTCCTCGAGCACAGTGCCTCCAGCCAAGACATGCTGACTCAGCCACAGAAGGCTCACTTATTTTCCCGTGTCATTCACTGCAACCCTTCTCTTTCAATGACTCCTCAGAATACACACTCCAGTCTTCAGGGACGGTCACCCCCACCTTTCCTTTACTCAGGACGCTGTCTCGACGTGGAAAGTCTGTGGGAATCTTTATTCTCTGCTTTTACTTCTCCCAAAGGATATCGTAGTGACGTAACATCCTGACTGCTCGTGGCTGGCCATGTGTTAACTTGTCTGAGCCAAACAAGACACTCTTTGTTTCCAAAGGAAAGGTGCTTCAGATTCAATGGTAAAATGACTTAACTCATGCAGGAGGCAGACTTATTTTAGCACTTTAGCCTGGCAGGAAACCAGGAATCCCTGGGCCAGACACCCACCCCGGCTGCCCGACCTCACGGGGACGAAGCTGAATGTTGCTGACTCACCCATCAGTGATACCGCCCTCAGAGCACGCCGGCTGCCCTGGGTTCCCACATGTTTGGGTACCACTGGGAAGCAGGACTTTAAACAACACGAGCCCTGCTGAGAACATCTGTGAATGCTACTTTCTGCTTATAAACCTGAGCTTAAAATGTACGACCATAAAGTGCTTGCAGTTAGGTTATTAGGTGTCTGTATCCGGTAGGAAAGGGCCCCTGCTGACAGAAACAAAGGTGACTGTAGCAACAGAGACTATTTTACGTAATTCTTCAACACGGCTCGTATCCAGTAACTGCTTCCTGTGAACAAGAGCTTCAAATAAAAATGGCACAGCCTAGGTGAAACCGGATTATCGTGGCAGGAACACAACCTTGTAAACACGAAGCTGAGACACAGCTCTGCAGAGAAGCCGCCTTTACACTGAGTTCTGGGTCCCTTCTGCATGACATATGCAGCTTGGTCCCGCATGGATGAGGCAGGTAAGACCGTGTGTGACTGCCTATGCTTCTGTGGACGTCCATGCAGGACTAAGAGGGAACGTTGCATTTTGAAAGTAAAATTCAGCTAGAAGAGCGACTCTTAACCCTCCCTGTGGCTCTGGGTCCATCCGAGGACCTGGTCAGCCTAGGAGCCGCTTTCCAGGAAAAGTGCTCAGACCAGGTGGGCTCTGTGTGCGCTTTCCAGGGTGTGCGACCCAGGGGCTCTCTGTGGACCCTGGTCAGCAGCTCTGGGCCCAGAGAGACTCGCCACCAAGGTCCCAGGGGATCAATAATAAGTGGCTCAGAGAGCCACAGCTCATTAGCACAAGCGGAAACAGCCTGCAGAGCAGAAAAGCGTCCACCTTGTTCAGGTACCGCTCGTTGATGGCTTTTGCTATCTGCTTGATTTCACAGCGCTGGTCGGCGTCTCTCTTCCTCTCGTTCAGCTTCTCTGCTAGCGTCTCGAGCTCCGTCAGCGCCATCTGGAGGGGCAGCCGGTCAGGGTGTCCCCGGGGCGTGTTCTTCAGCATGTCCTTCAGGAGACAAAAGGCAGGGGGAGGCTGACACATGAGGCCAGGTAGGGGGCAGATGGTCACCAGGCACACCCGCCCCCTCATCGCACAGCTCCAGCATGGGCGGGGGGGGAGGAGGGTTCTGGCACCGCTGCTTCTTGGGGAATAAAATAAGCCCTGGGAAAGGACAACCAACTCAGTGAATCATGCTTTGGCTGAACATTCGAAGCTCCTTTTCCAAATACAAAATTGACTCATTAATCGGGGGTGGGAAGGGAAACAAGATCGCGTTTCCAGGGAAGGACCCCATGGCCGGCTCGCCGAGACCTCAGAAACTTCTGCCCTGGTAACGGTCAGGGTGCAGGTCTCAGCATGAGCGTGGCGAGGGGACCCACAGACGCTCGGATCTCCTTCCCAGGCGTGAGTCCTAGTACTGGGCTTTGAGTGCCATCTGCCTAGGGGGCACAGGGGGGGCCCCGCAGGGGCACAATGCGGTCACCTCCTGCACCCAGGCGCCCAGCTCCAGACTCCGAGTCAGGTTCTGAGAGGGCCGTCTACGAGCCGGGCGCTGTCACCTTGGAGACCTCGCAGACTGCCCTCCCTACCCCGTCCCGCCACCCCCCGCCCCGGGCCCACCCTGACATAAGTGACCCGGAGGATGAAGCGGGGCTGAGAGCCTGCCATCCCCCCCAGGACCCGGAGGGGCGGCGGGTGCCTCACCTGGAGCAGCAGGATGAACTGCGGGAACCTCTGGATGGGCTTCGTCATCAGGCTGTGCAGTGTGACGCGGTCAGGGCTGGACTCCTGACACTGCTGCAGGGACAAGGCCCGTCACCCCAGCTCAGACCACACCACCCACCTGCCCACCCACCCGCGGGACGCAGCCCCGGGGAGGAGCGCACACCACCCACAGCGCTCACCAGGGACCTCCACGGCTTCCCGCAGCCATTCCCGGGAGGGTGGGGCGCACCCCGGGGTCAGAGGAGGGGCAGACCCCGGAGCCCTTCCAGCTCCGTGGGGCTCATCCTCAGGGGGTCTGCTCCCTGCCCACCCTGGAGACCAAGGGGCCCTCTGACCAGATCCCAGAGCCTGACCCTGAGGTCACCAGCAGCAGCCGGGCCTGGGTCTGGGGTCTGGTCTGCAGTCTCCGCCTCAACCCATCTGGCTGCATCCTTCTAAGGATGTGCAGACAATGGTGGTTTTCAAGAAGCTACTTCACCACTAAAAATTCATCTTTATTTCTGGTACTGATCCAATAACGAGGGTCCCATTAGTGCTAAAATCATTACAATAAATAACGTTATACATCTAGAGGGGAAACTTGGTAAAATTTCACTACAAAGTACTTGGCATCGAACCTGTTATCAGTTCAGTTCAGTTCGGTCACTCAGTCATTTCCAACTTTTTGCGACTCCATGAACTGCAGCACGCCAGGCCTCCCTGTCCATCACCAACTCCCGGAGTCCACCCAAACCCATATCCACTGAGTTGGTGATGCCATCCAGCCATCTCATTCTCTGTCGTCCCCTTTTCCTCCTGCCCTCAATCTTTCCCAGCATCAGGGTCTTTCCCAGTGAGTCAGCTCTTGGCCAAAAGGATGTTAAAAAACACACACAAAATTTAAAGTGTTTACCTTTAAAAATTCAAGGAAAGCAGGTTTTGTAGCACACGTTTTCTTAAGGATTGCCACAGCTGTGCTGAAATTATTCACATATTCACTATAAGCATCCAGCACCATGGATTTGGAAAACTGTAACACAAGAGAAAATCGGGAAATGAAAGTAGCGTAGGGCTCACTGCCTCCTCGCCAAGCTTGGGATGAAAGAGCGAAAGCTGCACTAAGAGCAGCCTCTCCGCCACCGTGCTCTTTCCACGGAATAAACTTCATTATGACTAAGAGTGATTTTTTTTTCTTTAAGCAGACTTGTTAGGAGTCTGCGGCTCTCACTCTGCTGACCCCAGGGTACTTCAGTGCTTCCTAGCTCAAAGCCGTGGCGATTTGGCTGTCAGTTAAGAAAGTTCCTGACTGTAGTCATATAAACATGACAAGCACAGACGTCCTCCTTTAAGCTGCTGCTGACCGGCACTTTGTGGACAGAAGGTCGGGTGCCTCAGCATGTGGATGTCCTGGGATCCTGACCTGACATGGAGATGACACTGTGTGGTCTGAGATGCATTGGGGCACCTGGGCCTGTCATGTTTCCACATCCTTCCCCAGCTGCACACAAGGGCGCAGAGCCTCCTGACCGCAGACTGGCCTCCACGGGAGGTCCGCAGTGTCCGTCCAGGCTCAGCCAGGGTCAGCCGGGCTTGCACCAACAGGAGACCCACCCTGAGGCATCCAAGGAAGAAGGGAGGGGGCCCTGGAGCCCAGGGAGCCCTGCAGACCCTCCACATGCACCAGCCCCGTTACCGAGGCCACGAAGACGTCTCCGATCATCTCCACCGAGTCCCACTCAGCCACGCGGCCGGCCAGCGCGATCTGGAGCAGGCAGTGGCACTGCAGCACCTCCTTGACCCGGAAGAAGACGGTCCTCAGCTTCCTCTCGCTCAGCACCTTGGGCTCCATCTCCCACAGCGGCTTCTCATATTGCTGAGGCAGAGACCAACAAGCACGGCCCAGGCTTTTCTCAGGTTCCACAAGGAACACAGAGAAGCTTGCCCTATAATTACACGTGTGTCCAAATAAACCGCATGACTCTTGATGTCGATGCATAGACACAACTCTCAGAGTCGCTTAAGAACTTTGCAAATTTGAGTATTTTACGATTCATAAAAGACATAAAAGACAAAACAGTGTGATATTTGGGTACCTCCAATATCCTCTTCAGAGCATCCACGTAGTTTTTCTCGCTTTCTACGATCGAGCCCAGAATGTACCTTCTTACGACCTGTTGGGAGTTTGAAAACACAATGGTTAAAAACTGCCTCGGAAAACACAGCAAACAGATTCAACTTCTGTTGAGGCTTATTGATAAAGTTTCTCCGTGTTCAAAACAGTACGTAAGTGAAACCTCCCAAGGCCTTAAAATATATTAACGTTCTACCGTGATGGGCATAAGACATACTTCCCCATCACTACAATTCTGTTGTTTTTTAAAAACAACAAATTATAAACCACAACTCGAGCAACACAGCAAAATCATGGCATTAATAACAATTTCATTCACCCATACAATAAAAATGAACTGACTGTGTGCTCTGCATGCCCAGCATGGAGCTTCATGGGGTTAATATATACTCCGTGTACATATTAAGTTCAGAAAAAAAAAAAAAAACAACTTTCCAGTCTTCCCCCAAAGAACCGTATTAGCAACACTTATCTAAAATCATTACTCCAAAGTTTTTTTTAAAAGCTCTTGGAAGGTGGAGGTGTAGATCTGTTTTGTTCTGAGGCCATTCAAAGCCTCCAAGGCTAGAAGCGCAGCGAGTGAATCACCGAAGTCATTTCAGGAGCAGCCCCCACCCCCTCAGATCTCAGACGCCTGCACGTGAAGTAGTGACATCACTTTGGGGTTTGTTCCCACGACCTGAGGGCATGCCAGCACAAGCTTCTGGCCCCAAGGTGCTTGCTGGAGACCAGGGACGACACTTGGCACTTCTGTCCAGGTGACACGCAGTCTGGAAAGTTGGTTTTGCCAGTAAAGGGGAAGCAGAGCGTAAAAAGCATAGCAAGGTTGCTCTTCCCCACCCCCAGCTGCGCAGTGGGATGCTCATCCCAGGAACCGCGGCGCCACCTGGTGGCAGAAACCGCCCCTGGCTGCGTCAGTGTGACTCCTTTCCACAGGACGAGATGGAGGCAAAAACCAACCCTGAGGGACACCTGAGGAGCAGAGTGACAGGTTTAAAGGGCGGATGCTTCAAAGCACACACAGATGTGTCTATGAGCCCACAGACCCCTTGCTCTAGATCCTGCCCCCAAACTATAGACGGTCAGATTCAGAGTCCCAGACACTGTCTCAAGTCTGGAGTCAGAATATCTGGGAACTTGGGGGGATCTAACACTGCAGATGGTGGCTGCAGCCACGAAATTAAAAGACGCTTACTTCTTGGAAGGAAGTTATGACCAACCTAGACAGCATATTCAGAAGCAGATACATTACTTGTCAAAAAAGGTCTGTCTAGTCAAGGCTATGGTTTTTCCAGTGGTCACATATGGATGTAAGAGTTAAACTATAAAGAAAGCTGAGCGCCGAAGAATTGATGCTTTTGAACTGTGGTGCTGGAGAAGACTCTTGACACTTCCTTGGGCTGCAAGGAGATCCAACCAGTCCATCCTAAAGGAAATCAGACCTGGGTGTTCACGATTGATGCTGAAGCTGAAACTCCAATACTGTGGCCACCTGATGCAAAGAGCTGACTCATTGGAAAAGACCCTGATGCTGAGAAAGATTGGGGGCACGAGGAGAAGGGGACAACAGAGGATGAGATGGCTGAATGGCATCACCGACTCAATGGATATGAGTTTGAGTGAACTTCAGGGGTTGGTGATGGACAAGGAGGCCTGGCCTGCTGCGGTTCATGCGGTTGCAAAGAGTCGGACACGACTGAGCGACTGAACTGAACTGAACCCAGGTATTAAATACTCTGCTTCAGTCCTGAGATGACTCTGATGTATCAGGCCAAAGGGCCTGGAATTGGTATCAAAACAATGGAAAATTAAGATAAAACCCCAAATCTGCCCCGACTGGAGGGCCCCCGCAGGTCAGGACACCCCTCAGTCAACCCTAGTATGTGGGCAGCGCGCCCGGGGCCGGTCCCCAGACTTCAGGCTTCCCAATCCACGCACGGCTGACGGGGCGTTGTCCGGGGGCGGCGCTTGCACACTGCTCACGCACGGCCTCCTCGCGCCCTCCCCTCTTCGCGCAGCCCTCCTCACGCATGCCTTCCCTACCTACACCTACGCCTCGCACACACAGCCTCCGCACGCACTCGCGCACGGCCTCCCGAGCACAAGCCCGCTCGCCTCGGCCCCGCCCTCACCCGACGGTGGCTGCCCGTCTCCTCGCGGCAGCCCGCCACCTTTCCCGTCGGACTCTGAACTGACCGCGGAGGGTTTTCATGGTCTGCACGCCGTACGCACGCGTGCGCTTCACGTGTGCGATGCGTGCGTCTCTATCGACCATCACCTCACTGCCCGCCTACGTCCGTCCAGCTTTGTCATCTCCCTAGGCCGTCGGTGGTCTCTCTCAGCGCCCATGAACCGCACCATGCTGCCCACGTGGGAAGACTCAAGTCACACGCCCGTAGGACCAGCAACCCTTCCCCCGAAGGCCCCCGGCTCTGGGGCATGCCCTCGCCCCTCACGCCCTCCTCCCCTTTCACCCAAACATAGTCAATGGAAACCACTGAATTTTTTCTCCTCTGCTACCTATGTTCAGCGATTAAGAAACTCGTTTACATTTGGCTACGTTCATGAGTTACTGGAAATCTGTATTCTAACCTCACCATCGCACAGACGCTTCACACACTCACACCTGGTCTCTTGGCCGTCAGCATGAATGAGCGTGAGTGAGTCTCAGAAAGCAGCAGACCTTCCACGCGCGCTCACAACCACACAGCGGGGACACCTAACGTATTTAAGGACAGGGAGGCCCGGGGCCAGGCGGACGGAGAGGTCAGCGTAGCCTTGCCGTGCCAGGCCCGCCCCAAGCCCTACCTGCTGCTGAGACAAGCCTTCGGGCATCGGGGTGAGGATGGCTTCGGGGTGCCTGCAGTCCACGTCGATGAACACGTTCTGCTCCTCTTCAAGACAGGATCTGTGGTCTTAAAGGAAGACAGAGCGTGCTAGTCTGATGTTGAAATGGGGCCTTTATAACACTGCAGGGCAGTAAAGCTGCCGTCAGAGTGGCGCCCTTGGCAGACACCTCAGCCCCAAGCGTCCTTCCCACCCAGATGAGTCAAGTGAAGCTTTAACAAACCCAGAAAATAGCCCCTCCCACAAGGGGAACACAGAGTTTGTCAATATTTGAAGTTTTTGATACTTGAAATCTAACTTCAAAAAGGCAGAGGTGTCATTTGAACACCTAGATGGCAGAGTAGAAACACATATTTCAGTTTCTGAATCTATAACATAAACCAAAGTCAGAAGCAAATAAAGGCAGTTCTGAGTTATTCAGAACCAACACTCCACAGTCAAGTAAAAACAAAGAGAGACTCAGTAACCTCCTGACTTTCTGCCTTTCTCACTAGAACTCTGATAAAGCACAACTCCCCCCACATCAAAAATTTTAGACCAGAACTAAATTCATTTCTAAGAACTTAGATGCAGCTAAGTAATCTAAAGAATCCACAGAATGGCTAGAAACCAGAAAAACATGGGAATTTTCAGGTAATATTGAGATTTTCTAATTCAGAAAACTGTCACAGGAGCTTTAAAAAACCAGCACACAGGATCGTGATCCAAGCCTCTCTGCTCCGCCACAGTCCAGAAGGGACAGGAAATGCGCCCAGGGGCCCCAGCACGGTGAACACACCCCTGTGATCATGTTCTATGATGAACGACCATCCTGAGAACCCAGGGGCTCCGGGAGTGACAGCAAGGGACCCCCATCACCCGACTGCTGGGAGGAACCGGTTGGGGGTGGCGAAATCTACCACCTGGGAGAATGCCCCCACTTTCTGCTGTGGGGAGAGAGTTTCCCCACCCAGTGCCCGCCTGGAGGGGACCCAGCGAGGAAACACACCTGAAGAGACGAAGGATTTGGTCCTGATAAACGAGCGTCCCCGCTTCACGGCAGCCTTTGTCCTCTCCAGCCCGTCCTTGGTGCCCTCTCTTGCAGCCCTCACCAGTTTCTGCATCTGCAGGGAAGGGGGACCGGGTGAGCAGGGCAGTTCGGTGAAAACTCCTCCTTGCTGTTAATCCACTTTAAAAGAATACTGTCAAGTAGTCTGGTCTTGAAACATCATCTGAAATCGGCTTTTTGATCTGGGAGAGCTGTCTTGGCTGTTGTGGGGGGTGGGGATGGGGAGGTGGTTTGGGGCTGTTTCGCTTTCATTGGTTTAAAAAAAAAGGAAAAAGAGACTTTTAAAAAGAGCCTTTTCTTAGCATAGTTTTTAAAATGTGTCCTTCTGTGTTTAAAAGTTGACCTTCGTTTTTATTACAAACACTTGCCAAGAGCTTTGGAGAAGCCTGGGTGTGGAGAAACTGAGGGCACGGACGTCAGGGGGTTTGCCCGAGGTTAAAGGGCAGATCGCAGGATACAGGGGAGAGCCCCCCGCCCGGCCTGGCGGCTCACAGGCTCTTCATACTGACCACTCCCAGAACCCACTGCGCCTGTAGGAATACCTGCCAGGATGTGGACAGAGAGACAGCCAGCCCGCAGGAAGGACCAGCAAAGCCCCTGCTCTGCAGGGACTAAAGAGTCAGGAAGACCACCACCCACCACAGGGGAGCGTGCTCACCCTGATTCCCAGGGGCAGGTCCTGGCACAGTACTTAGATTGGCCACCAGTGCTCAAAGCGCCCAGCCATGTGCCTCGCGTTTTATCCACTTTTCTTGTCCTTTGGAAGCTAATCTTGGCAGTACGGGCCATCTGGCACCAAGTGATTGATCGTTTAGAGAAAACCCGGATGGCCTCTTACAACACAAACCCCTTCAGTCCATCCACGATGCCTCCCTATCCGTCCTCCTGGGATCCTCCCCGGGGGGTGGCGGCTGTTCAACACCTGCAAGCTCACCCCCCGCGGCTGCGGCTGGGGCCTCCCAGTGCCAGGCCGCCAGGGCCACCGCCTGGCTGTGCATTTGTACAAAGTGCCGCCGGCCGAGGGGCTCTTGGGGGCTGAGGCTCAGCTGACCCAGCAGTTCAGCCCAAGCGTGCACCCCAGATTAAGAGCCATGCCCCTGCGGGTTACCCACTCCCGGGGCCGCCAGTCTAGTGCTGGACGCGCATACCTGCAGCCCAATTCCCCTCTGTCCCTGCGCCTTAGCCGGCCTCCCTGATGTGCGCCTGGCCTCCCAGCCAACTCGACGGAAACCAAGCCCAGGTCACGCTGTCTGGCCAACCCCAACCCCAGTGTCCTGTACCCCACCACCACCCACCTTCGCCAGGTCAAACACGGCCAAGCCACTCCTGCCTCCGCTCCTGCACCCCTTCAACCAAACCTGGCCGCGTCCGGAGACCCCCGTGGACGGCAGCTGGCCACCCCCTTCTCCACGGTGCCTGAGCCCTGCCGGTGCACCCGACTGCTCAGCTGCCAGGCGCCTCCCCTTAGCTCCTTCCCCACAGTCTCCCTGGATCCTCCCTCCTCCTGCCAGACACGGCCTACGACCCGGCTCGGTCCACGCTCCCTCCGAGTGAAGCCACACAGGTGCTGGGGTCCATGGGGAGGGAACAGCGGACCGGGGCCCCACGGCCACCAGCCATACGCCGGGCCCCGCTTGCCAGCATAGGAGAGGCGTGTGGCCGCCCTGGACAAGTGGTCCCACTCTGCCGCTCACAGCACTTCCCACTGTCCTTCCCTGAGTGTGTCCATCTCTTCGCTGAGCCAGTCTCCCTCACACCCCACCCTGCGCTGCCCGGAAACCCCCACCGGCCTCCGACTGTCCCCGGGGCTGCCACCTGTTTCCTGCCCAGGGACCAGCCTGATGCCGAGCCGAAGGAGATGCTATGATTCCGGGGGCTTCGCTCCTGAGTTGAAAATTGTGGAGCACACAGCAGTGGCATTTACAGGGACCTTTCTGAATGAACACCTGCCTCAGGCAAGTGCCCTTCAACGCCTGAACAAATGACAAACATCAGAAGGACGGCAATCCAGTTGAAGTGAAGTTACTTGACAGTGCTCTTTTAAAAACCATCTCAAGACAGCAGACGCCACGACATTCAAGCCAGCAGTTCTCAGCTCTGCGGTCTCAGGAGCCCTTCACGCTTACAAAGTCACCAAGCAGCCCCGAGGGCTTCGGCTTACCTGGTGCGTTTGTCTGTATTTATTGTCTAAGGAGTCAAAATTGAGAAGAAATGTTGAATATTTTCTAAATATTAATTTTATAAACAATAAAACTATTTAACTTTATCTTAGCCAGTAACATTTTATGATAAATTACTATGGTTTCCAAAACAACAAAAAAAGTGCATTGGTTTGCACATGGGGGAACCTGCCTCGAGTCTGGCGTGGAGTCAGAGGATTAAGCCGGGAAGGACAGAGGCAAAGGAGGTCCCGGAAATGACAGAGACCGTCCACTGTCGGGGTGGCCCTGGGGTCCCCTGGACCGCACCGTGAGAACCACCGCAGCTCAGATGTGAGCTTGCTCATTAAACAACAGTCTGCTTCTGCAGAAGCATTTCCAGCGGGAACCACACACCTTCAGTTCATGTTTGTGCTTTAGCTGCTGAATCTCTACCGCGCCCACCGTGTTTGCCATCAACTCTCTCATCTTTCTCTCATAGTGCTCCTTTAAGCGGGTTAGGTCATGGGAGAGCTACAGCACAAAGAGACACAAGCTTTTCACAACACGCTCTTCCCGGCGCTTTCAGGCAGTCTTACATTGAGAGGACTTGAGCCACATCTGGTGGGTGACGTTCACGCACCAACGTCCTCCTGCCCCGGGCCCCCCCGTCCTAGCCCTCCAGCTCTCGGGAAATAAACACACAAGTGAGTAAAACATGTCAGCAGAGGGCAGACTCCAGGTGAGCCAGGCTGGAGACTCCTCTGTGCTGAACCAGAGCAAGTAACCGCACAGAGGAATCTGGGCACCAGCATGCGTTTACACTTTAGTGGATTTAAACTGGCCCAAACTGTAGAAATACATATGAAATTATTTATGTCAGCACCAAAGAGGAAGAAATTTGAGTTCGGCACTGAGCGGGGCACGGTTTGGTACCAGCCACGCACACTTCTAAGTCTCCAGACGGACATGACTTCCGCTGCAGCTCCCAGGGATGGGGTGAGGTCTCAAAAGCTCTGTCCTCGCATCATCACAGACGTCTCCAACGTGCAACCCAAGGCCTGCGCCTTAGTGAGCGTGTCCCGTGTTCCCCAGACAAGGACATCTGGGCAATTACTGATCCAATCTGAGACTGTCTGGGAGATCAGTCTTCTTTGGCAGGTTTTGAAACGTGACTCTTTAGGGAGCCAGGGACTTGTTACGGCATCGCCTGTCCTGTCCCAGGATGCTGCCGGCTGGCCCCCGTGAGGGCTCTGCGCTCGCGGCCGCCCGACCCCCTCCGCATGTTGCGTGGTACATCTGGGAGCACAGGTTCGCCTGGACAGCCAGGAGGGCAGAGTCTCTGCCCAGAAATCGTGCTCGCAGCTCACGGGCCATCGCTGGACCAAGCCGGTTTGCACTAACCCCCTGCCCACTGAAGACAAAACTTAGGAGTTTCTTAACCACTCTCCAAGGCCCCCACTGGGTGTTTCGTCCTGCTGAAATCAGGCCCCAGCACCATACTGAAAACCTCCATTTAAATCTGGAACGTTGGGCTCAGCTAGAACAAGCCAAGTGTCACCTTAGTCACCAGCTGTGATTAAAACTACAGCTGTAACTTCAATTCCTGGTTAAGTCTCCGCTGTAATAACTCAGGTGACAAACAAGAGCCAGGTTCCTGGAAAAGCTTGTTAGTAATGTTGAGTAGTTGGGGGACTTCCCTGGCAGTCCAGTGGTTAAGACAGCATACTTCTCATGCAGGGGCCATGGGCTTGATCCCTGGTCGGGGGAACTAGAGATCCTGCAAGCCATGTGGCCAAAAATACATACAGACGTAAGCATCAGGTAGTTGGGTTGACCACCAGCAGTTGGTAGAGCCTTCTTAAGTTTCAGGATGAGATTACAGAACCCCAGTGAACCCCAGTGCCCGGAATGACCTATAAGCCACACATACATGGAGGCCACTCCAGGAGCCCACCAGCTTGGTTATAGGGCCCCAGGCGGCCATGACTCATGGTGATTTATCGATTGCGTCGTGAGGCACTGGCCGCAGCCTCTGTCCATGTGCGGCCTGCATGTCAACCTCACACAGAACACAGAGCGCCTTTGGACATGACCGTGGATGGCCATACAAATCCCTCTTTCACCAACAGCCCAAATGCCAACGACACAGCAGAGGGGACGGCCAGTCACCACTGGCCACCAGGCCCCTCAGTGAGCAGCGCTCCGGTCCCCACCTACACCCGCTGGCCCTGGCATCAGCCCGGAATCCACTCCTTCAACCTGGACCTGGTCTCAGGACTGTCCCGCTAAGGGAGGCGAGTGCCCAGTGGGGTGGGGCCTTTGTCCTGTAACATCCTCTATAACACCTTCTATTTTTACTTCTTCCTATTTGTGCTCAGAACGCCGAGGACCACAACATACCGTAGAGGACAGCGGGCTGCGCTGTGTCCACCAGCCCGGCTCTCCACACAGCCGGCTGCGCACCAGCAGCGCTGTGTGTACACAGCACACATGGCCAGGGAATGCCTCCTTACTTCCTGAATGCTCAAGACAAGGAGCTCGCTCGGGGCCTGTTGAGGGATTCCATTTATGTAAATTTCATTTTCCCAACCTGCCAGGACTGTACTGTATGAGATAAGGGGCCTCTTCTCTTTTGCTAACATCAGGTGCTTTCCTCAAACTACACATCAACATCTTAGAAAACAGTTATGTAAAGACTACATGAATGAGGCAACCCCTTCCGGTCCTGGCCACACGCCCGTGTGAGCACGCTGTCCCCCAGCACACAGCCGGGACACCTGCCTGCTTCCTGTGGTCGCCGCGCAGGAAGGAGCGGGGGACCCCGCTCCTGCTCTCCGAGTCGCTCTGCTCCTCGTAGCTCTCGAACTCGCTGGAGCTCCACCCGTACTCCAGAGAGCTGTGGCCGCCTTCATCTCCGTTCTCCACGTCGTCATAAATCATTTCATCTGAGTGCAAAAACACCAAATGAAGAATTAAAGTGCAGAACTCCTGGCTACTCTGCGCATGTCTGTCGAGTGAGAGCGTCACTGAGAGCTGGGGAGGAGACACCCGGGAAGAGCTTGGAGGAGCAGTGGTGGGGCCTCGGGGGGAGACCCCTGGCAGTGATGGGCGGGGGCAACAAAGCTCTGACAAACCCCCAGCCCCATCCACATTCAGAGGACCACTGGTCTATGAGAAGCCACCACGATTATACCAGATGATTTCTCGCCCATAGAGAACTTTTGATGAAGGAAAGATATTTAGATAAATACGTGGAATATAAACAGATTACACAGACTGGCAGATCACCGACAGATGATAATCAAATACGAACGAAAGTGAAGCGTATTACAAACAACCGTGAATTCTGCTTCTGCGCTAAAATTAGCCCATAAAACCCATAACCTGTTGCATGCATGCATGCTCAGTCACTGCAGTCGTGTCTGATTCTGCAACCCCATGGACTGCAGCCCACCAGGATCCTCTATCCGTGGGATTTTCCGGGCAAGAATCATGGAGTTGGTAGCCATGCCCTCCTCTAAGGGATCTTTCTGAACCAGGGATCGAACCTGGTTCTCCTGCTTTGCAGGCAGATTCTTTACCGCTGAACAACTGGGGAAGCCCATAAACTATTACTGCATTTTAATGTCTTTATCACATCAGTCATTTCAAAATTAGTGATGAGCACGTCTGTTCACGCCTCCAGATCACGACAAAGGCGCCGTCCGCACAGGGGGCACCTGGCCTAACAGAACGGCCGACACCTTCAGCAGCGCCACTACTGGGCCACCTGCCATTGGCATTTGGTTTTTGAGACCCCAGATCATCCTGCCTGTGCTGGGAGAGGCCCACCAGGGAGGACCAATTATCCCCAAATGCAGTTCAAGCCTGGCTTTACAGAAACTAGGCCTTGGCCCCATGTTGCTTGTAGCAGGCACTTAAATAACTGCCCAGGAGCACACTTAAAGATCTAGTAGGTTTGTTTATAAAGAGGCTGGAAGGGCTCCCGTCCTGCCGGGTCTCGGGAGGCAGCCTCTGTTAGCTGAGGCTGTAGCAGCTCTGGGGACCTGATCGCCTCCAGAACACTTTGGGGATGAATAAACGAGTCCATGCTTCTAAATAGGAAGTTTGCTGTCAATTTTAAGAATATGTCCTCTATGAGGCTGGGAAGGTTCTGTCAGGAGTTTTTAACACCAACTGCCTTCTAAGCATATGATTTCTGTCATTCACCTGGTCCCCTGGGAAACGACACTGAACCAGCCCATGCTGGAAGACACCTGAACTCTGGAGACACACCCCCAGGGCTAGGATGGGCTTCAGCCTGCTTGCTGGGCGTGACGGCCTGACCTTCCATCTGGGTCGTTCAGCATCAGGCTTTCTGAATGCAGGGGCGCTAAGTCTGAGCTAACAACCTCTGAGGGTCACCCATCACTGCTCTCTGCTGCCTTCTGTGGGTTCAGCACCCCTTCCCCATGAAACGCAGCATGGCCCGTTCCTCCAGGCTCTGCAGGCGGTCCAGCTCCCCAGCCTGTGTCTGATGCTGCCTGTGTCTCTCTAACGGGACACTACTTTGGCCGGATGTGGAAATCTGGGTCAGAACACTGCATTCTCTTTAGCAGTTGGGAACACCATCTGCCTGTCAGGAAGCATGTGTTCTTCCCGAGCTGCCGCTCCTCCCGGTGGCGGCGGCTCCTCCCCCGTTGCTGCTACGATAGCCACGGTGGGGCTGTGCTTGGCCGGCTCAGCTGTATGCACCTCTGTGTGCACTCACACAGGACCCTGCTTTGGATCTGTATTTGTATAATCTGGGAGCTTACGTCTGTAATCCCGGAAAATTCTTAGTAGTCCCTTCTTCCGTGACCTCCTGTGTGTCACCTGCTACCTCCCAGCCTCCATGCCTTATCTTTCCATTTGTATTTTTACATCTTTAACTCCTCCTGCTTCTTTCAGGAGGCTGGAGATAGTCATCCAACCTCCAGGGTTGGGCGTGAACACACGCACAGGTGTGCACACACAGCGTTCTACCCCACAGCATCAACAAGACGCTGAAACGTTACAAAACGCGACCACAGACGCGCAGGGGCTGTGGGCCGAGGGGCTCCACCCGCCCGCTTCCATCCAGCAGCAAGCCGGTGAACTGCAGCCCGTTAAACTCAGCTCCAGACAAAACCAAACCTGGCTCAGAGTCTGAATTTTCTCTTGGCACATCGTCGTAAATGGCTTCCTCCGGATCTGGAAGTAAAGGAAAAGAGACTTTAAAACTGACCCAGATGCAGGGAGAGCAGTCTGCACTCACGGGGCCCACAGCCTCCGGCGAGGCTTCAGCCACTCGGAAGTTCGTTTTACAGGGATGGTAACTGGCGGGGCCCCACCGGAGTGCAGGCATTGTTCTTATGGCAGAACACTTCCTGGGGAAGGAACGAGAGCTCTACATGGAGCGGCTGTGAAATATCTCCAGGAAGAGGTTTATGGCCTCCAGGCCAACGTATCCCTTTTTTTTGTTTGTTTTGCGTTCAATTACAAATCTTTATAAACATTTTTAAGTTATTGCAATTAATGTTTTCTGACATGCAAAACACACAAAGGTGGCATGTAGTCTCAGAAACAAAGGGATAAATTCACTGCTGCTCTGAGTAGGAATCAGCTGACAGCGTCATCTCATTTCCCGCGACTGCAGATGGAAGGCAGCCACGTGCACATATAAAGAGGCATAACTTTTAGGACAAAAACCTCTAAAGCTACTACATGAAACATTAGTATCCTAGGAAACTGTTTAAAGTATTCTCTTTTTAACAAAAAGTAGGGATCCTCCATGGCTGATGTTGCATGTGCCTGACTCAGGGGTCCCACAGGAGAACACTGTTTGAAGCTCATGTACGTATTTGTGAGGGCTCCCTGCTCTGCAGGCAGACCGACGGAACTACAGTGCACTCCATCCAGGAACCCACAAGAGTGACGGTTACTAAGCAACAGGAGACAAAACCAGGTAAATACAGCCTCCCTCTTCTCTGACATGCAGCCACTGTCCCTGCCCACGTTCCCGGGGTAAACACAGGGCCAAGACCCGGCATATTCTTGTGTTGCTGTCAAACCCCAAGTCAGAGCCACCTGCTGCCCCGAAATAATATGTTTCGATTGAGACGACAGTATTTCCACCCCTATTAGAGCACATGAGCGGCTACTGGTGTACAGGCCTCACGTTCAAATACAATTATTCCACTAATGAATACGAGTCATGGGAGAAAAAATCGGACAGCTTCTGCTTTGTAAATAAAATTGCTTGAGGACAGCGAGATGATAATTTAATCCTGTAATGATCCAGATTTAATAGCCCGCTCGCGGAAGCATCTACATTTGCGGAGTTCTTTGTTTCGACAATGTCATAATTAAAACAGAAATGAAACATTCCAGGGGAGAATTTAATAATTAGGAGAATGTTTAGATGTTCCTACCTGGTGAGTCAATCATATAAGACAATTACACAGACATTAGTGAGCCAGTGGATGGTAAAAGGGCTAATCAGAAAAGCAAGCTTACTTTAAAAAAAATTAAAAAGCAAGCCTGGCTAAAATTAGTTCTGCTTTCTGCACCACACGTGGAAGAGAAGGCCTGCCCTGCCGCGCCATCTGGTCTGTGGGCTGGCTTAAACACCCACCAACCCTCTTCAAAATGGTACCATGAGAAAGCATCTCACTGGGGATCACAAGAAAGAATGCCTTGTTAGTGCCTCCGTCCCCAGATCTCTGACTGTTATGACAAAAGACAGATCAGTACTGGAATAAATCCATCAGCCAGGACGAGGCGGGTGCTGAGATGCAGAGAGCAGAGTTGATCTGACGGGAGACAAAGCCATGGCTTCGCGGGGCCTGGGGGAGCAGCTGCAGTCAGCGGCGGCCGGTGCTTCAGATGAACGGGTACAGGACAGGAGAACAGCAGCGGAGCCTGACAAATACCCGCAGTCCCCGGGGCCCTGGTGTGGTACTCACTCTCCATCCAGGCTGTGTTGGCCGGATCCGCGACCCAGCGGGCCAGGGTGCTGTCCTCCTTCTGGTCTGGATCCTCACTTAAAGAACACACACAAGAACATCAGGATGTTGAGAACCCCTCACGTGTGTCTGGTGGGATGAAGAATGGTGCCGCTGTGGTGGAAAACAGTTTGGCTCTTCCTCAGAAAGTTCGACGCAGGGTCACCGTGTGACCCGGCGCCTCCGCTCCTGGGTGTGCAGGGCCTGACAGACACCTGTCCACAACATCCACAGCAGCGTTAGCACGGCTGCTGGAAGGTGGGAGGGGCCAGTGTCCGTCAGGAGACGAGAAGAGACACGAAATGCGGTGTGTGTGCACAATGGAAGGTACCGGGCCTTCAACAGGAAGGAGATTCCAACACACACTACAGCACGGATCACCCGCGACACACGAGGCCAAGCCGATGAGCCAGACACGGAAGGACAAGCACCGTACGGTTCAGACCATATGAGTACCTAGGACAGGCAAGTTCACAGGATGTAGAACAGAGGCCTTGGGAGCTGAGAGGGGGCACTGTGGGTTACGGCATGAAAAGCGGGGCTTCTGATCGGGACGATGAAAATGTTTCAAAGGCAGAGAGTGGTGATGGTTGTACGACTTTGTGAATGAATTTAATGCCACTGGGTTTTACACTTAAAAATGGTTAAAAATAGCAAACTTTATGGTATGTATTTTTATCGTACTTTTAAAATGAATAATGCAATATACTGAAAACTACAGGATGGTCCACTTTAAAGAGGTGAAATGTAGTATGGTATACGAATTACAACTCGATAGAGTTGCTTAAAAGCAAACACACCTACCATGCAGCGAGCACGCTGCCATGCTAGGCGGTAGGTGCTCTAGAACTTGGTAAAACCTGGTCTTTGTATTTGAAGAATTCAGTCTGGTAGCAGAAAGGAACACAGGAGGTAACGGTGAGAGCACAAAGCAATCAATTACAATGCAGGTGTGTGCACACGGCTCTGGAAGCACAGAGGAGGACGGCTTCATGAAACGAGACGGTTAAGCTAGATTTTGGAGGGTGAGCAGGCGTTTGCCTGGAGGCAGGGATTTTCCTGGTAATTTCAAGCAGATGAAGCAGCATTTGTGAAGGCAAGCAGCATGAAAGAAACGCCCGTAATCAAATCAGTTCCAAGGATTTCAGATGAAAGCTGGGTCAGACAAAATTAAAAATCCTTTCTCCCCCTTGGGACTCTTGAGAAACTTAACAAGGTCAAGCACATTGTCCAGGTCTATCTGGTCGTGAACCCAGTTTCTCTTTATCCACAAAGTGTCACATTAACATCTGAAAGAGTCCTGTGCTTCAGGAAGACCTGATCTGGGGGTCCCTGGGCAAGAGGGCAGAGGGCACAGTGGACAGAAGGACCAAAGGGTGGGGAGGGGCCTCAGCAGTGAGCTCGGGTTCACAGCACTCGGCACGTCAGGGAAGGTCCAGGACTCAGAACGCCTGCGGAACACAAGCAAGATACCTGTTTGCTGGATCCTCAGAACTCAAGGAATTCAGCTGGCTGTCTTCTGCCGCCTCCTGAGTCTCTGCCAGGAGAGGAAAGTTCACACTGTTCACGCTTGAAAGACACGTCTAGGAACTTACTTTTTACCCTTTAAATGGTTTCGCACTTTCCTTTCTCATCAGTGGAGAGGCTTATCTTATTGTAAAGATGATCAACTGACAGGTTTACACTCTTCGACTTTTAGATAAAATGTGCTCCAAACAGGATGACGATGCAAACTGACACCCAAAGGCCTCATGAACCAGCCTGCAACAGTGGTGCCCAAACGGATCAAGCCAGAATCGAAAACTAACACCACGGGGACCTGCAATTATGATTCACTTGAAAACGTGTCCACAGGACAAGCTCGAAAGACTCTCAAGGGTCAAAGGTTCTACAGTTGGTGAAATCTGATAACCAAACTGCGTGTTCCCCTCAGCTGTCTTAACTTGGCGGGAAAAAACCGCTTTCCTCAGACTTCACACACGTCTGTCCTGACGCGCGTTTGAGAGGCCACCGTCCCCCGGGGCTGCTCCTGCGTCAGGACGTCTAGCCCAGGGTGGTCCTCATGTGTGTCCTGACCCGGAACAGGGAAACAGACACGGTGAGAGCAGGACAGCTCAGCAGAGACGCCGGCACCGGCCCATCCTGGACAGAACCCGCTGCGCTCAAACCGGACGCGTGACTCGGGGGACACCACGGGAGACGCAGCCGCTGCCCAAGGGCCTCGGCCGGGACAGCAAGGCGCTGCCCGCACAGAACCCCCCAGCCTGAGGGCTCACGGACGACGGCCTGAAGCCTGGACGTCCAAGGTCAAGGCGCCAGCGTCTGCTCAGGCCCCTTCCGTCTTGCAGACCACATTCCTGCCGTGTCCTCCCGTGAGGAGAACTGGGGGCTCGGCGGGCTATGTCATCGGGCTCTAAACCTACGCACAGGGCTGCACCCTCAGAACCTCACCTCCTGACACCATCACCTCAGGGGCCAGGTCTCAACATGTGACTCTGGGGCAGACACACAGTCTCCTTTTAAACCTGAAAACCCAAGCCCTGCACAACCAGCTGAAGCTGAAGCAACACAGCCAAGGGGCGTCTGCAGAGATGATGGACACCGGCTCCATGAGCCACGTCCTCGAAGCTGCAAGCCAGCTCCTCCCCGCTAAGCAGAGGTGCCACAGTGCCTCATGACAGCCTCACAGACCTGGGACCCATGGGGACCCGGGCCCGACAGCCCTGTCACAGGCACGGGCTCCATCTCCCTGCACCTGCCCGCCATGCCGCTGCTTCTCAAGGAGCCTCCTGATTCTCCCGGACACCAACCTGCTCTCCCAGGTCCCTCCCCCCAGCCCTGGTTCCATGAACCGGGACTCCAACTGGACAGTCTGACGGCAGAGAGCCTGTCGCCTGCAAAGGGACGACACGAGGGCACAGAGGCACACGACGTGGACAGTGCCGCCCGCAAGCACAAGGTGTGGCGGTGTCTGGGGGAAGGAGGCCGGGGTGGAGACGGAGCCCAGGCTGCTCCACAATGCTGCAGACAACACTCCGAGTCTCTCCTTGACTGGTCCCCACTGAGCAGCCGGGGCACAGTCTCAGGGCCCCCTACCTGCAGGGTCGGCGGGCGGGGCGGGCAGCACGGGACTGGTGTAGGCCGGCAGCAGCAGCGGCAGGCTGGAGGGCACGGCATAGCCGCAGGGCACTGGCACCGAGTACCCGCTGGGCACATGCAGGCCCCCACCCTCCCCCTCGGCGTCCGGGTCTGGGGCTGGCGGCTGGTCTTCCTGGAGGGGCGTGATGTCGATGACAGAATAGGGGTTGACTCTCGACAGGACCCCGGGTTTCAGTGGTTCCACTCCTGGTCCTTTTTCATATCCTGAGGATGAAAGGAGACCGTGGCAAACACGCCCGGCCATCCAGGACTCGGCCGGCCGACACACCCTGCTTGCCCGGGCAACACCAGGCCAGGGAGCACCGTGCTTTGGGGCACCTGAGGGGTGAGCGTGACCTTGGGGACCGGGGGCACACAGCCTGGCTGAGCCCAGGGTGGCTCCTCCACTGAGATGAGTAGGGTAGAAGCTGCCAGAAGTGGGGGATCATTAACCACATGGAAAGCTGGTGAAGGTACCAACCAGACCATCGGTCAGTGAATAAAAGTGACCAACTCCACCTCCAAACTCTAAAACACACATTAAACTTGTATGTTTCATATCAAATAGCATTATTTTGAAATAATGTTTCATGTAACATAGTGACAAACTATGATGAGGCCATTTTTATTAGGAAAAAACACACCTGTTTCCTCCAGAACATAAACAGAAAGGTGGATGGACAAGATTGAAAACCACGGAAAACAGAACAAAGGAGAGAATCTCAGCCAAACTTGAATCGAGTCATTTCTGTCCACAGCACATCACAGACACAGGATAGATTTTGGGCTCCTGGACCCTACCTTCCCCCGGACGATCCAACCCGCAGGTAGGCTGGCTGGTCCCTGGGTGGTGGCTGGAGGATGCACAGGGTCCCACGGCGGCAGCGGCGGCGGCAGCGGCGGCGGCGGCGGCAGGAGCCTCTGCCCCCGCGTCCCCTGCCTCTGCGGAGTCTGGAGCCTGCCTGTCGGCCTCTGGAGCTTCGTCTCCGCTGTCCAGATCGAGCTGTTCCCCCTCCTCCTCGTTGTTATTAGTGTCATACTTGACTTCATTCTCTGAAGTTTAAGGTCACGTAAATCACACTGTTACTGTTTATTACCAGGAGAACAACTTTCTCTCTCCTGAACACACAGCAGGCAGTCAGCCAGCAGCGGGCACCCAGGTGGGCACCGGAGGTGTGACAGCGCTCCCCGCCCCCTCTGGGCCCCCGCCTTCCTACTGGGAAAAGTCGGTGCCATCAGGCTTGGGGCATACATCTGGGTTTCCTCTTGGAAGGACCCTCAACTCACAGGCTGGGAAGAAAAAGCAGGAGAGACAGAAAGGAAGAGAAAAAGCCCTTGCTACGTTTTACACTCTGGGCTTAGAAGCGCACGAGTGAAAATCAACTTGGAGTGACACTAAATAAGCCACCAGGCAAGGAGCAACGTTCACTTCAGCGGTTGCTACGCCATCAGGGCAATGACTTCACCTGTTCCGTGCAGCCTGGCAGTGGCGCATGCCGTCTTCAGCGTAAAGCTGTGAGTTACCTGTGTCAGCTGGGCTATGCTCTTTTGGAGGGAAAGAGAGGAGATGCAAAGATTTGCTGATGCAAGAGATTTTACATGACTCTTACAAACAGTAAGATCCCTCATGCAGACTTTTAAAAGAAAAACAAAAAAAGTCAGCTGAATCTAAAGGACCAGAACACTGCATCTGCTGTAATCTCAGATCACTAGAAGGTCTCTAAAATTTTTCTAAGAAACAAGAAAAAAAAGTATATGCTGGAATTAAAATGTGAAATGGCATTAAATTCATCTGTGTCTACCTGAGTTTTCTATATATTAAGTATAAAAATACTAAATAAATTATACTTAAAACTACGTTGTTCTAAAAAGAAATGAGTGAAGGTGGTCACGGGAGACCCTGTGTCTCAGGCCCCAGAGCTCATGTTTTGTTCTGACTCCTCCCAGGCTCTTAGGGCCTAGTAGTTCAATAAGTTATAAAACTCTTCTCTTTGTAACAGTTTTCATGTTTGATTTCAGGTGCGCTTTATCTAATTCTCCAAGTCCAGCAGCTGCACGCTGTAATCCCAAACGAGAAGGCTGACAGAAGGCCAGCACGTGGTTCTGACTCGCGCTGTCGTGAGCCTCCACGTTGCCCGGCATGATCCATGACATTGCTAAGCCGAAACGTCACTTTTGTCAGGGTATTTAATTGGCATTATGTCCCTGCCGCGTTTATTTGGCAAGTGTGACTTTAAGGAAATGATGACAACTGCACTTGGAAAATGTTCTGGAAAATTTCATGTTTCTGTTGAAGAGATTTCTTGCTC
This sequence comes from Ovis aries, assembly GCF_016772045.2. Lineage (NCBI taxonomy): Eukaryota > Metazoa > Chordata > Mammalia > Artiodactyla > Bovidae > Ovis > Ovis aries. Next base: position 1,474,653 of record NC_056079.1, on the reverse strand, counting down.
TAAGATGTGTTCACCAGTTTATTTCAGTGAATAAACTGAGTACTTAATGATTTAGCAAAAAAAAAGAAAGGCAAGGAGGCAGGCAGGCAGCTGCAGGGAGAGATGGGGAGAACTCCGTCAGGCCCAGCCCATCCCAGCTGCCCGCAGTTCCTGGCAGATGAGGACCGAATGAATGCCGCAGTCAGCTCACACAGTAACCGGAGCCTGGGAGTTGGGCGTGCTGGCTGGCAGGGAGGAAGTCAGGTAGGCTGTCCCTCCTCTGAGCAGATAACCCCAGCACCGCTGACCCATTAATGGTTTCAAAAGACTTGTCACAAATTAACACATTAAGGGAAAAGACTAAAAGAATAGTCATTCTTAAGGCCAGAGATCAAAGCTATGTATATTGTTCCTGGGTTCTCAGACCATAGCTGATTAAATCTGCAAGCTTAACCCAACATTTGATGTTTCTCCTGTTTCAGATGAAGACTACTTGTTTTTAATTCCTTTTACTGTTATGAAGAAGAGCTTTAAGAAGGACCAGACTGCAAACAGATCCACCAACAAGGGGCTATTCATAGTGGGTCCCCCGCCACCTCCAGGCTCTGCGTGTCACAACTGGGAGCAGGTCCCTGGGGGCAGCAGGGTCCCCAGAACAAAGCCCCCCCCCCGAAGGCCAGGCCCCTCCCCCGCTGGACACTGCCCACTGTCCTTGCCTCTGCGTGAGCTCACTGCACATCACCAGGCAGTGGACGAGGACTGTCCTGAATCAGCATGGATATGGTGACACTGATGACTTCCTTTCCCTGCCAGGACTCACTTTTTTTTGTTACTAATTACAGAAAGGTTTTGGTTTCTGGTGGCTTATTGTTGCTGTTCTGTCCCTAAGTTGCGTCCAACTCTTTGCGACACCATGGACGGCAGCATGCCAGGCTTCCCTATCCTTCACTAACTCCTGGGGTTTGCTCAAATTCATGTCCCCTGAGTCAGTGATGCCATCCAACCATCTCATCCTCTGTCCGCCCCTTCTTCTCCTGCCTTCTATCTTTCCCAGCATCAGGGTCTTTTCTAATACGTCAGCTCTTCGCATCGGCTGGCCAGAGTACTGGAGCTTCAGGTTCAGCATCAGTCTTTCCAATGAGTATTCAGGGTTGATCTCTTTTTGGATGGACTGGTCTGATCTTGCTGTCCAAGGGGCTCTCACAGTCTTCTGCAGCACCACAGTTCAGTTTACCATTAAACGTTGAGATCTGCATCCTGAGACACCCTGGACCACCTTGTAATGGTGTTTGCATCTGGGACTTGCATCTTCTAATTTGATTCTCTGAGCGCCTCCAGGGGCCCCACCTCTAAGAGTTTTAGGAATGTTACCTCCTGAGGTCAGGGCTACTCCAGTTCTATCATCCCAAGGAGGAGGGAAACTGATGCCAGGAGAGACGCACACATGTTCCCAGTCATCCTGCTCGTGTGTCCTGAGGATGACGTTCAAACCTGAGCAGCTGCTTGGGAAACCCTCAAAGCCACACGCTTCTCTGCCACACAACTTCCTCCCAAATACTGCTTCATCCAGACGATTTGACTTGGTGTCTAGGAAGCTTCTAGAAAAGGCCCAGGTCCCTGATGGCAGGCTGGACATGGATGGAGCTTTCCCACCTGAACACGTGATGTATGACACTGTGTACGGAGCGCTATGCCGCCACTGGAAACGGCAGCTGTGAGAGCCTCGGACCGACACGGAAAATAGTCAAGTCTTCAGCATCGTGTAAAAATGTAGGGTCAGCAGTTTTAACAATCGATATTCAACAGCTGCTATCATGTGGAAAAGAAATACGAATGGAAAGACAGAAAGCTGGTCAAAATACAGGTGTCGCAGTGGTGAGGCAAGCACGACCTCGATGATTTTTAGCTCCCTCTTCACATTAGAGGGAGCTTTTAGGAGGACAGTTTCACTTTCATAATGGGGCAAATCATACCTAAAGTGTCGCTGACTCATTAAGAAGGGGACTTCCCGGATGGCCCAGCGGCTCAGACTCCACACTGCCCGTGCAGGGGGTGGAGGTCTGATCCCTGGTCAGGGAACTAGACCCCGCAGGCCACACAGCATAGCCAGTCTATCAGCCCCATTGCTAACTGTTACAGATGTTAATTACCCAGAAAGTCATGTAAGGATTAGAGTACCATCACGTTAAAATGTGGCACCAACACGCTTCAACCCTGGTCTCAGCCTCGGTGGCCAGGCAAGGAAACAGCCACCAGCCGCGGGAGATGGCGTGGGTTAGCAGCCTGCATACCCAGCGCCCTACGTCCACACGACCTTCCAGGCTCCCCAGGGAACCCCCGCAGGTGGACCACGCCTGGAAGAGAGCCCACACGTGCCCACCCACCTGCCCCACCGCCTGCGCGCAGCCCGTTACCTTCCCGGGCGGGAGCCGGCGGGCCCGGCTGATCCATGCTGCCACAGCACTGCGCTCTGGGCTTCGGGGCGTGCAGGGCCGCGGGGAGGAGGCTCGGCTGTCACGGCCGGGTGGCGGTGGCCCTTGGTGCCACTGGGTGCCCGCGGACAGCCTGAGGGGAGGAAAAGGTGGGTGTTCATTGGTGGCTGCAGTGAGGACCGTAACCTCCTCGGCATAACACTCAGGGCAAAGCGAGGCGGAGAAGAGACTCCCGGTGTCTTGATGGCACCTGGAACCGCACGCAGGAGGCACTGGCCGGACCCCGCCCTGCTCGGGATGCCAAGTCCCTGCTGAACCTCATACGTGTGCTGAGGGGGAAATGGACACAAAAGCCCAAGCATTTTTCTTCTTCCTTCAACTAAATCTTTACCAGTTTGGGGTGAAGGGTTAATTTCTGAGGACTGAGGAGGAGGCTAGTTGTTTTTCAAGCCCTTTGGAGCAAGCGCGTCGGTGAACCCGCCGGCCTGGGCTGGATCCCAGGTCCTGCTTCATCCTTTCTATCTCCTGCCTTCCTGTTTCCTCACAAGTGGTCTGAGATAGGTGCCACACCAGGCAGGCCACGGGAGGTCTGGTCCCACGCTCCCCAGGAGGCATCCTGTGAACCAAGGACACTGTTTACAGTGTTGATACCCCCAGACAATTGCCTGGGCTCCACCAGAACCATTATGGGAAGATAAACTTGACAGACGCACCTTCCTGGTTCTCGGGGTCCCGGATGAGGCCCAGGGAAGGCCCCCACAGATGCCACACAACACTCAGCAGCACCCTCTGGAAGAGGGACCGAGTATGGGCTCCAAACCATCATGAAAACGTGCGCAGACCACAAGGGTCAGGGGACTTAAGACCTGGAGGAGCTGGAACAGTAAGCAGACAACCTGAGCCTTTCACCCTCACCAACAGACACTGGCTTCTGACAGTGAGTATAACACCACCGCTTCCATATGAAGTCAGCAGACCCGCAGCCCACACCTGCCATGTCCTGCTCTGCACAGTCACAGCAGGACAGCACACATCACAGAGGTGTGTGCACACATACATACACGTGTGCTCACACGTGCAGAGGTGTGCACATACATACAGGAGTGTTTGCATGCATGCACGCACAGATGTATGCCCACATACACAGACGTACTCACACACGTGCACAGACGTGCGTGCGGATACATATATGTGTGCTCGCACGTGTGCAGGTGTGCGTACACATTACACACACGTGTGCTCGCACATGTGCACATACATACATATACGTGTGCTTGCATGCATGCAGAGGCGTGTGCACACATCACATACACATGTGCTCACACGTGTGCAGAGGTGTGCGCGCACATGCACACACATGTGCTCACACATGCATATACATATATGTGCGATCGCACATATGCCCCAGGAGCTGTGTGAACACATTATATATTCGTGTGCTCGCAAATGTGCACACAGAGGTGTGTGCATACACACACGCACATGCACACGGAGACCCAGGAAGCTGCAAGGAGGGAACAGGAGGAAGGTCAGGAGGACCTGCAGTCAGGAGAACACAGAAAGGGGTGACATCAGGTGATATATCATTTCCCAAGAAGAAATTCAAAAATGCCTGGGAGGAATCGAGGAAAGAAGAACCTGATGGGCTCAGGGCTCCTGGGGCGACAGGGGCTGCTGTATCCCTCCATACCCTCACCACAGTCAGGGGTGGAGACACCGCCTCCCTCTCCCAGTGCAAAGCAGCCAAGTCCAGAGCAATCTGAGGACCCGCGCAGGCCCTGGGGCTGCCATCAGGGCAGAGCAGCCCCTGCGCACCACTCTATGGGACCCTAGCCCCGTTGTCCATCAAGCAGACACCACTGGCCCATGGCCGGGCTAATCCAGAGAAGCCAGAAGCACAGGCGCACTGGACCTCAGGGCTTTCCGAGTGTTACAGATTCCTTGGGTTTCTCTATCATGTCGTTTACTCATCTTAAACCACACTGTACAAATCTCATTAATGCTATTTGTCCTACTTAAAATGCATAATAGAGAGTCTAAGTGATTTCCTCTTTTCCACTGCTAACACGGGACAAAACAAAAGAACACGCCAGTGTTTGTCTCACTCTGGAGCTTGATCCTACTGAGCAACCACCGCTCACGTGCTAAGCTCCCAGGACACCAAGATGCACCGCGTAGCCATCCTAGTCTTCCTACTGCGGACGAGAGGACACCCGGGGCTCGCCCCCAGGGCAGAGCTGGCACTGGGACCAGCCCCGGCACCCTAGTCTGTGTATGTGACGTGTATGGATTTCAGAAGATCACGACACTCAGGGGCTGTTTACTTCCAAAACCAGCATCAGGGGAAACCACCTTCCTGAGAAGGAGGCTGTTCAGGAAGCTCACGCACACAGGACCTGCCTCTGGGTTTGGGCGGCTGGGTGTCCGTGTTCCGCGCTCTGCTCTGCGCAGGCATCGCCCCGGGAAGCTCGCTCCCCGACGCTGGGTGGGCAGGAGCTGGGCCTCCTCCCACCTTCTCTGGCCGCCCCACAGCCTCAGGCCGGCGCCTGCTGCCTTCTGGCTGCCCACTGGGTTTGCAGACAGTGCTTCTGGGGACAACACGGAGCCCGCTTGGCCCACGACCGACCCAGGGACGGAGGACGAGCCTGGCCTTCTCACAAGCCCCACTATCCCCAGCGGACGAGCGACAGGAGGTAACACTGGTCTGGGCTGCTGGGCCCTGGGGACTATCACTGTCCTTCTCCAGTTTAGGGCTGTGGTTTCCAACAAAAGACGGCACGTGCGACGGAAGCGGCCGCCTGGAAAGCCGGGCAGGGCACGGGGCGGGCCCGAGGTGCAGCCAGGACTCCGCCCCAGAGCCTGGGCAGCTATGGAAGTGCCCCCGTCACTAGCCTTTTTTTTTGGTCACAGTTTCATGGAAGTAGCCTGAGTCTTTGCTTCAGCGAGGTTTCCAGCAGCTGAGCGGTCTCTGTAGATCTGCAGGGAGAGTGCCATGGACACCCTGAGGGTCTGGGACCTGCTGCCTCTCCAGCGAGTATTTCCCCTGGGGGCTCGGGGTCCAGAGTGTGAGGAAGGGGGTGCAGTCGCCACCAAGGTCATCCCTGCGGAGAAACAGCACGAGTACCCAGGATGCGGGAGCCTGTCTGGGGAGACCCTGCTTGGGGCTCCCCTCTGGCCCAGGGCCCCAGCATCCTCACTGTGAACTGAGATGAAGGGGCGCCTGTCAGTGGCTGCAGGGCTGGGGGCCGACAGTACTCACCCCCTGGCGTCGGTGCCACCCAGTCACATGAGGTGGGGCACAGATTATAAGCTGAACCCATCCCCAACCCACCAGCTTGGGCCCACAGAGTCCACCCACCACAGACTGTGCTGCAGACTGTTGGGGGACCCAGGGTCCCCCACAAGGACTGGACATCAGCCATGAGTGGGAGTCAATACACCTCAAGCCGGGGGACAGGGCCTGGGGATGCTGGAACGCGGAATCCTGATGGGTCACGGCCGCCAGGCCTGTCTCTGTCTAAAACCACAAACTTCCGAGCAAGCTAATGGGAGAAAGGCTCTATCTACCTCCATGCGGAGATCCAGGAGGGAAGAGTGACAAGCTCACACGTCTTGCTGGGAAGGCTCCATGAACTTAACTCTAAGTTAAGTTAAGTCAAAAACACAACAAGCCTTTTCACTGAATGTTTTCGTAGATTTTTAAGTAAACGTGATGCTCACAGAAACAAGAATGAAGGGAGGAGAGTGGAGAGAGGAAGGGGAAAGAAGAAAAAGCAGGTCTTCCCATAAGCCAGGCCGGGAACGCAGCTGCCGGCGGACGTCTACTTGGTGACCATCAAATCTGAGCACGGAGGGCACGGGGTGCCGAGTACCCTCAGGGCCCCACTGCGGCGTGTCCTGGGTCGCCTGTCTCTCTGCCCACACCAGACTGAGGCCACTTTCGTGGGGCCTGAGTCCACTCCCCCCAAAAAATGAAAAAAGAGTGAATAGAAGCAATTTATTCCATGCAGCAAAGATTGTGACAGCAGCCGATCAGCAAATGTTTACTGTCTTTTCCAAATGGTCCTTCGCCCTGGGGATCAACCCCTGAGAATCCTGGGAGGGGCGCTCACTGGGAACCGCAGCCCGCACCCTGCCGCCACACCCACGCCTCCTGGCTCCGCTGCCTTGGCCTCAAATCCTTACAAACCAACTTCCTCGTGCACATTCCCGGGTGCGAATCGGCTCACCCTGCAGACTGAGCTCCCGTCCTCCCTCCCTGCTGTGTCCCTGTGTCCCTCCATGTCTCTCCCTCTCTGTGTCCGTCCTTGTATCTCGGTGTCTCCGGCCCTGTCTCTGTGCTCTGTGTCTCTCCATGTCTCTCCCTCTCTGTGTCCGTCCTTGTATCTCGGTGTCTCTGGCCCTGTCTCTGCGTCTCTGTGTCTCTCTATGTCTCTCCCTCTCTGTGTCTGTCCTTGTATCTCGGTGTCTCCGGCCCTGTCTCTGCGTCTCTGTGTCTCTGTGTCTCTCTATGTCTCTCCCTCTGTGTGTCTGTCCTTGTATCTCGGTGTCTCTGGCCCTGTCTCTGTGTCTCTGTGTCTCCCCCTCCCCCTTCCAGCCTGCTCTCTGCTCAGCCAGCAGGAAGGGACACAGCCCTTCCTTGGGAAGCCCATCCTGGGCGGGTCTGGTGACAGGATTCAATCCCAGGGAAGCAGACGGGGAGGAAGGGACAGGAGAGGTGGACGCTGTGGGGCTGGGGACACAGCTGGAGGAGCAGGGGACAGATGGCTGGGGGGACACAGGTTTGGCCAAAAGTCCGGAAATGGAGCCCCACTGCCGACCCGGCCTCCACAGCAGCGCTGACCCCATCCCCATGTCTGCCCAGCCCCTCAGGGTGCAGGCTCCAGGACAGAGCTCTGCCACTCCTGTTGACATGGGGGGCGGGCGGGGTGCGGTAACAGCTCTACCCACGGTGTGTCCCTCCCTGGGGAGTCACCTGGACCTCCCCAGACTTGGTCCCTATAGGCCCCAGGCCATGACACACGGGACCACAGGAACCGGCCTGTGGAGCTCCGGCTGCCGCCCACGCCATCATCCACAGGTTTACAGGCGTGGAAACGCATTGACTATTCATCAGGGCCTCCGAACAAGGATCAGAGCCCAGAGCCGTAGCTGACGCGCAGACTGATTTCAGACACACTGAGGGCGGGGCGGCCCTGGGCGATGCTCCTCGCCCCTCCTGGTCTGGCTCTCCTTCCCTCAAACCCCTAAACCAGCGGCCTGCACAGGACTGGACATGGGGTGCCCCAGACCCAGCAGGCCCTGCCCCACGCTGGCGCCGAGCCAGACTCAAGAGTCAGGAGGACTGCGTCCCCACCGCCCCCCGAGGGCCAGGGGCCCAGACTTGCAGCCCAAACACCCCCTCTATGGGCTCCTGAAGCCCTCCAGCCTCCAGGCACAAACATGGGTGTCCACGGCCATGCAGTCCAGCCCGAGAGCCTCCTCTCAGAACCATCCAGACACACGACCCCTTCCTTTCAGAACTCACCAAGGACGAAGTTAATTCTGCCTTTACTTGGCCACATCTCTGAGAAATCTTTTCATAAAGCCAGTGTTACAGTCATGAAACGGGAGAAAGTTACCCCTGCGAGGGGGTCAGCGCCAACAGGGGGCGACACCCCAGGCCCTGGTTACTGGCTGGAGCCTGCGTCCGTCTGTCCAGGCCTCCCTGTCACCTCCCCCAGCACACGGCCCGACCAAGGACAGGCCCCAAGCACACCGCCAGGGGCAGTTCAGCACTTGTGCATGGGCCAAGAGCCCCACGGACCAGGAGGAGGAGAGCAGGGAGGAGGGGAGGAGGCCGGAGACGCACCCCCACCCGCACCTCCTCCCGGGACCCACACGCCCAGCAGTTTCTTGGCGTAAATTCCAGCTCTGAAAAATCACCCTGACAGACACAGCTTCCCGCCTTGGGATGGAAGGAATTTGGGGAAACCCTGGGCTGACATCCAAGCCCCTGCCTTCCTTGCACAGGCACCTGCTGCCCACCTGGTAGACCGACCCTGAGGGGTCACGCTGCAGCAGGAATGCCCCCTTATTTATGGGAAACGCGAGTAACTCCTCCCACAGAGCAGGAAGGGCGCCGTGTGCACGTGTGATTACATCAGGCAGATGCAGGCAAAGCCGCTGCCCCCCCAGACTGGAGCCTTACGTCATGTGTTGGCGCAGCGGCCCACCCAGTGTAGGGCAGCCTGGCCCCACCTGGTCCCTCCCTATGGACGCCCATCCACCCGACCCCAGCTCGGACCACCCTGCAGACCGCAGGGGGCACCGGGGGGAGCACCTTGCTGTGAAGCCCAGGATGCCCTCGACCGCCTGGCCTCCCCTGGGTCCCCACCCCCGCCCACACACAGGGAAGATGGGCGCCAGGGTCCCCTGCCCTCCTGTCGGCCCAGATGGGCTGCAGGGATGCACACCCTGGAAACAATCTCTCCCCCTCGACTACCTGCGAGTCACGGCCTAAACGCTCCTGCCGTCTGGCAAACGCCGCCCTTTTCATTCCTTCCTATTAAATCACCGCGAGCAGCGCATGTCTAAACGCTTTTCCAGAACAGAAGCCAGCGGCAGGCCCATCAGGTTCCCTCCAGGCCCCAATCAGTTCTGGACCCAAGGCGGGACTCTGTCCTCCGCAGACCCTGGCCTGGGTCTGATTTTAGTTCCAACAGAAAAGTGACCAAGGCCATGTCCCCAGGACAAGAACTCTGACACCAGGCCTGGCCCCCGCACCATCGGGGAGAAGGGCCTGCAGGCTGAGTCCCTGGCCACGCAAGCAACATCCCACTCAGCTTCTCTGACGGACGGAGTCAGGGCTGCCCACTGCCCACTGCCCAGTCCAGGGCTTGAGAACAAAGCGTGCATTGATGTCTTATCAGTTTCACAGTGAGCGGGCCGCTGGGGCCAGGGGCCAAGGCCACGTCCCCCAGGGGGAGCTGACGGCTGCACCAGCCCGAGTTCCCGCCCCACGTTTGCCCTCCTGGCATCTCAGCCAGGCTCAGACCTGCACACGCAGGGAGTGAAAAGACACGCCAAATTCCTTCCATCAGAGCTCAGCGCTCCTCGCCCAGAAGCGGACTCTGGCTCCTGACTTGGAATCACGTCTAACTCTGGAAATCCTGGGCTGTTTCTGCACTGGTCCACACAGGCGTCCCATCCCCACCGCTAGGCAAATGCCTGCACTTCCAAGCCCTTGCATGCCACTGCTGAAGCAAGGCAGAGCCGGCCCGACGGGCAGAGCACCCGCCCGACTCCCTGCGTTGGAGACCCCGACATCCTCCAGGGTCCAAGGCCTCCTGGGCTTCCCCGGTGGCTCAGTGGGTAAAGAATCCACCTGCAATGCAGGAGACATAGGTTCGATCCCTCGATCAGGAAGATCCCCTGGAGGAGGGCACGGCAACCACTCCAGTATTCTCGCCTGGAGAATTCCATGGACAGAGGAGCCTGGTGGGCTACAGTCCAAGGGGTCGCAAACAGTCAGACACAACCTTGCAGCTGAACCATAACACCCACCAAGGCCTTCCAGGCCCAGCGGAGATGGGTACTGACCTCTGCTCCAACCCTTTCAGATCAACACTCTCAAGCTCCCTCAAGTCAGTCACCACCCCTTCTTCCCTTCAGAGAAAGAACGCGGAGAACAGGATGAAACACTGAGTGTGCACGGCGCACTTCTACTAAAACTCCTCAGCCTGTCCCGTACGCTGAGAGCCTGGTCTCCACACTGTTGAGAAATGACTCAAGTTCAAAGTTCACATCTGTTTGACTCTGAAGCCCGAATGTCCACAGTGCTTTCTTTAAAAAAAAATGATGTCCACTTGCCAGGCTCTGGTTCCCCGCAAACTGCCAGCCTCCAGCCCAAGAATCAAGAGTGAAGCCTCAGTCCAGGAAGCAGAGCCCCTGCCCTCAGGACCCGACCTCCTCGCACGTGGAGACATCCTTGGCTTCGCGTAGTTACCAGTGGGCGGACTGTTTGGGCACCCTCATCTATTCCTTTTGTTTTCTTCATAAAATGCCCAGTTCAGGAACCCAGGTGACTACCGAGTCAAGGTCTTGAAGCCTCACCTGGGCCACCAGGCCAGCGGCCCCCTGGGGAAGGCAGGCTCAGCCGTCCTCCTGGGAGCACGGAGGCCTCCCCCCGCCCCCGTGGGCCTTGTCCCCGCTCCCTTTCACAAGGGCACCGTGAAGCTGCAGCAACCTCTGATGTCACATTTACTTTAAAAAGCAATTTCTAGTATCAGAAAGTGGCTCCTGGAAGAGAAACACTTTAAATCTAAAACAAAAAACTCCTAAAAATCTTTTAAAGAATCTTTTGAACATTGCTTAACGGAACCAAAAAACATCAACAACCCACAGAAAGCACTCTCTACTAGCAGGTACCCATTACTTTCCCGACATAAAGAACAGGAAATGAAAGAATAACAGCAGTGCCCGTGACTGGCCATTTTATCATCAAAGTTTTGAAAAGGCACACACAGAAACAAAGATGTAAAGAAGCAAAAGCCGACTTCAAGGCCTGCTTCTCTGAAGTCTGAGTTCGGAAGGAGTCCCAGTGAGGGGTGTGTGCTGGGTGGGGCTGGTGCCGGGTCAGGGGTCCCGTGCCAGCTCTCCCGGGCCTCACTCCCACAGCCATCATGGTTAAGAGAGGGCCCGAGCCCCCACTGCGGGCCCCGGCCCACACCCCTAGACCCTGTGCCCCTCTGTACTGCTAAGCCCCAGAACTTCCCAAACTACACTTCCAGAAGGCTTAACTGAGGGAGCAGTAATCCTGCCCATAAATGTTTAATGCCTGTGATCCCCTTCTGTCTCGTTTGATTCCACTCCCTTTCTACCTGGGCCAACTATGAGTAGTGTGTGAAATAAACACCAACATGCTCTGAGTATCTCAAGATCTGGATTTTCATTGCAGCGTTTCTATCATGCCTCGTGCAATAAGAATACTGTATTATTCGATATGGATCTTTAATTTATAGTGACACAGCCACACTCACAGCATTTTCATTTTGCTCCCATGCAGAGCATTCTTGTTTTAAAATGCATTTTCACAACTTGCCTTCCAGCAATTTCCTAAGTGAGTAAACTGAGGTTCTACAGGAGACGTGACTCTCCCAGGGTCGGGGGAGCAGTTCCAGAACTCAGCCCAGGGGCTGAATGCCACCAGAACACCTCAATCTCCAAGAATCTCCAAAGAGAAGTTTCTAACCGTCTAGCCTCACCAGAAAAACTTCAGAGAACACCAAAATATCAAGAAAACAAAGTCAATAAAACAAAGTCAACCTGGACCTTAACAAATTAAAAAAAAAATTTTTAATAGCTCTGGATTTTACCTCATCCCTAACTGTCTATAACTGCTTTGATAATACCTGGCCTGAGAGAGAGAGAGAAACTAATTATTTCAGGAAACCATGGGAGTCTACACCTGACTATGAACAGTCACGCAGCCACCTAACTGCAGATGTTGTTGTAACAACAGTCACTAAGTCATGTCCAACTCTTTGCAACCCCATGGACTGCAGCACGCCAGGCTTCCCTGTCCTTCACCACCTCCCAGAGCTTGCTCAAACTCATGTCCATCAAGTCAGTGATGCCATCCAACCACCTCATCCTCTGTCATCCCCTTCTCCTCCTGTCTTCAATCTTTCCCAGCATCAGGGTCTTTTCCAATGAGTCAGCTCTTCGCATCAAGTGGCCAAAGGATTGGACCTTCAGTTTCAGCATCAGTCCTTCCAATGAATATTCAGGACTGATTTCCTTTAGGATTGATTAGTTTGTTCTCCTTGCTGTCCAAGGGGTTCTCAAGAGTCTTCTCCAACACCACAGTTCAAAAGCATCAATTCTTCAACACTCAGCCTTTTTTATGGTCTGTCTGTCACATCCATACATAACTGCTGGAAAACCACAGTTTTGACTCTACAGAGCTTTGTCAGCAAAGTAATGTCTCTACTTTTTAATATGCTGTCTAGGTTGGTCATAGATTTTCTACCAAGCAGCAAGTGTCTTAATTTCATGGCTGCAGCTGCCATCTGCAGTGATTTTGGAGCCCCCCCAAAATAAAGTCTGTCACTGTTTCCATTGTTTCCACATCGATTTGCCATGTAGTGATGAGACCAGATGCCATGATCTTACTTTTCTGATTGTTGAGTTTTAAGTCAGCTTTTTCAGTCTCCTCTTTCAACTCTCATCAAGAGGCTCTTTAGTTCCTCTTGCTTTCTGCCATAAGGGTGGTGCCATCTGCATATCTGAGATTGATATTTCAATTACTGAAATACTGACTGCAGATGGAGTCACTTAACCAAACCATACCCCAGGGCCAGTCAAGTAAACCTGGTGAGAGCTTAAGGGATACATTATATCAATATATTAATATTACACAGAGTATATCTCATCTTTCCTTTATTAAAAAATTATATCCTTGAAAATATGTTCAAAATATGTATTTTAACTGATGAACAGTAAAAATGTTATTCCTTGCAATGTTCTACCTGGAGGGAAATTAAGTAACTCTTGCATAAGATCCAGGACATTGGCAGCTACTTTATTTTGACTTTGTGGCCCAACCAAAGAAAAGCTAAAACTCCACTGCACTTGGTTTATGAGGTTTTTCACCTCCAGCAATTGAAATGTAAATATTATATTGCACCAAGCATGTCTGCTGCTTTCTCAGAATGTTCACGTCCTGTTAAAAGCTGAAACATTTACTCAGATTTCTACCTTCAAACTGAGGGTCTCTCAGAGGGTAAGTGTTGCCAGGTAGGGATGAGGAGTCACCTCTCCCGGCTGGCAGCGCACCTGTTTGTCTCCCAGCCATGCAAGATGGGAGGGAGGGTTTCTAAAGTAGCAATTACCTTCACCCTAAAGTGGGCCAAGGAGAAGGAAATGGCAACCCACTCCAGTATTCTTGCCTGGAGAATCCCAGGGACAGAGGGGCCTGGTGGGCTGCTGTCCATAGGGTCGCACAGAGTCGGACACAACGGAAGCAACTTAGCATGCATGCATGCATTGGAGAAGGAAATGGCAACCCACTCCAGTATTCTTGCCTGGAGAATCCCAGGGACAGAGGAGCCTGACGGGCTGCCGTCTATGGGGTCGCAGAGAGTCAGACACGACTGACGCGACTTAGCAGCAGCAGCACGAAAGTGGGCCAAGGGCTTTTGCCTCTATAGGAAAATACAAGCGACTATTCCCGACCTAAACACCCCAACTGGCCACTCCTCAGGGGACTTCACTGGGGCCTGGTTCATCCAGACCCCAGGCCGGGCCCGGGTGCCTCCTGCACCTCCGGATGGCCGGTGGGTCTCGATCCGTTGCCGTTATCCCGGGACTCTCGATAAGTGGGGCGCTTCCAGGGCCTCAGCTCCGCCACCTGCACTGTCCACGCCCGGGGCGGCGTGTGCCCCGAGCGGCCCTCGCACTGTCCCCCAAAATCTGGGGTGGGCGGGCAGCCCGGACTGCAAGGTGCGGTGGGATCGGCCAGTTCGAGGGAGCTGGGCAGAAGGGAAGCTTCCCAAGGAAAAAAGGAAACTCCCAAGCTCCGCGATAGGTGGGCTCGCGGGCGGCGCCCTTCAAGGACTCCCACCCCACCCCTGTCCGCTCTCATCCCTCAGCGGCCCGCCGCCCCGCCCGCACTCAAGCCACAGGACCCTGTCCTCCCTGGCCCGCACTCACCCTGCAGCCGGGCCGGAACCCCCGCCCGCCGTCCCTCCGACGACCCCTCTCCCAGCCCCGAGTCAGCCGCCCCGGGATGCGCCCCGGCCCCGCCCACAGGGAGGTAGGCCCGCCCACGCGCCGTGATTGGCCTAATTTCGCAGCTCCGGGAGTCCATTGGCTGTCGCGCCTGCCCGTTCCTCGGCTGTGCCCTGCCCTCGCGCCCGCGCATTCCTGCGGAGCCACGTGGCCGCGCGCCCCCTCCTTCTGCCCAACGCCCGGCTCGGTTGCGCACGCGTGGGCTCGCGGCGCCGGGCGGGCAGGCTTCCCGGACCCCCCGGACCCCCCGGACCCTCGTCTCTCCCCGCGGAGCCCTCGGGCTGGGCACCTGTGGGCAGGGTCCTCCGGCCTATCTCTCCCCCGGCGTCCCAACCCTCTCCCCATCCCCAAAGCTTCCACCCTTTCCCTTTGCTGGCTGGCCCTGCCTGCAGGGGCGTTCCTGGCTCCTCTGGAGGTCAGCTGCCTCAGACCCGCCAAGTCTTGAGGGTTTGGAAAAGCAAAGATTTCTCACATTTCCGAGGCATGTTTTAAAGCTTACCTTTTACTGAAAGGTTCTCATATTCACCTTCACTTTGCCGGTGAACATGGATTGGAATTCACCATCCTCTAAGAGCCAAAAAGTAATGACTTAAGAGGCAGAGGTTAAGCCTGCGGTGTCACCCTTTGAATGGACAATGCTAATAGGGCCTAAGGGAAACTGTTAGCCACTCAGTAGTGTCAAACTCTTTGCGACCCCGTGGGCTGTAGCCTCTCCCCCCCCCCCCGCCCCCCGCAGGCTCCACTGTCCGTGGGATTTCCCAAGCAAGAATACTGGAGTGGGTAGCTGTTCCCTTCTCCAGGGGGATCTTCCCGACCCATGGACTGAACCCTGGTCTCTTGCTTTGAAGGTAGAATCTTCGGGGTCTGAGCCTAAAAAGCATCCTTCTACTATGAGCTCATTTGAGGTGAAAATCTGCATATATGCTTGGTTCCTCACAAAAGCGCCTTAAGATGAAAAAGAATTCCGTAATGTGCTGTTGAAATTATTTGCAAGGAGCATTTCTTCGTTTTATAATTTTAAAAAGGAAGCGTATTATTACAGCATATGCTGTAATTTCTGCTATAGGACAAAATGCCAGAGAAGAATGCAAACCAAAATGACAGCTGTAGAATGTTGCCTGTTACCTGGTCAACACGGTAAATAGTGAGTCACACCCTAGGCTCCTGTCCAAATCTCTCAATCATAGAAGTAATTTCATTCAGAATTTTAGAACTTCCAGGCATCATAAAGGTCTAGGGTGACATCCACTAGGTTTGTAGAAGGGAGACAATAATATAGTTAAATGTCACAAAGCTAATTTAAACATCAAATGACGCTAAAGCCACCATGCTCTGTACAAGTTCTTTCCCTGCAAATTGTAGCTCATGTAACTCACAGCTACCATATAACGAATACAATGATTGGGGGGAAATAATAGTAGGTAAGATATTATTTTGGGGTCTCCCAGGTGGCGCTAGTGGTAAGAATCCACCTGCCAAAGCAGGAGATAGAAGAGACGTGGCAATCCCTGGGTCTCGAAGATCCGTAGAGGAGGGCATGGCCACCCACTTCCGTATTCTTGCCTGGAGAATCCCATGGACAGAGGAGCCTTGTGGGCTTCAGTCCACAGGGTCTCAAAGAGTCGGACATGACTGAAACAACTTAGCACACACACACACACACACACATATGCACAAGGTAATATTTTAGCAATCTGTATTATTAGAGGTTGCTAATTTTATGGGAAAAAAATGAGCTGTTTTAGAGAACCCTGGAAAGATAATAGAGCCTGAATCAATTGAAAAAGATACTTCCTCTCAGTGACTTTAATGTTGGAAAAGTTATTTTGGGTCTCTTTTCCTAGGACTCTTTGAATAGCTTATTCAAAGATCTCTTACCCAATTTTCATAGTAACCATGGTGGACAGAGATAGAAAGCCCAAGTGAATTAGCTCTAGTTCACCACCAACCAAGAAGACCCTGATACGTGTTTTCTGACCTAGTGGAGCCGAAATGAGAAGGGATTACACTGTGCACGGATAAAACAAGGGATCTGGGAATCCTGTTTTGGTCTGTAACACTAGTAAAATCCTGTGTGAATTACACAAGGCTCTGAACTTCCCTCTCATTCTCTGGAAAATGTGATTAATAGTGTCTATATCATAGATAAGAAACTTGAAAGGGAGAACTACACAGAGAACGCTGCGGTGTCTGGGAAGAGCAGATGCTCACTAAGTCATAACTTGCAGGAGCAGGAAAACATACTGAACCAGTGTTTCTAATAGACGGCTCACAAGTTCATGTTTAAAAACTTAGGGCAGTTCAAGAGGCTGCCATTGCCATCATTTTTCACTCAGAAATCATGTTATTTTGGACCAGTGGGGACAATACAGTAGCAGCACCGTAACTAGAAGCGCGGAATGAAGCGCCCCATTTCCACAACGGCCCTACTAACCCCTAAGCTCCGAAGAGCATGCTCACTGGGAAAAGCATGCTCACTGGGAAGAGCATGCTCACTGGGAAGAGCATGCTCACTGGGAAGAGCATGCAGAAGCGGGTGGGGTGGGGTGCTGGGGCAGAAGGAACTCCGACTGAGGCCTCCAGTCCTGTCTAGTGTATACTGGTGTTCTTCAGATACATCACCATTTTCTGTAAGCCCTTTTGTGAAAGAGGTTGAAAGAGTTTCCACTGCAGTTCTGCCGTTGACCAGTGGGCTACTCTATGCATGTTTGGAGAGAGAAGCCAGGAGAGACTGACTATGAGGAACTGGCTCTCCAGGTATGAAGGCTGAGAAGCACCATGATGTGCCGTCTGACTCTGGAGAGCCAAGGAACTGCGGGAGTTGATGATGTGAATCCCAGTCTGAGGACAGGAGCAGATGACCTGAGATGACCCAGCTCACCAAAGGAGGGACTCCTCCTTCCTCCATCTTGTTTCAGTCAAGCCCTCAACTGATGGGGCCATCCCCACCCACATGAGTGGGGGCGGTTTGTTGAGTCCACCGACTGAAAGGACAATCAATCTCCTCTGGAAGCACCTGGAAGTAATGTTCAATCTGGGTAACCCATGGCCGTCAGTTGCCCCATAAAGTGAACCGTCCCAACTGCACATTGCCAATGTGAGTGTAGAATGGCACAGCCACTCAGAACATCCATTCTGTAGTTGCTTGTAGGACAGGCTCAGCAACCCTACTCTTAGCTATGTCCTCAAGGTCCATGAAAACAGAAGTCCATAAAAAGACCATTACAAGAGTTTGTGATTCGTAACATTTCAAACTGTTCAAAAGAGTACATAGTTCAAAACTGGGAACAATTCAAGTTTCATCAAGGGGCGAGTGAATCGACCGAGTGTGGTACAGTCACACAGTGGAAGATGGTGTATAACAAAGAATAGCAGCCACAGGAATCAGCTGCAGCCTGTAGCCGAGATGAGCCTCAAGGCCCTCGCACTGTAGGAAAAAACGAGCAGGCCTGATGCAAACCCTCTGCCCAAAACTGCGTGTCCCTCTCTGCATAAATGACCACCAGAGTGTCTGGGAGAGCAGTCTCTCAGCCCAAGCCCCAGGGCCTGGACCAGAGAGACTGTAGTGCCCAGGGCCTCCTCCCTGGGTGAGCCACACTCCCCTCCTGGGCTTGCCTGAAGCGTCTCTGCTTCCCACCCTGCCCCCACCCATATCCCCTGCAATAGCTGGCAGGCCAAGGGGACATGGGGTGGCGGGAAGCAAAGCCCAGAAAGCAGAGAGGAGGCAGAGGCACCCAGGGAGATAAGTGAGGCTTATGAGGCTGCTGTTTCTGGTCACTGGAATCTGGAGGGGGAGAAGGAAGCATTGTTCCAGGCAGGAGACAGGACTCTTTTGTTCCTAGAGCACTTGCAACAAGGACTAAGCTGTTTTCTGGCTTTGCTGTGTCTCCAGCGGGGGAGGTGAAGGCCATGCTCGGAGCAGGGAAGGCCACCCCCCAGCCTTGCAGAGTTGTGGGGGTGGACAGGGGCCTCCATCTCAGTGCTTCAGGCTCACACGCAGGCTCCTGGGGGTCAGCAGGTGACACCCGAGGTGTGAGGGCCCCCGGGGGGCTGTGCTCTTCCCTCCCTCCCTGCCCGCCTTCCCCTCTTCTCCTCTGGCAGAACAGTTCAAAAATCGGGGAGCTGGAACTGGGAAGGAATGTCAAAGAAGGACAGAGAAAGAGGATGGGTGCTATAGAACGTTTTTCCTTGCTCTCAGAGCCCTGGTCCTGCTCAGAACAAGCTCTGATTCTCAGCAGGGTGGGCACAGGGGTCATAGGTGCCGAGAAGATACACAGTCAGAAAGGTGCCATGGCTCAAGGAGCCCCGAGACACGCCGGCACCCCACTCCTTTTCCTGTCCCCACGGCCTGAGGGCCTCTGCGGGTGAGAAGCAGGGCATCGCAGCCCCCATCCCACCCTGAGAGAGGCCAGCGCCCCTCAGAACCGGGCAGCACCTGCACCTAGTTATCCGGGACCTGCCAGATGGGGGGACGGGACTGGGTCTGGGCCCTGGAAATTCAGAGCAAGGTGGTCTGACAGAGCAGGAGAGAGGGGCCTGCAGGGGACAGAGGGGTGCAGACCCCCGCCCGTGCTCCCAGTTGCAACTCCCCGCCTGGTCCTGGAGCCTGCCCCCATGCCCACCCTCCCCCCAGGATGTTTCCTTTGCTCAAAGGTATCCCCACCCACCTTGGGGAGGTCCCAGACTTGAAGGATCCCCTGGGCTGCACCCCCGACTGCCTCCCCCTCTCAGCAAGACGCTGACTCCCGTGGCACCGAGAGCCCGGAGGCGGGGTCACTTGCAGGGTCCACTCCCACCTATGTCAGAAGGACGTGAGCTCCTCTCTGGGGACCAGGAGTCCCTGCTCCTGCCTGAGGCCACCTCGGCTACTTTGCAGGCTCTGCTGCCACAGCCTGCCAGCCCCCCTCCCCAACTTCCAGACCCTCTCTGCGCCTGGGACCCTTCCCACAAATTTTGCCGGGGGTCTGTTTCTGCTGAACGCCACTGAGATGCTCGCGCTTCCACTGTGGTCACGGAGCTGTGACCCAGGGGACAGAAGTGCGTCTGCTCCGGGGCCAGCTCAGAAACCATCAATCCCATGGGGTTCCTGGGTGCTGGGAGTGCATTTGCTCTAATGTGGTGGCTTCAGGATGGGGGCTCCAAAGTCACTGAGCCAGATAAGAAGCTTGGAACTTCCAGCCCCACCCGCCTCTCCTGGGAGGAGAGAGGCTGGATACTGAATTCATGATACATCGTGACTGTGCCTACAAGATGAAGCCTCCATCAAAACCCACAAACTACAGGGTTCAGAGAGCTTCCAGGAGTGTGGGCACAGCCCCAGCTCCAGGGGCGGAAGCTCCTGTCCCCCAGACACTCCCAGACCTTGCCCTCTCTGCCTCGTCATCTGACCGTCTGTCTGTATCTTTCAACCTCATCCTTTCCTGTATTAGGTAACACACCGGTAAACATATGTAGTGTTCCCTGAGTTCCGTGAGCAACTTACTTAACCCAGGGAAGGGAGCCCAGGTCAATCAGAAGTGGGAGAGGCCTGGGCTGGTGTGTAAGCTGGACATCTGTGGGACCCAGCCCTTAACTGCAGTGTCCCTGTCTTCATCCTGCTTGTAATCTTCCAAAAATGACCCTGGTCTTTATTTAAAAGGAGATGTTTGCTCATGAGAATGATACAGTGGAGAATTCTGACACCACCAAGTGCTGACAAGGCTGGGAGGGGGCGGTGACTGGAATTCTCGTGTTGATTATGGGGCTGTAGATAGAACATTTTATCAGGAAGACCATCTGCAGTCTCATAAACTAAGCGTGTAAGTACCATCTGACCCAGCAATTCCACTAGGCATTTATCCCAACTACAGAAACCTGCATTGCAAGACTTGTACAAGGACTGTTCTCGGCAGCTTTATTCAAAACACTGCCTTTGGAGAGACAACCCATCAGTAGGTGACCAGATAAACAAATACTGTTACATCTATGCAATGGAATGCTGAAAGTGAAAAGTGAAATTCGCTCAGTCATCTCCGACTCTTTGAGACCCCATAGACTATACAGTACATGGAATTCTCTAGGCCAGAATACTGGAGTGGGTAGCCTTTCCCTTCTCCAGGGGATCTTCCCAACCCAGGAATCAAACTGGGGTCTCCTGCATTGCAGGCAGATTCTTTACCAACTGAGCTATCAGGGAAGCCCTCGATGGAATGCCACTTGGTATTAAAAAAAAGAACGTTGACAAATCTGAAAGAAATGAGACACCTAGACTCTGTATTCCCAAGTATGTGAAGTTCTTCAATAGGCAAAAATAATCTTCAGTGAAACCTCGGATAAGATCCAGGGCCTGGGAGGCGCCCTGGGGTCATCTAGCTTATGGAGATGCCAGCCAGGATGCTGGTATCACGAGCGTATGTGTTTTTCTAAACTCATCTCACTGTACTTTTTAAATGGGTCTGTTCATTTGATAGTATGTAAATTGTCCCTCAAGGGAGTTCTTTTTTTTTTTTTTTAAGTAAATAGGATATTAAGATCAAGAAGAGGCAGAATTTGAAGTGAGTTTTAATGTGATCAAGCAACACTTTGAGTGTTCAAGTCCATCAAACCTGCGGGTTCTTTCAGAGTTCCAAGGCTCTCCTTCCACCCTCTATAATTAAACTTACTTTTGGGCAGACCAATGTTTAATATAAAATTTAAGTAATTTATTTTCAGTTCTAGTATCTTCAATTATTTTCACTTTGGCTTACTTGTGGGTGTAGAAATAGCATATTTCATATTATAGTTCCAAATGCACGGTATGGTAGCTTTGTTAGGTTTTGTGAGCTTGTCTGGGTATAAAGCAACAATCAGAGCGATACTGTCACAGATATTTACTTCAACTAAGGCTCAGAATGTGAAGTTCTGTCACGAGGTACCTTCAGGTTAGAGACACTCAGTCCATCAGATCCTCCCCCAGAAGATGCCATTCCTACTGGCAAGCCCTCAGTACCAATTCAGTTTTCCTTGTACATCCAAAATCACATCTTTTAGTTAGCTTTTATCACTTTTTACTTTTTTCACTTAATTGTTCCCAAATTTAATATGACTGAATTATTCAACAAACAGACAACAAAGAATCTGCTCTCAAAAATAAAAAGCCACGCCCTTTCTAGCTCCTGGCCTCTAATGGGTCAGATCTGGCCAAGACTTGAAAGCATTTGTGGAAAAGCTATGACTCAGTGTGTGCTCACTCATTGTCATTTTCCTATTTCCTTCCCACATGAAACTTAGACAAGAGCGCTGTGCTGCAGATGAATAAAATGAACACACTAATCTGAAGGGAGAAATGTGACCATTTTCTAAAGTCTCTGAAGCATGTCTTCCCTTTACTTGTACTACTATTTATCACTTGTATCTCTATTTATTGCTTGCAGCACTGTTACCTGCACCCAGGGGTGCTAAGGGATTCTGTTTTGCCAGGCACTGCTGCAAAGCAGGGTAGAGTCCTATTTCATCTCCACTGAAATTGGCCTCCAGTCCACTTCCCCCATTAGCCGCCTTCTCCCTCCATGAAACCTGTTTCTAGAACATGATTCAACCCTTCCCCCTAAACCCACACTAATGGAGTCTCTCCTCTATACAAGGTTCATTACTGTCCTTCGTGCAGTCCACAAAGTGGAAGCACAGGGCTTGGTGAGTGGAGCTCTTGGATGTTAGCTGCCACAAGTTCCTCGTGCAGTCAACAACTTGCACATCCATACAGGCCAGACCTGTGCCCTCGGTGCTCTCATCTGGTGGTTTCTTCTTCCTCTGAACTCCTATGAGTCAGGTTGTTTACTTATGTGATAGTCTAAAAAACATTTTAAACTTTGCTTGTATGATTTTTAAGGCCACTTTCGTTCCTGAGATGCTAATCCTTGGAAGTGCCGGCTGTTATTTTAAGATAAGAAATTAAGTCGAGGTACTTGCTTTCTTATATTAAGTTATTCAGTACCCCTCGGAGGCCTTGCTCCGGGTTGCCAGAGAGGAAGGCAGGCAGGAGACACAGTCTGTTCCCACACAGGGCCTGTTAGTAGTAAGGCCAGGTCTCAACCTCACAATCCAACGTCCCCTGGTGGCCCTAGTCCCTTGAGCCATTTCTAACACCTCCTTGTAAGTTAAGGATCACAGCCCCATCACTCATTGGATGCTCAAGCTGAAACCCACTGCACCTGCCCTCACCAATCAAGGCTGTTATAAGACCTAATGTCCTCCATGGGGCCTGGAGTCTCAACAACAAGCTGTTTGCCCCAGGTTTTCCAGGCACCTGGGGTCTCAGCTGCCTAGCTTGGACGCTGAACCTGGATAGGACCACTGACCCCTCAGCTGAGTCTGCACAAGACTGGAGAGATCCTGTGATGTTCGGAGGCCTGGAGCCTAGTTGTGCCTGCGCACAAGGGCCACCGGGCACATTTTCAGGGTTCCGGCCCTTCCCCGCTCTGCGTACGACCCCAGGGTCCCCACGTCCACGCCCCCACGCCCTGCGTCCCTACATCCACGCCCCCCACGCCCTGCGTCCCCACATCCCCGCTCCCCACCCTGCGTCCCCACGTCCCCACCCTGCGTCCCCACACCCACGCCCCTCACGCCCTGCGTGCCCAGTCAGCCGTCTGCAGCCTCTCTTGGGCCCTTGGGCTTTGCTGAGGCGTTTGGAAACTTTGGCGAATTTGGTGATGAATTTGGAAGCGGGCCGGGAGGGAGGGGGTGCCGGGGACCTCGGCCCGTCAACTTGGCGCCTCACAGGGACCGAGAATTCCAGCGTGAGCCTCGGGCTCCTCTGCTCCAGGGCTGCCCCTCGGGTCCCCACCAGGCACCCTGACCCCTGGTGCTCGGTTTGGTTTTGTGGCAGAAAAGTGGTTTTGGGGCTCGAGTAGGAAGACGTCTTCTGGTTGTAGTCTGGTTAAAGAGACACGCCTGTGCCAGGTCGGTGGCAGGTCCTGACTGGGGCGAGGCTGGAGGATTTGGAGACAGTCAGGGAGAGTCCGGCAGCTGAGGGGCGTCCCGGGTGGCTCAGTGGTAAAGAACCCGTCTGCCAGTGCAGGAGAGGCTAGAGACGCAGGTTCCATCCCTGGGTCGGGAAAGTCCCCTGGAGGAGGAAATGGAACCCACACCAATATTCTTGCCTGAGAAATACCATGGGCAGAGGAGCCGGGCGGATACAGTCCATGGGGCCGTAAATAGCTGGCCACAACTGAGCGCTCACACAGCGGCAGAGGCGCCGGTGCCGTAGGCCCGGGCGCTGGTTTTCGGTCTGTGTTCACATCTGTCTGTGTCTTAACTGTTGAGAATGGCGGTTCTATGCAAGAAACAGTTATCCAAAATGGTAATAAACTGAATATACCACTCAACTGTAATTATACAAACTAAGAAAATACACTTTTATTTGCGTGAGGTTGTCTAGAGTACAGAAGTGTGTGGATGAAAGGGCTGATGTGGAGAGCTTCTTTTACTAATCTTTGTGGATAATTGTTGAAATTGGACGGTTGAAATAGTAGAGATCCTGTATGCGCTTTACCCAATTTCCCTCATAATAACACCCAGAAAAACTGTAGTTAAACATAGCAACTGGAATACTGACCCTGATACAGTCACATGCTAAGTCGCTTCAGTCGTGTCTGACTCTTTGAGACCCCATGGATTGCAGCCCTCCAGGCTCTTCTGTCCATAGGATTCTCCAGGCAAGAATACTGGAGTAGGTTGCCGTGCCCTCCTCCAGGGGATCTTCCTGACACAGGGATCGAACTTATTTTTCTTATGTCTCCTGTGTTGGCAGGCAGGTTCTTTACCACAAGCACCACTATCCAGTCACATACAGAACGTTTCAGTTCAATTCAGTTGCTCAGTCATGTCCGACTCTTTGTGACCCCATGAATCAGCATGCCAGGCCTCCCTGTCCATTACCAACTCCCAGAGTTCACTCAGATTCACGTCCACCAAGTCAGTGATGCCATCCAGCCATCTCATCCTCTGTCGTCCCCTTCTCCTCCTGCCCCCAATCCCTCCCCAGCATCAGAGTCTTTTCCAATGAGTCAACTCTTCGCATGAGGTGGCCAAAGTGCTGGAGCTTCAGCTTTAGCATCATTCCTTCCAAAGAAATCCCAGGGCTGATCTCCTTCGGAATGGACTGGTTGGATCTCCTTGCAGTCCAAGGGACTCTCAAGAGTCTTCTCCAACACCACAGTTCAAACGCATCAATTCTTCAGCGCTCAGCCTTCTTCACAGTCCAACTCTCACATCCATACATGACTACTGGAAAAACCATAGCCCTGACTAGACGGACCTTAGTTGGCAAAGTAATGCCTCTGCTTTTGAATATACTGTCTAGGTTGGTCATAACTTTTCTTCCAAGGAGTAAGCGTCTTCTAATTTCATGGCCGCAGTCACCATCTGCAGTGATTTTGGAGTCCAAAAAATAAAGTCTGACACTGTTTCCACTGTTTCCCCATCTATTTCCCATGAAGTGATGGGACCGGATGCCATGATCTTCGTTTTCTGAATGTTGAGCTTTAAGCCAACTTTTTCACTCTCCACTTTCACTTTCATCTAGTTTTAAGTGCCCACAAAGACCTTTTTCTTGCCTGCCTTTTACCAGTTACACCTGCTTTCCTCCTGTCTTTGCTACCTCATTCATCCTTATCTCCACTTCTGTAATTTCCCCTTTTCACAGATGTTTAAATGCAGTCATACAGTACATAACCTTTGGCTTTTTTCACTCAGTAATTCTTTGGATATTCACACAGATTAAGTGCTTCAGTGGTCTTTTCCTTTTCATTGCCAAGTACTGTATCATTGTATGGCTGTATAGAGTTTATTTACCTAATGAATGACGTCTGGGTCATTTCCTGTTTTGTGTTATAATAAGTAAAGCTTCTGTAAGAAAAACAAGAATTGGCTGTTGAGAACTAAGCTTCTTGATGACCACAGCAAAGACCCTTACATTTCGTTGCTGTGACCCCTAGAAGCAAAGCTGCTTCAGAATGGAAGGTGCTTATCCCAAGGTTCCCTCTTGTGATTCCCTTTAGACTGTGTTCACCAAAGTTGGGTGACCTTGACTTATGAATCCATGCACAAGGAAGAGGTAGTTTTCTTCCTACTCTTCTCCTCTACCTCCCCGCGCCCAGGCCCCCACCCCACCCTGCACACACACACACACTCATTCTCTGCATGGCCACAACATCCTTCATCCACAAGAAAACAGCCTGGAAATGGAGTCTTAAGTTACAATATAACTTTTCAACCAGATTTGTTTTGTAAATGGGAAGGTGAAACGCTTTTTTGTAGTCTTATGTTATATCAGAATAAACCTGTGCCCAGAAGGCAATGGCGCCCCACTCCAGTACTCTTGCCTGGAAAATCCCATGGACAGAGGAGCCTGGCGGGCTGCAGTCCATGGGGTCGCTAAGGGTCGGACACGACTGAGCAACTTCACTTTCACTTTTCACTTTCATACATTGGAGAAGGAAATGGCAACCCACTCCAGTGTTCTTGCCTGGAGAATCCCAGGGACGGGGGAGCCTGGTGGGCTGCCATCTGTGGGGTCACATAGAGTCGGACACGACTGAAGCGACTTAGCAGCAGCAGCAGCAGAAGATTTAAAGTCTTGCAAGGAAGGAAAGAAACCTGTTTTGCTTGGCCCTAATGAAAAGGTGGACAACTTGCTGTCAATCAAACCCACTTGGTTACCCAATTGGGCCAGAAAGCTACCCAAACTCAGGTGGGGCAACATCTGTTAAAGCAAATTTCCCTTGGGAGTGTGAATGCGAGGTAATGTGGGATGGATCTGGGTCCACTCTTCTTCTACAACTTTGAACCTATTTGGAAGAACAGTATGCCAACTTACAGAGATGACCCCAAGACCTGATGACCTGATTTGGACAAGTGTTCGAAAGTGTATTAAACACCCTTCTCACTTCAGAAGAACATAGACTAGTGCAGGGTGAAGCTCAGAAGGAGGCATTTGGGCTTCATACAGAAACCCTTGGTGACCCAGCTCAGGCTGCAGGAAGCATAACTGTGTGAAAAGCAGATTCACATTGGGTTGTGAACGCTGGGGAAAGTCTGAAACGTGCACATTATAGAGATTGCATTCTGGCAGGTGTGTTAAGAGGGGGGCAAAACAAAGACGCCTTAATGAAGTACAGAAGATAAGACAGAAACTGAATGAGAAGTCTTCAGAATTTCTAGACAGGGTCTGTAAAGCCTACTGGCAGTACAGGTACAGATCATAAGGACCTAGAGAATTTAAAATGGGCCTCATGATTCTCATTCATCAGAGCGACTGACACACAGAAGCTGCAAGAGATGGGAGGGGCTTTAGAGATGCTGACATCTCAACTTGTTGAAATGGCCTTAAGTTTGTAATTGCAGGGACCAGTTTCAAGGGAAAAGGAAACAATGGAAAACGAAATGGGCCATTGTGCTGGCAGCTGCCTGAACCCAGGGAAGAGTGGACCAAACTGAGGGCCCAGTGAGGGACTTGGCAAAAGGTAGAAGGCCTCAAACCGTCGCTCAAATGGGGCACCCGATAGTGGGACCACAGTAACGTGCCTAGTGCAGGCAGAGGGGACCCTGGGGTAGTGTCCCACGCTTAGACTCTTAAAGAAGGTAAGTGAAAGTGGTTCAGTCGTGTCTGACTCTTTGTGACCCCATGGACTATACAGTCCACGGAATTCTCCAGGCCAGGGTATTGGAGGGTAGCCTTTCCCTTCTCCAGGACATCTTCCCAACCCAGGGGTTGAACCTAGGTCTCCCACAGGTGGATTCTTTACCAGCTGAACCACAAGGGAAGCCCTAAAGAAGGTACGCAGGTGGCATACCCAGTGCCCCAGGTAGCTGACCATGGCAGTGACCAAGGGTGATGCTGCTGAGTCACCGCTGCCTCCCACGTGGAGCCCTGGGTGACTTAACAGGGGGGAATCACTATGTGGGAGTCTGGGAACTTGGTTCTAACTACCCAGCTTTCTAAACTTTGTTTTGAGACTGTTAGTAGCGAGGGGTGTCAGAGGACCCTAAAGAAAAGCTCTTCTCCAGCAGGGGAAGAGCTCCTGTTGGCTTTCTGTCCTTGCCTGATGGCCTCGCTCCCCCTCTGGTATGAGAGTGAATGAACTAAGTGCCAGGGTAGCCTCTGCACCTGGATACCGGGTGGATGTTAAACCACCACTAGAGCAGATCTGCGAGTTGCAGGCTCTGCCGTGGCGGTTCTGGTAAAGAAACCCCAGAGGGCGAGTCTGGGGGATAGGCAGATGGGGTGCTGGAAAGAGGGGAGATGGCCACAGCTGTACAGAGCAGGCTCTGCAGGGGGCAGGCATCCCAGATGTCATGCAGTAGCTATGAAGAGGAGGAAGCAAAGCCCGGGGTGGACTTCTAACGACCTTCCTCCAGTGTGACCCAGTATGCTCCTGCTGGTCACCTTGTGATTGGCTGGTCCACATTTGAGTGTCTGATTGAAGAGCACTTAATAGGTTGTAGGAATGCATTGCTCTCCCTAACCCACACTCTGCCTGTGACTTTGTCCTGGGTCTCTTGTTGAGTGACCGTTTTGGACTTGAAGGAGGCCTTTCCTGCACACTTTTGAGTTTTGAATCCCAAGTCTGCTTTCGAGTGGAAAGATAGAGGTAAAGGAGTTAGACCACAGTACTGCTAGACAGCACTTCCTCAGGGCCTTATGAGTTCCTCACTGGAGTAGTCCTGGCCAGACTCCGGGGACCTTGAACCCTTAAACCTGCTCCAGGATGCAAATGATGCCTGGGCACCAGTGAGACAGAGCATATCTGAGACCAGGTTCAGGTTTGACTTCAGACTTCTTGGCTGAATGAGGCTGTAAGGTGTCCAGGAAGAAGGCAGATTCTCACCGCTCTTAAATATTTGAGGTTTTGAACTAAAGAACAGAGAGCTGCCTGCTGATGGGGTAGGGAAGCTCTAACCAGGATCGCGGTTGCCACCAGAAGACACTGTCAGGATCCTGGGAGTGACTGGGCTCTGCCACACCTGGACCCCCAACTCTGGACTCACAGCAAAACCCTTCTGGAGATGCTTTTAAAGGAGGAGACAGGAGACCTCCAGGCTAGAATCTTGAAAGATGAACATCTGGAAGGCTGGCTGCATCTCTGCAGGATGGGCCTCAGGAGAACTGCGATGGGAAATGGAAAGCGTGCAGCAGAAGGAAAACTTTGACCAGGGTCGTCCAAACCTCTCTGGTTCCAGCCCCAGCCCCGACACTGGCTTCTCCCAGAGGCAGGGCAGCCCCGACAGATTTCAAGTTGCTTTTCAGAAGCTGCAAGAAAAAAGAAAAGCTACAAGAAAGAAACCAAGGTGAGTGGGTTTGCTGCAGTGGTGGCCTTGTTCAAGTCACACCCTCTGGAAGGCAACTTCTAGGTTATGAGCAGGATGTGTTCTTTTGTGAGTCCTTTGTCTCTAACCTCCTGGGCTTGGAAGGACTTCTGCTTTGACAGAAGTATGTTATGATGAGGATTTCTGCACTTTGGTAGAAGAGGGTAATCTCTCTGGTGATGGTTCTGTCTTCCAGAACCTGGTTTCTTCCAAAACCAGATCGTGCTGACCCCTTGGTTGTGCTGGTCAACTTTCTGACCACAGCTAACTTCACTGACTTCAGATGTAACCTATCAGTTGTGCTGATCACCTGTTGCGTCCTTTCCCTGGATAAAACCCCTGAACATCCTGAACATCACCTGTGGCTTCCTTTCTGAGTGCCCCTTGAGGGTGCGTCTTTGCAGTCTCAGGTACCAGCCTTGGGCCTGTGGCTGCCTTGACAGCTGGTGCACAGGAGGCATTTGTTCGCTGGGGTCAGTGCTACAGTGAAACCGGGGATAGGAGAATACACTCAGACAAGTGCTGAGCAGGTTGACTCTCCAAGCCCTTGTTGGGTCTGTGCCCTTATGAGCAGAAAATAACTAAACCATCCTCTTCCCCTCTTCCCCAGACTGAGACACGATCACAAGATGGGGGGGCGGGGCACTGAACCCAGAACCTGTGGGCTAAACCTGTTCTCCCCACCATCCCTAGTCAAGGTTGTGAAGGCTTACATGTCCTCCCAGCAGTGCAGGGCCTTATCAATAAGCATTTACTGAGGTGTCTTCTAGGAGCTTGGAGGCAGCTCTGCTGAGTTTGGACTGAGCTGGTTGAGATGGGATAGGAGCACTGACCACTCCCCTGGATCTGTATGTGCACTGGTGACCTTGTGAACGTGCAGAGGCCTGGAGCCTAGTCATGCCTGTGCTCAAGGACAGTTAGGCACCTCTTTTATCACGGTGCCCACACAGCCCTGTTCACTCTGCTATCAAGGCCCCAGTCCCACACCTTCTGGGAGGAAGACCTGAGATCTTGGCTGCCTCATGAGAAAGCTCTCTTTGCTGGCGACCTTGGTGTCTCAGCGTCTTGGCTGGCTGTGCACCCGGCAGAATGAACCTGGCCCCTAAGAGTGACAGCACTGATGGTATTTTGTCTAGGAGGGCACCTGCATGCTCCATCCCCGGAAAGCCCCTGACGGGCAGCCCAGTGTCGCTGGGCTCAGCATGCTCAGATGCCAGGCCTTCCCACTCGGTCCTGAAGACCCTGTAACTCGTCATCAGAAGTGGTTAGTCTCCCAGTTCAGAACTTGGAGGCAGGGCCATCTTCCCTCCTGGCTGGAGCGCTTTCTGAGTGGGGGCAGAAGGTCAGTGAGGTCCAGGGCAACAGGACTTCTGTGTGACCAGAATCCAGGGGGTGCGGACAGGCGTCAGTGGTGCTTTCCAGACCCAGCGCTCTAGACTCGGTGGACTCTGAACCTGAAGGACAAGGGCCGAGTCCCCTGACCGCTGTGGGAAATGCCATCATTTGAGGGGACAGGGGGTCAAGGGTGGTCCTGCACGGAGGGTGGATGCTCCTCAGGGGACCCTGGAGTGAGCAAACGTCTCTCCCGGGCAGCTGCTGCCCGTGCAGGGGGTTCCCCGCGGACGCAGGCGCACTCTGCTCTTCGTGATCAGTGATCTTACTGGAATGACTTGGAAAGCTCAGGTGCTGGTTAGCATTTTTTAGCAGTGAAGTATTAACAGTGTGTGCACCATTCAGACATAAGTCTGTACACATAACAGGCTGAAGCGTGGCGCTAGCGAGCTTTATACGCACGGCACACCGACCAGTTCACATGACTCACACTGTGTGATCGAGTGCTGGTGACAGGTGTAACCTGGGTTCTCTCCCAGGTCTGCCTGTCACTTGCCTCAGGGGGAGCCTGTGGAGTTCTGGGAGCAGGACTGGGGGTGCGGGAATGCTGTGGGCCCCTCTGCACTGTGCAGAGGGGATAGTCTGGGCCAGTGTGGGCTGGAGCAGAGGAGGGCCACAGTCTCTGCTGGACCAGGCTCTAGTCGGGCTCCTCTGAGTGGCTCCCAGCGAGGTCCTGACTCCTCAGGCTTCGAGGTCTGTCTCTTCATTGTCCCATTTTAGCAAGATTCCTGTTGAGTCAGACTAGCTGGAGCTCCCCAGGCTCAGTGTATGACCGGACTGCTCATCCCCTTTCCCCAGATAATGAGGTCTGAGCCCCTGCCTGCCCTCAGCACGAATCCTGTACATCATTCAGTGGGGTCATTCTGCTATGGTCTGAGTGTGTATCCCCCCAAAACTCAGGCTGAATCCAAACGCCCGGGGTGGTGGTGTGGCCTTAGGGGTGATGAGATCACGAGGGTGGAGCCCCCGTGAATGGGGTCAGAGTGCCCCAGCCCTTCTGCCACTCGAGGACACAGGGAGAAGGTACCATGTGTGCACTGTGGAGGGGCCTCACCAGACACGGCGTCTGCTGCGTGTTGATCCTGGACGTCCATCCTGCAGGCTCTGAGGACTCAGCTCGTGGTCCTGCTGTGACAGGACTCAGCAGATGGCCCCACCCCTGCTGTCCCTCTCACCAGCTTCCTGCTGCGGCTCCACCTGCTCCTGAGGGTCGCCTCCAGAGGGGGAGGTGAGCCTGACCTTGCCCCTTCGGGAAAGTCCACAGCAGGAGTGAATCCCTCTTGCCTGGCTCTCCTGTCCTGACAGGCGTTGGGGGTAGACAGCGACGCGGTCTGAGGATGGGGAGCCACCGCGTGCGTCCCAGCGGGCGGCTCCTCACATGTCTGTGAAGTCACTTCACAGAGGAGAGTGTGGGGCCGCGATTTGCTGGACTGGAGCCATGCTTGTCTCGGTTTTCACTTGTAACCATTAATATATGGTAAACCTGTTACATAGTGACAAAACATTTCTTGTCTTAAGAG
The DNA here is from genome assembly GCF_016772045.2 of Ovis aries. Taxonomy (NCBI): domain Eukaryota; kingdom Metazoa; phylum Chordata; class Mammalia; order Artiodactyla; family Bovidae; genus Ovis; species Ovis aries. The sequence continues at coordinate 1,443,233 of NC_056079.1, read as the reverse complement.
AACTGCTTTCCAAAACCAACCGTTCACTGGTAAGTGTAAATTATTGTATATTTTTGCCAGTTTATCCTGAACTTCCGTAGTGAGGAGCGCTCACACCCGTTCCAGCATCTGTCGGTCATACCAGACCAGGGCCTGGAGCCCTGTTTCCCTAAGTGAGGAGACAGGAGTTGGGGGGATGGTGCCCCGGGGCCAGTGGGACCTGCCACTTCGGGGGCTACACGGGCAGTCCGGCCGGGCTGTGGGCACTGGGGCTCTGACCCTGAGAGCAGGGCCCCTGGGGGTCTTCAGCCGAGAAAAGCCGTGCGGTGACTCAGGAACGGAGTGGTTCTGCCCTGCGGGCCGGGCCGGGGTGGGGAGCCGGGGCGGAGGCGGAGGTGTGCATCCTGGCGCGTCCTGCAGGTGGCGCCCGCGGAACACGCTGGCGGGGTGGAGTCCAGGCCATCCCGGGGGACTGACTCAAACCCCGGGGAGGGAAGCCGTGCCCTTCGCGGAGGCGGGATCGAGGCAGGTTCGGGGTGAAGTGGCGCTCGATGCGTTTCGGACACCCTGGAGACACCTGGGGACAGCTGGCTGTGCGGCTGGAGCAGACGTAAAACCTGGGAGCCTGGAGGGGCCAGGCCTGGCTGAGACCCCCCGGGACAGGGTGGGCTCGCAAGATGAGTTGCGTCCCAGACCCCCAAGGAGGAGCCTTGAGAAGAGGAAGCAACTGCGTGAGTGCTGTGAGGCGTCAGACACGAGGGCCGCCGTGCTGGGTGGGCGGCGTGCCGTGGGGGAGAGGGGGTGGGGGCTGCGGGGACACGGGGTTGCGGGTACAGGAGGCCCTTTCAGGGCTCTCTGTGAAGAGGAAAAGTGGCTGCCGAAGGAGTGAGATCCAGGGGGCCTTCGTGTTGGGAACCGACATGCGCGTCTGTGGGCTGGCCGGCGGGGACGTGGTCACGTGACGGCGGAGGAGGGCTGCGGAGAGGCTCGGACCGGCCCGGCACCGGTGGGAAGAGGGCGGGGAGGCCGGGCCGGGCGCCCTGGGGCAGGTGGAGCGATGGGGCGTTGGTGAGAAGGTGTGGACCTTCTCTTCCGTGCAGAGAGCCCTTGCGCCCTCGGGAGAGGCTGGGGCCTGAGGGGCAGCACAGAGGGCAGAGCCGCGCAGGAGGGCCCGTGGCTGGTGGCTGAGCGTTTAGCACCAGGCTGGTCGGGAAGGGCATGCACTCTTACTGTGACGGCGGTCCTGGGGGGCTCATCGCCTGGCCCCACTCCCATGCGGGCTCAGATCTCCCTAGCTGCCTCTTTTGTAAGTACCGCTGCTGTGAGCTGTGGGCTGCATGCTTCTTTTCCAGTCTGTGTTGCCCCTTTCTTTGTATGTGTACCCAGGAGTGGGATTGCTCAGTCTCTTCTTGGTTCTATTTTTTTTTTTTTTTTTTAGATTTGACATTTTATTTTTATTTATTTATTTTTTTAAATTTTAAAATCTTTAATTCTTACATGCATTCCCAAACATGAACCCCCCTCCCACCTCCCTCCCCATAACAACTTTCTGGGTCATCTCCATGCACCAGCCCCAAGCATGCTGCATCCTGCGTCAGACATAGACTGGCGATTCAATTCACATGATAGTATACATGTTAGAATGTCATTCTCCCAAATCATCCCACCCTCTCCCTCTCCCTCTGAGTCCAAAAGTCCGTTATACACATCTGTGTCTCTTTCCCTGTCTTGCATACAGGGTCGTCATTGCCATCTTCCTAAATTCCATATATATGTGTTAGTATACTGTATTGGTGTTTTTCTTTCTGGCTGACTTCACTCTGTATAATCGGCTCCAGTTTCATCCATCTCATCAGAACTGATTCAAATGAATTCTTTTTAACGGCTGAGTAATACTCCATTGTGTATATGTACCACAGCTTTCTTATCCATTCATCTGCTGATGGACATCTAGGTTGTTTCCATGTCCTGGCTATTATAAACAGTGCTGCGATGAACATTGGGGTACATGTGTCTCTTTCAATTCTGGTTTCCTCGGTGTGTATCCACTGCTGTGTTCTGCATAGTGGCTGCACCGATTTCCATCCCCACCAGCAGTGTAGGAGCGTTCCCTTTAATGCATAGCTTCCTCAGTGCTTCCTGTCTTTCTGAGGGTAGCCAGTAAAGAATCCGCCTGCAGTGCGGGAGACCTGGGTCCAGTCCCTAGATGGGGAAGGTCCCCTGGAGAAGGGAACAGCTGCCCCACTCCCGTACTCTGGCCTGGAGAATTCCAGACAACAGAGGAACCTGGCAGGCTTTAGTCCATGGGTTCACAAAGAGTCAGGCACCACTGAGTGACTAACAATTTTTACTTTTCATTCTGACAAGTACAAACTGAAACTTCACTGTGGTTTTGACTTGCATTTTCCTGATTAGCCCTAATGTTGAGCATCTTTTCATGTGCCTCTTGGCGATCTGCATTTCCTCTTTGGAAGAACTGTCTGTTCAGGTCCTCTGCCCATTTTTTAATCCGACTGTCCATTTGATACTGAGTTGTATGTTTTATATACTTTGGATATTAACCCCTTCTTGGTCATGTTATTAGCAAATATTTTCTCCTTTTCAGCAGGTTGTCTTTTTGTTTTGTCAGTGGTATCCTTTCCTGTGCAAGAGTATTTAAGTTTAATTGGGTCCTATTTGTTTTTTCTTTTTTTTTTTTTTTTGCTTGTTTCTGTTAGAAAATCACAAAAGATATTGCTGTGATTTACATGTCTGCCTATGTTTCCATCTAGAAATTTTATGGTTTCTGGTCATACCCTTAGGTCTTTTTTTTTTTTTTTTCAAATAAGAAAGCCTTTATTTGAAGATAAAACAAATAGCCCATACATACACACACACACATCCAAATGCAAGGAAGAGTTCACTGGGTTTTATAAAAGAGAAAGCTGCACTCAGGTGTCAATTAAAATTGGAACCATTGAAGAGATGCTCTCTGCTTGTGGTGACATGGGTACAATGTGTGCTTGAGAAGAAGTTGTTTGGCGGTGGCATAAATGTGGGAATGCAGGACAAGAGTTAAGCAATACAAGGCAGAATGGCAGGTGGGTGAAAGCTCAAAGACCCTTTTCTCCATTCTAACATGCTTTTGTTCTGCCCTGGGGAATTAAAGCAGTCACCCAGTAACCTTACAAACAACCTCAATTTCAAAGAACACTTTCAAAAGTTGAAAACAGATTTAGAGTTGTTACTAAAGTTATACCGAGACGTCAGTGGGGAAAAATAATTTACATTTTCAAAAACCAGGCTTCACACAACGGCAGGCACTAAACCGAGTTCCCTGTGCTCATGGTAGAAAAGCTGAGACTGATTTTAATAAAGGCTCGTCTTCTTCATAATGCGCAGGAACTCCTGCTCATTGACTTCTCCGTCTCCATCTCGATCAGCTTCATCAATCATTTCCTGCAGCTCCTCGTCAGAGAGGTTCTCACCCAACTCCTTGGCCACACGTTTGAGGTTTTTGAATGATATCTTCCCAGTCTCATCATCATCAAAGAGCTTGAAGGCTTTCAAGATTTCTTCTTTGGTATCCTTCTCAGACATTTTCTGAGTCATCACAGTTAAAAAGTCACTAAAGTTCATTTTTCCTGTCCCTTCCTTATCAATTTCGCTTATCATTTTCTTGATCTCTTCTTTTTTTGGTTCAAAGCCCAGGGCCCTCATTGCCACCTTAAGTTCCTTAACATCAATTGTCCCAGTTCCATCAGCATCAAAGAGATCAAAGGCTTCTCGAATTTCCTGTTTCTGCTCTTCGGTAAGCTCAGGTTTAGGACTCATCCTTTTTCGCTGGGTAGTCGATGCCATGTTTGCCTTCTTAAAGTTAGAGGCCATCCCGGATGGATTCCACTTCCCGTTGTTACGGCAACCGACGTACACACCGACCTGGTCATACCCTTAGGTCTTTAATCCACTTTGAGTTTATTTTTCTAAGTGGTGTTACAGAATGTTCTAATTTCGTTCTTTTATCTGTGTCTGTCCAGTCTTCCCAGCACCGTTTATTGACGAGACTGTGTTTCCCCAGTATATATTCTTGCCTCTTTTGTTGATTCATCATAAGTACATGGGTTACTTTCTGGAATCTGTCCTGTTCCATTGGTCTGTGTGTCCTTTTTTGGCCAGTGTTGTGTGTTTCGATTAGCTATGTAGTACCGTCTGAAGTCAGGACATCGGGCACCTCCATACTTGAGGTTGTTTTGGCTATTCATGTGCTCTTGTATTTTCATACAGACCTCAGAATTATTTGTTCCAGTCAGTGAAAACTGCCATTGATATTTCACAGGGATTGTATTGAATTTCAGGTGACATGAGTAGTAAGTAATCATCATCTGAACAATAATGATTAATCCAAGAACACGGTCAGTCTTTCCATATAGCTGTGCTGTTATCAATTTCATCCACCAGTGTCTTTTATAGTTTCCCTGCTACCGGTGTTAAGCCACTTTAGGTAGTCTTATTCCTAGTTACTTCATTTTTTTTGACATGATTGTAGATAGGATTGTTTGCTTAATTTCTCTGATAGCTTGTTAGCAGGAATACAACAGATTTCTGTATATTAATTTCGTATCCTGCAAACTTACCAAATTCATTGAGCTCTCATAGTTGTCCAGTGGCACGTTTGGGATTTTCTGTGTGTAGTACCATGTCACCTGGAAACAGTGGCAGTTTAATTCCCAATTTAGATGCCTTTTATTGCTTTCTCTTTGATGGCTGTCACTAGGACTTTCAAAACTATATTGAATAAAAGTGGCTAGGGTGGACATCCTTGTCTTGTTCCTTATCTTAGAAAAACTGTTTTATCTTTTCACTACTGAGTCTGATGTTAGCTGTGCACTTTAGGTACATGGCCTTTATGTTGAGGTATGTTTCCTCTATACCTGCTTTCAGATTATATCATAAATGGCTATTGACCTTTGTCAAAAGCTTTCTGTGCACCTACTGAGACAATAATTTGACTTTGATATGTTACTGTGGTGTATCACAATGATAGATGGATATTGAGATACATCTCACTTGTTCATGATGTGTGGTCCTTTTAATGAATTCCTGGATTTCCTTGCTAATTCATTGAGGGTTTTGCAGCTATGTTTATCCATGTTACTGACCTGTGACTTTCTTGTTTCTGTGGTTTATTTGTCTGGTTTTGGCTATAGGGTGATGCTGGCCTCAGAATAAACTCGGAAGCATTCCTTCCTCTGTAGTTTTTGCGGAATGGTTTTGGAAGGGTTGTTATTAACTCTTTTCCAAATGTCCAGTAGCATTCACCTGTGAAGCCATCTGGACCTGGATTTCTGTTTGTTGAGAGTTTTACTGGCTAAATTTCAGTACTGGTAATTGGTCTGTTGGTGTTTTCTATTTCTTCCTGGTTTATTCTTGGGAGATTGTACATTTCAGAGAATGTGTCCATTTCTAATAGCTTGTCTGTTTTATTGATGTATAGTTACTTACAGTAACTAGAAGTTACTCATGTAACTTATTGTAACTCAGTAGTCTCTCATGATCCTTTGTATTCATGTGGTGCCAGTTATAGCTTCTTTCTCATTTCTTTCTTTTTTTAATCGATTAAGCCCCTCTCCGTTTCTTTCATGATTGAGTCTTTCTAAAGGTTTATCAGTTTTGTTTCCCTCTTCCCAAAACCAGCTGTTTTGTTTCCTTGATCTTATCTTTTTTTCAATTTTTTTCTTCGCTTATCTCCTCTGATATTGAATATTTCTTTTCTTCTCAATATGGGTTTCCTTTATTCTTTTCCTATTCCTTTGGGCATAAGGTTAGATTGTTAGAGGTTTTTCTTGTTTCTCGAGGCAGACGTGTATCACTACAACTTCCCTCTTAGAACTTTGCTTCCTCCCGTAGATTTTTGGATCGTTTCATTTTCATTTGTCTCCAGGTATTTTTATTAATTTTGTTACTTCTTTAATTTCTTCTGTGACCCATTGGCTGCTTAGTAGCATGTTGTTTAGCCTCCAAGGTTTTGTGCTTTTTGCAGTTTTCCTGTTGACGTCTAGTCTCAATAGTGTTGTGGTCAGAAGAGATCATTGATATTATTTCCGTTTTCTTACTTATCAAGGCTTGTACTGGGGCCTTCCATGTCATGTATCCTAGAGAATGTCCCATGTACACTTGAAGAGTGTGTGTTCTGCTTTTGGATGGAATAATCTAAATATGTATATATAGATGTTACTTAGTCATATCCAACTCTTTGCAGCTCCAAGGACTGCAGCATGCAGCGCTTGCCTATTCTTCACCATCTCCTGCAGTTTGCTCAGACTCATGTCCACTGAAGTCTGTGATGTAATCCAGCCATCTCATCCTTTATCGTCTCCTTCTCCTCCTCCAATCTTTCCCAGCATCAGAGTCTTTTCCAGTGAGTCGGCTTTTTGCATCAGGTGGCCAAAGCTTCAGTTTCAGCATCAGTCCTTCCAATGAATATTCAGGGGTGATTTCCTTTAGGATTGACTGGTTTGATCTCCTTGTTGTCCAAGGGACTCTCAAGAGTCTTCTCCAGCACCACAGTTTTGGTTTTAGCGTTCTGAAAACACCAGGGAGATCAAGACTCTATTTCAACATTTGGCTCCATAGCTTACATTTTTCGCATGATGATTTCAAATATTTAGAGATCAGTTTCTAAGTTTAGAGACAGCACGAATGGCTTTTTTGTTGGGTTGGGTTGAGGTGGGTTTTTATATCCACTTATTTGCCTAATTTAAGTGTTTCACCACATACAGTTATGGAAAGAAAATTTATTCCCTCCTTTGTCTTAAGAGATTCTACCACCACATAACTAGTAAATTAGGCAGAATTCAGCTGGATTTTTAGATTTTCTATTTTGCAATTTTCGCATTCAGTTGGAAACCAAAATTGATTCCAACTTACGAAGTAGCGCACAGAGGGTATGATTTTCACTGCAGAGTATTTCTCTGTGATTCCGTAGCCCTGTGGTTCATGGAAGGGGTTGGTTTCCTGACTTCTCTGATGAACAACTGAGGAGGAGATGGCAGGTGGGGAGCTGTGGGCAGTGGACCAGATGGTCAGCTTAGGACCCTAAGAGGACAATTTATGTTTGATTTTATCCTCGTAACAGAAAACTGTGGGCACATTTACAGGAATGATTGAGCCCTCCTGGCTATCATGTCACAGCCTGGTTTCCATCATCCATCGGGGTCTCTGTGTGACTCGGTGGCCCCCAGTAGCTGTCTGACTCCCCATCCTGTTGTGGGGAACAGAACAACAGGAACCGCTTACAGGCAGAAACCTGCTTGAGAAAATGACCTGCTGTTTAAAGTGTTTCTGACTCCCCTCTAGCCCTGATAAATGTTGTCCCAAACCAGTCAGGAGTGAAACCCCTGTTGCTATCCTTAAGAGTAAAACCCAGTGTTATCTGAAGATCCTTAGTTGCTATACAAACAAGGTAAGCTTTTTAATTCTGAACTTTCATAATTACCTTGTTTAAATGCAATTTTGGCTTATTGCTGTTTTGTTACATCCATGAATCTTACCTTTAGGATAAAATAATGTTTGAAAGGCCATGGTGCAAATACAAGCAGTGCCTGTGTTTATTTCCTGACCGTGCAAAGCAGGGTGATCAGAGTGGAGACAGCTCAGGTCACAGCACAAGCACCCGTCTCCAGGTGTGCTTGTCTTCCTTCTTGTCTTTCCACCATCATAGGTTCACCCACCTGGACTCCATCACTACTTTCAAGCTCTTCAATAAAGTGTAAATTGTGGCTCAAATGGTAAAGAATCTACCTGCAATGTGGGAGACTCAGGTTCTATCCCTGGGTCGGGAAAATCCCTTGGAGGAGGGCATGGCAACTCACTCCAGTGTTCTTTGGGGAATTCTAGAGATGGGGAGCCTGGTGGGCTACAGTCCATGGAATTGCAGAGTCAGACATGACTGAGCAACACAAGCACGCGCACTCCTAGAGAGTACTAAGCCTGCCCCTTTAATTTCTGTAGTGACAATATTTATTAAGATTGAAAGTGCAGAGTGACACCAGGCTTGAGTAGGGTCAGCGGAGAGCCCGTGGCTGGTCGTTTCACTTCAGCTCGTCTCCTGTAATGAAGCCCTCTCAGGGGAGGAGTGTAGCAACCCAGTTACACAGGGCGCTGAGATGAACAGAGTTGATATAAACCGCCAAAGATGCACAGCTATTAAAATTACAACTGGATTTCAACTCAGAAGTATTTGAACACTCAGGACCAAAGGTGATACTGGCAAATAGAGGTGGGCCCTCAAAGTACCAATTTTGTAATGATTTTAACTACAGATTTCCTTTTCCCTAACACTAGTGATATAAAATACAGTACATATATTTTATAATACATAGCATGACTGCAGTACTGAGTGGATACATTCAGCCTAAAATGCAGTGACCAAGACTCAATAGTACAGCTTTGTTGGTCTCTTGATTGGTTTGCTACAGGTATGTCCGGAATAACTGGAAATAATTATTAAAATAATTTTAAAATGGCCTCAGCTACTGGGGAGAGTGGATGTCAGAAGGCTGGCAAGCCATACATATGCATGTGTCATGAGGAAACTTATTTTTAAAGGAGACAGCAACAATTTATTCACTTTTTAGTATGAATTTTTAATGTGTATTTTTAATCTAATATTCAGAGTGAAATGTCAGTAGGAAAACACATTTAAGTAAAAGTTTTATTTAAAAAACTCTTTTCAAAATGAAAAGTTTAAAGAAACAAGCATTTTGCCCAATAGTCCCTAAGAGAGCTTCAAATGCACTAACTACCAAAACATTTTTATTTTTGTAATTCACCTATAATAAAATAAATTCCCCAAGTTATGTATACAGGCTTATTGTCTCATAGTTGCTGAGGATTTCTGTGTTTATTCCATTATGATGTTTAGAAAGAAAATTGAAATATAATTGGTAGGAACTGTAAAGTTCTAAAAATCTTAAGAGAAAACAACTTTTCCCCATTATAATAATTCTCTTTCAAAAGTATATCATTGTCTACTGGTGGGAAGGGAAGAATTGGGAGTTTGGGATTAGCAGATGCAAGTTATTATATACAGGATCGGTAAACAGTAAGATCCTACTGTATAGCACAGGAAACAATATTCAGTATCCTGTAATAAATCATAATGGAAAAGAATATGAAAAAATATATAAATATGTAACTGGGTCACTTTGCTGTTCAGAAGAAATCAGCGCAATTCAACATAAATCAACACATTGTAAGTCAACGATATTTCAATAAATTTTTTAAAAGTAGATTGTTGTTATCACTCTTTTAATGTTAAAAATATTAGGTACTCTCTACTACTGAATGTTTTTGAAGGCTCTGACCTTTTATTTTAAATTGGAGCAAAATGAAAGAATTCAATCTACAGATTAACTGAGGTTACTTATTGTAAACAGAGCCGGAGGTTCAGGTCACAGAGGGGCCTTATGTGATGAAAGCAGTAATGTTGAAGTGTCACAGATACAATATTTATTTATTAGATATTATTAAAGCCCTACTCTGTGCTGGGTACCTGTGAACTGCTAGTAGTCAAGCCATCTGCTCAGTCACCTTATAACTTAGTGATAGAGGGAGATGAGTGTACAGAGAATTCAAAATACAGAAATAATCAGATTCTGTGTATAAAAATGTTGTAATCTGATTGATAAGAAACCACTAGACCATTCAGGTATGACCTAAATCAAATCCCTTACGATTATACAGTGGAAGTGACAAATAGATTTAAGGGATTAGATCTGATAGGCAGAATGCCTGAAGAACAATGGATGGAAGTTCATGACACTATACAGGAGGCAGTGCTCAAGATCATCCCCAAGAAAAAGAAATATGAAAAGGCAAAACGGCTGTCTGAGGAGGCCTTACAAATAGCTGTGCAAGGAAGAGTACCGAAAGGCAAGAAGGAAAGGAAAGATACGCCCATCTGAATGCAGAGTTTCAGAGATTAGCAAGGAGAGAGAAGAAAGCCTTCCTCAGTGATCAGGGCAAAGAAATAGAGGAATACAATAGAATAGGAAAGACTAGAGATCTCTTCAAGAAAATTAGAGATACCAAGGGAACATGTCATGCAAAGGTGGGCACAATAAAAGACAGAAATGGTCTGGACCTAACAGAAGCAAAAGATATTAAGAAGAGGTGGCAAGAATACACAGAAGAACTATACAAAAAGAGCTTCATGACCCAGATAACCATGATGCTGTGATCACTCACCTAGAACCAGACATCCTGTAATGCAAAGTCAAGTGGGCCTCAGGAAGCATCACTATGAACAAAGCTAGTGGAGATGATGGAATTCCAGGTGAGCTATTTCAAACCCTAAAAGATGATGCTGTGAAAGTGCTGCACTCAATATGCCAGCAAATTTGGAAAACTCAGCAGTGGCCACAGGACTGGAAAAGTTCAGTTTTCATTCCAATCCCAAAGAAAGGCTACAATGCCAAAGAATGCTCAAACTACCCTCACATGCTAGCAAAGTAATGCTCAAAATTCTCCAAGCCAGGATTCAGCAGTACATGAACTATGAACTTCTAGATGTTCAGGCTGGATTTAGAAAAGGTACAGGAACCAGAGATCAAATTGCCAACATCCATTGGATCAAGAGAGTTCCAAAAAAATTCAAAAGATGAGAATACCAGACCACCTGACCTGCCTCCTAAGAAATCTGTATGCAGGTCAAGAAGCAACAGTTAGAACTGGACATGGAACAACAGACTGGTTCCAAATAGGAAAAGGAGTATGTCAAGGCTGTATATTGTCACCCTGCTTATTTAACTTCTATGCAGAATATGTCATGAGAAATGCTGGGCTGGATGAAGCACAAGCTGGAATCAAGATTGCCAGGAGAAATATCAATAACCTCAGATGTGCAGATGACACCACCCTTAGGGCAGAAAGTGAAGAAGAACTAAAGACCGTCTTGATGAAAGTAAAAGAGGAGAGTGAAAAAGTTGGCTTAAGACAACATTCAGAAAGCTAAGATCATAGCATCTTGTCCCATCACTTCATGGTAAATAGATGGGAAAACAATGGAAACAATGAGAGACTTTATTTTGGGGGGCTCCAAAATCACTGCAGATGGTGACTGCAGCCATGAAATTAAAAGATGCTTACTCCTTGGAAGAAAAGTTATGACCAACCTAGACAGCATATTAAGAAGCAGAAACATTACTTTGCCAACAAAGGTCCATCTAGTCAAAGCTGTGGTTTTTCCAGTAGTCGTGTATGGATGTGAGAGTTGGACTATAAAGAAAGCTGAGTGCCGAAGAATTGATGTGTTTGAACTGTGGTGCTGGAGAAGACTCTTGAGAGTCCCTTGGACTGCAAGGAGATCAAATAAGCCCATCCTAAAGGAAATTAACCCTGAATATTCATTGGAAGTACTGATACTGAAACAGAAGGTCCAATACTTTGGCCACCTGATGTGAAGAACTGACTTATTTGGAAAGACCCTGATGCTGGGAAAGATTGAAGGCAGGAGGACAAGGGGATGACAGAGGATGAGATGATTGGATGGCATCACTGATTCAATGGACATGAGTTTGAGTAAGCTCTGGGTGTTGGTGATGGATAGGGAAGCCTGGAGTGCTGCAGTCCACAGGGTCACAAAGAGTCAAACACGACTGAGCAACTGAACTGAAGTGAATCTGATTAAGGATAAAGAATCATATATAAAGCCATGTTAAACCTCAGAATATGCTTTCTTTTGAAAAAAAGTGTTCTCTTAAATCCTGAATAATGGTTAGGGTTTCAGCTTGGTCAAGAGGTGGGAAAAATATTTCCAATCAGAATCAAAATACATGTGCAAGTTAGGTGAGAAATGTCATCACTGGAACCCAGAGTGACTCAAAGATAGTTTAACTTTTTAGCAGATAATTATACATGTAAGTAAAGCACATAGTAGGTTGGTAACAAGAATAATTATTAGGTAAAGGAATAGGTTACTACAGGTAGGAGAATAATATTGTTGTGGAACATGGAGAATAATTAGGAAAATTCAGTGTGCAAGATATGATGATTGCATGCCCCTAACCATGAATATGACTACCTGTCTACTCCACAATTAGAAGAGAAAGGAAATCATAATGTTTCTGCATTTTTATTAATGGATTATTAAAATTTAAAATGAGACAGTTACTTTGCAAAAATAGTCTTACTAATTTCTAAAAAAATAATGCTATCTTAATAGTGATGGGTTTTCCAACATAATTTTAAGTTAGCAGATTTCAGAATAATTCCATAATGAATTTAGAGTCCTGAAATGAGTCATTTTACACTCTTTTGATGAGTCATTATAATTGAGTTAAACTTCTTCATTGAGAACATATATAATTGAATTTTAAGAGGTCTTTTTTAAAAAATAAAATGTGTCTAGGAGTTTTCTTTCATTTTTCAGTGTGATTCCATTAACTTTGAGATGATTGTTTGGAAAATGAGCAAAATTATAATTGACATCCTCTATCTGTATTCAAACAGTCTGCAACCCCAATCCTCAGATCTTGCTCAATTACCAAAGGAGAATTTGAAATTGAGTGAGAATGAGTTTAAATATTGTTGCATTTCATCCTTTGAATGACATTTTTAGCTCTCTGCAGGACAGTATATGAAGGTTATTGATTAATTGAAAACAAACCTAATTGACCATTAAGACTTGGTAGAATTTGTCTTTTGTTGGTGAGCCTTATTTGGGACGTAAAACCATGGACTAATTTTTACTGTTACTTCAGAATATGACTATAAAGTACTTAGAAAGATGAGTGTCACACATAAAAAATCAATGATTGTTAATCATTTCTGATAATTCTGTTATTTTAGTTACTCAAAAAAGCTTTCACTTCGGATCAAAAATAATTCATCCCTTTTCAAAAGTTCTTTTAACGTGTGTTTAGGTAATTGACTCCTAGAAACATGTTCTTTTTCCACTCAGCCAAGATAGCTGGCTAGATAATAATATATACTAGGCAAATAATATCATGTGCAAGGAGATACATTAAGATTATTCAAAGATAGAAGCATACCATTCCCTTCTCTCAAAGGCAGATCACGGGATAAATCTGAGACAGATGTATTTAATGGTATGTGAAATTTTCTGTACCAGAATAATATATTAATTCAAGAAAATATTTTATTTGGCCCAAATAGCACAATAAGCTGTCAAACGTGAACAGAGAGATAATATGTATGGTTGATGATAGCGCAGTTGGTAAAGAATCGCCTGCAATACAGGAGACCCGAGTTCAATTCCTGGGTTGGGAAGATCCGCTGGAGAAGGGATAGGCCACTCATTCCGGTATTCTTGGGCTTCCCTTGTGGCTCATCTGGTAAAGAATCGCCCGCAATGCAGGAGACCTGGGTTTGATCCGTGGGTTGGGAAGATCCCCTGGGGAAGGGAAAGGCTACCCATTCCAGTATTCTGGCCTGGAGAATTCCGTGGACTGTAAAGTGCGTGGGGTCGCAGAGAGTCGGACACGACTGGGCCACTTTCACTTCGACTTTCACGAATGGTTAAGGGGATACACACAAAACAGGCTGTCAAGTTAGAAATCTTCGTTCGACTTCTGTTGTTACGTGACAGCAGCCAAGACTCTTAGTATTTCTACCTGTGCGTTTACTCATCTGAAAAACGGAGAGAACTGCCTGCCTCACCAGGTTTGTCTGGAGAATTGAGTCTTCACATAACAGAATGCCCCCGAACGTGGCTTGGCATGTAGAATACACAGTAGATATGCTTTTCTGTTACGTGTGCCCTGCTGCTCTGTCTTGGTAGTCAGGACCTCTCAAGCACTTGTATGACATTTAAGAATTGATAAACAACATGTATATGTGTTTGGAGAAGGAAATGGCAACCCACTCCGGTATTCTTGCCTAGAGAATGCTATGGACAGAGGAGCAACCCTATGGGCTGCTGTCCATAGGCTCGCACAGAGTCGGACACGACTGAAGCAACTTAGCATGCATGCATGCATTGGAGAAGGAAATGGCAACCCACCCCAGTGCTCGTGCCTGGAGAATCCCAGGGACAGTGGGCTGCCATCTACGGGGTCACACATGGTTGGATATGACTGAAGTGACTTAGCAGCAGCAGCCATGTATATATGTATATGTATGTATAACTGAATCACTTTGCTGTATATATATATTTTTAGATTCTTTTTCATTATCCCTCATTACAAGATATTGAGTGTAGTTCCATGTGCTATAAAGTAGGTTTTTGTTGATTATCTGTTTTATAGATAGTTGTATATATATTTAATCTCAAATTCCTAATTTATCCCCTTTCTCCCCACTTTCCTAACCATGTTTGTTTTCTGTCTGTGCTGCTATTTCTGTTTTGTAAAAATTCCATTTGTATCATTTTCTTGATTCCACATATAAGCAATATAATGTATTTGTCTTTCTCTGTCTCACTTCCCTTAGTATGATAATCTCTGGGTTTATCATATTGTTGCAAATGGCTTTATTTCATTATTTTTAATGACTGGGTAATACTCATGTGTGTGTATGCGTACATATGTCTTACATCCTCCTCATTCAACCGTCAGTGGACATTTAGTTTGCTTCTATGCTGCAGTGAACCTCGGGGGGTTCATGTATTTTTTTTTTCAAATTATAGTTTTCTGTGGATATATGCCCAGGAATGGGATTGAAGGATCATATGGTAACTCTATTTTTAGTTTTTTTAAGGAACCTCCGTCCTGTTCTCCAGGTGGCTCAGTGTTAAAGAATCCACCAGCCAATGCAGGAGATGCGGTTTTAATTCCTGGGTCAGAAAGATCCCCTGGAGGAGAGCATGGCAACCCACTCCAGTATTCTTACCTGGAGAATCCCATGGACGGAGGAGCCTGGTGGGCTACAGTCCATGGGGTTGCAAAGAGTTGGACTTGACTGAGCGACTGAGCGCACTCACACACTTCAGTAGATGCAGGATTATGCTACTCCCTGCCACCTTCAGGTCTTAGGTAAGCATGTTTTATCCTGGATGTTGGCACCTTGTAAGTAAACCATACCTGTTTGCAGTCCTTCTGTATCAGCATGTATGATTCAGATTTAATTTTTCATTTTCAGATACATTCAGCAGCTGCCATGCACAGGGGATGCCAGATACTTGTTCTCCTAAATCTCAGCACCAGGCTTGTAAGCAGAGCCAACAGGGTGCTCCCTCCTTGGGCACGGGGTTAGCATGAGTGATGCTGAGACTCGGGGCTATGATGGGGCTAGAGCCCTGGGGACAGCATCAAGAGCTTCCTGGGGGTGGTGATGGTTCCAGCCGCAGCGGGGCAGGCCTGTCCAGTCTGGGGGCCGGGTGCAGCAGTAACCCCAGCCACCAGGGGCAGCGCTGTCCAGCCAGGAGAACCAGTGCCGCTTAAAGGGCCCAGCTTCAGAGATTTGTTTTGAGAATGAAATGTCAGGATGTCTCAGTTGCTTGGAACAGTCCTGCCACGTAGCAAAAGTTCTGCAGGACCCCAACATCTGCTGCATGACACGCGGGTAGTTGTCTGGCCAGCTTTCCTCTTAAATCCCCAGTTCCTACAGTAGAACCTCAAACATAACAATTGCTCAGTACATATTTGAGAAATGAAAAAATGGTGCTGTCTTTGTAGTGGTTCAACATCCATTGGCTTCCGTTAAGTTACCGTGGCTCATTCTCCAGCTGTTTATAATTCTGTCCATCTCTTTGCTTATTCTGATAAATTTCTAGTTTGCTTAAATTAACCAAAGCTACTTTCTGTTATCTGCAAGCAAGACTATGTATTTTTGGCCATAATAGATCTCAGACTTCTAATTAATAAAATCCTGGATAATGGACCTGCCACAGGAGACCTCATATCATGACACAGGGCAATATGAAAGGTCTTTTTTAATTAAACTCCTGACTTGATTCTGAAATTATTATGCTGTCTGGAGCTCCTAATTAATTTTAGCTATTTGCCCATGTTTTGATAACTTGAAGGGTAATACATGCACATGATACTAACTTAAAAGGCGTAAGCAGATACAGAAATAAATATGAAGATGATGGACATGAAGGGTCACGCCTTGCCTCTTGCGCTAGTTTCCCTGTTTATAATTAACAGGGTCTTCGGTTTTGCTTTTGTTTGTGCTTAACATCCTTCACATAATGTACTAGTATAGTGGCTGTGTGTGTGTGTATGTGTGTGTGCGTGTGTATGTGTGTGTATTTGTATTTATTTATTTGGCTGCACCGGGTCTTAGTTGCGGCATGCGGGATCCAGTTCCCTGATGAGGAATGGAACCAGGGCCCCCAGCATGGGGTGTGCGGTGTCTTAGCCGCTGGGTGTCTTAGCCACTGTACTATTAATATTCATGACTGTTTCTTTGTTCTTACTTTCCTAAAATACGGGGATACTATTTACATTATTTATATTTGCCTTTTTTAACGTAACCATATATTTGTTTCTTCCATCTGCACATGTGAATGTAATTGTTTTCAGGTGTGCAGTATTCTATTAATTGGCTAAGCCAGAATTTATTTAGCCAATCTGCTGTTGAAAAATATTTGGGCCATTTCTAGTAGTTCTCTGTGATGCCACCATGAAATCCTCTTTCTACAGAGATGCATCAGCAGGAGGCTAAATTTACAGGATAGATTCTAAGAAGGAGAAGAGCTGCCCAACACAATGTGTACCTTGTAGTGTTGCTCAGTCTTACCTAATCTCTCTCCAAAGTGGCGTCCCGATTTCCTCCCAACCCATCTCAGGAGAGACCTGGACACTGTGTCCAATCTCCCCCCGCCCACGCCCCCCACCTCCATCCTTGCTTCTCGCTGCCCCCCTTCTGCACATTATTACCACTGCTGCTGCCCTAGGAAATCAGATGCAGTCTGCAGCTATTTTCTCAGTTGTGCCTCTTAAGAATGAAGGTGAGTGTCTTTTCGCGTTATAGGCTGGAGCCCTACTGAAAGAAATGCACATACTATAGAATTCATTCTTTTAATGCATGCATATACTTCGAGGGTTTTTCTTTTTACTATTAGAAATGTGGGAGTTTGATGCTGCCATGATCACCACAACCTATGTGAGAACACTGCTGTCGCCCCTCCAGTTGACAGGGCCCCTCAGCAGTCACTCCTCCTCCTTATGCCAGACTCCAGTTTTCAGCAACCACTGCTCTGCTCTCTGTATAGATTTGGCTGCTCTGGATATGGCCTGTAAATGCAGTCATTCAATATGTGTTCCTCTGGTGAATGGCTTCTTGTATTTAGCATAATGTTTTCAAGATAATGTTCCATTGTATAGATGCACGACACTTTGTTGATCTTTTCACTAGTTGATGGACGTTTGGATAATTGGGAGTAACACTGTGCTGATACAAACGTTCATGTACAGATTTATGTGTGAACATAGTTTTTCAGTCCTTTCGCCTGTATGTGTTGGAGTGTAACTGCTGAACCTTGTGGTAGCCCCACGTTTCAACTGTGCGATGAATGACTGCCAAGCTGTTTGCCGCAGCAGCCTTACCATAGGTACTTCCCATCAGCACAGAGCAAGCGCCCCAGTTCCTGCACACCTCTGCCTCCGCTTGTTTCTTGTCATTACGGTCTGAGCCACCCTAGTGGGTGTGAAGTGGTTTGGATTTGTTTCCCTAATGATTAATGATGTTGAGCGTCTTTTCATTTGCTTGTTGGTCATTTTTATGTCTTTGGGGAAATGTGTATTCAAATTAATTGCCAGCATTTTAGTTAGGTTATTTGCCTGCTAAATGTGTTCACATATGCTGGATTTAAGTCCCTGAGTAGACACATGGCTTGCACTTTCTCCCATTCTGATTGTGGGTAAGGCAGGGGGGGCAGGATTGCAGCTTCAATTTTCTTAGTATTTATTTATTTTTACATATTTGTTTGGCTGTGCTGGTTCTTAGTGTGTCATATAGGATCTAGTTCCCTGACCAGGGATCAAACCTGGACCCTCATTGGAGCATGGAGTCTTAGCCGTTGGACCACCAGAGAAGCCCAGGGAGCTTTGATTTTAATGGAAAAACCAATTTATTTTTGTTTCTTACACCAGTTTTGCATTGAGTTGCCTTTCAAACTAACTTTTTTTTTTTTTTTGATACTCAGTCATGTCCGACTCTTTGTGACCCCATGGACTGTAGCCTACCAGGATCCTCAGTTCATGGAATTTTCCAGGCAAGAGTACTGCAGTGGGTTGCCATTTCCTTCTCCAGGGGATCTTCCCAACCCAGGGATTGAACCCTGGTCTCCCACATTGCAGTCAGATGCTTTACTGTCTGAGCCACAAGGGAAGCCCAACTTGGTTTAATATTCATGTAAAGAAAAAGCAAGAGAGTTCCAGAAAAACATCTATTTCTGCCTTATTGACTATGTCAAAGCCTTTGACTGTGTGGATCACAATAAACTGTGGAAAATTCTGGAAGAGATGGGAATACCAGACCACCTGACCTGCCTCTTGAGAAACTTATATGCAGATCAGTAAGCAACAGTTAGAACTGGACATGGAACAACAGACTGGTTCCAAATAGGAAAAAAAGTACTTCAAGGCTGTATATTGTCAACCTCCTTATTTAACTTATATGCAGAGTACATATGAGAAACGCTGGGCTGGAAGAAACACAAGCTGGAATCAAGATTGCCGGGAGAAATATCAATAACCTCAGATATGCAGATGACACCACCCTTATGGCAGAAAGTGAAGAGGAACTAAAAGCCTCTTGATGAAAGTGAAAGAGGAGAGTGAAAAAGTTGGCTTAAAGCTCAACATTCAGAAAACGAAGATCATGGCATCTGGTCCTATCACTTCATGGCAAATAGATGGGAAAACAGTGGAAACAGTGTCAGACTTTATTTTTTTGGGCTCCAAAATCACTGCAGATGGTGACTGCAGCCATGAAATTAAAAGATGCTTACTCCTTGGAAGGAAAGCTATGACCAACCTAGATAGCATAATAAAAAGCAGAGACATTACTTTGCCTACAAATGTCCATCTAGTCAAGGCTATGATTTTTCCAGTGATCATATATGGATGTGAGAGTTGTACTGTGAAGAAAGCTGAGCGCTGAAGAATTGATGCTTTTGAACTGTGATGTTGGAGAAGACTCTTGAGAGTCCCTTGGACTGCAAGGAGATCCAGCCAGTCTATCCTAAAGGAGATCAGTCCTGGGTGTTCATTGGAAGGACTGATGCTGAAGCTGAAACTCCAGTACATTGACCACCTCATGCAAAGAGTTGACTGATTGGAAAAGACCCTGATGCTGGGAGGGGTTGGGGGCAGGAGGAGAAGGGGGCGACAGAGGATGAGATGGCTGGATGGCATCACCGACTCGATGCACATGAGTTTGGGTAAACTCTGGGAGTTGGTGATGGACAGGGAGGCCTGGTGTGCTGCAGTTCATGGGGTCACAAAGAGTCGGACACGACTGAGCGACTAAACTGAACTTAACTAAAAGATAATCAGTTTTTTTCAGTTTATCTACTGACTGGAGATAGTTAAGACGTTGTTTATTTTTATCCATAAAAACAGTGTAGCCATAACTTTGAAATGAATGGCTGTTATTGAAACATGACTTACACATAAACTTTTCTCATTAGTTGAATGGGATACTTGCTTGTGTTTCAAATTATTTTGTGAGGCAAATTGTTTTTCCTGCCAAAAAGCACATCACATGAGAAGAAAAATTAGTTGTTAAAACAAGCTGTTCTTTTGTTAGATTAAAAAGAATTGGAGCAGTGCAAAGAAAATTCTTAACAGCAAAATGATGGTTCTGGTCAGGCTCACTGGATCAGTAAACTTCGACATCCACAGAGTATAGTGCAAGGCTGACTGGAGTGTCCTTAGACTGAATTCCTAGAGCATGTGCCTCTGAGAAAGGAGAGCAGATAACCACAGGGTTTGGCTCAGACCAAGAGAAAACTTCAGCATCATTAGTGCCGGCCTATTTTCATTATGTCAAAATTATATAACCCCATTGAAAGCTCCATCTCAGCCACGGCTGACATTGTAATTTAAAGCTCTGCTATATACAAGTTCTTAATTTGGAAAGGTGGGTTTAGAGTATTTTTTGATTAATTATCCCTTTTGGTCAAGTTTTTTGTTTTTCAAGTGTGATTATTACAGGTTGGTCTATATTTCCTTTGGAATCCCTCAGGGTATTGATGAAGAATTTATGAGATGAGCACATCACTGACGACCATCCCCCAATACTACACTCATGCGCCTCTGAAAAGCTGTTGCTGCTGCTGCTAAGTCGCTTCAGTCGTGTCCGACTCCATGCGACCCCATAGACGGCAGCCCACCAGGCTGCTTGGTGTCAAATCATAGATAGTGGTACTCCTCTGTGTACAATTAATACATTAGTAGCATTCTGTAAGTAAAGTAGAAAGTAGCTGATACCATTCAGGAGAAACGTGGTGTTCATCATCTGATCTCCATGAGAGATGCCTCTTCTCATCTGTGTTAGCAGCAACATGAGTAAAGACGTGTGTGAGAAGAGCTTTAGCACAAAGCAGACCCTCATATTGACTCTCAATCTTCCCAGCAACCGGGAACAGACTCTCTACTGAGATTTCAGATGACAAAATAGGCTTGACAATGTTGTAATTCCTCCTGGATCACAAAACTAGCAAGTGGGTGAGGTAAGCTTCACATCTGCTGTTTTTTTCCAAATATTTATCTTGTCTAATTAGTACTTGAGAAAGACATAAGAAGGCAGGTCGGCATATTTGTCTCTTCTGTCTATCTAGAACAAAATTCTTTCTCATATATAAATCATTAAGACCTTTCTACATCATTATGTAATCTTTGTTTTCTAATGACATATACTGAATTAAACTGTCTTCTATTTAGTGTAACACATTATATAAGACTGATGTAAGAAGCAGTTCATTTATGATAGATGTGTGAGATACCTAGGTCATTTCTAATTTCAACTATTAAAAATAATCCTGCTGTACACATACCTGAATATGCAAAAAATAATGATCACACTTTTCTGATTAAAAATTTTAGAGGTAGAATCATTGATAAAAGAATATTGTCAAATTGCACACGTCTACTCACACACTCACCAAAAGTGAATGCTCAGGTGCCTTTTTCTAGTCCACCCCTGCTCATCTTTAAACCTTCAGCGCTCTTAGCCGAAAATGATCTCCTTTTGTCGTTATAATATATATTTTTCAAGTTAAGATCTTTTCATAGTTTATTGGCCATTTTCAATTACTTATAATTAATGATATTCTTAGGGTAATGTAGTTTGTTATTCTTTGAGTTTCCACTTGGTTTTTTTCCTGTTTTTCAAAGTGTCTCTTTGTAATTGAGGATATTAATCCTGTGTCTGGCATATTGATTGCATTTATACCAGCTGATATTTTCTCTTTTGCTTGCCAGTGAAGGGGATTTTTTTCACCCAGTTGTAAAATACATCAATCTCTCCCATTATTTTAGTTCCTGTTTCTCTCGAGTCATGTCCTTTCCATCACACCCAGCTCAGTCATCTGCAGACTAACCTGATATTTGATTAGAAAAATCACATAAGTGCAGCATATCTTGCCTTTCCAGCTTGAATTTCCAAGTCTTTTCTGTGTATGTCACCTTGAAAAGTACACTCTCCCCTTTCATGTCCGAATGGTATCTGATACACGTGAAAAGGAAGAAAACAACAAGGGTTAATCATAACCTCTTTTATCATCATATAAATATTTCTCCTATTTAGACACTAATGGTTAATTCTTTTAAAAATTTGTCATTCTTCTGAGTTTCCCATTTATGGTTAAAATTGAAAAATACAGACATGAACTTCAACTAACAAACCCTGTCTCATTTTGATCTCAATAACAGTAGTAAATTTAAACTTTCATGGGTTGAGTATCCTTTGTGAAGGGGGACACGCGTATGAATTGCCTTGGAGCCTGCATCGTGTAACACTCACTGTGTCACAGCTGCTGTCTCCTGTGTGTCATGTGAGGCTGTTGACGCTCGAGTTTGGTGATGAGTTAGTGCAGAAGCAAAGGGTTAACTTGCAAAGGAGACTGTGAAGGGGCGTCTGGAATCTCTCATTGCGAGCTGGGTGGTTACCAGGGCCCGGGAAAGAGTGTGGGCCCATTCTTACAGTGGGGTGTGGTCTGCATCTAAGCTCTTCTGTCTGGCAGGAACAGCCTGTCGCTCCAGGCCAGTTTCTTTCTGATCTCAGAGACGGCTTTCTTCCATCAGACGATGAAGGGATAACATGGCTGCAAGGTCAGGACAAGGGCCCTGAGTTTTCACGGTGCAAACAGGACCCAGGTTGCCTTTGAAGGAATCCCCGTTGGTGCCCCCACCTCTATGCAGACATGACGATTAGAAAACCCTCCAGGAAGTACTCACATAACCATCCAGTCCCCAGTTGTTCTCAAAGTTGCTGACGAAAATATCACTGGGCCTTTAATCTGAAAAGCTTTTACAAGTAAGTGGGCCTCCTCCTGTTTGTAAACACCTAGGAAAGGATCATGCGTTCTCTTGCATCGTGGAAATGCTTATGGTCAGGAGGGTAGGCATTTGATCTGTTTATGTGGAATATGTTACAGAGAGGATAGTGTTTTCAATAACAGATTAATATTTTATTTTTAAAGTTTAGCTGCAATCCTTCTTTTTTCCTAAAAATCACTTCTTATTGAAGTCCTCGTCTGTCTCAAGTATCATCTACTTCACTCAGTTCAACTTTATCCCACAGAAGGAACAAAAGTCATATATATTCAGTTATATTAATTTTTTAAGTTCAATATTTTTACTCAGTTTTTACTCACTTCTGAGGACAGGGGTATGTATTAGAAAAAAGGAAAAGAGACATAACCTAGGGGATTAAACTACTGTGCAAGAAATAAGCTACAAGTATATATTGTACAGCACCGGGACTATTCCAAATATTTTACAATAATTTTAAATGGAGAATCATGTATAAAAATATTGAATCACCAAAAAATGTCTGGATAAAAACAGCTATGTTGAAAAGACATGTGGAGAGTTTGTACAAAATTCTTATAGAATTTAAAACATAAATATTTCTAAATCAATATAAAAGAGAGACCGTAACAATAGCCCCAAATATAACTACTTATACAGATGAACTGTGCTTATTGAAATGAAATGAATGGCATGATGGACAAAGGTCCTTGGAATGACTGCTGAATGGTTTTGTCCAGAGGGTCCAGGTGTGTGTGTGGGGTTGGGGGAGGATGTGTTTGCAGCTATGGCTAATTCCCTACCCACAGGAGTAACCAAAAAAATAAGTAAACAAAGAAATGAACATATATTTAATAATAATAATAATGAACTTAGACATCATCTGTACAGAGAGACAGGTTCAAGGGGAAGGCACACTGTTCATTTCAGGGACTCCAGCAGTTAATTCCCACTTCCTCCCATCAGAGAAGCAAACCTCTAACATCGCAGAAAGAGTGTCCACTGGCCAATCACGCAGGATGAAAGGGAACCCCAAAGGCGAGAAGGGCCTGTGGATGGGAAGGACACAAGGACGGGAAGAGCCCAAGGACAAGAAGGACCGACGGACGAGGAGTACCACCTGAAGAGCTGACTCTGGGCTGCTGTCCATCCCCACCATCAGCAGCTCTGTGTCCCTGGTATCCAGTTTAACCTATAAAATTCTGAATCCCACATCAACAAACTATTAGTAGAGATAAGGTATATGTACTCAGGAGAGTTTTATGGTGATTAAATTGCAGCACCCTACAGGACACCAGGTCCTGGCTGGCACTCTGGAAGCGTGGCTTCCACTTCCTCCTCTACACTTCTTCCGAATCAGACTGTACCTGGCAGGTGGACTTCTGTCCACTGGGACTAAGTCTGAACAGCTCTTTGATTCAACCTCTTTCCCAAACCCAAACCTAATGCATCAAAGTCACACTGGAGAGCATTCCTTTGGGGAAAAAAATCCAAAGTCCATGAAGAGAAATATTATCCAAATGACCTGGGTGAGCCTAAGAAATCTGAATATTTTACAAAGTTTATTCTGATGCAGGACTAGATTTGAGCACCAGGTCTATCTCATTTATACATTCACAGGGTCAAGGTGACAAGCAATTTTGGGGACCCTGGATCATGAATTCATAAATAAGTACCTGTTAAAAATCTGTGAGTATGCATTTTTTTTTCTTTTCCTAAATCCAGAGTGTGTGCACCATTTTGAGATGTTTTCCCAACCAGGGATGCAGGAAAGTGAGACATGATAGATGGGAAGAGTCCTACATGATACTTTGCATATCCATTTCCAAGTATTTCCAGAATACTTTCTGGAGATGAACCGTGTGTCTGTCTAGTCATCAGTGATATGTGGGTGCCCCTCAGTGCAAATCAGTCACTCAGTCGTGTCCGACTCTGTGAGCCCAGGACCAGCATGCCAGGCTCCCCTGTCCATCTCCAACTCCCAGAGCTTGCTCAGACTCATGTCCATCAAGTCAGTGATGCTATCCAACCATCTCTTCCTCTGTCAACCCCTTCTCCCTTCAATCTTTCCCAGTGTCAGGGTCTTTTCCAGTGAGTCAGTTCTTCACATCAAGTGGCCAAAGGATTGGAGTTTCAGCTTCAGCATCAGTCCTTCCAGTGAATATTCAGGACTGATTTCCTTTAGGATGGACTGGTTTACAGTCCAAGGAACTCTCAAGAGTCTTCTCCAACACCACAGTTCAAAAGCATCAATTCTTTGGCGCTCAGGTTTCTTTATAGTCCCAACTCTCACATCCATACATGACTACTGGAAAAACCATATCCTTGACTAGATGGACCTTTGTTGGAAAAGTAATGTCTCTGCTTTATAATATGCTGTCTAGGTTGGTCATAGCTTTTCTTCCAAGGAGCAAGTGTCTTTGAATTCCATGACTGCAGTCACCATCTGCAATGATTTTGGAGCCCAAGAAAATAAGTCTGTCACTGTTGCCTTTGTTTCCCCATCTATTTGCCATGAAGTGATGAGACCTGATGCCATGATCTTAGCTTTCTGAATGTTGAATCTTAAGCCAGCTTTTTCTTTCTTCTCTTTCACTTTCATCAAGAGGCTTTTTAGTTCTTCACTTTCTGCCGTAAGGGTGGTGTCATCGTTGTGTCCGAGGTTATTGATATTTCTCCTGGCAATCTTGATTCCAGCTTATTCTTCATCCAGCCCGGCATTTCGCATGATGTACTTGACATATAAGTTAAATAAGCAGGGTGACAATATACAGCTTTGATGAACTCATTTCCCAATTGTGAACCAGTCTGTTGTTCCATGTCCCATTCTAACTGTTGCTTCTTGACCTGCATATAGATTTCTCAGGAAGCAGGTAAGGTGGTCTGGTATTCCCATCTGTTGAAGAATTTTCCACAGTTTGTTGTGATCTACACAGTCAAAGGCTTTGGCATAATCAATAAAGCAGAAGTAGATGTTTTTCTGGAACTCTCTAGCTTTTTTGATGATCCAACGGATATTGGCAGTTTATCTCTGGTTCCTCTGCCTTTTCTAAATCCAATTTGAACATCTGGAAGTTCACGGTTCATGTTGAAGCCTGGCTTGGAGAATTTTGAACATTACTTTGATAGCATGTGAGATGAGTGCAATTGTGCAGTAGTTTGAACATTCTTTGGCATTGCTTTGCTTTGGGATTGGAATGAAATCTGACCTTTTCCAGTCTTGTGGCCATTGCTAAGTTTTCCAAATTTGCTGGCATATTATATGCAGCACTTTAATAACATCATCTTTTAGGATTTGAAATAGCTCAACTGGAATTCCGTCACCTCCACTAGCTTTGTTCAGAGTGATGCTTCCCAAGGCAAATCTGACTTCACATTCCAGAATGTCTGGTTCTAGGTGAGTGATCACAGCATCATGGTTATCTGGGTCATGAAGACTGTTTTTGTATAGTTTTTCTGTGTATTCTTGCTACCTCTTCTTAATATCTTTTGCTTCTGTGCCCCTCTGGGACCTTTATGTTCAGAACCAGGGCTGGGGCTTGTGGATAACTCAGAGTCTGAACACTTTAGGAGTTAGTCTATAGAAAAGGATACACTGTTATAAGAAGTGAGATAATTTTTAAAAAACAGAAGGCAGTACATTCAGTCTGAAAGTGATTCTGTGCCCTATGGGTTGAGAGCTGGGCTCCAGATTCTAATCACTGAGATTCTGACCGAAGAGCTCAAATCCTACTGCTGTTCTGTCACTTAGGAAGACTGCTTAGTTTTCCTGGGTGTTTCTCTTTTTTAACCAGTTTTTTTTTTTAAGTATTTAATACGATTATTTAAATCACAAGATTGACGCAAGAAGGAAAGGGACAATACATATAAAGCACTTAAAATGGTGTCTCTTGCTTACAAATAAACCAGAGCCGGTGCTTTTCTTTCTTTATCTCCCTTCCCATCCCACCTCTCTAGGTTAATACAGAGCCCCTATTTGAGTTTCCTAAGGCATACAGCAAATTCCCGTTAGCTGTCTATTTCACATATGGGAACGTAAGTTTCCATGTTACCCTCTCCATCCATCTCACCATCTTCTCCCCTCTCCCCATGTCCATAAGTTTATTCTCTATGTCTGTTTCTCCACTGCTGCCCTGTAAATAAATTCATTACCATTTTTCTAGATTCTGTATATGTTTTAGAATACGATATTTATCTTTCTCTTTCTGACTCACTTCACTCTGTATAATAGGCTCTAGGTTCATCCACCTCATTAAAACTGACTCAAATGCGTTCCTTCTTATGGCTGAGTAGTATTCCATTGTGTCTATGTACCACAACTTCTTTATCCCTTCATCTGTCGATGGGCATCTAGGTTGCTTCCATGTTCTAGCTATTGTAAATAGTGCTGCAGTGAACAACGGGATACATGTATCTATTTCCATTTTGGTTTCCTCAGGGTATATGCCTAGGAGTGGGATTGCTGGGTCATATGGTGCTTTTATTCCTAGTTTTTAAAGGAATCTCCATACTGTCTTCCATAGCAGCTGTATCAATTTACATTCCCACCAACAGTGCAAGAGCGTTCCCTTTGCTCCACACCCTCTCCAACATGTATTAGACTTTTTGATGATGGCCATTCTGACTGGTGTGAGGTGATATCTCATTGTAGTTTTGATCTGCATGTCTCTAATAATGAGCAATGTTGAGCATCTTTTCATGTGTTTGTTAGCCATCTATATGTCTTCTTTGGAGAAATGTCTCCTTAAATCTTTTTCCCACTTTTTAATTGGGTTGTTTGTTTTTCTGGTATTGAGTTGTATGAGCTGCTTGTATATTTTGGAAAGTAATCCTTTGTCAGTTGTTTCATTTGCTAGTATTTTCTCCCATTCTGAGGGTTGTCTTTTCACCTTGCTTATAGTTTCCTTTGCTGTGCAAAAGCTGTTAAGTTTAATCAGGTCCCACTTACTTACTTTTTTAAATTTCCATTACTCTAGGAGGTGGGTCATAGAGGATCCTATTTTGATTTATGTCATTGAGTGTTCTGCCTATGTTTTCCTCTAAGAGTTTTACAGTTTCTGCTCTTACATTTAGCTCTTTAATCCGTTTTGAGTTTATCTTTGTGTATGGTGTTAGGAAGTGTTCTAATTTCATTCTTTTACATGTAGCTGCCCAGTTTTCCCAGCACCATTTATTGAAGAGGCTGTCTTTGCCACATTGTATATTCTTGCCTCCTTTGTCAAAAATAAGGTACCCATAGGTGCATGGGTTTATTTCTTGGCTTTCTGTCTTGTTCCATTGGTCTATATTTCTATTTTTGTGCCAGTACCACACTGTCTTGATGACTATAGCTTTGTAGTATAATCTGAAGTCAGGAAGGTTGATTCCTCCAGCTCCATTCTTCTTTCTCAAGACCGCTTTGGCTCTTTGGGGAATTTTGGGTTTCCATATGAATTGTGAAATTTTTTCCTCTGGTTCTGTGAAAATGTCACTGGTGATTTGATAGCGATTGCTTTGAATCTATAGATTGTGTTTGGTAATATCATCATTTTCACAATATTGATTCATCCTACCCAGGTACATGGACTGTCTCTCTGTTTATGTCATCTTTGATTTATTTCATTAGAGTCTTGTAATAATTTCTGTGTACAGTTTTTTTTTTGTCTCCTTAGATAAGTTTATCCCTAGATATTTTATTCTTTTTGTTGCAGTGGTGAAGAGTCCTTAATTTCTCTTTCTGATTTTTTCATTGTTAGTATATAGAAATGCACGTGATTTCTGTGTATTGATTCTGTATCCTGCAAGTTCACTAAATTCGCTGCTTAGCTCCAGCAATTTTCTGCTACTATCTTTAGGGTTTTCTGTGTACAGCATCATGTCATCTGCAAACAGTGAGAGCTTTACTTCTTCTTTTCTAATCTGGATTCCTTTTATTTTTCATCTCTGATTGCTATAGCTAGGACTTCCAGAACTGTGCTGAATGGTACTGGTAAAAGTGGATACCCTTGTCTTGTTCCTGATCTTAGGGGTAATGCTTTCAGCTTTTCACGGTTCAGAATAATGTCTGCTATAGGCTTATCATATATGGCCTTTACTATGTTTAGGTAGGTTCCTTGCCCACTTTTTGAAGAGTTTTCATCATAAATGGTGCTGAATTTTGTCAAAGGCTTGACAGGCTTTTTGAAAGGCTTCTGTAAAGATGCAGAAAATCTGCATCTATTGAGATGATCATATAGTTTTCGTGTTTTAGTTTGTTAATATGGTGTGTCACATTGATTGATTTCCATATATTGAAGAATCCTTGCATCCCTGGAATAAACCCAGCTGGATCATGGTGTATGAGCTTTTTGATATGTTGCTGAATTCTGTTTGCTAAAATTTTGTTGAGGATTTTTGCATCTGTGTTCATCAATGATATTGGCCTGTAGTTTTCTTTTTGTGTGTTGTCTTTGGTTTTGGTATCAGGGTGATGATGGCCTCATAGAATGAGTTTGGAAGTATTTCTTCCTCTGCAGTATTTTGAAAGTGTTTTAGAAAGAAAGGGATTAGCTCTTCTCTAAATGTTTGATAGAATTCTGTGAAGCCATCAGGTCCTTGGCTTTTGTTTTGGGGGAGATTTTTGATCACAGCTTCAATTTCAGTGCATGTAATTTGGTTGTTCATAACTTCTATTTCTTCCTGGCTCAGTCTTGGAAGATTGAACTGTTCTAAGAATCTGTCCATTTCTTCCAGGTTATCCATCTTATTGCCATATAGTTGTTCTTAATAGTCTGTTATAATCCTTTGTATTTCTGCACTGTCTGTTGTAACCTCTACTTTTTCATTTCTAATTTTGTTGATTTGAGTCTTCTCTCTTTTTTTCTTGATGAGTCTGGCTAAAGGTTTGTCAGTTTTGTTTATATTCTCAAAGAATGAGCTTTTAGTTTTATTAATCTTTATTATTGTTTGTTTCATTTCTTTTTCATTTATTTCTGCTCTGACCTTTATGATTTCTTTCCTTCTGCTAATTTTGGGGGTTTTTTGTTCTTATTTTTCCAGTTGTTTTAGGTGTAAAGTTAGGCTGTCTATTCGATGTTTTTCCTTGTTTCTTGAGGTAGGATTGTATTGCTATCAACTTCCCTCTTAGAACTGCGCTTGCTGCTTCCCATAGGTTTTGAATTGTTGTGTTTTCATTGTCATTTGTTTTTAGAAATTTTTTGATTTTCCTTTTGATTTCTTCAGTAACCTGTTGGTTATTTAGAAATGTTTAATCTCTGTGTTTTTTTATAGGTTTTTTTTTTGTAATTGATATCTAGTCTCATAGCATTGTGATCAGAAAAGAAGCTTGATACAGTTTCAGTTTTCTTAAATTTACTGAGGTTTGATTTGTGACCCATAATGTGGTCTATCCTGGAGAATGTTCCATGTGCACTTGAGAAGAAGGTGTGTTCTTTTGCATCTGGATGGAATGTCCTGAAGATATCAGTGAGATCCATCTCATCTAATGTATCATTTAAGACTTGTGTTTCCTTATTAATTTTCGGCTTTGATGATCTGTCCATTGGTGTGACTGAGGTGTTAAAGTCTCCTACTATTACTGTGTTACTGTCCATTTTTCCTTTTATTTCTGTTAGTGTTTGTCTTATGTATCGAGGTGCTCCTATGTTGGATGCATAGATATTTATAATTGTTATGTCTTCCTCTTGGATTGATCCCTTGATCATTATGTAGTATCCCTCCTTATCTCTTGTAATATTCTTTATTTATTTTGTCCGATATGAGGATCGCTACTCCAGCTTTCCTTTGCTTCCCATTTGCATGGAATATATTTTTCCATCTGCTCACTTGGAGTCTATATGTGTCTTTAGGTCTGAAGTGGATTTCTTGTAGACAGCATATAAATGGGTCTTGTTTTTGTAACTGTTCAGCCAGTCTGTGTCTTTTGGGTGGAGCACTTAATCCATTTACATTTAAAGTAACTATTGGTATATATGTTCTTGTTGCCATTTTCTTAATTGTTTGGGGTTTAATTGTGTAGATCTTTTCCTTCTCTTGTATTTCTTGACTATATAAGTCCCTTTAACATTTGTTGTAAAGCTGGTTTGGTGGTACTGAATTCTCTTAACTTTTGCTTGTCTGAAAAGCTTTTGATTTCTCCATCAGTTTTGAGTGAGATTCTTGCTGGGTACAGAAATCTTGGTTGTAGATTTTTCCCTTTCAGTACTTTAAATATATCCTGCCATTCCCTTCTGACCTGCAGATTTTCTGCTGAAAGGTTGGTTAGCTGTTAAATGTATGGTGTTTCCCTTGTATGTTACTTGTTGCTTTCTCCTTGCTGTTTTTAATATTCTTTCTTTGTGTTTAATTTTGTTAGTTTGATTAGTATGTGTCTTGGTGTGTTTCTCCTTGGGTTTATCCTGTGTAGGACTCTTTGTACCTTGTGGACTTGATTGACTATTTCGTTTTCTATGTTGGGAAAAATTTCAACTATAATCTCTTCAAAATTTTTCTAATACCCCTTCTTTCTCTCTTCTTCTTCTGAGATCCCTGTAATTCAAATGTTGGTACGTTTTATATTGTCCCTGAGGTCTCTGAGACTATCCTCAGTTCTTTTCATTCTTTTTACTTTATTCTGCTCTTCAGAAGTTATTTCCACCCTTTTATCTCCCAGCTCACTGGTTCGTTCTTCTGCTTCATATATTCTGCTATCAATTCCTTCTAGAGTATTTTTAATTTCAGTAATTGTGCTGTTTGTCTCTGTCTGTTTATTCTTTAATTCTTCTAGGTCTTTGTTAATTGATTTTTGCATTTTCTCCATTCTGTTTTCAAGGTTTTTGATCACTTTTACTATCATTATTCTGAATTCTTTTTCAGGTCGTTTGCCTATTTCCTCTTCATTTGTTTGGACTTCTCTGTTTCTAGTTTGTTCCTTCATTTGCGTAGTATTTTTCTTTTAATTATTTTTTTTTCTAAACTTACTGTGTTTGAGGTCTCCTTTTCCCGGGCTTCACAATTGAATTCTTTCTTCCTTTTGGTTTCTGCCCTCCTAAGTTGATCCAGTGGTTTGTGTAAGTTTCTATAGGGTGAGATTTGTCCTGAGTGTTTTGTTTGATTTTCCTCCGATGGGCAAGGCTGAGTGAGGTGGTAATACTATCTGCTGATGATTAGGTTTGTGTTTTTATTTTGTTTGTTGTTTAGACGAGGCGTCCTGCACAGGGTGCTGCTGGCGGTTGGGTGATGCCAGGCCTTGTGCTCAAGTGGTTTCCTTTGTGTGAGCTCTCACTGTCTGACGCTGCCGAGGGTTAGTTCTCCGGTAGCCTAGGGTCCTAGAGTCAGCGCTTCAGGGCTTGATCTCTCCAGGTCTTTCTTCTTGTGATCACGCTACACGTGTGGCTAACTTGTTGGTTCTTTCCACAGACAAATACGGTTTTCCTATCAGTCATCTCGTGGACAAACTGAACAAGATAACAGTTCTGGAGTCTAGAAGTCCAAGGTCAGGGTGCCAGTGTGGCCCAGGTCTCACTGAGGGATGTTTTCCCCTTAGGTCCTCACAAGGCCTCTCTGATGCATGCTGACAGAAAAAGCCCTTTAAAAAAAAAATTGCCTTTTTAAACTGAGACACATCAATAAAAGCTCTCTAGGAGCAAACAAGCTTTAAAGAATGACAGCAAGAGAATATCAGAACTGAATTTTGGAGATGTGAACATCTGGACATAAGTCTTACACATCTGATGTAACAATCTGTGCATCAGTTCAGTTCAGTCACTCAGTCATGTGCAACTCTTTGCGACTCCATGAACCACAACACGCCAGGCCTCCCGTCCATCACCAACTCCCAGAGTCCACCCAAACCCATGTCCATTGAGTCGATGATGCCATCCAACCATCTCATCCTCTGTCGTCCCCTTATCCTCCTGCCCTCAATCTTTCCCAGCATCAGGGTCTTTTCCAGTGAGTCAGGTCTTCGCACCAGGTGGCCAAAGTATTGGAGTTTCAGCTTCAGTGTCAGTCCTTCCAATGAACACCGAGGACTGATCTCCTTCAGGATGGACTGGTTTAATCTCCTTGCAGTCCAAGGGACTCTTAAAAGTCTTCTCCACACCACAGTTCAAAAGCATCAATTCTTCAGTGCTCAGCTTTCTTCACAGTCCAACTCTCACATCCATACATGACCACTGGAAAAACCTTAGCCTTGACTAGATGGACCTTTGTCGGCAAAGTAATGTCTCTGCTTTTTAATATGCTGTCTAGGTTGATCGTAACTTTCCCTCCAAGGAGTAAGCGTCTTTTAATTTCATGGCTGCATTCACCATCTGCAGTGAAATCTGTGTGTAATCTGCAGGAAATTAATTTGTTTTTCACTACTGGTTTTGCAACCTTTAAAGTGAGGCTATAGAACCATCCTGCCTCGGTCACTGAGATGACCTAATGAGAGGCAGCAGGTGCAAAGCCTTGGTAACATCAGCCAGCACTTGGCCCGTGTTGGTGCCCCCTCAGCCAGAAGACTAGCAGCGGGTCTGGTGAAGGAGACCCTTGGGTACCTACTGTCAACTTCAGCTCCCCTTGGGAGGCTTCAGTGATGGTCACATCCTCTTTGCTGCTCGTTGCGTTGAACCAGTCAACAGGGTCTCAGGCTGTCTTTTCCCTAAATATTCGTAATATCCCTTCCTCACTGAATGGATGAAAAACACATCTGCAGGAGCTGTGGGGCGTAAACAGATGAATGTTAGCACACACAGAACAATTACGTTAGACGTTTTAATACACAGAAGGCATAGCATTGCTCATTAAGACAGCACGACAGTGACGATGGTGATGACGAAGAAGACCTGTCTCTGCGTCCCTTCACAGCAGGATTGTAAGAGTCAGGTGAGCCGGGCCGGGAGCAGGCAGGTTACTGTGGCGTGCAGACAGTCATGTCACTGGGGTGGATGCCAGCGCACCTGTGTTACCAGATCCGCCAGGGCCAGCGTGTGTAGTGAACTGGGACTGCGGACACTAGGTCAGGTCTCATCAGTCAGGCTGACCTGCAGACCGCTACTGCTGTGTCACTGACTATCCGAGTCCACCTGCTGTGGGGAGACTTAGGAGGCTCAGAGGAACTGACATCTGCCAGGGCCCTTCTGCCCTCAGAAAGCCTGCATTTCACAGCACCACTCTGACTGCTCAGACCCGGCTTACGGAAACAAAGATGCTTAATTTCCCAAGATCTTCCTTTTGTAAGTAAAGCCAATCTCTCACCTAGCTCTTCTCCACTACTCTAATCCCCCTGATGAGAAATAGTCCAGAATTGGTAAGAAAGCTAGGCGAAATGATGTAAAAAACCAAAGGCAAACTGTCTTCTTAAAATATTACAATTCATCTGGGACAGGAATTCTTACAAAGATTACTGAGCTATTCTCTCTTTTCACTGGTTACAAACAAACCTTTTCACATTTCTGCTAATGAATAAGTATAAAATCCTGCTATTTTTACAATATTGCTGTAACATTTTACAGGGGAATTGATGTAAATATGCATCAGTGAATCCACTAAATTTCTCTCTGCCCTGTCTCATGATATGTGTAAAATGTTTAGTTGGATGACATCCACCATGAGTGGGACTGGCCAGAAGGTACTTTTGGACTTCTAGGTATAAAGAAAGATGCTTGTCTCCCTAAATGTGTTTTTAGCAGACGCACTTACGGCCACAGTGCGGTGAGGTCAAAGCACAGAGTCCCTGGTTGTGCTTTTCTTTCCGGCTCCACTGGACGTTTGCCTGCTTTCCCAGACAGGCTGACCCTAAAGATGTCTCCCAACAACAGGACAATGTCAGCACTTGCTAGGGCTTTGATGGACCCAACTTCTTAATAGTAATAGTTTTAAAACTCAAGTTTGAAGCAGAGACTTGACACAGGCCTCTGACACAGCTGCTGATTGATCAGGACACTGAGCAGGCCCGTTGTCAGCACTATCACCGAGGCCCACTTTTCATCAGCAAGCCCAAGATGCCTCGTCTTCCTTTTCTAAAATAGATAGCCTTTTAAACAGTATCCAGATCGCTTTCCCTACTCGGAAGGGACACACCCAGTGGAAGCTGTGAGTGTGCCTAGGTCCTCTCTTTGGCGGGTCGGGCGGGCCAGGCCGGCTGGGCAGCAGGAGCAGGTTGGCGGGGCAGCTCCGAGTGTGCTCAGCTGCGGCCACTGGGGACTTGGAGGGTCCTTTTGTGTCCTTGTCCTCTGACCTGCTGCTGGCGGTTTGCAGTGTAATGTAACCACCACAGTGGAGGTGCTAGACTGTGTGCCTATACAAAGAGGCCCGTTTCATCAGTGCTTCCCTTCAGAGAGGATAGGGCACACTGAGGTAGAGTCTGCAGCACTATAGCTGATTCATACTGATGTTTGGTAGAAACCAGTGCAATATTGTAAAGCAATTATCCTTCAATTAAAAATAAATTTAGAAAGCTTACAGACTTGTCACTGACCTTGACAAAATCAGCAAACAGAACACACCACCACCATCCACTGTGTTTCCTTCAATCGAAGAAAACATTGCCTGGATAGAGTACTGATCTCTGTGTTTGATTTGTAAATAACATTTACATAGAATAGTTCAAAAAAAAAATTTTAAGGTAGGTCTCATACTTCATGGTGTACAATGCATGAATTCCTTTAGCCATGTTGGAACTTTTTGTAAGAATTAAATGCAAAACCCAGCAACTGTGACTGAACTTAACAGCATTTCATATGCTCTCTCCACATTTGATCCTGGGACAGAGTTTATGGCTAAGAAACCAGTGTGAAAACCTGAATAAAGAAAACACCAGAAAATGCAACTTATCTAAGTATTTTCTGTTCTGTTTTTAAGTTTGACTTACATTATAATTTGGGGACACACTATATTGTTTAAATATTCTCTAAATTTATAGCATACAACAGGCCAGGTGATTTGGAGTAACGAACATCTTCATTAGGAAATAAACCTGCACCTTTCCTGTTTGCTGCCACATGCGTTAAGCAAGGTGTCACACACAACAGAAAGCGAGAATTAATGTATCAGAGACAGAGGATGTCTGATGATGGAGATACTTGGGGAAGGATGTATCCCACAGTTGAGCTGCTGGAGAGCTCAGCTGATGCTGTCATGATGTGTTGTTTACTGTAGCAATCCTCATGTGGAGGAAAGACGCACAACCCTCTTCATAAGGCTCCCTGTATACCTCATTCTGGTTCAACATCTGATGTCCACTTCTGCCTACAAAGTGCCCAGGCCTCCTTTCAGTAAAACAGCGTGGGACAGTGGCAGAGGTTTTCCTTTTAAGTAAAGTACTGATATTCCATTAACAAACCACAGGTATGAGGGGAACAGGAACCTGTATGGGCTTGGTGTTTAACTGAAACATTAATTTATTCACGGACTAAACGAATCAGAAATTTGTTTGGTTACACAGAGTATAGTAGAAAACAGATCATCTTATTTGATTTAAATCTGTAACTTCTGGTATACAAACCTGGAGTTTAGTAACTGTTTCATTAACTTCTCTCCTTTATCTACAAGTAAAAAGACAAATTTTCACTTTGAAAAAACATTTATTTTCAAATAAGTTTGAAACCAAAGCAATGTTCGTTTCTCCAGATTTTAAAATTTATTTTAATTGGAGGCTAATTACTTTACGATATTATGGTTGTTTTTGCCATACATTGGCATGCATCAGCCACAGGTGTACGTGTCCCCGCCCCCGTCCTGAACCCCCTCCCCCTCCCTCCCCATCCCATCCCTCTGGGTTGTCCGAGTGCACTGGCTTTGAGTGCCCTGCTTCATGCGTGAAACTTAGACTTGTCATTATTTCACATATGGTGAGACGTATGTTTCAATGCTCTTCCCTCAAATCACCCCACCCTCACAGAATCCAAGAGTCTGTTCTTATGTCTGTGTCTCTTTCACTGTCTTGCATATAGGGTCATTATTACCATCTTTCTAAATTCCATATATATGCATTAATATACTGTATTGGTGTTTCTTTCTGATTTCACGCTGTATAATAGGCTCCAATTTCATCCACACCTCATTAGAACTGACTCAAATGCATTCTTTTTTATAGCTGAGTAATACTCCATTCTGTATATGTACCATAGCTTTCTTATCCATTCATCTGCCAATGGATATGTCGGTTGCTTCCACGTCCTAGCTATTGTAAACAGTGCTGCAGTGAACACTGGGGCACACAGTTCAGTTCAGTTGCTCAGTCGTGTCTGACTCTTTGGAACCCCATGGACTGCAGCACGCCAGGCCTCCCTGTCCATCACCGACTCCTGGAGTTCACTCAAACTCATGTCCATTGAGTCGGTGATGCCATCCAACCATCTCATCCTCTGTCGTCCCCTTCTCCTGCCTTCAGTCTTTCCCAGCATCAGTGTCTATTCAAATTAGTCAGTTCTTCACATCAGGTGGCCAAAGTATTGGAGTTTCAGCTTAAGCATCAGTCCTTCCAGTGAATATTCAGGACTTATTTCCTTTAGGATTTACTGGTTTGATCTCCTTGCTGTCCAAGAAACTCTCAAGAGTCTTCTCCCCAACACCACTATTCTAAAGCATCAATTCTTCGGCGCTCAGCTTTCTTTATAGTCCAACTCTCACATCCATACATGACTACTGGAAAAACCATAGCCTTGACTAGTTGGACCTTTGTTGGCAAAGTAATGTCTCTGCTTTTTAATATGCTGTCTAGGTTAGTCATAACTTTCCTGCTTAGGAGTAAATGTCTCAATTTCATGGCTGCAGTCACCATCTACAGTGATTTTGGAGCCCCTCAAAATAAAGTCTCTCACTGTTTCCCCATCTGTTTGCCATGAAGTGATGGGACCAGATGCCATGATCTTAGTTTTCTGAATGTTGAGCTTTAAATCAACTTTTTCACTCTCCTCTTTCACTTTCATCAAGAGGCTCTTTAGTAGTTCTTCACTTTCTGCCATAAGGTTGGTGTCATCTCCATATCTGAGGTTATTAATATTTCTCTCGGCAATCTTGATTGCAGTTTGTGCTTTATCCAGCCTGGCGTTTCTCCTGGAAGAAATGGAGTAGCCATCATAGTCAACAGAAGAGTCCAAAATGCAGTACTTGGATACACTCAAAAATTACAGAATGATCTCTGTTTGTTTCCAAGGCAAATCATTCAGTATCATGGTAATCCAAGTCTATGCCCTAACCAGTAATGCTGAAGAAGCTGAAGTTAAACGGTTCTATGAAGACCTACAGGGCCTTCTAGAACTGACACCCCAAAAAGATGTCCTTTTCATTATAGGGGACTGGAATGTGAAAGTAGGAAGTCAAGAAACACCTGGAGTAACAGGCAAATTTGGCCTTGGAGTACAGAATGAAGCAGGGCAAAGACTAATAGAGTTTTGCCAAGAGAATACACTGATCATAACAAACATCCTCTTCCAACAACACAAGAGAAGACTCTACACATGGACATCGCCAGATGGTCAATACTGATATCAGATTATTTTCTTTGCAGCCAAAGATGGAGAAAGTCAGCAAAAAACAAGACCAGGAGCTGACCGTGGCTCAGATAATAAGGTCTTTATTGCCAAATTCAGACTTAAATTGAAGAAAGTAGAGATAATCACTAGACCATTCAGGTATGATTTAAATCAAATCCCTTACGATTATACAGTGGAAATGACAAATAGATTCAAGGGATTAAATCTGATAGAGTACCTGAAGAACTATGGACAGAGGTTCGTGAGCTTGTACAGGAGGCAGGGATCAAGGCCATCCTCAAGAAAAAGAAATGCAAAAAAGCAAAATGGCTGTCTGAGGAGGCCTTACAAATAGCTGTGAAAAGAAGAGAAGCAAAAAGCAAAGGAGAAAAGGAAAGATATACCCATTTGAATGCAGAGTTCCAAAGAAGAGCAAAGAGAGATAAGAAAGCCTTCCTCAGTGATCAGTGCAAAGAAATAGAGGAAAACAATAGAATGGGAAAGACGAGAGATCTCTTCAAGAAAATCAGAGATACCAAGGGAACACTTCATGCAAAGATGGGCTCAATAAGTAAAGGGGTACACATGTCTCTTTCAATTGTGGTTTCCTCAGTGAGTATGCCCAGCAGTGGGATTGCTGGGTGGTATGGCAGTTCTTTTTCTGTTTCCTGTTTTTTAAGGATTCTCCACACTTTTCTCCATAGTGGCTGTACTAGTTGGCATTCCCACCAACAGTGTAAGAGGGTTCCCTTTTCTCCACGCCCTCTGTAGCATTAATTGTTTGTAGACTTTTTGATGGCAGCCATTCTGACTAGCGTGAGGTGGTACCTCATTGTGGTTTTAATTTGCATTTCTCTGATAATGAATGATGTTGAACATCTGTTCATGTGTTTGTTAGTCATCTGTCTTCTTTGGAGAAATGTCTGTTTTTCTTTGACCCATTTTTTAATTGGGTTATTTTTCAGGTATTGAGCTGCATGAGCTGCTTGGATATTTTGGAGATCAATTCTTTGTTGTTTCGTTTACTGTTATTTTCTCCCATTCTGAAGGCTGCCTTTTCACCTTGTTTATATTTTCCTTTGTTGTGCAAAAGTTTTTAAGTTTACTCAGGTCCCGTTTGTTTATTTTTGCTTTTATTTCCATTGCTGGGAGGTGGGTCGTAGAGGATCTTGCTATGATTTATATCAGAGAGTGTTCTGCCTATTTTTCCTCTAGGAGTTTTATAGTTTGTGATCTTACATTTAGATCTTTAATCCATTTTGAGTTTACTTTTGTGTATGGTGTTAGAAAATGTTCTAGTTTCATTCTTTTATAGATGGTTGACCAGTTTTTCCAGCACCACTTGTTAAAGAGGTTGTCTTTTCTCCATTGTATATTCTTGCCTCCTTTGTCAAAGATAAGGTGTCCATAGGTGTGTGGATTTATCTCTGGGCTTTCTATTTTGTTCCATTGATCTATATTTCTGTCTTTGTGCCAGTACCATACTGTCTTAATGACTGTGGCTTTGTAGTAGAGCCTGAAGTCAGGCAGGTTGATTCCTCCAGTTCTGTTCTTCTTTCTCAAGATTGCTTTGGCTATTCGAGGTTTTTTGTATTTCCATACAAACTGTGAAATTATTTGTTCTAGTTCTGTGAAAAATACTGTTGGTAGCTTGATAGGGATTGCTTTGAACCTATAGATTTCTTTGGGTAGTATACTCATTTTCACTAAATTGATTCATCTGATCCATGAGCATGGTATATTTCTCCATCTATTTGTGACGTCTTTGATTTCTTTCATCAGTGTTTTACAGTTTCCTATATATAGGTCTTTTGTTTCTTTAAGTAAATTTATTCCTAACTATTTTATTCTTTTCATTTCAATGGTGAATGGGATTGTTTCCTTAATTTTTCTTTCTGTTTTCTCATTGTTAGTCTATAGGAATCCAAGGGACTTCTGTGGATTAATTTTATATCCTGCAGCTTTACTATATTCACTGATTGGCTCTAGTAATTTCTGGTCGTGTCTTTAGGTTTTCTATGTATAGGGTTATGTCTTCTCCAATCGGGATTCATTTTATTTCTTTTTCGTCTCAGATTGCTGTGGCTAGAATTTCCAAATCTATGTTGAATAGTAGTGGTGAGAGTGAGAAATAGATTTAAGGGCCTAGATCTGATAGATAGAGTGTGTGATGAACTATGGAATGAGGTGTGTGACATTGTACAGGAGACAAAGGATCAGGACCATCCCCACGGTGAGAGTGGACACCCTTGTCTTATTTCTGATTTTAGAGGAAATGCTTTCAGTGTTTTTCTATTGAGGATAATCTTTGCTGTGGGTTTATCATAGATGGCTTTTATTGTGTTGAGGTGTGTTCTTTCTGTGCCTACTTTCTGGAGAGTTTTTATCATTAATGGGTGTTGAATTTTGTCAAAAGCTTTCTTTGTAGCTGTTGAGATAATCATATGGATTTTATCTTTCATTTTGTTAATATGGTGATTCGCATCGATTGATTTGTAAATATGGAAGAATCCTTGCATACCTGGGATAAAACCCACTTGGTTATGATGTGTGATCTTTTTAATATGTTGTTGGATTCTGTT
Source organism: Ovis aries (assembly GCF_016772045.2). NCBI lineage: Eukaryota > Metazoa > Chordata > Mammalia > Artiodactyla > Bovidae > Ovis > Ovis aries. Next base: position 1,402,829 of record NC_056079.1, on the reverse strand, counting down.
TCTTAGAATTTTGGCTCAGATCCACCTGCGAGGAAGAACCCCGGATGGCAGGTGTACACCAAGGTGTAGCCAAAGGTGGGGAGGTCAATGGCTCTCACATCTGCATGGGCTGGCGTTTCAGGCTGGCGGCAGGCGTGAGCTGAAATGGGATTTAGTCCATTAGTATGTTCACTGGAGACTAAGCATGTGTATCTAAGGAAATACAGAGAAAGAGATGGAAATGGCTGTAAAGTTAGTTTACCATTTAAAATAGAGAATACGGGAGCTTTACAGATCACTGACATTCTGGTCTCTGCAGCTTACAGCACAGCAGAGCCTTGGTGTTGCCAGGTCTCTCTCTTCCTCTCCCCCTACCCCTCCCTTACTCTCTCCTTCTCTGTCTCTGTCTGTCTTCTATTTATCATCTATCTATCTAGTCTCCTTCTTTGCATACACATGTGTATGTAATTATGTTATATAAATTTAGGAATCATAGCTTTAAACACTTCTGACATGCTGTTAAGATAAATGGGGCCTCCCTGGTGGCTCAGGTGGTAAACAGTCTGCTTGCAATGCAGGAGACCCAGGTTCAATCTCTGGGTCAGGATGATCCCCTGGAGAAGGGAATGGCTACTCACTCCAGTATTCTTGCCTAGAGAATTCCTTGGACAGAGGAGCCTGGCGGGCTACAGTCCATGGGGCTGCAAAGAATTGGACATGAATGAGCAACTAACACTAAATAATATGGTTATTATTTAGTTATGGTTATTATTTAACTAACATAAATGATATGTTAAATTTCCTTAAAAGAGCAGTACTTTAAACACAGATTAATGTGTACTTTAAAATATGCTTTGATTTTTGTCCGGTGGCAACTAGAAAATTTACTGCTCAGTTAAATGAATAATTAATTTTGGTCAAAATCCACTGTGTTTAGAAAGTTAATTGAAATATAGATTCTTATTTCCTTTAAAAATATCATTTAGGAGTAAATAAGGTTGTAATTGTTTTCATTGTTTAGTTGCTAAGTTGTGTTTGACTCTTGTGACCCCATGGACTGTAGCCTGCCAGGCTTCTCTCTCCATGGGATTTTCCAAGCAAGAATACTGGAGTGGGTTGCCATTTCCTTCCACAGGAGTCCTTCCCACCCCGAAATCGAACCTTTGTCTCCTGCATTAGCAGCCAGATTGTTTACTGCTGAGCCACCAGGGGCCCCCCAAGGTTGTAACATGCTGTGCTGTGTGTGTGCTGTGCTAAATTGCTTCAGTCATGTCCAACTATTTGTGACCCTATGGACTGTAGCCGCCAGACTCTTCTGTTCATGAGATTCTCCAGGCAAGAATACTGGAGCGGGTTGCCATGCCCTCCTCCCAGGGATCTTCCTGACCCAGGGATCAGACCCATGTCACTTCCTTATGTCTCCTGCACTGGCAGGTGGGTTCTTTACCACTGGCGCCCCCTGGGAAGCCCTGCTTGATCTCAAATAGCTTATCATTCTTTATAGAGTGCACATTTACATCTCAAATATAGGACTTGGCCAAGTATTATAAAACAAGTTTATATGATTAATGTCACTAATGCAATCTTTTTAAGTATTGTAATATTTTTCACTTTGACAGACTTTGAAGGTGGTGGTGGTTTAGTTGCTAGGTCGACTCTTGTGACCCCATAGACTGTAGCCTGCCAGCCTCCTCTGTCCATGGGATTTCCCAGGCAAGAATACTGGAGGCATTTCCATTTCCTTCTCCAAATTTTCAAGGTAATAAAGACCTAATGTTAGCAAGCGTGGAGCAAGTGTGTGGACACACACACAGACACCTATGTATATACATACATATACATGCATGTATGTGTGATATCTCTGTATAATATTCACAGGGGATTCATGTAGATATTTAGACTAGAGATGATAGCTTTGAAAGAAATACTGATACATAAATACACAAAATTCACAACATACATACACAGAAGATCCTTGTGTATAGGTAACCTAGTAAGAGTTAGATACTACGTTGCCCCAGATTGGTAGAGGATGAAAGGCTGATTACTAATCATTACATTTCTCCCAATTCTCATGATTAAATCACAAAACAAAACTTGGTCCTAAATATTTGAATTATCAATTCATATAGACTCCAAAAAGAACAGTTTAAGCCCCTGTATCAATGCTCTGAGGAGTCGCATGGTCTTTAGTGGCCTGAGGTGAACTTCCTAGGGGAGCAGGACACATGCCTGTTTTCTCTCAGTGATGTTAACCAGCATGTTACTCACCGGTCTTTGGTTAAGGACAGTTTCTCAGGCTTTGGGGCCTGGGTATCACCGGGGGTGCCTGGGGACTACAGACTGGGGTCCCCCTGCTCCTCCTCACCCGACCTGCCCCTGGCCCCCAGAGCCTCAGATACCGCAGGGGTGTGCAGGATGGGACTCAAGATTCGAACTTCAGCCAACTCTGGGTGCTGCTGCTGATGCTTCTAGGGGATAAGACTCTGAGAAATGAGTTTAGGGAATGGAAAGCAAACAAAAATAAGCCCCTCACTGTTTCTCAGGAAGGTGAATCCTTCCAGCTGCTGGAGAGCAGACAGGCCCTGCCCTTGCACAGGGTCACACTTACGGATGCACTCTGTCTGGATGCCGCTCCACGTCAGGTTCGCCAGGCAAGTTCGAGTTGTAGAGCCTTGGACGTGGTAACCTTTTCGGCAGCGGAAAAACACCACGCTTCCAACCTGGAGGGGAGAGCCAGCAGCAAGCTCAGAGGTGGCATGGACACACCCGCGCTGGAAGCAGCTCCGGGGTCAGGCCTGAGTCAACGTGCGTGTGTAAAACGCGGGTCACAGTGCCAGACACCCCTGTTCTTGTTTAGTTGCTCAGTTGTGTCCAACTGTTTTGTGACCCCATGGACTGCAGCCTGCCGAGCTCCTCTGTCCAAGGTATTTCTCACACACGAATACTGGATTAAGCTGCCATTTCCTTCTAAGGGGATTTTTCCAACTCAGGGATCAAACCCACATCTCCTGCTTGGCAGTGTTAGACACAGTACAGGTTGTTCAATGGATCATGTGAGGTCTTAGATACAGTGACTCATGATTATTTAGAAGCAGTTTATTTGTGTCACAAATGTATACCTTTTTTCTTTAGTTTTAGCCTTGTCTCTCTTTAGTTTGTGGTAATTTTCTTTTCCTTTTCTGTTTTTTCCCCTCTGCTAGTCCTATTCTGGGCTTCCCAGGTGGCTTGGCAGTAAAGGGTCCACCTGCCAGTGCAGGAGACCTGGGTTCGATCCCTGGGTCGGGAAGATCCCCTGGAGGAGGAAATGGCAACCCACTCCAGTGTTCTTGCCTGGAGAATCCCCATGGACAGAGAAGCCTGGCGGGCTACAGTCCCTAGGGTCGCAAGAGTCAGACATGACGTTGAGACTAAACAACAAGTCCTATTCTAAGCAATTAGTGCTTGTTAGCAAGTTAATTTAGCATTTTCGGGAACTGGCTTGGAGATTGACAAGGACTCCATCGTAGAATCCTCCAGAACTATTCTTCTGATGGTCTCAGTCATCTCTCTAAAAGATGGCATCTGGGTTTTAAAATGGTTAGTAAATCTGGCCTCGGGTCCAACCTGTTCTCCAGGATAGTGTAACTACTGTGTCATAAGGGGAATGGTGGGCTCCCCCCTCCCGATTAGCTTCCCGCAGCAAATCACAGGACTGCGTCACCGAAAGCAATCGTCATGAAGCTTCACTTACCACAGGCCACATGCAGGCGAGTTAGGGATCTTTGGAACCAGGAGTGACCACAGCTTGGGTTTCTCACGGTGAGTTAGTGAGAACACCCACATCTTATATTTTCTGGTATTGCAATATGTTCAGCATATGCCAGAAAATGTTACCTGAAGCTGTAAGGCCACACACGAGACCCTGCATAAAATGCGCTAGATTTAGCCCTGGGGACCTGTGAGGCTGTCCTTGCAGAGGGAGCCAAGGCTGCCAGGAAGGAGCCAGGGTGACATCAGGGCAATCAAATGAGGACAGTCCACAGTTCAGGAGAAAGGAGGGGAAGTGGCTGAAGAGAGACTGCTATTCTCAGTGAACGGGAGCAGCAACCTGAAAGCAGTGTGTATGTTTAGCGCTGGCTTTCAAAGCCATCTGATCAGAGAGCCTGAAGTCACTCAGTTGCTTAAGATGGTGAAATATTTTATTTCAAGCTTCTGTACTTTCCATTTTCAGGTATTTCTCTGATACTCATGTTAATGTACTTTGAAGGCATTTTCTTCTGTTTTTGTCTCTGGAATTTAATGTCATTCACCTATTCTGTCTGGTCACCAAGTGGGGTCTTCTTATGTGAATCAATGGAAAATCACCCTGATTTGAGATTTGCTGTGTCAATTCAGCTGACAGAAAGAAATATGCATGCTTTCAAACAGAAATGCATATACCAATTAATCCTGTGTGAATAAGAGACAGTTGTCACAGTTCTAACAGTTAAAATAATAAGCAGAAATCCTCTCTGAATGGACTATATTTGGGCAAATGTAACATGAATCAGATATGCTACATAAACACATGTATATCTAAGTTCAATTACATTTTGACATGGAAAACTTAGTAAAATAAAAATGGAATGCCTCATATCCTCCTGAGCTCTTCTGTATTCCAAACTGTGGAGTACCACGGTCTGGGCAGGTGTTATGAGCAGGATCTGAAACTCACAATTAAAAAAAAATCAGAACCAGATATGGTTGTTACAGAAATTCTAATATTTTCACTAAAAGGCCTTTCAGAATTCAGATAATTGTGTTTTGACAAGTGGGCAAGATGTTTTGCAAGAAAGTTAAAAAATTCAATTGCTATTTTCATCTTTTTTCTGACTTCTTTAGCTGTTAATCTTTACTGCTTTATCAGACTCTAAATTGCTATGAATATTATTTTCTATGTCAGAAGAAGCACAGGCTTCTCCATTCTCTGGTTTAATTTTTCTCTACTGACATAACTGTATTGGTTGGTTAATGATATATAATCTTCAATAATTACCTATTATGACCTTTTATTTTTTGATTTAATTAATTGCCATCTCATTTGGTCATCTATTATCCTAAATGTCTTAAATTAATTTTCCTCAAGATTTCAAAATGGGGAATGTACTTAATGCTTCAAAATAAAAGCATATGGTAGACCAACAGTGATATTTTTCTAAAAAATTATAGTACTTCAGCAATCAATGAGTGGCTTCAGTACGGCAGCTCTCCAGCTGCTGATGGGAAAACAAAATGGATAACTTTTAAAAAGTATGTTTTCAAGAGAAACTAACCTGTTGGGAAGAGAAGAAAACTTTTTTTTTTTTTAGTTTTTCAGAAATAGCTATGAAAGTTGGACTGTGAAGAAAGCTGAGTGCCGAAGAATTGATGCTTTTGAACTGTGGTATTGGAGAAGACTTGAGAGTCCCTTGGACTGCGAGGAGATCCAGCCAGTCCATCCTAAAGGAGATCAGGTCCTGGGTGTTCTTCAGAAGGACTGATGCTAAAGCTGAAACTCTAGTACTTTGGCCACCTCATGTGAAGAGTTGACTCATTGGAAAAGACTGTGATGCTGGGAGGGATTGGGGGCAGGAGGAGAAGGGGACGACCAAGGATGAGATGGTTGAATGGCATCACCGGCTCAATGGACAAGAGTTTGGGTGAAGTTGGTGATGGACAGGGAGGCCTGGCGTGCTGCAATTCATAGGGTCACAAAGAGTCGGACGCAACTGAGCGACTGAACTGAACTGAACTGAAAGCAAAGCAATAGTTTTAGCCCAATGGCAGTAAACTTTTATTAGAAAAAGCAGTGCTTCAAAGAAATTATTGTTGACACTGTATTTTTAAGTAGATATTTACTTTCTTAGAAAACAACCAGGGATAGAAGTCATTCCCTGCCTGCTGCGTGTGTGCAGAAGGCCCTCTCCTGCTCGGGGAAGCAGGGTGCGCGGAGTGGCGGCCATCACTCACTTAGTCTGCAGGGCAAGGTGGAGGGAGGCTGGGAGGGAGGCAGGGAGGGTCCTGGTTCCTGTGTCACTGACGCAGCGACTGTCGACCAGTATAATTTCCACCTGAACCCTTCCTAAGAGACAGATTAATCTAAAAATGAAGGGTTTAGGTCATGCAGAGAATCTCTTTTAACTTGTACATTTCACTTCATGTTGGAAGGTCAACAGAGCTCGCTTGACCCTGTAGCCCTTTCAGCCGTGGCTGACAGAGCAGGTGGTTTACTGGGGAGCGGGGGTGGGCTGGGGGAGAGGGTGTCAGGCTCTGAAGTGGGGGGCCCTTCGGGTGCCACGGCAACAGTGAGATCTTCAGCAAACTGGTCTTTCCCCTGAAGATCGCGGTTGTCAGCTGACGTGGGCAGAGAGGGGGCTGCCAGGGTAAGAGAGTCTAGGAGCTGTTTTTAAATGACTTGTCGACGTCAACTCCAGGCTCTGTGGCAGGATTTAAAAGAGCCTGCCATCAGCGTGGCTGGTCAGCGCCTGCACAGAGCATCTCGCAGGAGAGCATCACCTGGGTGCCCACAAACGCTCCAGCTTTAGAATGAAACGCCCTCTCCCCACCCCCAGGGCTGTCTTGCCATCATTACCGATGCAGGTGGGCTGGACGCCACTCCAGGTGCCGTCTGCCTGGCAGACTCTCCGGGACGACCCCACCAGGAGGAGGGGCGACTTGCACTGGAAGAAGACTTCGGATCTGTAGGTGAAGCTCTTGCCGCTGAGGCGCCCCTCGGCAGGGGTGCCAGGGTCCCCACAGAACACAGCTAGAGAAGACAAGCAGGAGGTCAGTGCACAGTCTGTGCCCCTGGGTCACGTTAGTCTATTCAACTTCTCTAACTGCTTTCCATTAAATCCTCCCATTAAGCCCCGGAAGGCTCAGTGGGTAAAGCATCAGCCTGCAATGCAGGAGACGCAGGTTCGATCCCTGGGTAGGGAATATCCCCTGGAGAAGGAAATGGCAACCCGTTCCAGTCTTCTTGCCTAGAGAAGCCCATGGACAGAGGATCCTAGAGGGCCATAGTCCAATGGGTCACAAAGCACATACACTTTAAATCCTTAGGAATCAGCGATGAAGAAAAGCACAGAATCTGCCCTTGGGCAGCGGGTCTCAAATGTGGAGTCTTTAACCTATTGCACCCCGGCTACGAGTCCCCCAGACTCTTCTCCTTAGACTGCAGCCCGAGATTTGTGTGCCGTGGTCTGTGCTCCCAAGGACTTACGCAGGCACTGGGGGACCTCGCCTTTCCAGACCCCTCAGCCTTCGCAGGAGGGGATGGCGGGCTGGGAGAGCTCGAAGCCGTGGGCACAGCTGTAGCTGATGCTGGCACCCCAGCGGAAGTCCGTTCCTTCCACCTTCCCGTCCTGGACCGGAGGAGGCTGGCCACACGTGACGGCTGTCAGAGAACAAACAGGATTCAACAGTCTAGAGTTTCCACCACAACACAATGCCCCAGTGTCATTGCAAATGACATCTACAAGGGGCCAAATTTTTTAGTAGCGAAATTACTGAGGAAGCGAGTAAATCAAAAGAATAAAACTTTTCTCCAGTATTTCCTCATTAATTTAGATCAAGTCTACAAAAGCAAAGTCAAAACATTCCATACCATGAAAGTGGAGTAGACAACAGTCTCAGTGTGTATGAGACCAAGAAAGAAAGAATGCTGTTCCACTGATGTCTTTCTATGTGTGTCCAACTCGTTGTGACCCCATGGACTGCAGCCCCCCGGGCTCCTCTGTCCATGGGGATTCTCCAGGCAAGAATCCTAGAGTGGGTTGCCACGCCCTTACCAGAGGCAAATCCAGTCATAATGTGGTCCTATGACGTCAGTACAAATGTTTGAGTTTATATACACAGATGGTAAGAATTTCTCTATCTGTACTTTTTTCATTATATAAACGTAGCATATAGTGCCTGGAAAATCCCATGGACGGAGGAGCCTGGTAGGCTCCATGGGGTCGCTAGGAGTCGGACATGACTGAGTGACTTCATTTTCATGCATTGAAGAAGGAAATGGCAACCCACTCGAGTGTTCTTGCCTGGAGAATCCCAGGGATGGGGGAGCCTGGTGGGCTGCCGTCTATGGGGTCGCACGAGTCGGACACGACTGAAGCGACTTAGCAGCAGCAGTAGCAGCAGCAGCATATAGTTTCCAAAAGACATACACAGGCTGCTGATGCACTTGCTGAAGAATTGAGCACTAACACTTGGGTGGTTGGCAAGACCCTGTAGGAAACCACTTTGCCAGGGTCCTGTCACATCCAGGGGCTTCGAGGGAGAGCACTCTTCCCAGGAGTGACTTGCCCACTGGTGCTGGCGTCTGCCTGGCCCACTCCAGCCATTATTCTGTGACGCCTGGTCTAAGAGCTCCCTGAAGACCCAAGAGCTCCGAGACTTCACACTGGAGGAGGTTTGCCTCTGACAGTCTGGGCACGGAAGGCGATGGGAGAGGAGACTCAGCTGTATTTCCTCACCTGCACTTTCTCACGGGTGCTCACACTTTCTCACGTGAGAAAGACACACAGACACAACCACACGTGCACATCCGGAGGCTGGAAACGGGCCCTCCTCTTGCCATTCACCTTCTCTCCATCTATCCACTTATTCAACAAAGATTTCTGCAGAACCCCTAAGTGAAGACTGGGGGAACAGTCTATAGACAGGTCGACACCAGGTGACAAGGCCCCCAGGTGGGAACAGTGATGAGTGACGTGGCTCCAGGGAGGAGTGGACAGGGTGGCCAGCGGGAGGAGAGAGAGGTCTCCTCCGTGAGGGCCTGGCTGGCTGTGGAAGGCTTGTTAATCCAACAGACACTAACCAGAGGGACCAGATCGACACAAATGTATCTGAAGCCCAGAGATCAGACGTTCTAGGGATAAGCGCCACGGACACACTCACTGGACTAGAATGCTCCCACCAGGACAGTGTGAGCTGCGTTAAACACCCTCTTAGCACCTGCCACAGAGCTGCACGGCAATAATAACTGCAGCTGGAAAGAAGGACATGAGACAGGGCTCCTCACTCTCTGATGGGAGGAAACCAGGATGTGCTCAAACCGCCCAGGCCGGAAGGGGGTAAACGGCCCTCGGGATGGGGCCTCCTCTGACCTCACAAGACTCGACAGGATGCACCTTCTTCCTGAGGTTTCCTGCTACTCCAGCTCTCAGCTCTCCCCCGTCCCTCGTCTAAAGACGATAAGGCACCCCTTTCTCCTGTGTGGTCACTGCCGGCCTCCACGCCCTCTCCTGCCCCTGCCCCTCCCGCCCAGCCGAGAAGGCCTGCAGCTCCCTCTGGAGCTGGTGGAGACGCTCACCCTGCAGATCAGCCCTGCATCAGCGGTCCGCCAGCCCCCCTACTTCCTCCAGACCCTTTCCGCCTGCTTGCTCTCTCCCTGGAAAGTCCACCAGCCAAGTCGGAAACCTCCCTGTACTCCCTCCTCATGGTGGGGCTTCCTTAGTCTCAGCGACCAAGGCCCACCAGGCATCTGGACACTGGCAGGCTCTGCCACTGTTCTGCCCTATCTGATGATGGGCTCTGACCCGCCTCCCCAACCCCATGATGATGGCCACAGACTCAACACAGCCACGCACACCGAGACAGCAGAGCTGGGTTCACAGCACAGACTCCAGAGTTGTCCCTGAAGCCCGATATCTCCAAGACACCACCTGCGACCTTGAGAATTTACTGCAGCTCTCTGTGAGTCAGTCTCCAGGCTGTAAAACCAAGATTAAGGTAGTAAGAAAGGAAGTGATTTAATATTTGCGAATGAGTTTACAGGAATGCTGAGCACATAGGAGGTCTACACGGATGCTTGCAAACTGATGTAAAATGTTAACTCAATAAAGACTCTCCACATGTGAGTGACGCACAAGAGAAGCCCCGAGACTCGCCTTTGCAGGTCGGTTTGCTGTGATTCCAGATACTGTCCTTGGTGCAGCGGATGGTGGGGGGCGTGGCAGGCTCCATGGTGTAGCCAGGGTTGCACTGGTAGCTGACAGTCTTGTTGAAGGTGAAATCTGTCCCGAACTGGATGCCGTTAGCCAGGGTCCCTGGGTCTCCACAGCTGATGACTAATTAGCAGAAAACAGACAAATGGAGAGACACAGTATCATCACGGGATGACTTATTCCTGGTGTCTGCTTGACTCTCCTTAAGCTGCTTTTCAGAGCTATGATGCCTTGGCTGAGCACAGCGATACCAGCCTATCTCCAGGGACAGTTTCGCTGGCCGGCAGTCAGGAGGCTGCATGTTTGGAACCACTTATTTCTACTCCACTGATAACTGTCTGTGCGGATGACAGCGGTCATCTGTGCTCTGTCCTTAACTAGATGTCGTGAGGGGTCACCCCACAAAGTCAAGGACAGAGAGACAGGCTGAGATCAGAGAACCAGGCTTTCTGCACCATTTCCCTTCAGACCAACTGGTCTACAGAGAGGAGGAACCTTGCCTTTTCTGAACTCAGTTTTGTAATATCCAACCCAACCAACCAGGCAAAGCATTTTTAACCATATAAATAAGAAAGTGAAGAAAAATCTAAAAGTGCTTAGAAAGTGGTCATATTATCAAACATACATATGATATAATCCTTTTTTCCCTAAGGATTAAACAATACAGCCCTCTGTAAAATCAACTCCTTTTTCTCAGTCAAGTACGAGTCGCTGTGGGGACCTGGATTTGGCCAGGACGGTGGCCACTCACTCGTGCAGTCGGGGGCCGTGCCGGTCCAGGTCCCGTTGGCGGTGCAGTGGCGAGTGGTCAGCCCTGAGGTCCTGTAGCCGTCCCAGCAGGCGTAGACCACCGAGCTGGAGAACACCACGCCATCGCTGCTGATGATCTTGCCGTGGGTGGGCGTCCCCGGGTTCCCACAGGACACCGCTGTGGCGAGACAGAACAGCAGGGGAGACCCGTTACCACGTGGTAAACTCGAGAGGTCGAGGGCCATCTGCATAACAGACTGCTCATTTATTTAAAAAGTCATCGGAAGGACACTGTGGTCCTCCCCCCACCCCCACATCCTCTGCCTGCCTTTCGTCTGTAGAGAAACTGTAGCCAAACAATGAGTTTAATCAGAGAAGTGAGAAAATGCCCAACCGAAGAAAGCAGCCCAGCAAGACAAAATAAAGACAGTTCAGTCATTAAGTCAAGGACCTTGATAGTTCCTCCTCCAGGGCCATAGATAAAACTGGGAGCCTGTCCCGTGAGCTCTTTTGCAGAAATGGAAACCCCCACCAGGTGGAGAAGTTAATGCATGACGACCAGGCTGTAGCCACGACACAGGCTGCCACAGTCTGAGGACTGGCCTCCAGGAGACGGGAGCAAACCGATCCTGGAACTGAAGACTGACTGCACTTAGACAGCCGAACAGCGCTGGTGAGACCACTGCCGGCCCACCTGCAGATGCCTGTCAGAGCTGTCTGTGCTGTTTCTGCGGGTAGCGCCCTGCTCCCGTCTATGAAAGCTCTGTATTTGTGCTCAGTCCTGTCTGACTCTGCGACCCCATGGACTGTAGCCTGCCAGGCTCTCTCTGTCCAAGGGACTTTCCAGGCGAAAATACTGTAGTGGACTGCGATTCCCTGCCCCAGGGGATCTTCTCCACCCAAGGACAGAACCTGAGTCTCTTTCGCCTCCTGCACTGGCAGGCCGTTCTTTAACACTAGCGCCACTGGCTTTGGAATGGCCGCAACGTAATCTCTCCAAATGACCACAGTGTCATCACACACAGGAACGAAGACCAGCTGGGATGGGCAGTGAGGCAGGTCTGCCCTCGGAGTATGCCATGTGTGTTCTTTCCTTAGCAAACAGGGAAGCTCAGCAGCTTCTGGGTGTGCATCAATGTGATGACCTCAGTCCTTTACGGGTTTTTTGTCTTTTTTCATTGAACCTATTTACCATAAAGATGGTTATTTTTCCTCCTTAATTCTCCCACAATAATGCACAATAGACAGACATACAAAGAATGTGAATTCTCATGCCAGCAATGTATCATGAGTCCCTTTTCTGAGAATGATCAAAATATTTGAAATACTCTGGCCTATTTAGTTGTTCCGCTTTCAAACTTAGCCTGTGAACAAAGACACACTCTTCTTAAAAACATGGAAGAAAGCAGATTGCAAACTAAAAGTCAGTATGATAGAAGTTGATGAATTCTCTATCATATAATGTTAAAAAATGCACATAACTCTCAGGTCGGACTAGATCTTGTTTGACAAAAAGCATACTTGTTGGTGATTTTATGCCTGTGCCTATGCTTCCTTGGTAGCTCAGACAGTAAAGGATCCGCTTGTAATGTTTAGATCCCTGGGTTGGGAAAACTCTCTAGAGAAGGAAATGGCAGTCCACTCCAGTATTCTTGCCTGGAGAATCCCATGGACAGAGGAACCTCGCAGGCTGCACAGTTCCTTGGGTCACAAAGAGTCGGACACAACTGAGCAATTAACACTTTAACTTTTCTACGTCAGCTATAACTAATCAGTTACAACCTTCTTCCCTGATGAGTTTGGGTTTGGACTTACAATCCCTTCTAACCCAGATCATGCAGTGGTTTCTTGGTTGGCATCTGAGATGAGATATATTTACTAGTCCTGAGGCAGACGATACCTAACATCCTCTAAAGCTCCAAGTCCTTTGACGGCTGTGACATAAATTAAAATTCCACTTAGCAAAAGTCCAAGCCTATTCGAGAACATCACTCCAGTCCACAGACATTGGTCCCCTGCTTCCTACGCCCTCACTGGTCATGAGTACGGGTGCAAACCTGGCCCAGCGAAGAATCGCATCGATCCAACTTGTAACGAGAGAGACTCGTGTCACTATTCCAGGCATATCCGGAATATTAAAATCTGTGCAGCAATTTTCAAAAGTGGCCTGTGAAAGACTAGTGCTGAAATAAAGCAGGTGACTGTTGAAACATACCCAACTTAATTTACAGACAAATGTATTGTCAGTAAAGGAAAGTCCATCATAATAATGACACCCTGATGTTCATAAAGTCCCCTCTAATATTGTATTTGATACAGTCAAATTCATGGTTAACTTTTTTTTTCCTGACAGGGATGCTTTCATTGCTGATCCTGCCTATGAAAGTGTAGATTAGAAACAGGGTCAGCATATCTGTTTTTATATCAAGGTCCTGAGGTTTCAAGGCATACAAAGACTGACAGTTAGGCAAAACGAGAGATTACATTTTAAGGATGCTAGAAAACAAGATATTTTGAAAATTACAAGTTAAAGTTCCTTTTTAAATGCATCTTTTTAAAAGTACATTTAGTTAATGTGCCTCCTTTTCGTAAAAGATCATTGTCTTTTACTCAATTTCTAATAACGTAGCATCATACTTATTCCAAATACACATTATTGTTTACTGGTATCAATATTGCTCACTTAGCATGCTGTATTAGGATGATTGCTGTTAAACTGAGCTAGTCGTAGGTTTGAATCTCTGCTCTTACAAGTTAAATCAATGTGAGTGATCAATTCAAGTTCTCAACGTGTAGTGTCTTCACTATAAAATCAATAAAATAACTGCTCCCTGCTGTCAGATTATACATGTGCGTGCACGCGCAGTCACGTCTGACTCTTGTGACCTCATGGACCGCAGCCCGCCAGGCTCCTCTGTCCGTGGGGATTCTTCAGGCAAGAACACTGGAGTGGGTTGCCATTTCCTCCTCTAGGAGATCTTCCCGACCCAGGGACTGAAACCACGGATCCTGCGTCTCCTGCATTGGCAGGTGGGTTCTTTACCACTGAGCCACCTGGGAGGCCATACTAAGTGCGAAATGCCACCGTCGTGTATAGACACAGTCATACTGGTGTTTTCCTTTTCATTATCATCGCTTTAATCACATGTCCATTACGTGAATAGAGGTCAACTTTATCATAATCTCCTGGGAAAGAGGATTAGGAGTTACCCCAAAGATGCAGTTACATTTACACAACTTGGTAAGATATAGCCATTTGAAAAGTGAAGTCAGTGAGCCTGTGATTCAAAGATTAGATCTTAACAAAACAAAACATGATTTAAAGTGATAAAAATAGTTATCAGAAGTTTAAGGTTTTTGATGCTTAAGAATTTTTCAAATATTTTTCTTGTAATTCATGAACCTGTTTTTAAAATTTATTGAAATATCCCATCAGGATCTAATATATTTTTTAATGAGATTCAGAGAAGTTAAATTTATTAGGAATTGCATGACCTTGGTCAAGGTATTGAGTACATAGGTCACGGCTAACCTTTGTGGCAATGAAAAGTTGCTCATAACCCCATTTCTACAGAAAATAATGTGTGCCCCAAAGATTCGGACCTATGATAGCAAGAACAAACAGAAAGCGATAGATTCTCCAGTTTTAAGACTTGTAAGTGTGTGTGCAGGAGTGGGAAGAGATTAGTCATATATTCCTAGACATCATTTGTGGCTTTTCTGAGTGTAACTGAACTCTCACTCACACAGCTTCCCATGATTTCTGTACTGCAGTTAACTGCAGTTAATGCACTTGTGCTTAGTCACTCAGCAGTGTCCGACTCTGTGCCCCGGACTGTAGCCCGCCACGCTCTTCTGTCCATGGGGATTCTCCAGGCAAGGATACTAGAGTGGGTTGCCATACCCTCTTCCAGGTACAAGGCAATTGGAAATAACCAATTTTGTGGAGCATTGCATATTTGAGAAATATTTTCAGCATTGAAACATTTTAGTAACTTCTTTTTGTACACAGATTTTAAGGGGAAAGTTTAAAAAGATTTTATAGGAACCCTCTGAATTTCTGAATTTGTCACTAAGTTACATCCGACTCCTTGCAACTCCATGGATTGTAGCATGCCAGACCCTCACCATGTCCTGAAGTTCGCTCAAACTTATGTCCTTTGAGTCAGTGATGACACCATTTTGATAAACTAAATGCTATTTAAAAAGCACTTTGCATAGTCTGGGATAAGTACATCATGAATTGAAATCCAGTTAAGCTCTCCTAATCAAATAAATGAATTCATTTATGTTTTGTTGGGAAAGAACTCATAGTGTGGTACCCCAGCAACAAAGTGAGATTTTTACGGAAAACATGACTTCCTCTCAACTCCTTTAGTTTTCTCACTGTTTAAATTTGCCAGAGGGACTTCCCTTGTGGTCCAGTGGCTAAGACTCCGTGATCCCAAAGCAAGGGACCCAGGTTTGATCCCTGGTCAGGGAACTAGATCCCACATGATGGAACCAAGACCCCATACAGTCAAATAGGTTAATTATTTTTTTTTTAAAGTACAAGAAATCAAGACCAGGGCGCTGACAGACTGGAAATAAGATGTGAATGAAATGACGTCCAGCAGCAGGGAGCCCCTGTCAGGACCTGCCCTGCTCACAGCACCTTCACCTGCCATAACACCCTGAGCACCACACAGAGACGGTCATCGGGAGAAGACTTCCTGATGATTCTCTTATGTTTGGGGGGGGGGGAAACAGGTTAATTGTAGAAACAGCATGACCTGTTAAGATGTTGCAGAACGTCACTGGTCATTTCAGAGTGAGCTACCTGGTTTCCACCTGCAGCTCTGACTCTCAGGCTGGGACCCACTCACCCTCTCACACGGGCTGCAGTCCTGACCAGGACCCGTTGAGCAGACACGTCCGCTCGGCCGAGCCCCGCAGCTGGTAGCCCATTTCACAGGAGAAGCGCAGGAGGCTCTTGGCCTTAAACTCCTCTCCAAGCTGAGACCCATGGGCTGGAGTCCCCGGATCACCGCAAAATCCAGGGTTATTTCCTGCAGAACACAAACACACTTGGCAATAGACGATGCTGTTTAAAAGAGAGTTGTTATATTTAAAGAGAATAAAACTTTATGTAAATGTGTATCAAACATGATCACAGTCATAGCATTCTGGAAATCCTGTAAGAAAGATTTTCTTTATGATAGCACAAAAGTAGAAGACTCTTAAGAAATTGTTTTCGTGTAACTAAAATCAAAATAGTTTATTACAATATGGTAGTGACAATAATTGATATTCTTTGGAAGAAACAAAACGCTGGGGACAGTGAGTGCAGGAATTGCTCACTGGAGATGCTGGTGAGGACGCCCACAAGGAGATGGGGGAAGGTGTGTTGGGAATAAAAGAATCAAGTAAGAGGTGTGATCCACTGAGTTATTATGAAACATTCATGGAAGAATTAAGATGATTTCTTTTCCAAACAGGACCGATGTGATTGTTGATGGTGGAGATGGGGAAGACATGTAAGAACTGAGAGGAAGCAGGAGAGAAAAGGGAGGGCAAGCTGAGTCAAGGCGAGCAGGCTGGGGTGGGAGGCTCCCGGGGCTCCAGCAGGAGAAACCGTGCTGGGACAGGCATTCATTCAAAGAGAAGAAGCCGCAGACGCCGGCGATGTGTGCCAGGGGTGTGCTCGGCTGGAATAGGTTAGTAACCACTTTGGAGACGGGTGCCGCCAGTCTGTGTCCGCGCGGTGGACGACTGCCCGCGCCAGCCCACCTGTGCAGTGGGGCAGGGCTCCACTCCAGTGACTGTCCTCCTGGCAGGCTCTGCTGCTGTCGCCCACGAGACTGCGGCTCCCTCGGCACGAGTAGTGGACCACGGCCCCGTACGTGAACAGGTCTCCTGTGAGTATGGCGTTGGCAGGGACGCCCGGGTGTCCACACGATGTCACTTAAGAAGAAGAGAGAATAATCAATAAGTACATTGTTCCTGTTAAGCTGCTCTGTGTTGGTCACTGTACTTCAGAGACTCAAATGATCACCATCTATTAACAAAAACACATCCCTGGTACCCTGTGGATGAGGAGCATCAACTTCCAGACAACCCTCCCTCACACATTACTGAAGACCAGGAAAGGGTCCATCAGAGAAGCTTTTTGTTTGTTTTTTTATTAAGGTAGCTTTGCTGAAGGTAGAAATTGACACTGATATTTTGAAAAAGAAATTCATCTACCTAAATTTTTCCATCTGCCCTTAGCTGTATACTAAGTAAGCAGTGTTCATAAAAATGGTAGAGACTGCCACAGATCTGCAAAGCTATCACCATTGTTTCTTCAGTTAGTATGCTTTGCATGGGGACAAAACTCAGTCAAATCTGCTCCCTCTTCCAGACCACACATCTAGAGAGACCATTCTAACAAATTTTCCTTGAATACATGGCAATCTAAAATGTCTTTTTTTTAGTATTTTAAAATTGGATCTAGGTGCTTTATAATATTATGTTAGTTTCTGCTGTGCAACAAAGTGAATCAGCTATGTATACATATATCCTCTATTAATTTTTTAAATAGAGGATAAAATGTTTAAGTTAAAAAATAATAAATTACTGATTTATTTTTTCCTCAAGTATTCCATTTATTTCTTTATACCAAATGAGGCCAATCATCTGATCATTATTCCTCAAAAAGGAAAATTCTAGAATCCAGATTACAACAGGATGGTAAAGACTTCTATCTCTCTTTCTGTAAAGTCCAAAATTTTTATGGTTAACCACTAAAAAAAAAAAAAAAGTATACCATGTTCAAACAACTAACTGGACTGAGGGTGCTAGGAATGATCCAAAGGGAGGTGATTTTACATCCAAGAGAGATTGCATTTGGTCATCGGCAACCGCAGAGCGACACCAACCAGAGAGGCAGGTTTCAGAAAGGCCCCAGTGCCCCCTGAGTCACATTCGCCCTCCCCTGACACTCTCTCATCCTGACATCCACTCATCGGAGAACAGGAGTTTATCTAGAGTCCTAAAAAGAAGCTAACTAGAGCAGAATCAGTGACATGGTTGGTGAATGATCAGTTCCAGATAAATAAAAAAAATCGGCACAAATAGAGATGGAAGCTAGCCTAGCCACTGCAGAGCCTGTGAAAACAAAGCACTCCTCTGAGAGCACTGTTCCCAAGTCCCGGCAACTCCAGCGGCTCAGGACAGCAGAGGCAGGAACTCACCACCTGGGAAAACGGGATCAGTGAAAAGCTGGTTCCTGGAGGTCTGGGGCACAGGGGCATCATCACAACCACTAATGGAAGTCTCGGGGAGGCCGGGGAAGAGGCTAGGTATATCTTTAGGGAGAAAATAAAATTAATTTCTCTGAAAAGTTCCCATGTGTGAAGGCACGGAAAACCAGAACACACAACGTATGCTGAGAACTGTAACACGTTCATAGATGTGGGTGTTTTTGGTCATATAAGCTTGTACATTTGTTTTTGAAAGGCATCGCTCTCTTTCTCCATAGGAATTAACTGTATTGTTACACTTAGAATTTGATACAGGTTTCTAGGCAGATTCAAAGGGCTTTGAGGGACCTTGACTTGCAGGAAAAGTCTCTGGCACCAGTCCATTCTGCAAATGTACAGAAAACGCTGTAATCATGAGGGCTAAAATGGACTATCACATTTTTTCAGTATTTCAATTCATAATATAATTGTCATTTCCCATTTTCTCTATGCACACAAAATGAATACTAAAAAGATTTTGATTCTAAGAATTGTTTTATTTCTGATTGATTTTTAAAGGACCAAGGAGGGTGGACTCCCTTTCCTTCATTTTCAGACTGTTTTGACAAGACACAAGATGGTTCTCTTTGAACTCAAGGACAGTAGCTATTTCAAGGGAAAGAAAGTAATAATGTAGCTAGTGGGTGAAAAAGAAAACGGCCCTTGCTCATCTGCATACTGTTAATAACGTTTCTGGGAAGCCAGAGCTGTGACCTGTAATTCTGTCTGCCCGGAGGAGCACCCTGCTCCTCCTCTTGGTTAAACCTAAGGGTCAGGAGGAAGTGCCAACCAGGGTGCCGTCTTCTTTATCAGGCTCTCACTGGACTGTCCCGGAAGTGCTGATGAGACAAATGAGGCCCCCAGAGTGCTCCATGCTTCCAGCCACAGACACTGGTCCATAGACGGAGACTCCATACTATAGCCGTTTGCAGTATCTCTGAACCTGGGTCCCCAGGGAGGCAGCGTGTTGCGAGAGGCACAGTCTGGAGGCTGCTGGCACCTGGGTGAACCAGAGGATCTGCCCGCCTGCCCGGCTGAAGCAGGAAACGAGCACTGGCGAGTGGATACAGGGACAGCAGGGTCCAGGCGGAGCTGGCCGAGCCCCTTGCCCTCTGGGACCAGTGTGTGAACGGCCTGCACCCCGTGCCTTTCTTCCCTGAAAGTAGTTTGAGTTGTATTTGGTGGTTTCTTCAAAGATATCATAAAAACTAATACAATTTATAATGGGGTCAGGTAGAATAAAAAGTCAATACCTTTTTGAATACTTAAAAAGACAAAACACGTGTTGGCAGTGTTCTTTCAGGGCTCTGCGGCATGAGAGCCCAGATGACCCCCACTCACACAGACACTTGGGCAGAGAGCGATCCCACAGGCCGTTCGCCATGCAGGTGAGGGCAGAAGATCCCAGCAGGTAGAAGCCCCTCTTGCACCGATACTGATACACGACACTCCATACTCAAAACCCCCAGGGAGGCTCTGGTGCAGGTGCCTGACACGTTTCCCACCAAGCCTGGGTTGGAGCAGTTCACCACCGCAGAGGGAAGCACATGACACATAGTTTACACGCAGCTCTAGTTACAGCCCTGGAGGGGAGGATGGCAACCCACTCCAGTGTCCTCAGCTGGGGAATCCCAGGGGGACAGAGGAGGCCGGTGGGCTGCAGTCCAGGGGGTCACAAAGAGTTGGGCACAACTGAGAAACTAAATAACAACACTTATAAATGAGACATACTGCAGAGAAAGTGAGCTTCTCGTGGTTTTGGGAAGTTTGTAAGATGACTGTAGGGGAAGGAGCTAGAGAAGGCGAGGTTCGGAAGAAGAAGGAGACCGGCCCTTCACAGGATCAGATCACCTTCAATGAGGCGAGAAGGGGCAGCAGTCAGATTAGTGAGCTGCTGCACTAACCCAAGAAAAGAGTACGGGTATGTAGGCATATACGTGGAAATCTACTGTCTTAAGGGGGCCTGGTCTTCTCCAAGGTTGTTGGGAGTAGTTCTCTCTTAAAGGGCTGGGGCAAGGAATTCTGAAGATGGGCCAGAGGCTGGACCGGCTGGGAACTGGGCATAATCAACTTTAACATCCTTTTTTGTTTTTTTCCTCCTTCGGGTGAGAGATTTCTTTGTTTTGTGTAGAATGGTGGGGAGGACCGAAGGGGAGTTTTAACTAGAAGGGGTGGGGAGGACCGGAGGGGAGTTTTAACTCCAGGCTATTTTGAGCCCTGTAACTTTCCTTCACTGACAAGCTCATAGTAAAGGCTTTAATGTGAAATCCTGCAGCCTTGACGAGCTCCACTTTCTGCTCTTGGCCACTAGACTTCAAAATCAAGCAATATATTGGTTTCTACAGCAATTTTAACATGAGACTGATAGCTTTTAATGGCTTCCTAATAATAAGCTTCTTGAATGTAAAGTCTAAAATTAGTTTTCCTGGTTACATTTTTATGTTATGAAAATGTTAAAATACAAATGGCTAAAGTTAAAGTCTTTGATATTTTTGAACTGTGGTGTTGGAGAAGACTCCTAAGAGTCCCTTGGACAACAAGGAGATCAAACCAGTCAATCCTAAAGGAAATCAACCCTGAATATTCATTGGAAGGGCTGATGCTGAAGCTGAAGCTCTAATACTTTGGCCTCCCGATGTGAAGAACTGACTCACTGGAAAAGACCCGGATGTTGGCAAAGAGTGAAGGCAGGAAGAAGAGGAGGCAACAGAGGGTGAGATGGTTGGATGGCATCACTGACTCAATGGACAGGAGTTTGAGCAAGCTCTGGGAGATGGTGAAGGACAGGGAAGCCTGGCTTGCTGCAGTCCATGGGGTCGCAAAGAGCTGGGCACAACTGAGCAGCTGAACAACAAGAACAAAAAGTCTTTGTGAGTGTGATGCTTTAGGACAGCCTGGGACACAGGAATTAATTCTTCCCCCTGCCCCCACCAACATGCACTAATGCTTCAATATGTTTCTGCAGTGATTTCTGTTCTATGTCTAGAGTGAACAAAAATGACTTTCACAGGCAGAAACAGCTGTTATATCTTTTCCTCTTTATTCTGTTGGCTCCACTAGGGGGTTCAGCTATCTACCTCCCACGAGGGGAAAAAATAAGGCAGAGATTTTAACTTATTTGTTCAGAACAGAGAGAACCCTGTAATATCCCATGTCATTGCTGCAAATAGCTGTGTTTTACCACACGGAGAGCAGGCTGCAGCCAAGACAGCTCACAGCCACGCGAACCACTCTACTGCCCCGATTCTTTCTCCTTTGTGTGCGATTCCTGTCTGGGATCCGGTGGCCCCAGACACCATGTGAAGAGGTGAGCTGTTAACACAGTGGACACAGGAGTCAAATTACCTGAGATGACCAACCAAGTTAATGGTGCAAAGAAAGACTAGACAGGCAGGTCAGACCTGCAGGAACTGCTACACTTTTTTAGTTGGAGACACGGTGTCTCGCAGAGGGTAACACATCAGAGTGAAACTGGTGACAGACTCACTGTGGGGGTCTCCCCACATCCCAGCATCACACCCCTCAACACGCTAAGCACAGAGACCTGGCCGTGATGTTCAGGTGTTCAAACCTGACACAGAACAAAAGTCCTCAGCTGGGGAGAATGGGAAACATTGTATCATAGACACGCAGCCCACGTGGGGTCCCAGAGGTTGTTTGTGGATGTTGGCAGTTAAGACATTCATGTAACGACCAGCAACACGTCTGAGGTCACAGAGGTGATTTCACCAGAGGTAGGTGAGGGTCAGAGCTCCCAACTACCTGAGGACTCCTGAACCTCCTGCAGTGGACGTAGGGGTTTGTGAGAAACAAGGAAGGGGAGGAAGGAAACATTTCCGTATCTTCCTAAATTATTTTTTGTTTTACCACTTCTGTTTATATTTCTTTTTTCTGTGTTGACTCCTGTTTCTTGCTTATTTCTCAATTTCTTTTATGACTCATTAAGAATCAGATCACAAACAGGAAAAATATAGAAAATGATCCTCCATAATGGAAACTATAGTCAAATTCTCTGGCAGCGGGAAAAATGGGTAAGAATTAGTTCACAATAATAAAAATAAAAAAGCATTCATAGTTGATTAGAGTTCTGAGTAATATGTTTTTTAAATTTTCCAATAGAAGGGATTATACAAAGTTGAGAGGACAAAGGTGAGATGACTGCAGTATTCCGTGTACTGCACAGACTCAGTGTTTTCAGCTTGCTTACTAACTGCATGAATCAAAATTTAAGATTACTGGTCACGGGGGGAAATAATTTATTATGACTATTTTTCAAATACATGAAAGTTACCATTCGTCTTTTATTAAAAACTGTTAAGAATAAAGAAATTGACTTTAAGTGTAATGAGACATTCAGACTTGATAAAGAAGAAGCATTCTAATTGATTCTAATTAATTCTAATTAAATTTCAGAGGCAGGTGGGGTGGAGAGACTGAGAACCTACTATGTGTCAGGCACTTTGCTAAGCATGTCACAACGTACTGGTTTAAGAACTGATGCTTCTGAATTGTAATGCTGGAGACGACTCTTTATTTTTGGAGAAGACTCTTGAGAGTCCCTTGGACAGCAAGGAGATCAAATCAGTCAATCCTAAAGGAAATTAACCCTGAATATTCACTGGAAGGACTGATGCTGAAGCTGAAGCTCCAGGACTTAGGTCACCTGATGCAAAGAACTGACTCATTGGAAAAGACCCTGATGCTGGGAAACATTGTGGGCAGGTGGAGGAGATGACGGGATGAGTGGCTGGTTGGCATCACTGACTCAACGGACATGCCTTTGAGCAAACTCCAGGAGATAGTGAAGGACAGAGGAGCCTGGCGTGCTGCAGTCTGTGGGGTCAAAAACTGTCGGACATGACTTAGTAACCGAACAACAACTACATACTTAATGCCATTTTATTCCTTGTTTTCCATTTTTTGGTAGTTCTCTGTTCACTTCTTGTTTCTCCTGTTGAGGTTTGGTTTTTGATACTATGCTTGGTTTCCTTTCGTTTTGGTTTTTGTGTATCTTGTATCTATTGTAGGTTTTGGTTTATGATTACCATGGGGGTCATATGTTGACTCATAATTTTATACACTTGTTTTAAACTGACAGTCATTTAAGTTTCTAAAAGATCTGCTTTTTCTTTTCTCCCCTTGTACGCTCTCTATATATTTGATGCTATATTTTACATCTTGATGTTCACCTCCTTACTGTTAGTGGCTGTAACTGCTTTTACAGTTATGTTGCTGTTCAGTTGCTAATTCATGTCCAACTCTTTGCGACCCTATAAACTGCAGCATGCCGGGATGCCATGTCCTTCAATATCTCCCTGAGTCTGCTCAGACTCATGTCCATTGAGTTAGTGATATCATCCAACCATCTCAGCCTCTGTTGCCCCCTTCTCCTCCCGCCTTCAATCTTTCTCAGCATCAGGGTCTTTTCCAATGAATTGGCTCTTTGCATCAGGTGGCCAAAGTACTGGAGCTTCAGCTTCAGCATCAGTCCTTCCAGTGAACACCTAGGTCTGATTTCCTTTAGGATGGACTGGTTGGATCTCCTTGCAGTCCAAGGGACTCTCAAGAGTCTTCCGTAGCACCACAGTTTGAAAGCAGCCACTCTTCAGCACTCAGCTTTCTTTATGGTCTAGTCCTCACATCCGTATGTAACTGCTGGAAAAACCACACAGCTTTGACTATACAGACCTTTGTTGGCAACGTGATGTCTCTGCTTTTTAATACACTGTCTAGGTTTGCCATTGCTTTTCTTCCAAGAAACAAGCGTTTTTAATTTTGTGGCTACAGTCACCATCTGTAGTGACTTTGGAGCCCAAGAAAATGAAATCTGTCACTGCTTCCACGTTTTCCCCATCTGTTTGCAATTAAGTGATGGGAGCAGATGCCATGATCTTAGTTTTGCTAAATGTTGAGTTTTAAGCCAGCTTTTCCACTCTTTCACCTTCATCAAGAGGCTCTTTAGTTCCTCTTCACTTTCTGCCACTAGTGTGGTATCATCTGCATATCTGAGGTGGTTTCTCCCAGCAATCCTGACTCCAGTTTGTGGTTCATCCAGCCCCGTTATTTCACATGATATCCTCTGCATATAAGTTAAATAAGCAGGGTGACAATATACAGCCTTGATTTTGAAAGTCCATTGATATACATACTGGTTTAAGTGACCTTAAATCCTTAGTATATTTTCCTTTCCTGTTGGGCTTTCCCTCTCCTACAGAGTCTTACTACTTCATTTGGAAAAGATCCTTCAGCACTTATTCTGGACTGGAATCAGTATTGCTGAATTCGTTTTTTGACTGCCTGAGACATTCTTTCTCCCCTTCTATCCTGTGTGATGCTCCTACTGGGGCAGTACCCTCGCTTGCAGGTTTTCCCCTTTAGAATTTTGCAAGCATCACGCCAGTCCTTTCAGGCCGCAGGTTTTCTGCAGAGCAATCAGCTGAAGCCTCATGGGGACTCCCTTGTATTTGACTGCTCTCCTGTTGCTGCTTTGAACCCTCTGTAACTTTTGCCATTTTGATTATTCTGTCTCGGTGTGGGTATGTCTTTATGCATCTTATTTGGGAACTTCTGTGCTTCCTGTACTTGGCTTAAGGTTTGGGGAGTTTTCAGCCATAATTTCTTACATGTTATTGACCAGGGATGCATTAAAATGTGTTTTGTTACCCAAATGTTATTCACTAGACCTTTCAGTATTCACTTATATAACAAATCACTGGCCACAGGCGTTAGTTTCTGCAAAAATCCCTTGTCAGTAGCGTGTTAAAGTACACTTGACCCCCCGTTCTTTTCCTGGTGGGTAATCTCTATAATGTAAATGCTGACACAGTTTAATCCCAAGTGAAAGTGAAAGTCACTCAGTCATGTCCGACTCTGTGACCCCACGGACTGTCCATGGAATTCTCCAGGCCAGAATACTGGAGTGGGTAGCCTTTCCCTTCTCCAGGGGATTCTTCCCAACCCAGGGATCAAACCCAGGTCTCCTGCATTGCCAGCGGATTCTTTACCAGCTGAGCCACAAGGGAAGCCTGTTTAATCCCATGGATCCTGTGTGTTGCTCTGGTTTGTTTCCATTTGTCTTTCTGTCTGCTGTTCTGATTGGGTGATTCCTATTCTTTCAGTTCACTTATGTGTTCTTCTGTGTCATTTAGTCTGGGATTCACTGCTTCTCGAGTGCTTTTTAATCTCAGATTTAATTACCTATTTTTGATTAGGTTGTCTTTACAGCTTCTAGCTCCTTGTTAAAATGATCTGTGCTTAGATTAGTTCTTAATTCAGCTGGCATTTTTATTACCAGCATTTTAAATTCATTGTCTCGTAGACTACCTTGGGTTCTTTATTTTCTTCAGGGTTTTTCTATCTTTCAATTGAGAGTCGTTCCTCTGTCTTCACTGTACTTACATTTCTGTATCTATGGATTTCGGTGGAAGTTACCTCTTGTGACTTTGAAGGCGTGTCCTTACATGGGAGCATCCCTGTACAGACTGTATCCAGGGTATGTTGGTCACCATCACCGTGGTGCTGGAGGAGCAGAGCCTCTGCAGGGAGTGGCCAGACTTCTCTGCTCAGAGGCCCCCACCCCGTCAGGGCCAGGGGAGTGTCTGCTCCCAGGTCAGAGTGGACGCCCTGAGGGCAGCCCGGAGCTGGCTGTTCCTTCAGGGTGTGTCTCCTGCTTCCTGCTCTGGGGCCGCTGCAGGAGCACGTGGGGCCCAGGTGTGTACTGGCATCTGTGCCCCTGCTCACACGCGGCAGCGTCACGTCTCTCCCATGGTGGTTGTCCTGGATCTAGTGCAAGGCGGGGGTGTGGCATGGGTGGGGGAGGGTCAGCCCAGCTGGGAGTCGGAGGCTGTGGGTTCACCGGGCTCCCCTGCTGTCAGAGGGTTGGCTGCCTCTGCAGTGCTGAGTGCCAACAACGGCCGCCACCCATCTGCCCTCATGCCAGGCCCCTGGGCCACCTGTGTCCTCAGATCGAGCCTTTCCCTGGGACCTGGCTGCCAAGCTGTGGTGTGGAGTGTGGTGCTGGGGTGTTGCTCAGCTCAGGTTGGGGAGCCTGGCAAGGTGGCCACCGGGTGAGCTGTCTCTCCACTTTGTCCAGTGGAGCCAGCACCTGTGTGCTCCTTGTGGAAGCAGCTAGACGCCTTCAGCCCTCCTCCAGGTAGGGTCCCAGAACTCAGATGCCTGCTCTGTGGTGTGACTTGCTCACTCCCAAGGGCAAGTGTCCACTGTGCAATCTCCCTTCTTAGTCCCCTCCCTGGGGGTCCTGCACCAGTGCTTTTCTTCCCGTCCTACCTGGTTACGTGTCTACCCGACAGCCTTGGCTGTACCACAGTTCTGGTAGTTTCCAATTCATTTTCTATGAGAACTGCTCTCCACATGAGGATGTGTCCTGATGTGTTTGTGGGAGGAGGTGACCTCCACGTTCCCCCTCCCCGTGGGTCCTGACTACACTGTGACCCTGCCTGCCCCCATCCTGTGGTTCCTTCCTTAGATCCTGTAGATCTTTTCCAGTAGTTTCTTTGCAAACTGTAGTTTTTGTCTGCCCGTGAAAGGAGGTGAGCTTCAGGTCTTCCTACTCTGCCATCTTGGGAACTCTTGCTCTCCTGTGAATACCTGCTGACTCCCCTGAAACGTAAGTACTGAGAGCCCACTACTGACCAGAAGCCTTACCAGTAACATAGTTTATTAACACATTTTCTATGTCGTAATATCATACAGCATTTTTATAATAAAGTAAGTAGAGAAAATGTTTAAGACCATTAGGAAGAGGATGTTTACAAACTATGATGGGTGTTTTCAAGGTAAGGCATCTGTGAGGACGTCAATATTATGGCATAAAACAATGTAGGTGTTCTACGTGTAGTAACACTAGACATCAAAAGCAATGTGAAAGTGCGTCTTTATTTTGCAGATGTAACGGTTCACACTCTGGCAGTGCCGAGCAGCACTGTGGTTTAGGCAGTTTGGACACAGAACACGCCTGCCACTCCAGGAAGTGAAGAACACTGGGCCCCTGAAGCCACCGGCGCCGGCTGTCCCGCGGGGGTTTAGAGACCCTCTGGGCTCTGGGCCCCAGCCCCAGACAGCTTACGTGCATGTCTGAAGAATAACTACAGGGAGGCCAGAGTCTTGCATCTTCCCACACACAGAAAAGCATTGAAATGATTACCTTGAAATGTCTGGGTTTCTGTGTGATGAGCAGTAATCCTTGAATTTTTTTTTTCTTCCAGCAAAAAATGTATACACCTTGGCTCTGCTCTACCCTCCTCTGGGAGGCTGGGCTATCGAGTCCTCAGTAAGGTCCCCAAATAACCTAAAACTTGCAAGTTAAGCTGTATGTTTTTCTCTGGTCAGCGGTTTTGGTGACCACGAGCGGGCCCAGAGCAGACATCTCCCCTTCGCTAGAACTCAGTAGGGAGGCTCCTGGGCCCACTTGCCTCCCTGGGGAGTCTCCCAGGTCTCAGATCTCCTGCTATCAGCTGATCCTATCCTATTTGCTGGTGGATAAATCCCTCACTGGAGGAGCATGTTAGTTTCAAGAAGAGGTACCTGGGTTACTCTGGTTGAGAGACTCGAGGAAGGCTGAGTCAAAGACACAAGTATGGCTGGACTGGGGATTAGACGTGCGACTGATGTGTCTTTTTCCCTTGAACTGGCTGCGTGAACGGGGGCTACTGGAATACAAACGAAGATGTCCCTTCTTTGGAGCAGCAAGCTGGTATGAACTGTCTTTTTCCGGTCAGTGGTGGCTTTCTTGGACAGCTGGGAAACTCATGGGAGTGGTGGAGGTAAGTCTTCACACTGGACTGCTATCTGCAGAGGGAAACCCACTCATCTGAATTAAAAGCTTGCTCGGCTGGGGACACACGGAAGGGCCAGCCAGTCTGTTCCAACCACCCACAGTGGACTTAGACTAGGGAAGGTAGAGACACGACTCTGGGCTACAGTCTACAATTCCAACCAGCAGGCTGGCCCACCCTGGGATCATCACTAGTGATTTTTATCTCAACAAACAGTCAGTCTGTTGATCAGACAGTCTGAATGCAATGCTTACTGATATTTAGATGCTCCTAAAGAGGAAATGATAAACTTTTATAGGAAATCAACCAAAAAATACAGTAACCAGACTTTGTCAAAGCTGCCTCTTCCTCTGCTCCTGCCTCAAGTCCTCCCCGTCCTGAACTGCCTGATTCCTTCTCTCCCCATCACCTTGCCTCCTGCTCCCATCCCCCAGTAAAAGAGGATGTACAGTCAGAAGTAATTACATCCCCTTTAAGGCAGAACCTACACAGGAAGAGGTGAGCTGCTGTCTGTGCTTACAGACACAACCCGGACTCCAGCAAAATTCAGGGCTTTGGTGAGAGGGCTTCCCAATCCTAGTCAGGACCTACTTGGATTTGCAAAGGAATTTAAGGTAAACATCCCAAACTGTGAGCCTGGGTTTGCAGATCTGTACCCATTAAGGCAGCTCTTCCCTTCTGAAAGTAAAGCGAGGGAAAGGAGAGACAAAGCAGAGTGGAAACACCTCTCAATCAATTTCGGTTCCCATGGTTCACAGGTTCAAAGCGAATGCAATTAACTCATAAATTACTCATCTCCAAGTCTTTCCCCCCAAGCTGTAGCCTGGACAAAGATTCAGCAGTGCAAACACAGAAAAGATGAATCCTGGATTATGAGGTTTGAGAGCTTTCAAACACTATTCTGGCACGATACCTGAATGTCTTCTAACAGTCAAAATGATTCTTTGCTTAACTCCATGGTTTTAGAAGGTGTCACTGAGGAGCTAAAATAAAAAATACAACTTAGGTTGATCAGCATTACATAAAATGCCCTTACCATGCAGGCTAACCAACTTTTCAAAAATACTGAGAGAGAAAATACATCTATAAAAATTGTACTTTCGATTGTACCAATGAAGTAATCAAGGTCAGGCTACAATTAATAAATCCCCATTCAGTCCTCGACTGACAAAGGAACCTAACACTTGCTTTTACTGTGGATTTAAGAAGAAAAAGTCATTAGAGAAGGAACTGTGGAAAATGAGGAGAGATTTTAAACCAGACTAGATCTCAGGGCAGAATCCAGAGTTAGACAAGAACGAGGCTGCTCCACGGGAACACTGGGAGTCTTTCCTCTTTAACACATGGGGAGAAGTAGAAAAAACACAGGGGAAAACAGTTAAAGCCCTAACAGAAAGGAGGGGGGCAGCTTTTCAGGTTTAAACCAATATCGGAGGCTTCTTTCTGCCCGAAGGGCGGTGCTTAATGCAAATGGTGGGGTCTTAATGTGCCTGTTGAGGCTCTTTAGAATTTTCCTTAGTACAAAGCGCCCCGTTCACCCGCTAGAAAGAGATTAGAAACTTATGAAGGCCAGGCTCCCCTTCCTCCTAAGGGGAAGCATGTTCTTAGACCTGAAAGACGAGACTCTATGTGACCCATGATCAGGTGACGCAGGGGAAGATCTCTGGGCTGAGAACCGTGAGAGTTACAGGCACGTGACCCTCCTGACAAGGAGAACGCATTCCCACTGCAACAACCAGAGACAAGGCCCGCCCGATACTCGTCAGTACCCGTGGAGGGAGGAAGCCACAGAGGAGCGAAAGCTTTGCCGCCGGCTCACACTGAGAAGGGCCGGTTGCACCACCCCTGTGGCTCTCTCCGCCAGTTAATGCCCAGATGGGTCAAGGTTGGGCTGCAGCGACGCTGCCTCACTGCTCGCTGAGCTGTGCTGCCAGCCCCAGCCCTTGCTGCCCTTGTTGCTGGGACGGTGGCCCCTTGGCGCAGTCTCTGCGGCGCTGTTCAGCGTCTCCACTTGGGACGGACGGCAGCACAGCGCTGCAGGGTGGACCCAGGTGACCCATCATCTCCTCCCAGGTCCACTGGGATACGACGTGCAGGTGATTTGCTGTCGGGTTCAGAGACAGCCTGTGCTGAAGAAGCCAGCTTCAAAGGGACGGAGTGTCCCGGGAAAACGATGGTCTCTCAGGCTGATGTGACGGGTCATCAGAAGGACTGTTAGTTGGCAGTGGAGACACCGGCCTTCGCTAAGCCCGAGACACACACAGACCAGGGGCTTTGCAGGCTGCTGCAGGAGCTGGGTTCCAAAGCTGTCTTCAGCGGCCCCACTATCACGCGACTCCCTTAGACAAGGCCCAGCTGAGCCTCCTTGGGAGAAAAAGCATTCTGAAGCCATGGAGACCCCAAAAAACTTCCTGGCAAAGGCCCTGGCCTTGGGGCATGCCAACATTATTTACCCTTTTATTCTCTTTGCACATGTAAACAGAGACGCCACACTAGGAGTTTTAACCCAGTGACAGTGCACTTCGTACCGAGCAACTGGACATCGCCACCAGGAGTCGGCTTCAGCAGCCAAGGACCGCTGCGTCCGACCACAGAAGGGACGGTCTCAGGTCACATTCTCACCATCGAGGTCTCCCACTCCATGAAGGCCTTTCTAAGCTCTCATCACACACATTACCCAAGCCCACTGCGTTCTCCTGAGGTGGTCTTGCTCTCACCAAAATTCTCCACAGGTGTAACAAACAGCCCAGCACCGGCTCCCAGAAAGCAGCAGACATCAGCAATGAAAACCCTTTGTCTCCTGGGACTGACCTTCAAGGAAGCCCGACAGACAGTTCTGATCTCAGGTTACTCGCTCGCTGTGGTTCGTGTCTGCGAGAACCTCGTGGAGGGGCGGGCTGTAGCATTTGTTTCTCCTGTGCTGTCCTGGAAAACAGTTTTGTTTGAAGTCTCCTCATTCCACAGGCTGAGGTAACAGCACTGATAAGAACCTGCCCGTGTGCACAGGAAGTCTGCTGGTACTGATAGACGCCGCCGCCTTCTGGGGGGACAGGACATTCAGCAACCCGAGAGGGCCTGTTCACAACGGTAAACGTGAGCAGCATTTCTGAGGCGGCTCTGCCTCCAGAGCACTTGCTGCTGTGGTGGCATCACAGGCCGACTCTGCGGCAGTGACCACGTGGCCAAGGCCACACTGGCCTCCCAGCAGCTGTCCTGACAGGCTGCTCAGGGGCAGCACCCAAGAAGGGACCTGGACACACGGGGAAGGCTGAACTCAAGTCAAGGGCTGGGGATACGCCCAGACAGGAAGCCTCTCCTTCTGCATGAGCCTCAGTATCCTCATGAGGTGCCTCACTGGCACCCAGGTAAGACGGTATCGTGGGGAAAAACAATTGCAAAGGCTTTTACAGTAGCCTGCTAACACCAGAAAATTAAGCTGGGTGTCTTATAAAAAGTGTCAGTATATTCCTATTTCCCTTAAAGAGAGGTGACCGGAAGTCTCCCGGTTGCACCTAATGGAATCTGAAGGCAGTAGGGCGCTGGTCTTCGGCCCTGACCTCTGCCAGGATGGCTGGGAAGATGTAACTCAGGATTCCCTAGGGCTCAAGGCCACCTGTATGTTAATTTAGAGATGACTCCGCAGATTTACCGAGTGAGCTGTATTCCCCTGGTACGACCTTTCAGCGTCTATTTTTCATGCCTTCAGTAGAACTGGAAGATATACATGCCCACATCAAAGCCTTAACAGAACTCACCCAAAAGGCCTTACATGATTAATCAGGCTATCAGCCTACTGAATTGAGGCCGCTACAGTGAGAAAAGTGGTTATCACAAAATCACAGGACCCTGGATATCCTTACAGCACCTCAAGGAGGCACCAGCGCTGTAATTCAAACCGAACACTGTGTTTCTTACCAGAAAGATCCTCTAATGGGCTACGTTTAATGACGCATGTGAAAATGAGGCTCCTGTCCTAAGTCGTCCACTTCCTAGTCTTCATGATCCTTTCCGGGAGCTGGTTTGGTTCTGGAATCTCATGGCTTAAATCCCTACTTATGACTTTATTCATGTTATTACCTGCATGCTATCTTCTCTCTTGTGTTACCCAGTGTGTAATCAGGCCTTTAACAAAATTCACGCTACCTGAGTCTTGAGGCGGTCAACCAGACATATAGACAACTCTATACCGAATACTGTACTAGGGCAACTCTAGATGCAGGAAGAAACTGGGGAGAATACCTCCTGGGTCATAACTGACGAGTTAAGACAGCCAACGCAGAGAATTTCAGGTCATCTATCGGCAGGCCTAAACCAAAGTAGCACATTGGCCTCTTCTCGTCTGACCCAGGCACGAGACCTCCTGGCACCACGCGGCAGTGGACGGAGAACGCTGCGGCCGTCAGCCACGCGGCTGGCCCGGCAGAGTCCGCGGGCTCGGCAGGGAGATGACAGGAAGGAGCCGTGCTCTGGGCCCAGCCTCCGCCCGTGCAGGTGCGACCTCCCTGCGCCCACGTGCCTGCGTCTTTTCATCACGGAAAAGCACGACCATCACGGACCTCGGTGCCGGTTTTGTGACTAGCAGGGATGTCCTCCTTACCTTTCAGAGCAGCCTCCCAGGCTGTTCTCAGTGAGGCACCCACGTTTACGACTCAGCTCACACCTCCGGTTGTGGGTTCTTCAGGTGCCAGCAGCGGAGACCCTAATGAATGAGTGGTTGTACATTTCTTACGGCAGAGTGTTACAGCCATTCCTAACACAGTGCTGGAAACACGGCTACACAAAAAGACACTTCCCTGTGACGGGTGGAACCCAGCCTCTCCAACTACGAGAGGAACACTAACACTTTCTTAATTTTAAACAACTCACCTTGAGCCTGTCTACACGTTTAGTGCATTTATGACATTCCTGACTTGTTTCAATGTTTCTGGGCTATGTGGTTTGTCAGAGATTTTTCAAATTGTTGCAAATCTAAAAAAAAAAAAAAAAAAAAAGTCCAGGATATTTACTGAATAAAATCTACCTCTAAGTGGACCCAAGGATCACTTGTATGTGTCGAGGTGAGGAGAGCGTCTCTACAGACTCGCAGATGACGACATGGGCTCTGTCCTTGCTGCCTGGCAGGTGAGAAGGGAGCGCCCCAGCCCGCTGTCAGCAAGCCAGACCTGGGTGACGGCAGGTGCAGGGCAGAGCAGCGTCCGTAAGGCACCCACCACGGGCCACCCAAAGAGCACGTGCCGTGGTGCTCGCGCCTGAACGCTCACCCTCTGTCTTCCAGGGAGGCTTCTTAGAGACCGTGAGCAGGAGGGCGCTGTGGGCTGGGTTGCTCTTGGTGTTCAGAACAGAAAGCTCTCAAGTAAAACTCACGTATGAATTTGAATCAGTTCCCTTCAGTTTCACTGAGCCTGAGCGAGTTAAGGGTACTTGGTAGGGAAATTAGGAGTCTGAAGTTACCATATACAGACCACTATGTATAACAACCAGGACCTGCTGTGTAGCGCAGGGAGCCACACCGAATGTCCTGTAAGAGTCCGTCAGGAGGAAGACTGGAAAAGGACAGAGGTAGGTGCGTGTATGACTGGATCACTGTGCTGCACAGCTCACACAGCACAGACGGAACTTCAGTCAGCAATGCCATTGGTCCTTAATAAACAAAAACAGGACCTTGTAGGGTCCTTCCATCTAGGTTGGGGACAGTCCGATAAATGCCTTGTCCAGTGTGCACAGTCTTATTCAAACACAGACTGCTGTGATAAGCTGCTGTTGTAGCCACGCGTTCCGGGAAACAAACTCACTCAGAAGGACAATGCAGATAGTGGAGCGCAGTTTATTACACCGCGGGCCCCAGGCAGTCTCCTCTTAGCCAAGGACCCCGACCAGCATTTGTGAAAACCTTATATACTTGAGTGTACTTGCTCAAACCCACCTCCCCAAATTCCTTGAAACTAGTCTGGACAAGGTAAAAGAGAGATACGATCAACGTTAACCCATGATTCATGTGTCACAGGACTAGATAAACTGCATATTTATTAACAGGCCTGTGGTCATATCCCGGTAAACATAATGGAACTTACCACTTTGTTCTCTTACAGAGATCATTAGCATATTCTTTTAGGCAACGGAGGGTCCAAGTCCTGAGGCTCTTTTATCCAGGGGGTCTGGTTTTCCAGTGGTGTGCCATTTCTATAGACGCGGGCTCAAAGTTCAGAGTCCACTGGGAGCGTGACCACGCGTGTAGCCTGATGTTCGCAGCCTGGCCTAAGGTGGAGTCCAGCTCTGTCTGTTTCCTCCTTCATGCCCCCCTCTTGATGCTCTTAATTCATATTATGAGCATCACTCCTAGGGATATATTGCACCCTGGCTCTCCAACCGCCAATTTGGGAGAATGGCATCAACCTTCGGGTTACGAAGTTCATAATACATTGTAAAATTCAGGGTCCACAAAGCAGAGCTATCAAGGCAACAATAACAGCGGTAAATATAGTTTTCCACCAATCGCCCATCACCCAAGATAGGACTGAATTCCAGAAAGGAGTGTTTTCATTTTACCTGGTTTTTCCTGTCATCTAAAGCAGTCGATACATTGCCAGATAAGTCAGGAAGGCATACACAACATTCAACCCTAATTACAGCGCAGGCCCCTCCTTGAGCAGCCGTATGTCCAAAGCCATTCTATTTTGAATTCCCGCTTTTCTCATTTGGATTTGCTCTTCATTTAAGGCTTGGGTGGCTTTTGTTCTATCTAGGAGGGCCTGTTTTATGAAATTAGTCAAGGGCTCTACTTTAATCATAATATCTGTTGTCCCTATAGAGGGCACAAATGAGGCAGCAATATACTCACACCACTGAAACACAGATCTTGTCCACCTAGCACGTAAATAAGGTAGATTTTCCGGGGCTTGTAGGTTAGGCTTTTGTTCCACTGGCATTTATATCAAATGTAACCCTATGACCTGAGTCTACTCACTGTAGGTCTGGCTTACACCCAGAGAGCAGGGAGAGATTATGCTTGTGTCCCAGGAAAGAGTAGACTGGTTTAAAGTCTCCTTGGCGGAGCAGTGACAGCCACCAGGGAAGCCCATCCGTCATAGACGGAGGCAGAGCCCCACACACCCAACGGCTGGAGGTACTGTGAAGTCCGCATAGGAATGGGCACGTTATGAGGCCAAGCAGCAGGAGTTAATTATGCGGCTTCATCCTCAAGGGCCTCGTCCAGGATCTTCTTTTCCTTCTTGTTAAGCATGGTCTTAGTCTCTCGGGGGTCAGCGGGGCCCCTCTGTGCAGTCGACTCAGCATCTTCTGGGTCTGCACGGCATGCTCTCTTTACCCTCGTATGACAGATCCAAGGGGCAATGCCTGCAACTTTCACTGCAGTAGGGGTAGTTAGAAGAACAGTATTAGGGCCCTTCTGCTGAGGGGCTAGTGAATCAAGTTTCCAATCTTTGACCCATACTCGGTCACCAAGCGTAAACTCCTGAATCTGTTCCCCAAGGGGGAACGGCACCCTTTCTTGAACAAACTTAGTTACCCGATTTATTACCTTACCCAGTTCCATCTGCTGCAAAATCCTATCCCCCCTTACCTGAGGCAAATTTGCTGACACCTGTTTTATTATGGGAGGGGGCCTGCCACACACAATTTCGTATGGAGAATAACCTTGGGACTGTGGGGTCATCCTGAGTCTGAGCAGAGCCATCGGAAGCAAGTCCACCCAGGAGCAGTCAGTCTCCATGATCCTCTTGGAGAGTCTCTTTGATGTCCGGTTGGTTCACTCCACCGTCTCAGAACTCTGGGCCTATATGTGGTGTGCAGTTTCCGTTTGATGTTTAAAGTTTTGCTCACTTGTTGTACTAAATCAGCTACAGGAGCCAGGTCATTGTCTGATCCGATGCTGGTAGGAAATCCAAATCTGGGAACTATTTCCCTAAGCAGGCACCGGGCTACTTCTGATGCTCTTTCAGTCCAGTAGGAAAAGCTTCTACCCATCCCGAGAACGTACATACCATGACCAGCAGGTAACGGTGGTGTCGGTGAGGTTTCATTTCAGTGAAGTCCACTCCCAGGTGTTCAAAGGGCAGCGTGCCTTTCAGCTGACACCCGGAGGTTTTTGTCTGAATACCCGAGAGGCAGCATTAACCTGTGAGCAGGCAGCATGGCCTAGGTGGGTCGCTTGGTGTACTTGGCTTACCAGAGTGTGTGCCAGCTCCTCCGGTGCCAATAATTTGCCCCTTGGCAATTCCCCCCATCCCTTTTCAGTCCTGATGGCCCCTTCCGCTTTGGCTAACCTGACAGCCGTTGTCCTTGTTTTATCAGGCTGGTGCCATCAGTATATAGGACCCAACTAGGGTCTGGACCCTTGTGTCCTTCTTTAAAACGAACCTCAGCTACCTTGCCTCCTCCTTGCAGGTCTGTGCCTTCTTCTTCGACACCCGGGAACCTGCTTCCTTCAGCAGCTGGAGCAGTGCTTTTTCCCTTCCCAGCATTTTTCCTTGGTCTCGGCGGCCAGCAACAGGTCATCCACGTATTGTAGGAGCCAACATCCATACTCTTCCGGATGGAATGAGTCCAGGTCAGAAGTCAAGGCTTCCCCAAAGATGGCTGGGGAGTTCTTAAACCCTTGTGGGGGATTCCAGGTGAGCTGTTGTTTGGTGCCCCCGACTGGATCTTCCCATTCAAAGGCAAAGATGGGCTGTGACGCTGGGGCGAGGCGTACGCAGAAGGCGGCATCCTTGGGATCTAGGCGAGTATAAACTTTAGTCCTTGGTGGGAAGAGGCTAAGTAAGGTGTAGGGGCTTGGAACAGTGGGGTGTAAAGTCACAGTAGCCTGGTTGACTAGCCTGAGATCCTGTATAGGCCTATAATCCTATCCTTCTTCTGATTGGCAGGATCGGCGTATTCCAAGCTGAGTGGCACTCTATTAGAATGCCCGCTTGGTTCAATCTGTTGATGTGGGGCAATATGCCGGCCCAGGCCTCTATCGATAGAGGGTACTGGCGCTTTCTAACAGGGATGGTGCCTGGTTTGAGTTCCATTATCACTAGGGCTTGATGTTTAGCCAGCCTGGTTGGGGGGGGGGGGGGGTTGTCTTCCACCCATACCTCAGGGAATAACCGAGTTCGCTCTCTCTCATGCTCTTCCAGCCCACCCGGTTCTTCCTTCGGAGGCTCATGCAACCTCCACTCATCTTGGGGTGGTATTGAGAGAGCAAATAAGTCACAGTGTCCATCTGGAAGGTGGGCCTCTCCTCAGGGGAGAAAGTCACTTGTGCTCCTAGTTTGGAGAGCAAGTCTCTTCCCAACAGGGGTACTGGGCACTCAGGAATGTAGAGGAATTCATGAATCACTTGGTGCCCCCCCATCTGACATTTTCTGGGCTGGCAAAACGGTTTAATCATCTCTTCTCCCGATACCCCAGTTACAGCGCTAGTCTTTTGGACAGTGGTGCCGCAGGTTTTGTTACTACCAACAGGTCTGCTCCTGTATCCACCATGAAGTCAGTGTTCTGGTCCCCCACGTTTAAGGTTACCATGGGCTCTCGGGGACCTGGTATCTGAGCCCCAGCAGCCCTATTTAATTTCCAAGTCAGCAAGCCCCACAACTGCGGGAGCTTCCTCTTCCTTCCTTGCCTTAGGGCATTCATTCTTCCAGTGGCCAAAAGCTTGGCACCGGGCACACTGGTTTGGCTGTAACGGGGCCAGGGCCTCCATTGGGACCGGATGAAGGATTGTCCTGTCCCTGGGGCAGACGAGGTTTTCCGGAGGGTCCAAGATAGACTTTCCCAGAGCAGCAGCTAACATTGCAAATCTCGTCTGTTCTCTTTCATTCCCTCCGGCTCTCTGGCAGAGCCGCAGAGCGCAGTCTCTGCTTAATTCGAACATCTCCCTCCTCTTCTTGTCAGTACTCACCAGGAGAGGCAGGTATAGCTTGGGCAGTTCAGCTGGAGCTGGATCCTGGAAGTATTGGCTAGAGGCTTCTGTCACCGGGATCGGAGCCTGCCAAAACGGCAGCTCTACGAACTCCGGGAGAGCTGGCGGAAGAGCAGCGGCTGCTGCAGGAACTTCATCGGGCCCTGGGTTGGGCACTAAGGCGGCCTCCGGTCCTGGCGGAGCACTGGGAGGCACTGGGAGGCACTGGGAGGGGGCAGGTCATCCCCGTGCAAATTCTGCCAGATCCCAGAGGGAGAAGGGGGATCGGCGTGTCTTCACCTGCCAGTCAGCACAGCCAAACCAGAACACCATGTGGTCAAAGACTGTTTCTCCCTTAAAGTCCGTTCTGCCTTGGTGGGCTTGATCAGGTGCAGATGAAAACACAGATGGATTAAATATCCCATGTCCCAGGCCGTCTCCGGGAAAGCCAATTCGTACTCACTTATGTATCTCCCTCCTTCTAGCCTAACAATTCCGAGGAGGTCAAGAATTTCACAGCAGACGGGACACCTCCTCGGGGAGGGCAGAATACGGGCATACAAAGACCAGTTTCCTATCCTAAAAATCCCCTGGCGATCGCTGGTAATAATTTTCCCTGAGATGGCGTGGACACACCTCCTAAATGACCTTCACAAATTTCCTTCCTAAGCCCTAGCACGCTCGTTGGCCTGTGTGCCAAGCAATCGCTGCCTGCCTATTCCAGGCCCCTGTGGGTTCGTGCCCCTTCTAGTCCCTCCCAGGGGGGTGATCAGGCCCCCTCTTCCACCCTGCTGGGTGGGTTCCTCCTCACCTGAGCGCTCAGTTCCCCTGTCGCTGTCCACTACCTGCTAAGGTGAGAGGTCCGGGCGTTGAGAAGCAGAATCCTTCCAGAAGGGCGAGGCGCCTTCCCCCTCTAGAAGGTTCAAGCCACAAGGCCTCGGAGTAGTCCCAAATGGGACTTGTCTCCTCAAAGTGAGGAGTTTCCTGGCCAATGCACCAAATGTTGTAGCCACGCAATCTGGGAAACAAACTCGCTCAGAAGGACAACGCAGAGAGTGGAGTGCAGTTTATTACACCGGCGGCCCAAGGCAGAGTCTCCTCTCAGCCAAGGACCCCGACCAGCATTTGTGAAAACCTTACATACCCTAAGTGTATTTGCTTAAACCCACCTCCCCAAATTCCTTGAAACTAGTCTGGACAGAGTAAAAGAGAGATACGATCAAAGGTGTCACAAGGCTAGTGGACATTTATCAATAGGCCTGTGGTCATATCCCGATAAACATAATGGAATTTACCACTTTGTTCCGTTACAGAGATAATTAGCACATTCTTTTAGGCAACGGAGAGTCTAAGTACAAGCCCTGAGGCTCTTTTATCCGGGGGGTCTGGCTTTCCATTGGTGTGCCATTTCTACAGACACAGGCACAAAGTTCAGGGTCCACTGAGAGGGGGATCATGCATGTAGCCTAATGTTCGCAGCCTGGCCTAAGATGGAGTCCAGCTCTGTCTGTTTCCTCCTTCACTGCAAAAACAAACTTACTTGAGTATCCTTTTCATAATTAAACTTTACAGTTATGTAACATATTTGGGATCGCTAGGAGTCGGACACGACTGAGCGACTTCACTTTCACTTTTCACTTTCCTGCACTGGAGAAGGAAATGGCAACCCACTCCAGTGTTCTTGCCTGGAGAATCCCAGGGACGGGGGAGCCTGGTGGGCTGCTGTCCATGGGGTCGCACAGAGTTGGACACGACTGAGGCGACTTAGTAGCAGCAACATAATTGGGATAGTTAAGAAATTTGGGATGGTCATGTATACACTGCAGTATTTAAAATGGATAACCAACAAGGACCTGCTGTATAGTGCAAGGAACTCTGCTCAATATTCTGTAACAGCCTAACTTGGAAAAAAATTTGAAAATGAATAGATACACATATATGTATAACTGAATCACTTTGTTGTATGCCGGAAGCTAACACGACATTGTTAATTAACTGTACTTCAATATGAAAAAAAAAAAGAGAATTATGTGACATAACAAGGAACTATCTGGGAGGTGAGTCTTAGTAAACACTTCAATTAAAATGTCAAAATTCTAGTTTTGTTATCAGGACCAACAGATTTTTCAGAATCCCATACAGTTTCTAGAATATAATAACAACACTTACCCATACATTATAACCTAAGAAAGTTTTGACAGTGCCTCGCATGTAGTTAAACATACCAAACAATCCTAGTTCAATCTCTTAGACATTTTGGGTTCTGGGCTCCTTTGCTACAAACCTGTCACAACTTTCCTTTTCCCGTATTAGTTTGTCCCTTATTTTCTTTCCTATTTAGAAATAACCAACTTCGGGACCATGTTACTTTTCCCCTTAACAAAATGCATTTTCGTTTCTCATATCTTTCCTAGTATACTGAAATGTTTCGCTTATTTTAGTAGCTTGAAATATATACGTATATGTACATTACAGCTTTCACCCTTAAAACGGCTTCCTTGGTGGCTCAGCGGTAAAGAACTCAGCTGCCAATGCAGAAGGCGCGTGCTGGATCCCTGGGTGGGGAAGATCCCCTGCAGAAGGAAGCGACAACCACTCCAGTATTCTTGCCTGGAGAAATCTATGGACAGAGGAGCCTGGCGGGTACAGTCCATGGGGTCACAAAAGAGTCGGACGTGACTGAGCAACTGAACAACAGCCCTTAAGAACCTTCTGCTAAGTCGCTTCAGTCGTGTCCGACTCCGTGCGACCCCACAGACGGCAGCCCACCAGGCTCCCCTGTCCCTGGGATTCTCCAAGCAAGAACACTGGAGTGGGTTGCCCTTTCCTTCTCCAATGCATGAAAGTGAAAAGTGAAAGGAAAGTCGCTCAGTCATGTCCGAATCTTTGCGACCCCATGAACCGCAGCCTACCAGGCTCCTCTGTCCATGGGATTTTCCAGGCAAGAGTACTGGAGTGGGGTGCCATCGCCTTCTCTTAATCTCCAGCAAAAACAGAAGCAAGGATTTTGATCATACCAGTGCTTCCTGATTGGAAAACTTATGTATTCTACAGCCTTCAGAAACACACATCATCTCATAGAATAATAAATTTCTATCCTCATTGTGGTGTAATATGTTTCCAATAAACCCAAACACATTTAGTTTTTCTCTCATAAAAAAAGTGGGTGAACTTAGACTTGTTTAGCAATTAGCAATTCAGACAGTGACTCCCCATTATTTAGCTTAATAACAAAACTTTCAAGTTGCCAAAATCTGGAGAGACTTTTTTAAAGTAGATTTCCTAAAACAGTTATTCCCAAAGAGCTCAACTCCCAAAACTCTTATCTCATTTATATTTAACTTAAGTCACTGTATCAAGTTGCTTTCCTTGCTCACGAATTTTGTAACAGAATAAGATCTTATTAACTTTAAGTATAATAAAATTATAGTTGTTGACTCTTGAAACATGTCTGCATTAACTAAGTTTAGCAAGCTTAAACTTTCAGACCAGGTATTTAATACTGAGTATTTC
This sequence comes from Ovis aries, assembly GCF_016772045.2. NCBI lineage: Eukaryota > Metazoa > Chordata > Mammalia > Artiodactyla > Bovidae > Ovis > Ovis aries. The sequence continues at coordinate 1,361,683 of NC_056079.1, read as the reverse complement.
CCAGATCACGTGAACCTGAAATCCATTTAGGTAGGTTCCTTTTGTATTTTTAGTAAGCACTTAATTTCTTTAAGGGCTTCCCTGGTGGCTCAGAGGTTAAAGCGTCTGCCTCCAATGCAGGAGACCTGGGTTCGATCCCTGGGTCGGGAAGATCCCCTGGAGAAGGCAATGGCAACCCACTCCTGTATTCTTGCCTGGAGAACCCCATGGACTGAGAAGCCTGGTCGGCTACTCCATAGGGTCGCAAAGAGTCGACACGACTGAGCAACTTCACTTTCACTCTAGTTTCTTTTCAGCAAGTCACAGAGCTCGTTTGCACACTGAATAATTGCTGAATAATTCTGAATAATTCTGATACCATCTGAAGACATGTCTTTGTGACAGACACCCACACAGAGACCTGTTTCCCTGCTCTCCCTCTTTTCCCTCCAGTCTCAGGAACCATCAGAATGTGTACAGCTCAAAGGCACTGGGGGAGAAAAGCAGGTTCCTCTTAGAAAGCCACTTCCTCTCAGTGGACAGGCAAAAACCAGTTTTTAGAACATAAGAGAGCCCCATTTGGCCATTTGCAAGATGAGATCTGCTTCAGTACCCAAATAGCCAGTTTAGCTTAAACTAGCAGACAGTTGTTCAGTTGCTCAGTCGTGTCCGACTCTTTGCGACCCCATGGACCGCAGCACACCAGGCCTCCCTGTCCATCACCAACTCCCAGAGTTTACTCAAACTCGTGTCCATTGAGTCAGTGATGCCATCCAGCCATCTCATCTGTCGTCCCCTTCTCCTTCCACCTTCGATCTTTCCCAGCATCAGGGTCTTTTCTAATTAGCTGACTCTTCACAGCAGGTGGCCAAAGTACTGGAGCTTCAGCTTCAGCACAGTCCTTCCAATAAATATTCAGGGTCCGTTTCCCTTAGGATTGACTGGTTTGATAGAGTGTGGCACACAGCACTCACCCCCTGCACTTCCAGATGAGCTTGCAGGTGGCTCTGAAACAGGCTTCAAACTAAGCGATCCGTTTCAAGGAGCGTCTTCGCCACATGCAGTTACCAGGGCCCTCTCAGGAGGTCTCTGAGAAATCCTTCCACTTCCTTTCTTTCCTAATCAGCGGGGTCTCCCCTCAAACCAGGATCCAGACTGCTAACAAGGGTCAAAACCAGGAAGAGAGAGCAGGGTGTGGACTCACATACTGAGACAGACAGACAGACACACACCCCGAGACGATAATCAAACCCAGTCCAGAAGGCTCACTCGGATTCAGCGGCTTAAAAGCTAAGGAATTTCATGCTGTTCTGCTTCCCATTCACAGATTAGTCTGGACTGTGGTGTTGTCATTTAGACAGCCACTTGGGGCCGTTTCTCCCAGGATCCCAAGGAATCTTGGAGAAAGCAACGTTACAGTGAAATCACATTTTCTTCCTGTACGTGGGAGTATCGCTGAAAACGACCCAGTTCTGTAAAACACACCCCAGGAAACTATGCAATGGAGGAGAGCTCTGATGTCGCATTCTGCACACAGCCCGTGTCACCAGCAGGGCCTCTGGGGGTGGCACTGAGGTCAGAGTGCCAGCGTGTGGTCGGGGCGGGGGCGTGGGGACACACACAGAGCACAACGTCCAGGCCTGCAAAGGCCGGCGCCTGACGCTGGAACTGCACAGCAGTAAGAACGCACACGCCAGGCGAAGTTAAGATGTGGCTCCCAGCCCACTCCTGCCGCTGTGAGGTCGGGCCCTGCTGAGGGAGGTGTGGTGTCTCCGCTCCACGTGGGGGCTTCAACTGGGGTCCCCTCCGAGCTCTCTGGGTTCCCAGTTGTCAGAGAAAAATGACAAGTTTCTGGGTTTTCACATCACTAAACATGATTTGGCAAAACCGTGTATACACTGTAGAGTTTAGTTACGGAAAAGGGGGAAACTTTCATCTAGAAAGAGAAACGTTGAATTAGCAAGGTCTCCCACTAGAGCAGAAGCTTGGTAAAGGGAGGTGAACCCACCGGGGTATGCGCACCACTCTTCCGGGTGAGCTGCAAACGTGACTCGTACAACTAGAAACCTGTCGGACCTCCTGGGCTGCCGGCTCACTCGGACCCGCTCCCCTCCTCCTGGGGCTGCTCCCCCCAGCTCTGGGTCCTGCCCACCTCAAGGGGCCTCCATCAGACAGGCAGATCAGGTGAGAGCCTGGGGCCCTGAGGAGAGGACCCCGGGGGACCCCAGAGGGGCCCCCGTCCACCCGCTCCGCACCCTGTCCTGGGGCAGCCTCTGGCCGTCGTGAGGCACAGGGACCAGCCTCCAAGGTGCACATGCAGGAGGGAGAGGAGCCAGTCTCCCCACTGCGCTTTTTTAAACACAGACACATTGAAAGGAAACGTTAGCCCGTCAGCCCATCGCCGGACCAGCCCTGATGGCAGCTGAACCTACAGGGCGCCCGGCCACACCCACGTGGCTTTGGGGGCTCTCACCCCCAAACTACTAACACTGCCCTTCCTGGTGGACCCTGCGCCTGTCCTGGACAGGCAGACACGGCCGCTCAGCGCTCTGCAAACCGGGGATGCACCTGGGCCTGATGGCCAGGGTCAGCGGGGCGCTGCTGTGCTGCACGCAGTGCACGGGCCTCAGCTGCGAGGCCACTGCCCAGCTGGCCACCACCCAAGCCTCAGGCCCCGCTGTGAAGATGGACGGTGCCAACTCCCCGGATGGGTTCGTGCCAGAGAGCGAGACACCCTCGGCATCCAGCGCTGTGACTGTGAAAGCCCCAGGGCCCAGAGCAGCAACGCTGGCAGAGCCGAGCGAGGGGATGCTTGCGGTGGAGGAGGGCGAATGCTGCCGGGCAGCGGAGGCACCAGGCTGCTGGCTCATCATCTCAGGAGGCTCTTTCTGCCCGAATGCCCAGCTGTGTCTTCCTGGAAGTCGGTAGGGGTGGAGCCAACACCAGCTTGGCCGGGACGGGATGCAGAGACTGAACCCAGAAGGTCAAAGTCCCAGTGAGGGTCACGTGGGACTCAAGCTGACCGTTTCAGATCTTAACCTGAGTTTGAGCACGTGAAGACATCATCACAGCTGCATCTCCAAGACGGAAAACCTCCGAAGCAAGGTGAGCAGCACTGAGAGATACGCAGGGACGTGCCTTCAGGTTCTGTGAACGTCTGTCACTTTATTCAAGTTCTGGGCGGTGGAAACAGCCTCGGGCCCCAGGGTCTGCGCGAGGGGGAGGAGCCCTAGGAGGAACGCGGTTTGCCCGGTGTGTTTAACATTGAAGCCGCCTCTCCAGTTGACGCAAGCAGGTGTTACACCTCCTGACCTGTGTGCACCCCCTGCCCCTGCGCTCCCCAGGGCACACGAGACTCACGACCAATAAACGTGTTTTCCAAAAACACTCAAGGGCACTTTCAACAGATACAAGCTTTTCATTTTAATTGCACATTGGTGGCAAGAAAAAGATGTCAGCACTGTCAATTAAACTGTGGGGCCAACACGTGAGGGTGACGGCGGGGCCTGCAGCCCAGCACCGCCGGGGCGGATCCCCAGACGGCTCCCTGACTCGAAACCTACAGCGATTAGGAGTAACGGGCTGGCTGCACGCTCGGTTAAAAGCAGCTCTCACATCTACACAAGTGACTACTCACGTCTCCCTCCAGTGTTAGCAGAGCCACACAAAGGGGAAGCAAAATTCTCGCTTGGATAAGCTTCGCCCGGGAGACGCCCCCTCGGCAGGTGTCGGGGTAAGGACCTGGGGGCCTTCTCTCCTGCCCACGCCAGCAGGGCCGTGAGCAGGTAGCAGGGACGCCTCGGGGGCTGCCCCACGGCCCTCCTGGGGAGGCCGCGCACAGGCCGGGCGGGACGCTGTCCCTGGGCACATCAGCTCCAGGGCATCCGGCGCCACGCCTGGGGTTGGTGTTGGGGGGCGGCCGCAGGCCGCGGGCTGGGGGCCGAGGCTGCTACCTGGCCTTCTTGGGCTGCACGGGTCCATTGGGGCGGTCAGGTGCGAAGTTCCAGTCCACGGGGTTGAGCAGTTGCTGAGTCTTCTTGCGGGTCCAGTAGGGGTTGATGAGCAGCGTGAGGAGGGCCAAGCCGACCACGAAGAGTGCCAGGTGTGGCAGGAAGAGGCTGCGGGCCAGGCGGCCCCAGTGGCCCAGGCAGACCCACCACATGTGGTAGGTGAGCACCATGCGGCAGTGGAACAGGTGCACCATGGCCCACTGGTTCAGCCTCCAGAGCCGCGAGTGCGCGCAGCCAGCCTGTCGGGGGCAGAGAGCGCTCAGGGGCGGGGCCGCGGGCCTCCCGCAGCCCGCCCCGCCCACAGCCGCCCCGCCTCCCTCCCTGGGCCCGCCCCGCCCCCTCACCCCGCCCCCGCCCCGGGCCGTGCACGCACCGCACACAGCCAGTGATGAGGTGTCGCTGGGAGACGCGGCCATCCCCCGTGACCGACCTCCCCAGGCCCCGGGATGAGAGGTGTCCCCGGCTGTCTTCTGGCATTGTCACCCCAGCAGCCCATGGACACAAGCCCAAGCGAACTTGCCCTAAAATTATTCTAAATTCACAGTAAAACTAGCTGTAGCCAAAGCCCAACAGGGAACCTGAAGACTCTGCACAGCGGACGGGGCACACAGAGACAGGACTCGCTGCACCTGGACGGCCCGCACACCGCAGACCCACGAGCTTGTGCACCCCGGCCTCTCCTCGACGCTCTGGGCCGCACTGGGGCTGGGGCTCGTCCTGGGCCCCTTCCCAGGGGAGGGCCCCTCTGGAACGCACAGGAGGAGAGGGGCCCGGGGAGGCACTGCCGCGGGCCAGGCAGCTGCCTGCTGAGGCTGGGAACAGGGTGGCTTCACTGCAGCTGCACCTGCCGAGTCCGGAAGGGACACGGACAGCGACCTCTGGAGGGACCACACTGTAGCAGGAGGCCCCTGACCTCTGGGAGCTGCAGAAGGCGTTCACAGAGCTCTGACACGGAAAGACGGGAAGAAACAGGGCCCGTGACCCAGGGCCAACTTAGAACAGTAGAAGCATGAGTTTCTTCCTGGTCTGGAGGACTGTGAACTTCCAAAAGTAACTTCGCAGAAAACTTGAGTTGCCTGCTGTTTCTAGGCCAGACATGACCGTGTCCTCTTCTACTACCCGGGATGTTTAAATCATCTGCTGATAATACCCAGAGAAACAACCTGTTTATTCCGGCAGTTTTAAATATTGAAAACTCCATTCACATCAGCTTCTATCAAGCCTAGACGAAGAGATGGGTGTGAAGAAAAGCAGAAGGGCGGGGCAGAGTGAAGCAGTGGGGGCGGGGAGCCAGGCTCCCTAACAGGCCTGCGGAAAAAGCCTTGGGTGAATTGAGGCGCGTTACGTTCTCGGATGGAAAACACTCAAAAGACGTTACCTTCTTCCCTCCTAGACTCCATCCAGATTTAGTCTAAATAAGAGAATACCTCCCTCCATATTTTACCGCTTTAAAATAACTCTAAATAATTCCACCCATGCAGTAGATGCACCAGGAGGACGGAAGGTGCCTCAGCAAAGGATGAAATGTGGCGACGCTTAAGAAATTAGGCGATTGCAGTGCAAGAAATAAACAACACGAAACGCAGAAGTGAGTGAGATATATGGGGGCTTAGACTGGGCAGCATTTTGACTCCCCAGGGAAAGGATGGATGATGTAATTACATCAGGATGCTTGCTCACTTCCTGGGAAATCCAGTGGGATCTCACTTCCCACCTTACTTAAAAATACTTTTTTTTCATATGGATTAAATGTCAATATTTCAAGGAAAAAGAAAACCACAGAGTACTAGGGAAACACCGCAGTTCTATAGAAACAGTTTTATACCCAGTGCGTGGGGCAGGCATTCTGCACTTTATGTCAGTCAGAATCGTGACTCACACAAGTAAAATTCCTTAAACTGTACGATCAGACAGAAAAGAGTGCTTCTCAAACAGCAAAACATGTAAGGTTTGAGGCTTTCAATGATAGGTTCCTTACATGAGAAAGATTTAGCCTTTGCCTTGGCCCGAGGACATTAAATGTACAAGCTGTAGAGTGGAGATGTGAGCTAGGCGTGTCTTGGGGTGCACACACGAAGTGCACAGTGAGCTGTGAATGCTTGGGGGATGGGGCCACTGCTCATCCTCTCCCCCCAAGCGGCCAGCAAGCCACCTTCCATCCACTGAGCCGTCTCCTCCAGAGTTCACTAAAGGTACTCTTTTCCACAGTTTCCCCACGTGCTGAAAGCAGTCATCTTAAATCACTAGCATCCACACCAGAGCATGAACTTTTACTTCTACAATAACTGCATTAAGTTCAGAAAACTTCAAGCTTGGGAACTGGGCATTTTTGCTGTTACTCGGGCACTAAAATTTTTGCATTCATCATCACCAAATGCTCTGAGAAAAGCTGGGTCAGTAACAGTCTGAGACTTAACCATGCAAGGTTCCTTTGTCTAGCTTGGGTCCCAGCAGGTAGTGTGCCTGGTATATATTTACACATAAATTCACTGGTTTTTTTTTTTAATACCAATTCATCTTCACCTGGATTAGTGTCTCTGTGGATGAACCAGCTTAGATGTATGAGTGTGTAATTCATTTGTTATTATTTATAAACAGCATTTCAGAACCAAACTGAAGGAGGAAACAGAAGCGTGAGCCCATCTGGGGTGTAAACTACATCACACTGGTGGTGACGTCTGGTCCCAACACCCACCTGCATCTCATCAAACCAGAGTCCATGGCGAGAATGCCTGGACCCCGAAGCCCTACCAAGCAAGAACTCGGCAGCTTTGCGAAAGGCTTAGAGGGGTTTCAGCATCTGAGCGGCATTTACTCCCAAGGCTCAACAGGACCCAAACTAGAAGAACTAATCTACCTGGACACGCTGGCTCTGAGCTGTCTTAACTGACGGGACAGCTTTGCTGTGGGGCCGCTGGCCACATGGTGAACACAGCAAGGCTGCAAGAAGGGGGTCCCATCCCTGGACCCCCTTTTTCATTTCCATCCTACGTGAATGGCATCCAAACACTTCAGAGGAAAAAGACCCCAAACAAAGTGCCTCTCCCTCTGGGATCCCCCCACAGCTGGGGTCTGTCCGCTTCCTAAGGAGGGGGGCTGCCCTACCTCGGGAGGAGCTACCACAGATCCCCTCCCCAGTGCCTGACGTGTGAGGGTCACTGGGGGAGGCCTATGTGAGCTGCAGGCCACTGGCAGACTCCATCGTGAGGAATCAGGGACCCACGGAAAGCGCCCTGCCGCCAGGACAGGCCTCCTGGAGCAACAGGACGGTTCATGTCCCAGAGCACCCTGGGGTCAGGAGGAGACACCAGCTCCCTGCTTCACGCCGAAGAGGGAGGGCCTGGGGTGTCCAGCACCCAACTTGTTCGTGGGGCTCCGAACAGGTGAGCAGACAAAAGCCATAGCCTCCGCCCTTCCCCAGGAGGATGCTGCCAAGAAGCCCCAGGGCCCCAGCTGAGCCAATTGGTTGCGAGCTGGGCAGAGGTCAGCTCCGTCTAACGCACGGACTCCAACAGAGGCCTGGAGATGAGGCACAACCTTTCGCTCCACACAGAGGGGCAGGACCCATCCCCAGCCCTGCTGAGGGGAGGCCCTGGGACTGGCACAGGATGCTCCCCAGGGGCAGGAGGACACACGGACAGAGTGGACACTGGGCTTCCCCAGTGGCCCAGGGGCTGGGAATCCGCCTGCCAGTGCAGGGACAGGGCTTGACCCCAGGTCTGGGACCCCACACGCCAGAGCAGCGGAGCCCATGTGCCACAGCGCCTGAGCCTGAGTGCCCTGGAGCCCATGGTCTGCAACAGGAGATGCCACGGCGACGAGAAGCCCGACATGGCAACCAGAGAGCGCCTGCGTGCTGCAGCAAAGACCCCGTGCGGCCAAGAGAAACACACGGTTTATAAAAATGGAAATTAGTGAACAGATGAAATGTAAAAAAGTCCCAGCAAAACCAAGGAGCTGAAGAACACACTAGCTGAACTGGAAGAGTCACCAGGGAGGCCCCCAGTCATCCACAGGTTCAGTGTAAAGCGTGTCAGTTCCTCAGTCGAGTCCAACTCTCTGCAACCCCCTGGACTGCAGCCCACCAGGCTCCTCTGTCTGTGGGATTCTCCAGGCAAGAATACTGGAGTGGGTTACCTTTTCCTTCTTTAGGGGATCTTCCCAACACAGGGATCGAACTCACATCTCCTGCACAGCAGGCAGATTCTTTACCATCTGAGCCACATGGGAGGTGTACGGTGTAACCCCTGCCAAAACTCCGATGGCATTTTTAACAATAAAAATCTAAAGTTCACACAAAACCACAGAAGACCCCAAATACCCAAATCAATCTTGAAAGAAAAGAACAAAGCTGGAGACAGCACATCTTCTGACGAACATTACAGCAAAAGTAAAGACAGTGGAAACACAAACAGCTGGGATGACAAACTAAAACGTTTCTTCAAAGCAGAGGAAACAACAGAGTGAAAAGGCAATCTACAAAGTGCGGGAAAGTATTTGCCAACCATATGTCTAATAAGAGACTAACCTTGAACATGTGAACTCCAGAGGTTCCCGGTGGCTCAGCGGTAAAGAATGCTGCCTGCCACTGCAGGAGACACAAGCTTGACCCCTGATCCAGGAAGACCCCGTGTGCTGCACAGCAATTATGCCTTGAGCAACATCTACGGAGCCTACACTCTGGAGCCCAGGAGTCGCAGCTACTGACCCATGAGCCCCAGGGCCCACAGCCAACAAGAGAAGCCTGCCACGGCAGCTGGAGGGCAGACCCTGATCTCTGCAACGAGAGGAAAGTCTGAGCGGCAACGAGGACCCAGCACAGCCAAAAACAGATAAATACATAAAATTGTTTTTAAAAACAGGACTACACTCAACAGTAAAACATAACAAAGACTCTGACTGAAACACGGGCCAAGGACTTGAACAGTTTTCCAAAGATGACACATAAAGAGCCAACCGACAGATGAAATGCAAGCATGCTCCCTGTCACCAGTCATCAGGGAAAAGCAAGACCGACGCCAGTGAGCCAACATCCAAGAGACAAAGGAAGCGTACACTGGTGAGGACGTGGAGAGCCTGAACTCTGCGCTGCTGGTGGGAACAGAATGCGCGGCCACCGGGGGAACAGCGCGGGGGGTTGTTTCTAAAACCGGAACTGCCTTAGGGCCCAGGAAGGGAACCGAAACCAGGATCTGGAAGGGCCTCAGCGCCCCGTGCTCACCGCAGCAGTCACCGTGACTGAGGCCGAAGCACCGCCGAGCGCTCCCTGACGGACGGCGGGCGAGAACGCGCCCACACCCGCGATGGGAACCCCCAGCCCGAGAAAAGGAGGGAGCTCTGCAGGGCGACAGCACGGCTGGACCCGGAGGACGTTCACCCGGCGACATCCACCAGGACGGGAAAGACGGCACAAGTGCACGAGGACCAGGCGTCCGGCAGCCCGAAATCAGACGCGGACGGTGGCTGCTGGGGGCGGCGGGGAGGTACCCAGCAACAGGCAGCAGGCTTCAATCAAACGAGACGAGTAAGCTCCCGAAGCCCGCTGCACACGCGCCCTACGGCTGACAATGCTGTGCTGGCCACCAAGATGTGTGTAAAATAACGCAACGTGAAATGAACCTTCAAGAGATGCATATAGACACACAGAAAAAGCACATTTTCAAGGGCTTACAAATACTGTCTACTGAGACCTCCCTGGCAGTCCAGTGGTTAAGAATCCACTTTCCAATGCAGGGGACACAGGTTTGATCCCACTCACCAGGGGGCAACTGCAACTGCAAGCCCCAACTACCGAGCCACAAGGCCACCATGAAGAAAACACAGGAGACAAGTGAGCATCTACCAAAATACCCTGTCCACTACGGCAGACGCGCCGCCCACCACATCTTCTTTTGCCATGGGCTGGAAGCCTGCTTACAATTATTAAAATGGAATTCGATCAGAATGAGCTTCCTACTGCCTTTATGCTCTAACCCAGCCAGGGGACAGCACAGGCCACAAGGGGCCAGCAGCAGGGGCGTCAGGGGTGAAGGGACTGCGGCCGGGCGCAGAGGCTGTGGGGGAACAGACCGAGCAGCTGTGGGGGCCTACCTTCAGCAGCATCCAGGAGATGCAGGTGAAGGGCGTGCTCATCTCCAGGAGCAGCGTGACCATGGGCAGGTAGTGGCCGGCTTGGAGGTTGACTGTGCAGCCAAGATACCCCAGGAAGGCGAAGAGGTGGTGCACGGCCAGGAAGCCGTCGAAGGTGCGGAAGAGCACGTTGGACACGTGAAGGGCGAGGTTCTCGAAGAAGAAGAAGCCGGTGGCCGTGGTGATGTGGAACCAGCACCAGTCCTGCTGGCCGAGCGCCTTGTCGGCCTGGAGCACGGGGTCCAGCAGCAGCGCCCACAGCCCCGCCGCGGTGCCCTGGATGCCGAAGACCGCGCGTGTGGCCGCCAGGTTCCAGAAGACCTGCTCACGGGCCGCCAGCGAGCGGTAGGTGGCGTTCAGGAGGGAGGACAGCCAGTGGCAGACCACGAAGACGCCCAGGTAGAAGGCACAGCCCGCGGCCACCAGCGCCCCGCGGACCTGCCCGGAGGCGAAGTCCAGGTCAAGGGCACCAGCGCCCAGGAGGCTCATGCTGCCCGCGTCGTCTCAGCCAGGCCAGGGTCCACACACTGCGCCAGGGCCTTGGCCCCTGGACCTTCATGCGCCCGTCCTCAGCCTGGAGAAGAACAGAGCCTGACCTTCTGCTGGCCGGACAAAGCGGCACGCAGGCCATGCCCGCGCCAGGGAGAGGGTCACGGCACGGGCAACAAGCCCCAACCTGTGCGCCTGCGTCTGGGTGACACACACACACAGCAAGAAAGCTTCCACTGGAGGGACAGACACGCGAGAGACAGTGACGTGACAGATGGAGAGGGTGTGGATGGGGCAGGGAACGACACGGGCCCGACTCATCTGTGTGTGCAGGTCTATGCATGTATCTGTGTGTGTACATCTGTGTGTGTGTGTATCTCTGTATGTACATCTGTATGTGTATCTATGTGTGTGCATCTGTGTGTGTCTCTCTGATCCCTGTACATACATGTGTGTGTACACATCTGTATCTCTGTGTGTGCATGTATCTCTCTGTATGTACATCTGTGTGTGTATCTATGTGTGTGCATCTGTGTGTGTATCTCTGATCCCTGTACATACATGTGTGTGTACACATCTGTATCTCTGTGTGTGCATGTATCTCTCTGGATGTACATCTGTATGTGTATCTATGTGTGTGCATCTGTGTATGTGCATCTGTGTGTGCGTGTATCTCTCTGATTTCTGTGCGTACGTATATCTGTGTGTGTGTACATCTGTGTGTGTACACATCTGTGTGTATATCTGTGTATGCATGTATCTCTCTGTATGTACATCTGTATGTGTATCTATGTGTGCGCATCTGTGTGTGCATGTATCTCTGATTTCTGTGCGTACGTATATCTGTGTGTGTACATCTGTGTGTGTACACATCTGTGTGTATCTCTGTGTACATCTGTATGTGCATCTGTGCGTGTACACATCTGTGCGTGTACACATCTGTGTGTGTACACATCTGTGTGTGTACACATCTGGGTGTGTGTGTATATATCTGTGTTTCTGTCTACTGTGATGTTCTGACATCTGGACTCCCCAGACGCCACCCCACCAGCCAAGGGCCCACCAGGAGCCGCCCACGACCTGTGCCAACCCCCCTGGCCAGGCCCAGCCTCCTCCACCTGCCCTGCCCCTGGAGGGGACACTCCTCTGCCTGGATACTATGGCAGGTGCTCAGAGATCTGCAGATCAAATCATAGTTTCATGCCAATTGTTCTTGAACTAGTCCCACTACGGGTGCCCGGCAGCTCAGAACACCCCTGTCGCCCAAAACCCAGAGAGATCACTAGAACAGGCCAGTCTTGTGTTCACCCCACCCTGCCTTCCTTTGCCAGCACACCCCAGGACAGGCTGTGGTCTCCGTCGCCCTCTGTGCTGCCCGCTGCCCCCTGACCACCGGGCCCCGCCTCCAGGCCCTGTGAGCACCACGGGCTATGCCGTTCTCCGAGGCCACACCTGCATGGCCCTCTCAGAGCAGAGCCCGGAGCCGTCTGGCCCCGCAGAGGCCGGCTTCCAGCCCCACAGGGTGAGGGCCAGCTCCGACAGGAGTGGGCCAGGCAGACGGAAAGAAGCCTCCCCGTCCAGAGCCGAGCCCCATGCAGGGGCCGCGCAACCCTGAGCTCTGCTGAAAGGCAGCCCCTCTCAAGCCTTCACCCTGTCCCCTGGGCACTGCGCTCCAAGCCAGCACCTCACTTCATGGAGCTCTGTCTTGAAATGGGGGTTCCCTTTCCCCTGTGACCCTGAAAAGCTCTGACTAAACAACTTGAGCTCGCCAGGGGAGTGGCTCATACAGAGGCCCCTTTTCCAAGGCTGGCGGACCCTGGGGCCCCGGGACTAAAGAACCAGGAACAGGGCGGTAGGTTCTGACCCTGGCTCCACTGTTGAGGAGCAGGAACCCAAGAGCCAGAGTCAGGACAGAGGTGGGCCAAGAGGAGGGCAGGAGCCGACGCGGGGCTGCCGGCTGGGGGTCTGCCCGGCTCACGGGACCGCCGTGTCCAGGTCCTCAGAGCTGGGCCGGGGGCTCAGACCGCCCGTGGGCTCACCTGCTCCTTTCAATCACGCAGGGCGCCCCGGGCACCTGTCCAGGGCCTGCCCTCACTGTCCTGAAGGGCCAGCTGCGGGAGTGTCTGACATGCCCAGGTGCCCTAAGCAGGTGCGGAACCACTGAACATCCCCGGTACCCCCAGCTCTAGGGCCCTGCAACCCTGAGAACAGTGGTTTAGTGGCTTCCTTTTCCTAACCAAGGGAACATAACTGAAAGCGTGTGAACGCCTCCTGTGTGCTGCAGGTGGCTTTAACTGTGAGCCAAGTTAAAAACCAAACCAAACCCGGTCGTCCTGGGGAGAAAGCCGGGAACGGACCAGCACCTCCCATGCCACGTCCCCAGCTCTGACCTCCCTGCTGCCCACCAGGCAGCACATGGAGACGTGCGGTCCTGAGGGGCCGGGCAGAGGGCCCGGGAGGGTGGGAAGCGGAGACGCGAGGCCACAGCAGAGTTGACCACCCGCCTCTGAGGACACAGGAGAAGCCAGGGTGGAGGGGAGGGCAGCTCCCAGCACCCAGGAACCAGGGAAACCACCGGCCTCCAGAGTCACTGACGGGCAACCTTAGCCTGGTTCCAGGTCCTCACGCCTTCCAGGATCTGTGCTGCGGTCAAGGCAGACACTGAAGCTCCCAGGCCAGATAGAGCCGAGGTGGGACCCATCAGAGACACGGACGCAACTCCCTGTGCAGACCTGGGACCCGACCCCAGAACTCCACCCGAGTACCCGACCCCAGGACCCACCCCCAGTACCCGACCTCAGTACTCCACCCCTGTACCCAACCCCAGGACTCCACCACAGCACCCGACCCCAGGACCCACCCCTAGTACCCAACCTCAGTGCTCCACCCCAGTACCCAACCCCAGTATCTGACCCCTAGTACTTCACCCCCAGGACCCAACCCCAGTACCTGACCCCAGGACCCACCCCCAGTACCCAACCTCAGTATTCCACCCCCAGTACCCAACCCCAGTATCTGACCCCCAGTACTCAACTGCAGTACTTCACCCCCAGGACCCACCCCTAGTACCTGACCCCAGTACCCGAACCCAGTACCCAACCCCAGTACCTGGCCTTAGTACTCTACCCCCAGTACTCCACCCCAGTACCTGACCCCTAGTACTCCACCCCCGGGACTCGACCCCAAGATTCAACCCCTGGGATCCAACCCCCATACTCCACCCCCAGGACTCGATCCCAATATACCCACCCCACCCTGGTCATTGCTCAAGCCCTCCCCGAACACACCCTCCTGCACAGCGGCCTGCTTAGAGCTTCTGGGCAGGTTGGGCAGGTCCAACCTGTCACCCTGGGCCTCAGGGACACACAGGTGAGGTGACTCATCTGAGCTATGAGGGGACAAGTCCAGGCCTTGGGTTGGAGGTGGTCTGCAGGAACCTAGTCAGCGGCCAGACAGCCCCCAGAACCCCGAGGTGGCACTGCTGCCGTTTGGCAAGCGGTTCCCCAGGGTGCAGCCGGGCCCTGCTCAGGAAGGCAGCACAGACCAGAGGGCGGCAGGCAGAGCTCCAGTGGCTCAGCGCCTGCCCCCCACCCCACCACACCCCTCACCTTCTAGGCAAGGGGACCAGGGGCCAGCTGGTCCTGTGGCAGCAGGCTGGCCTTACCTCAGGCCCCAGCTCAAGGTCCCTGTTGCTTCCCCCTGCAGAGCCACACCCAGGAGCACGGACCCCCTGGTCTTTCAATCCTGGGGGGCTCTGGAGTCACCCCACTGTAGCCCCTGCTTCTGGGCAGCCAAGGCCCCGCAGCCGAGGGGAAGGGGCTCCAGGGCTGGAAAGCCCAATTCTGCCCCACAGGCCTCCAGTTTCTTTGGGAAATCAATCTATGTACAAACTTCGTCTCACTCTTTCACAAGATTCGGTGGTTTCGGCCGCTTCCTTGCACTGGACCAGGCGTTTTAGGAAACTCAAGAGGAGGGTTTCCACAGCCCTGTCCCGGGGACCGGGGTCTTGCCATCAGAGCAGGTGTGAGCTCCCGCTGTTCACTGGAGGCTACACTGATCCAAAACTTGGAAATACGTCAGAAAGAGAGAGAAGTAGGCTTTCTTAAGGCACCCTGGGTCGCCTGAAGGCCCCTGAGGGTCACCTGACCTTCCAGGGCACACAGCAGGTCTGTTCGGCAGGGACTATGCTGTGAGGTCAGCCAGAGGCACCAATGAGGTGCAGTATTCCTGGACTATCCCCCGCCCCAACCTCGGACCCAGAGTTGGTTCTGTCCTCTCTGAAGGTCTTTCCTCAGTGAGTTAGTCCAACCTGATGTGTGCTCCCTGTTTGCTCAGGAATTACGCCTCTGTATTTTGAGAATTATATTTCAGCAGCTTTTAAACATTTTTTTCCCAAAATTTAAAGACACGCTCAACATGGTAAAGCTATCATACTTCACATACACACACACAAAAGAATATCACTGATTTGAGGATGCAGAGCAGAGCTTGCGTGAAGACATGCAGGAAGATCCCACTGAGTTAAAGATGGGATGTGGCAGCAACTGATGGCTTGGAGAGAACCAGCCAAGTCTTTAAAAAACTGGTCAATTTCCATTTCACCTGTGCAGCTCTCCTCTTTTACTTTTCAGTACTTTTCATCTCCTAAAAAAGCTCCTATTCCCTATTCCACCCACAAAACTGCATCCCTTTAATCTGCAGTGTGAAAGAGGTGTTCTCCAAGTTTTAAAGTGGTACAACCTATTTTATGTCAACATTTAAAGCAGAATAAACTTAATTTTTGACATACAAAAAGTAAGTAAGAAAACACTCTCAATGGACATAATTCAAAAAATATAAACAAGTCCTACAGCCAGCACGACCTGGTCTCGGTTGGCCTGCCAGTGTCTTCTCGGACCGCCCGCGGACTGCACCCCTCCCACCGCGGCAGGAGCCCCGCGCGGCTCAGCAGCTGCCTGAGCGACCTGACCACTCCCGGCCCACCTGCGGACAGGATGACCTGTCCCTCTCCATGGTCACCTGCGGAAGGAGCGACTTGATCCTTGCCGGCCCATCTGCGCAAGGGGCAATTAGACCCCCGTGCGGCTCACCCGAGGACCGAGCGACCTGACCACTGCCCGGCCCACCTGAGAACAGGACGACCTGACCCCCTGCGCGCTCACCTGAGGACGGGCGAGCCGGATCCCGCCCCCACAAGTCCAGGCCTGGCTGTCAAGCACCGCTGGCCGCACCTGGTGGGCGCGGGGATCCTCAGCGCGGCGCTGGGGCTCTCAGATCGCCGAGGAGACGCGGACCAACTGGAGAACCCGGCCCCGCCCAGCGCCCACCAGATCACCGAGGGGTCACGACCCGCGCGCCCGGCGCCGCGCATGCGCCTCCGGGGGCGTGGCCTCCCGGCTGTGGGCGATACCAAGGGTGCAAGCCGGGCGGGGGCGCGGGCCGTACCACCGCACGCAGGGGGCGCGGGCCGTACCACCGCACGCAGGGGGCGCGGGCCGTACCACCGCCTGCAGGGGGCGCGGGCCGTACCACGAGCGTAGGGGGGGGGGCGGAGCTCTCTGGCCTCTAGGGAACCAGCCGGGGACGTGCCCTTCATGGCCCAGGCCGGTTCCCCGGACCGAGATGGACCAGGAAAGGGCCGCCGGTGCCGCACTCGCCGGGAACGCGGCCCAGCCACGCCTCGGTTCTCCCGCCGCGCCCCGCGGAGACACCCGGCGGAGCCCCGGCGGCCCGCAGTGACCGCCCGGCGGAGGCCGCGGGCGCAGTTTCGCTTCCCCTCGCGCGGGCAGGTGACCCGCTCCCTACAGGCTGGCCCCGCGCGCGCCGGGGCAGCCGGGTCCGGGCGCCGGCCGGGCGCGCGTGCCCGGGGCAGGGACCGCACTGCGGCCTGGCGGCTCGCGGGGCCGTGAGGTCGGCAGCGGAGCACCGCCTCTCTCCCGCGCCTGGCCCCCGCCCAGCGTGGGGGCCTCGCCCCGGGCGCACGGGGCCGGGCTCGGGAGCGCCGGGACCGCCTCCCGGCCTGGAGCCAGGCAGCCCTGCGCCCCGGATGGAGCAGCGGGGGAGGCCGTGAGACCCCGCTGACACCCGGCCGCCCGCGTGCTCCCGTGTCCCCAGCAGCGCGCTCCCCGCGGTCTCACCCCGGAGGCCACCTCCAGGACACTTGTCGCCGCTGGGCATCCTGTGCTCTCCTGCGTTTGTCCTAGTTCGCTGTTGATTTTCTGACTGCGGTGTTAGTAGCCCCTGGGCCCGTGCCCGGCACCTCCGCGGTGACCAGCGCGGGTGCGGCAGAAAGAGCCCGTGGGGCCCCGTGGGAAGCGGCCTCTGCCCTCCCGCCCCATCCTGACCCGCTGCCTGAGGCGCCCGCGGTCGCTTGACTGAGCTGCAGGAAGGCCGCCCAGCCCGCAGACTCTGCGGTCTTCCTGCCCCTGTAACCCGTGAGGAGAACCACGGCCTCAGCCGCCTCTCAGGACTTCTCTGAGGACGAAATAAGACGTGGAATTATCACCGCCCTTGAAAGTATCAGCGATCACTGTATCCCTGCAGCACACTGGAGGTTTCCGCTCACACTTGGGCTTGGCTCATTAGTTTAGGCTGAACCCCGAGGCCTACCTGTCCTGTGGAAATAGATGTGAACCGCTGGGGGGCCACCGCCTCCCGACCTCGGCCCCGGAGCTGCACCGGAGCACGCGCTCCGTGCCTGCGCCAGGCGGTGACCACGCCGCCTCGCAGAGGAGGAGCTGGGGTCGGCGGCGCCAGGTGATGGCTTGCTAGTGACACAGGCAGTAAATTCCTCAGTGCCTTCAAGGGTCTTGTCATCTGCTCTGCTATCTTTAAAGCATCCTGCTAAAAGCAGTCATGTTTTCCAAACATTACAGGTGTAACTAGTGATAAATAACCGGGGGAATTGAGACTGAATGAAATGCCCCTGATTCCTGCCCTGGATCTGTCCAAGCTAACCCCTTTCTGTAAATGGTCAATTTGTATCTCAGCTGCACGAACACTCCCCATGCGTTGTAGGTAAGGAAGCCAAGCCCGGGTGAGGGTAACTGACTGACTGGTCCCATTTCCCACAGGGCTCGGGGAGGCCGAGTTTGGGGGTCCAAGCTGTGAGGGTATAGAGAGGAGGACTGAAAATACAACTTGTGGAGGAGGTGGCCAGGGCGGCATCTTTCTGACCATATAAGCAGTACACATTGTTTAATCAAGAAAAAGACAGGTTTTTAGAAGACAGTAGCAGACCCGAGGAGGGGCGGGGGTGGATTTCTCCTCTCTTCCTAAGAACCAAGGGAGGGAGGGAGGGAGGGATCTCCGCAGTTTTAAACCCGGGAGTCACTCTCGCGAGTGGAGTGACTCTGGAATGCTACACTGGAGAGTGGCACCCCCACACCCTGCTGCCAATCAACAGCTGCAAGCCCGGGACCTGTGCTGGGTCAGAAACAAGCACAGGCTGTGGGTTCTGGCTATGCTGGCGATCTGGGGGGCCCCCCCAGCTCGAGCCAGGCTGCCCTCCGTCCTCAAGGCCTGCCCTCGGGCCTGTCCTTGCACCTTTAGTTCAGCTTTAGCAAAAATCCCCCACAGTGGATATCTTATCAGATTCCTTAGCCCCACCTCCCCATATTATCACCTGGGCCTCCCTGTTAAGTGTCCAGTGAGAATGCCCTGACCTTGGTGCTTCCTCCCGGGAACATCTGGTCCCCCAGCCCCCACAGCCATCCTGCTCCTTGGCTATGACCCCACTTGTCCCTGTTGTATTTGAAGGTGAGCCCAGTCTCCTCCCCACTGCCCCCACCACGCAGGCCTCCAGGTCCCCACACGGGTCTCGTGGTGCCTTGAACTGGAGCTGCTCACTGTGTTTCAGCAACTAGTCTTGACAGGGTCAGAGTGAAGGGTCAAAGTGGGCAATTAAATAATTCATCCCACTCGAGGGCTGTGAGTAGAGCAATACGGGAGACCCCTGTAGGTTCATGATCTCTCAAGAGAGCAGGCTTGCTGAGCAGCAGAACCGTGTGAGAGACACACGAGACATGCCCCCAACAACAAAACAGCGGTGACGTGAGACCCACATCCTGCCCGTGAGCTCAGCAAGTTAGGGATCCCCAGGATGTGTTCTCTGCACACACAAAAGCACTAATTTGTGGACCTTGCTTGACCATGTAGAGTCAAGAAGACTCCCTTGCTCAACCCGGAGGAAGAGCTGATGATGGAACCATGACCTCTGCTCAAGAAAGACAAAGAAGGTCTCCTCCCCTCCCCACTTTTCCTCCGATTGTGAAACTGTAGCCAGTGCGTTCTCAGGGCATCTCCTATTCTAATAAAGCGCCTCTTACCTCCCACCTTGCCTCCTCTCACCCCGTTCTCTCTGCTCCGAAACATAAAGGACTGTGTACGGGAGCTCTTTGAAGCCCCCGAATCGGCACCCACTTGGTTTCAGTCTCATGAATACTAGCTCCTTAACAACTGTGGCAAAACAAAAACTTCCTGGAAACAAAAGACATTTATCACAGAAAAATGTACCTTCCTAGAGTCATTCCTTGGAGAAGGCAATGGCACCCCACTCCAGTACTCTTGCCTGGAAAATCCCATGGGCGGAGGAGCCTGGTAGGCAGCAGTCCATGGGGTCGCTAAGAGTCGGACACGACTAAGCGACTTCTCTTTGACTTTTCACTTTCATGCATTGGAGAAGGAAATGGCAACCCACTCCAGTATTCTTGCCTAGAGAATCCCAGGGATGGGGGAGCCTGGTGGGCTGCCGTCTCTGGGGTCGCACAGAGTCGGACACGACTGAAGTGACTGAGCAGCAGCAGCAGCAGAGTCATTCCTGCTCCTGAGTATTCATTATGTCCATTTCTTTCTCTGCAAAGCATATTTTTGAACCACCAACCACGGTGCCTATGGCTTGGATCCAAGAGTCTGAAAACATGCTAAAGGCTCAGACTGGGGTCTCAACTCTTTCTCGCCAGTTTTACTCCTACTGCTCCGGGACCTCGGAAGGCTTGATTAACCTCTGAGCCACAGACAGGAGAAGATGAGACTGGCCTAAAGTCTTTTTCCAGGGACTTCCCTGGTGGTCCCGTGGCTAAGACGCCGTGCTCCCAATACAGGGGCCAGGGTTCCATCCATCCCTGGTCCGGGAACTAGACCCCACATGCTGCAACTACGTTTGCGTGCCGCAGCTAAAACCTGACACAGCCAGATAAGTAAAATAAAAATAAATACTAAAAAAAAGTTTCTTTGGGCATCCAGGCTTCTGCTCCTTGAATGTCAGCGAAGCCGGTTTGCTCTGGTGCAAATGACAAGCTGGAAGCTAATGGCTGTCATTATCTTGGCTTGCAAACAATCCTTAAGTCTCCCCTGGCCAAACACACCACTGTAACAACAAAACCGCCTCGAGAAAACTGCTGGTTGTAGCACTGCAGAGTCAGGCTGCTTCCGGGGCCAGCTGCAGTGCACCCTCAGCTGGAACACCCCCCTCCAGGGCCCAGTCTGGACAGTCTGGGTTGTCACGGCGTGGGGGAGCGTGCCCTGGATGCTGTACTCGCAGGAAGATGAAGCCCAGGAAACGTCAGCCCTGCGGGGGCCGGGCGTGGAGATGCCCTAGTTACAAACAGAAACCCTGCGAGAGACGCCCCCAACCAGTTGGTCCAGTTCCACCTCTCGGGTTGGTACCAGATGGAAATCAGGTGACCTAGGGTCAAGCGCAACTGTGAGAAATGCTCAATTCATACCACAGAGAGATTAATGACCTTGATCTCTCACCTCGGTTATTATTTTACAGACAAATTTACAGACTCAAAATTTGCCCTCCATCCCCCGCCAAACAGAGCAC